>NW_024429198.1:43219861-44459861 GCF_017639785.1 Mesocricetus auratus
ACTAGGTGAAAATAAAGTCTTTATTTAGATCTCTATATTACCCTGCACAATGCTGGCTGCAAAGCATACCCCAGCTATTTCCACATACCTTAGCTCATTTAATCTGTGAACCAGCAAGATCTCACATTCTAGTGCCTTCCAGTTTTACAATATTCCCTCTGTATGAACAGCATCCTATCCGAAGAGCAATGTGATGGAATCGCCTTCTAGGGTGAATTCTGACCATCTGGGTTAAGGACAAGATCCCTATAAGCCACCTGTAACACTGACAGCAAGATCTTCCTAGTGACAGGGACAGAAAGTCCCACAGTGGAGTGATATATTCCAGTAAGTTCTTATAAATCTGGCAAATGTTTTGTTTAGTAGACATGGTAATTACCAACAGAGTTCCTAGCAGCTCACTGTACAGGGCTACATCAGATGAAAGGCCATCAGCAAGTCGGTCATGTATCAGAGTCACTGTGGTCCTGCCAGTTTTGAGCTTCTTTAGACGACTTCCAGTCTAAATTCTGCTTTACAGAAGAGGAATGAACTCAGGGTCCCAGGGCACGTTGCCTTAGGCTCCTGTGTTTATGGAGCACTGTTTTGGGAGGTGGAGCAACAGTTGGCTACCCATCAGGCATTGAGGTTTAGAGCCTAGCCCCACTTCCTCCCCAGTAACTGCTTCCTGTTCCATGGAGATATGAGACTCCCTTTAGCCATATCAGCACACTGATAGTCCTGTGACCATGGAGCCACCTGCTGCCATGCCTTCCCCATCACAATGGCCTGTGTCCTCCCAAACTGTAAGCCGTAATAAACCCTTCCTGCCTTACCATGAGAAAAGTAACTAACGTGGGTATCTCGTCCGTCATGGCTGCTGTGACTAATGACCAGAGACAGAGTAGCTTACATGACGGTACTTCTTACTCTTCTGCAGGCTGGGAGTGCAGATTAGCATGCTGGTGGATTCCGTGTCTGGGAAGAGCTGCTTTCTCAGAGACAGCATCCTCCTTCTGTGTTCCCACAGTGGATGGGGCAAGACAGATCCATGGAACCTTTTATTTTGAGACAGGATCTCACTCTGTAGCCCTGGATGGCCTGGAACTGGTCACATAGACCAGGCTGGCCTCAAACTCAGAGATCTGCCTGCCTGTCTCCTGGGTGCAAGGATTAAAGGTGTGAGCCACCATGACTGGCTGGAGCCTCTTTTATAAAGTCACTGATGTCACTCATGAGGATTCTGCCTTCATAATCTTACCATGTGTCCAAGGCTGCACCTAGGACCACTGCCTTAGAGATTAGGATTTCACACTATAAATTTTAGGGGGTACAAACATTTCATATCATAGAAGTTCGGTGAATAGTGGCCAGAGTCAAGCAGTGAGCACTCTCCCCCAGCCCTCCAAGCTCCAGTTCCTCTCCCACACACATCTCACGATGGAGACTAAAACCCTGACTGCCTCCTTCCCATCTGTCACTACCTCTGCCAAGGCCCAGGGGGTAACAGGCTTTCTGGTTTCTCGAAGACAGCCCTGCCCCCAAGCCCTTCCACAAACTATTGGCACCAGTGTCCCCAGCTTCCCCTCATTCTCTAGCACCTGGCTTTCTTCATTCTCTCACCCAAGTCCTTCTTGTAGAAAATGTCTCATTATGAGATCTGGCCATCGCCCACTCGATCGCAGCTCAGTCCGCTACCTCCTCAATGCATGTAGGACCCGTCTTCGTTCCTGCATCCTGCTCCCTCCAAGGCTGCCAATGCTCTTGCTCTAACTGTTCTCAGCCCGCTCTCCATGGCAGTTCCTCCCTTTGCTGTTACTTCTCTGTCCTGTCACTGTGCTCTCTGGCATTTGAGTGTCTCCCGAGTGTTCGCCTGTGTTCTTCAGCCTCACTGTCACAACTTCTGTCTGTCATGCCACAGGTGCCCCATGTCTCCAGTTACAAACATTGGAGACACCCGTGCTCTTCTGGATCCATCATTATCGGTGTTTTATGACTATCAACACCCACCCCCATCTGTTCTCACATGGTCTAGTCTTTATTTTGCCATGTCCCATAGCAATCACATGATAAATTTCCTTCAAATTTTCAGCAGATATTCCTGCCACTGAACTTTTGATTACCTCCTGCCTGGATGCTTGAAGCTCAGTTCTATCTAAGCTGTTTCCACATTAACGTGCCCGAGCACTGTCTACCATTATCAGCTCATCCAGAGGTCCACAGTGGGCTCTACGGAGCAGCTCCTTTGTACCGTCATTGGACCTTTTGTCTAATTTCCCTTTGCCTCTGCTGGCTCTTCCTCTAATCAAACTTACAGCTCCCCACAAGCTCATCCTGCCTGATTGCTCCTGCTGCTCATTCTGGAAGGTTCTTCTTCCTTTCTTGAACCTTACCCTGGCAACCATAACTTTCAGGGCGAGTGCCAGTCACTCCTTTGCTACCCAGAATGGCATCATTGCCTAACCCACCCTTATTTATTCTGAGTTATAACAGGCCTTAGACAGGCACTGGATACAGCCCATTCATTCTTCCTTCCTTCCTTGTGTCCATCAATCTCCAAAGACTTCCCTAAAGAAATGTTGAGTAATGGTAGACTCGTGTACAAAAGGGGGTCCAATGAAAGAGAAGCTATATGCCTTCAGATCATCATATCGTATCATATCATATTCCCGGGTATATCTTAAATCTTACAGGATTGCTAACTGCTTCGGGCTAGTAGTAAATTAGAATAAGAAAGGATTTTGAAGCCAAATGAGGCACCTACACACTGAGGTTACAGCCCTGCAGAGATGTTCGCTCTAGTGCTGATGGGTATTCCATGGCTCTGGGAAGGTGTACAGGAGGGCTACATCGAGAATTGACTAAAACTGAACTGGATTATTGGGGGCAGGAGCCCCACCCTAAGTCAGGGTCGTTTGAGGTCAGAAGATTCATAGACCACGCTGTGGTGGCAGCCCACAGAAAAGGACGTGGAAGAAGGAAGACTTTAATGTCTGCTTGCCCTCACTCTCACTGGCAAGTTTATACATCCTGACACATCCCCTTCACTGATATTGGAACCTAACTCTTTGGGATTCCAACATGGACTGAAAACTGGCAGCTCTCTAGGACTTTCCTGGGACACCAGCACTGGCGTGACAGGGGCTGCAGAGACATCTGATTGTGGACTGAACAACTAGACTACTGGACTCTCGGCCTTTCCGTTGGGAGACAGCCATGGTTGGACTACTCAGACCACATCCTGTGAAACACTCTAATAAATCCCTTACTGAAATTAGATAAATATTAGTTCATTCTACCAGTTCTGTTCCTCAGAGAACCCTGAGTCTGCACATACAAAATGTAACCACACACACACATACACACACACACACACACACACACACACACACACACACACACCAGAACAACAACAGAAAAAACAACCAGAAGGCTGGGTAAAGCCATGAGGCCATCATCCGGGAGCACACGGTGACAGGGAAGAACTGATGCCCACGAGTTGTCCTCTGGCTCCCACATGCGCACCACGGCACATACATATGTATGCACAAACACAAGCAGATATCTGAATCACAAATGTTTTTTTAAAAATCGCCTTTAATCCCAGCACTTGGGAGGAGAGCAGGCAGATCTCTGTGAGTTTGTGGACAGCCAGGGCTACACAGAGAAACCCTGTCTTGAAAAACAACAACAGCAAAAGAGTTTAGTTAGATGATA
This sequence comes from Mesocricetus auratus, assembly GCF_017639785.1. Taxonomy (NCBI): domain Eukaryota; kingdom Metazoa; phylum Chordata; class Mammalia; order Rodentia; family Cricetidae; genus Mesocricetus; species Mesocricetus auratus. The sequence goes on from NW_024429198.1 coordinate 43,223,558, forward strand.
GAGCTCTTGTTTTGTATGTTTAAGACTCTGGGATCAATCCTTAGTAGTAACAAAATAGAAACAAAAAGAAGCCAAGCAAACAAAAACCATAAACTCAATCAAAAGATCTATCAGAAAAAGTATTTCCCAAGGGCCATTAAAAGGACAGACCTGGTTTTATGGCCTGCAGCTGTCTTCAGGACAAGAATGCTAGTGACAACTGCATTAGCTCCTGAGGAGCCCAGTGTTGCACAGAGGCAGCTTTGAAAGGACAGTGAGAGCTGCAGCTACCGTCTGGGATGCCTCACCTGCCCTGGCTTGTCATCGCCATAAACTCACTCCAATCTCAGTGCTTCTATCCAATGGCTCTGAGAACCCAAGCAGTTTGAAATGAAAAGCATGAGATAAGGTATTACCCAATCTGGGAAGAATTCTCACACAGGGTTTAAGTCTGCTGGGAGACCCCACTAAGAGAGAACTCAAGCTGTACCCTGCTTACACACCTCGTACCCTCTTTAAACACACACACATATCAGTGCTGTTCTCTTGAATCCACTCACGTTTTCTGAGCTAAATCCTTTGCACCCCAGTCAGAAGAGAGCTCACGATTTTTCAATGTATTAGATTTCACACGCTCAAATTTACTTAGAAGAGTCGTTTCCTTCTCCAAAGATGGCTAACCACTATAATGCTTTCTGGCTCTTAAAGTATTTCTCAGATTCCAAGACAGAAAAATAATAATCATGATAGAAACATAACAAAGTGAAGCATGGTGGTGATACCCTTAATCCCAACACTCAAGAGCTGAGGCAGGCTGGTCTGTGAGTCTGAGGCCAGCCTGTCCACACAGTGTAAAAAAAGCAAGCAGAGAACATGCAAATGATGGCAATGCCCTGAACAACGGCTAAGAAAGGATACTATTTTGGAGCCAGGAAGAGGGCATCTCAGCCCTCGGATGACCTCCCTGCCATCCAAATTCTCCCCTAGCACACAGGGCCATCCTTTAGTGCTTAAGGATTAGCACTAAACCACAAGAACCAACTGAAAAATCACCCCCCTCCTTCAGGATTAAGTAAAAAATTATAAACTTCTCTTCAAGTTTTCAAAAAAAAAAAGCAAAGGAGACACTCAGTGACCAGTTGTCAAACAGGTAAAATCATACACAGAACTCTATCAAATTATAAAGGACAGAATGAAAGCAGGTTTTACAGCCCTTAGGGATGGTTTGCAAGTCATGAAACTCAGCCATTGAAAGGTAAGGTGAGATTTTTTTAATGTAATGATTTTTAAATGGTTTTTAAAAGATTTATCTATTTATTTTATGCACATTGATGTTTTGCCTGTATGTACGTCTGTGTGAAGGTGTCAGATTCCCTGGAATTAGAGTTACAGTATGAGATGCTGTACGGGTGCTGGGAATTGAACCTGGGTCCTCGGGAAGTGCAGCCAGTTCTCTTAACCACCAAGCCATCTCTCCAGCCCCAATGTGATGATTTTTAATAAATTCAGTTAAGTTACTGAGCGATTCTGCAATTATCATACAATCTAGCTTTAGCTCATTTCCAGTCCACAAAACCACAACTTTTTTTTTCCTCGAGACAGGGTTTCTTGTAGCTTTGGAGGCTGTCCTGGAACTTTCTCTGTAGACCAGGCTGGCCTTGAACTCATAGAGATCCACCTGTCTCTGCCTCCTGAGTGCTGGGATTAAAGGTGTGCATCACCACCACCCTGCCATAAAACCACAACTTCTTTAAATCTATAGGTGATAAATGTCTGCCCCATGAAAACCATTAGTTCTGTCTGTCTAAAGTTACCTTTTCTGGACATTTCACACAGATGGGATAATATATGCATTACTTTGTGACTAGGTTTTCCACTTTGCAGAAGGCTTCTAAGGATCATCTGCATTATAGCATACACTAACAGCTCATTTCCTGTTGTCGTTCAGTAGTATTCTACCACATCCATCCGTGAAGAGACTCATATCTACACGATTTGCATGTATAAACGCCGTGTGCAGGGTCTTGGTGGGTGTGTATTTTCATTCCTCTTGAGGTTTTCTGGGCACAGAGGTGCAGCAAGATTGTCAGTTTGCCTTTCCTGAAGTACTGAGCCGTTTTCAAAGTGCCTGCGTACATGTGTCCCGCAGCTTATGAGGGCTCTGGGTCTGCTCATCCTCAAAGCCAGCCTATGTGTATCCCTGATCCAAGGTCTCTCCTGGAAGCTATGCAGTTCAGTCTTCCCTTTTAAAATTACAATCTAACCAGGTGGTGGTGGCGCATGCCTTTAGTCCCAGCTCTCAGGAGACAGAGACAAGCAGATCTCTGTGAGTTCAAGGCCAGTCCGCTCTACAGAGGAGTTCCAGGACAAGCTCTAAAGCCACAGAGAAACCATTTTGAAAAAACAAAATAAATAAATAAAGTATAATCTAACAACCTCTGTCTTTCGATGGAGTATTTTTAAAAAGACGCTGTGTTTGAGTGTTTTGCCGATAAGTATATATAAGCACTGCATTCATTCCTGGTGCTCACAAAGGGTGTTGGAGTCCCTGGAACTACACTTGCAGGTGGCCGTGAGCCACCATGTGGACACTGGGAACCAAACCCATCTCCTTTGAAAGAGCAGCCAGTGTTCTCAACCTCTGAGCCATCTCCCCAGCCCTTTAAAAGGAGTATTTAGTTTATTCACATTTAATATAATCATTGATATTGTCATTAGCAACAGATCTCTCAGTCTTTATTTATTTGGGAATGTCTTTATTTCTCTGTCATATTTGATGGACAGTTTTGCTATATATTAAGTCCCTGGCTGCATTTTATTTTTCTATAGCATGTTGAATGTAGCCTCCTCTTGCTACCTCTGGCCTCCAAGTTTTTATTTTGAAGTTTGTTTGCTATTTTTCATTAATTGCATTGATTTCCTCCATTTGAACCCTTTTTTTTTCTTGATGCTTTTACTATTTTCTCTTTGTCTTTAGACAGTTCCATTATAATTTGTTCAGATAAGGTTCTGCTTTTGTTTGTTCTTAGGGCTTAATGACTTTTAATGTCCTTCATAAAATCTAGAAGTTTCATCTATTATTTATTTAAATATTTGTATAGCCCTGGTTCTTCCACTTCCAAGACTGCTTTTATATGTGTATATATATTTGAGGGAGTGTGTGTGTATACACACACATATATATGCATATATACACACACATATATAAATGTATAGCTCACATGTCTCTGGAGTGCTGTTTACATTTTTTAAAATAATGCCTTCTTCTCCTCCCTCTTACAGTTCACTTTTTCTGCCTTCTAAAACCTGTTGAGTCCCTCTGCAGGAATCTCATTTTAGCTATATCTTCAATCTGGACTTTCCACTGGTTATGTCCTAGTTCTCTCTGACTGACATTCTGAATTCATGGAGCCTTTCATACATACATAGCTGTAGGTCCCCCCTTCCCCCCCCCCCCCCGTGTCTTGACGGAGGCTCGACAATGCAATGTTCCACCTACTGAGCCAGATACCCGGAACCAGTTCCCATGGACCCTCCTTTTCCTGTACATAGGCCAAACCTGCTTCTCTAAGTGTCTATAACTTTTGGTTGAGTACTGTGCCTTTTAGATAATATGTGGTAGCAACTCTAGGTTCTGACTTTTCCCACATATCTTATTGTGGTTGTTTGCTATACTTGTTCAGTGAGCTTCCTAAACCAAGTGTAAAATCTGTCTCTCATAAAAGGTGCAGTGCTGATGTCTTTACTAGCATTTGTTCTTATTCTTCATGCATGTGAAACCTGGTGTCCTGGCAAGGACCAGTCAGAGGTTTTTGTTCAAATACCACAAGCTAGAAAAAAATTTTTTTTTGGTTTTTGAGATAGGGTTTCTCTGTGACTTTGGAGGTTGTCCTGGAACTAGCTCTTATAGACCAGGCTGGTCTCGAACTCACAGAGATCCTCCTGCCTCTGCCTCCCGAGTGCTGGGATTAAAGGCGTGCACCACCAACGCCCAGCTCAAGCTAGAAAATCGTATTTGTCTCTGGCTCTACGCGGCTGGAGAGGGCATCTGAACCTCAGGCAGTTTCCTGTCTGCCTTGGGCTGCACTCCCCTCTGGCTCTTCGGTGTGTGCAAGCAGGCTCCACTAGCCAGGGAGGTGTGGGCATGCTGGAGTCTGCTCCACCTCTTGTGTGTTCCTAGACACAGCAGGCGGTCAGTGTGAAGTTTACGCAGGGCAACAAAGCTCCCAATGCTCTCTGACCTCCAGAACTGCTTAGGTCAGCAGCAAGACCACCGTCCACAGCTGACTCCAGAGAGGCTCCAAACTCAAGACAGTGGAGCCACTGGTTTCTCCTTTCACTTCTGACCAACATGGCCACTTGAAGGAACAATGCCCCAAACAGAGGGAGAGACTCCCAGAAGCAGCAAAGCTGATTTTCATGGCTCCTCACAGCCTGCTCTGGCTTCCCCAGCACACAGAGAGGCTATGGGGCAGGGGCAGGCAAGAACACTGAATTCACTCTGCTCCTACCAAGAACAAACACTTCTGGTTTCTTGTGTGCTTTTCGTCAATTTTCGGAGCATGGCAATGGACTTCGGACGTTTTCCCAGTTTTCTGCTTGTTTTAGAGACTCTGTCAACTCCCTCCCTCCCTCACCTAAGACCTCAGCAGTCTCCACATCTACTGAGAACAATACTATTAGGGTGGACCATGTAGGTGACATCGCCACTGTGCAATCTCGTTTTCAGAGAAAATGACTGAAAAACTAGAGATGGCGAAGACAGAAGCTCTGCTAACTTCATCAGATGGAATCCCACTCCTCAGCAGCACATCCAAGGCCCCTGCACCTTGACTGCTTCAGACGTGAGGGGAAAGGAAGACCCTGGAGGAGAGAGCTCTTCTCAAGGCATTTCTGTTACCATGGTCCTTCCCGCTGTGCCTTTCGGCTCCTGAGCCTTCAGAGCCTACCCGCCTCTCTCCCTTACACAGCAGTCAGCTCCACTCTGACAGACAAAAGCTCTTCTTGAAGAAGCCCTTGTCTTGAAGGCTCATGGAGGTGTTTCCATCTGGCCATTCCTCAGTTTGCCCTAGCACCTTTTTTGCTGATAATATAGGTGAAAGGTCTCAGAAACTGTCACCAGGCACTGGTCACTAAAAGTGGTTTCCTAAAGGTCCCACTGACACAACCCAGCCACACAGAGGTAGAGCTTCCCACAGAGGTAGAGCTTCCCACCCCTACAGCCCCTCTCTTACCTTCGCAAAGAAAATCCAGGCTGCACACTGCCCTGGGGCCAGAATGCTTTTCAGCTTTACTGTGCTGAGCGTGAGAAAGAAGCCTAAAGCTCCGCTGAAAGGGACAACAGCCTTTGATTAGTGAGGCGCCTTCCTTCAGGACAGCCCACCCACCCACCTCCCCACCCACCTCCACCCTCGGCTGGCCCTGGGCTCTCAACACTCCCACCCCTTCCTCACAAGGGCTGTGGCCACAGGCAAGCGCCATGCTATCACACCCAGTCTGTCAGCCAATGTCTCACACAACCTCCATCATATTTGTGTGGAAGCATCAGGAGGTGAGAACCTGGTGAGAAGAAATGCATGCCTGGGGTCCACCTTTGAAGCATGCACACTGCCCCAGCCTTCCTCCTTATCTTACTTCTCTGCTTCAGGAGGAAAACACCTCATCTACCGTATACTGTTAAAGAATTAATATGCCTTCCTAGCGAGAAATTGCTCACTTGGAGATTAAGAGAGGAGAATCTTCACACACACACACACACACACACACACACACACACACACACACACGCACGCACGCACGCACGCACGCACGCACGCACGCACGCACACACGTGCGCTTGCGCGGCTGTGGCTACTACTCAAGGAAGAGCCAGTCTTGAATAGAAGTCCTGGCTAACATGTATTCTAGGCTTATGCATTTACATATGTTGTCATCCTTAAATCTCCTATAGATCTCATCCCCAGGTAACATTTGAACAATTTAAACTCAAACTGGGGACTGAAAGTCTGGCTACTTGAGCAGATGGGACATTTACACAGCAAAGAGCCCCAGAACTATTTCTTAAGTACATCATTTCTGTTTTTTTCTGAGTAGTTGTTACCTGGTGCCCACCTGGCAGAACTATGCTTTTCCTGAGTCGGCACAAGAAACTTACTGACAGACGGGGACTTAATGGTCATTGTAACCCTACACTACCCCCTTGGGCTGCCTGCTGACAGCATGAAGCTCGTCAGTCCTGGTGAACAAACATTTTATCCTAGCATGGTAAACTGCTTACCTCTAACATGCCTGGGTAGCTACTACCTATCTTTGGGGTGTTTCAGAGGCAGCACCCCCTTCTACATTGTGTGATTTAAGAAGATCTATTAGCAACTCCTCTAGTGTCTTTTCCATGACTTTGAGTTTCTCCTACATCACCACCACTGCTCAAATGCTCTTAATTACTCTCCAGCCTCCACATCTCAACTTTTACCTATCTGCAAAGACTGCTCCAGGAGCATGAGCACCATTTCGTATGTGGGAATGGATGGGGCTTTTATTCATGGTTGAGAGTTTTGTTTAGTTGTTTGTTTTTTCTTGACTAATGACAATAGCACTTACTATGTATAGGCACTGTTCAAAGTGTACACCTGTATTAATCAGTCTAAAAACCTGTAAGACAAATATGGCCATTATCCCTAGACTAGTAAAGACAAGTTAAAAACCTGCTTAAGATTCCTTGGCAGAGCCAGGATTCAACATCCAACAGTTTTGAGAATTTTCTTATAGTTGACCTGAGCAGGAATTAATAATGGCCACCATTTTCTGAGCCAGGTTTGATGCTTAGGAACCCACACATATTTGAGTCACACAAAATTGGTGTTACTGCTCTACGCTACAGATGAAAAACAAAAACCTGAGAGAATTGGATAATCTGCCCAGAGGCCACACAACCAGCAACCTAACAACCACCAACCCTGGGGTTGGCCCAGATCTCCTCTTTCCACCATGGCAAACTGCAAGCTTGAGGCTGTCCCCAAAACCTGCCGCCTCTCACCACTTATCTAGAAATGTTGGGGCAGGATGACAGTGGAGCTCTGTGCATCTGGCTGTACTCATCTGATTGGTTTTCAGCCCTGAGTCCTTGCAAGGCCAGATACTAGTGACCACCTTGATGTCTAGATGTCCACTAGTTGCCAATGCTCCTGTGTACTTCTGAGTCTTAGAGTGCTGCAGAGGGTTTTGCAGGTTGCCTTTGGCAGCAAGAGGAAATCCAAGATCAAGATGGAGAGAACAGAAACATCCCTTGAACTGAGCCAATCCCGTTAGTTTTATACACTGAAGTTCTGTGTGCCGACTGTGGCAGGAAAAAGGTGGGGCTGAGCATCACCACAGGCCAGGCTCTGCTGGGTTCAGGATAGCAGCGAGTGTGTGATGTGTTCAGGAATGGCCTCGCTCCCAGAGTGCCCCCTCCTTGCTTCTATAACTCACTTGGTTCACCATAATTATGCTGGGCTGCATAGAGATGAAGAGACAGCCAATGGCACAGAAAACGCGTAACATGGCCCACGGTTACCTGGCACAGCAGCTGCCGTGGAATCTGTAGAAATACAGGAATGGAAAGTCCAGGGCACTGAAGAGGTCACCTAAGAAGCAGAGCAACGGTGATGCAATGGTCCACACAGCTCCCTCAGCTCCCTGCACCCAGCTACTTCAGGAAACATAAACAAGACAATGTCTTCTGCACGGTGCCCTCAGCCCTCCAACCCTCGTGTCACTAAGAATCTGCTACTGCCTCCTAAGAATAAGGTGACGGGGCAGTGACCATTCTGCGAGAGCATGCTTTGTGCAAAGCCCTACGTCACGTGTGGAGACTTCACCTCTTACTCCTTACAGCAACCCTGAGAGGTTCTGTACCCCACCCCACTGCAGCTCAGAGAGGAGACGAAGCTAGAATTGTAACTGCTGAAGTGTGGAGCCCGAATGTGCAGGCAGGTCACCCCAGGACTTAGGGCTTTCCCGCAGCAGCACTCCACACAGGGACAGTACAAGAGGAAAAGTCTTCTTTAAGACTCTCTTCTTCTTCTTCTTCTTCTTCTTCTTCTTCTTCTTCTTCTTCTTCTTCTTCTTCTTCTTCTTCTTCTTCCTCCTCCTCCTCCTCCTCCTCCTCCTCCTCCTTCTCCTTCTCCTTCTCCTTCTCCTCTTCCCTCCTCCTCCTCTTTTCTTCTTCTTCTTATGGGAATAAAGGTCGCGAATGCATTCCCCTGACATCTTTTTTCACGTTAGTGTTTAATCACAGCAGAAGCAGCACAGGGGCCAGAGTGGCTGTGCACACTCAGTTTAAGGCGCAAAGGGTACATTGATTTCTCATGAAGTAAGTTCATTCTTTTAGTTCCACTTCTAGTGCAAGAGGAAATAATCACACACATTGGCTGCTTCTCTCTGGAATTTGAACTTGGTCACAAAGAAGTCAGAAGATTAAAAAAGCAGCAAGCCTTCCAAACATGTCCTTGAGAAAAGGAATTAGGCATTTCCACAGTGGACAGCTTAATCCTTCCAAATCTGGAGTTTCTGACACAGCAGGAGCCTGGCTCTCCGGCGGCCTGGGCTTTGGTCTGGGTCTGTTCTGGGCAGCCTCAGGCACTGGCCTGGCATTCCAGTACTCCCTGCTGAAGAGCTATGTGCTGGAGCTCTGGGCACTTACTTCCTTCACACTTACACCAACGCCAAGTATTTCCCAGACAGCTCGGTGGCAGAGTGTCTGCCGAGCACACTCGGAACCCTGGGTTCTGTCAGCAGCAGCATGCATAAACATGTACGTGTGTATGCACAAACATATTTCTAAAACTTCAGGGAGCTGCTGCACTTTTGTGAAGCCCCCTAAGTGATCTCAAATGATTCAACTGAAAAGTTCCAAATTCTGTATCTCTGACAGTTTTGGTGTTTTAAAGTTGAGACCAACCTCCGCTTAGGCACATGTGTGTCTAACTGAAAGAGTTCCAAGGGATTTTGTTTCATGCAGCCCACAAAGGTTCTTGCTGTCTTTAGGTCACTGTTGTACTGAACTGGAACCTCATATCAGTGCTGTCTCAGCCCTCCAGCACCACATCTCTGGGATTCTGCGGCTGCCTCCTACTAAGAGCAAGATGACATTCAGCTAGAGCATGCTTTGTGCAAAGCCCTACGTCACGTGTGGAGACCACTTCTTACTCCTTGCAGCAACCCTGAGAGGTTCTGTACCCCACCCCACCGCAGCTCAGAGAGGAGACGAAGCTAAAATTGTAACTGCTGAAGTGTGGAGCCGGAATGTGCAGGCAGGTCGCCCCAGGGTTAGGGCTTTCCTTCGGTTTCAGTGCCCCACACAGGGACGGTATAAGGAAAAAGGCTGCTTTTGTCCACCAGTTCCAGAGCTTTCATGGACATGGCACATTCCGAGGTTCTTTCCTGCAGAGAAGTGACAACCAAGATAACCCCGGGACTGTGGACTGCAAGGGAGGATGGAGTCCCTGCTCAGGCGTGTGCATGGGACATCCGCAGAGATGCTGTTCTGTCTCCTGCAGCTGCTGGCTCTTGGCCTTTGCCCAATCTCCCAGGGTGAGAGGAACTGCAGTGCAGTCATGGAATAATGAGAAATGGTGGAGAGGGTGACCAATTAAATCCAGGACCTTGAGACCCCTCTGGATGTGCCTCCTCTTGACACCCCATCTTTCATCATAAATGTTCCAGCTGCGTAAGCCAGTGAGAGTACACGGGTAATATTTATAGCCTAGCCCAGGCTTTGGGAGTCTGAAGAACAAGAGGGATGGACAGGGGGGATGATGAGGAGGGGAATATAAAACAAATTACAGTCCTAGGAACTTTTCAAATAGATGATAATCACTACCCACATGACAAGAACCACTCTTGTGAGGAAAGAAGAGAAACAAAGAAAGAAAGAAAGAAAAAGTAGGATAAAACAACAGCCTGCTTTTGTCCTTAAGTCGTTTCTTAGAACTGTCACGTTTCTGCAGAGCATCATTTGCCTGAGCTCTTCACCTGCGCCAGCACCTCCAACCATCAGATCCTTTGAAAGCAGGGACTCCATCTCACACACCCCTGTGGCCAGTCTAAGTCAGCATCGCAAGGGCACCTTAGCAAGCACCACTAAGACTCCATCTCACACACCCCTGTGGCCAGTCTAAGTCAGCATCGCAAGGGCACCTTAGCAAGCACCACTAAGAAGGGTATCTGTAAAATGGGGTGTGTCTATGTATGTGACCCTTCATTTCCAGCTGACTCCAAATGCTTTGTTTTGGTGCCCTCAATCCGCCCCTTACTAAAGCAAGTTTTTTTTATTTTAGTTTCTTTATGCAATATATTCTGATCATGGCTTCCTCCCTCATCTCCTCCCAGATCCTCCCGATTTCCCCATTCATCAACCCCCATTTCTTTCTCTCTAGAAAACAAACAAGCAAATTAAATAAACAACAACAACAAAACAAAAACAAAGAAAAATCACAGGAAGCACACACACACAGAGTTCTTGGACAGCTAGGGCTATGTAGTCTAGGCTAGCCTCAAACTCACAAAGACCCACCTGCCTCCACTTCCCTAGTTCTGACTAAAGGCGTGTGCCATCACGATTGGCTGGCTCTGGTTTTTAAACAGAGAGGGGGACCCATCTGCCCTTAAACAGCAAAGGTCCTTAACTCTGCTACAAATAGTACAAGGAGGTTACAGCATGTAGCTTGCCCAATCCCGGGAGAGCTCCATCCGGGAGCCTAAAGAGTACTCAGAGATGCTGGGGGTAGAGCTGGACCCGCAGGTTTGGCTCCTGGCACTGACATCAGGAAGCTCACAACCCCTGGAACTCCTCTAGCTCAGGGACTCTAATGCCTTCTCCCAGCTTCTGTAGGTAAGTGCATCCATGTGGCACACACACATAAACTTGGGCACATAAAATAATAAACATCGCTAAAAAAACAAGTGAAGATGTTCACAAAACAGCACTCATGCTACTGTGTGCTGAGCTGCCTGGCACAGGCATCAAATAATTGGTTGGAGGCTGACTCGTGACTGACGGCAGCCACGGGAGGGAGGCTTCTGTAATCAAGTCTGAGTATGCGCGTGGCCAGGCTTCAGCTGGCATTTCTCTGAGGAGAGGACAGGAACCACACTTCTCTCAGGTTACAGAGCACAAAACTGCAACAATGAAGGAGCAAGCCTAGCTACTCTTGAGGTGAAGTGAAGCATGAGGGAAACCCTCTCTCCCGGTCTTAGTCCTTAGAACTGGCAGGGAATGGGGGGGGGGTCGCCTCTAAAGAGCGGCTAGCACTGCTGCTTTACCTCAACAACGGCATCCATGAACCAAGGTCGTACACCAAGATCACTGGTGGCTCATATTCCTGAGATCTGCCTGCTCCTCTGGGTGCTTGAAATACCACAGCATATGAACACCACAGCAGATGACTCCGTAAGAACACAAAGTGCAAACTTTTAAATGTGGGGAGAATTCTCTACTCTCAATTATAGTTCTAAGATGCTGGAACCTTCTCAGTACCTTGTGAGGTAGAGAGGCTAGAGGAACAGGTTGGTCCATCTCCCCAGCCCCCAAATGAACCATGTTCAGGGTAAGCAAACTATTTCCCTGATTCCATGCACCTGGGGAGGCACTTACAGGGACGCTCATCCTTCAGCCACTCTGACATGAGGGAGGCGGGAGCTTACAGAGAAGCTCACCCACCAGACCAAGTCAGACTGACACAGCAAAGCCTGGTGAGGGCGCGGTACCCTCATGTTGTACTGGGCAAATCAGGAAATGGTACAAACACTGTGATAGTGCTACTTTCTTTGTTAAAAACACATCTATTCTAAGACCCAACAAGTCTATTTAGCTGTTTTGTCTGCTGAACTTTAAAATCAGCCACAAACAACCATTAGAAAATGTAGTTTGAAAGCCAGGTGGTGGTGGCGGCGGTGCAGGCGAATCTCTCTGAGTTCGAGGCCAGTCTGGTCTACAAGAACTAGTTCCAGGACAGTCTCCAAAGCCACAGAGAAACCCTGTATTGAAAAACAAGGCAGGCAGGCAGGCAGGAGGAAGGGAGGGAAGGGAAGAAGGGAGGGAGGCAATGTAGTTTGAAAGAAAACGGCCCCCATAGGCTCATATGGATGGACTGGCACTTTGGGACATGTAGTCTTGTGAGAGGAAGTGCGTCACTGGGGGTTGGCCTTTCAGAAGCTCAAGCCAAGCCCAGCGCCTCTCTCTTCCTGCTGCCTGTGGATCTAGAAGTAGATCTCTCAGCTCCTCTCCAGCGCGTGTCTGCCTGTGTGTTGCCCTGCTTCCCACCATGATGATAATGGACTAAAACTCTGAACTGCAAGCCAGCCCCAACTGAACGTTTTCCTTTATAGGAGTTGCCATGGTCATGGTGTCTCTTGACAGCAATAACACCCTAAGATAGAAAGCACCATTAGGATCAATTTAAAGTAATGGAATTGACTCCCAAGAAATAGTGTACACTGTCCCTGCTCAAGAATTAGATTGTGGACTTACTTCTAGCACACACAGGACCTGCTTCTGCGATGCTACCTACACTTACTCATTAACCCACACCTACCTTCGTCAGTGGTTTTGCAGGGGCCCTACTATGACATTCTTTGGAAATTTTGGAACATCCATTTCTTAAGGAGTCAGAGCTATTCTTGCTGTTGACATAGTGGCACAGCCAAGCATTAGCTCAGCAAAAATCCTTCTTGTGAACTAAATTTCCTATACCCTGCCTCTTCAATAATTTCAAAGTTATTAAGCAATAACTTTGGTTAATATGAAGTCATAGATGAACTCCTCTTGTATGACAAGCTTACAGGTGTCACACCAGTCTCTACAACTCTGAGATACTAAACAAGACCAACTCATTACCTTGCAATGGTTTAAAGCCTGAAGAACAATGGAAAGTCAGCATCAGGGACAGGGGTGGTATTAGACAGGCAGACACACACATACTCTCCTCTCTCTTTTGTTCTAGGGATTGAACCCCAAGGCTTACACATGCTAATAAGCAAATGTCTACACCTCCAGGCCCCCACAAACATAATTTGAAGGATGATTATTCCTCTTCCGGTGTAACCACACTTCAAATTAGCTCTCAAATTAGAGTTTTCTTTCTTGTCTTCAACATATTTTCTGATTGAGATATAATTCATACGATAACATTTGTCCTTTGAAAATGTGCACTATCTGGAGTTCAGTATAGCACAGCTGTGTAGCCATCACTACTATCTAACGACAGAGCATTTGCATACCCTGAAAAGAGAAACGGATGCTCATTTAAAACAGTTCTTCTGTGCAAGCCATTCTACACCTCAGGCTGCTGACCCAGACAGCAGCAATCCATCTAAAGTAATGTATTGACCTGAAAACATAGCCGTAACTCAGGTGGCCAGAACAGATAAACTGTCGCCAGCATCCATGTTTGAAACTAGACCAAGACCAAAGCAGCGTAGAAGGTGAGTCCAATTATCCCAGAGAGGCATTTGCTTGTCAGAACACGTCATAATAGCATTGGGAGCCCTGGAATAGCAGACATTAAAACGTTGGTGCCCTCAACTCCAGATTCCCCCTCCTACACAATAGCTTGGAACTCCCCAGAGCTTCAACTCCTCATTTGCAAATTTTGGGAGCACCAAGAATTATGGTTGAATTGTCTTCCAGCTCTGATGATTGTTTGACATACTTAAATGCACAATCTCTTATAAATAAGTCTCAATGGACTGGAAAACACACACACACACACACACACACACACACACACACAGAGTCAAATCCATTGAGACTAGTTCAGGAAGTAAATAAATGGTAAGGCCAGGGGAACCTGCAAGAGGCACCTCAAACATCTGTAAGTCCCAAAGCCCGAGAGAAGAGGTGGTGACAAGACAGGTGACAGACAACACAGGTGAGCAGAAAGCATTTGGAGCTCACAATTTTGTGCTTTTTTTTTTTTTTTTTTTTTTTTTTTTGGTTTTTCGAGACAGGGTTTCTCTGTGGCTTTGGAAGCTGTCCTGGAACTAGCTCTTGTAGACCAGGCTGGCCTCGAACTCACAGAGATCCGCCTGCCTCTGCCTCCCACAATTTTGTGCTTTTAATGGTGACGAAGGTGAGGACATTCAGTAGAGTCCCAGCAAGCGTTACTATTGCTGTGAAAAAACCACCATGACCAAAAGCAAGTCACCTCTAAAACTCATGCTCAAGTCTAATACCTTGTGAAGTAAAAGGGGGATTTAAAAAGAGGTGAAGAGAAGGGGGGTCTTCGGGAGATTAATTATGATTAACTGAGATTAAAGGGGTGAGGTGCCACCCACTTACAGTTTAGCACTGGTAGACTTATGATATAGTTATTTACTTGTTTGTTTGCTTCCTTCCTTTTTAAATTCTTTTTCAAGACACAGTTTCCCTGTGTAGCCCTGGCTGTTCTAGAACTCACTTTGTAGACCAGGCTGGATTTGAGCTCACAGAGATCTCCCTGCCTCTGCCTCATAAGTGCTAGGATTAAAAGTGTGCAACATCACCACCCGACTGAAATGAAAATATTCTAAAGTGACATCATTTTGATATAATTTCTTATCATATGTGGGCATGGAGGCTTACTGAACCTCTTTATTTCTTCTTCCTAATACGGCTACACCAATTAAATCTTTCTAAGCTTTTCACTATTACTTATCTCCTTAATTCAGTCACTGATTGGGGGCCAAGCCTGGCCTCCTGGGCTGCCAGGACCCAGATTCTGACCCTAGGAACCCTAGGAACCTAACAAGAATGCCTCACCGGAAGTGACCCTGTGACCTGTACCAGAACCAGGGACCAAAATAAGCCTCTTTTGAAAAGATAATTTACTCAGTCTGAAGTTTTGTGTTACTATCAACAGAAAACAGACTAATAGTACTTCAAAACCTTTTAAAGTAAAAAATAAATAAACTGCAAGACAGAACAGACCATTTGGGGAAATTCCTAAATCTGAAAAAGCCACCTCAGAGTAACTGAGGCAACAACAAAGTAAAGATAATTTGAAAGCCAACTCTTTACTGCAGCATTAAAAAGGCTGGGTGGCAACTATGTTAAGAAATTATGTTAAAGTGGTGTTGGCAGGGCCAGCAGGATGGACTCCATGGCAAAAGCACTTCCAGCCAAGTCTGATTATCTGAGTTTGATCCTTAGAAGCTTCATGTTGGAAACCAACTGCTGCTGAACATGCTCCCTGACTTCCACACACATACTGAAAAATACATGCACACGCACACATGCACACACGTGCGTGCGTGCGCGCACACACACGCACACATTTTATTCAGCCATAAAGGAAAATATTATGCCAAATGGATAGAACTACAGATCATCACACTAAAGAAAACAAGCCAGACAGACACAGAAAGATAAATATGACATTTTTTTCTCATATGCAGATTCTAGGCTTAAACTATAGACTCACGTTAATGGCACGAAGCATGAAGGAGGCAGACTATCGGGGGAGAAAAGACATTGGAAGTGAACAGCAAGGACAAGGGGCAGTAGCAGGGTGAGATAAGGGAAGGCCAGAAATACACATGTATGAAAATGTCACAATAGAGACTATTATTTTGCAGGCTAACTAAAAAGTTTCAAAGTTCAAATGAACTTTGGATTAATCGACTCAATCACTTCTCTAATTTTTTTAAATTAGGGATAAGAATAAATTGGTGGGCACTAAATCCACAATGGAGTGTCGTTTTTGTCTTCGCGTTTTGCTAGGGATGTGTTCTACCACTGAGCTACACTCATTCCCACCAACTGGGTTAAGGGTAGCTTCAAACCTACGGACCACTCCATCCTCACATTCTGTTACACAGTCCCTTAAGAGATAAAGCAGGCTCAGGGTCCTGGGTGAGCAGGGGCTCTAAGTAAACACTAACGCGCTTTACCTGTGGGATGCGATGCCAATGCCAGGAGTGCCACACTGCAAAACAAAACAGAGTACAGCAGAGAGGTCAAGGAAGCACTCCCCAGCACACACCCAAGCACCCCAAAATGCACAGACAAATCACATTTCCATCCCACTTTACCAGGTAATTTACATGAAAGAAAACTGTCTACACTCACTGGATCCCAGATCCCAAGAGAATTGAGAATCTCTTGGAACGGCTTATGCCTCCTTTGTCTATTACTTTCATTGGCCCTGGCTGGCCCTATTATAATGTTCATTTAACTTACAATGATTATTTGAAAGCTAAGCAACTTAAAATGATAATTTGAAAGCTAAACAAAGCAAATTCCAAAGAGGTTGCAATCTAAAAGCTATTGAGTGTGAGCTAAGAATATTTTTGTTATGAGCTCTATAAAAAGTAGTTAAACTGACTTTGGGTGTCCATCCCACAATGAGAGATGCTCTCTCAGCCGGGACTCTTGTGGGAGGGCCTAGGCCCTGCCCTGGATGAAATGACAGACTCCGGAGATCCACCATGGAGGGCCTCTCCCTCCCTGGGGATCGGAGTGGAGATTGGATGGGGGACTGGGGGGCCTGGTGGGGAGGGCAGGGGAGGAGGGGAGGAAGAGGGAGTTGGGATTGACATGTAAAGCAAGCTTGTTTCTAACTTAAATTTAAAAAAGGAAGAGAAAAAAGATAACAATAAATGGGACCTCTTGAAACTGAAAAAAAGTAATTAAACTTCCAGCTGATTCACAAATTTATCCATCTGCCCACTGAACAACCCAACTACCTAAGCTGATGCTCAATAGTATTGAGGGATGCAAGAGAGAGTTTCTTTGACATGGGCTATATTTGGTCTTGGCACTACATCCTTTCTCTGGAAGCCTCTCCATCTCCCCGCACTCCTACTGTTCCTGAAGCCCAGCTGCAAAGGGCTGAATTTCCACCTTCTGCTGCTGCTTATAGCAAAATTCCATATCATCTAGGCAGCTGATCTAGTTATAGGGGATGACTAAAACCTGCTGACTAAATTTGGCAGTGGTGGTACATGTCTTTAATACTAGCACTCAGGAGGCAGAGGTAGGCAGGCCTCTTTGAGTTCGAGGCTACCCTGGTCTGCAGAGTGAGCTCCAAGGACAGCCAGACCTGTTACACAGAGAAACCCTGTCTCAACAACAATAAAACTCTTGCTGTCTAAGTACAGCAGTCAAGTTTCCACATACAGGAAGACTGCTCAGGTTCTACACCCTGGCTGGATCATAGGGTAGCCCAGCATGCTGTCTTACATCAAAATCTCCAAGGACAGCACCTGGGCAACTGATTTTCCAGACTCTTCCTCTAAAACACAGGGTGGAGCCAAGCCCCTGTTGATAAATCCAGGGCCTCATGATGCTAGTCAAATACCTGCTAACGAGCAGAATTTTAGTCCTACCTGGTGCTTTTGATTGATTTTGTTGTTGTTGTTGAGGTATACATTTTTCCCACTCCCCTTTGCTCCTACCCTTTCCAATTCCACCCTCCTCCCTGTCCCCCACTCTACCAAATTAATCAAGAGATCTTGGCTTTTTCCCCTTCCTAGGCGGATCCACATATGTCTCTCTTAGGGTCCTCTTTGTTTCCTAGCTTCTCTGGGGTTGTGACCTGTAGGCTGGTTGCCCTTTGCTTTATGTCTAATATCCTCTTAAGTGTGAGTACATATATTTGTCTTTCAGGGTGTGAGTTACCTCACTCAGGACAATGTTTTCTAGTTCCATACGTTTGCCTGCAAATTTCAAGATGTCACTGTTTTTTACCACTGAGTAGTACCCCACTGTGTAAATAAACCACATTTTCTTTATCCAATCTTCAGTTGAGGGTTATCTAGGTTGTTTCCAGGTTCTGGCTGTTACAAATAATGCTACTATGAACACAGCTGAGCAAATGTCCTTGTGGTGTGAGTGTGAATCCTTTGGGTATATGCCCAAAAGAGGTATTGCTGGGTCTTGAGGTAGATTGATTCCCAATTTTCTGAGAAACCACCATACTGATTTCCAAAATGGCTGTACAAGTTTGCACTCCCATTAGCAATGGAGGAGTGGTCCCCTTATTCCACATCCTCTACAGCATAAACTATCATCAGAGTTTTTTATATTGGCCATTCTGACAGGTATAATATGATATCTCAGAGTTGTTTTGATTTGCATTTCTCTGATGACTAAGGATGTTGAGCATCCCCTTAAGTGTCTTTCAGCCATTTGTGATTGTTCTGTTGAGAATTCTCTGTTTAGATCTGTACCCCATTTTTTATTGGATTGTTTGGTCTTTTGATGTCTAGTTTTTTGAGTTCTTTATATATTTTGGAGATCAGTCCTCTGTCAGATGTGGAGTTGGTAAAAATCTTTTCCCATTCCATAGGCTATTTTCTCTTGATGACCATATCCTTTGCTTTACAAAAGCTTCTCTATTTCAGGAAGTCCTTGGTCATGGTGGGTGATTTTTTTGATGTGTTCTTGGATTCTGTTTGCCAGTATTTTGAGTATTTTTGCATCAATGTTCATGAGGAAGATTGATCTATAATTCTTTATCTCAGTTGTAAATTTGTGTGGTTTGGGTACCAGGGTAATTGTAGCCTTGTGAAAAGAGTTTGTCAATGTTTCTTCTGTTTCTATTGTGTAGAACAATTTGAGGAGTATTGATATTAGTACTTCTTGGAAGTTATGATAGAATTCGGCAATAAAGCCATGTGGCCCTTGGCTTTTTTGGTTGAGAGACTCTGATTGTCTGTTTCTATTTCCAAAGGAGTTGGCTATAGGTCTATTTAATTTGTTTATCAGGTTTTGATTTAATTTTAGTATGTGGTATTTATCCAGAAAATTGTCCACTTCCTTTAAATTTTCCAATTTTGTAGAGTACAGGTTTTTGAAGTATGACCTGATGATTCTCTGGATTTCTCTTATCATTTCTGGTTTTGTTAATTTTGATATTCTCTGCCTTTTGGTTAGTTTTGATAAGGGTTTGTCTATCTTGTTGATTTTATTGAAGAACCAACTCTTTGTCTCATTGTTTTCTTTTTTCTATTGTATTGATTTCAGCCCTAAATTTTATTACTTCTAGCCATCTACTCCACCTGGGTGAGTTTGCTTCTTTTTGTTCTAGATCTTTCAGTTATTCTGTTAATTAAATAGTGTGGGGTTTTTCTAGCTTCTTCATGCAGGTATTTAGTGCTATGAATTTGCCTCATCACTGCTTTCATTGTGTCCCATTTGGGTATGTTGTATTGTCATTTTCATTGAATTTTAGGAAGTCTTTAATTTCTTTCTTTAGTTCTTCCTTGATCCAAGGGTGATTCAGTTCAGCATTGTTCAATTTCCATGAGTTTATGGGCTTTCTGCAATTAGTATTGTTGAACTCTAACTTTAAGCCATGGTGATATGATAAGATACAAGGGGTTATTTCAATTTTTTTGTGTCCCATATTTCCTGGATATTTTGTGTTAGGTATCTTTTGGATTTAACATTTTCTTTGACTGATGAACTATTTCCTCTATTGTATCTTCAATGCCTGAGATTCTCTCTCCCATCTGTTATATTTTGTTGTTTATGCTTGCATCTGTAGTTCTTGATCATTTACCCAGTTTTATCATTTCCAGAGTTCTCTTAGTTTGTCTTGATCCTTTCCCTTCACCTGTTTGATTGCTTTTTCTTGGTTTTCTTTAAGGGATTTGCTGATCTCTTCCAATTTTGTGTTTGTCTTTTCCTTCATCTCTTTAAGGGAATTTTTCATCCCCATTGTAAGGGCCTCAATCATCTTCATAAAGTTATTCTAACGTCATTTTTTTCTGCTTCATCTGAGTTGGGATGTTCAGGTCTTATTGCTATAGAACCGCTGGTTTCTGGTGGTGCTGTATTACTCTGTGTTGTTGAGTGTATTCTTACCGTGTTGTCTACCCGTTTCTTCCTCTAATTGGAACAGGTGGAGACTATGCTTCAGGGGATCCCTCTTCTCCAATTGGGGGTTGTGGCACTGTTGAACGCTCCTTCAGGTGCAGGCATGGTTGATCCTCTGGTGATCTCTCCTCTTTCCTCTAGGTGTAGATAGGCCCAAGGCTTAGATGGTCACTCCTATCAGTGTAGGCAGGACCATGGCTCACATGCTAGCCCCCCCTCCTCTCTCTCTCTCTCTCTGCTTCTGGGCCACATGCTCAGCCACTGACAGCTTCTGATTTTTTTAATGGATGCTCTTAGAATGTCAGAGGTGGGAAGAAAGAAGGTTTATGAGAATGTGGAAGGGATCAACCTGTGTCCCATTATTCAAGAACTTGTAGATTAGTAAGATAGGATTTATACGTGGCCACACACACACACACACACACACACACACACACACACACACACACACACACGAAACACTGCAGATTGGCATGGCTAGTCCTCTCTGCATGGGCTCTGTACATCTCTTCATATTTTTTTAATGTACATCCTTCATTATTTTAACCTATAGATGCTCTTTGATTGTAACTTCAGGAGTGTAGGTTATCGGTCCATGGCAGGATAAGGGGACCCCTTTTCCATCCCAAAGCATCTCCTAAGACCTGCGATGGTGCCATGGTACCTTAAATACTATCAGGATCACTCTATCTGGGTAAAAATAATTCAGACTGACTCTCTAATTCCTATTTGCAGTTTCACAAACCCAGCCAGACCCCAAACTTGTGCTGTGCCCTCCTGGGAGACCAGAGCCATATTTTCCTCATCTTGGGGTCACAAGCAATCAGGAATACAACTGCTGATCAATATGGGTCCTAATAGACTCAAACACCCCTCTAATTGTCTTTGTGGTAAGAACATGTCAGAAAAAAAAACAACCCTGAAATCCCTTAGAGTTCTAAGATTAAAAATGACATACAAAGGCTAAGGAGAAAAATGTGCTAACATAAAAATTATGCTAATATATAATAGCTAGTGAATAGCAGACCTTTTTAAAACCTACTCCTTGATGAGATTTTTAATGAGTGACAAGTCTGCACGAGTGTGTGTGGTATGTCTATCTGTGTGTGTGTCTCTGTGTGTGTACACAGTGTGTCTGTCTGTGTGTGTGTGTGCATGTGTGTTTGTCTGTGTTTAGTGTGTATGGTGTCTGTGTGTGTGTGTGTCTGTATGTCTGCTTGTCTCTTTCTGTGTATACATGTGTGTTATTGTGGATTGAACCTAGTCCTCATGCATACTAGGCAAGTACTCTACTGCTGAACTATAACTTCATCACGATTTTTGCTGTTGATTTTTAGAGATAAGTTGTCAATAAATTGTCCAGGCTGCCTCTGAACTCGCTTTGTAGCCCAGAACAGACCTTGAACTTGGGATCACCTGTCTCAATCTCCTAGGTAGCTGAACATAGGTCACAACCATTGAGCCTGGCTGGAACTGTTCTAGTATCAGAATGATATAGCAAATGGGAAAGCATCTCAGTGCTCCTAGGAAATGTACCAGGAAGACCTAGGAGAACTGTGATCTCCAAACACTAGTCTGCATGTTTTCTGTCTCACTGAGTCACACCCCAGAGAATATCCGCCCATTTCCCACTGACAGACTTGTGCATAATCTCACCCAAATAAAATAGTAGAGAATGTGTTAGCAACATTGCAGTAATAATTATATATTTTACACATTGGGGGAACTCACTTAAAAAGAATTTACAATACAAGGACATTCTCACCTTTTATTTAAATTCTCCAACATGCAGACAGAAGGTACACCTGCATTTAAAAGTTCCAGTTTAGTTGTCTCGCCAACCTTTCCCTGTACTCTGACCTTATTCATCTTTCTGAACTGTAAAAATGGTGTTAGCTCTCTCCTTAATCCACACTGTACCTTCTCAAGGGAAGACCCATGCTTTATTTACCTCTGGGTCTCAAGCATAACAGTACAAGGCATACAGCAGATGCTCAAAATAGGTTCTGCTACAGGTAATCACCTCCAGGTGTGTGTGGGAGTGCATGGTGGGAACAGCAAGGAGTCAGAGTCAGGAGCTAATGCATTCGCAATGAAGGGAGAATATTTGCCAAAGATAAGACCCTTCCTCCTACTGCATCTCCCAAAACACTGACAGACCAAAACAAATCTACCCCGGTGGGCAGTGTCCCACGCTGGCCCTGACAGGGATAGCCACAAATCTGAGCAGAGGACAGATTTCTGGATGCTGGTCTCCCAGCATCAAGCGGTAGTGGCCAGTGGGAAAGTGGTCCACACTCTGATTCAAACGTCTTCACCACTTTACTGAACAAAGCGAATCTGGACAGAGTTGAGTATTTATTGAAGAGCACCACAGCCTCAGCCAGGGAGTCCCAAGTACCAGGGTTGAAGGCAATAAATATCCTCACAGCAGACAGAGGGAGAAAGCACATAATAAGAGCTGAGGACCACGGGGGCTCATTTCTCCATGCTGCTATACCTCTGCTACATGGCATATATCTTCCGCGCAGAACTACCCACTATAACCCAACTCTGGGAAATACTTTTCTTTTCAGCACTGAGAATTAAACTCAAAGCCTAGTGCATGCTGGGTACTATGCCATTGAACTGTAGCCCCAGGAAACATTTTGAAATACGTAGAACCATTGGCATATTTTGGGAAAAGTATCTTAAGATCCAGCCAGTAGCTGGAGGGTGGCAACAGGCAGATCCCCAGGGGTTAGCAGTCAGTCTAGCTGAAATGAGAAGCTCCAGGTTAGGTAAGAGACCCTGTCTCAAATAAAGTAAGCAACAGAAGAAGACCCCAGGACCTCTGGAATGAATACACACACACCACACACACATACATACACACACACACACACACACACACACACACTACACCCACACACTACACCCACACACCACATACACACCCACATCACACACACACCACACACACACACCACACACACACACACCACACACACACCCATATCACATACACACCCACATCACATACACACACACCACACACACACACACAGCACCAGCAGAATGAATAATTGGGACTTTTTTCTTCTTCTTTCTTTTCTTTTCTTTTTTTCTTTTTTTGGTTGAGGGTAAAGGTAGCGAACAGTCATGCTTAGAGTGAATTTTACATTCAAAACAGTACTGGAGAGCTGGCTCGGTGGTTATTGTGTACTGCAGAGGACCTGAGTTCAATTCCTAGCACCCATATATATCAGGAGGCTCACAAACACCTATAACTCTAACTCCAGAAGATCTGATGCCCTCTTCTGGCCTCTGGCAGTACTTGTTTTCATGTTTGTGCACATAATTAAAAATCAAAGGGTATTTTACTAACTGCTGGGTTGAGTTGCACAACAGGAGATTTCTATGAAAATGGAGCTGCATTGAGTGTTGAATGTTGTAAGTCAAGTAACTTCTGTTGTTGGAGTTTCTTTCCAGCCTGATCCCACAGCCACTTTGCCCCATATAAATACACAGATGCTATATTAATTATAAAACTGTTGGCTGACGACTATGGTTTCATATTGGCTAGCTCTGTCTTAATTATTAACCCATTTCTATTAATCTAAGTATTTCTGCATGGTCTTATCTTACTGGAGAAGGGTCCAGATCTGTTACTCCTTCCTCCGCTACATGGTGTCTCTCCACGGCCTCCCTCCCTCTCCTCACTCCTTCCTCTCGTAGCCCCACCTATCCTTCCTGCCTGGCTGTTGGCCAAACAGTGTTTTATTCATCAGCCAATACGAGAAACATATACAGAAGGACATCCCACATCAAACTTCCTTAGAAATCATCGTCACCAGGTGCTAAATTATACATCTAACCCAGTCCTCTCGCTCAAAGTCTGTATGTTAGGCACACTTGGAACCTCAGCAGTAAGTCTCACTTTCTCAGTCAAGTCTCTGCAGCAAATAGCCTAAGGATGCTAGAGCCCAAGAACCATGCTGAGCTGTCCCATACAGCAGGATGACCCATCCTCTGCTTGGCCGGTAAGGGCACACACAGGAGTCCATATGCCACACTTAAAAGGTTATAGATTAAGCCGGGCGGTGGTGGCGCACGCCTTTAATCCCAGCACTCGGGAGGCAGAGGCAGGCGGATCTCCTGTGAGTTCGAGGCCAGGCTGGTCCTACATCCTCCAAAACAATACAGAGAAACCCTATCTCGTAAAACCAAAAAAAACCAAAAAACAAAGGTTATAGATTAAGCTTCAGACCTGACTAGCCATATTAACAAATACACCATTCAAACAGCCTAAAGACTAGATTAAAATTTAGAAACCTGAGTGTCTGACACCAGACACTTCACATCATAGGGATCTGGACTCTGGCTCTGTGTGTGTGTGTGTGTGTGTGTGTGTGTGTGTGTGTGTGTGTGTGTGTGTGTGTGTGTCGGAAAGATGGGAACCAACACAAAAGCCAAGCCTAACAGGCCAACTTGTTTAAAATTCTCTAATCAAAATCTTACTGGAAAACAAAAACTCATCTCTAAGCAAGATACACAATATTCTTGAAAAATGTAAATTCTATCTTACCTGAATATGTAGTTTAAGTACTGCTGGTCAATGTCACTGAGAAATTAGAGAAGAAAAAAGATAAGACTCATAAAATAATGGAAACAATTTTTAAATCTATAGATGGTCATTATCCTCTATTAATAAATTCTGCCTCTAAGTTACTGATTTCATAAATTATCAAAGGAGAAGTACTTTGTATTTGAGACCAATTCTTGCCATTTGACCTACAATACCTTTTTAAATTCCACACAATTCACTGAACATGGAGGGCTGGTACCTACATGGTGCCTTGCCTCTGTACTCTCATCTCTTTGGTTTGAGAAGGGATTCTGCAAACTACAGAAAGAGAAATGTGGACACCGACCCAGCCACAAAACCTTTCACCTACAATCTGCCCTGCCTGCAAAAGATTCTAAGGCACCAATGGTGGCACAGGACTGTGGGAACAGCTAACTAATGTCTGATTTGACTTAAGTCCCACTCCACAAGAAGTAACCCATACCCAACACTGCTTGGGTAACCAAGAACCAGGGACTAGATAGTCCTAAGTTAAATATGTAAGGTAAAACCAAAACAGTTTTACCTCAGGTAAAACTAAACAGAACTGGCCAATAGATAGATGATAGATAGATAGATAGATAGATAGATAGATAGATAGATAGGCAGACAGACAGATAGATAGATGACAGACAGATATAGAGATAGATATATAAAACTGATTCCTGATGGTGTTCTGCTATACTCATAGATCAGTGCCTTGTTGAGTTATCATCAGAGAGGCTTCCTCCAGCAGCAGTGGAAACCCACAGCCAGACATTCCTCCAGCAGCAGAAGCCAGACCCACATGCAGAGAGAGTTTAAATTGGAGGTCTCTATCAAATCCCTCCCCTCAGAGCTCAGGGAACTCCATGGAAGAGCTGGAAGGGATGGAGGACACCAGGAGAACAAGGCCCTCTGAATCAACTAAGCAGGGTGCATACGAGCTCAGAGACTGAAGCAGAAATCACAAGGCCTGTGCCAGGTCCTCAGAGTATGAATTATAGCTATTACCTTAGTGTTTTTAAGGGACTCCTGACTGAGAACGAACAGGTCTCTAACTCTTGTGCCTGCTTTTGGGACTTTTTTCTTCCTGTTGGGTTGTTGTGTCCAACTTCAGTATGAAAGATTTTGCTTTATCTTTATTTTGTCTTATTTGTTTAACTCTTAGAAGCCTGTTCTTTTCTAATGAAAGACAGAAAGGGAATAGGTCCAGAGGGGGGAAGCGCAGAGAAACTGGAAGAAACTATAATCAGGATATATTGTATGAGAAAAGGATCGCACACAATATCACACAATATTTCAATAAAAGAAAGAAGGAGGAAGGGAGGAAAGAAGGAAGGAAGGAAGGAAGGAAGGAAGGAAGGAAGGAAGGAAGGAAGGAAGGAAGGAAGGAAGATTACTGACCTGGCAAAACTAAAAAAAAAAACACAATACTTTTCAGGATCAAACAAAGTATATTCTTATTTCAAGTTAGTTATCCAGGTAAGAAATAAACCAGCTCCCCCACACCAGGAGTCAGGTTAGAGTGGCAAAGCCCACCGTAGCAGTGTCAAAGAAGCAGGAAACTCAAATTCTAAACTCCTTCAACCAATGGGCCCATTCGTTTTTAACACAATTGCTAGTTTAGTGCTAATAGACACCTCACTTGGGTCAGCTGCTTCCCACCTATGTGTTGGCAACTTTCACAGGGGCATCAGCTATCAACCCTATCAACTGTCTTGGACCACTGGATGCCCTGGCTTTCAGGGCTGGCACCCTTAGCAGATAAATCCAGGGCCTATGAGATGGCTCAGCTGTACAGCTATCTGAGGCCCTCCGTTTGTTCTCTAGGAACTGATGGTAGAAAGAGAAACCTGACTTCCAAAAGCTATCTTCTCACTTACATATGAACTGTGGCACAAGAGCATCACATATATGCTTGCCATACACACAATATTTCTTTTTTAGGATACAGAATGCTCAAATAAACTCAAAATTCAGCTAAAAACTTCTATCTCAGTGTGTGTTCTAATACCACATGGTATAAACTATAGGAACCACATCGGATTTCAAGTGGGCATTGTGTACTCTGATATGGCTTTTTTTTTTTCCTGAGACATGGTTTCTCTGTGGAGCCTAGTCAAGTCTTGAACACTAGATCATCTTGCCAGAGAGGAATTTATAAGAATTCACAACCACACCTAGCTCTGCTGGTTTCTGGCTGCAAAAATACTTCACTCAAAGAATGAAAGGCGACCCAAGAAGTGAAAGTCACAGGGACAGCGCCTTGGCTTGGGAGTCATCCCCTAGGCCTTCCTCTCTGGGCCTCCATACCCAGAGGTCAGCTGGCCAGTCTCAAGCCCTAGCTCAGTGGAGACAAGAATTCTTCCCTTTCCTTTTTTCTTTTTATTCTTCTTTTTTTAAATTTTACATTCACCAGAGCTGTTTCATTGGCTATCTACAACAAAGACTGGGAACTAGGAAGACTTCTAGACATAAACTGAGTCAAATTTTAGGGGCAGTGGAAACAAGAACACAGAACTTGCCCCTCTGAGCTACAAGCAGTCAAGCGGCCCCTGGAACAACTAAGGGTTCGGGCATTCATTAAATTACCACCTATGTGGCTGAGCCTAAAGGGGAGGAGACTTCCTGGCCTCTGCACGTGTTGCTAAAGGCAGGCACAAGAGGCCCAAGAGGGACGGCTTTGGGGCCATCTACTCTCCTGGCTGCATCCGTTTAGCCAACCAACTCCCCAAATATTAGGAGCTTACCTTAACACGCTGGGCTTCTGGGATTTCCGAAGTATTTTGTAAGCCCCTAGATATGAAGACACACGAGTCATCGGCACTTTTTGTTTAAGGAGCTGCCCACACTTCGAGAAAAGCAGAAAATGTCACAGGGAAAAGGCAGCTGGCCCCTTCTCCCTCTTTTGTTAATCCCAAAGATGGAAGGAGAAAGACCACTGACCCAAATCATCAGGGCCAAATTAATTAAAGCAAGCAATTAATTAAAGCAAGTTTTTTATTCATATATATGGGCTGCCTCCCCCTAAGGAGGGGTTTGAGAGATCAGCATTACACATGAGGAAGACAAGATTTTTATAGCCAGGGGTAGGGGGTTTCCAAATGGGGGATTTGGTGGGCAGAATAGGTGGGTTATAGGAGCAGAACATAACAAGTTAGTCCTAACACCTCCTGAAGCAAAGACATGATTGCATGGTGGTCCTAACAAGGTAGTCATAACAAACCTTTTGAAACAAAGGGTAGGGTTGCAAAATGGTTATTGGCTTTTTAAAACAAAGACATAGTTGCCATTCCTGAACAGGCAGTACACAACCACCAGTAGTTAGGTTACAGGTGGGGCAAAGCCCAATCCTTGAGAAACAGAGGTTTGATCATAAACAGAAATGAGCCTAGTTTGTCTTTGCTACAAGATGACGTTTAAGCCTAAAATGGAGGCAGGCTGGCTCTTCAATCTCACAGGGAAAAAGCCCCAGGGGCACTGGCCTCCTTCTCCTGATCCACAGACTGACAGAAGGAAACAAACTGGAAGGCTGCGGGTATGCAGCCCCATGCTAATGTGGGTACTTCAGCGGCCAGCAGCAAGCACATGAATGAGTGAGCGGTGGCTCTGCTCACAGGGCAGTCTCATGTCCTTCCCACAATGCACTTGGAGAAGGGAAACCCCTGAGATTTCTGACTGCAAAGTCAAACACGAAATACTGAAGTCATGACTTGAAATGAAATCAGACAGTCTTTTAATTTCGCCTTTTGTTTTTTTGTTTGCTACTGAAAGAATTTTAGACTTGACATTCTGAATGTCTCTCAGGAAGCCTGTATGTCCAGAAATGAGCTCCAGCTAGACTATATAGAAGGATTTCCAATGGTTTAGATAAAGCAAGCATTCCTTAGGAACTTGTGAAACTGGTTTTCCATCCCCAAAAGGAGTCCTTCCAGGCAACTACTCAGCCCTCACCCTCCCCACCCCGCCCCCATGCCCTGGGGCTTCTCCCCCCCCCCCCACTCAGGTGTTCTCTGAGCTTTTTCTCTCTCTCTCTCTCTCTCTCTCTCTCTCTCTCTCTCTCTCTCTCTCAGGTGTTCTCTGAGCTTTTTCTGTCTCTCTCTCTCTCTCTCTCTCTCTCTCTCTCTCTCTCTCTCTCTCTCTCTCTCTCTCTCTCTCTCTCTCTCTCTCTCTCTCTCTCTCTCTCTCTCTCTCTCTCTCTCTCTCTCTCTCTCTCTCTCTCTCTCTCTCTCTCTCTCTCTCTCTCTCTCTCTCTCTCTCTCTCTCTCTCTCTCTCTCTCTCTCTCTCTCTCTCTCTCTCTCTCTCTCTCTCTCTCTCTCTCTCTCTCTCTCTCTCTCTCTCTCTCTCTCTCTCTCTCTCTCTCTCTCTCTCTCTCTCCATAATCTCTGCTATTCCCTCCTGCTCTCCCAGCCTGGCCATGCCCAACCTGCTTTCCTTTCTCTGCTCTGCCTCTTGCAGATGCCTCTCAATATTTTCCTTCCTGCCCGCACTAAAGAGCTTGCCCCTAGTGCAGCAATCACATCAGTGGTTTCTTTACCGATCCCCCTCGTACTCTGAGCCTGCCATTTGTACAGAAGACCAACCAACATTACAAGTAAAACCCAAACCAAGAGAGTTGGGCACAAAAGAGAAATTACATTGGAAATATCTGAGGAAAATTACAAACAAGAAAAAAATCTAGAAAATGTCTATTTAACTTTAACCTTAATATCTTTATTTTCATATTGTGTAGGGTCCACTAAAAAAATGGCTATACAGTAAGAGCTTAATAACAGTCCTCAATTATTTAAGTAAACATTTTTTTTAAACTTACCTACACAAAATAAGTGAACTACGGCCCAAAAATATCCATCTGGATCAAACTGTAACACAGGATTAAAAAGGAAAGGAAAAGCTCAATTATAGACAAACATAAATTACACCGCAGTCAGGACCAGGTGAACATAGCAAGAAAGCTCCCAGAACCAGCTCATTTCCCCAAACAGCTTCCCAGGCTCTCTAGTATCCCCTCCCTCCCACCCCTCATGACATCCAAAGACCACTATGACTGTTGTGGTAAAGAATGGAACCTCTCGGCCGGGCGTTGGTGGCACACACCTTTAATCCCAGCACTCGGGAGGCAGAGGCAGGCGGATCTCTGTGAGTTCGAGGCCAGCCTGGTCTACAAGAGCTAGTTCCAGGACAGCCTCCAAAACAATACAGAAACCCTGTCTCAAAAAACCAAAAAAAAAAAAAAAAAAAGAATGGAACCTCTCTGTAGATGGAGACATGCAATGTTTCCTCTCTGAAAAGGGAATCTGGTTGGGTGGGTCCTAGCCTGGCAGGGAACTACCCACAGAAATGCAGGACCACCTGAGGAAGGCTGGCTCGCCGCAAAACATGCTTAAAAAACAAGTGGAATAAGAATCCTTTTAATGAGATACTCTACTTTTACTTCCCGGAATTATCACTCCCAGAACTGCCCCTACTGCCTGCCTTGGGGTTCAGCTGTGACCCCCTTTCTAACTCAGAAAGACACTGTGGTGGTCTGAATGTAACTGGCCCCCACAAGCTCACAGGGAGAGGCATTGTTAGGAAGTGTGACTTTGTTGAAGCTGTGTTGCCTTTTGGAAGAAGTGTGTCACTGTGGGGTTGGTCTTTGAGATGCTCCATGCTCAAGCTACTCCCAGTGTTGGAGAACATTTCCTATTGCCTGGTGTAGTGAAGGGACCAGCCCCCTGTGCCCCCTGTTTTAGCACATGACAGGCTAGCATGTGCTCCCCTGACCTTGCCCCTCCTGTCTGGGTTACTAGGAGGTCAGATGCCCTCCTCATGGCAAGGAGCCAGTCAGAAGTTAGCTGGCAGGGCTGTGCTTTACGACTCTGGGCGTGCTTTAAGGACAAGTACACAACAGTGACATACAGAGCATAGCAACCGCCCTGGGAGGGCCTATGGGCCATAACAACCAGTTGACCAATCAACACAGGGCAGGTCGTCCAAGCCCGGGAGTGCACCAATCCTGAGACCGTTGCATGCCCCTAGACACTCCCCTTACGCTGCCCTTTAAGATCCCTGCCTTGTGGTTTCTGGGGGTCTTTCTCCAGCTACACGCTACAGTGAGTGGATGAAAGGCCCAATCTAATGGGGTTAGCTCATTAAACAACCACAATAAAAGACTCTGCTTTTGCACAGAAATGGGCCCCTTGGTGATTTTGGGGTTCAGAACTTGGGCACAACAGCAGGACTCTCAGCTACAGCTATGGCATCATGTCTACCCGCATGTTGCCATGTCCCACCACGATGACAATGAACTGCGGTAAGCCAGTCACCCCAGTTAAATGTTTTCCTTTATAGAGTTACTGTGGTCGTGGTGTCTCTTCACAATAGAAATAACTAAGAAAGAAGCAAACTTTTTCCTTTATTTCTTCTAGAAGCAGTCCAGAAACTACAAATGCTTTTTCTGACACTTTGGGTTACCTCATTCTTTCTTTAATGCTCTGCTCCTCCTCAGTCATGGCGGCTGTCTGCCACCCTGTGGCTGACCTCTACATCAGCCACTTAACTTAAAAAGCAACCCCCACCCCTTCTCTCCAGCATTCTCTTCAGCTGCTGAGATGTGCGGCTTGCTCGCTTGTGGTGGTGTTCTTTTAAACTCTAATAAAATTGTCCTCCAGTTTCTATTTGAGTTCACTCTTTTTTTATTAATAAGACTAAGAACCCTCAAAAGAAACCCTGATTTCCCATGTATCATCTGGTGATCGCCCTTGAGCCTCTTACGTGCTTTCCAGCTTCAATGTCTCCCTGGCAGGTGCCTGGCCTCCCCCTCCCAGTGTTATGACGATCTGTTTCCTGCCTGTTCCCTCTCCCTTGCTCTACATGGCCTTCAACGTCTGCTGGGACAGACTAGTGTCTGCATTCTTGCATCCCAGCTCAGAATGCAGACTTGGTAGAATCTTGAGAATGCCAGGGGAGAAAGGAAAAAAGGTAAGCAAGAAAGAAAAAAACTGGCCATGAGATGATGATTAGGGCTGAAATGGGCTGGGCACAGGATGCCAGTGAAAACTACCCTGCAGAAGAAGTCGTGTTAAGGATGAGAAGGAAAATCAGCTTTGATTGAGTGCCCAAAGCTGGGGTGACTTAGGTGTGGAACCACAGGTTCCAGAGGCAGGTCAGACTGCACGCCTCCAGGAGCCACTGTTAAGCCTGGAGAAATGATAGGCTGGGCCACAGGACAGCCAGCCTGATAGCTTTGCTAGACCAGGCTATCATGGTTCTACAAGAAAGGCATAGAAACAAGAGTCTGCGACAGTACCGTGAGTTCACTGGGCATACGTACCTGCGCATCCTGAAAGGGAAGGCACCCTGCAGCAGCCACGAGGAAGAGGGCACTGTGGACAGACAGACGGAACAGGCAACTTCAGCTTTCAGCATCAAAGCACGTCTCAGACAGTGCAGCAGGGATGGACGGACACAGACACACAGACGCACACACACACAGACGCACACACACACACAGACGCACACACACAGACAGACAGACACACACACAGACAGACAGACACAAACACACACACATACACACACATACACACACACACACAGAGGAATCTGCAAGTGGCCAAGAGACTCTACCACGCCTGCCCTGACCATCTTTCGAGTCCCACTACCTACATCTCAGTCATACACCCTGCTGACAGTCGGGCATTTCCTTCTCTGCGGCTCAGTTAACTTGTTCCTAAGCCCAGTATTTACTGAGTACCTGAAAACTAGAGGTGGCTCACCCC
Source organism: Mesocricetus auratus (assembly GCF_017639785.1). Lineage (NCBI taxonomy): Eukaryota > Metazoa > Chordata > Mammalia > Rodentia > Cricetidae > Mesocricetus > Mesocricetus auratus. The sequence continues at coordinate 43,255,729 of NW_024429198.1, forward strand.
AAAAGTGTTCCTGGTCACCATCAATGCCCCCAGATATGAAAGAGGCAACCTGGGAGATCAGATCACAGCCATGTCGATCACTAAGTGACTGCAGCACGGAAAGTGCATGACGTCCTTGTCCACCACCGCCTTGTCTAAACAATTGACCTCATCTAATAACAGGGCATATCCGTCATGTGCTCCTTGATAGGATGCACTAAGGACACAGGACCAAGCCTGTGGTACCTCTTTCTTATGTGCTTTGAATTAAGTCATGAGGAAATAATACAATAAACCCAAACAACCGGCCTGGACCTTCACAAAGGTGGAGGCCAGGCTGGCTGAGAAGGTGAAGGCACTTGTCACCAAGCCTGATGACCTGAGTTCAATTCCTGGGCCACACACGGTAGAAGGAAAGAAGTAAACCCAGTAAGTTGTCCTTTGACCTCCACATATCACATACGATGTAGCACAAGCACGTGTGCACACAACATGGGCACACTCTCACACACTCACACACACACACATACACACAACACACACACTCACACACACATATACCCCACAATAAATAATTATAGTTTTAAACACGTTTAATGGGAAGGCAAGTAAAAAAAGAGAGATACAGAGAAAGAGTGGAGAACTGACCAAGATTAAAGCACATGCACGACACGCGCCATCCTGGAGGGCAAATGGTTATAAAAGATAAAATGGTAATTTAAGAGGAACTCAGTGCCAGATGAGAGCATCATATCAATGCCCGTCTTCTAATGCTCCTGGCTATGGCGGGGGTGGCTGACATTAGGAGACAAGCAGAGTATTTAAGAACGGGGTTATGGTCTTTGCAACTTATTCTCAAGTGGATTAGAAAAATGTGAGTAGTGAAATATATATTCTTCCATACACTGTTATATTTATATACATGGGCATATATATACACATATATATGCATATATGAGAAGACACAGAACAAATACAAAAATGGTAGAAATGGGTAAGTGTAGGAATTCACTGTAAGATCCTTGTTTAATCTTTTCTTAAAATACTTTTTTTTAACAATTTGTTTTTATTTTATGTGCACTGATGTTTTGCCTGCATGCATGTCTGTATGAGGGTGTTGGATCCCCTGGAACTAGATGTATAGACAGTTGTGAGCCGCCATGTAAATGCTGGGAATTGAACCAAGTGCTCTTAACCCCTGAGCCATCTCTTCAGCCCCTCCTACTTAATCTTTATTTCCCAGGTAAAACGCTTTTTAAGAAAAACCTCCCATAACCCTGAAATACAGGTGAAATGCTACAGTGCTGGGATTTGTGTCAAGGTTACCCAGAAGTGAGGCAGTGAGTGGCTAATCAGAGGTATTTTCAGACCTCTCCTTGATGCATATTTTGTCCAACAATTCCCTCCAAAATGCACAAACCACAAACCAGCTAATGGAATACTAACAGCTTTTCACAGCAGCTAGTCTCCTTCTAAAGAGGAGGATGGGTCCTAAGGTTTTGTTTACATTTTTTCTTTCAAATACTAAAGGCCAAAGGAGGAGAGGGAGATTAAATGGGATGAAAGCCCAGAAATACATTCAACAGCAACAACTTAGCCCCACCTTATCAAAGCAACTCCACTGGTGTCCCACCTTCAGCACAGGGCTTCTTAGTCATTGCTGAGGGAGGGGCAGTCCAAGTCACAGACCACTGTTAGAACAAGGACATGGAAGTACAGGGACTTGGGACACACTCTGCTAAGGACCTAAGGCATGGCATTTTTAAACCTGTTTATGATCATAGCTCTGGACCACAATTCAGACCCTGGGACGTACCCGCACCATCAAGGATAATCATAGAGAACCAAAGTTTAATGTCAACTTTATCTGAAAGGAGGGAACCTTAGATGAGAAGAAGTCTCCATAAGATCATCTGTAAGACCTTGATGGGGGGGGGGGGGGGGGCTGGAGAGATGGCTCAGTGGCTAAGAGCATGGACTGGTCTGCTAGAGGTCCTGAGTTCAATTCCCAGCAACCACATGGTGGCTCACAACCACCTGTAATGAGATCCATTGCCCTCTTCTGGCCTGTAAGGATGCGTGCAGACATAATAAACAAATAAATCTTAAAAAAAAAAAAGACCTTGTTTTTTTTGTTTTGTTTTGTTTTGTTTTTTAGACCGGTTTTCTCTGTATAACAGCCCTGGCTGTCCTGGAACTCACTTTGTAGATCCCCCTGCCTCTGTCTCCTGAGTGCTAGAATTAAGGCATTTAGTAAGGCATTTTCTTAATTGGTAATTGATGGGGAGAGCCTAGCATATTATGGGTGCTGCCACCCCTGGGCTGGTGGTCCTGGGTTGTATAAGAAAGCAGGCTGAGCAAGCCATAGGAAGCAAGCCAATAAGCAGCACTCCTCATGGCCTCTGCATCAGCTCCTGCCTCCCTGTTCCTGCCCTGCTTAAGTTCCTGTCCTGACTTCCTTTGGATGAACTGTGATAAGGACAAGTAAACCGAATAAGCCATCTCCTCCCAACTTGCTTTCTGGTCACATGGTGTTTCATTGCAGCAACAGAAACCCAATCATGCAAATTATTTTTTTTCGCCGCCCCCCACCCCGATGCAAATTATTTTAAATGTAAGTGTATGCATACACAGATTTGTGTGTGAAGGGTGCACATGTGTGTGCAGGCTAGAGGCCATGCCTCAGGAATGGTCCACTTTGTTGTTTTCATTTGGTTCTCTGTCACTGTACAATTAGTGAAGCTTTGTGTACTCAGTGTAGAAACAGGCTTAGTTTTTCCTCTCAGAAGAAAGTTTTGCACCCTTTAATGCCAGCACTTGGGAGGTAGAAGAAGGTAGATCTCTGTGAGTTTCAGGCCAGCCTAGTCTACATATTGAGTTCCAGGACAGCCAGGTCTACCCAGAGAAACCCTGTCTCCAAAAAAGAAAATACTTCAAGAAGAGGAGAATAATTAAAAAAAAATAAGAAACAAAGTACAAATATATGACTGTTCATAGTAAATTCCTCCTTCACCAGTTTACCAGCTGAGTTAAAATCAGGACAAGCCTTATGCCCTTGGGTGCTTTAACTTACCTACAGATCTTTGTGGGTGATGTTTTCTGTATGAAAGTAAAAAACATAATTAGTTAGCCTTTAAAACCTCTTTAGTTCTCTTGAACAAAAGCATTTAGATAAAAGGCAAATACTTCATTAAGTCAAGTTTTTAGGAGGCTTAAGAGCTCACTGTCAGGGGCTGGAGAGACGCCTTAGCAGTTAAGAGCTCTGGGTGCTCTTCCAAAGGTCCTGAGTTCAATTCCCAGCACCAACATGGTGGATCTGATGCCCTTTCTGGGGTGTGTTCATGCAAACAAAACTGCCACATGCATAAGATATGTAAGTAAGTAAGGCTTCTTTTCTTTTATAGAGAACTTGCTACCACAATGCTTCCTGCTGCTTTCTACTGCTTGGACCAAAGAATGGCATGGCTGCAGCTGAGTCCTCTGTCAAGCTCTTTGATCACAGGTACTGTGTTTGCTTATGAAAAACAAAATGAATCCCAGGCATCAGCCTGGGAATCCAGCATGGGACTGATCAAGACCCCCTGAATCTGGGTGTCAGTGAGGAGGCCTAGGGAATCTATTGAGCCTTGGGCAGTAGATCAGTACCCATCCCAAGTATACACACGGACTTTAGACTCCCATAGAACAATGTGAGGTGCACTCTCACCCTGAACTCTTGGGGAAGGGTCTAGGCCCTGCCCTATATGAAATGACAGACTATGGACACCCCCATGGAGGGCCTCACCCTCCCTGGGGGAATGAGGGGATAACGGGGGGGGGGTTGGGGAGAGGGCACGGGAGGAGGGGAGGGAATGGGAGAGGGACCTGGAACTGACTTGTGAAGCAACCTTGTTTCTTATCTAAATTTAAACTGGAAAATAAAATAGAAAAAAAAAGAAAAAAAAGAAAAACAAAATGATATTGGTGCCAATTTTTAAATCTTACACACCAATCCAAGGACATGGAGAGAAATCAATGTGATCTATACAGGAAAAGGAACTAACCTCTATTTACTGACCTATAAAAAATACTTGTGTATGTGTATCTGCATGACTTTACATGTACTACATACATGCAAATACCCACAGAGGCCAGAAGAGGGCATCAGATCTCCTGGAACTGGAGTTACAAGATGATTGATTGTGAGACACTCAGTGTGAGTGTTGGGACCAGAACCCAGGTTTCTGCAAAGGTAGCAAGTGATCTAAACCTCTAAGCCACACCTTCCATCCCATATTTAATGATTTTGGGGAGGGGACTGGTCTTGCTATATTTCCCAGACTGTCCTTGAACTCCTAAACTCAAATGATCCTCCTGCCTCAGCCTCCTGTATAGCTGTTAACAGGCATGTATCATTACACACAGCTACACCTATGTCTTCATTCATGCAGCTCTCTCTGATGCTTTGCAATGTTATACATCTTCTGATCTATAAAAAGTAAACAGAAATGGGGATGGGGGCATTTTATCTCACCCACAGAGAGAAGGAAAAAAAGCAGCAGGTTGGGAGAATATAAACCTGGCATTTAAAATGCCTTGAAACGAAGAACTTCTTAGCCTTTTTAACAAATTAAGTAAATTAACCCTTGGCACAGAAGAATGGAGTTTTAGCAGTCACACAGATTTTTCTGTTTGATGATGGGATGGATAGGAAGAATGACAACTTAGTTCTGGGTATTCCAGGATCATTTTACTATCTAGGACAAGCTATAATTTCTGACACCTATTCAGATAGTGTGTTGCTTAGAAGTGGAGGGCTAAAGCCAGGCACAGTGACACACACCTGTCACCCCAGCACTCCAGAGCCCACGGCAGGAGAATAATGACTTCAAGGCCAATGTTGGCTACGGAGTAAGTTCCAAGCTAGCAAGTTCCAGGGTAGTCTAAGGCTGCGGTCTGCTCTCCAGGATATCTTAAGTTTTCATGTTAGTAAATAATTAAGCTACTGTAATTTTAGCAAGCAGCTTCTATTCGAGTACAAAGCTATGACTTGTATCTTTGGGATCTTCTGAACATGGGAAGTAGGGCAAGCATGGCTGTGCTGCCCCCTAGTGGGCAGTGTGCCTGGGCTCATAAGACCTGTATCTTCGACCCCATTATTGTAGAATGTGCTGTCTTTCAAGCTGTATTAGAAGCTAAATATAGTAGAAACCTCACACGTCTAAGAACAAGCATGGAGGGCAGAGGCTGTGGGGGCAGTCTACCTCTGCTATAACATGTCTACCCAGCACCACTGCAGGGCTTGCGACACAGAACAATGCAGCTGCCCAGTCCCTAAGAGTTCAGCCCCTCAGATGAGCAGTCTTCTTTGATTAATTATTTTTACCTTATCTATTCTGAGTTTTGTTTTGTTTGGTACAGGGCTCATGTATCCCAGGCAGGTCTTCCAGCGCTGGGATTCAGGAGGGCACCACCACACCCCCTGTTTTGTTTTCATGAGACAAACTCTACATCTCAGGTGGCCTAGAACTCACCATGTAGTTCAAACTGGTCTTGAACTCAAAATGATTCCCCTGCCTCAGCCTCCTGAAAACTGGGGTCACAGGTATAAGCTAGCATGCCCAGATCTTTTTTAAATTTCAAACACTTTCAGATGGACTACAGAAGCCGGGGGCAGAGTGAGAACACGACACAAGCTCATTACACAGCTCCATCCCCTAGGACTCTGTGCACAACTGGGACATTACTGTAAGCATTCTCATTTTCAGGGTTTGCTCCAGAATAAGCACTCCCAATAATATCTCAGGGTCTGGGGTTGCAACTCCTCAGAAGTCCTATTTCTGGCTGAGTGTGGTAGCACAGGCCTGTAACCCCAGCCCTGGGGAGACAGACAGGAGGACTGTAAGGTCAAGGCTAGTCAGAACTACACAGCTGTATTTAGTCCCATTTAAAAGGAGAAGCAGTCACGTGACAACAGCTGTACTAGGAGCTAAAAATCACTCTGGATTATCTAATATCGTGCAAGCACCACTTAGTGTGTGCTGGGTTTTGCCTGTATTAACTGGTATAATTATGGGTCAACAGCCAAGACACGATGGATATGAGGGAAGAGGTTGTCCAAGGTCTTGGGGTTTGGGCTCAGCATTCTGGTTCCACACCTGACCCTTTAATGCCACAGCCTGCCTGCCAGTCCTTCACTGACAGCCTCTCTGACCTTAAGGCACCAGCCTCCAGTTGCTTCCTCTGCCTACCTGAAGTGTACTTTCTCCTCTTGTCCAACGAGAAAACCCCACCCATCCCACAGAGCTCAACTCAAATCTAGCCCTTAGAGAGACTTCCCTGCTGGCCCTGGTCCCCGGCACCCAGCTGTGGCCCACATGTTAACGCCTAGCTCCGTAAGGGTCATAAATGCACTTTCCTCATCTCAACTTTAGCCCTGGAAGAATGTTTGCTATTTAGTATAAACAACACACACGGGAAAACAAACCACCAGTGACCGTATCCTAACGCATACCAGACAGTGAGGATAATCCCACGGCCACCACTACCCTACAGCCAGATTCCCGTGGGATGGGGGGAGGGGCATGGCAGAGAAACTACATACAGAACTAACTGTGGGTGATGAAAAATGGCCTGCAGGCTCTACAGTAAGTTAACCCTCATAATTTGGGAATGAAATCATGAGGGAGTCAACTTTACTCTCTAGAACTTACAAACCTCCACATAATGGTAAATACAATTTATATATAGTGATAAAGCCAGACCCTCTCATAACTTTTGACTTTTATTATTAGGGGGGGTGCTTCACCAGGTCTGAGGACAACTTATGGCAGTCAGGCCTCTTCTTCCACCATGCGGGTTCCAGGAATCACGCTTGGTTACGCAGCTCGGAGGCAAGCCCCTTACCCAGTGAGACCTCACTAGCCCTCACTGTGACATCAGACGGAGCATTATCCCACATCAAGGGGGGAGACGGGTGGAATTTCAGGTTCCGGGCCAGCCTGGGCTACAGACTGAGCCCTTGTCTCAAGGGTACCAGGTGTGCTGGTACCGACCTGGAGCAGAAGCACAGCCATCAGGAGTTCAAGGCCAAGTGCTCAGGAGGCAGAGGCCAGGGAGATCTCTGTGGTCCAAGCCTAGCATTGGCCTACATAGCGAATTCCAGATTAGCCAGGGCTACCAAGTGAGGCCCTGATCCCCCGCCCCAAAATCAACACAACACAAACAGAAACCCAGAAATCTTCATCTCAGGGAAGATTTTAATGACAAAAAAACCACCTACATGTGAGCAAACAGGAACTAGCCTACATGCTTCGTCCAACATGGAACAGCAGCAGCAGCAGGATGTCTGAGACTTGTTAAATGAAAAGGCTGCATGGGTCAGTACATCATATATGTGCAAATACAATGTCTGTAAAAAATGCAGGGGTTTCTGGAGGGGCTTTTTCCCTTGCATTTTTTAAAGATAGTTATATCCCACTGCACTCACTGTGGAAAGATTGTTTGGGTTTTGGTTTTTGTTTTTGTTTGTTTGTTCTGAGACAGGTCTCACATATCCCTATGTAGCCAAGCATGACCTTGAACTTCTGGTCCACCTGACAAGTGCTGGGATTATAAGCACAAAGCACTACACCCAGGGCTTCACACATTCTCTGTAAGTACACTACCAGCTGAGCCATGTCCCCAGCCAACGGCTTTTTAAATTTTCAAATTTTCACCCACTTGCTCACTTCCCAGTTTACTCTGACAAGAACGGATGTTAGCTAGGTGTAGTCGCACACACCTAAGTGTTTCAGGGCCATCCTCAGACCCATGCTGAGGTGGAGATTTGAAGTAGCCTGGGCCGCATGATACCCTGTCTCAAGGGGAAAAAAAGATGGTTTGCCGGTTTGTGGGATTAATGAAATAGAGTTGAAGACTCTAAATATCTGTGTTCACTAGCTACTGTCACTAATCATTTCAGCCAGAAGCCTGATCCTAATTTTGCAAGTAAAGATGGGTCTCCTGGTGAACAGAAAAATTCTGGGGTTACTCTCTCACTTAACTCCATTGTTACCCTGCCCTCATCTATAGAATCTGCCTAACCAACTGGGAGGCAGAGCTCTGGGGAATTGCAGGTCTTCATTTCTAAACCCATGGCTAAAATGTAGATGGTGTGAGTCAGGCCCCCCAAAAAGCTGAGCAGCTGACCTTGAATCTCAGAGGAGAAAGTGACTAACCAGAAGCCCTGGGGCTCACTCCTGGGCTACAAAGGGCTTCCTCATGTGGCTCTGATTTGCAGCAAGGGCAGTCAAAGGAAGCCAGCTAGGAATGCAGAGGAAACCATGTCCTGTCACCACACGTAACAATACACACACACACACACACACTCGCATGCATGCATGCACACACGCATGCACGCACTCACACACAAGAAGGGACTGGTAATTCCATTTTACAGTTCTATAATTCTAGAGGCTGAGTCGGGAGTATCTGAAGATAACTTATGCTATATAGTGAAAACCTCTCTCAGCAACAACAAAAGGATGCCACACAAAGTTTCACCATATTCTATGTATTCAGAGAAAGTCTCACCAAAGTGCATCTGATTGTAAGAGCCTCTAATTCTAGGTGGGTAGGATGGGGTGCTGGGGGGAGAGTGTGTGGGAGAACTGAGGAGATAAGGAAATCACAGTCATGTGTGTGGTAAAATGTCAGAGAGGTGTCTCCCTCTGAGCCCAAGGAGAAAGGCTGAAAAATGCTAAGATGTGTTCACTCCCTCACCGTGCTCTGGGACAGCCTCAGAAAAATTGAAGCCAGCTCTGCCCGGCTGTCCTGGGAACTTCCACACTAAACTCATTCACCAGTCCTCAGCCAGCTACCCTGAGACAGCAGCAAAGACTTGTGAGCGGCCATGGCAGGGGAGTGCAGAGGGAACAGGAACCCACCCGTGGAAGACAGGGGCCCTGAGATTCTGACTCGGATGATCCCCAAGGGAGAGTCAGGACCGGGAAACAACTGACGGCTTTGTGCTTCAGTGCTTTAGGGCCACCAGGGGACAGCAGGTCAGGGGCGCTGCTGGGGCTCTGAGTTTAGGGGAGACACCAAAGCTGGAGTGGACAGAAGGGGGCCGGCAGAGGCGTCTGCGGGCACGAGGTCCTGACACACTGTCCCAGCAGACCTGAAAAAGCAGGTGAAGACTGAGGAAGAGGCCAGGCTGTGAGGGAAAGCCCGGAGCATAGAGAATCAGGCAGGGAGGCCATCAAGGCCAACGAGTCAAGAGAGTCCAGAAAAGGAAACAGGCTGACGAACAGCACATACCACCAATGAAGAGTCAACTGCCCAGTGACCTCCCACCCCAGGTACTCCAGCCGGAGCAATGTCTGGTAGGACAGAGAGAAGCAGGAGCAGCTGAAGGTGAGGGAGACAAGGAACCCAGGAAAATCTAGGTCTCACTGTCACTCAGGCCTGTGGCCAGGGAGGGATGGGTGCATGGGCAGAGCTGGAATGGGACAAAGGGGCTTGTCAAGCTTCTAGCTTGGGTTGGTTTTATGACAACACTTTAGGGCTGCCTTCTCCCTGGCTGACTCCACCTCATGGACTGGAGGCTCCATCTCATCATGGATTAAGTGCATGGGTGGGGAACAGCAGACAGGACGGCAGAGCCTCCTCCAGTGAGTAGGTGGAATGACAGGGACACTGACTGTGACAAGGACACCTCTCTCTCTCTCTCTCTCTGTCTCTGTCTCTGTCTCTGTCTCTCTCTCTCTCTCTCTGTCTCTCTGTCTCTGTCTCTCTCTCTCTCTCTCTCTCTCTCTCTCTCTCTCTCTCTCTTTCTCTAACCTGTGTCTCAAGTGGCCAGCTAGCTTCTCTGCAGTTCAGATATGATAGGAAACCAGATGAGCAGATGTCAGAAAAAAGAAATGCCTGAGAGAGGGACCAGATTAAAGCCACCACTGTTACCGCAAATAACCACAGGGTACCTACTATGTGCCAACAAGGGCAGGAAGCACTTAACCCTTGCTATTGCGTCCTCCCTAAGACCCATGAGTTGAGTATCATCAGTGTGGCCTTTCACAGACAGAAGCCCCAAAGTGACAGCCCTATTTCAGGGTGACTGCAGAGCAGGCAAATACTAGGGTGCTGGGGGAAGTGGATCTTCAATACTAAGGTGCTGAGAGAAGAAGTGGATCTTCCGAGAGGAAGCTGAAAACTTTCAGATGCCAACATTCCAGGAAGCAACCCTCCAACTGCCACTGCTTGGTTATAAAATGAACCAGGAGGCAGGTGAGACGGCTCGGCGGGTAACGGCACTTACCATGCAGGTCTGAGAAGCTGAGTACAATCCCCAGGACCCACGGACATGTGGCCGGACGGAACCAAGTCTACAGTTGTCCTCTGATCTTCACATATGTGGATTGTCCTCACGTCCCCACCCCCCACACACACACACACCAGAAAAGGTTGAGGAGTTGTAGCTCAGTGGTAGGGTGCTTGGATAGCATGCATGAAAACCTGGGTTCAATCCTCAGTACCACACACATGGGATATGGTGGAACGCATGTAGAACCCTTAGCTACATAGCCAAGCTACAGGCTAGCCTGCTAAACTGACCACAGAGCCAAAGGGTAAAGTGGTAACAAATACTCTTAGCTGAGTCTCTATGACCCAAAGCTAACAAAGCCAAACTCGCAGTAAGGAACTTACTGTCTCTTATCTCAAATACCTCCAGAGCTTGAGGCCACAGACTGCATAGTTAAAAGCAACAGTAATAGATTGTGTAGTCACTGTTTAACTTGATTGGCCTGAGGAGGTACAATGTGACTTCTGTGCCCAAGGCTCATGTCATAGGGAAGAATGAAACTCATTCCCTTGCCAATAAAAGTGTCAATGGGCAAAGGCTCCGTGGGACTGCTCATTCTTCCTCCTGGTCCTCCCACACTGCCCTCTGCTGGCCTAGCTGCCCAGTTGTTTCTCCCTTCCTTCCAGCCCACTCACCTTTCTTGTGGCCCTGTATCTCTTTGTCTGGGAAGATGCTCCCCAAGGCATCGGTAACTGTAGCTCCACTCACTCAAAGCCTTGGATGATGTTCTAGTTCTTTAGTAATAGGGTCAGACAGGGCCAGCACTGGGAAGAAAAACCAGTCTCCCCAGAGTGTGCAAAGGGCCAGCACCTTGTATGAAACTCAGCTGTGCACGTCCTTGTGCTGTTGAGACTAGCTACAAGTGGGAATGCTTTCCCACAGCAAATCCCTCTTTTTATTTGCTGAGGGTCTGGTTCTTCCCTGACCTGGAGTCCAGTTGCATTTCCCATCAAGTAAGCCTGAACCAGTGAGCACTGCCAGACAGTCTTGACTGGAACTGGGGGAGAAAAGGACACACATTTGGGCCGTGTGCTGGCTGATTTTATGTCAACTTAACCCAAGCTAGTCACCTGAAATGAGGGAACCTCAGCTGAGAAAAGGCCTCCAAAAGATTGGGCTGCAAGCAAGCCCATAGGGCATTTTCCTAATTAATGACTGATGGGGGAGGGTCCAGTCCACTGTGGGTGGAGCCATCCCAGGGCTGACCGTCCTGGGTACTATAAGAAAGCAGGCTGGGCAAGCCAGGGAGGCAAGCCAGTTACAGCACCCCTCCACGGTCTCTGCATCAGCTTCCTACCCTCACTCCCTGTGAGACGAACTGTTAAATGCATGAGAGTGAAATAAACCCTTTCCTCCTCCAGCTGCTTCTCGTGTTTCATCACAACCACGGCAGTCCTCTCTAGGACAGGCCATTGAGTGAAAAGCAGGTCTTTGGCACTTAAAGGAGGGCTGTGAAACTAGCGTTTTGCTTCATCATTTACCTCCTTCCCGACACACTTCTGGTACCCGCAGATGAGAACTTCAGCTACATTATGCAAAATGAAAAACACAGGAACAGCCTGAAAGCAAACAGAATAACAAGCATGAGAACACCTTCTCCCATCTTTCAGCTACTTGACTTTTGTTTAAAAATAGAATGTGTGGGAGCATGCAGCATTCAGTCTCCCAAGCAAGGACTCTTTTGCTGAAGCGTTCTTCATTTTTCCTCCAAGGTTTACTTATTTATTCTCTGTGAGTTCTTTCTACATACGTGTTTGTGTACCATGTGCATGCAATGCCAATGGAGGCCAGAAGAGGGCATCAGATTCACTGGAACTGGAGTCAGAGACAGTGGAAGCCACTATGTGGGTGCTAAGAACTGAACCTGGGTCCTGCAAGAGGAGCAAGTGCTCTTAACCATTGAGCTGTCTCTCTAGCCCGTGAAGTGTTAATTTTAGTGGGGTGTATGTGCAGGCTCCTCTCCTACAGGTTTTTTTTTTTTTTGGTTTTACGAGACAGGGTTTCTCTGTATTGTTTTGGAGGCTGTCAGTCCAGCCTGGCCTTGAACTCACAGAGATCCGCCTGCCTCTGTCTCCCGAGTGCTGGGATTAAAGGCGTGTGCCACCACTGCCCGGCTTCACCCACAGTCTTAAGGACCCCCTGTGTATTGTGCTCCACGCCAGGTGCAGGGCACAAATCCCATGAGCAGGGTGGACACACTCTACAGGGCCTGTCCCCAGCACACAGCACATCTTGAGGGGTGCACTGGGAGACACAGCTTGTTCAACAAAGAAAGAGCAAGTCTTCACAGTGGAAACAGTCTGAGAGTTGGATGATTAATAAATCAAAACACAGAGGAAGTGGACAGCTTCATCATGTGACAGGTGATCTGGATCAAGCTAAGAATTTTTAAATGGTCTTTGACGAAAAAGAAGCAAACAATGGATTTTGGCTTCTTGACTATTAATTCAGAAAAGAGATTAGGTTTGGGGCAGAGAATTTAAGGACGTAGAGGAAGCTTGATTGTCTAGCTACAGTTCTGTCAGCACAAGACTGAGTCCACACAAATGACAGCTGACTAGCACAAGGATAATGCCACATGATTGGTTAACTTATCCACGTTGCCCAAGGAATTTTTTTTTCAGAGGCAGGATCTTGCTACATAGCCCAGGCTGGCCTTGAACTCTCCATCATCTTCTCAGCCTCCTAAGTGCTGGGATTACAAGCATGCACCTCCACACTCAGTGCGCTCACAACCAGCAACTCTTTACTTCGCACTTTTTCTTAAACATCTTCCAAAGTCTATAAGCAGATGATGCTGTAGCTATGATTCTCATAGATACGTTAGACAAAGACACCAGGACTTTGGGCAAGTTGCTCCATAATGACATTTAAATCACAACAGGTCCCTAGTGAGCCTGCAGCTGTCCAAGTTCAAAAGGACTAATATGAACCAACTGCTGGCAGCTAGCTAGATGTGTGGCTTCTCCATGTGGTTCTGGTACTCAGGAAGCCAAGGCAAGAGGATCACTGCTAGTGCAAGGCTAGCCTGGGCTACAAAGTGAGTTCCAGGCACACCTGAGCTAAAGACTGAGAGGCTGTGACAAAAAAAAGTAAATACTGGCAGCAACAAGACCACTAAGCTCTAAAATTGATGAGCTCTAACAAAAACTATGCTATTTTAAAGGGTCATACTGATTCTTTCTTCAATTTTAGATCTAAGTTTCTCAAGCCACTTTTCCTACTGAAAAGCTAACAAATAGAGATATCTAGTTTACAGCTGACCATTAGACCATATCTCCTGGGTAGAGATCTACCAAAAGCAATGTTAAGACAGCAGCTGACTGGTTAGACTGTATACCCTGGGTAGAGATCTACCAAAAGCAATGTTAAGACAGCAGCTGACTGGTTAGACCTTATCCCCTGGGTAGAGATCTACCAAAAACCATGTTAAGACATCAGCTGCTTTGTTGATCCTTCCTTGGCCTCTGACTGCAAAAGCCTCACTCTAAACTACGAGGCATTGGTTCAAGGGGCTTCCTGGGGACTGGTTCTTTGGGAACACCTTCTGTATTCATTAATTTCCCCATCACTGTGACTAAACACCTGACTAAGATGACAAGGGTCTGTTGTGGCTCACAGTTTGAAGGGACTCCACCCATCATGACTGACTGACAGGAAAGGAGGGCATGTGGCACCATAAGCATGATGCAGCGGCCACACTGCCTCTGCAGTCAGTGTCTTAGCTACTGTGCTATTGCCATGATAAGACACCATGACCACAGCAACTTATAAAGAGGGCTTGCTTACAGTTTCAGAGGGCTAGAGTCATCATGGTAGGGAGCATGGCAGCAAGCAGGCAGGCATGGCACTGGAGCAGCAGCTGAGAGCTCACACATTGAGACAACAACCATGAGACAGAGAGAGCTAACTGGGGATGGCATGGGCTTTTGAAACCCCAAAGCCCACCCACCCCAGTGACACGCCTCCTCCAACAAGGGCACACCTCTTAGTCCTTCCCAAACAGTTCCACCAACTAGAAACTAATTACTCAAATACGTGAGCCTGTAGGGACCATTCTCATTCAGACTACAGTCAAGATATTGGTGCCAGCTTACTAACCCTCTAGGGCTCACCCCCAGTGACCATTTCCTTTAGCAAAAGATCCACTACCTAAAGTTTCTAGGGCCTTCAAATATAGAAAAATTTCCACAGAAAACCCTGGTCCTGGGTTATAGCTTAGAGGTAGAGGGCTTGCTTGGCATGTGCAAAGTTCTGGGTTCATCAACAGCACCAAAGAAAGAAGGGTGGGAAAGAGGGAGAAAGTGAAGAAGGAAGAGGCATGAGGGCCATCTCCACTGGACAGTTACAGGAGACATGCTAGGGCAGTCTCTGTTCTATATGGCATTCGTATTCTTTACCTTTGTGGAGACCAGTCCCTTTATGAGGAGACAAACAAGGAAAGGGGCCACAGATTCCATTCCAGTCCATAAGTAACTTGCTCACTATGGGTTTAATTAACCATGTTTTTTTCCAGTGGTATTTCCATACCCTGTCCGCTTATAACATGCTGAGTGACAACTATGCTTACAGAAGCCAGAAACCTCGGTAAACAATTAGAAGGACCAAGTTCAAAGATCTGGGCAAAACACAAAAACCAACCCAAGGCCAGGTGCGATACATGCCTGTACTAGAAATCGTCAATCCTCCACTACACAGTGGAGTTCCATGCCAGCCCGGGCTACATGAAACCTTGCCACCAAAAAGAGGGAAGGAAGGGAGGGAGGGAGGGAGGGAGGGAGGGAGGGAGGGAGGGAGGGAGGGAGGGAGGGAGGGAGGAGAGATGGAAACCAATCCAGTCCTATTAAGGTATGTAATCTGTATTTGTAGTCTTTCTAGCTGTTCACCCTGGCCTTACCTACTCAGGAAAATATGCAGCGTGCTCTAACCAGGAAGCCAACACCATCCACTATTTACACAGGAATCTAAAGTAAACATCTGTCCTTATCCCTTGGCACTCAGGCTTAGAGGCAATTCTCTCTTGCTAAGACTTTTGACCAGGAATTACAATGAAAGTAATAATTGTCCATCAGAGTTGCACTGTCAAAGACTGCTTTCAGGGAATGAGAGCCACCATCACTGTGACCTCATCCATTGTAGAAAAGCTGACAGGCAGGCCTGAATCATCCTGCACAAAAAGGATGTAAGTCCAGCATAAATCCACACGTCATCAAGATCAGCAACAGGAATGCCTGACACCTCTTCACAATGCACACTCACAGCAGCTGTTCCTCTGGGAACATGTGTCTCTCTTTGGCCCACACCCCTGCAATTTCCTCAGGATCAGAAACCATGTCATCTGTGTCTTTAAGAACACAGTATGGCAAATGCCTACCTGCTGAATAGCTGGGTGGTGGAGAGCTTCCCTACACTAAACTGTGAGTCAATGCTCTGCTCCCCCAAGACCTGCTGTGAACCAAAGTCAACTCAACTCCACAATGTGCTTAGGGCTGAAGGAGCATGAGACCCTGTACCAACCCCAGACCAGCATAAGCCAGACATGCCAGTGCATCCCCGTCATCCCAGACTCAGGAGGAGTTGGCAGGAGAATCACAAGTTCAAAGTCATCCTCAGCTACACAGACTTTTAGGACAGCCTGAAACAGATGAACTCATGCCTCAAAAGAACAAAAACAAAACAAAAACAGAAAACAAATAACAACGACAACGACAAACGTACGAATGTTCTCTTCTCTTCTAACCTCTACATGTCAGTCAACTGTGCGATTCGGGAAGCACACAGAAACTCCCCACAGGGCCCAGCGAAGCTTCCTCGGCTCCCAGGCGCTGCACATCACAGTTTCAAGGCTCTGCCAGATCAAGGAGGCCTTTCTGAAGCACAGCCACTCAAAAGTGTTTCGTATATCAATACACCCACGATTTCAACTGCACTTACCCCCCCCCAATTCTTCATGGACTCATTAACTGACAGTTTGGCACCAGAACAGTGAGGCCTGCTTTCCATCCAACACAAACTGTCTGAGTGCCTGGTGTTTATCCACCCTAGGAATGGCTATGCCGCAATGTAAAAACAAAGAACTGAAAAGATGTTTGGTTGAATTCTGTCACTGAAAAACAATTAACAAATGCCTCCTACTCATTGTCCTCCCACTCCCAATGGGCATATGGGGGTGGGGGTGCTTTTGCTAACAGATTTGAATTGAGCAGCTTATCTCTGCCTGCTGGACAAGGCTGTGCTCTGTGTCAGCCCACTCAACTGACAGGCTCAGGACCCTCATGAAATAGGAGTCAATTGGTTCAAACTAGAATGTAAATCAACTTTTTGAAAACGTGTATTTAGGGCTGAACGGTGTAGTTAGGGCTGAATTCGATGGAAATCCTGTAACAAAGAGCAAGCTCAAAGACGGGCTTGCTAGAAATCATCCTTTTGAAGCATCGTTTTGGGGTGCAGAACCCCACTGCTGAGAACGGGCTGAGTGGACATTTTGAGGTTCTGGGAGATTTCAGACACCTGGTATTTGAACCCCTTCTTTCAGTAAGAACATGAGAACAGCTACAGCCTCTTCTCAGTCTAATCACCTAGGACAGCCAGGGCTCCGTGCTTCTCCAGTAGCAGTGGGTGATGGCAGAGCGAGGGTTCATGACAGACTAGGAAACATGACCTCACCCTCCCAGCTGCTCTGCAGAACCGCAATGGGCAATCTAAGTGAAGCCTGGGACTCGGAGAGAGCCATTAGGAACCAGTCTCTGTGGTGACAGTCTGTGTGTGCCCTAACAAGTAAAGCTTGCCTGAAGATCAGAGTGATCTTCCAACATTTACCCCTATATCTGACCAATCAGAATTTGTGCTACAACTCTCCTTAGCAACTGTGAGGAGATGAAACAGGTTAGTGACACCAGAGGGAAGGGGTAACAATGGAAGAGACCCTAGAGAGGTGAAGAGACAACTGGATTTTCTGGGTGTGTCACTGCAGTCCCTCTGGGTCTAGCCAGGCCTGAAGTGGTCTCTGTGCTATAACTTACTTACATGAACCAGGGCACTTCCAGAGATTTATACTAGAGTGAGCTTTCTTTCTATTTATTTATTTATTTATTTATTTATTTATTTATTTATTTATTACAAACACAACACCTTGCCTTCATGTACGTCTACACATGAGAAGAGGGCACCAGATCTCATTATGGATGGTTGTGAGCCACCATGTGGTTGCTGGGAATTGAACTCATGACCTCTGGAAGAGCAGTCAGTGCTCTTAACCTCTGAGCCATCAAAGTAAAACAGTTCTCTGTGGCCAGGCTTCGTGACACACACACGTAATCATAGCTATTGCTCAGTCAACTAAAGACAAAGAATTGTAAGGCAAAGCTAGAATGGGCTGCAGAGGAAGGCAGTCTTTAAAAAAACAAAAGTCCAGGCTAGAGAGCTGGCTCAGTGGTTAAAAGCACTGGTTCTTCCAGAGGACCCCAGTTCAATTCTCACATAGCAGCTTACCACTGCCTGCAACTCCAGTTCCAGGGGATCTGACACCCTCACACAGACACACATGCAGGTAAAACAACAATATTCCCATTAAAAAATCATTTAAAATTTAAAGCTTTTTTTTAAAAGCCCATATGCATTAGTTCTTAAAGAGACAAATTTGAAAAAGACAAAAATATGACAAATCATTAGAGCTGCTACTTTGTGGGGACTAAAGGAGGTCTCTACATCTCTGTCTCTCCCTCCATCAGGTGACTAGTATTTGCCTCATCCCTCATTTTCCAGTGATTATAACTAACATAAAGACATAAAGGAGGGTTGGAGGTATGGAACATGCATAAGGACTAAGTTCAGATTCCCAGAAGCCACCTAAAAGCCAGTTTTTACACCTGGCTTTTAGATGCACATCTCTAACCTAAGGGCCATGTGTGAAGATGCCCATTTGTAACCTAAGAGCCAGGTGTAAAGGTGCACATCTGTAAACTAAGATCCATGTGTGAAGGTGCACATCTGTAAACTAAAAGTCAGATGTGAAGGTGCACATCTCTAACCTAAGAGCCAGGTGTGAAGGTACACATCTGTAAACTAAAAGTCAGATGTGAAGGTGCACATCTGTAAACTAAAAGCCAGGTGTGAAGGTGCACATCTGTAAACTAAAAGTCAGATGTGAAGGTGCACATCTCTAACCTAAGAGCCAGGTGTGAAGGTACACATCTGTAACCCCAGTGCTGGAGGGAGTGAAGATAAACAGAGCCCAGGATCTCACTACCCAGCTAGTGTAGCTGAAGCTGTGAGACACCTTGAGTGAGGTGTGTGTTGTGTGTGTGTGTGTGTGTTCATTATCGACCTCTAAAATCCCCATATGTACATACAAGTGGGCACACCTACATGCACATATGCACAAACACTAAATAAAAAATAAATAATAAAGGATACAAAGAAAATTGCTCTGAAATCTATGAAAAAATCACTGGACAAAGCAAGCATTATTATCATAAGCCCAATACCTGACTTATTCAACCTTTAAACTTCTGGCACCCATAAATAACTTGGAGGAAAAAATTAAAACTAATGGAACCAGAAAGAAGTTGTAGAGAGAGTGAGAAGTGCCTCTACTCCAAGCTGGGCACCAAGGTCAGCTCCTAGCCCACCCCAAAGTTTCTACCCTTCTGAACATGCCGTTTCACCTCAACTGGATAAATCATGAAATAAAAGCAATGATTTAATTTCTAAATTACTTTCTCAATTGCTATTTTATAAGCCTGAAGATGTGCTAACAATATCGTTACCCAGCTAGACAGACTTTGTTTGTTTTATATCTGAGGTCTCAGGAACTAACAAACACTTCAAAAAGACTGAATTAGGGCTGGAGAGATGGCTCAGAGGTTAAGAGCACTGATTGTTCTTCCAGAGGTCCTGAGTTCAATTCCCAGCAACCACATGGTGGCTCACAACCATCTGTAATGAGATCTGGCACTCTCTTCTGGCATGCAGACATACATGGAAACAGGATGTTATATTCATAATAAATATATCTTTTTAAAAAAAAGACTGAATTATTTTTGCAAACTCTGCATTTTTCCAAGAGGCAGAACACAGGACATTTTCTGATGAATAAAAATACAAGTCAGGATAAGGTGAGAGGAGGCATTAATACCACCTTGATTTACAAGCCCATGCGGTTTTAATGGATTCTCTTTTGACGGCAAAGTAACTACAGCTTGGAGTTCTGGATGGTGCATTAGGAAGCATCTCTGTGTTTCAAAAGAGCTTAGTCCTGGAGGGGGCAGGATGAGGAATGGGAAGACAGAATGGACAACTCATTTTACCAGTGCCCCAAGTGCCAGTCCACTCTGGGCCACACTTGGGTTCCCAGCTGCACCTAGTATTCCCTGGATCATTTTACCAGTGAACCCAGTGCTATTGGACTTTCTCTGGACCACCAGCTCCTGAATAATGACACAGAGACTTTTTATTAATTAGGAAAACTTGGCCTTAGCTTAGGCTCGTTCCCAGCTAGTTCTTGAAATTTGAATTAACCCGTTTATATTAATCTATGTTCTGCCACATGGCAGAACCTCTCCTCCATACCTTATGTCCCACTTCCTCTGTGTCTGGCTGGCAAATCCTGCCTCCCTTCTTCCCAGAATTCCTATCTCTGCCCAGAAGTCCCACCTCTCCTTTCATGCCTAGCCATTGGTCATTTAACTCTTTATTAAGCCAATCAGAAGGTGCCTTAGCAGGGACACATCTTCATGGTATATAAAAAGATTATTCTATAACAAATGTTCCAACTCCTCAGCAGCAGGTAAAGGCTTAGCCTGGACTCTCTGTTTCCAAAGATAATTGCATTCAGGCACAGTGCCAAGGCTAGCCTCTATGTCAAAGCTGCTCAAGTGAGGGCTAGCTGGGGCAAACTTCACAATTGTTGCTATTGCGTCTCTCTTTGCCCATCTCCACCTTGTGAGACAAGCCGGCCCTGCATGTTTTCTAGTTATCTTCAACCGAAGCAGAAAAAAGATGCTTCATGTTATCTCAGGTCCCGGTTTGGCTATCAAATGCCCCCTCAGAAGGGCTCACTTACTGCAGGCTTGGTCCCTGGGTGGTGGCACTAATTTGGGAAAGCCCGGAAACTTTAGGTAGCAAGACCTCCGGCAGGTTACTGGGGCAGGCCTTTGAAAGACACTCTTGTATCTCACTGTTTGCCAACTCCCACATCCTCTGCTGTTGTGATGTTCAACCTTACCACAGGCCCAAAACCTAAGAGGCAAGGACTCGTCTGGGACATTCTGAAACAAGTATATTTCCTTAAGTTGTTCCCTTGGGTGTTTGGATCACAGCTCCAGTAAGCTAACCAACACTTCTATGCTCTGATCTATCTTTACCTTCAGGTGCAGTAAATTAAAACACGAAGGCGACAAGGAAAAAGGGGCTGTGTTCTCCCCCCATACCCATTCTAATACTTACCAGTCTGGACAAAGCTCTGGACCCTGCGTAGATTATACCCACGAACAGCACTGAAGCAGGAAGCCAGGCCAAAACATGAGATCTGAAAAGAGGGGAGAAATTATAACACTTTTGCCACCTCCTGTTTGAAAAGACCTAGCTGGAAGGGTCGACCCCTCAGAAGCACCAACTCCGTCCACTCCTTGTGTATATATCCTTTGGGGACCTGATACGTGAGACGTGCTCTTTACTCACTGAGAAAGCAACACAAGTAGATGAAGCCATTCAGTATATAGCTCTGTCGTGTGACATCTACTTAGCATTCAGGAGTACCCCCAAAACTGAATGTGGATAGGTACTGCTACAGGCTTAGGGAGAAGAAACAACTGATTTTATTCAAAAGTGGTAATTTTCAAGTATACCAATAAAATTTTTTAAAGACTGTTTACATAAGAAGTTTCAAACAGCTTCATGGAATCACAACTTTG
This sequence comes from Mesocricetus auratus, assembly GCF_017639785.1. Taxonomy (NCBI): domain Eukaryota; kingdom Metazoa; phylum Chordata; class Mammalia; order Rodentia; family Cricetidae; genus Mesocricetus; species Mesocricetus auratus. The sequence goes on from NW_024429198.1 coordinate 43,276,942, forward strand.
AATCAAAAATCTAGGGAAAAAAAGGTTTTTAAATAAACCTTGGGACTTCAACAGGGTAGTCATATTCTGGCTTCTTCAAACATTAATCTGGAATTCTGGTGTAACCTTAGGGTACACTTTTATGGCTCACGTTGACCATACTAGGATCCGATTTTTTCATTAGAGTCTAGAATCTTGTTCTCCTCAAAAATAAATAAATAAGCCAGGAGTGGTGGTATACACCTTTAATGCCAGCACTTAGGAGGTGGAGGCAGGTGTATCTTTATGAGTTTGAGGCTAGCCTGGTCTACACAATGAGTTCCAGGATAGCCAGAACTACATCTTGAGGTCCTATCTAAAAAAAAACCCATAAACAAACAAACAAGAGAGAGAAGAACTGAACACATAATGCATATCATGGAGGCTGTCACTTGCTTCCTCTCACTGGAGCTTTGAGTGAAGCCTCCCTACTACTTGAGGGCCCCAGAGTCAGTCTCACAAAGAATAAACATAAACGAAGCTACCTGAGCGGTAGACAACATAATCATCCCAAAGCACGCAGCCACCACCACTGTGTCTGGCAAACTCAAAAGCAGTCTTCCCTTTTACCGTCCAGGACAGGCAGTCAATCAAAGATCAGACCTCAAACTATCGTACCAATGTCCCAGGCTCCATGATGGCCTCCAAATCTTACTGACTACATCAATTACAATGCTGACAGCTACTTATAAAGCTCTAGGACTCCCTATGAACAGTGGCCTCACAGTTTAATCGGGCACTGTGTTAAATGTTTTCCATGCTACTTTTTTTTTAATGTATAGACGTTTGTATGTCTGCATACTGTGTGTGTGGTGCCCACAGAGGCCAGAAGGGGGCAGGAGATCTCCCAAGACTGGAGTTACAGACAGCTGTGAGCTGACATGTGGGTGCCGGGAATCTGATCGAGGTCTGGACCAGCAGCAGGGGAGCCTAACCACTGAGCCATCTTTCCAGCGCCATGCTACATTTTTTAAAAATCCTCCCAGTAGGAGCTATAGAGATGGCTCAGATAACAAGGTACCCATGTAAAATGTGGGTGTGGTGGTATTCCCCTGTAATCCCAGCACTGGGGTGACAGGGGGACCTTTGGAGCTTGATAGTCAGCCTGGCTGAATCTGAGGGCTCCAGGTTCAGTGAGAGACCTGTCTCAAAAAATAGAAGGTAGACAGTGATCAAAGAAGGCACCCATGTCAACCTCTGGCCTGTGTACACATGTGCACATGAATATACACATGCATACACACACACACACACAAAAAGATCCACACAACAATCTCATGATGAAAATACCTGACCTAACAATAGTTAAGATTGTTAACCAAACACTTTGCAATTTTGTGACAAAGGAAGAGCATTCCCATAAGCCCGCTCTGCTTGACTTTCAATACAGTACGCAATCCATTACATGACATGCATAGGAACGTTCTCCCCTCTCATAGATACTGAAAGGTGTAGGGAGTGCAGCTTAGAGCAAGCATTGGATAAACCGGGGCTGTCAATCACGTGGACCTATTTTCTTCAATGGAAGGAAATAAATGATGCCTAGTCACCTGGAATGCCAGAGTGAAAAGTGGCCAATCAACCTGCTGATGTTTTTGCTATTCTATGAGCCAGCCTCCCTGAATCCCCCAGTATCCTGAGCATTGTTCAGACTCTGATCCTGAGCTTAGTCTCTCAGTGAACAGAGCACATCCCTATGAAGGAGGCCCCATGTTCTCTGCATCCTCCACCAATAGAACCTACCCTTACACCTATCACAGAGCCTTCTCTAGGCCCTAGTCCTGAGCTCTGGTAACCAGCAAACAGAACTCATTCTTATTGTAAAGGGCACAGGTCACAGTTCTGCTATGTTTAATATGTGTAAGGGTCAGCCCCTGGAGTATACTTGGCTGTTTTACTCCTTTGGAGGCCTGCCACCCAGCTCCAAAATAAATCACACACATCACACACGGAGGCTTATTCTTTCTTATGAATGCCTGACCTTAGCTTGGCTTGTTTCTAGCCAGCTTTTCTTAACTTAAATTATCCCATCTCCTTTATGCCTCTGGGCTTTTACCTTTCTGTATTTCTTTCTTTACTTCTTACTCTGTGTCTGGCTGTGTGGCTATCCTCTTCTTTTCTCGTTCCTTTTCTCGATCCTTCTTCTCTTTTTCTCCTATTTATTTTCTCTGTCTGCCAGTCCTGCCTATTCTTTCTCCAGCCTTGCTACTGGCCATTCAACTCTTTATTAGACCAATCAGGTGTTTTACACAGGCAAAGTAACACAGCTTCACAGAGTTAAACATGCAACATAAAAGAACGTAAAAAATCTTTGCATCACTAAACAGATGTTCCACAGCATAAATAAATATAATACATCTTAAAACAATAATCAACAACACTGGAGGTCTTGATCCAGTACCCACAAAGATGGTACTGTCAGCCAGGCAGTGGTGGCACACACCCTTAATCCCAGCACTTGGGAGGCAGAGGCAGGTGACCCTCTGTGAGTTCGAGGTCAGCCTGGTCTAGAAAGCTAGTTCCAGGATAGCCAGAGCTACACAAAGAAACCCTGTCTTGAAGAAATATAGAAAAAAGGCACTGTCCCAAGTTTTCGTTCTTATTCTTTTCCTAATGCTCCTCCACTGCTGGTGGGAGAGCAAACTTGAATAGCCGTTTTGGAAATCAGTATGTCGGTTTCTCAGAAAACTGGGAATCAATCTACCTCAAGCCCAGCAATACCACTTTTAGACATAAAACCAAAGGATGCCTCACACCACAAGGACATTTGCTCAATTATGTTCATAGCAGCATTATTTGTAATAGCCAGAATCTGGAAACAACCTAGATGCCCCTCAACTGAAGAATAGGTAAGGAAAATATGATACATTTACATAATGGAGTACTACTCAGCAATAATAAACAATGACATCTTGAAATTTGCAGGCAAATAGATGGAATTAGAAAAAGCCATCCTGAGTGAGATAACCCAGACTCAGAAAGGCAAGTATAGTATGTACTCACTCTTAAGGGACTATTAGACATAAACCAAAGGACAGTCAGCCTAGAGGCCACAACCCCAGAGAAGCTAGGTAACAAAGCAGACACTAAGAGAGACACACATGGATCTGCCTAGGAAAGGGAAAAAGACAAGATCTCCTGAGTAAACGGGGAGTATGGGGAGGCAGGGGTGAGGGTGGAATAAGAGAAGGAGGGAAGGAGAGTGGGGGAAATGTATAGCTCAATAAAGCAAGCAAAAAAAATTTAAGAAAAAATAAAAAAGAGGCCAGAGAGTTGAGAATGAATTTCAGTTCCCAGGTAGTTAACAACTGCTCATAACTCCAGTTCCAAAGGTTCCCACTCACTCATCTGGTATCAAAGATACCTGCACCCGTGTAACATACACTCAAACACACACACACACACACACACACACACACACACGCACACACTGCTGGATTTTGTCTTATCCCACCAAGGCCCACTGCTTCGGCCCCAAATGAACATACAGAGACGCTATATTAATTATAAAAGTATTGGCCAATGTCTAGGGCTTCTTACTGGCTAGCTCTGTCTTAATTATTAATCCATAACTACTAATCTACGTATTTCTACACGGCCTTACCTTACCAGAGAATGCCTGGTGTATCCTATCTTCCCGGTCTCTACATGGTGTCCCCTCTGGCAGGCTCTCTGCCAGCCTTTCCCAGAATTCTCCTTGTCTCCTAGTCCCACCTATCTTCCTGCCTCTATTAGCCAAACAGTGTTTTATTCATCAACCAATAAGAGAAACATACATACAGAAGAACATCCCCTATCACACACACACGTAAAAATTAAAATAAAAAATAGTGAAATTCATGAACCACAAAGGATCACTGAGAGAGAAATTTATTATGGATTCATGAGTAGGAGCTCAAGTTGTTCAGGGAGAAGAGGAAGAGGGAGGAAGTGCTCCCGTATAACAGGAGGGGGTCCCAGAAACATGGCTCCTTTTAAGCTGCTAGTCTGGGGGGCTTTTAAAAGGGCTTACAGCAGGAACTAGAGTGGAGTCTGGGAGAAGGGTGAGGGTGAGCCATTAATCCAGGTGACCCAAGCAGGTAGGAAGCTGGGAGCCTCCTCTCACCTTCAGTCACACAATCACTAAGACCTCTAATCAGATGTGTTTATTTGGCTGGCTAATTTTAGGTCAACTTGACACAGGCTAGAGTTATCTGAGAGGAGGGAATCCCAGTTGAGAAAATGCCTCCATAAGATCCAGCTGTAAGCAAACCTGCAGGGTATTTTCTCAGTTAGTGATTGATGGGGAGGGCCCAGCCCATGGTGAGTGGAGTCATCCCTGGTCTGGTGGTCTGGGTTCTATAAGACAACAGGCTGAGCAAGCCATGAGGAGCAAGCCAATAAGCAACACCCCTCCATGGCCTCTGCATCAGCCTCTGCCTCCAGGTTCCTGCTCTGCCTGAGTTCCTGTCCTGACTTCCTTCAGTGATGGACTATGATGTGGAAACATAGGCCAAATAAACCCTTTCCTCCCCAACTCGCTTTTGCTCATGGTGTTTCCTCGGAGCAATAGAGACCCTGACTAAGACCAGGAGACACCAAAGAAGCAGGGACCAAAGCCCTCTCTGACGTTCTCCGAACGGCTGCTTTGGGATGGCTGTTCTCATCAAAAGCTGTCCACTCACACGGATGCACACTGACTCTGCTCACGTTCCTGCTGACAGCTGGTAAATACCAAGGCGACAATCTGAAGTCAATCTCACCCAGCCTAAGCTTTCAACCACATCTCTGCACTGTGTCCACACAGCCACAGTGTGGGAGCAAGGCTACAGACAGGTAACCCGCAAGTAAAACAGCTAACGGGAGCATCTCCAGTATCGCAGACCTGCCTGCAATAACAGACGTCTTCATCCCCAACCAAAAGGTGGCTAGAGAGGAGAGCATGCCATCCTCACCCTCATGGGCCAAGCATACTAGAGATGGTGGCCATTCCCCTAGGAAAAGGCTTTCCCTCTTCTGACTTGTCAAACTAAACTTACAAGAGTCAGAAACAACAGAACACAAACCCACAGTGAGCCATGTGCCAGATGTCCAGGACTTAAGCCACAAGCAGAGCTCTGACGAGAAAGGAGCCGGTGCTAAAGTCATGCCGGCAGCTGGCTTGGCTGCAGCAGCCCCGGACTTTGGAATGTAAGGTCAGTAAAGTCCCAGACCTCTGGACTTGAGTCCCTCTTAAAATAAACAAAGGAAACTCCTGCTGGGTTTGAGACTCCAAGAAATGAGAGTATCTGCGCTGCTCACTGTGGATGTGAGGGAAAGAAAACCCTAGGGAATGTCTTATGTGCCAATCCCTACTCTGAAATAGAAAGACAACTTCCACCGGATGCAGGGCAGACTCCTGGGAAATGCGGCAGGGAGGCTGGGTGAGCATTTTGCTCCAAACATCTGGGCCAGAACCCAGACACGGGACACTGTGGCTTATACTGACCCGCCATCTCACTTACGCTAACAGCAAAGAGCAGTATGTGCTCATGAGACCGTGGTCCCCCCCCCCCCAAGCCAAAAGCGGTGCAGGTATTTTCCAACTTGAGAGGCCTTCAGAGGTTGTGTAACTGGCCTGGCAGGGATGAAGCCATTCGAAAGGTATGTCCCTCCCGTTAGCTGTCAGACTCCCCCAGGAAACTAGAGGTACCCAGAAGTCTCCAGCTGGAAAAAAAAAAAACCGGAATGCCTGGGCCAGCCAGAGGAGAAACTTGCCTGCCAGAAAGAGATGTACAACCCATCAGGTGACCTACAGAAGACATCGATAGGTCAATAGTGGGCAGGGCCACACATTGCCAGGACTGCTTTGGCATACATAACTCTGGCTCTGTGGTTAAACTGTCACCTCACTTTAGGACCCAGAAGAAAATTGTGAGGGTGAGGGGACATCAATGAACCTCTTTGTCCCTACCGCACCCAGTATGATTAAGGTGAGTAGATCTTCTCTTTCTACCTTTCACTATTAACTGAGCCATTTTAATTGGTTTATTGAGGGCAGATGCTGAACATGGCTTATTGGGGCACAGTCTGTGACCCTAAATCTGAACAGTTGGTTGTGGGGTTCCTCCACCACAGTCTAACATTAAGAAAAGCACTGTGGCCGGGCAGTGGTGGCGCACGCCTTTAATCCCAGCACTTGGGAGGCAGAGGCAGGCGGATCTCTGTGAGTTCGAGGCCGGGCTGGACCGATAGCCTCTGAAACAATACAGAGAAACCCTGTCTCGTAAAAACCAAAAAAAAAAAAAAAAAAAGAAAAAAGAAAAGCACTGTGGACTCAGTGTGGCACACACCTATTGTTGGTAAACTGAGAACTACCCACATTCCAGGCCCAGAAGCTCACCCAGCCAGCCTTCAGCCACTACGTGTCAGAAGCCACTTGACCCCCAGTGACCAGATGTGACACACTTCCACGGTTGCCATGGTTGTGAGCCCTTTAGAAACCTGCACCTTCACAGCTTGCTTTTTCTTTCCCATCCTCTCTCAGAGGCATCCTAAACACACACACACACACACACCGGCTCCCCCCACCCACCTAGCCGCACACCCCCAATAAATCTCTTGTGAGGTCTGTTGTGTGGGGTGATCTTTGCAGCAATCCTTAGCCCTCCAATCACCCAGAGGCAGAGGCAACAAATCTCTGTGAGTTCAAGGCCAGCGTGGTCTACGCAGTGAGACTGTCTCAAAAACCAGAAAACAAAAGAAAAACACTGCAGTTACAATCCAGGACATGCCCAAAAGGGGTCAAATGTCACATATATTAACATTTCAACAATAATCAGATACTGTTACACATATTGTCTCATAATCTGGTCAATGTCACAATTTCCAATGGCAAAAAATTAATTAGTGACCACTGACTTGCATTATTAGTAATTAAATAATACTGACCAGCAATGGTGGCGCACACCTCTAATCCCAGCGCTGGGGAGGCAGAGGCAGGAGGATCTCTGTGCATGTGAGGCCAGCCTGGTCTACAGAGGGCCTATGGTTACATATTTAAGTCAATCTTGCATTTTTTACTATCCTAATACTATATGAGTATTCTTGAATATATTATTGTCTCACATGTGTGATTTGCTTTTTATAATATTCAGGATAAATTCCCAGAAGTTCTGTTCAAAGATGTAGTTACTGAAGTGTAGCTGGTTACAAAATCACTTTGCAGAGGGGCTACACTGACCGGCCTCCTTTAGAGGCCTAACCCTGAGTCTGAGAGCCAAAGGCCTGAACATCAGGAACAGAGGAGGCACCTTTCCCCACTTTTAATTCATCATCTGGTGGCCTTGGCCTCTTACATGGGTTAATTCTTTCATGACCTTATTCACTCACAAGGGAAAGAAAACAAAGTCTGTGGTGGCCCTGGCAGGCCCTCAGATCGCTCTGGGGAACTGCTGAGCCTGTGTGCACGTCCACGTGCACGTCTGCATGCACATGCATGTGTGTGTGTGGCGGTAGGGGAGCAGCTCCTGGCTGGAAAGACTGCAAGCGCTATCACCCTGCAGGGTCTCTTGCCGAGGGGTCTGGTTTGAACTGTCCTGACCTGCCGTGCCCCCTAACTGACTGAGGAGCCCACAGATTGCATCTCATCTCAATCCTACGTCTGTTTTCCATTTGCATGCCCCCCCACAACCACTAAGAACTGTGGGAAATTAAGGAAAATCTGTTGGCACACATCATAAAACTGTTTTCATTGAGATGAAGCCTAATTAAATTAAATCACTTGTTTTTCAAATAGAGAGAACATCTGCTCCCTGCAAATATTCAGCAGTGTTTCGTTATGGGTGCCTAGAGGGCTCCTCAAACAGAACTGTCCAAAATTCTGTATTCTGCTGACACCTAGTGGACCTAAAAATAGCTTGCGAACAGGAAAATAAGAGAAGAGGGCCATAGATTGGCCACTGGCGTTGCCTAAATATTAACACCCTATCACTAAATACTTGTTTTACAAGCAAAAGGACTTCGGCATATTTCTTCCTATTTTGTGTGTGTATCTATGTGTACATGTTTCTGTGTGCATTCATGTGTGCATGTGGAGGCCAGAGGTCAACCTCAGATGCCTTCCTGCACCTTAGTTTTTTGAGCCAGGGTCTCTCACTGAAACCGGATAGCACCGGTTCTGCTATGCTAGCTGACCAGTGGGTTCCACTGTCTCAGCCACCCCCACCCCTGCCAGTGTTGGGGTTACAGGCAAGCACTTCATTATTTTTTAGGGCAAAGGTAAGATTTAATAAGCCACTTTCTCAGATTAGATCAGCATCATACACACAGCATGAACTGTGACATGACAGAGTCAGGAATAATTAACAAAAAAAAGAGGCCATGAATTTGAAAGAGACAAGAGCGGTGTATGGGAGGGTTGGAGGGAGGAGCGCAAAGAGGGAAATGATGTGACTAAATTGTAGTCTCAAAACCTTAAAGAATTAATTTTTAGATAAAAATAATTAAAATTGAAAAGGCCATGAGGTGTTTTCCATGCAGGCTTTCTGCTTCCTGCTTGTAGACCAAGATGTGAGCTCCCCAGCTATTCCTTCACGAGGCCTCTGTGCAGCCATCAGGGACCCTAGTCTTCTGGAACTGTAAACCCCAAAAAAACCCTTCCTTCTATAGCACGCTTTGGTCCTGGTGTTTATCACAGCAACAGTACAGTAACTAATAAGTTGGTGCTATTCTTAACTATTCTATAAGTAGAAAATAATTTAATAAAAACTCCCAAGAATATTTAAAGCTGCTCTAGTAAATTCTCTGTGGTGATCCTTAAGCCTAAGACAAAAGCAAATTAATATGGTTGTAGTATGATAAATACATGACCCAAAGACTGATATTTGGGTTGAAGCTTCAAGCTGAAGATCAGAAAAACAAACTAACTCTGGTCACTAACTCTTACCTCAAACTGAAAGGGTTGATCCCGTCTCCATGAGCTCTCACCAAGCCTCAAACTGTTGCCTCTCCTAAGAGTGGCTGGAGAATCCTGAGACTTCAATGTCTTCCTATCCTCAATGTGGCTGGAGAATGAACCCTGAGACTGACTACTGAAGACCCTGCTCCTATCATTTATACCTCTCTAGTGCTGGGGTTAAAGGTGTGTGATCCCAGGTGCCGAGATCATCTTTGTGTGAGCTGTTTCTCTTCAGGATTTGATCAATCTTCTGTAGACTGTCTACCTCTTAATCCTAAATCCTACGATTAAAGTGTGTACCACTACCCCTAGCTTCTGGCTGCTGGGATTAAAGGTGTGTATCACCCCTGCCTGATCTCTATATGTTGAGGCTGGCTTTGCTTTCTGAATCCTCAGGCAAGCTTTAATAAATCATAAATAACATATCACCACATGTGGTATTGTAACTGTGTGTCTCTAATAATTTAATATCATATTAATGACATGATTCAATATTTATCTTATTATAAAATCACTGAATCTCAAGACTGGAAAAGAACTTAAGAGACCAAACAACTCAAGCATACATTCAAGTTTCCTGGTACAGTATAATACATATTGAAAACAAGCGTGTGGGAACCATGAGTCAGTTACAGAGAGGTTGTTATACCTTAAACTGCTGTTGATCTCCACCCAGCCTAGCTTCCATGACGCATGAAGCAAAAGTCCACCGATGAGTGTCTGCCACCTGGGAAGGACAAATGTCCAGATGAGTTACCCAGGCCTGCAGAGTTCAACGCCATCCAGCCAGGACAGGTCTGCTGACTGCCGCTAGTACATATCTCCAACCCTTCTACACTTCTCTTCTTCCATTTTCCCAGCTATAATCTCATTTCTCAGACATTTTCCCATCTCTATTCCTCTGAATCCAGCTGTCCAGGAAGTGCTGACATTCTTACTCGCCTCTTCTCCTTCTAGACATTCCCAGAACTTCATCCATAGCCGTAGACATGGACGACTTCCAGGTCCCCATTCTCATCCAGATACTTCTACCCTGAAATTCCACAGACTCCCAACTAAGTCCCAGGAAACACACGATCTTAGACACGCCCCAACGCTGGTCATCATCATACTGCCCTTAGGCAGCCAGCCGAGATGTCAACACTTCTCCCTCGTCCCTCCTCATGCTTCACTTCCCTGGACTACCTGGCGAAATCCGCATGATTGTATTTATCACCATATTAGCAGTCACATCCAAGCCGCCCCCGCCCCAGTTTTTGTGGTAATTTGGTCTTTGCCTGCCTTGCACCTGGTCCTTATTGTCCTATAAATACTCCAGGGTTGTCCCCACCATTCATTCTCTACCTTTGGCAGTTTTTTCTAAGCTGCTAACTAAATCATGCCACTTCCTTGTTTTTGTTTGTTTGTTTTTGGAGGGGGTTGGGGAGTTGAGACAGGGTTTCTCTGTGGCTTTAGAGGCTGTCCTGGAACTAGCTCTTGTAGACCAGGCTGACTTTGAACTCATAGAGATCATCCTGCCTCTGCCTCCCAAGTGCTGGGATTAAAGGCTGCCACTTCCTTCCAAGCCACAGACACCCGGGTGTTATAAAGCTCCCTAAAGGAAAAGTGCTCTTACCAACGCAGTCAAGGACAGGAAGTGCTAGAACCCGCCTCTCTCCTTCACTGGGCAAAGCACAGCAAAATGCCAACTGCGCCGGGCATGGTGGAACACAGCGGTAATTCTAGCACTTAGGAGGCTCTGTGGCTAAGAGTATTCCCTTCCCTCCAGAGGGCCCACGGTCAGATCCCAGCACCAATGTTGTGCGGCTCACAGCTGCCTGCAACTCCAGTCCCAGGAGACCTAACGGCCTCCTCAGTCACTGCACACACACTTACAAAAATAAATCTTTTTAAAAAAGGGCGGGGAGTTGTGAGTTCAAGGTGTCTCCTGGAGATGAAAGAGAGGTGACAATTTCAGGGATTCTTTCCAGTAATGTTTCTTATCCTTATTCAGGGGTTCCAAGTAATATCCAGCTACCACAATGCAGCAAAACCCCCATTGATCCCTTTAAAGTGCACCCATAAAGGAGCCACCCAAGAACCTCAAAGATCTGTGGTGGGTCCACGGCTCCCTCAGCCCTCAGGCAGCTAACCTCTTCCTGACAGTGTTTAGTGCCGTCCCTTCCATTTTCCACTGACTCCCATGATCGTGGCCATGTCACATCCATGTCCAGGGGTCACATCTGACCTCTTAGGATACTCTTGATGTTTAGTTTAGTCACCTTATAGTCTAGATGACTCAATCATACATTTTAAGAACCTATTTTTAGTCACAATGACGAGACACCTCACCTATGTGTTGTGATATTAGACTGAGAACCCCTGGCCTCCAGGACAAAGTCCCTCATATGTGACTCAAAGCCCTCTTGGCTTGGGCCAGCCCCTCCCCAGGAGAAGCTCTCTCCCTGCCTTGAGGATTCCCAAGGCATACAGCCTGCAACCTCCAAACGTGCCAGGTCATTTCTAACTTCTTGGAGTTTGTGGGTATTCCCCCACTAGCCATGATATCCCTCCATTTCCTTATGCACTAGAAGATAACTGATCAGTAGTTAAGAACTATGGTTACACTGCCCAGCCAAGAACAGAACGCCAGTCCATGCCATGAATCAGCCTGACCTAGAGCAGAGGTCTGAACCTGGTCGGTTCTTTCCAGAGACAGTAGTTTCTGTATAGCCCTTGTTGTCCTGGAACTCACTCTGTAGACCAGCCTACAGAGCTCCATCTGCCTCTGCCTCCTGAGTGCTCGGATTAAAGGCGTGTGCCACCACCTCTCAAGGTGTGTGTGTGTGTGTTTATATTTGATTATATATATATATATATATATATATATATATATATATATGTCTGTGCATCACGTCTGCAGAGCCTATGGAGGTAAGGTAAGAGTACAGGATTCTCTGGAAATGGAGTTATAGGCAGCTATGAGCTACCACGTAGGTGCCAGGAACTGAACCCTGGTCCTTCATAAGAGCAGTGAGTGCAGCTGGGCAGTGGTGGCACACGACTTTAATCCTAGCACTTAGGAGGCAGAGGCAGGCTGATCTCTGAGTTCGAGGCCAGCCTGGTCTACAGAGTGAGTTCCAGGATAGCCAGGCCTATGCAGAGAAATCCTGTCTCCAACGACAACGATGGCTCAGCAGGTAAAGGTGCTTGCCACCAACCCTGAGGACCTGAGTTTGATTATTAGACCCACATGGTGGATGGAGAGGACCAACTCCTGGAAGCTGTCCTCTGACCTCCACCCATTAACTGTGGCACATGTACACAAAATAAATAAATAAATAAATGTAAAATTTTAAATAAGAGTATCAAGTGCTCCTAACCACAGACCCACTTTTCCATCCCCCAAACACAGTTTTTAAAAAGCATGAGGGATGTATTCTATGCATATTTAAATGGCATAGTGCTGAAAGCAGTTCAATGATGGTAAATGTTCTTCTGTGTATATGTTTGTCTTATTGGTTGATGAATAAAACACTGATTGGCCAGGCAGGATGATAGATAGAACTAGGAGACATGGAGGATTCTGGGAAGTGTAGGCAGAGAAGAGTCATCATGTGATCCCAGGAAGTGACATAGCTGGGCAGAAACTGTCACTAGCTAACCATAGAGGTCTGGAGGTCTGTACAGACAGGCAGGAAGTGACATAGCTGAGTAGAAGCAGAATATAAACAGGGACAAACAGGAAATCACTCTCTTCTCTTCTCTGTGGAGACCTTGAACAGTTGAGATGTAGGACGCCCCAGGAGTACGAGGTCCCTAGACCTATCTCCAATAAGAGAAGACCACATGGAGATACTTAGATTTATAGAAATGTGTTAATGATTAAGAATAAGAAACCTTAGCCAAAGGCCAATAGTATTCATAACTACATAACGTCTGTGTGCTTCATTGAGGCAGAGAAGGGCGCAGGACCTGCCAGACTAGAAAACCCCACAATATAATTCAACCTTAGCGTTTTTCCCTAAAAAAAATTGACAAAAGCATATACAAAAAGAAACTACAGAAGACTATTGTTTTAAAGATTCAAAGGCAAAAGAAAGAATTAAACAATAAATGGGCGTGCGAAAACTTGGTTAACTACTGAGGAGGGACTATTTTCTCAGAGTGACCATATGCTCTTATATAAGCTGACAACAGTTACAGGCTTTATCAAATATATATGAACAGCTAGCTATAAGATATCTTCATGGAGGAAAATAGTCATAAATGGAAATGCAATGGCAATGATCACAAAAGAAACAGCATGTTTATCCATAAACATACAGCATTTAAGTAATAAAATAGTTATAAATAAAAGGTAAAAAAACAAATTGCAAAACAATAAACAAATTGCATATCAAGAAGTAGTATGTAAACAATACAGAGAAACCCTGTCTCAAAAAACCAAAAAAAAAAAAAGAAGTAGTGTGTAATGATCATTCTTCCCGCCAGCCTGGTCCTAGTGCCGTGCCAACCACAAATAACACACAGAGACTCTATTAGTGACAATGCTGTTGGCCAATGTCCAGGGCTTCTCATTGGCTACTTCTGTCTTAAGTATCAACCCATGACTACTAATATATATTTTTATAAGGACTTATCTTTCTGAGGACAGCATCCTGGCGCGTCCTCTCTTCCCTGGGATCACATGGCTACTCCCTACTCTTGACTACATTTCCCAGAATCCTCCTCGACCCCTGGTTCCACCTGTCTTGCTTCCCTATTGACCAACAGTGCTTTATTTAGACCAATCAGACAAACATATATACAGAACTTCTCCTATCAGTAGTAGGATATTTAATTTTTTATTTTTATTTGTGTGTGTGTGTGTGTGTGTGTGTGTGTGTGTGTGTGTGTGTGTGTGTGTACATACACCAAAGGGGATCGACCAGAAAATGGCATCAGATTCCCTGGATCTGAAGTTACAAAGAGTCTCAAGCTCCCTGGTATGGAAGCTGGGAGCTAAATTCTAGTTCTTGAAAGCACTCTTGACCATTAAGCCAGCTTCTCCAGTCCAAGTAGTTATATCCTTAAAATGTAAAAATTGTACTAAAAACAGGATCCCAGCTACTGGGAAGGCTGAAGCAAGAATATCCTAAGTTCAAAGCTTGCCTGGACTATAGAGTGAGCTTAAAACCAGCCTGAGTAACTTAGCAAAGCTTTGTCTTAAAAAGGAAATTTTAAGTGCTGGTGATACAGCTAGGTAGTAGAGAGCATCTCTAGCAGATGAGGACCCTAGGACCAAACCCCTGTACCAAAAACAACATGCACCGAATTAATAAGAAAAATGTCACAACCTCAGTAAGAATAAGTGGGTAAAAGCACAAAATTCACTGAAAACAAATAATAAGTGCAAGAAGACTATCTGACCTTATGAATATATTAAACTGTGAACAAAAAATGTTATTTGCTCATGAAATTTGGAGAAAGGAAAAAATAAGAGTCATAGTTTGGATGTGGTATTACAGAAACTTTCATTTGCATGCAGTGTTAAAAGGTAACCTGGGGTGGAGACAGAGATGGCTCAGTAGATCAGAACACTAGCTTAATTTCCTAGGGTTCAATTCCCAGAGCCCACATGGCAGCTCACAATGGGCTCTAATTATAGCTCCAAGAGGTCCGATGCCCTCTTCTGAACTCTGGGGGTAGCAAGTACATAGTATACATAATACATGTAGGCAAAATATTCATACACATAAAAGAAAACAAATCTTTAAAAAAAGAAATAGGTAAAATATTTTTTAAAAAACGATTTATTGCCAGGCATGGTGGCCCATACCTTTAATCTCAGCACTTGAGAGGCAGTGGCAGGCAGGCAAACTGTGTGAGTTTGAGGCTAAAATGTTCTACATAGTGAGTTCTAGGACAACCATCCAGAAGTAGGTAGAGAAACCATGTCTCAAATAAATAAGAAAGAAAGAAAAAAAAAAAACTAAAGAAGTTCTTTTACCAAATTTCTTAAGTGGAAATGAGAAGTCATTCCCAGTGTGATAGGTTCAAATACAAAAATGTCTGAGGCTGTTATGCTTCCGAAGTGGGACAAGTCACCTCTTGTAAAGTCAGGGATTGGCACCTGAGTTGTTCTGAAGAGTTCACAGAGTTTTTGCACAGCTTAGTCACCAGACACACCCAGCAAACCAGGAAGCATCCATATAGCTGAGAATTGCTTAGGTAATGGTTCCTTCAAACATCTCTAGATTAGAGGTTTTGGTATGTGGAAACTGACTTGGTAAAGGTATCTTCTATGTGACAATAAAGAGGCTTTTGCAAAGCCACAAGGCCATCAGCCCATCAAATACTGACTGCCCTGTAGCAGCTGCTGTTGCTGCTAAGCCATTAAGGACGCTGGAGTGACCCAAGTAACACAGGGTACCTACAGTCTACTAACAAATGGATAAACTATACTGTCTGTAACTGAGGAAGAGCCTATGTGTTCAGTTGGCACCTTGGGCTTGCCCCTGTAAGGTCAGGAAAGCCCCATTCCTCTCTCCTGCCCCTCCCCCCCAAACTACACCTGCTCAGAGTTCCACGTCAGCACCAGCTGCCCAAGTCCCTGCCTGAACGCTCAGGTTTTGAACATCCTTGGGCCCAAACCCAGCTCATGGCAAACACATCATCACACCTATCCTACAATCTCTAAAACTTTCCTGCCTTGGCTCGGGTGCATGACTTCTCTGGCTTCATTCTCTGAGGCCAGTGAACATGACCTGGAGTAGCTTTACTCAACATATCTGTGTTATATTTCTTCAGTTTGGCTTGATCTGGCTTACTTTGGGGGAGGAGGGTATAAAACCTATTACTACGTAGTTCCTAAAACTGTTTTAATGAACCTTTAAGACATTGTTTGGACATTTCCTACAAATGTATATGAAGGTAGTTAAAGATATTTGCCCCGGGAGCTAGAGAGATGGCTCAATGGTTAAGAGCACATGCTGCTCCTAGAATTTAATTCCCAGCACCATGTCAGGTGGCTTACAACAACTTGTAACTTCAGCTACAACACCCTCTTCTGGCCTCCATGGGCACTACATTCATGTGCCATATACACATATATACACAGACACAAATTTTAAAAAACAAAATCTGTGGGGGGGAAAATGATACTCACCCTTGGAATAATGTAGGGTACGTAAATTTCAGGACAGACAGGACATACTGAAAAACAAATACCAGATTAATGAACATTTTGAATGACAGAGAATTGAAAAAGCATATAGTAACATTCCTACTGAAGAATCTGAGTATGCTTTGTAAAGGCCTTCATCCCCCCAAGTCATGAATGGACAAAAGAATGGCCTTCCAGGTCACATGGAGGAGGCAGCTGGGGTAAGTTTACGGTTTCGTTTTGTTATTGCTTGTTCGTTCTTGAAACAGGATCTTGTCTGTAGCCCAGTCTGGCCTAGAACTTGCTATGTAACCCAGGATCTACAAAATACCTTTGGCCTTGGCCTCCTAAGTACTGGAATTACAGGTATGTGCTGCCATATCCTGATTTAATTTGTGTATAATTTGCTGATATAATGTATGTATATATGCATGTTCACATGTGTGACTGTGGGCACAGGCATAGCACATGTATGGAGGTCAGAGGACAACCTCAGGGCGTTATTCTGCCTTCCACCTCACATAGATAGGTCTCTTGCTGTGTACCATGGCATGTGCCAGGCTAACTGACCATGAGCTGCTTCCTATCCTTCTATAGGAGTGTAGTAACTCTACCACAACAGGCGGGATCTAGGGATCTGAACTCCGGTCCTCACACTTGAGAGGCAAGCACTTCTACCTGAGCATCTCTCCAGCCCTTCTTTTAAGTCTTTTAATCCAATTTCTAGACCTTCATAATGGAGGAATTGTATTTTGTCTCTGGAGATACCTTTTCTTATTATGAGCACTTTAAGTTGACTTATTGGACAAAGCCATTAAATACTTTAGGAAAGGACTCTGTTATTCTCCACAAGGTCTTCTTTCCTAAAGAGTCGATGGTACTGAGGAAGTTCACAGAAGCATCCTCCCAGCTTACCCACAGCTCTCCCTGAATAAGCTCCTGAATGTTGGTATTACATACCATTCCCACGTGCATCCTTCAGGGTGTCCCCGCCTACCTTTCCCTGGAGCTTCTATTCTGACCTGGAGAAAGGATGAAGTGAGGCCTGTGCATGTCCTGGAGCACCCGAAACAACCTTAGTTATGGTACCCAATGTTTACTCCATGCGGCGTGTGCTACAAACTGAGGGAGGTCTGAGGTGCTGAAGCTCGGGCATGGGGCTCCGTCAATGGCTGAGCATGGGGCTAACATACATGGGGCCCTGGGTTCCATCCCTAGTACCACAAAACAGACAAGATGCTGGAGCTCTAGCCTCACTTCTGTTAAAGAGGCAGAGGCAGGCAGATCTCTAAGTTCCAGGCCAGCCTGGTCTACATGGTGAGTTCCAGGACAGCCAGGGCTACACAGGGAAACCTTGTCTTGAAACCCCTCCCCAAAAAAAGGAAAGAGAGAAAGAAGAAAGACATCTATTGAGTGGTAAATGGCTCAGAGGTCAAGAGTGCTGAAAGATCTTGAAAAGACCCCAGTCAGATTCCCAGAATCCAGACTGGTTGGCACACAACCACCTTGAACTCCATCCCTAGGCGCTCCAACGCCTCCTCAGGCACCTGTGTTCAGAATTACAGAGCACACACATATAGACAGGTAATTAAAAGTAAAATAAATATCTTTAAGAAGAAATCTATGACCAATTGAACGTTAGCTCTAAAAATGTCTCTGAGCTAGGGGTAGTGGCACTTGACTATAATCTCAGCACTCAGGAGGCGGAAGAAGATTGCAAACTAGCCTTGATTACACAGCTGGGCCCTCTTTGGGATGTGTGTGTGTGTGTGTGTGTGTGTGTGTGTGTGTGTGTGTGTGTGTGTAATGATTCATCAAGTAAAGGCACTTACCACCAAACCCAACGACCTGAGTCAATCTGACCTGCTTGCAAAATGTCCTGACTCCACATGTGCCCCTTAGTAATACACCCTCACACATACACACACTAGATCAATCAATCAATCAATCAATCAATCAATCAATAGTAATACACCCTCACACATACACACACTAGATCAATCAATCAATCAATCAATCAATAGTAATACTCCCTC
Organism: Mesocricetus auratus; assembly: GCF_017639785.1. Taxonomy (NCBI): domain Eukaryota; kingdom Metazoa; phylum Chordata; class Mammalia; order Rodentia; family Cricetidae; genus Mesocricetus; species Mesocricetus auratus. The sequence goes on from NW_024429198.1 coordinate 43,295,039, forward strand.
ACACATACACACACTAGATCAATCAATCAATCAATAGTAATATTCCCTCACACATACACACACTAGATAAATCAATCAATCAATCAAGGCTCAGCAGTTAAGAACACTGGCTACTCTTCCAAGAGGATCTGAACACGTAACAGCTCACAACCATCTGTAAGTCCAGTTCTTGAGAACCTAAAGCCATCTGGGCTCTGCAGACACTGCAACACATGATGCACAGACATACATGCAAGCAAAACAAGCATTCGCATAAAATAAAAATAAACAAATCTTTAAAAAATTAATAATAAACAATACTAAAAGCCGAACGTGGTGATTGCACCTACAAATCCCACAGACCTTAGGAGGCAGAGGCAGAAAGATCCACTAAACTCAAAGCTAACTTCTGCCTCTCAAGGTTTTAAGCCCTTGGGTACAGCGGAAATGCTTCAAATGGAGATAAAGACTAAAGAAGTCAATCAGTGGGGCAAGGGCTGATAAATTAATCTTTTCCTCTGCTTCTGGAACTTTGGTTCCTGGGGCAGAAGGCTGTTAGGGTGGGGCAGACTATGATGACTTCTTCGACTCTTCCTCTGCGTATATATGTATTTATTTACTTGAGACAGGGTTTCAAGTATCCCAAGCTGGCCTCAAACTCCTCCTGCCTCCACCTTCCAAGAGCTGACAGTGTGAGTGCTGGAGATGGAACCCCAGGCTCTGAGTACGCAGAGCCGCATCCTCTTCTTGAAAATAGTCCTCCGGGTCCGAAACGAAGTTCCGGGGAAATGGACTATGAGTCGGATTCCTCGCGGTCCCCATCAGGACCAGCCAGCCCGGGCCAGCTTCGGTGACGTGGCCCGCACGGCTCGCAGCCCACGCGCAGTCGCGGCTGCCCCCGCGCTCACCTTGTTCGTGAGGTGAGAAGCCAGGTAGCAGGTGCAGAAGGTGAGGCCGAGCAGGGACCGCCTCCCGTTCATCTGTCAAGGCTCTCAGCTTCTCGGGTACGGTGGCGCCACCGCCCGGAGCCCACCCCGCCGCCACGGTCTCCGCCGCCTGCCACGAGGCTCCGCTCTGCCAATCAGCGAGCGGCTTGCCCGGGCGCCCGCCTCCTTAAAGGGGCCGCTCTGGCTAGGTAGCCTCAGCCTCGCAGGTGGCCTTGAGTCCTACTGGTGGCAAGACCCGGGTCCTCTCTGGTTGCCCATGGTAGGCGTCACAGCATTCCTTTATGGTTTGAAGGAAAATAGCCATACCTATTACGGAATGACTGGATGAAAATGACGAAATTTTTCTAATTTTCTGCGTTGCTTCCAACTTTGACAAAAACACAAATTAGCCACAATAGAATTTTAAAGAGGCTAGAGAGTGTAAACATTTCGAAGGATCAAGGGATGGATAGAGATTCTGACACTAGGGGACCACAGAATAATGAGTGTTACAGCTGGCACTCAGGAACCAAGGAATACCACAGGTCATAGTGGCCCTCGCCCTGGCCCTGGCCCTGGCGCAGCTAACAAGCTTAACAGGCTAAGAGTTTAATTAGGGCTTCTTAGGGGCAGAGTTTTTTCCAGGGAGATTTCCAGGGCGGGGATTGGGCAGATTTTAATTCCTGAGCTCAGAACGGCTACATCTGCTCAGTGATTGGTTAGTTTTCTGCACAAGTGTAGGGCCAGATTTGGCTCTGGTTTCAGGGCCAGAGTATTTCTTTCTCTGGTCCTTTTCAGTCTTTTGGCTCTAATTATAAGGCCTGGGTGTTTCTTTCACTGGCTCTGATTCCAGGGACAAAGTGTGTTTCTTTGGCACTGGTGTCAAAGTCAGGGTGTATTTCTTTGATTCTGATTGTGGGGACCAAAGTGTGTTTCTTTGACACTGCTCAGGGTGTGTTTCTTTGGCTGCCCCTTTTCCCTACAGAGAGATGGTTCAGTGGTTAAGAGTGCAGAGGATGGGAGTTCGGTTCCTCACGTCCACCTCAGGGACCCCAGCTCCAGAGGATCCCTTCCGGACTCTCTGGGCACCAGCACTCAACAGGTGCACAAAAACAAAAGTGCGCTCTGAAGTATGATATGCACATAATGAAAAATAAAATAAGTCTAAAAAATACTCTAAAAAGAAGGCCAACGAGGAACCTAGAATGACCATGATCGTATCAAAAGTCATCCTATTGTGTTGAAATGTCTATAAAAGAAATCTTATCGTACATAGAGCAAGAGGCCTGTAATCCCTGAAGTTGGGATAAGGAAGCAAGAGGTTCAAAGTGAAGTTCAAAGCTCATCGGGGCTACAAAGGGCATCCAAGGCCATCGTGGGCTATGTGAGGCTTTGTGCAACAGACAGGAAAGGAGCTGGTCCTTTCCAAATGAGTATTTTAAACATAGCCCCAGTTGCCTGGACAGGAAACTAGCCCCAGTGCTGGCAAATGGTAGGAAATGAGCAGAGAACATGTTGGTGGTTTGCATAGGTGGTAAAAGGTGCAGGTGGGCCAGAGAGATGGCTCGGCAGGGAGATGCCTGCTGCCAAGTCTGACTCCTTGAATTCCAGAAAAAAATTGATAGGGACATCACAAGTGTCCAGAAGGAGTGGGAAGAATAGTTAGGGGTAGATATAATTAAAATACTTTGCATACCTACGAAATCTTCAAAGAATAAAAATGTCTTTAAATTTTTGTTCATATTGTAGTAGGTTTAATCTATGATGGTGAGTGTTAATTATCCACTTGACAGAATTGAGAATCACGTGGGGGTCTCCTGGCATGCCTGTGTGGACGGTTTTGATTGCCTCAACTGCAGTGGGAAGAGCCACCATTTTCTCCCTGGGGAGTGGAAAAAGGGAGCTGAGGAGGGTCATTGCTCTGTTTCTGCCTGTGCCTGTCATGTGACAGCTGCTCGTTCTCCGGCTGCCTTGACTTCCCCTCCAGGATGGGCTGTACGCTCGACTGTGCCAGAGTGACCCGTCCTCCTTTCGGTTTTTCTTGTCAAGATGTCTATCACAGTGATAGGAAAAGAAACAAAGTATCCCACCAAAGGGAATGAGCTCCAAAAAGCTAGCTCATGCACAGGGATAGATCCTGGTCCCACTTCCAGGGCCCCTGCAGACACACCAAGGTACACACTGTCTCCCACATGGAGAGGACTAGTTGGGTTCCGTGGAGGCTCCACAGGTGTGGGTCCAGAGTTAATGAGTTGCCACAAGCTTGGTTCAGCTGTCTCTGTAGATTTCTCAGTCATGGTCTTGACCTCCCTTGCTCATGTATTCTCTCCCTCCTCTCTTCAACTACATTCCCAGAGCTCGGCCTGGTTCTTGGTTATGAATCTTTGTATCTGGTTCCAGCAGTTACTGGATGAAAGTTTTATAATAATTGGGTATTGGCCAATCTGATTACAGAGGAAGGCCCGTTCAGGCACCCTCTCCACTCTGGCTAGGAGTCTAAGCTGGGGTCATCCTTGTGAATCCCTGGGGGTTTCCCTAGCACCAGATTTCTCCCTTACCCCATAATGGCTCCCTCTATCAAGATATCTCTTTCATTGCTCTCCCACTCAGGCCCCTCCCCCAACTCAACCATCCCATTCCCTCCTGTTCTTATCCCCCATCCCTTCCCCTCGACTGACCTTTGTCCCCAGTTTACCCAGGAGATTTCATCTAATTCCCCTTCCAGGGTAATCCATGCATGCCTCTCAGGGTCCTCCTTGTTACCTAACGTATCTGGAGCTGACCATGGCAACTCATGAAGAAAACATTTAATTGGGAGGCTTGCTTACGGTTTCAGAGGGTCAGTCCATTATCATCGTGATGGGGAACACGGTGTTGTGCAGGCAGATGTGGTGCTGGAGGAGGAGCTGAGAGTCCTACATCTTGCAGACAACAGGAAGTTGACTGAGACACTGGGCAGTATCCTGAGCATAGGAAACCTCAAAGCCTGCCCCCACAGTGACACACTTCCTCCAACAAGGCCATACCCACTCCAACAAAGCCACAACTCCCAATAGTGCCACTCCCTATGAGATTATGGGGGCCAATTATATTCAAACTATCACAGCTGGGAATGGATATAGCCTGGTGACCTCTACATTATCTGTATGGCCACGCTATGCCTGGCTTCCCACAAACTTTTACAAACAGGACCAGGGGTGGCTAATAGCCTAGTGACCTTTGTGCTGTCTGTATAATGGAGACCACACCAGATCTTCCCCAGGCCCTCAGGATGACACATGTTGTCTATTTATAGAGCCTACCTTTATGGAAGAGGTGACAAGTACTTTGAAATGAATTTCAATGTAATTATGGCTAAAGCTCTATTGTGCACACAGGGTTGTGTTACACCAGGAAACTCTTTTCCAAACTGCACTGTGCCTAAATGTGCCTAAAATCAACTGTCCTGTGTAAGACTCTAGAAGCTTGAGCCAGCCAGCTATTGAGTCAAGTTGAATTAGGTTTCCTTCTGGCCTTACACAGATTATTAGTGTGCTGGCCCTGGTGTTTGCAGAGATCCAGAGGTTCACACAATTGAAAAATCCACTAGCTCTGGAGAAAAGAAAGTCAAAGAAAAGCCTAGAATCAATCAAGTTTCTAGTAGAGTCTGATCCAGATATTCAACAATATGCCACTGGGGACTATAAAGTTGACAGATTCATACTTCATTGAAATACTCCCATGTTTGGGATAATCTTTTTTTGTACCGTGTGAAGATGTGTCTCTATCCTCATCTGCCTAAGGCACCTTCTGATTTGGTTTAATAAATGGCTGACTAGCCAATAGCTAAGCAGGGGACTTCCAAGGAGAGATAGGAACTCTGGGAAAGAATCTGAAGCTTGGGAGATTTGCCAGCCAGACATGGAGGAAATAGGACATATGGTTCTGAGGAGAGGTAATGAGTCACAGAGCAAAACATAGCTTAATATAAACTGATTATAAGTTTTAAGAGCTAGTTGGGAAAAAGCCTAAACTAAGGGCACATTTTCATAATATGTCTCCGTGCCAGTCAGGCAGTGGTGGCACATACCTTTAATCCTAGCATTTGGGAGGCAGAGGCAGGCAGATCTCTGTGAGTGTGAAGCCAGCCTGGTCTACAAGAGCTAGTTCCAGGACAGCCAGGGCGACACAGAGAAACCCTGTCTTGAAAAACTGAAAGGAAAAACTCTCCGTGTCACTATCCAGGAGCTGGCGGTCTGAAGAAAGACCCACTACACTTCTGAGTTGGTTTGTAGCCTCACTGTTAATAGTGATGGTAAACTCTACAGTAACCAACTCTCACTGTTAATAGTGATGGTAAACTCTACAGTAACCAACTCTGTCAGTTGGCTTTTCCATCTCTGTAACAAATCTCTGGGAAAAGCAACTCAAGAAAGATTGATTTGGGCTCAGTCCTTCCTGGCTGAGAGGGTATGACAGCAGAGCCGGCCTAGGAGCAGGGGAAACATTGCCCAGGCCAGGCAGCCTCCCCATCTTCCTCCATTCCTTCCCAGCCCCAACCCTGGAGTGATGCTACCTGCTCTCCCCTCCTCTTAGCGGATCTTCTCGAGAAACACCTCACAGAATAGTCAGGGATGTGCTTTGCCTATCAAGTTGACAGCCAAAGTTGACCATCACATTGGCCAGCAAAGGTGACTCAGCAGGTATTTATAAAGGCATTTCTTCCTAAACCTGACAACCTGAGTTCAATCCTTGAAACTCATGTAAAGGTGGAAGGAAAGAACCAATACACACACACACACACACACACACTGATTAACCACCATACCAACCAAGATCCTGGTTTCTTCCTCCTCTCTGCTCTGCAATCTAGACTGCTCAGGTCCTCATGAGACTGTTAGGGCCAGCAGTAGCCAGAGCTTCAAGTGTGCTCACTCAGTTTCAAAGCGGAGACCTTATCCTTCTCTATTTTTCAAACAATAATCCTGTGTTCCTTCAAAATCAGACCATCCTCAGGACAAATGTCTACCCTAAAATACTCACAGCATCTGAGGAGCTGACCTCTATGCATCTGTCAGCCTTTGTGAAGTGATTTGGAAAATGTATAGACAGCAGGTAAAGAACTGTGGGATGGTGAAATGGATCTGTGGGTAGAGCCTGCTGTGCAGATGTGAGGACCTCATTAAGGTACCTAGAAGCCATGAAAGCATGATTCAGTAGCAAGTATCTGTAGCCCCAGCACTCAAAAGCTCACGACTGACTAGGCTGCAAGCAAGAGACCCCGTCTTAAACAAGGTGGAAGATGAAGGAGGAGAGGCAGTAGAGGTCCTCTGACAAACACATACATACACACAAAGAATTAGTGACCTGTAATCCCTAAACGAAATTGTCAAAGTATATTACCTAAGCAAAGTTTACATGTATCATCTGTAGTCAAATAAACAAGCATAAAATTATTTTTCCTGAAAGTTATTTTAGGAAATGTATTTCAGAGCTGAATAATCCTTAGAAAGACATTTCTGCTTAATAGAACTTGATTGAAGTTAATGGTTGACATGTATTGAGATTTCCCTTTCCTGGGCTCCTTAGGTAAATGAACAGAATCAATTGATCTCTTGCTATTTCCTAGTTATTTAGCCTATTTTCCTTCTCAGCATTTGCTTAACAAGTAGAAACTACTAGAACAAAGAACCATACAAATCAAAATAGACACTGGTGGCAGATAGGCCGATAGGTCCTGCTAGGGCTGTTGAACTTTCTAATGCTCTATTATTCTGTTCCACAAAGCAAACAAAGGTAAGACTACAGGAAAGCACAGTCAAACAATAAGCTGTTATGTGTGAGATTGGCCTTCTGCACATATGGAAAAATGAACTACTTCCTTAGACCTTTGAGACTAATATATACTAATGGCCAATCGTCCTTGAGATGAATCAGCAGGTGAAGGAATCTCCCATCAAGCCTGGCCTACATATATCTGCTATAGTACATGTGAACCCTCTGGCACAATATATATATGTATATAGTATATGTATGTATATATATTCCAATCAGCAACAACAAAAGTCAGAGTCTGTAGCAAAACCAACATCTACCTTAAACTAAGAGACCAATGGGCTACAGAGTTGACTCAGCAATTAAGAGCACTGGCTGCTCTTCCAGAGGACCCAGGTTCAGTTCTCAGCACCCATATGGGCAGCTCACAATTATCAGTAACTCCAGTTCCACCTTCTTTGCCAGGAATAACTGAGCCCAGATCAATCTTTCTTGAGTTGCTTTCTTGTTGCAGAGATCTGACATAGTTGGTTACTGTAGAGTTTATCATCCACACTAGCAAGCCTGCAGGAGGGCAAGGCGGTCACTGTAAATGACAAGTGGCCATGGTGGCCCACCTATACTTCCAGCTGTGGAAGGCAAGCAACAGAGGATCCCCTCCTGACTTCAACACAACTGACAAGGCAACAAAAGCCCGCTCATCCCTCAGCCTGAACAGGGCACCTCACAAACCACCTTATAGCCAACATCCGTTTACACAAGGAAACATGCGTGCACACACAGGAGTGTGCGTGCGTGCGTGAGTGCCTGGGTGTATGTGTGCATGTGTGTGTGTGTGTGTGTGTGTGTGTGTGTGTGTGTGTGTGTCTTTCAGGACACGGTTTCTCTGTGTAACAGCCTCGGCTGTCTGGGAACTTGATTTGTAGACCAGGATGGCCTCAAACTCAGAGATTCATCCACTTGCCTCTGCCTCCCTGGCATTGAAGGTGTGCACCACCACACCTGGCAGGAAACTTTTTTTTTTATTTAGGTTAGAAACAATCTTGTTTCGCATGTCAATCCCAGGTCCCTCTCCCTCCCCTCCTTCCCCATGGCAGGAAACTTTTTTTTTTATTTAGGTTAGAAACAATCTTGTTTCGCATGTCAATCCCAGGTCCCTCTCCCTCCCCTCCTTCCCCATGGCAGGAAACTTTTTAGGATGTGAGAAATAAGTAAATCAGCTCATATATGTTTACTTGAAATTTTAAGCTTTTCCTAATCTTTAAACCTTGAGCAATGTAACTTAAGAAACACAGGATCATTCATTAATCCACATGTTTATACACACATACACACATACATACATACATATCCATTGTAAAGGCACCTAACAGCTATTTGCAAAATCTAAATTCATTTCAGCTCTAGAAACTAAGGAGCCTAATTTACATTTTCTTTGGAGACCAAAGAATGTGCTGATCCAAAGTTTTGACCCAGAAATTTGTCAACAGTTTCATCTGAGCAATCTTGGGTTCCTCAGCAGGGAGGGAGCAAAAGCTGCCGTTAACCCTTTGAACTGCATGCTTTCTTCCCTTCACAGCCAAGCGGGCGCTGCCCCATTCAAAGACTCACTGTTAAATCGTGTGGGTCTATATGCTGTCATTGGCACACCATACTTGTGTGCAGCCAAAGAAACCTTGAGTGAATGTGTGAAAACGAATGAAGTCCTGAGTGAATGTGTATTGGGGACACGAGCCTCGTCAAGTCAAAGACTGAATGCCCCAGAGCTGTGGGAATGGCGGTGCCTTCTCTGTACACAGGCATAATGCTAGTTAACCCACAAACCTATGCTAAATGGGAATTCCATCTATGATGAATCAAATCCCCTGGTCCCTACTGCTTAACTTGCTTATCTCCATGCCTCAAGTAGTTTTGAATGTCCTCTAAGATTCACTTCTCACTAATATCCGGAGCACAGAAAGGGGTAACCCGTAGTGTTCTTCACTCTTTTCAGCATAGCTCCAAGTCATCCTTACTGCCAGTCGCTGGCCGTCTACTCCCCGAGATCTCTAAACTCTCTGATCATACCACCTACTAGCCTCAAGGATGCAACCTGAATGTTTTCTGAAGACTGTGGCAACTGCCCATTCTTCCAGGCCGCTCCAAGTACTGTCAACTTGCCGAGTGACTTCAGGGTCCATCGCGATCCCAGATTCAATACCCTGACACTTCACCCTGGTCTTGTAAGCATCCCAGCCTCAATCGGACTTCCATTTCCCTGTGGTTTCCTTTTATTTGAGAATATACTGCATAGCACCTACCAACCTCTGTGCCAGGAGCAAAAGTGATGCTTGGAATTACATAGACGACTTAACACATTTAAAAGATGTGTCAAGGCAAGTCTAGGCAGCCCTCGCTAACCCACCGAGTTACTTTATTTCTATGTGCCGGTTTCACTTTCAGTAAGATGGAGGTAAAGCCAGAATCTTCTCAAGACCATTTTGGGATTAAAACACCGCCTAGTGCGGTGGACATGCTTACCCAGACACTTTATGAATTCCTCGACAAAACTGGGAACCACAATTTTTATTGTGCTGTCTTACTTTTTGGTCACTGTTATACCACATATTTGGTAGTTTTTCTCATTCCACACCTGCCCCCTAAACGACAACTGCAATAACCTCGATCTGTAAGAATTTTCTTTTCCCTCTTTAAACCTGCCAGTTACGGCTCCCCGAATCCGTTCCAGTTTCGAATTATCCCGGGAAATAAAGAATGAGCCCAGGCAGCCTGGCCTGCGATTCGGCGACCAGGAGGAAGGGACCCGAAGGCGGTGCCCGCACCGGGAGTGCCAGCTCCGAGGAAGCCACACCCAGCCCCGCCTTGCCAGGATCGAGTCAACAAACCCTCGCCCCAGCCGACCTTTGAACCCCCACAGCCCGAGGTGCGGGGACCGGAAGTGCGGCGAGCGGCCAATAAGAAGCGAGAGTCCTCGCGTAGAGGGCGGAAGAGAAGCGGTCCAGTTCCGGAGGCGGCCTCGGCCGCCGCCATCTGTCACCTCGCCTCCGGCCCCGGCAGCGCGTCGCTAGTGCCCCGCCCGTGTCCTCGGCGGAGCCCGCTCCTCGGTCTGTCATCTCTCGGCTCCGTTCTCGTCCCTGCCTTCTTCCCGGAATGGATCTGGTCGGAGTGTCAACACCTGAGCCCGGCCCCGCAGCCGCCTGGGGTTCCAGTAAGGTGAGCGGTGGTCGCTGGCCGCGCTCACGCGGGATGCTGGCCTCCAAAGCCGGGACAGGCGACTCGGCAAGCCTCGGGCCGAAGCCCTGCCGGCTTGGCGCAGGCAGCCCCGGGGCCCGGGGGTCTGGCCCGGTCCACTGTCGCCGGGACGTGAGCAGAACGCCCGCGCCGACGCTGAGGCTTGAGCAGCAGGCTCGCTCGTTCTTTGACCAGGAGCCCGGTGCGGCAGCCCTACGCCGAGAAAGCTCAGACAGAAAATTGCTTTAGGAAGGTGTTGCCTTCAGGCGACTGCGCTTATCCCAGTTCGGTCATTTCTTGTTTTTGAAATGACAAAGGTAGAAATCTAGGCGCGCCTTCGCGCTCCGGGTAATACTACGAACGTGGGCAGTAATACTGTAAAATGGTTATGAATTTCCATGATCTACTATAGGCGTGGCTTCCCCATACCGCTCGAATGGCAAGCTAAGATTCTTTTCTGTTCCCGTCTGATTTTGAACCGGCTCTTTTTCGTATTACATCGGCTAGGATGAAAAGATCCTGGGTGTTTCATTGCGTAGGATGAAAAGACCGCACACACTTGCTGCGAGCAGTCATGCTTCATTTGGGGTTTGCATCCCTCAGCTGTAAGGTGCTGAAGGGGTCCGTGCCTTTTAAACCTCATAATAGTTATTAAATTGACGTATTCATCTTATTGAAGCGTACTTTTTACAGAAAAATAGTTAAGAGTTTGTTTTTGTTTGTTTTTTTTTGTTTTGTTTTGTTTTTCGAGACAGGCTCTGGCTCAACTCCCAGTTCAACTGTTAAGTTTTTTAAAAGTTGATTTTATAAGTTTATAAACCCGTAGGAAAAGTCAAATATTCTATTGTAAATGTGGTTACATCTTTACCCATTTGTGTGTGAGACTCTGATCTTGTTGATGAGGTCAAGATTAACAGACATAAAAGGATAACATTAGACATAGACAATAAAAATACAGGCCAGATTTTTTTCAATGTCCCCAGTTAAACAGCCACAGAAGTTGTAGGAAAAGTTCAATGAAAACATTGTACCCTAAGAAATGTTTCACTTCCAAAATAAATAATACTGGATAAATGAAGTCCATCACCTTCTCATCCAAGTGTATATCACCAGGACTGCAAAAATCCCATTTTCATTATTTGACAAAACAAAACAAAACAAAACAAAACAAAACAAATGTGTTCCTGGAGTTTACTGGTAGCTTGTTGGGTAGACAGACTACCAAAACACAGCCTCACTTAACCATTTCCTTTTCTAACCATGGAAAACCAAAGTGAGTGAATGCCTAAGGAGGAAGAGAATTGAGAATAGCGTTGTTTTATTTATTTTGTTTGTTTGTTTGGGACAGGGTTTCTCTGTGCCTTGGCCGTCTTGGAACTAGCTCTGTGGATGAGGTTAGCCTTGAGCTCTTCCTACTTTGTCTCCCAAGTTCTGGGATTAAAGGCATGGGCCACTGCCACTGAGGTGCCTAAAATGAGAGGCAGAAGTGAGGAAGTATGTAACTCTGACAGAGAGTTGTAGAAATGAGTCTGTGGAACCCCCATGATCACCACAGAGTCTGACAAACTGAAAACCCAGAGGAGCTTAATGAGACACGACAAATCTAATGTAGTATCCTGGATGTTATTCTATAGTAGAAAAAAAAGGCACTAGGGGAAACTAAGGATGTATTAATAATTTAGACTTTAGTTGTCAATATGTAGCTGGAGCCAAAATACCTGAGAGAACAATTTAAAAGGTGAAAGGTTTTGGCTCATGGTTTCAGAGGGTTCCGACTGTGGTCACTTGTCTGTGTTTCTGGGTCCATGGCATGTCATTAAAGTCAGAGCTGATGGTCTTATGGTGGCCAGTGATCAGGGAGGAGAGCAGAAAGAAAGAACCCATATAATCTAATTGTCCCTGGAAGGCTCCTCACAGACATACCCAGAGGAGAGATTTGAATCTAGGCATTTCTTAATCTGATTACATTGATGGTCACAACTGACCTCAGACTCTTGGAAATGACTGTGTGCAGATGAGCTCGATGTTAGGAGTCAGTGTGCTGATGAGCAGAACTGTAAGCATGACTGGTGAGGTGGGAGTCTGAGACTTCTTGTTGCTTTAGGTTTACTGTTCTTTAAAATTGTGAAACAATTATTGTCGGTGTGTGTATATGTATGATGTGTGTGTTTGGGGCAGTTCATGTGTGCCATGATTTGTATGTGGGGATAAGAAGACAGCTTTGTGGGGCTGGTTTTCTTCCAACTTTGCGTGGGTTCTCGGGATTGAATTTAGGCTCTCATGCTTGTTCTTGTCTATCAACTAAGCCATCACTGGCCCAGTACCTCTTAACTACTCAGTAAAGAGTTTGAGTTACTGTATGTAGACTCACAAGAAATAGACAGCTGACTCTGTACTATATGTTCCTGGTGCCAGTTCATAGGAGAAGCCCCTTTCAGCCATTTGTGGAGTGTTCCCTTTCCCAAAGCTGTCCCTCACAGAGCCCAGAAGAATTTTATGGAAGGATGTTATTAGCTACTTTTAGATGTTTCAATTTGATTTCAAACTGTGGGAGTCTGAAATTGTGACTTACTTACCTAACCTGAGGAAGTTGCCCCAGTGTGTGGTGGCCCAGTTGAGCTGGTTGGCAGAGATAGGGGAAGTGTAAGATTCCAAAGGACAAGGTCATTGTGAGTGGGCAGTTCCGGGTGCTGCTTTATCTGTGGCCTGTGTTTTTAGACTCCAAAGGACAAGGCCTTTGTGAGTGAACAGTTCCAGTGTACTGTTATATCTGTGGTTCCTGTCTTTGGGAACAGAGAAATTGCCACCTCAAAGTAAAGAAATCACATCTGACATTGTTGACTCTTCTGAGACGTTTGCCAGCTAATAGTTTATATTTAATGTCTTCTAGAATCTGGTGGCGGGTGACAGTGGACCATGAGCTTCAGAAATAGGCAGGCAAGATGGAGGAGGTAAATTCGAGATGCTGAAAGGCAAAGCCCTGCAGATTTGGACTACATTAGGTTGTCTTTTCATTGCTTCCTGTGGCATGTACCATTCAATAAGTACGTAAATGTTTTCTGTCTGAAGTTCTGTGCTTGGTCTGCAGGTTGAGAGGGCTCCGCCCCTCAAGGGGCTTTAGCTCTGTCCTGGCTGTTGATAAACTTTAGTGATGATTCTGCGATTCAGTTTCCAAGCCTTTAAAATGTAGATGGTATTTCTGGGGTAGTCTACAGCTCACGCTTTTAGTCCCAGCACTTAAAGAAGAGCCTGGTCTACACAGAGAGTCTCAGGATAGCCAGAGTTACAAAGTAGAGAGACCTGAATGAAAATAAGGACGTGATGCTCCCAGGTGTGGTTGAGAAGAAGGGTTTTATTATAGAATTAAGGGAAGTACAGCCAGCAGCATCTGGAAGGGTCCAGACTGAACTAGGCCATAAGAGGAGGTGCTTGGGAGGAAAAGAGAAAGGAGCAAGAGAATGGAGAGGGCAAACAGACCAAGAGACCAAGAGAGCTGGTGTATGGAATCAGAAGCTGGGGGAAGGAGAGCCCAGCCCCTGGGCTGGAGCCGGTTAGGGTAGGGGTGGGGTGAGACGTGCTGGGAGGAGCCAAAGGTATGGAGTGAGACTTGTCCAGAGTGGCATGATTTAAATCATCTAGATATGTTATATTCTTAGTTAGCTAAGTGAATACTTAAATATAGGGAAGTGTTATCAATTGGGCTGGGAATGTAGCTCATGCTAGAGTAGTTGTCTGGAGTGGTGAGACCTTAGATTCAGTTTCCCCCACTTCAAAAGAAAACGGGGAGGAGGTGGCTATGCTACATACGTACGGTTAGTCATCGTCCAAGTGTGGTGAGAATTGAGACCGGGAGAAAACAGTCATCTGCTCTCGGAGGCTGGGACTGATCAGATTGAGAATCTCTTTATTTTTATTTCACGTGCATTGGTGTTCTATCTGCATGTATATCTGTATTAAGGTGTCAAATCCCCTGGGACTAGAGTTACAGACAATTGTGAATTGGCATGTGGGTGCTGGGAATTGAACCTGGGTCCTCTGGAAGAGCAGCCAGTGCTCTTAACCCCTGAGCTGTCTCTCCTGCTCCCAGACTAAGCATTTCTAGGTTAAAGAGTACAAGGTCAATGGAAGCCGTGTTCTACACATCATAGAGAGCATCAGTCAACCTGCATGAAGTCTCTGTTCCTCTTGCTGGGCCTTCTGTGAGGATGAACCGGATCTGCAATGGCTGGTGTCAGTGTGTTCAGCGTGTACCTTAGCCTCCTCACCTTGATTAGATTGTTGCATGGCTGATACAGATGTCACTGTTAACCCAAACGTAGGCACTCATTAAGGAGTGAGTTCATATTTTTTATCAAAGCAGTGAAAGCAACTAGTAACTAGTAACATTTTGGTAAAAACACTGCATTGTGGAAAATGGAATCAAAACAAGGAGCGGATGATTGGTTACATGTTTTAGGAAAATGGGAAATAAATGCTAGAATCTGTGTTTCAAGAAAGCTGAGACATTGGAGAAGGCCAGTGCTAAAGAACCTCAAGGAGTGTCACTCTTTTGTAATCATACTTTGTAAAGTCGTGGTCTCAGATTCTGAAGTTTAGAAATAAATTTTTTGTGGCTTGTTCTTGGTTTGTTTTCACATATACTCAGACATCTTAGAGAGGATTAACACTTTATAATAAGCCATGTCCTTATACTTAGATTAGAGTTAGGCATAACTTCTGAGTGAGATTTAAATTGTATTGGTTGGTAAAAAAATTAATTTATTTTTCCTTTCTGGACAGCCTTGCTTTATAGTTCAGGTAGTCCTCTTCCTTCAGCCTCCTAAGCACTGGAATTATAGGAGTGAACCATTATGGCTGGTTATATTGTCTATCCCTAAAAGAAAATCTACTAAGGAAGCTAAATCATGAGCAGAAAGGTGTTTGATGAGAAGCATTTCCTGAGCTGAGAACTCCTTGCTTGGTGGGTGATGCTGTGTAATAGCCCAGTACTTTTCAGCCTTGAGAACAGGCCTGCCAGACAAGCCAGGTGTGTCTGGTTAAGTTTACAGTTAACCTCCAATAGGATTTGAGTTGGGGGCTGACCATATGGCACCTGCTGCCACCCTGACAGTCAGATTTCAATCCAGTCCCTGGGACTCACATGATAGAAGCAAAGGATCTACTCCCTCAAGTTGTCCTTTGACCTCTTGCATTGTGCTTCCACACATAAGAGTAAATAAGTGAAAATGTAATTAAAAAAGGATTTCTTCTGAGAGTTCTTCCTTATAGGATGAATTTTGTAAATACCTATTTGGTTTGGTCATTTTAAGTAGTTTAATTCTCAAAAGATAACCTCGTTTTTTGAGTTTTAAGTCATTATCATAAGGTTTTTTTCTCTTTTGTTTCACTAGTGCCCGTGGGCTACCCCTCAAAACACAGTATCCTGCTCACTGACCGAGGTGATGAGCGAAGAGTTGGCCAAAGAGCTGCAGCTGGAAGAAGAGGCGGCTGCTTTCCCCGAGGTTGTGTACGTGTCCCTGAGCCTTAGCAAAGCTTACCGCTGACGGCTCTGTCGTTAGAAGTGAGGAAGAGTGCTTCCGAAGGCAGTGCGCAGGAACAAGCGTGCCCTGAGTTCCATTCCTGACTCAGGTTGAGTGGCCCCTAAAGATTTGGACACTTCAAAAAGTACTCAGAAAAGTTCAGACTTATAGCATTTCAGATTAGAATTCTTCAGTCAGGAGTACTTAGCTTAGTCTATGTAAATCATTCCAAAATCTGAAGATTTCAAAATCCTAAGTACTTTTGGTCCCAAGCAGTTCAGATAGAGAGAGTCTGAGCTCGTATGATTTTAGACAAACCACTGTTGCTATGGGTATAGTTTTCTACTGTCTGTTGTTTGTCCCTTCATTAGTTTTCTCTCTACTTTGAAGAGACAATGACAAGCATTCTGGGTCTCAGTATGGATTTCCCATAATTCCATAGCTGCTTAAGGTTTCTTTCTCATCTCTCTCACCTCGCTGGGCTCTCTGAGTTGCTGTGGGTTTGAAGCTGGCTGAGGAAACAGCAGATGGTAAATGGTTTGGTAGATTCCCACCTCTTCTTCAGTGTGATTTTAGCATTGCAAAAACGATTTCTACTCTCACGATCAGCAGCTGTTTGCACAGCACATCAGTCAGCTTGTGTCACCTTATTTTGAATAGTGTCGCTGAAGGTCCATTCATTTCTGGAGAAAACATTGACACTTCCAGTGACCTAATGCTGGCTCAGATGCTACAGATGGAATTTGACAGAGAATATGATGCACAGCTTAGGCGTGAGGAAAAAAAGTTCAATGGTGATAGCAAAGGTACGGTGGCCTTACTGTGACTTTCCGTTGGGTGGTGGGAAATGCCTGTGCGCACTCCCAAATAACCAGCCAGCTACTTTTACCTTTTTAGTCTGCATTTCATTTGAAAACTATCGAAAAGTGCATCCTTTTGAAGACAGTGACAGCTCTGAAGATGAGGTTGATTGGCAGGACACTCGGGATGACCCCTACAGACCAGGTGCTTTCCGTTTCTGGGGTGCGGGGGGTGGGGGGTGGGTCAGAGGAAGATCATTTTCCAATGAACTTGTTTAGATTTATGCTTAGATTTGATCTCATTTGATAATTCAGGGTTAGGTTCAAGTGTCTGTCCAGACAGTGCTGAATGTAAGACTTTATTTACTCTTTTCTGTTTTTATATTCTTGACTTTTCTTAATTGCCTTTAGCAAAGCCAATTCCTACTCCAAAAAAGGGCTTTATTGGAAAAGGAAAAGACATCACCACTAAGCATGATGAAGTAGTCTGTGGGAGAAAGAACACAGCAAGAATGGAAAATGTAAGTTATAGAAAGTATTATCTCTCAATCAAGAGTTTAATTATTCCCCCCCCCTCTCCCTCCCTCCCTCCCTCCTCGAGACAGGGTTTCTCTGTGTAGCTTTGGAGCCAATCCTGGCACTTGCTCTCTGTAGACCAGCCCGGCATTGCCTGCCTCTGCCTCCCAAGTGCTGAGACTAAAGGCGTGTGCCACCAAGGCCCAGCCGAGTTTAAATATATTTTCAGAACAGCATTCTAGTCCAGGTATGGTGGAGCACACCTTTAATCCCAGCACTTGGGAGGCAGAGATGTGTGGTCTACACAGTGAGCTGCAGGCCAGGCTGGGATACTTTGTGAGACCCTCTCTTAAAACACAAAAGCAAACAAGCCAACAGCATTCTGGATCAGTACAGTAAATTTCTAAAAATCTATTTTATCTGTTTCATATGAGTCTCACTCCATAGTTCGGTTGGCTCAAATTCATGCCACCTCTGTGCCGGTGTCCCCACACCAGGCTGCAGAGATGCTTAGAGGACAGTATAACTCAGAAACTCAGCCACTAAGAGAATAGAGTACTGTAGAGTAAAACCTATGAGGATGCTTCAAATCTGACTTGGTTTATAAGGCTCTAAGATAGGAAGTAAAGCTGAGCACAGTGGCATATGCTTGTAATCTAGCACTTGGGAGGTAGCAGAAGAGGATAAGGAATTAAAGGTCATCCTGATACATAGTGATTTCAAGGCTAGCTAGGGCTAAAGTAGGCCCTGTCTTTAAAAAAAGAATAAATGAATGAATGAATGAATTCTTAATCCTTAGTACATTATTTTTTACAAAATAGCATTCCTACAGAACACAGCAATGGTAAGGGGACAAGAACTAGAAAGAAGAAATTTGTATACTTTTCAGACTTTTTGGCTTTGTGGTGCTGGTGCTCAACTGTAGTGTCTTATACATGCTGGGCAAACACTGAGCTCCACTCCCACCCAGCACCATGTTTTCAGAACTACTTCTCTAAAATTAAAAATAAAATGCCATTTAAAAAGATGTATCTCAGTGTCTGAAGAGATGGCTCAGTGGTTAAGAGCACTTGTTCTTCCAGAGGATCTGAGTTTGGTTCCTATTGTTCTTCCAGAGGATCTGAGTTTGATTCCTAGCACCTCCGTCGGTTGTTCACAACCACCTGTAAACTCCAGTTCCAGGAGAGCTGATGCCTCTGGCCTCCATGGACATTCACATGGCATGTGCATGCAAACCCACACACAATAAGAGTAAATCTTGAAACTCAAAAGTCTTGGGTGATGGAGAGACAGCTCAGCAGAGGACTGGATTTGTAGCCCAGCACCCACATGGTAGCTCACAACTGTTAAGAGAAGCTTTTCCTTTTGCTAGCCGCTTTGGTTTATCACCCGCCAGTCGCCTGGGCTCTGCAGCGTATCAGTCCCAAATAAACACACAGGAGGCTATATTAATTATGAAGCTGTTGGCCTTGCTTGTCTCTTACAGGCTAGCTCTGCCTTAAGTAATTACCCCATAATTGTTAATCTAAGTATGTTTCTTACCGGAGACTAGTTCCCGGTGTCCTACCCCCGTGGCGTCACATGTTGACTCTCTTGTGTTTCCCCTTCCCAGAATCCTCCTCGACTCCTAGTCCCTCCTATCTAGGTTTTCTATTGGCCAGACAGTACTTTATTGACAAATGCACAGGCAAATAACAGGACTTCCCCAACACACAACCATCCTTAACTCTAGTTCCAGAGGATCTGGTGTTCTTTTTTACTTCATTGAGCTCCAGGCATGCACATGGTGCATACACACACACACACACACACACACACACACACACACACACACACACACACATATGCTGGCAAAACAGGCATACATAGGCAGGTGTTCAGGTGTCTGTGGAGGCCAGAAAAGTGTGCCAGATCCCCTGGAGCTGGAGTTACAGGTTGTTGTGATCCTGTTGACATGTGCTGGGCACTGACTCAGGTCCTCTGAAAGAACAGCAAGTGTTCTTAATTGGGAAGCCATTTCTTCAGTCCCAAATAAAGTATTCTCTTTTATAAATGCTGTGGCCAGTAAGAAACATGCAGACCTTAGTGCACAAGCGTTTGTTAAGTGAATATCTTCTTCAGTATGGTTGTGTTGTATCTGGTGGGGATGTCTTCAGAATGGCTGTGTTGTAATGTTCTGTAGCTTTGGAATGTGCTTTTCAGCAGAACTTTGCCTGTCTCTGTCTTCTTACATGGTAGCTGTATTTGCTACTAAGCACTTGGTGCAACTAAGGAACTGCATTTTAATTAACTCAAATTTAAATATCTACACAGTGGCTAGCAGCTGCCTAAATGGACTGTGCATCTCTATAATTGTCATGGAGGTGATTGGTATTGTTTGCTGTAGCAACTTAGTCTTCAAAAATAATAAATTATGAAATTATATTTCTTTGGTAAGGTTCAGTATGGGCTTTATAATATAACATTGTTCTTTGGCATAAAAAACGAGGTACAAAGTAATGCTGAGAGACATTCACTTTAGATGTGGTAAGGTATTCTCTCTACATAGAATGCACCTTCAGACTGCGTTTTCTTTGGGTGTTGCTCCTCTTTGTGTCGGGAGCTATGTTGAACTTCTGTTTCTGCACAGGTTCATCTGTTGAGTAAGAAATCTGCAAGACTGACTTCTCGCTGTTTGCAGCACCGTTCCCAAATGAAAACATCTAACTGCTGATTCTTTGTCTTTGTCAGTTTGCACCTGGCTTTCAGGTAGGGGATGGAATCGGAATGGATTTAAAACTGTCCAACCATGTTTTCAATGCCTTAAAACAACATGCCTACTCGGAAGAGCGTCGAAGTGCCCGTCTCCACGAGAAGAAGGAGCATTCTACCGCTGTAAGCATTCTTAGCACCTCGCTCACTTTGGTGGAAAGAATAAGACAAAACTTCATGATTTATTTTCTCCCTATCCCTGGAATTAGCTTTTCAAATCAATGCTATTCAAGTGACTTTGCTTTTTGGCATATTTTACTTAACATAATTTAGTTCATCAGTTATTTAAAACCCACATTATGGAGTTTTAAGTTTCTAGAAGCAGTGCTGCCGGGCACTTAGGATTTGGCATAGAAGGTGAAGCCACTCTTCTGGTATGACCCCTCATATGAGAGCAGTGCCCAGGACAGCACCCGTAGCTCAGCCTCCAGCAGTGACATCATCTGCAGTTGGGGCACCTTCTGTTGCACCCCAGGAGCCAGGTGTGGTGGCCCAGGTAGCAACCACTGGAGCTGGTGGTGTGGCTTCCAACTCACCTGTCAGGCACACACTGGCCATGCTGTCCCCAGAGACTTCAGTGGAGGTAGTACTATTGAGCCTTCAAGCCCTGCCATCATTTACTGAGACACATGTGGGACCCAAGGAGCTTAGCAGAAACAGTTGGTGGCCCTGGACTTCATGTGCTTCCACAAGTTTTAGAGTGTGAGGACCTTATGGGGGTAACCCTGCTAGGATGTTAGTAAAGAGGGGTAACCATTCAGGCCTGCCTGGGACTAGTCTGGTCAGGGAGTTCAAAGTGAACTGAGGTAGCTCGTGTCTATAATACCAGAGCTTTGAATTTGCGGTTGAGCAAATGGTTATATGGGCCCTTAAGCCATATGAGTGATAGCATTTGTGAATTAATTAGAATAAAGGTTTTTTTTTTTCCCTAAAAGGTTATGTTTAGTGACAGTAGTTTGGAGTATACACTGTATATTTGGTTGAATGTTGCAGATATTTAAAGATCGATTTTATGTGTATGGGTTTTTTGTCTGCATATGTGTCTTTGTAACATGTAGGTGCCTGGTGCCCTTGGATCCCCTGGGACTGGAGTAACAGACAGTTGTGAATTGACGTATGGGTGCTGGGAATTGAAATCAGGTCCTGTAGAAGAGCAGTCGGTGCTCTTAACTGTTGAGGCATCTCTCCAGCCCAGATGTTCAGATTTAAAAAAAATTTTTTTTAATTACATTGACACTTGTAACTACTTGAGCTTAACAATCTCTAATGTTTTACATTTAAAGAGATAATACCTATTTTGGAAATAACAAAATTACTGGACTCTTTAAGACACTAGTCTTTTATATTAATGAAGATAATATGTACTATTTTAACAAGTGAATTTACTAAACTCTTTGAAAAGCTGAAAGGACTGAAGATGGCTCAGCACCCTCATCAGGCAGCGGACAACTGTTTGTAACCAGCTCCAGGGGATGCTTCCGGCATGACATGCACATACACATAAATTAATAATAATACCAGAGAGCTGCTTAGACTTAGTTGGTAAAATAAGGTTTTGCATAAACCAATGTTTGGGTTTTGATGTATTTTAACTTCCAGTTTATTTTTTAAGGACAGAATGTGGAAGTTATTGCCAAAAAGCCCCCCTTAAAGAGGTAGGGAACCTTATAGGTACACAGGGCAAGATGTCACAAGTTTGATACTGGATCAGAACTAGAAGGGAGAAATTGTTGTATCATGGCCTCAAAATACTCCATAGGTATTGTATGAGTTCTACCTTCATAAAAGACAGTAAAGGGACCTGGGTCCCCAGGGGGTGGTACCTAGCTAGATAAAGAAGATGCTACAGGAGAACCAAGAAGTCAAGGGCTAGGAGAGGGGAGGGATTTTGTGTATAGATTAAATCTAAGATTGACCATCTATACACGCCTGCCTGGCATCCCGGTTTTACCAGTCACCACCTGTGTTCACTGTCCCGCTCCATGTCTGCTGTAATCTTGGCATGTGTCCGCACCACAGTCCTGGCCGTAGCGTGGGGGCTGGGGAGGAGCACATGGATGCAATAGGAAGGAGACGGAAGGTAATGTGACCCCCTCACTCCTCTAGTGCCTTCCCATGTTTCGTCTCTGGAGGGAAGCTGTGGTGATGTCTCCCATTCAATTTTTATTCTCTGGGGCTAATTGTTTATCTTGGAACAAAATTAGGAGTTACCAGGGTGAACATTCCAATGGGCAGAAGTGTGTCTTATGTCCTCTGAATTTGATATTAACCGTTACTGGAGCCATGGTGTCACCCCGGACCATCACTGTTCTGTAACCTGTGTACTTTAACGTCTTCCTGGGAGGAGAGGGAAGAGTGGATGAGTGTCAATGTATGGTACCAGCAGGACTCGGTTTGGTTTTCCTTGAAGAGACTACTTTCCAGACCCACATCATCTCCCACTGTGGGGAGAGGAGCTAGGAAGCCAGGAGTGCTGCGAGGGGGAGGTGAGGCCCTTGGTGAGAGCATGTGCTTTGGGGAGGCTAGTCTCCTGATGTGTCCAGCACAGAGGGAGGCTGCGGTGCACTGCAGGAGGGTGAGCAGGAGCTCCCTGGAGCTCATTGTGGAGGCAGCTGCTGAGTGTTCATCCTCAGATGCTTCCAGAGCAGATTATGTGGGCCCAGCCAGGGAGTGAGCTGAGCCTGAGGCACTTCCACACGATCTTTGCCTTGTGTCCACATCCAAACACTCCGTCTCGAGAGCTCCATGCTCTACCATCTTGGGTTTTGTCCCTCACTGACTCCTAACCTTTGACAATGGGTTATTGTGGTGTTGCTGTCAGCACTTATCATCCCTTTGGGGCTATTCCTCAAGAAGCTCTGACCCCTGAGGTTGTCTGCCACTCTATGGTTTGGACTTGGGACTGTCACCAAACCCAGCTCTTTGGCCTCATGACACTGGAACTGAAATCCAGCGGCCCCTGAGGAAAGAACTGTATTGTGACCATGCTCTTCTAAGAACCTGATTTCAAAAGCGAATCTTTTATGATGAGCATTTCTTTTTTTTTTTTTTTTTTGTTGAGCATTTCCACTTACAGTACTTTATCTCTTACAGGAAAAAGCAGTTGATCCTAAGACACGCTTGCTTATGTATAAAATGGTCAACTCGGGATTGCTGGAGACAATCACTGGCTGTATTAGTACAGGAAAAGAATCTGTCGTCTTTCATGCGTATGGAGGGAGGTAAATGAACAAACACCTTTCTCCTCAGGACTGATGGATTTCATATAATCAAACTTACATAGCAAGAAGAGTCGTTATTGTAGAAAGCATAGACATTATTTATTTGTACTTGAAAGAATTCAAATGCTTATTGGTCAAGCCTTTGCCTTTAGTTTTCTTAACTGTAACTATCTTTACACACACACCCATAACACACAAACATACTAAACTGGATCGTTAAGTCCAAAAAAACGAAGAGAATAGAAAGCAGTGTTGGGTCTGGGGATGCAGCTCATTGGTAGAGCTCATGCTTAGCATACATAAACCCTGGGTTCAATCCCCAGCACCAAAAAAAGGGACGGGGGGGGAGTATGGGAAGGGATTTGTACTTTTCTACTTCTGACTGGGAACAAATTATACTAAAACCTCACTTGGAAACTGCCCCTCACCTCATGGGATTTTTGTGGGACTCAATGAGATCTTATTTTGTAATTCATTTAATTAATCTTAAGGAACATTTATTTCTTCCTTTATAATTTTGAGTTCAATCTTTCAGAAGTTTGTTTGCATTTGTTTATATGTGATCTTTTCCCTCCGTTAACATACCTTTGCCTTTTAGGTATTAGTAGACAGTCAATATTTGTGGACTGCAACATCCCTTTTAAAGTTTTATATTTATGTGTATGCGTATACACTCCAGTGACTGTAATAGGCCAGGCGGCATTGGATTCCCTGGAGCTGGAGTTAAAGGTGGTTGTGAGCTGTGTGATGTGAGTGCTAGAACTGGAAGTTCAGCATGTGCTCTTGACCTCAGCCATCTCTCCATTCCCAGACCATGCTGCTTTAAATAGCATTATGGGAATATAGGGGGAGATCCTTGAACTTAGATGTATTTCACAGCTATACCCTTAAGCTAAATTCCTAATGAAATTGCTGTGGAGATACTGTATGCCTTGTTTCTCCTTTTTGTTAAATGGTTAGTGAAAGGCTTCACTGAATGGAGAGCTGGGTTTGCTCTGAGCTGGCTAGTGTATCAGGCAATGTTTGTTGGGATTTCATGTTTTTTTTCCTTTGATTTTTTTTAATGTATGAAAATTTTCATTAAAAGTTAAACAATATATTTCTTGGGGCCAGAGAGTTGGTTCCGAGGTAAAGTGCTTGCTGTGCTGTGCAAATGTGAGGACTGGAGCTCCCTGTGCTCCTAGGGTAGGATGGAGTGGAGACAGGAGAATCCTGGAAGCTCACAGGTCAGCTAGCTTGGCTTACAGAGAGGCAGTGAGACTCTGCCCCAAGGTAGAAGGACCAACACCCGGGTTGTCTACTGACCCTCACTCACACAAACACGTCCATAAAAGGAAAATACATATTTTCTAATATGTCACCACAACAGTCAGATTCGCCATAAAAGGAGGTCACGACACCAAGAACAGTTATGACCAGTGAAAGATAATTATATGACAAAGCATGTATTTATATAAGACCACAGTAGGGTAGGAAGAGACATACAGCAAGATCATTACCAGATACATTCAGGGAAGGCATCATGATGAAGTTAGATTTCTGATCACATTTTAAAAGTAAGCAAAAAATCCGTTGTTGACAGCCAAAGGCTAGTTGAAGAAGTACATAGCACATACATCATCTATAGCAGCTTGTCTATATAGATATTTCTGTATATGTATTAGTCAGATTTCTTTAAAGGGACAGAAATGATAGCATTATACACACACATACACATATGCACATGCACGTATGTGCCCACACATGAGTAGCTCACAGGCTGTGATCTGTTAGCCCAACAATGGATGTCTCCTGATGGATGGAAAGGCCAAGAACCTGATAGTTGTTCAGTCCAGGAGGCTGGATGTCCGGCTGTCCTAATCTGGTGCTGGAGTCCCTGGGAATTCCTAGAGAGCAGCTGGTCTTAAGTCTGCACTGGAATCATGAAGAAGTATGTTCTAACACTAGTGACAGGATGCCTCAGCAGGAGGCAGGAGAGTGAGGGCAAGAAGGTCTTCCTTGCCCTTTTCTATGGGCTGCCACCAAGAGGTGTGGTCCACCCACCTCAAGTGATCTGATCAAGAAAATCTCTCATAGCATGTCAACTGCTTGGGGTTTGATTCCCAATGTTTTCAAGTGACAGCCAAGATTAGTCAGAACTATGACAGTACTCACCCCAGGAGAGCTGGGGAGGGAGGGAGTCTGCCTCAGGCTTGTAGTAAAGGCTTCAGCTCTGTCTATAATTTTATTACATAACTTCAACTTTGTGCTAATCACCAAATGTATAATTTTTACCTGACAGTAAATGGTAGAGGTACAGAGTATAGTATGGTCTAAACACAGTATATGTAGTTAAGTAGGGCTTTAAGCCAGGCAAAGGAAGCCAGACAGGGTGCACATAGGTAGTCCCAGCCTCTTAGGAGTTTAGAATCCACTGGAACAATAGCAAGACCTGTTCTGGGGGAGAGAAGGAGCTGGGCATGTGGTACATACCATAATCTCAGACAGGATTTCAAGCTCGTCCTCAGCTACACAGTAAGCGTGGGGCAAGCCTGGGCTCCCTAAGTCCTTGTCTCAGAAAATTAGCAGAGGGATATGTAATTTGCATAAGGTACATGGAGTGTTTTGCTAGGAGAATGATGAGATGTTGAAATTGGACTCTGTATGTCTGTGGATTTATTTAATAGGGTTCTGTTTACTGTGTGGGAAACATCCAATGACAGGAAGCTCAGAGTTTAGCCCATTCTGTCTGATAACTTGTTTAGGGTGTTGGGAACATTTCTGTGTACAGTCTCCAATACTTGAGCAGCTTCCATGGCTGGGTCCTGGGTTCTAGGTCTTGGAAGTCCCTGCTCTAACACAGTGCACTTCCTATTACCAACCTGCACTCAAAGTTTTAATCATAGACACATCAGATATGTGCTGTACAGCACTTAAACAGGGCAGTGTCATGGATTTGATGAATAGAACAGGGACGTCTGATGAAGTAACTTGAGGACATACCCAGTATAATGGAAGATCAGGTTGAACTGCATTGCAGACTAGAAAGAGGAGGCCTGGAAGCAGCAGGGGCTAGGACAGGAAGGACTGCAAACCTGGAAGGGGTTTGCACAGTGGGAACCAAAGATGGGATTTTTATTTTTGAAAGATGACTTGGGTTGCTAGAAGGAAAATGAATGATAATTTAAGAAGTCTTGGCTGTGAATGTAGTTCAGTACTTATATAGCATGGAGAGTCCTGGGTTCAAGCACTAGTACCATGGAAAAGACTTCATGGCACTTTAAATAAACCACTGTGTTGGTTTAGTCTCAGTGGTAATGAAGTAAAGAATAGGAATCTAGCCAGGCAGTGATGGCGCACACCATCCTAGTACTGAGTTTGAGTCCAGTCTGGTGAACAGGATAAGTTCCAGGACAGGCAGAGTTGCACAGAGAGACCCTGTCAAAACAACAACAAAGAATAGGAATCTATGTTTGGAAAGTACAGTCAACAGTCTTCTGTTGGATTGGATATGGGGTGAGACCCTAGGGGAAAGTAATCTAGGCAGCTGCCATTGGGGTTTGTTCTGGGCATGGAAAATTTAAAGACACCTGTTAGACATCCAGGCAAACCAAGTGTGGGTTGTAAAGGGGCCTGGCATTCCTGAGAGTGAGTGCTCTCCATAGAGGATATGGCTTTGGATATGACATGGCACAGGAGAAGGTTCATAGAGTTTGCAAAAGGACTCTGACCTTTAGAGGGTGAATGGAGAAGTAGCCATTAGAGTGTAATACAGAAAGAGGTTGCTGGTTTATTCTCATTCTGTCCTCTGGAAGCATTTCTTTTCTCTTTAGCTTAGTGTGCCTGCAGGTATTTGGAAGTAAAACCGCTATAGCTTAGATCACCTTCTTATTACTTCCTACTTAGTTCCGGAATCAAACCTCTCGAGCCAGCCCCAGCCTCTGCCTCCCTTGCACTCCGGTCACTCGACCCTCATGAAGTGTCTTGAGAGTACCGTGTTCACAAGCCCTCATGGTTCCTGCTGGCTTTGGAGCAGTGTCCACGCTCTTTGCAGTCTGCCTCCCTCTCGTCTGCTATATCCACCTTCATTTCTCTCCTTAGGCGAGGTTTAACTGCAGTGTCTCAGGTTCCTCAACAGCCCCCGAGTCTTGTTGACACTGTTCAAATCTGCTTGTTTGCAGTGCCCGTACCTCCAACAGCCTTGCTTGCTCTCCTAGGACACTCATATGCTGCTTCCGTTCTCTCCCGCCTCTGCATACTCACAGGGCAGGGCACTTACCTTACACATCTACTGAGAAAGAAGGATTGTTTTAGAAGGTTGCTCGATGTGTTCATTTTGATGCGTTTTGTCCCCAAATCATCCAAGCTCATAGTAGTTTGTTTTAAGAAGTATGTTTTCCTATTATTTGTCAAACTTGATTCTATAGTGATGAAATTCAGAACATTATAGTGTAGATTGATGAAAAGTATCTGACAGTTTATCTGAAAGGACGCTTTTTAAAAGAAACAAACCAGCTAGGAGCAACAATGTCTATCTGTAGTTCCAGATCCTGGGAAAGCTGTGTCAGGATGATCACTAGGCCATCTGAGGAAACATGGCAAACTCCCTAAAGCCTAGTGTTTTATTACGATACAAAACTTGAAGGTTTTTTAAAAATAGGCAGAGTAGGATGTTTTGAAACATGGTAGGTAAACTTAAGTAGAATGGAGCCTGAGATGATCTTACAGTGAGCTGATAACCTGCTGACTTTGTTCTTCTTCCCTTCAGCCTAGAGGATGACAAGGAAGATGGTAAAGCTATACCAACCGAATGTGCCATCAAGGTATTTAAAACAACCCTTAATGAGTTTAAGAATCGCGACAAATACATTAAAGATGATTTCAGGTTTAAAGATCGCTTCAGTAAACTAAATCCACGTAAGATCATCCGCATGTGGGCAGAGAAAGAAATGCACAATCTTACAAGGTAAAGAAAACAGTGGTGTGGCAGGTGACCTTAGGAATTGCCCTTTGCACCAGGACTGCTAGCCAGGTCGAGCCCCGTGCTATCTTTGAAGCTGATTTACAGAAATAACAAAAGGCCTTGACTTTCAAGTGCTCCATAAGGCTTTTTGTCACAAAACATTCCCATGCCTTGAACCAGAATTCAAACTTTGTGAATGAAGAGGCATTTTCCTTCTTTAGTGACATTCAAGGGAAACTGAGGCATCGTCTGTGCAGGTGTTCTATCCTGTATGAAAGCTCTGAGGAAAGTCTTTCTGAGGAATCGCCCAGCCTTTATACAATGCCCTTCCACCTGTCAAGTTTCCCTACCTCTAAGGGCTGTATCTTATTGGTTTTGTATTCCCATATCTCCTGGTTAGAACGTAGTATCAGCTCAGCACAGGCCCTAGTTAGGTGTTTGCTGAATTAATGGCATGTTTTCTCCTTCTGATCTTCTTATTCCTAATCATTTCTTTCTATACAGAATGCAGAAGGCTGGAATTCCTTGTCCAACAGTAGTACTACTTAAGAAGCACATTTTAGTTATGTCTTTCATTGGCCATGATCAAGTTCCAGCCCCTAAACTAAAAGAAGTACAGCTTAGTAGTGAAGAAATGAAGGACGCCTACTATCAGACTCTCCATGTAAGTTGTGCCTTACAGCTCCTACATACTGTCTTATAAATACATTTCTTGTACCTAAGTTAGAGTGTGCTTGTAGTCCCAGCTACTTGGGAGCTGAGGCACTTGAGCTGGCTGTTCAACCTAGGGAACATAGCACAAGAGCCTATCTTACTAATGGTGATAATTTTTTAAAACTATGGGATCATATTTTTGAAGGTAGCATAAGAAGGATAAACAGAATTTTTGTGAAGGATCGTTGACATTGAAGTTGTCTTTTAGATAGGCATGATGGAACACACCTGTGCAGTTGCAAAGGATAGTCACAAGTTCCAAGCCAGCCTTGTCTGTAGTAAGCTTCAGTCAAGTAAACTATACATTAAGACACTGTCTGAAGAGGCTAGTCTTTAAAAAAATTAGGCTCAAGGATCTCAAGTTGAGGCCAGCTTGAACTCCTTAGTGAGACCCTATCTCAACAAAAAAGTTGTTTTCATGTCTATTTGTTTGTGCTGAATGATTTTAGAAAACTTTAAGATATTCATGGAGCAAGAGCAAGCTTCATGCTTAGCATTACTGACTTAGAATATGAAACCATTTTTTCACAGGACTTCTTCAGTCAAGTTTAGCAGATGGAATCCCTTTGTCTGACTCCTAAAAGTTATGGTTCTTCAGCAGTAATGAAAGGGTCTACGTGATCCACGGTGGTGTACACCTTTAATCCCAGGACTTACTACTTGCCTGGTGGAGTTTCAGAATAGCCAGGGCTACCTAGAGAAACCTTGTCTCAAAAAACCAAAAAAAAAAAAAAATAAGAGAGAGAGAGAAGAAAGGGGCTACAGCTATTGTTGGGAAGTGAGAGGGAAGCAGATGTTGTTAAGGCACAGTGATGATGAGATTAAAGATGGTGGGAGTGACAATAGCAGGGGTACAGGTGCTAAGTTGGAGAGCCAGTGTCAGGAATCTTGACAGTTACTTGTGTTTGGGGACAACAACTAAAGTAGGTTTGAAGCCTCCAGCTTAAAATGTCCCTGATGCTGTCGTAATTCCTCTGCAGTGTTTTCAGTGAACACTGGAGAAACTTGGGTATGTGTCACATGGTGTCTGTATGGAACCTTTGGGTCAATCAGCTGATAGGAATATAAAAGTACTGTCCAGTAATTTGTTCAGATCCAATGGAGGGCCTGAGTTTACGTGGTGCAGATAGCCTAGCCTTGGTTTCTTCACAGTGCTTCTGGTTGCTGATACAACAGGGAACTTGGGGGCATGAAGTGGATTCAAAGCCAGTGTATTCTGTGCAAGCTCAAAACTGAGTTTGCACCCCTAGTGTCCCTGAAAAAGCCCAGTGTGTGCCTTAACCCCAGCCCTGAGGAGAAAGCAGGAGGATCCCCGGACCTTGCTGGCCAGCTAGTCTAGCTGAATCTGTGAATAGTGAGAGACCTTGTCTCAAGAACTAAGGTGGAGGGCTGGAGAGATGGCTCAGAGGTTAAGAGTACTGACTGCTCTACCAAAGGTCCTGAGTTCAATTCCCAGCAACCACATGGTGGCTCTCAACCATCTGTAATGAGACCTGGTGCCTTCTTCTGGCCAGCAGGCATACATGTAGGCAAAACACTGTACATAATAAATAAAAACAAACAAATAAATAAAAGAAGTATGTCTTATTTTAAAAAAAAAAAGAACTAAGGTGGAGAGCAGTAGGGAAAGACACCTGACATGGATCTCTGGCTTCCACATGCATGCATGTACACCCCACATGTACATTCGTGAACACAAGAGATTCTTCACTGCCAGGAGAAGAACAGTGAAAAAGAAACCCTTTTCTGCTTTGGGCAGTGGGGAGACTGGGGACGAGATGAAGTGATGAGCCTCTGTTATAGAGTTCTGTTAGGGGTAGCAAACGAAGTTTTCAAGTGTAAAGTTAGGGGTTATCGTTAGTGATGAATATGGGATGCTGTTTAATTTAAAAGGCTGGAAATCACATGTGCTACACACTGCGAGTCTCAGCACTTAGGAGTCTGTGGCAGAAAGTTCATGAGTTCAGGACTGTCCTAGGCTATATACCAAGATACTGGCTCACAAACAAGAACATCTCTTCTACCATCACTGGCAGGAAATATTTTCCACTCGGGATTGCGTATCCTCCATGGAGGTCTTAGTGGGACACTTGTCCTTTTACAGAGGAAGTGGCTTGCCTTGGTCCCCTGGTTAGGCAATTGGAATCTGAGCATTGGCCTGGTTCTATTGTCACAGCAAGGAAGCAGAATGGCATGCAGGAATTCTGTGACAGTGTCTTCCTATCCCCCATTCTCTCAAACAGCACTAATACAACAACAGAAGTGTAGTCCTATTACATAAAAGAGAGGGGGTAAGGGTTTGGGTTGATGCTATGACTCAGCTATAGAATGCGTGTATGTGTGTTTGGGTTCAGTCATTAGTGGGACCAGAACAAAATTTTGTTTTTATTTTGGTTTTTGTTTTCCAAGACAGACTTTTCTTTGTGTAGCCTTGGCTATCCTAGAACTAGTTCTGTAGACTAGGCTGGCCTTGAACTCACAGAGATCTACCTGCTGCCTCCTGAATACTGGGATTAAAAGTGTCACCGTCACCCATGAAATAGGTTTTTAACTTGGTTCTCTGGGAGGTATTTGTTGACACATTCATTTTAACTAGTAATTTAGTTTATTTAATAGAGATATATTAGAATTGTGCCCTCATTTCCCTTCTTACATTTCCCTTCTTACAGCTGATGCAGCAATTATATAATGAGTGTACCCTTGTGCACGCTGACCTCAGCGAGTATAACATGTTGTGGCATGCTGGAAAGGTAAGTAGCACATTTCATTTAATATTCAGACTACATGTCCTGGTGTAAATTATTGATTGTAAATAAATCAATCTGTGCTTTATGTTAACTAGGTCTGGTTGATTGATGTCAGTCAGTCTGTAGAACCAACTCATCCTCATGGCCTGGAGTTCTTATTCCGTGACTGTAGGAATGTTTCACAGGTTGGTGTACAAAGCAGTGTCTTCTAAAGGATGTAACAGGTTCAAATATTTTTCTCACTCCTAAGAAGGGATGCCAGCTACCTTCAGGATAAGGAGATAAAGGAGAATTTTCAGAACTCACTCATTCATGGACTCGTGAGGTCATGACTCATGTGGCCTCCATTTCTAAGAGATTAAGTTTTGGTTTGGCTCCTGCTATTTTAGGAGTGAGTAGACTTAATGCATGCGTAGTGCACACACCAAAGCTGGCCTGTGGTAAGCCCGAGTGCTTCCTCCCGTTACTGTTCTGAAGGAGGGGGAGGAGGGAGGAGGAGGGGAAGAGGGATGGGGAGGAGGGGGATGGCCTCCTCGACAGGACAGTGTTCTCTACTCACTGTCACTTCAAGGTAGAATGACAACATTTTGAAATTCACTCCTTAAGCACAAAGTTTGGTCCCATCTGGTTCCCATTTCTTTTGTCTATTTGTGGGTTTTTTGTTGTTGTTTTTGTTATGGTTTTTTTTTTTTTTTTTTGAGACGATTTCTCTGTAGCTTTGGAGCCTGTCCTAGAATTCACTCTGTGGACCAGGCTGGCCTTGAACTCACAGAGATCCGCCTGCCCCTGTCTCCCGAGTGCTGGGATTAAAGGCGTGCGCCACCACCCAGCCTGGTTCCCATTTCTAAGGGAAAGGACTTGCTAACTACAGATGTAAGGGAGAGAATAACCTATGGGTAACCTGTGGGCCTGCATAAAAATTGTAATTCATGGGATTTAGTGAATGTATTACATCCGTCCCCACAGAAAAGTGCCAGACTCATTGTACACAGGGCACCACGTTCATAACAGAAGAGGTACCAGGAAGCGGAAGAGTTGTCGACACATTCTACATTGTCTGTAGAGCCTGGGCTAGTTAACCTTGAGAGGGAAACCTTAATGGCTGCAAATGGTGAAGGATGTAGTGCAGCTTATGCGTGCTGGTTTGTGAGAACTTTGCTGGTGTTCTAACTGTTTGTGTGTCATTGCTAGTTTTTCCAGAAAGGAGGAGTGAAGGAAGCCCTTAACGAGCGGGAGCTGTTCAATGCTGTTTCTGGCCTGAACATCTCAGCAGACAACGAAGCTGATTTCTTAGCTGAGGTGAGTGGCTGGCACACAGCTTTTTGTCTGCTGCTGCTGCTGGAGAGAGCTGCCCAGAGGAGCTCAGTCCTCGATGGACACTCCTTCAAACCCCAGGTCTTCCTTCTCTCTACATGGTTTCTTTTCAGGCACGAAACTTACCACACACACACACACACTCTCTCTCTCTCTCCAGGTATGAAACTTACCACACACACACTCCAAACACATGTCTTCACAGAGTTCATCATAGTTTGGTTAAAATGGGTGTGGTACATATCTTTTATCCCAGCATTCAGGAGGCAGAAGCAGAAGGAGCTCTGTCAGTTTCAGGGCAGCTTGGCCTAGATGGCCAAGCTCTAGGGGAGCCTAAGGCCAGGCAGGAAGTGGCAGAAAGCTGGTAGCACAGTCAGCTGGTGTTGACACTGTTGAATGGACGCTTTATCCAGTGCACAGCAAGATTGCCAGAGTTTAGTTCCTGGCTTCATAAAGATACTAGTACTAACCTTGGTAATATAACCAAGTGAAAAGCAAATAGGTGTATTTGCACACATCTCACACGTGTGCAAAGAGGGTGGGGAGAGGAAGAAGAGGGGTAAGAGAAAGATTCTAATTTCAAGACCAGCACGTCAGGAAAGGCCAGCAGGGTGTTAGGGAAAATACCACCTCGGTCGGTACAATTGTATAGTCAGAACTTGACAAAGGGTTTAATGTATTGGTTCTGTAGATAGAAGCTTTGGAGAAAATGAATGAAGATCATGTGCAGAAGAACGGAAGGAAAGCAGCCGCGTTTCTGAAAGACGATGGAGGGCCACCTGTGCCGTATGCAGACTAGCACCAGCGCCTGCTCCCCGCCAACAGCAGTGACCGCCAGCTGCCGGCAGCCAACCAGTGGGGTGACTTGAAATACCAAAGCAGGAGTGCACGTGCTGCTCCTGTGGTCCCACTTGTGACCCACGCGCCAGATGTGGGGAATTTTTAACTCGGCATTGAAAGAATAAAATGTCACTACCTCTCATCTCATCCAAAGGATAATATGATTCTTTAACAGGTAGAATGTCTAGTTGAAGGAGTTTGGATCTTACACCACTCGTGGTCTGAAATATCTTGATGAGGATTTTAAACGTAGGTAGTGTTAAATGTGGGGGAGCTGTGAGGCATTTACTGGGGAGGGTTGCTGGCTGCACCGCGCCCCTCTCGCCTGCTTCCTGTCGTGTCTTTCTGCAAACGCTGTCGTTCTAATTTAGCCCTTCTCAGCTGCTCTGAAATGGGGATTTGTTTCACAGTGGATGGTGGAAATAGACATGAGCAGTGTACCTTCTAGTGGTTCATCACAAAAATGTATGGAATTCTACATTTCCATCTCATACCCAGGAAAACGGCAGCTTTCTGAAAGATAAATATAGAAGGATTTCTTAACTAAATTTTAAATTTTAACTTGGGTTTTTTTTTTCATTTAGATTAAGTGGTTGGGAAGTAATTCATCTGCATTTATAATGAAAATACAAAATATTTGGAAGGACAGACTACAAGAATTGTATTTGATACATTTTAAGAAGGCAATGAAACTAATTTCAGTTTGCAGTTTCTTAAAATTGTCTACATATTGATTGCTAGTTGTTTTCAGAGACAGAGAGAGAGAGAGAGAGAGAGAGAGAGAGAGAGAGAGAGAGAGAGAGAGAGAGAGAGAGAGCGCAAAGTAATTGGAGCTGTTAAATAAGTGCAAGACAACTTGAGTTGTGTGCAGAACAACTCCAAGTAACAAGTGAACCAAGCAGCTCAGCCGCTCAGCCTCTGTCTGCCAGCCTTTCCACTGGCTAGACTCTGCTTTGAGAAGTGAGCGGTGTCCCGGACGCCATTGGTTGCTTGCTGTCGCTCCATTAGCCTCCCTATTACCCCAGGTCCAGGAGTCAGACTGGATCGATAAACAGCCTAACTCTGTCTGGTTATAAAGATTAAAAACGTAATTTATGTTTGAAAGATTTTAACATTATTTTAAAATGTCAAATGTTCTTTGTAGGGCTATTTATTTTTGTTTCTGTTATACTGCTTTAGTTGCATTTCTGAGGAGTGTGACTTTAGGTAGCTTATCCCACCCTGAGGTATTTGCTACTCGGCAACAAAGATTTAAATGATGACTAATTATTGGCTGCACAAAAATTCGAGAGAACTCACTTGAAACAATCATTTAAAACTTTGTTTTCTTTCTTGACATAGTCATTTTCAAACCATTGCTTGGAGTGTACTGTGACTTTGCCTTTCAAGAAATTAAAAATGGGATCATTTTAGAATTGGTTCATTGTGTGATTTATTCCTATTCCTTATTTTAATGTTTTGGCCCCAAGACAACCTTTCTGTGGCAAAACAAACAGTGCTATTTTAAATATATACACATACACACCTCTGTTTGAGTTTTACTCACAAAATACTTCACATTATAAATAAGTTTGTCCCTCTTGTGAGGTCAGGACATTTTTTCACATAGCAGAAAATGATGTTGAAGGTAGTGGTTTGATAAATAGTCCAGTAGAGTGTGTATGTTTAAGTAAATAGGAATATTTTGTCTCACTTTATTGATGTTGAATATAAATGACTGTAAAAAATTAAGTTTCCATCATAAGGATGATTGGAAAGAATTTCTATTTCAGTAAGATAATTAATTCATTACTAGTTTTCTTGATGTATATATAAAGAATTAGACCCCAGTACTTGAAGGTAGAGGTAGACTCTGTAAGCTTAGGCCATCTAGTCTATATAAGGAGTTCCACACCAGCCTAGGACACATAGTTAGACCCTGTCTCACAAACAAAAATCCCAGCACTGTGCAGGCGAGGCAGGAGGATTGCTACAAGTTTGAGGCCAGCCCTAGACTCTGCCTATGAAAACAAAGTAAAGGGCTGGAGAGATGGCTCAGTAGTTAAGAGCACTGACTGCTCTTTCAGAGGTCCTGAGTTCAATTCACAGCAACCACATGTGGCTCACAACCATCTATAATGGGATCTGATGCCCTCATCTGGCATCAAGACATACATGCAGATAGACCACTCATACATGAAATAAATGTGTTAATAAAACAAGTAAAATGATGGACAGAAGAATGGAGTCAGGCAGCTGATGGGGAGATGTTACGTGATGCTGACTCCCTTAGGAAGATGGAGACTGGTGGCTTGAATGACATGCTCCATAGGCTTATATATATATATATGAATCCTCGGTCCCCAGTTGATGGAGCTGCTTGTGGACTATTAAGAGGAGTGGCCTTGTTGGGGAAGGTGTGTCACTGCGGGTGGGCTCTCCAGACTGGCCATCAGACAAGATTCCTGTCTGCACATTCCAAGCATTTCTAGCACTTTTGAAATATGGAGATGACACTCATCTGATTACATTAATGGTTTATGGAGGTATATACTTTTCTATTGGATTGTTGTAGGACCTACATTAAGCTTTAGTAAGAGTTGGGGCTCGTGAGATGACTCAGTGGGTAAAGGCACTTTCTAACAAGCCTGATCACCTGAGTTTGATCTCTGGGATTCACATGATGTGGTCAGCTGCATGCTAGTCACCCAAAGGGCTAATTGGGACTGGACAGTCTACTTCCAAAGTGGCCCCACTCGTGTATGGGTGGAAAAATTCTACCTATGGTGTCTGGGGTGCTGGAGTTTTTGGTAGGGAGTGTGATGAGACTCACCAGTGACACATTAATGGGAATACCACACCTATTTATTGGCTATATGTTTTGCACAGCAGGCCGGCAGGGTTGTGTCAAAAAAAAAGGAAAAAATATTCTGCGTTGTTGGACAAAGGCCAGTGTGGTGGTTTAGATGAGAATGGCCCCCATAGGCTCGTGTTTGAATGCTTATACCTGTTGAGGAGGGACTAAGCAGTGTGGCCTTGGAGAGGATGTGTGTCACTGGGGGTGGGCTTTCAGGTGTCAGAAGTCCACACCAGACCTCAGGAGTGACTGTTGTCCTTGGGTCAGGATGTAAAGCTCTCAGCTACTGCTCCAGTACCATGCGCCTGCTTCCTGCCACGATGATCACAGACTAACTCTAAAACTATAAGCAAGCTCCCAATTAAATGCTTTCTGGTCTGAATGAGGTAGCGGGGACTAGCTGACTGGAATTGGCCATAGAGAAGCCAGGACTATGGATAGAGAAGACACACAGGAAGGAAAGAGTGGGGACTGGAGTTTGGCACTTCCTTCTGTTTTGGGAGGAGTGAAGAGATGGTCTCTGGCTAAAAAGCAAGGTCAGCTGGTTGCTTCTTGGCTTCTCTGATCTAATATGTTTTCACCCCCACATCTGACTTACACTTATTTGTTGGTAAACAGAACAATAGAGACTTAGTTTAAACCCGCAGCTCAGCAGAGCCAGAGCAGGACTGGAAGGCCCTCTTGGTTGTGGCCTGAGTGACTGGCTGGGTGTTGACTGAGTGGCCGTGGGCCCGCACAGGATAATTAAAATAGAAGTAGATTTGTGTGCAGCTGCTAAGCTGACAGAAAAACATCACAAGAGGTTAGTTATGGCAGGAATGACTAGGAAGGATTAGTTAACAAGGCAGATTTGTACAGATTTCTTCCAGCTTTACTTCTCACCTCTAGTGACAGGAGTATGGATCAGGGAGGGCACCCTCTCTCCCCAATGCTGGCTGGCTTTCATCTCCTTTTACAAAGGTAATGAGTGTTTCTTGAAGTCGTTGCTGAATCAGCTTTCTCAGAACAGCAGGCCAGAGTGGCATATTTGGGAGAGGCATGTTTTACATTCATTCTTTTGACTACTGGACCAACTCAGTTACTTACAGGCTATTGGCAGGAGGCTCAGTCTTCAGAAGGCAGCAGTGTCTCCAAGGTCTTGTTGAGTGGCTTGGTAGCATGGCAGCTGGTTTCTCCTAAGCAGTGGATACAGGACAGTAAGGGAGGAATCACAAAGGCCTTAAAAGAATTGTTTTTGAGATCATAATATAATTACATCACTTCCCCCTTTCCTTTCCTCTCTCCAAAATTTCTCAAATACCCCTCCTTGCTCTCTTGCAAAATTATGGCCTCTTTTTCATTACTGCCGCGTGTCCTAGGGATGTCAGAAACTATACCCATAGTTTCACCAACATGACTGCAAACAGGAGCTTGAACAAAGACACCAATAGATGTACTAACATGGACAAGGCAAAGGCTTTTATCACTGTGAATAAAAGTTCCCATGGGCTGGAGAAATGGCTCAATTCCCAGCAACCACATGGTGGCTCACAACCATCTGTAATGAGATCTGGTGCCCTCTTCTGTCATGCAGGTGTACATGCAGGTAGAACACTGTACATAATAAATCTTTAAAACAAACAAAAACTTCCCAAAGGAGACTGCACCTTCCACTGACCCTGATTCAGGTAACCACAGAGATGAACAAATGAATGGAACTTCTATGACTATGTAGAGATTGGAATATTGTAGACCCAGAGCCTACTTAAAAGTCATCTGGGCTGTAGTTAGCCGCCTCTATAGCTATTCCTTACCACTTCTTTATCTAGCCTGACATCCTGTGACTAACAGATGAAACCTTTAGAAATGTATTGACTTAACAAAACCTTAGTTTCTACCAATCAAAACCTAAGGATGTTATCAGAGAGCATTTGGGCCCATAGCAGGGTTTCCCCTCCTTTGCTTCAATCCATCGAGCTAATGTTTCCACCAGTGTTATGATTTTTGTTTTGGTTTGTGTGGTGCCCAAGTTGCAAAGTCCCCAGAGACCACCAGAATGACCCACCAAATTGCAAAAGCAAGGTTTTAATGATTGTTCATCCAGCCATGACAGGGACTCTGTCTGGCTAGCTGTCACAGCAGCCTCTAGAGGGAGTGAAGTTCCTTGTCTACGGCTAGGTTTTAAAGACAAAAGTTACAGGATTACATCAGTAGGTACGGGTTGGTTTCTGATTGGTTGACATTTGGGAACAATTAGGAGAATTTCTCAGAGTCATATTTTGGCATGAAATACCTGTGTACCAATTATTTTCATTGGTCAGTGCTGAGAGGAAACATTCTGTGGTTTCTATGGCTTTGTCTTGTTACTTGCAGGTGGCCTGTTGTACATAGATACCAACAGTTTTCAGAACTATATCCTGGAGAATACAGGGGAGGTTTTGGTCCCCCCTGAAATTTCTTTTGTGGCCAAACAGTTCCCAGGAACCAAGTATCTAGAAGGCTGGGTGGGGGGCGGTGTCTGGAGTTTCTTGTGTTCAGTTTTGGCCCTAGGTTCTGGGAGGCCTGAGGGTCTGGAGTTTCCATGTGTCAGAGGCCTACGTGTCTTTTTTGTAGCCTGTCATAGCCACTAAAGCAGGGGGCCGAGTGAGGATCTGGTCCCTTTATTTCTAAATTATTAGAAGTGAAGCCTTTGAGTTTAGTTTATCCCTTTCAGTTTGGTTTGGTTTTTGTTTGCTTGTTTTTTCTAGACAGGGTTTCTCTGTATAGCTCTAACTGTCCTGGAACTCACTCAGTAGACCAGGCTGGCCTTGAACTCACAGAGATCTGCCTGCCTCTGCCACCTGAGCACTGGGATTAAAAATGTGTGCCACCACCACCCAGCTCCACCAGTGTCTTTGTACAAAGTGTCTTAATTCATAATTATATTTGTAAGTACTTCAAAAATGACACTATTTCCACATTGGAACATGGTACTTCAGGCAAGTTACAACTGTGTTCCTGGGTTGTGGTCATTCATATTTGGTTTCAGAATAAACTATCCCACCTCCTTTGAAGTTAGAGTTGGTTTTTGTTTTGTTTTTCTTGAACAAATGTCACCTATACTCTGAAATTGCATTTAATTGTGTGCTAACCTGTTGGTTCATGAAACTTGGCAACTTGGTCAGCCCCTGCTTCCCAGGACTAGGAAGGCCATGGGTCCCAGGGAGCAGGAAGCAATTCGAGTGGTGTTGGATGCTGGCTACCATGTTAACTGTGAGAGTGCAGCCACCACAGCCTCACTCCTTCTGCTCTGTCTTCTCACAGAAATTGTTCCTTGAAAACACATTGTCCTCATCTGTTTATTGTGGATACTACACATGAACAGTAATGAGACAGTTGCCAAAAACACCCTGTTTCAAGCATCCTGATAATGCTGGCTACATGTTGACTTGTAGGCAACAGGAAATCAATTGAGGCGCTGTGCAGTGTATTGATACTTTGTTTGTGTTCTCACAAATGGAGCTTGCCTGGAGATCAGGATGTAGAGCTAGTCACTAGTTAACTGTAGAGGTCTGGAGGTGTGTACAGAGAGGAGACAGGAAGTGACAACACGAGGGAGGAAGTAAGAAGGCGGGGCGTAGACAGGATCTTGGTCCTTTCAGTCTGAGGATTTGGAGAGTTAGGAGGTGACTGTGGCCTTTCCTTTTCTTCCCTGATCTTTCAGCTTTTACCTCCATATCTGACTCCAGGTTTTTATTGATAAAACTAATTAGGATAAGGCTTCAGTGCAGTGTTTTGGGATATTTTTTACACCATATATATTTTGCTTTATTTGCCTAAGGCACCTGGTTGGTTTAATACAGAGCTAAAATGGCCAAAGTCATGGTGGCACAGGCCCTTAATCCCAGGACTTGGATTGATGTCTAGCCAGAGAGACAGAAGACCCAGAAATAAAAGCACCTTAATCACTTTAGTTGAGTCCTGACTGTTAAGGCAGGACTTCCTGTTGATGTGATAAAATCATCTGACAAAGGCAATTTGAGGGAGGAAGGGCTCACGGTATGTTCTGTCACAGTGGGGAAGTCAAGGCAACCAGAGTTTGCAGCAGTTGCTTATGTTAAATCTACAGAAGAGAGCAGAGAATGCATACATGCCAGTGCTCAGCTGGGATCCACACCTTATACATCCCACAGTCCCACACAGGGAGTGGTGCCCACACCTTATACAGCACACAGTCCTACACAGGGAGTGGTACCCACACCTTATACAGCACACAGTCCTACACAGGGAGTGGTACCCACACCTTATATACAGCACACAGTCCTACACAGGGAGTGGTACCCACACCTTATATACAGCACACAGTCCTACACAGGGAGTGGTACCCACACCTTATATACAGCACACAGGCCTACACAGGGAGTGGTACCCACACCTTATATACAGCACACAGGCCTACACAGGGAATGGTACCCACACCATATATACAGCACATAGTCCCACACAGGGAGTGGTACCCACACCATATATACAGCACACAGTCCTACACAGGGAGTGGTACCCACACCTTATACAGCACACAGTCCTACACAGGGAGTGGTACCCACACCTTATATACAGCACACAGGCCTACACAGGGAGTGGTACCCACACCATATATACAGCACATAGTCCCACACAGGGAGTGGTACCCACACCATATATACAGCACATAGTCCCACACAGGGAGTGGTACCCACACCTTATACACCACACAGTCCCACACAGGGAACGATACCATCCACAATGGTTAGGTTTTCATTAACACAATGCAGATAATCCCCTGATTATGCCAGGAAGCCCATCTTTCAGTTGATTCTAGACTCTGTCAAGTTAACACTAACCATCATGTTTACCATTCCTTTTCAGGACAATTCTCTCAGAATTCATCCACTGTGTCTCTGCCTCTTTTATTTAAAACAAAATTATTTTTCAAATTATTATTTGTATTTGTTAATGTATTTATTTAACATAATATTTTTACAGTTTTTTTTGAGACAACATTTCTATGTGTAGCTCTGGCTGACGAGGGATGTCCTTCTGTATGCTGTGACTATATGTTCCTCTTATTGGTTGATGAATAAAGCTGTTTCAGCCAATGCCTTAACAGAATAAAGGCAGGTGGGAAATTCAAAACTAGTAAGGCAGAGTTGAGGAGACTCCATGTAGCCGCCAGAGAGTCAAGATGCCAGGGCATCACCACCAGTCAGTCAAGGCCACGTGGTGACTCACAGATGAACAGAAATGGTCTAATAATTAAGAGAGAGCTAGCCAGTAAGAAGCCTAAGCCATTGGCTAAATGATTGTAACAGGTATTAAGCCTCAGAGTGGTTATTTTATAAACAGCCGTGGGGACCCAGTGGGCAGAGAGAAACTGGTCCATTGGAACCCGAGATAGAAGGAAAAAGCCTCCCTCTATATCTGGCTGTCCTGGATCTTACTCTGTAGACCACACTGGCCTCCAACTCAGATCTGGCTCCCCAGTGTTGGGATAAAAGGTATGTGACGCCACTGCCTGGATTGTCTTTTTATAAATTTTTTAGAAAAAAGATTTGTTTATTATGTATACAGTGTTCATTCTGCCTGCATGCCAAGATAGGGCACTAGACCTCATTACAGATGGTTATGAGCCACCATGTGGTTGCTGGGAATTGAACTCAGGACCTCTGGAAGAGCAACTAGTGTTTTTAACCTCTGAACCATTTCCCTAGCCCCTTAGTTTTCAATTTTTGTAGTGTGTGTGTGTGTGTGTGTGTGTGTGTGTGTGTGTGTGTGTGTGCGTGTTTACACATGTATGTGGAGGCCTGAGGTTTAATGGCAGATGTCCTTCTGTATGTTTCTCTTATTGGTTGATGAATAAAACACTGATTGGCCAGTAGCCAGACAAGAAGTATAGACAAGGCTATGACATGGGGAGAATTCTGGGTAGAAGTAGGCAGAGAGAGGCCTCCAAGAGATGCCATGTAGAGACCTGGAAGATAGGATTCTCCAGGCATTCTCTGATAACATGAGGCCATGTAGGAATATATAGATTAGTAGTTGTGGGTTAATAATTAAGACAGAGCTAGCCAGTAAGAAGCCATAGTCATCAGCCAACAGTTTTATAATTAATATAGCATCCATTATTTGGGGCTACTTGACTGCAGGACAAGGCTGGAAAGAAACTCCAGCAACAGAGGTTGATGTTGCAAATCATCCTTACTCACTCTTTTACCTTGTTTACTGAAGTAAGGCCTATAAATCAAATCCAGAGCTCACAGATATGGCTAGTCTTACTAGCCAGTGGTCTGGGGATCCCCTGTCTCTTGCTCTCTGTCTTAGTTTGGGTTTCTTTTCTTTTTCTTTTTAAAAATATTTCTTTTTAAAATTTTATTTTATGGATCCAGCATGCTTCCACTGCACAACTGTGCTTTAATTTCATTTTACATTCCAACCAAAGTTCTCCTTCCCACCTCTCCTACTGCGTCCCCTAACCTCCTCCCCCAGCCCACTCCATATCCATTACTCCCAAAAGGTAAGGGTTCTCATGGGGAGTTGACAAAACCTGGCACATTAAGTTGGGGCAGGACCAAGCCCCTCCCCCCTGCATTGAGTCTGAGTATAGCATTCTACCACAGGGAATGGGCTCTAACAAGCTAGCTCATGCACCAGGGACAGATCCTGGTCCTGTTGCCAGGAGCTCCTCAGATAGACCTAGCTATACAACAGTCACATGCAGAGGGCCTAGTTCGATCGCATGGAGGCTCCACAGCTCTTGGTTCAGACTTCATGAGTTCCCATGAGCTTGGTTCAGCCGTATCTGTAGGTTTCTCCATCATGATCTTGATCACCGTTGTTCATATATTCTCTTCTCCCTGTCTTTGACAGGATTCCCGGGGGTTGGCCAGGTACTTGGTTGTGGATCTCTGAGTCTGGTTCCATCTATTCCTGGATGAAGGCTCTATGATGATAGTTGGGGTATTCACCAATCTGATTACAGAGGAAGGCCAGTTGGGACATCCTCTCCACTATTGCTAGGAGACTTAGCTGGGGTCATCCTTTTGGATTCTTGGGGGTTTCCCTGGCACCAGGTTTCTCCCCAACCCATAGTGACTCCCTCTATCAAGGTATTTCTTTCCTTGCTCTCTTCCTCTATCTCCCACTCCACCATCCCATTCCCTCATGTTATTATCCCCCATCCCCTCCCCTTTACAGACCCCCTTGTCCCTTCAGTTTGCAAGTATTTAATTGAGTATTTTTGCACTATGCTCATGAGGGAAATTGGTCTGTAATTCTGCTTCTTAGTTGTATCTTTGTGTGGTTTGGGTAACAGGGTAACTATAGCTTTGTAAAAGTTGTTTAGCAACGTTCCTTCTGTTTCTATTGTGTGGAACTATTTGAGGAGTATTGGTATCAGATCTTCTTTGAACATCTGGTAGAATTCTGCACTGAATTCATCTGGGCCTGGTTGAGAGACTATTGATAACTGTTTCTATTTCCTTAGAGGTTATAGGTCACTTTGTCTATTCCATCCATCAGGCATAGATTGGTCATCAAGACTGCTACCAACAGGTTTCCTCCCCTGAGGAAGCCTTTAGGACCCAGCAAAACTTCCTCACACTTTTTATATATGCATGTAACTATGCAAAGAAACTTGCACTGTGACCCAGAAAGCAGTGACACATGTTCAAAGGTTTCTAGGAAGAATGGGTACTATACAGGGAATAGATACATGAAGCAAGGTAGAAAGATGGGAACATTAAGGGCTAAGAAGGGACAGAAACACTTGCGCTAGGATTTACTTTGTCTTTCCCGGTGACTGACAGGAAACTTCAACACAATTGGCAAGGTCACATGTGTCCCAGAGACAATGTGTTTTCCTCTACACATCACAAGCAAGGATGCTAAACATAGCAAATGAGCTATGCTTGCCTAGGGCCAGAATTTCTTACCTCAAGTCTCATGTCAACGTTCTTCTCATCCCTAAGCCTGAACAGGGCGCCTCACAAACCACCTCGTAACTTTATTTACAGAAGGATACCCTTTAAGATGAAAGAAATAAGTAAGCAGCTTGTATATGTGTATCACTTAATTTCTAAACGCCACTTAAATTTTTAAACTTTGCCTAATCTTTAAACTATGTTGTAAATTACAGGCTTCTGAGAAGCCATGGGATCATGCATGGATGGGATCATGCATCCATCCATTCATCCATCAATTCACACACACACACACACACACACACACACACACACACACACTGTGAAGGCACCTGAGAACACTGCCTTTCAGAGCCTACCCTATGTTGTCTTTGATGTGTACTATAATGTGTGCCTATGTTTCTCTCCTCTCTCTCTCTCTCTCTCTCTCTCTCTCTCTCTCTCTCTCTCTCTCTCTCACACACACACACACACACACACACACACTCCTACATGCATGCTCTCCCTAATCTTAATAAACCCACTAACTTCTTCACTCTGGCTTAGCCTGTTAGTCTTTTCTGCTGCCGGTCAAGGATCCACCAGCTGTCCCTGACTAGTTCTCTCACTGGGAAGGAAACTCCTCCAGAATGCTGGCAGCAATGCTGGGCCGTACCTCACACACATACTTCTAAAACTAGTTCCTCCTACAATATTCATGCTCATTTTCTAACCCAGAGCAATTCAGAAAGCTCAAAGAGGAAAGCAGAAGGCACCCAAACAGCGGCTAAGCAGTGGGAAGCACTCTAGGAACTATGGTCAGCGATCCTTTGGTTGTCTGTCACACGGCCTCAGAAAGAATAGGCAACAAAACCCAA
Source organism: Mesocricetus auratus (assembly GCF_017639785.1). Classification (NCBI taxonomy): domain Eukaryota; kingdom Metazoa; phylum Chordata; class Mammalia; order Rodentia; family Cricetidae; genus Mesocricetus; species Mesocricetus auratus. Next base: position 43,339,902 of record NW_024429198.1, read on the forward strand.
AACAAGAAAACAGCAACAGGAAATCAATGCACTTTTAGGTTCTAGAAAGTGTCAGGATCCTTGGACAAGCACCAGCAGCCCTGCTTATCACACAGGCCAGAGTTTCTGAGCTCTGGAAAACACAGGGCAGGAGTCAAATAAGTAGCTTCCAGCCTGGAGGCTGCTTGCTCACTCTCCTCTGGGGCATCATGGCAGGAAGGGGCACTAATCCTTGCTGCACCCTGTCTCTTTACTGACCCCAGCTCACCCATTCCCAGGTAGGAATCTCCCCTAGGGTCCCCATAGAAAGTCTGGTGTTTGCCAACTCAATGGCTCTAACTAAACCTTGCTTTTCTTATTGCTTTGGGTTTTGGTTTTTACTGCTCCAGTCCTGTGTGTTTGGGTCAGTCCTTCAATTTCTCATCTTTTCCATTCGGCACAGCCCTCAGCCCCTCTTATCGCTTTCAAAGCTGCACACTCATGTTGGAGCAAAGTGGCAGCTAGTGTCCAGTGCTCACCCAGGATCTCGGCCAACGCTAGCCCAGGGGCTCGGCCTCTCAGGTTCTGGCTGTCTTGGGAGCACTCCAGGGCCTTCACGAATGATAGAAGGACTCCACAATTAATGTAAGCTAAGATGTTAGCTTGCTAATTCTTGTTCCATGTTCAAATATTTTAGCTCTCAGCTAAAGCAAAAGTTGTTGAGCCGCTTTGTGATCCTGGCTCTTGGGAGGTGAGTGGTAGGTGGTGTGTGGCTGCCTAGCATCCGAAAGTCACCTGCACTCATGTGGACATACCCATCAACACACAGGCACCCACGCATGCATGCACATACTTCTAAAAAAAGAAAGAAATCTTAAAAGAAAAAAAAGAAGCTGGGCGGTGATAGTGAATGCATTTAATCCCAGCCCTCCGGAGGCATAGGCAGGTCAGCCTGGTCTACAGAGCGAGTTCAATGATGGACTCCAAAGCTACAGAGAAACCCTGTCTTGAAAAGAGAAACTAAAATGGGAAAAGAAGGTATCTCCTTCAGTAGCAAAGGAAAACTGGAAAAAGCCTTTGGAAAAAAAGACATACATGTCAGGCCAGAAGGGGGCGCCACCACAAAGGCAAGGCTCCTTGATTCTATTGAGGTTGGGTCTGTTGTGATCTTTACTTCAAAAGCCAAGTCTGTTTAGTTTTGCATGAACCATGCCCAGCTTCATTTTCTCTCTCTTTTTTTTTTTCCTTTCTTTTTTGGTTTTTCCGAGACAGGGTTTCTCTGTATTGTTTTGGAGGTTGTCCTGCAGCCTGTGGTGGGTGGAGCATTTCCTGAGCCCACAACACTGTCAAGAACACTATGACCAGGGTCTTCCCATGGTTATAGGCTGCGGCTATAACAAAGTGCCGCAGGCTAGGGGCTTAAACAGTTATCCCATCACAGCCTTTGAGGCAGACAGCCCAAAGTCGGGGCCAGCAGGGCTGTTTCATTCCTTTTTACAAATTTTATTACATTTTGCCAGGTGTGGTGGCACAGACCTTTAATCTCAACACTTGGGAGGCAGAGGCAGGTGGATCTCTGAGTTCGAGGTCAGCCTGCTCTACAGAGTGAGTTCCAGGCAAACCAGTACTACCTAGAGAGATTGTCTCAATTTTTTAAAATTACATTTGTTTGTGTCCCTGTATGCATGTGGGTGCTCACTTGCTACAGTGCGTGCGTGCGTGCGTGCGTGCGTGCGTGTGTGTGTGTGTGCGTGTGTGTGTGTAGGTCAGCTTGCTGGGGTTCTTCTGTTCTCCCATCCCTGTAGGTCTCAAGGATCAAACTCAGGTCATCATAGTGGGTGGATGGTAAATGCCTTTACTTACAGAGCCATCTCGCTGTACCAGGGCTGTTTCTTCTAGGCCTCTCTGGCTGGTAGATGACCACCCGGCAGGCTGGGAACTTAATGCCCCTATCTGTATTTAAACAAAAGCACCAGTCATGTTGGTTTAAAAGCACCCATCTGACGACTTCATTTTGCCTTAATTACATCTTTGAAGCTCCAAATGCAGGCACATTCTGAGATATCGGGGGTTAAAGGTTCTACACGCAAACTTGGGGCGGAGGGGCAGACTTTAGTCCTCACAGCACTGCCGGTTTGGCTGACAGATTGTTCAAAAACTCGGTTCCCGGGGACAGGCACAGATCTCCGAGGGTGGAGCGGTTTCCCGGTGCGAGAGCAGTTCTGAAGTGAACACAGAAATCAGTCTTGGCGCGTAGCTCTCTTCTGCTGCACGATTACAGCCAGCCTCCTGCCTCATTGCTCCGACTAAATTACAGGCAGAAACCCTGAGCACTGGCGACCTGTCACCGTTGAAAGCTGGCCGGCTCCCAGCAGTCAGCAGGCTTCCGGGTCACATGACCCACGCTCCTCCCCCCGGGGCGTGGCTACGGTGGTGGGACCTACCCGGGCCCGCTGAAGCGCCGAAGGCCGGGAGTCACGTGAGGGCGGGGCCTAGGGCAGCGGCCTGAGCGGCGGCGGCGGCGGCGGCGATCGCGGACGGCAAGCTGGGCTGCCGGGCTCCGCGGGTCCCAGCCATGGGCGGCGAGGACTACTACCTGGAGCTGTGCGAGCGGCCGGTGCAGTTCGAGAAGGCGAACCCGGTCAACTGTGTGTTCTTCGACGAGGCCAACAAGCAGGTGAGCGGCGCCCGCAGCGAGGCCCGGCGCCCGGGCGCCTAGCGTCGCCGTACCCACGGTGCGCGCACCGGAGTTAGCGCCGAGTGCCCGGTGTGCTGTGCGGGGACAGCGACGGGTGTGCCAGTGCGTGGGCGGTGCCAGAGTGCGAGCTGGCTCTCAGAGGGTCAGACCCAGGGTCTGGCCTGCTCCTGAACGGTGCCCTGTTTGCGCTTGCACTTCCTTCTTAAAATTCGTCTAAGCACCTACCCAGAAACAAGCCCTGTCGGTTTGCTCGATGAATCAAGGGTGTGGTGCGGTTAGCATGAACCCTGAAAGGTTGAGTCTAGGTCTGTGCAAAGCTCTGGCCATTAACGTTGCCTCTTCCTCAGGTTTTTGCTGTTCGATCGGGTGGAGCTACTGGAGTGGTCGTGAAAGGGCCAGATGATAGGAATCCCATCTCTTTTAGGTAATTTGTCCTTTCCAGAACAAAATTCACATACAAGCACTGGGGTTTTCTGAGTCACAGAGTTGGATCATTTCGTTCGCGTCTCATCTAAGCAGCCAGGGATGGAATCCCGTGGGTAGGAAAAGCAGTGGGCACCTGTGGCCGCAGTCTGGAAACAGGGCAACTGTCAGAGTGAATTGTGGGGATCAGAAGTTCCCAGGGCACCTGCTTCCTGGTGCGCACTTCTGCTGTGCTGGGCCTGGGGACTCAGTTCTTCATTTATCCCAGGGCTTCCTAGAGTTTTTGCTGGGCGGAGGAAAATCCAGTCTTCCTCATGTAATGGGGAAAAATCAGGGTTCCCACTGAGGTTAAAGGGACAGACCGGCTGTCCCACTTTACGTGAGTTGAGTGAGTGTGGTTGACAGTGGCAATTCCTTCATAAACAGTCCCATCAACTCTTAATTCTTTTGAGCGCAGTAGCAGAGAGAACGTATTGCTTAGGGCCTCAGTTCAGCTGTGGCCCAGGCTTATACTCCCAGTCCTCTGGGAAACTGAGAGAGGTAGTTTGCAGGTTATCAGTCAGTCTGCACAGCATACTAAGACCCTGTTTCAAAAAAACAAAACCAAAGAACAAAAACAAACAAAAAACCGTATCGCTTTTAACATGTGCCAGCTGTTGGAAGCAGAAAATAGCCAATGTGGTTTTCTTTTAATTCCTTGGTCAGCACACACTGACGGTGGCAAACAGGTGGAGATTTTGTGTTAGCCTGCGCCCTCTCCAGAGCCCAGACTTAAAGCAGGAGAGAAGAGGGTCAGCAAATATTGTTGGCCAGGATAAGCTCAGTGCTAGAACCTTGTTCAGGGTGTGGGGAGGAGCACTTAAGGGATACAGCTTTGACCTCAAGGTGGGGTTGATCGAGGCTTTAAGGCAGGAAGGGAGTGATTTCTGGTTGGAGACTAGACCTAGGTAACACTGAACACCATGAAAGACCATGGTGCTTTGGGGAATTCTAGGTCAGGGAAGGGCAGGTGAAGACATACCCAATGGCAGGGCCTGTCAACATTTGCATTCCCTATGGGGTCAGGGCTTTCCCTTGATGGTGAAAATCTGTCAGGTCAGGGGTGGCGAGGTTACCTCAGCATTTGGAAATAATGAATGTCTGCATTCCTGATGTTGTCAGGAGCAGAGACAGCAGTAACTCTGAGAGACTATGTGTTACCGAAATCCACTGGGCTCTGAGGTGCAGCCTTCTTGTGGACAGCCTTCTTGTGAGAAGTTAGAGGGTGAGATGTACCAGTGAGAGACGGAAAACTGAGGGGGAGATGCCAGTCCTAGGCTACATTTCAGGGTTCTGAGGAGCTTGAAGTTTTGGTAGGATACAGCATTTAACTTGTGCATGTGTGCATGCGTTTTTTTTTTCCTGTCCTCTTGTGTTTTGAGACATGGTCTCATTGGCACATTAGCATGACAAGTGACCCATAGGGGGCCCGCTTGTCTTTGTCTCCAGCACTGGAATTACAATGCCACAGTGTCTACATGGGTTTACATGTAGGAGATCACACTCAGGTCTCTGTGAGCCAACTGAGCCCAAACATGTCTTTTAAACAGCTTTATTGAGTTATAACTGGCTCACAGCATGCTGCACACTGACTATATAGTGAGATATTTATACACCCAGGAAACATTACTATAATGATAATGAGTGTGTCTCTATCCTCCAAGGTGTCCAGCAGTTCTCAGGTGATGTGTGTGTGTGTGTGTGTGTGTGTGTGTGAGTGTGTGTGTGTGTGAGATCCTAATTCTCCAGTCACTTGGCTATGCCCTCTGTCCACTTCACCAGCAAGTTGTTGTCAGTAATTTGTTCACAACTTCAGAAATGCAATTCCAACATTAGGCTAGGGCTTGCTGCTTCCCAAAGAGTTATGTGACTTTTTGTTAATAGCAATGAGAGCTAGAGTTCAGGGCAGTTTCTCTCTTAACATGTTCTTTCTTGTTTCAGAATGGACGACAGAGGAGAGGTGAAATGCATTAAGTTTTCTTTAGAAAATAAGATACTGGCTGTCCAGAGGACCTCGAAGACAGTGGTAAGACAGCTTAAAGCAGCCCCAGGGAGAACAGTAGACTTCTGCTTGGAAGAAACAGAGTTGCTGAATTCTCGTTGTCTCCTCACCCTGAGGGATCCAGTCATGTAGGGATGTTGAGAGCATTTGCAGATGTGCTTAGCATCAGTCTGACTTTAAAAACAGGGTATCTATCTTCATTATATAAAATGCTGAGCCAGGTGTTGGTGGCTCATGCCTTTAATCCCAGCACTTGGGAGGCAGAGGCAGGCAGATTTCTGTGAGTTCAAGACCAGCCTGGTCTACAATAGCTAGTTCCAAGACAAACCTTAAAGCCACAGAGAAACCCTGTCTCAACCCCCCCCCCAAAGCTGAGTGCTATCATGGCATTTTCATACATGTGTATTATGTTCCATGCTCATGTCCTGTGCCCCCAATGCTGAGTGTTATCATGGCGTTTTCATACATGTGTGTTATGTTCTGTGCTCATGTCCTGCCCCGTTACCTTCTCCTGTCTCCTCTCCTCCTGATCCCTCTCCTCCTTCAAAGTTGTCCCTTTTCTACAAATAAATACTTGATTGATGATGTGTAGGAATGTTTTGCCTGTATGTATGTCTGTGCAGTGCCTGAGTTGTTCAGAAAAGGGCAAAGGGTCCCCTGGAGCTGGAGCTACAGGTGGTTATTTGTTGGGGGAAGTCCTGTGCATTTGTCAATAAAGTACTGTTGAGCCTATAGGGAACCAAGATAGGAGGGACTAGGAGTCCAGGAGAACTCTGGGAAGGAGAAACACAAGAGAGTCGAGATGTAACGCCATTGGGGTAGGAAGCCCGGAAACCTCTCCGGTAAGAGACATAATTAGATTAACAATTATGGGGTAATTACTTAAGTCAGAGCAAGCCAGTAAGAAACAAGCAAAGGCCAACAGCTTCATAATTAATACAGCGTCTTGTGTGTTTATTTGGGGACTACAATGCGGCAGAGCCCAGGCGACTGGCGGGTGATAAACCAAAGCGGCTAGCAAAGAAAAAGCTTCTCTTAACAGTTATTAGCCGCCATGTAGGTGCTGGCAATTAAATTTGGCTCCTGGAGCAGCCAGCGTCTTAACTTTTGAGCGGTCTCTCCAGCCTCCATTTTTTAAAATGTAGTTTGGATTGTCCTGCATCTTTGTGTTGCTTGCTAACTGGCGACGTAGCTGTGTGACGTAGTAGTCTTATTCAAGTCACTTCTACCGGTGTCTGTCATGTCTGCTCGCTGGGTTGGTTAGGAATAGGTAGTCAAACATAGCTGCAGCAGCTTGATGGCACTTCATCTCTTGGAAGCATCACCATCATCCGCCTTGGAACGGGATGCAGTGGTAATTTAGCATAAAGGAGCTCCTGGCTTTGCTCCTAGCATCATATTGATCATATTGATCAGTTGACCAGTACTGTTCATTCAGTTCACTATTGCCCTCTGTAAAGCAGTGAAGAAGCCGTTGCGAAGATAAGCACACCCGTGTGTTTATCTAATTACTTTTTTAAAGATTGATGTATTTATTATGTATACAGTGTTCTGTCTGCATGTATGTCTGCACGCCAAAGGAGCACCAGGTCTCATTACAGATGGTGTGAGCCACCATGTCGTTGCTGGGAATTGAACTCAGGACCTCTGGAAGAGCAGCCAGTGCTCTTACCCGCTGAGCCATCTCTCCAGCCCCTATCTAATTATTCTTTATCAATGAGAAATTGGGAGTCAGATATCAGGGTAAGAATGTAAATGACCAGAGAAGCGGCGGTGAAGTAACCTCTCTCTTTTGTTCTTCCATCCAAAAGGCTGAGACTCTCTCTACTATCCTTCCTGTCTCCTGTCTGTCCTCAGTCCTCAGTCCTCCAAAACATCTATGGTTAATTTTGGTCAGCTAGTGGCTAGCTCTGCCCTCTGACTCAAAGCAAACTTTATTGTCAGATGCAATCAGAGTATCCCACCACAGCAGACCCCAGAGCTTGCTGCTGCTTTAGTGTTATATCTTCAGAAAGCCTGGGGAAAGCCAGTACTTTCCCCCGATGTCACTAATTTGAGGCATTTATTTCTTCCTTCTTCCTTTCTCCTCCCTCCCTGTGCTTCCTCTTTCCCCTTTCCTTCTGTTTCTCCTCCTCTCCATTTCTCTCCCAAAAGCCTCCTTTTATGGCCCATAAACTTACGACAGCCCATGTTGGTGTTGAACTTAGAGTCTCTAAGCGTCAGCTTCCTGTGTGCTGAAATCCTAGGCGTGAGCTGCCAAACCTGGTTTGAGGGATGAATTTTCAAAGTCTGTTCATGAGTTCCAACTGAGTATTTGGATGGAATCTTTAGCTGACTGATGCCTTAGGGTTTCTATTGCTGTGAAGAGTCACCGGAAAACATTTAATTGGGGTGGCTACAGTTGCAGAGGTTTAGTCTGCCATTGTCATTGTGTGACACGGTGGCGTGCAGGCAGACATGGTGTTGGAGAAGGAGCCAAGAGTTCTACATCTTGATCCACAGGCAGCAGAAGCAACTGTGTGTCGTAGTAAGTGTAGCTTGAGCAAAAGAGACCTCAAAGTCCACTCCTAAGTCACACACTTCCTCCAACAAGCCACACCTCCTAACAGTGCCACTCTCTCTGGGGGCCATTTTCTTTCAAACCAGTTCCAACTGAAATTTTCCCTTCGTTCTTTTCTGTCTTTCAGGACTTTTGCAATTTTATTCCTGATAACTCTCAGCTGGAATATACACAAGAGTGCAAGGTACAAGGGGGGGCAGGGTGGGGCGGGGTGGGGTCTTGGGGTGGGGCGGGGCGGGGCCTGCAGCTTCCTCTGTTGGTGGGTGGTGGAGGCACAAGCTGGGATTCCCATGTGGGGAGATGTCTGTGTCGGTGATGAGCTGCAGAGGTGGGGGGGTTCAGCTGTCACGCTGGGCCGTTTCCCCTGTTGTGGAATTCTGTCCCCAGCTGTAAGTGGAGGGATGCAAGGGTGAAGAGGTTCCCCTCAGTGCTGTGTGGGCTTCCTCACGACACTTGCCGCCTGCATTTTGTTTGTCTCAGGCCTGGGGCCCGCCAGCCCTTCTTGTGCTGTTCTCTGAAGTGCGCTTCCCTTGACGACTCTCCTCCCTTGTCCTTACACTATGTAGGTGTAGACCCCAGTCTGTCAGAATCACATCAGCAGGGTGTAATAAATGAGGCAGAGAGAGCTCTCAGGGCAGCTGGGAGACTGACCAGAGCTGTCAGTAGCTGGGAGTAACTTTGGCCCATAATTATTCTTGGTTAGCAGCACTCAAGATGGGGTGGGAGGGGCCTCCACCACTTAGCCAAGCTCCTCCCAGCCCTTCTGGTGCTATAAGTATGAAACAGCCCCTTGGCTGAGCCCGCTGGGCCGGGCCGCCCTCGCTCAGGCCACCCACTCTGTGGACTCAGGCTGCTGGAACCCGTCTTGACCTGTATTCAGGTCTTCGTGTTATTGTAATGACTGGGAGATGTCAGCAGTTTAAAATCAGTGCTGGGATCTCTGCGCCTTGGGTGTTATCTTTTTGTAAAACTCAGGCTTCAGAAATTTGGGTTAGGACCAAATCAGGAAAGCTGTATTTAAAAGAGCATTTGAGCCGGGCAGTAATGGTGCACTCGGGAGGTAGAGGCAGGCGGATCTCTGTGAGTTCAAGGCCAGTCTGGTCTACAGAGCGAGTTCCAGGACAGCCTCCAAAGCCACAGAGAAACCCTGTCTTAAAAACAAACAAGCAAACAAAAAGAACATCTGAATCCCAGAATGTGGTAAGTGAAGCAGCAGGTATGCAGATCAAGGCCAGCCTCTGTTATAATAGTGAGATCTTGTTGGGGGACGCTTGTCAATGAGTAACCATTCTGAGAAAGTCACTAATAAGTGACAGTGACATCTGAGCACTTGAACTCTGGAAGAGAGTTGTGCAACCTTTCTATTAGAAACTTTGAATTTTTTAAAACTACTATATTAACTTTATTTGTGTGTGGTATACATGTCCCCGCAGGTCAGTGGACAATGTGGAGTGTCTTGTGTTGTGGGATACTTTGATTGCACCCTGACATTCCCGAGACTGCCAATAAATTTACCTTAAATCAGAGGTTAGAGCTAGCTACTAGCTAACCAGAATTAGCCATAGAGGTTTTGGAGGACCCAGGACATATAGAAAGACACAGGAAGTAGTATGGAGAGGCTTAGAAAGATTCTTGGCTCCTTTGCAGGCCCTTTTGGATCAAGGAAGGAGTGAGGGGAGGTCACTGGTCACTTTCTCACTGCTTCTCTGATCAATGAGGTTTTTACCCTGATATCTGACTCCTCAGTTGTATTTAACAATAGAACAGTGTAAGCAGTCTGTCGGTCCTCTGTGCTCTCCATCTTAGACCCTTGGGGCAGGTCTCTCTGAACCTGGCTGGTGGCCAGCAAGTCCAAGAGACCCTCCTGTCTCTGCTCCCCCGACCACAGTGCTAGGGTTATGGCTACTCTTGGTGACTTTTGGGTGTGTTGGGGATTTGAACTCAAGTCCTTGTGCTTGTGTGCTCTTACCCACAAAAGGCATCTCCCTGGCCCCTTCTGTTAATTTTTTTTTTGAGATAGTGTCTCATGTAGCTCAGACTGGCCTCCAACTTGAAATGTAGCCATGGATGGCTTCGAGTCCCGGATTCTTCTAGGAGCTGGGATTATAGGCATGTGCAACCACAGCCAGCTAAAAACAGTCTTTCTGTTATTCTTCCAGACCAAGAATGCCAACATACTAGGATTCTGCTGGACCAGTTCTACGGAAATCGTCTTCATAACGGATCAAGGCATTGAATTTTACCAGGTATTGTACTGGTTTGCTGGAGAAAGCAAGGGCACTTTGGCAGCCTGTGTTGTACACAGGGGTTCTGGAACCAGCCTCTTACCTGAGGAAACATTATATATACAGAAAGCAGAAGTTGCAATGGTGGGACTTTACACACTCCTTCCCCCTTCTGTACACATTACTATTATTATTATGATTGTCTTTTACAGAAGGGGGACTCCTGCATATAAACTTCTGCAACCCAGTTTTTTTTTTTTTTGCATAGCTGTATGCTTCAGCTGTTGTTCCCAGAGTTTGTTCTGAGGACAGCGCTGCTCTGGATGATCTGCCATTACTGTTAAAGGATGTCTAGCTCAGTTTCACTATTTTATCATTACAATTAGAAAGTTCAGTGATTCTGCTCACACATTTCTTCATGTTCATGTGTGAAACAGTACTTACATTTGTTGTACAAGTTTGCAGTTTCTTTCCTTTCTTTCTTTTTTCTTTTTTTGAGACAGGGTTTCTCTGTAGCCTTGGAGCCTGTCTTGGAACTCACTCTGTAGACCAGGCTGGCCTTGAACTCACAGAGATCCGCCTGCCCCTGTCTACCGAGTGCTGGGATTAAAGGCATGCACCATCACCGCCAAGCAGTTTGCACTGTCAGTAGCAGTGTGGGAATTTCTTTTGCACACTGTTGTGGCCCTGATCTTGTTGCTGTATAGATAGTTGCCATCTCAGAGAAAGTTCACTGTCCTGCTATCACAGAGGTTCTCAACCTGTGGGTTCTGACTCCTTCAGTGTTAGACAACCCTTTCACGGCTCATCTAAGGCCATCAGGAAACCCTTATGGTTGTGGGGGTCACCATAACATGAGGAACGGTATTAAAGGGTTGCAGCTTTAGGATGGTCGAGAACTGTACTTGGAAGGCTTTTCTCTGTCTTGCCCTGTCCCACTGGACCTTTTCTCTGCCCACCAGGTCCCCACAGCTGCTTACAAGATAACCACTATATATATATATATATATATATATATATATATATATATATATATACATACATAATTGTTTGGCCAATGGCTTAGGCTTATTACTGGCTAGCTCTCTCATAAATTAACCCATTTCTACTAATCTGTGTTACTACATGATTGTGGCTTACTGGTGATGCCCTCCCCCAAGGCTACATGGCATCTCCTCAGCTCCGCCTACTTTTTCTCTATATCTTTCTTTGGAATTCCTGCTTAGCTACATTCTCCCTGACCATTGGACTAAAATAGCTTTATTCATCAACCTTTCTCCTTTCCCCAGCCTACAACCACTGTCATTGGACTCTCAGTAAGTGTGACTGTGTTCTTCTTCGCATAATAGTGGTTAATACAGTACTGCCTTTTTGTGGCGGGCTTATTTTATTTTGCCTTGCTGTCGAGGTTCCTCCGTGTTGTTGCTTGTGGCAGGATTTCCATCTTAAGGCTGGGATACAGTCACTGGACTTCTGTCAACTCATCTAATGATTGGCATTTGACTACTTCTCTTTGTTTTTGTGAATTATATAGCTGGAATATATTGTCACAATTCTGTTTCTGTTGTTTTAGATGCATATGTCAGAGTGGGATTGCTTCTTCTGGTAGTTCTGTTTTAAAACTGTTTGGTCAACTGCTAAACTTTCCCGTGGTAGATCCTCGTTCCGTATCAGAAGTGTGCGGGGCTCTAGTCATGGTGGATCATCATTCTGTAACAGAAGTGTGTGGGGCTCTAGTCGTGGTGGATCCTTGTTCCGTGACAGAAGTGTGCCAAGCTGTAGATCTTCCATACTCCTTGCCAGCACCTGTTACTGCTGTCCTGAGGTTCAAACCCATGGTCTTCCACATGCTGGGCAAGCTGCCTGGGAACTCCTGGCAATCCCCCTCCTTCAGCTTCTCACTGTTAGATCAGAGTTGTCGCCATGCTCTGGCAGTCTTGTGTTTGTTTTGCTAATGTCTGTCCTAATGGACACTGCGCTCTCACTGGGGTTTTGACTTCTTCTCTGATGGTTAGTGATGTGGAATACCCTCTTCCCACAGCTGCTAGAGTTCAAACCTAGGGCCTGCTACTAGGTAAGGCTTCTGCCGGCCTGGAGCATGTTTTTATAAGCCATTATATCTTGTCTTTGAAGAAATCACTCTGGCAGCTCTCTGCCTGTTTCCCACTGGATTATTTGCATTTGAGCAGTTGAGTTGTAGTTTGTTTGTGTATTCTAAAACATCAGGTGTGTGATTGGCAGTGTTTCTCCCTGTCTGTGGATGGTCTTTTCTCACTGGTGATAGCAGCCTTTGATGTACCTCTCTGTCCATCTTTTAATATGTTCTGTGGCCTGTAGATTCTGCCTCTATGATCTCTTAACTGGTGGTAACGTGGAAGGTATTAGGATCTTTCAGTTTCATTTTTTTTTTCTTGAGATAGGGTTTCTCTGTGTAACAGCGCTGCTGTCCTGCAGTTTGCTTTGTAGACCAGGCTGGCCTTGAACTCAAAGAGATCCACCTGCCTCTGCCTCCTGAGTGCTGAAATCAAAGGAGTATGCCATCACTGCCCGGCCTTCAAGTTGTAGGCTTATGGATGTCACGAAAGCGATTAGAATTGATGGAGATAATGTGCCTAGTGTAAGTGGCATGTGGTGCTCATGCTGTGGCCTTTGCTCTAGGGCTGCCAACATTGAATCCATAAATGGAGAAGGGGAACCCTGGATACACTGGACACAGCTGACAGAGGGGCTCCTTGCAGTCATCTCTCTCTCTCTCTCTCTCTCTCTCTCTCTCTCTCTCTCTCTCTCTCTCTCTCTTTGAGACAGGGTTTCTCTGTATATCCCTGCCTATCCTGGAACTCACTGTGTGACCAGGCTGGCCTTGAACTCACAGAGATCTGCTTGCCTCTGCCTGCCCAGTACTGGGATTAAAGGCATGCGCCATGATCACCCAGGCCCCACGGTCATCTTTAAAACTCTATCTGTGCTCAGTTAAGAGCGATTGTTGCACTTTCAGGAGCGTGGTGGCGACAGCCATCATCTGTGACTCCAGTGCCAGCGTATTCAAACCCCCTCTGACTTTCCTGGTCACCAAAATGTACATGGTCCACATACGTGCATGCAGGAAAAACATTGTTATACATAAAATAACTGAAAAAATCTGTTCTCTTGTCATAGTCTGCTGGTCCTAACACGGTGACATGGGTCAGCACTGGCCACACAGGCCTGATGATCTGAGTCCGGTCCCTGGAGCCCTAGCGTAAGGAGCAAACTGTCTCCCAAAAGTTGTTGTCTTCTGACACAGTATGACACACCCATGTCCACACACATAACTATAAAGAAAGATTACTCCAGCATGCTCCTTATGGTTTTCAGTGTGTGGGATCATGCCACAGTGCACATGTGTGGGGGTCAGAGGGCAACTGTGGGATTTATTTTCTTCCACCTTTTCGTGGATTCTGGGATCAGATTTCGGTGAGGCGGCAGGTGCCTTTACCTTCTGAGCCATCCTTCTGGCCCGGTACATACTCTTCTCTTGTGAGGCTTGGACAATGAGGTTCATGCCTCGTGGCCTTGATTTCCCTCATGGTTCTCGAGCATGTTCCTGGGTGGGCGCTGATGCCTTGAGTCTGTGCAGTGTTCTTAGTGTGACAGAATATGGAGAGAACATTTAGACCTGCCTAGACTCTAGAGGCTGCACTGGCAAAGTCTGTAACAGCGGGTTAGGAAAGGGTTAGGCTGGGCCCTGGTACCAGGTGGGGTGCAGATAGAGCCTGGCTGCTCATGGGAAGGTGACTGACCCAATGCCCGAGGTTGGGGATCGGCTCATGTTGACTGTTGTCTGCTTAGTGAAAGCCCACGGTTCCTCACTCTTTGGTCATGGTGCCTGGGCGTATAGAAGCTCAGCTCTGGTTGTAATTGCCATCCCACCATTCCCAGCCTCTGTCAGCTTGAGTTCCTCATCTGTTACGTCATGCTGTCTGTCAAGTGTAGTAAAGAGCCTTGAAAAACACTAGTACACGGTGCCGTAATAAATAAATGTAACAGTTACCCGTGTTACCTGTTGGCTAGATTTACTTGTCTTTTTGGTGGTGTTGGGATTGAACTGGATCCTCACACATGCCATTCAAGCTCTCTACTGTAGCACAAATAATAAAAACCCAGAGACAGACATTGGGGCTGAAGATCAGAGAAGCAAAGTGACCGACCGCTAGAGAGTTCTCACCTCTACCAATGCTCAGACCGAAGGGCGATCCTGTCCTCGGACTGCACCGCTCTCCACCAAACCTCAGACTGCACGGAGCTCCTGTCTCCTCCTGTTTTACATTCCTCTCTAGTGCTGGGATTAAAGTGCTGAGATCACCTTTGTGTGAGTCTGTTTCTCTTTTAGACTGGATCAGTTTCCTGTAGCTCAGGGTGGCCTTGAATTAACAGAGATCTGTCTGCCTCTGTCTCCTGAGTGCTGGGATTAAAGGTGTGCACCACCACTGCCTGGTCTCTATGACTGTCTGGCTTTGCACCCTGATCTTCATGCAGGCTTTATTTGCTAGATCATTTAAAAAAGAAAAAAACCAAAAACAGCAACAACAAAAACCACCACACTACCACTTAGGTTCGCCCCTAACCCTCAGTGGGCTTTTGTGCTTTTTTTTTACCTAATGTGTTATGTGAAGATTCCGTTCTGTTTCTTGACCTTGGTCCCAGGTGTTGCCTGAGAAACGAAGTCTCAAACTCCTGAAGAGCCACAACATCAATGTGAACTGGTACATGTACTGTCCGGAGAGCGCCGTGATCCTGCTGTCCACCACAGTCCTTGAAAATGTTCTGCAACCTTTTTATTTTAGGGTAAGCATGAGCCCCATGCCCCTTAAAATAACTCCCCTGCCCCCTTCCCTAACCCAGCTCTCCCTGAAATGAACCGTCCTTAACATGAACCTTGCATCTCTGACCACTAGAGGGCACACTTCACTGTCCGGCTAGTTCCAGGAAGGGCTGGCTGGGTCTGTGGAGAAGGATCAGAAGATAGAGTGTCTTTGTTGATTTCATGTAGAGCAAACTAAAACATGGAAAGAGTGTTTGTAAACTTTCCCGAACTTTCCCCCAAACAGGCTGGAACCATGTCGAAGCTTCCCAAGTTTGAGATTGAATTACCAGCTGCACCGAAGTCAAGCAAACTTAGCCTTTCAGAACGAGACATTGCAATGGCGACCATGTATGTTTGTCTTCAGAAGGTTCCTTTTTGTAATTACTTTTAGTGACCTAAGTAATAAGGGTGTGTTAGGAGCTTACAGTAAAACCCTTAAATAACAAGGACTTCCCCTTTTTTTGGTTTTTGGACTTGAATTTAGCAAATATAGAAAAATCTAAGACCTTTTGCCACTTTAAAAAAGTTATTTTTAATAAATTTTTAATATTTATTTTTATGTATATGTGATACCAGTATGTATATGTATGCACCTTGTGTATATAGTGCCCACAGAGACCAGAAGAGGGCATCAAGTTCCCTTAAAGTAGGGTTAGAGATAATTGTTAGCTGCCCTGTGGGTACCCTGTTGAGCCTGGGTCCTTTGGAAAAATAGCAAGTGCTCTCAATTGCTGAACCATCTTTCCAGTCCTGGCGTTTTCTTTTTGTTGTATTAGTTTGTGGTCTAAGGATGATTTATTTATTTATCTATTTTCACTTCTCTTGTCTGACACAATGACAACATTGAAACAACTTCAATGAAACATATTTTAAAAATTTTTTTATTTCTTTGAGACAGGGTTTCTCTGCATAGCCCGGGTTGTCCTGAAACTCACTCTGTAGACCGGGCTGGTCTCGAACTCACAGAGATCCACCTGCTTCTGTCTCCCAAATGCTTAGGTTAAAGGTGTGCGTCACCACTGCCTGGCCCTCAAAAAAGTATAATTTTTAAACCTCTAACAAACATGGAATGGAATTTTTTATGTGGAAAATTATATAACTGCTTGGAAATACAGATAGCTCAAGTTGTAAGTTTCGTACTGACAAGTGGCAAGCAAACATGAAATTGATACAAAGAACCCTTTTCTACCCTAAGTCTCTGCTTCAGCAGTTACCACAGTTTAGCTCCAGGAGCTGACGGTATGACTTATGGTACCTAGCATGTGTAAGATTCTGACATTCATCCCCAGTCCAAAAACAAAAAAACAAAAAAAAACAATACTAAACTGTTTCTGGCTCTCTCAGTTTTACAACTTAACTTGTAAACATTATTATTATTTTGGTTTTTCAAGAAAGGGTTTCTCTGTGTAGCTTTGGAGCCTGTCCTGGAACTCACTCTGTTAGACCGGGCTGGCTTCGAACTCACAGAGATCCTCCCGCCTCTGCCTCTTGAGTGCTGGGGTTAAAGGCGTGCGCCACCCTCACCAGGCTAGTATTGTATTTTTTAGTAGAATGTACTTCCCCCTTTTCCTTTCTGAGAGCAGAGAAATGAGCGCAGTCCTGGCTGCAGTGACGGGGGCCTGTTCTGTCCCTTGTCCCTTTGGTCTCCTTGTCACCATGGCAGGCCCAGTGCTGAATTCATTGCTGGGATAGAAGAGCACATTCCAGAGCTACTCACAGCAGCATCCATGAGGTGACGACTACTGGGAAGAGTGACTGTCCTGTCCTTTTGTTACGGGATATGTCTTCATACTATGAAAGAACACACAAAGATAGAAGTGAAATAATGTCACTTGTCCTGACGCTGGCCTGTGTTTCTTCCCTGCTTCGGAATTTAGTGCGTGGCTTTGTGGCTTTCTTCCAGAAGACCGTAATCAAACCATACATGGAGGAATTTCATTACCCCTTGAAGACAGGGGCTTACATAGCCTAGGCGGGACTGGAACTTGTTATGTGGTCAAGATGACCTGGAACTCTTGATCCTCTTGAGTGTCAAAATTATGAGCTAAACCACCATACCCAGTTTATGCCATGGTGCGTGTTCAAACCCAGAGTTCTGTGCAGCTAGGCAAGCCTTACTCTACCAACCAAGTTACATGCCCAGCTCGGAGGAGGAGGGAGTTTTAAGTGGCCAGATGTGACTTGTGTACCTCTGTCTCTGCCTAGATATGGGCAGCTCTACGTCCTCTTCCTGCGACACCATTCTCGGACCTCCAATAGTGCGGGAGCAGAGGTGGTGCTGTACCATCTCCCACGGTATGTCTGCCGCCTCACGTTCTCTTCCCACTCTGAGTTTAGAGTTGAGCTAAGGCTTGCTGACCTCTTGCCACAACCTCTGGGCTTTCTTACAGAGAGGGCGCATGTAAGAAGATGCATATACTGAAGTTAAACAGGACGGGAAAGTTCGCGCTAAATGTCGTGGACAACCTGGTAGTCGTCCACCATCAGGACACAGAGGTATGCGTCTTGTGCAGGAATCCATGCTGTTGTCTGTTCCGGGGCTCTTTTTCCAGAGACAGGCTTCCTCTCCGTAGCTGTGGCTGTGCTGGAACTCGGATCCACAGCTTGCTTGGTCGAGTGCTTGCCTAGTGTGTCCCATTCCCAGATTAAAAACTAGCTGTGATGGGCACACTTGTTACCCAGTACTTGGGAGGTAGAGGCAGGAGGGTCTGAAGTTCGAAGTTTTTCTTTGCGATATAGTGCACTTGAGGGCAGTCTGGAATACAGGAGATCCTGTCTCAAAAGGAACCAAAGACGTTAGAAACTTGGAGAAAATATTTGATTTGATGTTTGGAACTCTTACTCAGTTGAGCCTGCTGTGCTGGGACTCTGCTTTAGATCCCTGGTGTCACTTGAGTCTGTGGCCCTTGTCGAGTGTGTAGGTGTAGATAACAGTATTTGATGATGCTGGGCCCGTCAGTCTAAGACAGCCTTCTCTAAATGGCTAACTGAGCACCTGGGAGCAGGCAAGCCTCCCCTCCCTTGCTTTCTGGGGGTGGGGATGGGGTCACACTGCTGTCTCTGTCTCCCAAGCTGCCTCAAGATGAAGAGGAAACCATCTGCCTGTGTGTGTTTCTCTGCCTCCTTACGGAAGCAGACCCCAGTGCAGGAAGCCTTTGTGAAGGTGATGGGAGTGGAAAGAAGAGTTGGAATGAGCAGCAGTCCCCCCTGCGTGCGAGCTGCGCCGTGGGGTGGGTCTAGGCAGAGGCTTCCAGACTGACGTGTGATGCATTTCCCCTACTCTACAGACCTCAGTAATATTTGACATCAAGTTACGGGGAGAGTTCGATGGCACGGTTACTTTCCATCACCCTGTGCTTCCAGCCCGATCAATTCAACCGTACCAGATCCCCGTGGCAGGTAAGAGCAGCTCATGGGTCGGCACTGCTGTCTTCCCCACGTGGCCACATCCCTGCTGGAGTCGTCAGGGGTCTTGTGCAGGATGGGACAAGGAAAAGGGACTCCCAGGTCTTCTGTTCTCAGAGGGACGTTTGTTTGGGGGCTGGGGATTGAACTCGGGACCTTAACCTCACTAGGCAAATGTTCCACCACTGAGCTACATCTCCAGTCAGTTTGTTTTATTTTACATAAAACTGGCTTCCGCTGCCTCTCTGAGCTGGTGGTGTAGTCGAGAAGCATTTTATACAAGGAAATCTTCCCTTGGAGAAAATGGCTTTCCTTCCCTTGGAGAAAATGTCTTTCCTTCCCTGGGCCCCCACCAGGGTTTCTCTGTTTAGCCCTGGCTATCTTGGAACTCGCTCTAACCCAGACATATGCCAACCTCTGCCTCCCAGTGCTGGGATTAAAGGCGGCCTCTTATTGTTGATAATTCCTTAGCATTTCTGTTTCCCTGGTTCTGTGACCCTAGAATTAAATTCAGCTGATTGAGGCTGTTATTTTAATGGGGTCACATGCCTCTTTACCTTTAACATTCTGTGTTATAGTTACTTTTTTAGAATTGCTTTTTATTGTGTTTGTGTGCATCTGCATATGAGCATGTGTATGGGTGCTGTCAGAAGTGAGAAGAGGGTTCTGGAAATGTCTCTGAAAGAGGAAGCGTGTCAAAGCTCCCCTCACTGTGGTTGATTTTAAAGTTTACTTTTTAAATGTTTTATCGGTAGAGTGTTTGCCGAGTGTGTATGTGTGCACCACATACATGTATGGTGCATGAGGAGGCCAGAAGAGGTTGCTGGATCCCCTGAAACTGGAGTCACAGACAGTTGTCTACTATGTGGGTGCTGGAACCAAACCCAGATCCTTTGCAAATGCAGGAAGCGCTCCTAACAACTGAGCCAAACCCTTGTGTTGGGTGATAGTAGATGTGGCCAGTGCTCACAGTAACAGCTTACAGGTATGGTTCTTGAGTTTATTCCAGATCATTCCTCCTGCTAAGGTTGGGGAGGAAATCAAGGGAGTAGCAGGTCAGGAGTTGAGAAAGAGATAACCCCACTCAGGACAGAATCTCCAATGTTACTGTATTTCCCCAGTTTTTCAGGAGATGCAGTGAGTTAGCTGATTGAAGTCCCGAGTCCCCCATAGTTTGTTTCCTTAGGTGGCATCCATGTCTGCTGGCTGTGGCAGTTGCTCAGTCTGTGATTTCTTGTGCTTTTTATAGAGACAGTTGGTCAGTCAGTAAGCATTTAGCATTGGGGTGGGTGGCCCATCTTGCTGGCTCAGCAAAAGGCACAGAGGGAAGGAGGAGGCCATCAGACACCTGTGTGCTTCCTGGCATCTAGCTCAACTGGACAATAACATGACCAGTAAGGAACAGATGATGGCAAATGATTGACTGGGGAAACCCGTGACTCTGATGCAGTAGTAAGGAATCAATACAGAGGCTAATTGAAGAGGGTTAAAGTGTGGGGACCACTCATTGATAGTAAGAGGTCAAGAATCCATGGGCTCCTGGGCTTCGAGGTGTCTGGGTGGGTAGAGCATTAGTGAGTGATGGCCTTTCATGCTGTGATTCCTGCTGGACCATAAGCTCCTAGAAAAAATCCAAGACTTGTGCCCACCAGGTACTGACATTGGAGCTGATTTTGAGAGAGGTGTTGGTTTTGTCTTGTTGAACAGATGGCTTTTGTTTGGCTGTGTGAGTCACCTGGGGTCTCTGAAGACTGAACTTCCCAGGCTCTGCACAGAGCCATGGCGTAGACAGTGGAGTTTCCTCTTCAGTGCGGTGTGCAGTGCTTTCCTGAAGCTTGTCTGCCTGTGCACGGCCCTCATCTGGGTGTGTGTGTGTTCAGAGTGACCATCTTACCGAGGCAGCTCATTAATGCTCACTGCCTTCTGATGATGTCTGGGTAATTGGTACAGACCTGGGAGCCCTATTTCCCTTGAAGAGCATGACACATAGGCAGCAGAACTGGTTGGAACTGGTTGGGATGGGTCCCTGTCACGTGAGGCAGGAGGTGCTTCTTGGTGAGTTCTCTTATGCCTCAGTTGCTCAGTGCAGTGCCGTGGGTAGTGGAGCTTGTCTACATGATTAACCCACAAGCCGTCTCCATCTGACCCGCCAGTGCGTCTGGTGTCTCCATCTGACCCGCCAGCGCGTCTGGGTATTCCTTTCAGTCACCCTGGTCAGTTGCTTAGGGTTTTAATGCACACATTTAAATGGTGACGTGTCATCTCTGATTGGAAACCTGGGGCTGGAATCATGGCTCACTGGTTAAGAGCTCTTGCTGCACTTGCAAAGGACCTGGGTTTGGTTCCCAGCACCCACATGATAGACAACTGTCTGTGACTCCAGTTTCAGGGGATCCAACAATCTCTTCTGGCTGCGTCAGGCACCATACATGTATGTGGTGCACACATACACACTCGGCAAACACGCTACCCATAAAACATTTAAAAAGTGAACTTTCAAACGCCTCCTCTTCCTGGGAATGCATTTGCATGGACTGTAGGTGACACTGTCTTCTTCCTGGGGACACATTTGCATGGACTGTAGCTGACTCTGTCCTCTTCCTGGGGACACATTTGCATGGACTGTAGCTGACTCTGTCCTCTTCCTGGGGACACATTTGCATGGACTGTAGGTGACACTGTCCTCTTCCTGGGGACGCATTTGCATGGACTGTAGGTGACACTATCCTTCCTGGGGACACATTTGCATGGACTGTAGCTGACTCTGTCCTCTTCCTGGGGACACATTTGCATGGACTGTAGCTGACTCTGTCCTCTTCCTGGGGACACATTTGCATGGACTGTAGCTGACTCTGTCCTCTTCCTGGGGACACATTTGCATGGACTGTAGGTGACACTGTCCTCTTCCTGGGGACGCATTTGCATGGACTGTAGCTGACACTGTCCTCTTCCTGGGGACACATTTGCATGGACTGTAGGTGACACTATCCTTCCTGGGGACACATTTGCATGGACTGTAGGTGACACTGTCCTCTTCCTGGGGACACATTTGCATGGACTGTAGCTGACACTGTCCTCTTCCTGGGGACACATTTGCATGGACTGTAGGTGACACTGTCCTTCCTGGGGACACATTTGCATGGACTGTAGGTGACACTGTCCTCTTCCTGGGGACACATTTGCATGGACTGTAGCTGACACTGTCCTCTTCCTGGGGACACATTTGCATGGACTGTAGGTGACACTGTCCTTCCTGGGGACACATTTGCATGGACTGTAGGTGACACTGTCCTCTTCCTGGGGACACATTTGCATGGACTGTAGGTGACACTGTCCTCTTCCTGGGGACACATTTGCATGGACTGTAGGTGACACTGTCCTCTTCCTGGGGACGCATTTGCATGGACTGTAGGTGACACTGTCCTCTTCCTGGGAATGCATTTGCATGGACTGTAGGTGACACTGTCCTTCCTGGGGACGCATTTGCATGGACTGTAGCTGACACTGTCCTTCTTCCCAGGTGTGTCATTAGTGAGACAGGATAGTCACGTCCTCCTGCTGCTCACTTAACTGTAGTCTAGTAATGTCTGCTAAGGCAGTACGAAGTATTTCTTTTCGAGTCTGTTGTAGTTCTTGCAGGATTTCCTGGCTGCCTGGTCACTCTTGTGTTCTCAATTTGTAGGTCCTGCTGCTGTGACCAGCCAGTCTCCAGTTCCCTGTAAACTCTGTATCCTCACAAAGGCGGTGTCACTGTGCACAAAAAGGCTGTGTCCTCACCTACTCCATACAGTCCTGGGAGCTACTCCTGGGGAAGCAGGCCTTTGGTGGCCTCAGCATGTGGGGGCTGGGTGAGGGCTAAGTGAAATGGGGTTCGCCTCTTATCCTATTTTCCCCGATTTGAAATTTCCTTTAACGTATAGACTCTTCATCATGGATCGTCTTTCAACCAGACATCATTATCAGTGCGAGCCAAGGTAGGTCTGTGGGACATTGTCTCCATAGAAAAAGTGTGTGCTGACTGTAGTTAGTCACAGCCAGTGTGGTTTCAGTCTTCTACGTGACTCCTCCTTCATTTTTGAGAGTGGGATTGTGTTTCACCTTATACTCTCCTTTGTAGGGTCATTTTTTTTATTTTTATGACCATGTGTGATTCTTATAACTCAAGTGACTAAGAATGGCCAGTCCATTCTATTCCCATGGCCATTTCAAAAAGCCGTCTTGTAGTGAGTGGTGCAGATTCTCCCCTCTGACCCCACCTCCCATGTAATTCTGCCTGAGATACTCCATCGTTTGTTCTGTCTTGCTGGTGATGCCTCCTTCAGCCCGTTGTCTCTTCCTAGATAATCACCCGTGGCTTTGCATCTGAGAGCTCGGTATTAATCTTTAGACTTTTTGAGGGTCTCCCAGCCTCATCCTCTGGAGGGAGTTAGCCTGAATGCCACACCCCCACTGCAAGCAACTGCTCTTCCATATGTCAACAACACTGCTAGATTCGGAAAGCTGAGAAATTGGTCCCTCAGTTATTTTTGATGTGACACTCCTTTCTCCCATGGACCTCTGAGAAATGTGGCACCAGGTTGCTTGTTAGTACATGCGTAGCTGAGTGGATGGGATTTCACCGACAGTTTGCGGAGTTACCTGTTGCACCCATGAGCCAGTACAGGAGAGACTAAAGTACACCATACTCAGCTAGGGAGTGAGCTGCTGTCCTTGTCTCCATGGAGATAACAACTGGTGTGACTGTAAATGCTGCTCTTCACTTGTCATGAGGAATCATCTGTTTGCTGAGAGAGCGTGACTCAGTTCTCCCACAATCAGCCACCTCCCTGAATGTCCTGGCTCCATGTTGATTAGGAAACGAGGGACACTGGCTGTGTAGGCCAGGTTGGCCTTAAAAGTCAGAGAGCACTTTAATCCCAAGTGCTGGTATTAAAGGCATGTACCATCATGCAGTCCTTAACCTGAAGAGGTCTAGGGGGACTCTTTGTTGGCTTTGGCTCTGGCTCGCACTATATTGCTGATCTTGCTGCCTCTTAACTCCTAGGTTACCTCTGGAACCTCCAGGTGAAACTTCAGCCCATAGTCAATCTCTTGCCAGATAAAGGGAGGTTGATGGACTTTCTTCTCCAGAGGAAGGAGTGCAAGACAGTCATCCTGTCTGTCTGTTCACAGAGTAAGTGGACTCATCCTCCCCACAGGTCTGTGCTCCCAAGGCAGGCTTTCTTTCTCTGTGTAGCTCTGGCTGTTCTGGCTCTCACTTTGTAGATCAGGCTGGTCTTGAATTTAGGAGATCTGCCTTCTGAGTGCTGGGATTGAAGGTGTGCACCACCATCTTTCAAAACAATATGAATTCTACCTGTGTGCATGTGTGTGAGCACATGGTGCACAGCTGGATGTCTGAGGACAACTTACAGAGTCTGCTCTCTCCAGCATGGGGTCCTGGGATTGAACATAGACAGTCAGGCCTGGTGGTGCTTGCTTATCGCCTGCTCAGCTGTCTTGCCAGGGCACCCCACCCCATCCTTCATCTCTGTACTCAGGACTGCATGCTTGAAGGATGGATTACTTACCCATCAGAAATGTTGGGAAATACGCCAACGACCTGTAGGGATTTGGGGAAAGCAGGTGGCCCAGGGGAAAGCTGATGGCACAGCCAGTGTCCTTTAGTGACACCCACCTCGCTGGTTTCCTCCTGTCACTGAAAGGGATCCGGACAGATTTTGAGGTGTTGGTTCTCTAAAACATTTCTTTGAAGGTCCTTTAAGTCAGTGTTTTGCGTTGGTCATCCTTTGAGATTTCCTTGTCACCGCCACACTGAGATTCTGATTACAGTGGGTCCGATTATATGTATTGTCCTTTCCAGTGCTGACCGAGTCAGACAGAGCCACGCTGCCGGTGATAGCCACTGTTTTTGACAAACTGAACCATGAGTATAAAAAGTACTTGGATGCTGAGCAGAGCTACACGATGGTAAGTTAGATTGTGAAGGAGCCCCACCATACAATGTAGGTGAGATAGCACAATGTCAGAGGTTTGATGCATGGCAGGCAAGGTGACAGTGGTGTACCCAGAGTCCCTACCTGCTGCTGGCTTGAGGCTTCAACTCAGTACCTTCACTGTTTCTGCCTTTTAATATGTGTTGAGCTTATATGTGCATATGTTCTTGGTCTGCTTCTATTCTGTAGAAAGAAAATCAGCCTTGGCTTTGGCCAGAGCCTGCGCTTGGCAAATTAGGTGTGATTTCCATCATGGCTGCCCCTTCTTCCCTTCACTTTAGCAATATTTACAAATGTAAGGCTATCTAGAGGAAAGTATGGGCGAGGTATGTCCAACGTATGAAAACTCGAGTAAATTGTAAGATTATTTTTATTTCAGATACTTTTTTTTAAGACAGGGCCTTGTTCTGTACCTCTGGCTGGCCTAGAACTAGGTACGTAAACCAGGTTGGCCTTAAAATTCAGAGAGTACTTTAATCCCAAGTACTGGTATTAAAGGCATATACCATCATACCTGGCCAAAATAATGTATTGAAATTTGTTCTCTGACAATTTCATATGTGTGCAGTATGTTGTTTACTCTAACCCCACACCCTGTTATCTTCCTCCTCCCCTTGTCACCCCCTCCTCCCTACAAGCCTCCTTCTCTTTTTTGGGGGGACAGAGTTTGAAACAGAGTTTCTCCGTGTAGTTTTGGAGCCTGTCCTGGAACTCCCTCAGTAGACCAGGCTGGCCTCAAACTAATATTCATTTGCCTCTGCCTCCCGAGTGTTGGGATTAAAGGCCTGTGCCACCATCGCTTGGGCTAAGTCTCTCTCTCATTTGAATGGCTGTTTTGTGACCGATTTTAACGCAGACTGTGTGCACAGGCTTGAAAATGTCCATTGGAGCCTGGCTCACTGATGGGTGCACACCTAAAGGCCATGACCGTCTGTCCCCCCAGATTCCATCAGTAGCCAGTAGTTTAGCAGGGAGGGTTAGGGTCCTGTGAGCTCTTCCCAGAGCTGTGATTGACGACCTCCAGGCCCAGTACATTGCAGCTGTTGTGGGATCATGCCTGTCATAGCTGTGTCAAGTCTATAGGTAGCATTTTGCAGCCCTTCCCCGTGTTTTGGCTTTTACATTGCTTCCTCTTCTGTGATGTTCTCTGAGCCTCAGAAAGGGCTGAGTATTTAACAGTCAGTTGTTCTCAGCATTCTGAGCAGCCACATCTCTGCATTTACTATCATTTACTGGCAGGACCACAAAAAGGTTTATCTTAAGATTAGCAAAAAAGGGTATCCTAGGATACTGCCACCATCAGTATCCTTGAGGCATTGGTTCCAGTTAATAGACATCAGATGATGAGTGAAAGGTTGGGGAATTAGCATGGCTTATACTGTACAACATTTAGTATTTGTGGTTTCTGAAGCAAGGTCTGCGACGATGGGAGACATTTCTTCCCATACTGTGATCATGAGGCATGAGGAACAAGCTATACACACTAAAGTTGAGTCTGTTCACTAGGGACACAACTGGAGCAGCTCTGCTCAGTCTTTGGGGACTCTTGGTCACCGGTGAACCCCAATCACACTGGGTTGTGACTGTGGCCTAGATGGAGTAGAAATATAGATGGGTGAGGCCCTGGATCCATTTCAAACACCACAGAAATGAGTAAAAAATTCCAGCATAGACCTAGTGGAGGAGTCATTTCTTTACTGTCTAGTAGAGCTTTATAAATGAGGATGTAGCTTGCCAAGAGTAAAGAAGGAAATCAGATCGGTTACAAGTCTTCAGAGGTTAGAAAAAGCGCGACTCTGACTTGCTTATTTAATTCTGATCTCACACGAATCCTGGAGTGTTTGCCAGGGGACCAGCTCTGCTTTCGCAAGTTTTGGTTGGCTTGTCAAGAGTCTTGCTCATGTTAGGTTTGTGTCTAGGAATTCAGTCTTGGGTTAACTGTAATGGGTGCTGTTCCTGTGGAAGATGATTAAGGTCACAATCTGTCTCTAGGCAGTAGAAGCAGGGCAAAGCCGGAGCAACCCACCCCTCAAGAGGCCGGTGCGGACCCAAGCAGTGGTGGACCAGTCTGACGTGTACACACACGTCCTGTCACCATTCGTGGAAAACAAGGTGCGTTATGGTTTCTGGTCTGAATGGGCTACTGTGGGGCAGCAACAGGACTCACACTGTGATTAAATTGGTGGGACTGGGAGAGAGCCTGGGGTTGTCAGGTTGGCTTCTAATAAAGACCTGGTCACCCGTATGTATGGTTCACAAGGATTTGTCTAACCCCAGCACAGCACAACCCTGGACTATACTGGGGACCTGCAGCCCCTTTTGCAACTGAAAAGACCTTCTTTCTCGTAGGAGATGCCGCACAAGTTCGTGATAGCTGTGCTGATGGAGTACATTCGTTCTCTGAACCAGTTTCAGATTACAGTACAGGTACCTTCAGGGCTATCTGCCATCCTAGAGGAGTGAGGTCACAGCATGCTTTGTCAGGCTCAAGAGCTGGCTTTTTCACATGCAGACCCAACATGGCAGTTGTGTTTAGTGGGGATGCGAACTTTGGTTGAGAAGTTACCACTAAGCTCTGGCCTGGGAGTTGCGACTGTTGCAGTGCTCAGCCAGCCATGGTTGGCCGACTTGGTAATGTCCTTTACCTGCCTTGTGTTCTAGCATTACTTACATGAACTTGTCATCAAGACACTTGTGCAGCACAACCTCTTCTACATGCTCCACCAGTTTCTGCAGTACCACGTGCTCAGCGACTCCAAACCTCTGGTCTGTACCCCTGGGTCTTCACTTTGGTCGTCACCAACACCGTCCAGTGGTGACCTTTCAGCTGAAGCTAGTTGAACCCTGTCTTTCAGGCCTGCCTGCTGCTGTCCCTAGAAAGCCTTTACCCTCCCGCCCACCAGCTGTCTCTGGACATGCTGAAGGTAACTGCTCCGCCACAGCTTTCGGGGTCACCAGATCCCTCCTATGGTGGCCCTGACCGCCATCTTTCTCACTTACAGAGACTGTCAACAGCAAACGATGAGATAGTAGAAGTTCTTTTATCCAAACACCAGGTGTTGGCTGCCTTAAGGTTCATCCGGGGCATTGGTGGCCATGACAACATTTCTGCACGCAAATTCTTAGATGCTGCCAAGCAGACTGATGATGTCATGCTCTTCTATACCATATTCCGCTTCTTCGAACAGCGAAACCAGCGTTTGCGAGGGAACCCTAACTTCACACCAGGTGAGGGGAGGCCCGGGGTGACCGCAAACAGGAGCATACTCGTGGTGGGAACTTTCCTAAGTTCCCAACAGCCCTCTGAGACTCAGCAGGGGAGTATTCAGACAGAATTCAGGGGCTGTGGACATACTGTTTCATATATGATCTTGAAGTATTCCTTAAGAAGTAAATAGTAATAAGTCAGATGCAAGGGAGGACAAGCTTCAGTTCCTGTGTGTATGTATATGTATGTATGTGTATATGTATGTGTGTATGTATGTGTGTGCATGTATGTATGTATGTGTGTGCATGTATGTATGTATGTGTGTGCATGTATGTATGTGTGTGTGTGCATGTGTGTGTGTGTGTGTGTCTGTGTATATTCAGTGCAGACAGCAATGAGTGGCAGGTCAGGTTGCTTGCTCATCAGTCTACCAGGGCAGTCGGCTGGGGCTGAAGGCGTGGGCTTTGCAATACAGACTGACAGTGATCTCAAACTTTAGGAGGATGAGGTATTTTATTAAAGAAAAATAAGTTAAAACCCATGAGCTTTCCTGCATTTCCTTCTTCCCACCCATAACTAGCTGGTGACTGAGGCTACATTTTCCCCACAGGAGAACACTGTGAAGAACATGTCGCCTTTTTCAAGCAGGTTTTCGGAGAACAAGCTCTAATGAGACCTACAACCTTCTGAAGTCCTTTGATAGTTTTTAAATATAAAAATGTACAAAGTTAATTTATTGCATTAATAAAGCTCTTTAAACTACAAAATGTTGTAATAAAGTACCTACAACACCCTCAAATGTTGCTTAAAAAGCTGTAGAATGTGAGTGGTAGCTAACTCCTGAAAAAGGAGACAGCATAACTGACTGGCTTTTCAAAATGGCAACTGGGTCACGTTCACAGCCACCCAACTGTCCTTCCTCTTGCCCAAGGTAAGTTTTGTTTGTTTTCTGTTGTCGTCCCTTCAGTGTCCATAATACTGCTTCACAGGTCACAGGTGCATTCCTGAGTTTAGAAGTGTGGGTGGAGCTGCATCTGCCACGTCGGTGACACAGCCTAACGCCTGGAACAACCAGCACGCAGCACGGCCTGACAGTACAGCTGCCGTGCAGAAACTTGACCTCTCCATAGACAAAGTCTCCAACGCCCGTTACAAGGCTAAAAGTTGAGCAGCTGTTCTCGCTCTGTCCCTTTGTATCGCTCTTGAGTGCTGTGTCTTTTAGCTTTATTTACGGACGGTCCTATGTGAGACAAAAGAAAGAATATAAACAATGTCCTAGATATGGAAGAAAGCCCCTGGTTTTGTTGGTTTTTCTGTTTTATTTTGTGTGCAGGTGTTTTGCCTGTATGTGTGCCAGAGACCAGAAGAGGTGTCAGATTCCCTTAGACTGGAGTCACAGACAGTTGTGAGCTGCCATGTGGGTGCTGGGGATCAAACCTGGATTCAGTGCTTTCAACCACTGAGCCTCTCTCCAGCCTCCAATTCTTCTATTTTTGTTCTTGGACTCCCTAACAAAGCTGTAAACAAATCAGTGCTGATCTCAAGCAGGGGCTATTTGTATGAGGCGTAGTCACCAAGAGCAGCGGCCATCAATACAGAGATGTTCAGGATTAAAATTTTCTGGTTTGTGCTAGGGTCTTTCAGCCTAGGCTGCCCTCAAACACATGACAGATAAATGACATTGACCTCTGGAGCTGTCCTTCTATCTCCCGAGACTGGGACTGCCGACTTGTGACCCCATGCCCAGCTAATACAGTTTTCTTTTTGCAATAGTTTTCCTCCCATGCCTGTGAAATATAAGTACTCTTACCTATGTAGCTGAGTAAGACGGGAAGAAATATCAGTCCGTGAGTGGCTCCGAGTAAGACAATGGCTAAGTACATCCTAAAGTAAAATATCTCAAAAATTTGAGATTTGGCAAAGGCCAACACCACAATCCCTCCAAATTTTGTGAGTGTGATTCCACTGAATACCTGAAGAGGAGAAATGACGTGTTAGCATTGATGAGCATGGATTGTCAAACAAACCTGCCTTAGCATCGGTGTCCAAAGGGCCGTGGGATGGCTGCAGAACTACGGAGACACTGCTTTCTGCCTAAAATTGCTTGGTCTACTGCTTTGTTTGCATGTATCTGAGGGTGAGTGCAAAGGTGTGGAGGCTGGAGGCTGACTCTGAGTGGCTTCCTCAGTGCTGAGACAATCTCACTGAAAGCTTGAGCTCAGACAGCTGGACTGGCTGATGAGTGACCTCCAGGGAGCCAGCCCTCACTACCCATCAGAGCTGGTGTTGCACATGTACCAGTGTGCACACCTCCTCAGGCCAGCTGGGATCCAAATTCAGGTCCCCATGCTTGGTGTGGCAAGCACCTCACTGGCCGAGTCAGCTAGCCCTAGAGAAAAAGCTTAGAAAAAGTCAGAAGGGTAAAAGATGTTTCCTTAGAAAATTGTCTTCCACTCTTAACTGTAGCAGCCTTGGCTTTCTGGTTCAAATCAAGATGTATCTGAACTAAGACACGTTCTTAGATGGAAACTAAAAACTTTAAAAAGATGATAGTGTGGGGGTTTTGCAAGCAAATGCATGTGAGTAAATCCTCAATTTCCATCTTCCACTTGGGTCTGGAGATCAAACCAGGCTTGCGGACCAAGCACCTTTGACCTGCTCAGTTATTTTGCTGGCCTGGGAAATAGTTTAAGTGTCTGACATTACCACAACACAGACGCCTAAGTTTTCACTCTCCCGATATTTTCTATGGTGGTAAACTGGTTGGCGGCACTGTGATAAAGAGCGGGGTCAAACACCTCCAGGCATCAACTAGAGCCCGGTGAGCTCTGCAACGCAGGAAACTCTTGCTCTCGCCACATAGTGCTGGCTTCTAGCTCTCTCACGTCTAAACTTCCTGTTTAAGCCATCCAGTTGCCTAAAAGGGACCACACAAGGACAATTCTGAGGAATTACAGGTCTGTTCACGATGTAGCCAGCTATTTAGTGAACTGTGTGAAAATCTGTCATTGCTGGGAGCTGCCACTTAAGGAATGGTTTTACCCACTCGATTTGTGTCTCTCCTGAGAGGCACCCCTTGCAGGCGCCACCCATCCTGGGGCCTAGCATACTCACAGAACTACCCATGTGGGCCAGCGCCTCTTCTGCTCGGCTCACGCGGCTTCCTTTGGTACTCATGGTGAACGCTCTCGTTATATGGCTGCAGAACTCCACAGAAATGCCACAGCTCTGAAACAAAGCGATCTCTTCAGCTGAGAACTCCCCCAACCACAGCAGGAAGCTCAGAAGTCCTCTAGGTACTACCCGGCGATCCACTCTTCTATACCATCTTGGCTTTGATCTGGGGGGGGGGGTTTCTGGACACTTTTCAAGGTTACCTATATCCTTCCCCACTGATCGGCACACTGTCACTCCTTTGATCGGGCCTCACTGCCACTCTGAAGGGGTTCCTATCTGAATGTTTACCTTTCATTCATACTTTGTCAAGCTCACATCTTCAACAGTTTTTTTTGTTGTTGCTTTTTGAGATAGGGTTTACCCACGTAGCCCCAACTGTCCTGAAACTTGCTCTGTAGACTCGGTCCTGAAACCTCCTCTGCCTCCTGAGGGCTGGGATTAAAGGTGTACATCACCACACTTGGCTATATCTTCAATACTTTCTAACTATCTGGCAACTGTATGGGAAGTCCTACATAATAACCTGGTAAGTAAAACTTGGGTGTCTTTTTTTTTTCCTCGAGACAGGGTTTCTCTGTATTGTTTTGGAGGCTGACCTGGAACTCGCTCTGTAGGCCAGGCTGGCCTCGAACTCACAGAGATCCGCCTGCCTCTGCCTCCCTCCCCAAGTGCTGGGATTAAAGCCACCAACGCCTGGCTAAACTCAGGTGTCTTAATGTCATTAGGCTACAGGTTTTTTTTTGTTTGTTTCCAGACAATGTCATTTAGTTCTGGCTGACCTCAAATTTGCCGTGTAGCTAAGGGATGATGACTTTGAACTTCTGACCCTCTTCCTCTGCTTCCCCAATGCTGGGGCTATAGGTATGTACTCTCAAGCTTACACATAATGTTGGGGACTGAACTCTGGGATCATGCATCCTATGCAAACACTCTACCAAACTGAGTGAGTTACCAGTCTTTTTTTTTTTTTTTTTTTTTTTGAGACAGGATCTCAGTTTAGCCTAGGCTGGTCTCTAACTTGCAGGAGTTCTCCTATCTCAGTCTCTTGGACACTGGGACTATAACATGTGCCACCACACCAGGTCAAGTGGTTTTGTGGTCCTTTCTGAACAATGGAGACAGCGCATCCAAACAGGTCACGGAACCACATTTTCACGTCACAGCACCATGAGCCACACTAGTCACTATCGCTGCAAACAAACAAAAGGAGAGAAGACTGCAGCCTTGAACTTGCGAGCCTCCTGCCCTAGCTGCCAGAGGGCTGGGAATGCCCAGCTTCAGGAACAGTGGTTTTCTGCTCCTGCGCGGTCTCAGTGCTCCCTCAGTGCCCTGCTGACTCAAGCACTCACCCTATCTCTCCCTGGCACTACGGGCAGAAGGCAGCCACAGTATTTCAGGCCCCTTCAGAACTTACACGAAACCCGAGGCACAGGAGCTAGGGACAAATCGAGATTAGAGCAGGACTCACCATCACCAGGTTGACCAAGGACACAGCATTCAGACTGATGCCCCACAGCCACATGACCCCGAACATGTTGACCAGGATCATGGCTATGGTGACACACATGATGACTGCAGACCACAGTTCGCAGCCCAGAACCACCAAGGTCACCAGAAATATGGAGCCCAGAGATACACTGAGGTTAAAGATGGTGTCATCAATAATGGTCAGGTACTGTTCGTAGAAGACGTAGAACACACTAGGGAGGAGATAGGTGGTTAGAGCTGGCTCTCCTGGGGTCTTTCTGTTTTACCCCACCACCCTCAAAGTAGGGAGACTGCTGAGAGGTGACAGACACCCCAGAATACCACCTGAGATTAGCATGATGCACCTACAGCCACCCAACTATCTTTGATAGCCACTGACAGCCAAAGAACGACCCTAAAGTAACCCCAAGTGTGTGTTTACATATAGTTTTCACTTAAGCCCAATTCCTGCTGCCTTATAAACACTGTCAAAGAATTCCAACGACTGTTAGGAAAAGAAACAAACCATCCAGGGCTGCTCTGGGAACCACCCTGGGTCATGGCAGTGTTAGCCCAATTGTGCCTGAGAATTAGGAAATGCACTCCAAATGGTCACACAAAGAGGCTGCCATTCTTCAAGGAAGACCATGCTTAATGGCTTGAGAAAAACAGTCATTGGTTTGGTCTGCCTTCTGTAATTTTCAAGGAAAAAGCATCAAATGAAAAGTCTGTATCCAAGTACTATCTCAGGCACTGAGAGATCAGGGATCCGTGCCAGCTGCCGACTGCATGACTGGACACAGGCATGCCCCTTGTGCAAGGCTTGCTCTCCTGTGTTACTTCACCATGTGCCTCTCTAGGCTGGTACAGCACACCAAGTTCTGTGTCTGTAGTCCCCAGAGCATAGCAGACGCGCAAGATTCTGGCAATGCTCACCTCCAATTCCCTTCATACAACATTACTGGCTAAAGCAGGTGTCAGAATGAGAGCTAGGGATCCTCAGCCCTCCCCTCCCCAATCCCATCCCTGCTTTACCTGTACGGGAACACGCGGTAGTTACTCCCCTTAGAATTCATGGTTTCTGTGATGTTACTGGCTATAAGCTGGGCTTTCTTCATAGCATCAATGTAGTCAGCAGAGGTCTTAAGGACTGTGTGGTAGGTCATGAAGTAAGTGGCCCCAACATAAGTGTCATCTCCAATGATGTTAACAGCCGAACTGTAAGCAGCATGTCCTCTGAGAAAGAGCCAGGGGTGTCAGAAAGTACTGCTTGTAGTAGAATATGAGCACTCTGGGTGAAGTCACCTGACCTGACCAGATGGATGAAGGAGGCCTATGGAAGGCTTTGCCTTATTATCTTACTGCTGCATTTTGCCTGCTGCATGGCTGCTATTGTTTCTCTATCTGATTCCATTTAAAATCAAACATGATGCAGAGTTAACTTTGTACTACTACATGGCAGGTGAGAAAGCACAAGGACCTGAACTTGAATCCACCCTGGCAGAGTCCCCTCACCTTACCCCAACAACTCCTGCGTGAATGGGCACACCAGCACATGCCCACAGGCTAGGAGTGCAGAATGGGCCAGCCTCAGGGAGGTGTCTGGCATGACACTGCACAGTGGACACTCTCTTTGGCTACTACTTTCTAACTGAATCCCAAAGAATGCCCATGCTTTCATGAAGAAAATTCCAGAATAACCTCGATAATCACAAGCAAAGCCAATTCTAAGCTCTATTCTTCTCTTACTTTTTAGAGGTTGTTTTCATCAGAGGTAGCAGAAATCTCAAAACAGACATGACACACACATGTAAGAAGACTGCTCAAAAATCAAGTACGTTCATGTGAATTACATCACATGTGATGTTCAACTTTCACCTACAAATGCTTCCAAGTCAATCCTCTTATCTTTACTATCTCAGGGCCAGACATGGGCCCATATGGGCAATAGGTGGTATGGTAGTTTGAACGTAATGGGTCCCTATAAGCTCACAGGGAGTGGCACTAGTAGGAGGTATGGCTTTGTTGGAGGAAGTGTGTCACCGTGGGGGTGGGCTTTGAAGTCTCTTATGCTCAAGATACTGC
Organism: Mesocricetus auratus; assembly: GCF_017639785.1. Lineage (NCBI taxonomy): Eukaryota > Metazoa > Chordata > Mammalia > Rodentia > Cricetidae > Mesocricetus > Mesocricetus auratus. Next base: position 43,373,988 of record NW_024429198.1, read on the forward strand.
CCAGTGTCTCAGTTCACTTCCTGTTGCCTATGGATCAAAGATGTAGAACTCTCAGTTCCTTCTCCAGCTCCATGTGTGCCTGCCTGCCATGTTCCACCATGATGATAATGGACCAATTAAATGGTTTCCCTTATAAGAGTTGCCAAAATCATGATGTCTCTTCACAGCAATAAAAACCCTAAGATAGGAGTTGGTACTAGGGACTCGGGTATTGTGAAAGGCCTGACTATACTTTTGTTTTGAAGAATTTGGACTTTGTTATGTTGGGTCAAGAAAGCAGTGGAACACTTTAAGTGCTGCTTAATGGGCCATCCCAGTAGGAGCATGGAAGACAGTGGAACTATGGGTGATTTGAACTGTGGGGGCCTAGCTCAAGAGGTTACAGAGGGGAAGAATATTAATATGTGGCCTAGAGATTGTTCTTGTGGTATTTGGTAAAGAAAGTACCTTTGTCCTTGTCTGAAGTCTGCCTGAGGCTAACGGGAGTAGTTTTGGATTCACTGCATTGTCTAAGGAAATCTCAAAACACTCTAGTATAGACTCTGTCCTGCGGTTACTAGTAGTAACTTTAATGAAGATTGATAATGAAAAGGAACAAGCAGAGCAAGGAAAAATACAAAATGTACAATTTGAGGAGGAAAGTAGCACCAGGAAGTAGAACAGAGCTAAATCCTATGTTCAAGGAGATAAACAGATTAAGAAATGGAATAAAGGGAATGGTGGCCTCAGGGCAAGATCCCACCCAGCTAAGTTTCCAATTTGTGAAAAGGAATTAAAGAGGTGGATATGGTGGTGCTTGCTTTTTTGTTTTGTTTTGTTTTGTCTGTTTCACAAAAACAGGGTTTCTCTGTGTAGTAGTCCTGGCTGTCCTGGAACTTGCTTTGTAGACCAGGTTGGCCTTGAACTCGCTGAGATGGCCTGCCTCTGCCTCCCAGGTGCTGGTGATAAAGGCGTGCGCCACCACTGCCTGACTTGGTGCACACTTTTAATCTCAGCACTCTAGAGGTAGAGGTTGGTGAATCTCTAAGTTTAAGATCAGCTTGGTCTACAGATTGAGTTCCAGAATAGCCAAGTGTAGGCAGTGAAGAAAACCATGGAAAACAGAAAGCTGGAAGAGATGTAATTGAACAAGGGGGCCATGCTTCAGGCAGAACTTGGGGTAGCATGGATTAGAAGAACCTAAACCTTAAACTCTGGCAACATGGCCAAAGCGGAGATGCTGGTCCTTAAACCCACTGGCACAATGGAACTTCCCCGGGCCTCTCACTCTCCATCTCCAGATGTTCACCCTTGCCTCTGCTCCTTCAAGATATGTCTACGAATCTGCCTCCATCCGCATGCTCAGGACAGGAACCACAAGTAGAAAATGAGTGCCCAGTGAGGATTAAATCTGCTGAAAACCAAGGAGTTCCTTTAAATGGGGTCTCTACTTTTTCAGGACTAAGACAGGGTAGAGAAGAGGCCCTTTCCCACAAGCCTACTAATCCAGACTCTTTCCTTCCAAGTTAAAACTATGCTGGATGCTTACGTGACACGGCTCTGCAACACTTACCCTTTGCCACATTTGGGGTTGGGGTTATCGGAAAGGAACATGGGCAGAAATTTCATGAACTCCTTCCCCTGTGGCCTCTGTTTGCCCTCTGGAGTCAGAGGTCTGCAGCGGATGCAGGTTGGGTCAATCACTGGCAAAAGAGGAGAGCCTATCATTAGAAAATGAGCATCAAGATTTACACAAACACTTGAGACGAGGTACAGCTCCCTGCACCTTTCCCTCCTTCCAAAGCTTTATATCCATATGATTTCATAGTTGAATAAACGTCAGACCCAGGTTATTCTGTCTTAGGCAAACCAGACAGCACGCCCTCCTGATGTGGGTGCCTGTTAGGAGCAGTACAAAGAGGCCAGGACTCTCATGCTTTCATGAAGAAAATTCCAGAACAACTTGACACTTACAAAACCATAGGGAAAGCGTGCTTTGAGCAGACTTCGGTTGGCAGTCTTAAGAAAAGCAATAAATGTGGTCTGAACAAGATGAGAGGTCTGACCGGGAAACCGTGTGTCCTTGCTTGACACGCAGTCAGAGAGAGCTGTATGTGCGTGCATGGTTGAGGGAAGGGACAATGACAAAGGGAGGGACATGCAGCCAACACTGACAAACAGGCACCAACTGAGGCAAAATGCAATGGTTAAGTGATGCTACCATTTTCTGAAATTAAAAAAGGAAAGATCTAGATTACCAGAAGCGTTGCAGAACTGGTGAGTGGCGTTGTAGAGTCTACAGCAGGAGGACTGTGGTGCGACCCAGTCAAAATAATCGTCAATCCAGGATGAGGGGGCAAAGCCTATGCGGGTACTGGAGAACAGGAGAGAAAATGACTGGCTTGCTTGGGAGTTCCTGGAAACCACTTCCTCTCCATCTGACATGCTGCACTGGCGTGACTGAACACAAAGCATCGAGACGACACGTGGCCGGTGAGCCTGCTACGCTCACCTGAAACTTGGTCTAACCGACTTTTTGAAATGACAATAACAAAGAGCAACCTTCCTAAGAAAATCTGTTTCTAGTGAGAAATTTCAGGCCTGAGTTGATTCTGGCCGAGAGTTCCTCCTTCTGGCCATCTCTGCTCAAAGGACCAAAACTGGGCACGGCGAAGACACCTGGTCTGCAACCCTAACTCCCAGGAGGCTGAGATGGGGTGAGTTTCAAGTTCAAGACCAGCTTGGGCCACATAGGGAGACCGTATCTCAAAATAAACACATTAAAGAGAAAAAGGAGTATAAAGGACCAGGCAGTCCTGATACTGACTAGGTGTCCAGCTCAGCTGCGTTAAATATCTGCTGCACCAGGGAGTCATTGTCACAGCCCATGCCGCCGCACACCATGTTCTGCCCTTTGTGGGTAGTGTAGTTATGGCCTTCCTCCAGGACAAAGTAGACAGGTGGGCCCGAGTGCAGGTACTGACCGAGCGATTTGAAATAGTCAATCACATAGGAGTCCTGGAAGGAAGACCACAGAAAGAAAAGGCGCGCTTTGATGGGAGCTAGAGGAGGAGATGGAGACCGCTAACAAAAAGAGGGCAGCGCAGCCACCAGCCTAGACTCACGGTTCTCTTCCCCAGGTCCCAGCGCATACCCGTCGCTAAGCCCCAACCAGAAGCATCTCGTAAGGTGACCACAGCTTATGGCTGCTTCACCGCTAAGGCGATGGATGCCATAAAGAATAGTGTGAGTTAACGGGGGCAGTGGCGCACTCCAGCAGAGTCCTGGGGTTCACTGTCATCCCTTGCGTGGTTAGCATTCAGAAGCAAGCATCAACACCTACACATATGCTCTGAAAGCTATTCATCATCCGCTACAAGGTAAAGAAAAGAAAGCACCTTACATTTGGCATTGAAAGAGACTGATCCAATCCGATTTCTACTTTGTTCATGACTGCAATACTGAATGACAGAACACCCACAAATACAGCTATCTGGAAAGAAAAGTAAATGGCAAGACACCAATTACTAATGTAATAATAAATTGAAGAATAGAAATAAAATCTTACAGACAAAACACGTGATTTTATTATTTTTGGTTTTTCATGACAAAGTTTCTCTGTGTAGCTTTGGAGCCTGTCCTGGAACTTGTTCTGTAGACCAGGCTGGTCTCGAACTCAAAGAGATCCACCTGCCTCTGCCTCCTGAGTGCTGGGACTAAAGGTGTGCACCATCACTGCTTGGTTTGATGTGATTTTATTTTATGTTTGGAAGTATTAGAGGTTGAACCCCCATGCCTTGTGTAAGACTAGGCATGTACTCTAACACTGAACTACATTCCCAGTCCAGAGCCAGACTTTGCTAGAATGCTAAAATAGAAAATCCAAGAACTATTCCGGGTGTTGGTGGCACACGCCTTTATTCTCAGCACACAGAGGCAGAGACAGATGGATCTCTATGAGTTCGAGGCCAGCCTGGTCTACTGAGAGAGTTCCAGTACAGCCAGGGCTACGCAGAGAAACCCTGTCTCGAAAAACAAAAACAAAAAAACCCCTAAAAACAAAACATAAGAAAAAAGCACTAGAAAGGACCCTGCTACTGTACTTTTGCCTTTGTATTTTTGGAATGTATTCATGGTGGTTGGAAGTGTCCTCCCAACCCTCTCGGAAAGCATGTGACACATCTGTGTAGCGAGAGCAGGCAGAGAGAAGCCACAGAAAAGTTCATACCACAATTGGTCGCAGCCAGTCTTTCAGCAGAAGGGGGGCAAAGTGGTTTTTGAAGAAGCGAAACAGGTAGCTCTCGGAGGCCTGGGTGCCTCTGTCACTGTCAGAGCCTCCCACACAGCACAGGATGTCCAGCCGATTTTTCTAAGGGTACAGAGAGGACGAGGCTACAAAGAGAAGCTGACATCACCCGACTCTAGATTCACACACATCCTAGACCTTACCTCTTGCCTCTTAACATCTAACCCCAAGAGGCTCACAAAGCAGGTGACCTGAAGGAGGAAGTCAATGAAGACCGCCAAGCCCGCAAACAGAGAGAAGGTGTGGACAGCTGGCATCGAGGACAGCGCCCCTACGGGGAGAGGGAAGTACTGTCACACCGCTTAGAAGACTGCACACATGCAACTGACCCCCACTACACTGCTCATATCAGGATCAAAAGTAGTTTTCATGGTTGTCAGTATTTAACAGTGGACTAAGGCTGGCCTCATGGTCCTAGGAACAAACGAAGACATCTGCCTCTTTAGATGGGTCGTGCGGGCCTCAGGGTGCCCCAGCAAGTGGTGAAGTCTGCTGAAGTGGCCCTGACACCGAGGCCCCACCTCAGCTGCCATCGCTAACACACCTGCAATGGTTTTCTTACAAGAAAAGTGAAATGACACTTCCCACTGCACCTGTGCCTATCACTAAAGACCACCGTTTTCAAAAGCATGTTGCCCTGGAGAAATGAAGAGTAACAAGGTGCCGCGTGCCAAGCTCGCCACCTATACCCCGCCTGCAATGGCCCGGGTAAGAGCTGGCGGTCATGTGACCTCAGACAATGTGAAGGCTGTCTTCTCAGCAGACTTCCAGCCTCACTCAGCCTCTACAAGGAGGCTTTCGCTCTCTTTCTACACTTTGGAGATGGGTTGCACAGGCAGCATCACTGTGCCAAAGAATCCCCGAGGACTTATTCCAGCTCATTCTGAGAGAAGCTCTACTCATTAACGAGCCTGTTGCCCGGGAGTTTGTGTTCAGGGAGGAAGCCTGTCTGAAAACAGAGAGCCTTCTGCATGCCAATATGCGTGGGCAGTGCCAAGGGCTCCGTGGCCATGTAGGGATGCCATTTTCAAATACTAATACTTGCTACAGGCACAAGAAGGAGAGGTGACAAAGAGCTCAAGTCTCTGTCATCTTGAATCCCAGCATCAATATTGTCCCAAGACATGAAGGGACAAGACACTTGAAAGCTGACTCCTGACACTGCCCAACACCAAGACATGGGGTCCAGCAAGTGACACTCCAGCTAGGAAACAGCTCACAAAAGCGAACAATACAGGGGGCATAATCAGATAGAGCAAGCCGCAGGCCTGATACAATCTACAGTAAAATTACCAAAGAAAAACGCCGAGGTCTCAGAGAAGGAAGACAGGAACATAGTAGGGGCCACTTCCCCAAGGATCCTGCCCAGTTGCTGATCCAGTGTCTCCTCCTGAAGACGCTCGTCTCTCTTAAAGAAAGAGAAATGCACTATTAAAACTTCTCTGCAGCAGAAAAGTCACCTCGTTCCTGTCTTCTGCTAACTTGAGGGAAGGGAAGCAATGACTGGCTGAGTAGCTGCAGCGACTAAGCCTGTGAACTGGTGAAGCCATTTAATTAACCTGGTTAATTGAATCAGATCACCAACCTGGGCTCATGTATCAGACAATTGCCTGGTACACGGGTTGCAGGAGGGTGGATCACTAAATGACACTTGTACGTCACTGAGTCTCCACTCGGACAAGGAAGGACCCCAGGCAACTGAGACCACATTCTACAGGAGCAGACTGTGTGGACACTGTGCCTTTAGCAGAATCTCAGGACACAACAAATCTGTTATGTGTCTACAGCATGCTGGACTCAGTAACATTTATACTTGAAACAACATTCTTAGTGGTCAGGTCTTATTGCACACATGTGAAATGGGTCTTTAATACCAAATTCTCATTTTATATCCCACACATCAAAGACACCAAGGAGCCGCCGAGGAAAAGGGTGTGAGGCTATCTGCATTTCAAAGGCATGCTGGGTGCTAAGCAGGCACTCACAAACCGGAGAGTCTGGGGCTCGGTCTGTGCTTCTGTTGACGGTGAAGACTTACCTGGTAGGTCTGCACTAGAATGAAGATGTTGTCCACCCCGACAGCCAACACCAAGAACGGGATGACTTCGATGACAATGAGGGTCAGTGGCATCCCCGTGTAGCTGAAGATGCCCAGGGAGCAGGCCACTGAGCTCAGCACTATCAGGATTCCCGCGATGCCCAGTGAGATTTTAGAATCCACCTGATATCAGGCAAAGGCACAGATCATCAGAGAGCTCTCTGTCCTACATGTTAGAGGGTCTATCCAAAATAAGAGCTAAATGTACAGTCCACAGTGTGAAAGGACATAGAGAAACTTCTAGGTTTCTTCCTAGCAACAAAGTTCATGCACTCACAGGTCAATTTTTTTTTCAGGGAGGGGAGGTTGGGGAGGGGGAGTTGAGACATGGTTTCTCTGTGGCTTTGGAGGCTGTCCTGGAACTAGCTCTTATAGACCAGGCTGGTCTCAAACTCACAGAGATCCGCCTGCCTCTGCCTCCCGAGTGCTGGGATTAAAGGCGTGCACCACCACCACCCCTCCCACACTCACAGGTAACAGATAGCATGATCAAAACGGGAAAAAAAGTAGTTTATGTGAAGTAAGGTTTAGGTTTAAAGGGAAGAAAGCTGATGCAGAAAACAGAAAATTACATGTAACTAGCATGAAGTTCATCGAAACACCACCACATGTGAGGAAGCCTTGGGAAGAACGAATTAATAAAGGCAGGAAAACATGACACGTCACAATTTGGATTGTCATTTCTACACAAATATTCAGGGGCCTCTAACACCCTACTCATGTGCCCCTGACACTTACCAGAAGTCTGCTACAGCTCTTTATGTGTCCCAAGGCAAGGGAAATATACAGAAACATGATGGCATAGCTGATGGCAATGGTGAATGCGTCACTCTTACTTTCCCGGTTGAGTTCATCTTCAAGGCTTCTCTCAGCAATGAAGGAAATGGTCAGATTGGGATTCTTGTAGTTTTTCACAAAATTAATAAACCTGAAGAACAAACATGTGACATTTACATTTCTAATTAAAAACTATTTGATAGTTGAGTAAGAGCAGTCTCCTGCTTAACCTCTCTCTGCCCAGGAGCCTGGCAAGATGCCCTCAAACTACAGGCAAATTCCAGATGCTGACTGTTCTGCCTTTCGTGGTGGTACAGGCACCAAACACAAGACCTTGGGCACTCTGAGGTCAAAACTGTACCTCTTAAGCCCAGACTGAAATGGTCTACCGTTTAGAACATGTTTAAAATCAACTCATGCTCTATTTTTTCCTCCAGAGACAAGTCTCACTATGTGCCCACGCTGGTCTTGGACCTCTGAGTTAAGTGATCCCTCTGCCTCAGTGTGAGGACTGGCATGCACCACCGCGGTAGGCTTAACAAAGGGTTAAAAACAAATATATAAGGTCAACACAAACTGTCAGATCACATCTGATTTCCTTACAGGAAATCGTAAGCTGCTTCTACATTCACATGCCAGCAAGGCCCCACGCGGCCATGACAGACTGAGATGAACAGACTCAGTCTTTCTAATTACAAACTTATCACAGCCATCAAGAAAGTGTGACCCTGGCACAAGAACGACATACAGACAGAAGCATAAAAGGAAGAGCTATAAACATACTGTGTCTGACAAGGATGCTATGACCACTCAACAGTGAGCAGAAAACCTTTTCAGCAAATGGTCAAAGACAATTAGATGAATAGCCATATGCAAAGAATAAAGAGAGACCTTTACCCTCACACCACACACAAAACTTAATGGGCTGTGAGTGGCAGTGTAGGGATGGTCAGGGCTGGGGGCTGAGAGATGGTTTAACAGTTAAGGGCGGTGGCTGCTCTTCCAGAGAACCCGGGTTCCATTCCCAGCACCCACACGGCAGCTCACAACAGTCTGTAACTCCAGTTCCCTGAGATCTAACACCTTCACACCAATGCACATAAAATAAGTTAAAATAAATTAAAAACAAAAAAGACTAAAAAAAAATCAAGGGTCGGGTATGCAGCTCCATAGCAAAACATTTGCCTAAAATAGGGGCCTGGGTTTGAAAGATTTAAATGGATCAAATTAAAATTATAAAATTCTCAGAGGAAAACACAAGGGTAAATCTGTCATCTCAGCTTCTCAGATACACCACAAGTAAAGCAATAAAAGGAAAAATCTGAACCTCAAAATGAGTAACTTTTATGCTTCCAAAGTTCAAAGGGGGAGAACCATAGAAATGGAGACAATATCTTGAAATCACATATCTGATAAGGGACCGACTTCTACCTAGAATATATAATAGACTTTTACAATTCTAAATAAAAGAAGCACAGAAAATCCAGTTAAAATGGGCAAGGCTATGGAGAATAAGTTCATGAAAAGATGCTTGAGATTTTTAATCAAGAAAATGAAAATCACAGGGCTGGGGATGTCACTTCGATGATGCAGTATCCACTGAGCATGCACAAAACCCTAGGTTCTGCCCCTGGCATGGCACAAAACAGGGCACAGTGGTGTAAGCTGTGACCCCAGCACTCGGGAGGTAGAGGCAAGAGGATCAGAAGTTCAAGACCATCCTCTTCTACACAGCAGGTTCAAGGCTGGCCTGGGCTACACAGGACTAACACAAAAAAGAAATCAGAAAATGTTACTCAGTGCTACTCATAACAGCCGGCATGAAAAACAGATAATGCATGCAAGCACTGATGGCATCACTACACAGTGGAAACTACCAATCAGGTCTTCAAACGTTAAAACAGAGTTACTGTAGGACCCCGTGATTCTATTTCTACAGACACACACGTCTCCGAAGGAAATGAAAACATGCCTAATAAAAGTGTGTAAACAAATATGCACAGAACCATTCTTTAGAATAGCCAAGAGACAGATGCAGCCCAAATGTGTGAAAAAGATAAATGCATGAATAAAACGTGGTGTGGCTACACAGTGAAGTATTTGTCAGAACGAGAAACAAAGCATTAACACATGTCCTACATGGATAACCCTGAATACACACGGTAAGCAAAGAAAGCCAGACATGAAAGTCCACATATATAGCTGTATTCATACACCATTAACAGCAGAAAAGCCTATGAGGGCAAGGGCAGATTGTGGCTGCCTAGTGCTGTGGTGAGAGGTTAAAAAGATGGGGGGGGGCAGGACAGCTAAAGGGCATAGCATTTATCCTAACAGAACATTCTATTGGCTGAGGCCTTAAGTGGAATATTCAACATGAGAGGATTGTACAAAGGTGTATGAATACATACAAATATCATTCACAACATGTGCTTCAAAGACTTCTTAGCATAGCTACTACCAAGTAAAAATGGCGTTACTTGGCCCTGCTGCAAACCAGACAGTGAGGTCCAAGAGAGCAAGCTGCCCATGTTCAGCCCCAAGGATGACTCACTCTTTCTCCCAGGCCTGGGCCCTCTGGAGCTTCTCTGTGTCGTTATAGTAATTACTGACAGGGAAGGTGATCACAAGTGCAGTGGCATTATTGTAGTTCTGATCTAGAAAGCAAAAATGTGACATCAATAAGACAAGTACTAGCATGCAAAGTCAGCTAAACACGAGTCGCTGGTCTCCCACTAGAGATCCCTCTGCAAGCAGCAGGCATGAAATGGCTCTGTGCATGCAGATAACAAATACAAAGGCAGAGGATTCTGACAGTTGTCACTCAGGAAGAATAGTCTTTCATTAAAAAGAACTGAGCATCAACCCCGGTTTATTTTCCCCTTTTATAACTTTGTTTTTTAACAGCTGTACATAATGGGTTTAACTGCAATGTTCTCCTACACAGACATAATGTACTTTGATCGCACGTATGCCCAGTGACCTCTTTGCACCTCCCACCCCTGCTGACCCCCACCTGTGTTCTTCTGGTCCCTCTTGTATTTGCAGGTCTTCTTTCTGAGTGAGGTCTCTACATGTAGCCCAGACTGACCTCGAAGTCACAGAGATCCGCCTGCCTCCGCCTCCGCCTCCCGAGTGCTGGGATCAAAGATGTGCGCTACCACACGTGACCAATGATGGTTCTTAATGACACAGTGTGTACATTGCAAACATTTCAAACTAAGTGGAAAGATGTTTGTTGTAGTTTCTCTCCTCTTTCCAAATTTCTATTCTATTCTTAGTTCTCCTCCTCAGTCTGTGGGCAGCCAGCTTTGAAGAGTTTCAGGCACACACATAGGCAAACACACGTGCGTGGTCTTCCCTTTCTTCTTTTCACAAAGAGTCATTTTGGAACCTACTGTGTCATACATCTCAGAACTTTAGAGGCTGAAGAAGGTTTAAGTTGGTGGCCAGTTAGGGCCACCTGGCCAGGGTCTAGGCCAGCCTGAGCTACAGAGCAAGGCCCACTCTCCAAACACAAACCAAAAAAAATGTGTCTAAAGAGATTGCTCCTTCTCAGTAGATAAAGATACAAAATGCTTCCTTATTCTTTTCTGCAGTATAAAACATTCCAGTATCCAGGTCCCCATTGGTGGATATCTTTGCATTTAAAAAAATTACAAACAAAATTACTACAAAGGCTATCTATAAATATTTTAATGTATAATGTTCATATTTGTAGAATCATTTTCTTTGAGTCAAAACTATGAGTGTATCTAATTTCTGATAACTTCCCTACAAAATTTTGATCTGTATCTAACAAAATACTGAGTCCTACCTTGGGCAGGTTTTATTTTATGTGCTGTAGACATACCAGGAAGCAAAAACAGAAGAAGCCATCCCAGCCTGGGGCTTAGAGTCGCATAACTAACCAACCTTGCCATGCCGTCACCAACAACATGTGTTTTCTCAGTTCTGTGGCTTCTGCCAGTTCCTTAGGTACAAAGACTGAAGTGAACTCACTTCACAGAAGTGAGCATGAGTATTTTCTCCATGTAATTAAAGTCACTGGGGGGGGGTGCTGTGAGATGGCTTGGCAGGGGAGACATACTGAGTCTGGACCCTAGCACCCCATGAGAAGGCGGGATGGTCACTCACACCGCTGTTACCCTAGCATTTTGTGGGGCTGGCTGGCCACCAGCATACTCCCAGGTGCAGTGAGGCCCTCCTCTGGCCCTGTCCCACCCCTGCCATGTGAAACACACACACACACCCCTCTATTGCTTCTTGTAACTTTCAACTACTTTAAACATGACCCTCCTCCCCCACATAGCTCCTTTCATTAATGGTGGAATGTTGTCTGTTATGAGTAGCAATAGGTGTATGTGTGTGTTATTTTGCCTTTTACTTTAAAAAAATTTTTTTTTGGAAAACAACCTTTATTGAGAAGAAATAGCTCCCTATAGCCAGGGAGGGTCTCAAAAATGAATTTCCCTCTTGTTTTAATACAAGTAAACAAATAAACTGTTTCTTTTACACATGACTTTAAAATTCTTATAAATTCAGTCTTTCCTTTTGTGGCTTGAGTTTAAAAAACAAAAAAATCCCTCCTATGCTTTCTTCCATTTCTTTAACAGTTTTGCTTTTCACACACCCATCTTGGATCTCCTGGAGTTTGGTGGTGCTGGTGGTGCACACCTTTAATCCCAGCACTAGGGTGGCAGAGGCAGGGGAAATCTCTGTGAGTTTGAGGACAGCCTGGTCTACAGAGTGAGTTACAGGACAGCCAGAGCTACACACAGAAACCCAGTCTCAAAAAAACAAACCAAACAAACAACATAAAAAACAAAGAAAGAAGAGACCAGATCCACTTTTCCCTGTGGGAAGGCCTGTTATGACATCCTTTTCCCCCCACATAAGAAAGGGCTTTTTACAACTTGAGGCAGAACACATCTCAATTACAGATGACAACTTCTCTCTTCCCTTCTGAGGGAAGAGAAGCTACCTGGCCTCTTTAACAACTGGAGAAAACCTGTTTGGCTGGCGGCAATCAGGCAGCAGATGTTGGAGTTGTCATGAATCATCACCTTCCTGCACCACCTGCCCCAGAAGTGGCAAACAACTCAGAGTCACTGTCCTGACTGGTCAGAAAAACAATCCACTCCTTTTTGTTTTCTTGTTTTGTTGAGACAAGATCTCACTATGTAGCCTAGGCTAATCCCAAGCAAATGTTTCCCCAGCTTCTACTTCCTGAATGCTGAGGGTTTTTAAGGTGTGTGCCACCAAACCTGGCTCACTTCTTTTAAATCCTGAGTAAAATTCAAACCCAACACTAAAGGAGGTATCTTTGTAATCAGGAGACAGAAAGACTGCCTGATTTCTCAACTGTAAACACCTCCAAGGCTTCTTACCGTCATAGCCACCCAGCACAAGCCATGGGAACACAGGGCCTCCAAATGTGCCCAGGCAAGGATCATGGAGCAAACTGGTGTCATTCAGAGAGGTGGGAGCCCTGCCAAAAGTTCAGAGAAACTTACGATTAGAACCTCCAAGACAATCAACCTCCCCACTTCCCTGGCACTGCCTGCATTCCAAGCACACTCAGTTCCTGGTTGAATAACACATCTGTCACCACCTCTAGGGAATCAGGTCACTGGGCACCAGCCAGGAGCAGCTACAGCCCAGTGAGGCCAGTGACTCATGGTGTGTGGGACAGAGGGATAAACGGTACAGGGCAGCCCATGAAACCTCCTCCTCTGAAGATGAAGTAGGTGAAGGAGAGGACTGTGCTTTGGAGCCCATGTGGTGTCCTAAATGAGTGTGGGGGTTACAAAGACCCAACTGTCACAGTGCAGGTGTCTGAATGCTCAACAAACCAGCTCACAGACCGTCCAGGCACTGCGGCAGTGTCCTCCCATGTGACACTGTCTGACTTCGGTGCAGCCCTGGCTGTGAATGCGTGTCTGCTTTGCACCCCACACTGGTCACACCAAGACTGTTACAGACTGCCGTGTGCTGCACCAATCAGTGCAGCCTGACTCAAGACTGTTACAGACTGCCGTGTGGTACTGTGCACAGTTTCCTGCTCGTCTCTGGAAAACAACCCTTCCAGCATTTCCCTCCTGATCATTCCCCAACATGCATCAAATTATAATAGTCTATATATGGGCTCTATTGGGTTAGAATGGTTTGGTTTTCAAAACTAATGCTTAAGTTTCAGAAAATTTGTTAAAAGACTTGTGGCTTGGGAGTATTTACAACAATTTCTAAAATTGCCCCAAGCATACTTCTGTCTTGTATACTATGTATTTATGAGGAGAAATGCTCCGAACATCGATCATTGTAAAATCAAAATGTTGATCAACTCTGAAAGGCTTTGCAGTGTGCTGCGGTAGCCAGCGTCCACCCAAGCCTTCATTCTTTATGTCTAAGCAAATGAGCACCCCCCCCTCATTAGCATGTAAACTTGCTTTCGGCTTTAATGATAACTATGCCAAAGTGCTTCCAAACAAACTCATGATTTATCACCAGCATGTTTCATCTGCACTCATTTTATGTGCCACTATACCCAAATACCCAAGAATCCGTGACAAAAATCCCCTGGGTGAAAAGGGTTCACGAATGGAACGCACTGTGAGCACACAGGGAGCAAACAGGCATTTGGCAGAGGAGGAAAGCAAGGGGCGGTGACTCGGGAGTGAGCATGTGGCACATAGCGCTGGGCTCCCAAGACAGGAGGCAGGGCTGCAAGGGAAGAGAGCCAGGCTGTGAGGGACACGGACTCAGTGGCACCAGGTGCTGAGTGGTGGACCTTTATCCCAGAGACTCCGGGGTCATCAGGGTTCCAGGAGACGTGTTACACAAGCTATATGGGGGATGGAAGGTGGGCCAGACACAAGAGCAGGCTGACCAGTCGGCAGGTCTGTGCAATCACCTGGGCAGACATCTCAGGACAGTCATTAGCCCAGACTGAGCTGGGCACCTGGGAGGGCCTCAAACCAGGATGAGCCCTGGAGGCAGGTGGCACTATAGATAGGGAGCAGTCCTTTGCCCCCAGGCTGACTACAAAGGGAGAGAAGAGGCCGTGCAGAGGTGAAAATGCACAGCACAACCATGATTCAAGGCAGGAGCAGCTGGAGACAGGCCTGAGACCATGAAGTGTCACTACAGACCATGCCCCTGAAAGGAGGCCATCGCAGGCAGCCTCCGAGTCTAAGCCTCGACTCTGAGGAGACTCATGTTTGTTTTTTGATGTGCACCACAGGAAAATAGTTTTTCCTCCAAATACAGAAATTACATAATATTGAATGCTTTTCAGTTACCTACAGCTCTGTCCCACCATCAGGCTTAGGGTTTATGAATACATGTGCATTCATGTCTCACACAAACAACTTGTTTTTAGTGGCAATATCACTAAAGAGTGAACACAGCCAGCAGCTGAACTGTCTCACACCAATCACAGACAGACACAATCTAAGGTTATGACAGTGCTCAGTGAAGAGTTCTGTGGAGAGGGCCAATTGAGCAGCATATCCATCAGAGACCAAGTCATTTCTGTTTCCATGGTGAACGATGAGGCAGTGTGATGGGTACCAGCTGGACACAGCCCTCTACTCAGGGATGGCAGGCCCACCAGGAGTTACACTCTTCCTGACTAGCCGGCGCCCTCACAGGTCACTCCAGCTGGATGACTAATCCCAATGACAAAGATGCTGACCTGACACAGCTCCAAAAAGGGAACCCCCAGTTGGATCTGGCATGCAGACCCCCTACACTTCTTGGGAGGGAGGCTGCATGCGTTCAAACTACTTGAGCACAATGAGAGGTTCTATCTGAAGAGCAAGAAAAGCACAATGGGCTCCTGGCTCTCAGAGGAGGGAGGAACCTGGAAGCTGCTGATGTGTCAAGTCAGGGGTGAGAGGTACCTGCCCTTCCCAGGCATATCCTGAGAAAGCTCCCACCCCAGGGCCATTGTGTCTGTACACATGCTGCTTGGAGCTTTCCTGATACCCACAGGCTCCCTCCTTTTCCTTCCCGATGTGCAGTTCTTCATGCTAAGGTAGCATGAAATCCATCCCTTTTTTGCCTGGCCTTAGTGCTCTCCTCACAGCCCTCATACCTACCTGACGTGACAGCACAGACAGTCCTATACCACATAACTGTTTCTCTCAACAGCAGACCAGAACTGCTCAGTGGCATCAGAGCGGTCTCAGTTTGCATAAATATACAGACTGACGCTTGTACTAGATTAAAAGTGGTGTTTTCAAAATGTACCCGCTCGTGAAGCAAAATACAACCATTTGTTTATTGTTGGTATCCCTCCATTAGAACGGGAGCTCTCAATGCACATCTTGGGTCTTGAGTCCTATGAATAGAGATGTTCTCAAATACTGACAGGGTACAGGAATGGCTACTGCTACTTACCGTACACAGTATAGAAAGTGTGTGTGGTAATCTGCATATACATAGAAGTCATCGCCTACTTGGTGGTCCAGCACTGAATGGCTGTTCTGGAAGTAATTTAAGACACTTAAAATGGTGCAGTTCTTGTTGTATGGAGAGAGAGGGGCCACACAGATGTCTTGAAGTGTCACGGTCTTATTGTCGTAAGATGTAGTAATACTTTCAATGGCAATTTGTAAGTCAAGGACCTGAAGGATTTGGAAAGGAAGCAAACCCAGAAACATGTCATCACCAACCGCACTGTCCTGAGAACTCAGACAGTAAAGATGCTTTGAACAAACACTCCTCTTAACAGAAAATGGGATAAGAGCTGCGATTAGTAGTGTGTGGGAAGCAGACATCAAAAGACAGATTTCAACACAGGACACAACTCATCCTTCATTCAGTGTGCACCAAGGCTCCAGTCTTGGAGCAAATTCTTGGCCTTCTGACACTGTCCCTTGCCAAAAATACACCATGTCCCTCCTCACTCTGCCCATGACCATTTACGTATATGTGTGCATTTTCTAATAGAAGATAATATTTGGAGAGAAAATTTCAATTAAGGAATTGTCTAGGTCAGACTGGCCTATGGGTATATCAGCAGAGGACTGCCTTTAATTGCTAGCAGATGGAGGATGGCCTAGCCCACTACGGGCGGCACTGTTTCCTAGGCAGGTGGCCCTGAACTTTGTAATAAGAAAGCTGGCTGAGCACAGCAACCCTGCCTGACAACCAGCAAGCAGCATCCTCCATGGTTCCTGTTGCACTGCTGTGGCCGCGAAGTGAGTTCCTTGACGGAAATGATGCTGTGTGGAACTGCCAGCAGGCTGCTTTCAAGTTTCTGCCTCGCATTCCTGCTCAACTTCCTTTAGTGATGAACTGTGTGACTGGAAACTGTAAGCCATATAAGCCTTCTCTCCCCCTATGTGTCTTTGGCTCAGGGTGTTCATCACAGGGACCAAAAAGAAACAGGACAAGTACTGCAGTTTCCTTGGGTAAGCAGTGACTGCAAACGGCAGGTTACCTGGTGCAGAATCTCTTTGCTCAGTGGAGGCCCAAAGGGCACATCGGATCCTGAGGGGTATGGCTCATAGATATGGCCACTGGTGTTGGGGGCTTGGATAATAAGTTGTTCCGTTCGAAAGAAAGGCCCAAAGTGCTTATCAAAGTATTCCTTCTCCAAGCGGGTCCGACTGTGAGGGGCTGACCAGAGCTCTACAGGGTTGGTGGTGACCTGGACAAACACCAGCCCAGAAGAACATGCAGCGATGAAGACCAATGAGAAGAAAATGACACAGGTGGGATTTCGGACACAGAAAGCTCCCCACTTTGTAAACATGCGTCTCAGACAGTCATCAAATGCTGCACCAAGTGGGTCACAGCATGAAGCCTCCCCTGGAAGAGTGAAGGGAAAGGAGAGAAGAGGTCACCGGTCAAGCTGTTCCCAAACGTGGGGACAGCTCAAGTATTAACTGCTTGGTGGGTGCTGGGACTCTGGTCCCACATCTGCCCCACGCTCACGGTCCCCGTGGCCTCGGCCCCATGCTCACGGTCCCCCCACGCTCATGGTCCCCCCATGCTTGCGGTCCTGCCCCACGCTCATGGACCCCCACACTCACGGTCCCCGTGGCCTCGGCCCCACGCTCACGGTCCCCCCACGCTCGCGGTCCCCGTGGCCTCGCCTCCCTCTCTCTTAGTGAAGCACTCTCCTTGGTTGCTCAAGATGGACCCTCTGGTAATTTTATTCCATTCAACTCTGTCCTCAGGGTGTCTGTGGCTTTTCCTCAGTCCATAATTGTGTCACTGCTATTAATTACTTGGTTCTGAGGTGTCTTTACTACGCTGTGTCCTCAGCAATAGTACACTGCTTCACAGAAGAGCAAGGCTCTCAGGCAGACACGATCCATTTCCTTGACCTACACACACGCTTACCTTTGTCACTGGTGCTCGCAGAAAAGGCTATATTGCTGTCAATGGGCGTGTACTCAGACACAAAACACCGCCTTCTGGAACAGAAGCATGAAGGCGGCGTTAGCAAGCTTCATGCAATGCACACCTCACGTCCTCCCAGACCCTGCTCCCTGTCATCAACTCTCCCGATCTGGGCTCACCAGCCTCAGAGAAGTTGAGGAAGGCAATAATGGCAAAGGTAATTTCATATTGGAATTCACAGGTGTCACTTTTAGGTCCTTTAAAACATTTTAAAACATGTTTAGGTCCAGGAGCAATAAGCACCCCTAGTGTCCAGACCATGGCTTCTCAATACCATTTTCTAACAAAAGGGACCAGGAACTCCTTGCCGAAGAGGATAATTCCAGACCTAGGGCAGGGAAAGTATCTCGTAAGCCTGGGCGCAAGCATGTCAAAAGAATGCAGGCACTAATGTTCCGGTGAAACAAACAAATCTGAAAGATAACACTACTGAGTGAGTAAGCGAAGAAAGAGTGAAATCAGTAAATGACAGAGGAGAGAAAGAATAACCTACAACCCCACGGGGCAAACCATACCGACTTAAAGGACCACCAGTGGACAGCATGGGCTGGCTGGAGGAGAGAGTGTTAGCAGTCTTCAAGTAACTGCTCTTCCTAAGAAACTTCCAGCCCATCGGAGTGTTACTCCTGCACAGTAGGGACCCATCAGCCCAAATGAGACCTCACTAGCAATGAAACCCATCCACCAGAATCCCTGCCAAAGTGCACCGAGACACACGACCACATCTGCGATGCTCTCGTCTACATACAACCTCGACGCAATGACAACCAAGCGTCGCAGGCTGGCAATGGAAAGACAAGACTAATACCCAACAAGTGTCCTGGAATGGAGAAAATTAATAAAACTAAACAATGAATTGCTGAGGGGCCCTGGAAGCAAACAGTGGGCACAGCCTTACTAACACCAGTGAGATCTGAAGAAGTCTGTGGTTTAGCTAAGAACATTATGATAATGCTATTTTGGATTATGGACATTGCCTATAAGTTCCATAAGCTGTAATGTTACAGGAAGCTAAGAACACATAACATAAACTTTGCTATTTCTGCAGCCTTTTGGTGAGTCTAAAATTATTTCACAATAATATTACTAAAAATGTATTGTTTTGGGTTAAGTAGATAGTTTAGTCTGCAAAGTACCTGTCACGGAATCATGAGGACCTGAGTTGGATCCCAAGAACATACATAAAATGCCAGGCATGGTGGCACACACTCATAATCACGGCGCTAGGAGGCAGAGATAGGCAAATCCCTGGGGCATGCTGCCAGCCAGCCTCCAACCAGTAAGCCTAGGCCACACGAGACCTTGTTCCAAAACACAAAGCAGAGGACAACTGAACAAAATTGACCCTTGTACACACACGTGCACATATGTGTACACATATGAACACACACTGCCTTAAAACAAGATGCAAATACAGACAGAACTATAGTACTGTAACTAAAGTGTGACCACACATGGCTTATGAAGACTGCCAGGCATACTGTGAGGTACTTTAAATCACAGGTGACTTTGAATAAATCAGTAAAGCTAACTTCAAATGTTTAAATATCTAAACAAACCCTGACTATTTACTAGCTGCAGGGCATAAGCCAACCAACGGATGAAATCCATGTAGGTATTTGCTTCCTGTCTGGATTAACTCATGTCAGCTGTGAGCTAAAGGCACCAGCCACATGGGCGATTTTGCTCTTGTCTTGAAGGAAAAAACAAACCTACTTACCTGTGGCACCACACTGCCAAAAGTCCTCCAAGAAACATAAACAGAAATGCCATGTAGGTGACCCACATGATGACATACATGGCATCCAAGCCCAAGATCGTCCAGGGCACGGGAGGTGGAGGAGGCTGGGGTTTGGGACCACAGACGATGGAGCAGTCCTGGCAGCTACACGGCCCTGTGACCTCATCTACAGACTCATTGCAGCCTTTGGTGGCATTTCTCATGGGTTCCATCCCAAGGATTGAAAGATCTACAAGAAGAGGTCATGCTGAATTAGGACCTCATGAGAATACATCCTAAGCTTAGTATTTGATTACAGTTAAACCGATGGAAAGCACACAGGATTGCAGTGTGATACATCTGGAGACTACCAATGGAAGGGCTGCGGTGTTATCGTCTATGATGCTTTGTCTCTCGTTTTGTTTTTTTGGGGTGGTGGTGGAATGGGGTGGGCACTGACAGGGTTTTACACAGGCCAAGCTGGCCTATAATATATGTAGCTGTTGCATATAACCCTAACTTCTGGTTCTTCGACCTCTGGCTCCTCGGTGCCACCCCTGGTTTTATGCTGGAGCCTGAAGGCTCTTAGGCAAGCACTCTCAGCTAAACCACACCCCTTAGAATATGCTGTGACCAACAATCCTGTATACAGTGTGTGCCCTGATCTTCCCGAGAGTCAACCTCACAAGCTGGCTTCTCAGTGTGCCTGGCTTCCACTGAGCAGCTGGGCTCATAACACAGCCAATACTTCTCAGCCTTTAGGAAACACGCACCCCCCCCCCACACATATGCTGGTTCACTTTCTCAGGTACATTATCAAGTCCTAAAAGCAATTCCTAGGTTAACCAGGTAGGACGAATGTCCTACTTATCTCTCTGAATTTATCTTTCTATAGCTGGTTGACTCGTGGGATTTAAAGCACAATCTTAACTACAGCAAGTCTGAGAGCTGCCATCCTACCTGAAAAAACGGGAATGATGGTAAACGGTGCCTGTCCATTGTCTTTATTGAACATGTACTGAATCCAGTTGGTGGCATTGCAGGCACTGGCGTCCTTTCCACACAGGATTCCTAAGGCCTTCTCATTACTTGCAGGGGCCTCCACATCACGGCAGGCATTGTACATTGCTAGAAGAGGAATCCCAGGCAAAAGATGCAGACATTATATTTGCTTTAAGTCTCCACTCAAAATCTAACTGAAGGCGTCTGGACCACAGATGCACTGAGACCACACACAGCAGCCAGAGATGAGAACCTGGGACAATGACAGACAGGAGGCAAAGACACTCCCTCTAAAGTCGCCCGTCAAACTACACAGCACGGCAGGCCTGATTTCAAGGGAAGGGAACAGGAAAGGGAACCAGCATTTTAACTGCTTCCCCAGCAGCTTCAAGAAGTCCCACTCACATGCTAAGAGGGGCTCCCTAAGAGTCAGGACAGAGTCCCACTCACACCCTAAGAGGGGCTCCCTAAGAGTCAGGACAGAGTCCCACTCACACGCTAAGCGGGGCTCCCTAAGAGTCAGGACAGAGTCCCACTCACACGCTAAGCGGGGCTCCCTAAGAGTCAGGACAGAGTCCCACTCACAGGCTAAGAGGGGCTCCCTAAGAGTCAGGACAGAGTCCCACTCACAGGCTAAGAGGGGCTCCCTAAGAGTCAGGAGAGGAACATTAGCATTTCTTTGGCCAATGATGCTCATTCCGGAAGCCTCTGCTGCTGGAAGAAAATGCTTTTGGGAAGAGATCACGTGTGAACCAACTTAATGGTTTATGGGTCCCAACTTGGCACAAACTTTCGGGGATCATCTTCCCCTAAACTCCCAGGAGACTCCTGCACATTCGTGTGCTGCTTTACCCCCCCTTTGAAGACTGGCTAGCCAGTATGGCAGGCATCTTCCGCAGAGAGTGGAATTACTCCATGCTATCCTGGCAGGGAAGAAATTTTCAACTGTATGTGAGGGCTGGCTTGCTCGGTTTGGAGCTCTCAATCCTCCTGCCCCATCCTCTAGAGCAGTGGTTCTCAACTTATGGACTGAGACTCCCTTGGGGTTCACATATCAGATATTTACACTACAATTTATAATAGTAGCAAAAGGACATTAATGAAGTAGCAATGAAAGATTTTATGGTTGGGGTCACCACAACATGGGGACTCTATTACAGGGTCGCAGCGTTAGGAAGGTTGGGAACCAGTGGCCTAGGGTGTGAGGGTTACAGGCATGTGCCACCACACTCAACTCTTGTTTCAAGACATTTGTCTGGGCAGGTAACAGTTTCTGAAGCTACGCCTACTAGCCTACTACGCAGAGGGCAGTAAGGATGCAAAGAAAAAGAAAATGACACAGTGTAGCCCAAACAAGCAAGCTAAGCCGAGGCACAGCTCTAAAAACAAACCAAACCACAAAGCAGCTCTGAGCCAGGCTTTGATTCTGGCACATGGAAGGTGGGGGCAGGAGGATCAAGAGTTCATGGCCAACCTTCCTCATACACTGAGGCTCTCAAAAACAAGTAAAACCACAACCCCCACTTCAAAATATGTGAACAAATTCAGTCTCACAGGAAACCGCCAAACTATCTTCAAAGATGCTTGTACTACTGAAGGTGAGCAAGGATGCTCAGGACGGATGGAGTTCCCAGCACCGTGGTCCCCCCCAGCAAGGATGCTCAGGATGGATGGAGTTCCCAGCACTGTGGTCCCCCCCAGCAAGGATGCTCAGGACGGATGGAGTTCCCAGCACTGTGGTCCTCCCCAGTATCTCCTGCAGTTAATTTCCCTGGTAACATATGTCCTTGTGCATACTTTCATACATTTTCACATATTCTTTCGTGAAGTATCTGTTCAAAATTTTTGGCCATTTTTTAATCCACACTGTTTACGTCCCTAAAAGTTTTTTTTTTGCAAAGAGTTTTTTAACAGTTCTTTGTATGTTCTAGGTAACAGTTCTTAACCAGTCTGTCTTTTCTAAACAGTTTCTTCCAGTATAGGCCTTGTCTTTCATTCTCTTGATGTTTCCACTTTTTTGCATCAATGATGCTCTTTTCTGGGTCTCCCTGTCCATATCCATCTTCAGTTTCTGTAGGGAGAGTCTACCTGCTTATACATATTCATGGTTTCTGGGGGCGGGGGGTGTCTCTGAGCGCGTACACAAGGGGTTTCTGTAGGGTCTCCCTGTTAACGTGTTCATGGTTTCTGTAGGGTCTCCCGTTTACATGCTCATGTTTTCCGCAGGGTTTTCTTG
Organism: Mesocricetus auratus; assembly: GCF_017639785.1. Classification (NCBI taxonomy): domain Eukaryota; kingdom Metazoa; phylum Chordata; class Mammalia; order Rodentia; family Cricetidae; genus Mesocricetus; species Mesocricetus auratus. The sequence goes on from NW_024429198.1 coordinate 43,396,522, forward strand.
CTCACACGTGTTCATGGTTTCTGTAGGATCTCCCTGCTCACATTGGTCAGGGTTTCTGTGGGGAAGGCTTTGGCACATAGAATCTCTGAAGTAAAGGTGGGCTTATCTTCAGCTTCACTGGGTATTGTGAAACTGTTTTTCAAATGGTTTCAGACATTTGTAGCAGCAATGGGGGGCATCTACTGGAACTGACACACTTAATTTGTGCCAGTCTGATGAGTGATACAATGCCCACTCTATTTCATGGGTTGTTCTGGACACTAGACGCTCTGGGGTTTTGCCTCTATTATCTAGAAATATTTCTTACCTTAAAGCCTTAAAAAAGCCTATGTTTATTTGTACAATTAATCTACACAACTTTTCATACATACTAAAATATAGATGAAAATATCAGTTTTGCTGCCCCATTTATCAACAACCCCTCCTTCTCTTAATGATTTATAATGATACAGCTGTTATGTACCAATTCTCCACACACGGTTCTGTTTTGTGTCGAATGCTTTCTAGACGGGCTATTACGTCACATCTTTTGGAAGCTTTCATGAAATCATCTTTGTCACTTTTGTAAATGGGACCTTTTCTCAACTGAGCAATTTAAAAGTCCTGTTTGTTTTGGTGTTCAGAGACTCGGTGTATGTAGTTCAGGTTGGCTTCCATTTCATCTTGCCTCAGCCCTACAAGTGCTAAGAGTAAAGGTGTGTATGACCACATCTGGCTGGACTACTTTTTAACCAGGTCATCATAATTAACAACAACCTTGCTGACCTTACTGACCCTAGTACATGTAACCATTATTTAAAAATTCACAGACAGAGCATTACATATCATTATGGCATTTCCAAACGAAGTATGCTTTAGTATATTCTCCTCCTCTCCCTTGTAATCTCCTCCCAGTTCTGCTTTCTCTTCAAATGTGTCTTGCCCCAGGCTTTTCTCCAACCCTTTTAGCCTGCCTTGGTTTCACTCTAGCTTAAGTCTTCACCTTCATCTGTGACACACACTTCCGCACTCATTTATATACATGCAGGTGTGTGTCACGAGCTAGGGTCTGCAGAGGTAAGAGGGCTGCAGTTTTTATCTTTCCAGGGTTAGGTCACTTTGCTTAATATTCTACTTTCCAGATCCATCCATTTTCCTGCAAATGTCATTTTTCTTTACAGCTGAACAAGCACCTCTGGGAGGGACACGGAATCCTTTGAGTGTATGCCCAGGAACAGTGCAGGTGGATCCTATTGCTTTTTAGACTGTTCCTAGATACCTCTTGTTCAGTCTGGTCTGCCTAGCTATTTTTAAAGCCCACTTTAATGACTACGCTGTCTTAAGATCCAATTGTTTAATTTGTTCATTCCTTTTCTATAGCATTTTATTCTTTTCAGAATTCTTTCATTTTAGTAACTTGTAGCAAGTAGATGAATCTCTTTCTCATGACTCTAGGATCTCTAGTGGCTGTTGGGTGGCATTCCTCATGTTGTATGTGGGTGCTCGTCATGTCATATGGGGGTGCTCCTCATGTTGTATGGGGAAGCACCTTGTGCTGTATGTGAGTGCTCCTCATGTCAGATGGGGACTCTCCTCGAATGTTGTCTGTAGGTACTCCTCAAGTCATATGGGAATGCTCTTCATGCTGTATGGGGGTGTTTCTCATATTTAGCTGCCTACTTTTCTTTTGATGATTGACTTCCTCAGAATCAAAATCTTCTGCTGTCGCCTATTTTCATCTTTCTGCTCTGTCTCTTGAGGTTAAAACAAGTCATGTCTGGCTGAATCAATGTTGGGACAGTTCCTAATATATGCACAAGTAAGCAAGCATTGAAATATTTCCACATGATAACTTAAAACAAAGATTTATAAATACTTTTGGTACTTTCTTGAGATTTTGTTTTTCTTTTATGTGTATGGGTATTTTGCCTGCATGTATGTATATCATATGTGTGCCTACTGCCTGCCAAGGCTAGAAGAGGGTATAAGGAGGACACTGGATCACATGGGACTAGGGTTACAGATGGCTGTGAGCCACTATACTGGGTGCTGGGAATTGAACCCAGGTCCTCTGGAAGAGCAGCCAGTGCTCTTAAGGGCTGAGCCATCTCTCCAGCTCCAAGACTTTTGTTATTTTTAATTATATGTGAGTACGTCAGTATGTGGGTATTTGTATGGAAGTGCAGATACTTACAGGGGCCAGAGTTAAGGAGGTTATAACTCCAGCTATAAATCACCTAACATGGGTGCGGGGAACTGAACTATAGTCCTCTGAAATAGCAGTATATACTCTTGTTTTTTTTTTTTTTTTTTTTGTTTTGTTTTTTTGTTTTTCGAGACAGGGTTTCTCTGTGGCTTTGGAGGCTGTCCTGGAACTCACTCTGTAGACCAGGCTGGCCTCGAACTCACAGAGATCCGCCTGCCTCTGCCTCCCGAGTGCTGGGATTAAAGGCGTGCGCCACCAATGCCCGGCTAAGAGCAGTATATACTCTTAACTGCTGAGCTATCTTCTTCAGTCCCCAAATGAGAAGAATTTTAAAACAAATAATCCAAAGAGGCTGTTTTAATGGCTGTAAATCAAGCCTAGAATACAGAAAACAATGACCAATGTACTAGAAACTGTAACTTTCCACACAGTTGCCAGGACTACAACAACAAAAGGTGCATAACCCAACTCAGTGCCCGATGCCAGCTTTTAAAAGGGAGTAATACTTATTTTTACTTACCGTTCGCAAAGCTTTGTCCAATATAATACTCTAATTCCTTTACATTTGTTTTATTCTCCTGTGTCTTAGCATCAAAGTAATCTTCGGTTACTGTCACATTCAGAAACTGACTCTGGTGAGGGCTACACGTTAGCTCACAAAACAGGGTCATTAGGTTATAAAAACATGATGGACACCTAAAGGAAAAGTAAATTATAACTATAGATAGACCAACAAAAATAAAAGATAAAATATTTATAGAATATTTAAAATTTATTAAAAAGAGACAAATCAGTTACCATGTAAACATAACAGACTCAGGAAAAATTTTAACCCTCTTTTACCCAGACCCACACATTCTTTTTATTTTATTAATTTTTACTTTATGTGCATTGGTGTTTTGCCTGCATGTGCATCTGTGTGAGGATTTCAGACCTCCTGGAACTGGAGTCACAGACAGTTGTGAACTGCCACTGGGTGCTGGGAATTGAACCCCGGTCCTCTGGAAGAGCAGCCAGTGGTCTTAACCACTGAGCCATCTCCCTAGCTCCTAGATTCACAAATTTGTAGAACCTTATAGTAACAAAGAAAAAAATAGCATTTAAAATTGCCCTCCTATTACATTTAGTTTATTCAGAAGTAATTTCAAACAGAAAAAAATAAAGCGTTTCTGAATTCTGTGCTTTATTATTTAGAGATGTCCAAAGATGTCACATTTCTGATCAAGAGAATAAAGGGTGTGTGTGGACCACTATAAGATTTATATCTTTCTTCACTTTACTGAGAGGCTTTCTTCTGAGCGCCAGATCATCCTAACCCCTCCTAAAATACAGGAGGAAGAGTTAAAACAGTCATCACCTTGTGAGGCCCTGGGTCAGAGCAGCCTGGCATCGGAAAAGTTAAAAACAGAAGCGTCGTGGCAGTGCCTGCTGTGCGCCTTGCAGCGACACCTGGTTTCTATGAAGCCCACAGTTGACCTCTGTCCTTTGTGTTCAAAGGTGAAGCTCCTAATGTTGACTTGTTTATGTGGCAAAAGGGCTCTCTCTCTCTCCCCACAGTTACCTCATTCTCCATGGAGTTCTAGAAGCAGGAGCAACTGTGATTACCATCTAGTCCAATCCAGTCCCACTGAGCAGGTATGACAGAGAGGGGGACACATGAGGAAGATGTGCTCAGTCTCTGACCAGAGAAGGGACAGACATGCTTTGGCTCTTTTCAGACCAAGGCTGTCACTAGAGTGGTCTGAATGAGCAGTATGTGCTCTTAACTTCCGAGCTATCTCTCCAGTTCCCATTAGAAGGATTTAAAAACAAATACTTTAAAGAGACTGTTTTAATGGTTGTAGATCAAGTTCCAGAATATAGTAAACAGAAACAAGAATCACAGGATACAACTGTACCAAGAATCATTCCTGGGATGTGCTGCTCTCCACTGAATTACAAATCTCCTTCATTTAATCTCTATGATCATTGACTTCAACAGCTGCACGTTTGTTTCTCTTGTTATTATAATGTGAGCCTGACCCTCTGATAACATGCAGAACCTACCTCTAGTAGATGTTTACATCCATAAGTCATTACCTGGAGTGGATACTAAATAAATGTGCTGCGACTGAGTGGCAGAGACTCTGATCTGGCTCCAGCAAGATCCAGAAGCCTAGAGCGGCCTGAGTAGAGTCTTCATATCTGACCTATTGTATTCTATGATATCCAGGAGAACAGTTGAGGATTGGTTTTCTGCTCTGCACTGCCCACGTCTCCTATGAAGCAGTGTCCTGAGCCGCAACAGGGTCGGGTCTTGCCACCGACAGTGGTCTCTGCAGAGAGCATCTTCCCCTCCTCATTTCCCCTCCTCATTCTCCTTTATCAGCGTACCCAAGTCTGGGTAGTTTACAGACACCAACATCTACTGCTCTAGGGAACACCAACTTGTTCTTTTGCACATTTTTATACTGCCGACAACACTAGAACAAGCTTAGCATGGACATAAGCCCAGGTTTACTTAGGAGCTAGTGTTAACATAGTGTTTTAGCAGAGAGACGCAAGAATGTCAGGTAAGAGTCAGGGGGATGCTGCCAAGGTTGATGACCTGAGTTTGAGCCTCAGGACCCATACGGTGGAAGGAGAGAGCCTTCCATGAGCTGTCTTCTGATTTCCATGTGCATACACACCACATACTCACAATGTATACGTGTAGCGCATATATACACACAATGAAGAAATAACTGCAATAATCGCCTAGCCAGGACACACTGAATACAACCAGGAGGAGAACTGAGTGACCGTGTGACTTTCTTTCTCCTGGCAGCCATGACTGTACAACAGAACAAATGGCTGGTCTGTAAAAGCACACCAGAGGGCACCGTGTCTAGAAGCCCATCGACTGTTGGCCAGTGGTCAGCCTACCTGGACAGGAACTGCATGGGCAGCTGCAGGTTGTTTTTCAGCGTCTGAAGCTGTTGAACATCACAGCAGAGACTGACATTACCGAAGAAGAATCCTGGACAGAGCTCCTGTGAGGAGAGAGAGGTCCCGAGAGCACAGTCAGTGTGGACAGTGCGCCCTCACTCATGCTCTTCACACGGTTCTGCAAGAACCCCATTAAAAGGCCAGAAAGTGGGGATTCACAAGAAGCTATAGACACTTCTATTTCTTTTTCCTTTATTTTACTGCTTTGCTTTACAAGTTAGTCTATTCAAGCTCCGCCACGGTGCTACATCCTTTAACTACCCCCAGGACAGTAAAAACAGGTTCTAATTCTGAAGAAAGAAACACAGGTGTTTAGAATCTAGTGGCACGCTGGATTATTTAAGCCTCCAAAGCCAGTCTTTTCAGCTTGATTTTCCTCAACATTATTTTCTGACAGCCCTAAGAATCACGTTAACAAAAAGTCCTGGGGGAGGGGCCACCAGAATTCACAGGCTCAAAGGGGAACAGAGAAATCATTAAAACAGGAAGAGAATTCCCAGCCTCTAAGCGGCAGAGTCTAAGCAAGTCTTGAAATCTAGGAACAGAACAAAAAAAGCTAACTTCTAGTACATTTTGCTATTCCTAAAGAACAGCACCTGAGGTCCCAAGGTCAGATCTAAACAGCAGCTCTGGCTGTTGGGAAACTCCAGGAGACTTACATGTCAGCACCTGGAAGATTAAGCCTGGGCTGCTTAATGGGCTCTGCATTTATGGAGTACAGACTGGAGCCTAGGATAAGATTTATGCCTCAGGGCTGGAGCGACAGCTCAGCAGTTAAGAGTGAGCACTGACCCTGTGGAGAAACCAGTTTAGTTTCTCTGCACCCACATGGTAGGTCACAACTGCCTGTAACTCCAGTCACAGGGGATCCAACACCCTCTTCTAACTCCTGGTCTCCTCTATGTAAAGGTGTGTATACACATGCACACAAAAATCTTAAAAAACAAACAAAAAGTATTTTAGTCTCACCTCCAGCACCATTACAGGAGATATTGTGCATGGCCGGCTGCTTGGCACTCTCCAAACAGCACACTTACCTGTAGCAAGTCATTTCCGTCCTTCGGTAAGGGTTTTGGTGGGCCAGAATATTTACAGTTGTACCTCTTATCTCCAAAAGCAATTCCACACTCTCCATACCAAATACAGGATTGTGAAAACACCTATAGAAAGTCAACATGGAAAAACAGATTTTAGCAAGAAAAGGTGGCTTAGCCAGCGAACCTTTCTTTCAATGACACCTAAAAAATGAAGTAATAACAAAGGTTCTTGTTAAACATGTCAAGAAATACTAGTAAAGATAGAACAAGCCAGGTATGAGGTAGGGGGTCTTGAACCAGCAATCCTGGCACTTGTGAGTCCGAGACAGAAAAAAACATGAGTTCAAGGCCAGTCTGCGCTGCAGAGTGAAGACTAGCTAACTACCCAGCCAGCGCTGTTCCACAAACCAACAAAACAAAACATCCAGGCCATGGGCTGAGCTGGCTTAGCAGTGAAGAGTGCTTCCTTCTCTTCCGAGGATCCACCTGAAAGCCAGCTCCACACTATCTGACTTCTACTTCTGCTCTCCCGGTGCACACATGTGGGCGCGCGCACACACACACACACACACACACACAACATCTTTAAAAAAGCAACCAGGCCTAATACCCCAAATGGCTTTGTCAAATCAGCGATATTTACAAGGTATTTGGGAGAGGGCTCTAGTCCCAGTAAGACCCACAGTACAAGTAGACCCAATAGAGCACTCAGCAAGTCAGTGATTACAGGCACCAGTTTTTGGGCATCTGGACAATAGATAAACTACCAAAAGAATATTTCCACATATGTTTAGGTTAACTAGTATTGGTACTTCAAAAGTCACTCAAAGAACAAAACCATAAGTATCACTAATCTAACTTAAAAGTGGATGCAGGAACGGGCAACGCTCTTGAGGGCTATGGAGATCACAAGGACTGTATGTGCTAACTTTTAGGGCTGTCACTTAGGCAACATTAACTTGTTAAAACTCTTTTTGAAAAGATGGGTCAAGAGCCACTCATATTCCCCATGTGACAGTCACAAGGCTGCCCGGAACTTAAGACGAAGGCAGGGTTCCGTGACTCACCACCCTGTCCAAGTGTGCTGCCCACAGTAAGCCCATGCTTTGCATCACACTGGCTCAGCACAGATGACCCAGCAGAGCAGGGACACTAGCTAGTAACCATCCCACAGGGAAAACATGAAACCAAGGAGCAAGCCAAGAAACCTGGTGGAAAGCCTTACACACACTGGAGAAGTGACAGGACCAATCCACGCACATGAAGGGAGCTACATCAGTGTGCTCTTTGGTTCTCAGCCAAGATGCAGATCCCAGAACATAAAATATGGGGGTAGGAGTAAAGGAGGGAAGAATCCCATCAAGCAGACCAGGGCACACAATTGTCAGGAGACCAGAGTCAGCATGACTTACTTCCGAATTCACCCTTTAGAGAGTAAGATTTGTGTTCTCAATGTGGCAGTGCGTGCCTACACCCTCATCTACCCACAGGAGGGGAGAAACAGGAAGTAGGAGAAGCAGAGTTGGAAGCCACCCTGAGCCACTTGGAGTCCCTGCCTTTGGAGAGAGGGATGTCGCTTAATGATGGAGTGTCTGCCCAACATGTGGGAGACCTGGGTTCAAAATGTCAAAAACAAAAACATAGATGAGATGCCCCAAGCCCGACATGGGTTGTGGGGGCCACCCCACCCTGTCATTTGAGACAAGGGACAGAGTCTAACTGTAGCTCAAGAGCTTCTTCCCCAAGCTGCTTCAGTCTGTGGCACCATCCCCCGCATGACGCATGACCGAACTGAAAGTCCTGTGTTTAGGCCACAGGGAGGGAGATTATCCAAATGGGGAAGTGCCAAGATTTTAAACCAAACCAACAACTCCAGCTGAGAACTGCAGGCCTGCCTTCCGGCAGACAGGTGGTTACCAGTGTAACCCAAGTTTAAAAAAGCAAAGCTGATTATGGAGATGGGGGATGAGGTGTCAGTACAATTTATACAAGGCAGCCTTCTCTCACTCGTCAGAGCTCTGTCTACTAGTTGCCAAGCTAGTCAGTCTCACAACAGAGTTCAAAGGAAAATTCCAGAGGCCAGTAGTTTATCTGAGCAAGGTTGAATGGAAATCGATTAGGGAATTCAGCAGAGCAACACCAAAGCAGGTTCTGAGCTCAACATCCCGACAGTGTGATCAGATGGCATTTCCCACAATGAAGGACGAGACAAAACGAGCAAGGGGACTGACTGTCAAAGGGTGACATGACAGCTAACCAGTGCCAGTTCAACAAGAGGTCCCTCCACAACAGAAACCCAGTCAACAGGCCAACCAAAACGGCCCAATGTGGTCTCACCAAGACCATCCTTTCTAGGCTCTGTCCCTGACTTAGAAGCCAAGTGTTCCTGCCCCTGAAAGGAAGGAAGGGAGTCAGGCACTCTGGATCCCAAGAAGTCAATGCTTCAAGTCAATAGGTGCGTTGAGCCCACTACACCTGGAGGAAGTTACTTGACCATTTCAACAGAACACAAACTGTTTGGGATCCCTGGTCATGCTCAGGCTAGCCTCTTACAGAATGATCTTGCCCAGAGCACTAGCCCTGGGGGGAGGGGGCGTGCGGAAAGTGCACCTAAGAGCACTCACTGATTCACAAGCCCTGTGTTGTGTGTCCCTGTGTGTCAACTCAGGAGTCCTCACAGCAGTGGGATGGGTGATGCCAGTGCACAAACTGAGCACTAGGAGGCTACATACATAACTTGTGCAAGATCACACAAGCAGTGGCTTAGCCAGGACTGAAACTGAAGCCTTCTGGCTCCAGGCACAGACTCCTCATAAAAGATAACTCCACAATTAAGGCGCCTCTCTAGAGTTACCCCACCGACTCTCACCTTCGTAAGGGCAGAGCCCAGGCATCACCCAGCAGCACTGTCTCCTGGTCCCCACCTTTCTTGGTGTCCACATCTGCCTATGAGCACTCTAATTTCTTCAGATGGCTCCAAGCTCGCCACACTTCTGTCTAGCTGCCAGCCAGCCTCTGGTGCTGGAGGGAAACGAATCGCTTTTCATGTCACTATAACCAGGGCCTCTTGCAACAGTTTAACCTTTGAAATTGCCTCCACAGCTAATAGTCATCCACTCTGTTGGAACACCCTTGCTCAGCCATCTCCCACAGTCTGTAGGATTCATGTGATTAGAACCCACCCTCTCCTGCTGCCTGTGGAAAGGGCTCTAGACATCCTGTTCTGACTCTTCCCTTCTTTCTGTCCCATCCTAAGGAGACCTGTCTGCTTCTGCAGTGGTCCCTGTTCTCCTCACTACCTGCTAAGGCCATTCTCCAATTTCTATCTCCCTTGTGGTATCTGTGGATATACCTAGGCATCCCTCCAGAGCACCTGCCAAACATTCTGGTCCCAATAAGGATATAGCACATTTCCCATCCTTTACCCTACAGGCACTTGCTAAGTGTCCCTCCTGTCATAATCCCCACCCAAACTGATCTGTGATTCATCTGCTACTGGAATTAGATGAGTAGGTAAAGTGTCTCATCTGAAGTCTGAACTGATACACAGCAGAGCTGAACCACACCTACCTGTGGTCTAGGTGCTTGGGAGACTGGGCCCTCCTTCTGCTGTACCAAGGGACTACAGGTCTAAAGAGACAGGGCTGGGCCGTGCTCATCTCTGCAACTCATGGAGAATCTAACTGCTACTTCAGAGACAGATTTGCAATCTCAACATCACCACAGCACAGAAGGCAGCCAGGACTTCTGTGACAAAGAGGGCTGATGTGTCATGAAGTCTCCTAGGACTGTCACGGCAGCACATGCTAATTTTACCATGCTCTGGGCAAGCAGAACTCATGTGGGACATATACTTCCCTTTTAGACAAAGAACTTGACTTCAAACATCACGCTGCCTTCACTGTGACACAAGAAGTCTGGTTTTAAGGTCCCAGTAGTAACATTTGCCCCTAATCCCAGCAGGTGGGAGGCTGAGTAGCAGGACTGATATTAGAGGCTAACACAGGCTACACAGTAAGGACTCAGTCACAAACCAAACCAAACCACATACCACCCTGCTTTTAAATTAAGAAACATCCTCCCCTCTCCCCTCAAACAGAATTTCTCTGGGTATCCTTGACTGTCCTGGAACTTGCTCTGTAGACCAGGCTGGCCTCGAACTTAGAGATCCACCTGCCTCTGCCTCCCGAGTGCTGGGATTAAAGGCGTGCGCCACCACCACCCTGCTCAGAAACATCCTCTTATGAAAGGAAGTTTGATGCGCAATATTAAACTGGAACTCACCAGGTTTGAGGTCTACCGTCACCAAAAGGTGAGTCTAATAAAACATGAGCTCTGTTCTGGAGATGGGCAGTAGCAAAGATTGTACACCTGTGATACCCCGAGGTCACTGAACATGGCTAAAAGCGAAAGTCACATGTGTATTTTACCTCCAAAATAACACAGAACAAAATCTCGGTCTCAGATATTCTTCACTAGATGAAATGAAAGCTGAGTGTAAGGACTGCAGAGCTTCAGTTCTGTCAACCTTCTGAGGTCAGACACGATAGGGATCATGAGTTGAGTGTCACACCATACGCCCAAGTCTCTAACAACATGTCCATGAATCGAGCACTGGGGATATTTCACAGTCTGCATGCTGCTGCTACGCCAGAATACCTGAGACTAAGTGATAAACAGAAATGTATGTGGCTCACAGATCTGGAAGCTAGGAGGCCAAGGTGGAGGGGCTGCATCTGGTATTCTTGCTGCCTTACCCCATGGCGGAAAGCAGGAGGGCAGAACTCAGGACTGGGGGTAAATGTACCCTTTACTAGGAACCCACCTTCAGAGGACTCATTTTAACCAAGGTGTGTTGATCTATCCCGACAGAATGCACATGGCCTAATTATCAACACTGGTGTGGGGCGTGTGCGTGTGTTCCAGCACAAGAATTTCACATTCAAGCCAATAACCAGCTGTGGCATTTTTCACACAGACAACTCTTACAGAGATATTCCTAACTGAAAGGATAACATTACTTAAGTATTATGTCGTTGATCATTCCCAAAACATTTTTTGAAGGCTGAAGAGTTTTCTTTAATTGCAAATCAACATACACCTATCACAAATATCCAGATATCCTGAATCAAAACTGAAAGGCCTCCCTTGGATCCCACCCCTCCCCATTCCTCAGATTGAACCCGTGCTAACGTATCACACCCAGGCCTTCCTGACTTTCTACCTTCTCCCCACAGCCATCACCTGTGAGTAACCACAAGTGTGGCGGCTCCACTCCCTGTGCATAACCACAAGTACAGTGGATTTGTTCCCTATGCATAACCACAAGTATGGAGGACCCATCCCCTGTGCAAAACCATAATTACGGAGGATCCATTCCCTTCTGCAGATATATATACATGTATGTATATATTTTTTTTGGCTCTTCTTGAGCGACCCTCAATTACTTTTTATCTAGAGCCTTAGGGCCAAACTCCACACCCCAGAAAAACAAGCCTCATTGTTTCTTCCAGTCCAGTGAACTTTGCCAGGCTTTGGTGTCACCCATACTGTCTACCCTCTCTAACGATCTTTGTTTAGGTGCCTCTTCCAAGATTCACTTCCTCATTAAGCTGAACTCTGACCCCTTCCCACCCTGTCTAGTGTCTGTGTTTCCAAAGTAGGTGAGCTGCCTTAACAGTTCAGATCAGCAGTAGGCCTGGCCAGTCCTCCCAGCAAGGCAGCAGATGTCTCGCGCCACGGCAACATGATCTGATTACATCCTGAGAACTCCTTTGTAGATCCACTGGGGCTGGGCACTGACAAATTCCATCTCTGAGGGCCAAACATTAAATAATGTAGGCTTCTGAGACTACAGTCCTCTGTGGCAAATCCTCAGCCCTTACTGCAGAAGTTCAAATGCAGCCACAACAAGAAGTAAATGAATGGGCACGTTCCAATAAAACTTTATTTACAAATGCTCATAGTTGGCTGGTGTTGCTCTAGAATCAAGTAAAATTTATGAGACCTGCAAGAGCACTTTCTTTTTGTTTGTCTTGATGCCCTCATGAAACCATGAAACCCTCAGCAGCTGGGCGCAGGTACACGCCTTCTTTTGAAACACCCTGCGCACTGCATCTCAACCTTTATCAATTCAGGGACCAGCAAGACTCAGTGAACTGAGAGACTCATTGGGTTTCCTAAGTTCAAGACGAGAACTCATGCCATCTGGCTTCAACCCAGACTCTAGGTACAAGACTAGACAGACCGTCTCTGCATTTGAAGGAAGATGTGGCTTAGTTACTAGGACACTGCTGCATCAAAAAGCTGCTTCCAACAGTTACAGGATCACTGCAGTAAGATTTAAGAAAAACTATCCATCAGCAACTACCATCGCTGAACCCCACTCTGCTATCCAGGAGCACATAGGGCAGGCTGCTGCACATACTACACAGAAAGAAACCCTGAATATGCCCGCAAGAAAGCTGTGTGCTCCGGGAGGCCTCTAGTGAATCCTGCTAAGGCCCAACTCACAAACCCAGAGGGAATGCCAGGCACAAAGCTGTGGTTTCTTACTCATCTCATTTCTCAAACACTCCATCACAAAGAATATGAAAACTTTACAGGCAAGGAACACATGCTCAGAAATAACAATAATAAAAAATAATAAGGCCACATGGCTCATAAGTGACATTATTTTGAAAAATAAAAGTTCTGCAGTCCATTTCCTGTGTCTTCACACCCTCCCAACCTGAGTGCCTGCGCAGTTCAAACCCCAGCCCAATGTGGGCACTGACACATCCTCAGAAAAGGACACAGCAGACAGGCAGCCCAGCTGCTGCAATGGTACACAAATACTCTTGGTCAGCTGTAGAAACAATGACTTATCACTCCCATCTCTAGGAGGCTGTCAAGTGATGACTCACTGTCTCAGTGTGACTGACAGTCCTCAGCCCCATGCCAGAGCCCAGCCTGATGTCACAGTTACAGTTGGGACATCACGTCTGCTACCATTGTGGGGTAGGTAAAGGCAATAAAGGGACCTGGAGACACAGCCAGCTCCAGCTCCAAGAGAGGAAGAGGCTGTGGTTATCCCTCCTGCCCACCGCCTCTCTAGGGCACAAGGAAGCAGGATGGGGTGGAGGGACCCTGACCAGAGATTGCACTGTTTGCTGTTCCTTTGGAATTTGGGAGACAGACTAAACATGGCAGAGCTTGGAGGTGGAGGTGTGGTTTGATCTGACCTGTACGGTAGAAACCTCTGGTTTTGTTTCAAAGCCAGCCTGACACTCACACTCACACACTCACACACACACACACACACACACACACACACACACACACACACACACAGAGAGAGAGAGAGAGAGAGAGAGAGAGAGAGAGAGAGAGAGAGAGCAAAGGATAACTCTGTGCACACCAAGACTTGCCTGTATGTAGGTGTAACAGTCAAATATTTCTAAAGTGAGATGGGCTCCACTATCTCAGCTCTTCATTTCACAGATCACCCAAGGCCACACTACTAGTTACAGTTATACCAAGGCCAAGCTACTAGTTACCGTTAGACCAGGGCCATGCTACTAGTTACCGTTAGACATGTATGAGCTGCAGCACACACAGGATGGGAAGAACAGCCCAAAGCCACGGCTCTGAACCAGAACCGTGGAGTGAGTGCTGGTGTGCATCTGTAGAACACGGCTCTGAACCAGAACCATGGAGTGAGTGCTGGTGTGCATCTGTAGAGAACACGGCTCTGAACCAGAACCATGGAGTGAGTGCTGGTGTGCATCTGTAGAACATGGCTCTGAACCAGAACCATGGAGTGAGTGCTGGTGTGCATCTGTAGAGCACAGCTCTGAACCAGAACCGTGGAGTGAGTGCTGGTGTGTGTCTGTAGAGCACGGCTCTGAACCAGAACCGTGGAGTGAGTGCTGGTGTGTCATCTGTAGAGCCATGGCCAGCAGACCAGTCGCTCCCCTGACAATTACTAAGCCACACCCAAGCCAGGTGTTGAAGGAGAAGCCTTACTGGCCACATGGGATAACTGTTGAGCACCCACTTGCTTTAACTTGCTAAATACCAGTAATCAGGTAGCAACATTTGAACGTGAGGGCACCGCAGAAATGAGAAGACAGCAGTTCAAGCTTCTGGGTTGCCATTTACTAGCCATGTGGCCTTGAGACAAACATGAACTTTCATGTTCCTGTTAATAAAACAAGAAAAATGAGGCTGCAGAGAAGGCTCAGTGGCTAAGATCACTGGCTGCTCTTTCAAAAGTTCTGAGTTCAATTCCCAAACACAAATTATGGCTCACAACTGTGTATAATTATGTTTCATGGGATTCAGTGCTCTCTTCTGGTATACAGGCAAAACACCTATACACATAAAATACAAGAATAAATAAATAAATCTTAAAAGCAGGAAAAAAATACTTTTCTTCAAGGGGTTCTGTGGGGACAAAACAAGGTTGGCTGTGCGACCATAAGGACACACTGCAAAACTGAGGTGGCTGCCCTTTGGTCTTTAATCTGCTGTAACCCAGAATTGTTCCCACTGCCGCTAGCTAGTAAACACAGCTGCACAGCATGGATCATTCCAGCTCTTAAGACGCTGAGGCAGGAACATTTCCAGTTAGGGCCAGCCTTGCTTACACAAAAAGTGTGATCCAAAAGGAAAAAAGATCCTGGCCCTTTTAATAACTTAATAATAAATAAGATAGTTTGTGTGGCAGAACATTAATTTAAGGTGTGACTTTTGCTTATGTGGCATTTGTTTAACTCTGTAAAGCTGCGATTCTTTGCCTGTCTAAAACACCTGATTGGTCTAATACATCACTGAATGGAAAATACCAAAGCAGGAGCAAGGATAAGTGGGGCTGGTGTCAGGCAGAGAGGATAAATAGGAGAAGTGAGGACAGAGGGAGACTTAATGAGCAAACAAGGAGAGCAGGACATCAGGGGCCAGCTGCCCCGCTGCCCGCCGCCCCGCCGCCCCACCGCCCAGCCGCCCAGTTGCCCAGCCGCCCAGCGGCGGAGTAAGAGTTACAGAAGTAAGAAAGATAAAAGCCCAAGCTGGGCAGTGGTGGCCCATACCTTTAATCCCAGCACTCGGGAGGCTGAGGCAGGCGGATCTCTGTGAGTTCGAGGCCAGGCTGGTCCGACAGCCTCCAAAACAATACAGAGAAACCCCGTCTCGTGAAAACCAAAAAAAAAAAAAAAAAAAAAGAGCTAGTTTCAGGACAGACTCCAAAGCCACAGAGAAACCAAACAAAGAAAGATAAAAGCCCAAAGGGGGAAGGTTTAAGAAATTTAAGATAATTTAAGAAATGCCAGTTAGCAGCAAGCCAAGCTAAGGCCAGGCATTCATAACTAAGAATAAGCCTCTGCATGTGATTTATTGGGAATTGGGTGGTGGGTCCTGAAAAAGTCAAAAGAGTAAAAACATTTCAAACAATGAGTTTGTATCCTATAATGTACCCCTTTGTTACATGAAACTCAATGAATGGTTTTTGTTAGCAACTAGATTACTTTCTACTGTTGAAAATTTTGTATTATTATTACATTGTGTATGTGAGCATGTAATGTAGCACTTGTGGAGGCCACGGGACAACTTCTGGGAGTTGGCTCTCCTTCCAGTGAGTTTCAGGGGCTGAACCCAGGCTTGTACTGGACACATTTTCACTTGCTCCCCTGCTACAATCTTTATGTATTTATAGGATATAGTATAATTCAACGTAAGCATGTGACATGCAATGATTATTAGGGTGACATCTTTTCCTCCCCTCCACCATAAATCACTCCTATGGCTGCTCTCCATTTTCCCAGTTCCTCTTGGTCACCTGACACACAGTTCACTCTCAGAGCTCAGCTCAACAACCTAAGTCCGTCCTTGTCTTCAGCATCTCTCACATTATAATTCCACCCAGTCTCACTCCCAGGAAATGCACAAAACAGAGCGAGTGGCTGCCATTTACCCAGCCGTTCACAGCTCATACACTGCTTTCCCAAAGGGCTGGTCCTCCTATATTCACATCCTACATTGTGCCCACAGCCCCAGCTTTATAATGAGGGAATTAATTTGAATTCCTCGTGTGACCAAAGAAACAATTGTAAAAAGATCAAGGAGAAAGTGTTAGATGTCTTTCAAATCCTCCCAGAAGCGTATTCACTGTATGAGAGGGTTTTATTTTATTATTTATTTTAGAAGCACTCGTATTTACATATCCATCCTCCCCCATTCCCTCGCCCTCCCATCCTCCCATGCTTCCCTCTGACCCCCCAACCCACTCCCCACCCACTCCCCAGGGATACTGAGGCCCTCCATGGGGGACCATCAAAGTCCATCATATCATTTGGGAGAGGGCCCAGGTCCTCCTTCCCGTATCTGGGCTGCAATAATGTCCTTCCATAGGGAATGGGCTCCCAAAGTTCATTTGTGATCTAGGGATAAACACTGGCTCCACTGTTAGAGGCTTCCTAGATGAGAGGGTTTTAAAAACATGTACTTATTGTTTAAACCATGTATTTTTTCTTAAAGTTCTGTTGCCTAAGCAAATCTTCCAAAGACTAAGATTAAAGGCATAGGCTGGGAGCTGCCAGGGGTGTCTCAGTTGGTGAATCAGTGCTTGGCACACAAGCATGAGGACCAGAGTTTGGATGTCCAGCACCAACGTCCAAAGTCAGGCACTGTGGTACATGCTTATAATCCCAGAACTGAGGAGGCAGAGACAGGAGGATGATCCCTGGGGCTTGTTGACTAGCTAGTCTGCTGAACAGGTGAGTCCAGGTCTCAAAAAAACATGAACAGTGACTGAGGAAGACACTTGACCTCTGCCCTCCATGTGCACATCAACCTCCCCTTCCCCACCAGACACAGAGACACAGGCACAAGCCAGGCAAAGACAGTCCTGGCTACTCACAGTCATCGCCAGAAATCAATGGCAAATGCTGTGTGTGTGTGTGTGTGTGTGTGTGTGTGTGTGTGTGTGTGTGTGTGTGTGTGTTCACTGGTGTTTTGCACAACTTATGTCTGTGTGAGGGTGTCAAAAGCCCTAGAACTTGAGTTATAGACAGGTGTGACATGATCCTCTGGAAGAGCATCCAGTGTTCCCAACTGCTGAGCCATCTCTCTAGCCCCTGCAAATACATTTTTTTTAATCACAACTAATATTTAAGTCACTTTTCAAGATCCACTTTTAGGTTAGGAGACTTAATAATTAAAAAGAGCCATACATCAAAAGTCCTGGCCTCATTTGAATATAAAATGTAGTTCTTGTCCTCAAGGGGCCTGCAGTTTGGCATTTCAGTTACAAAGCAAACAAATAACTTCTAAAACATCCTGGAAAGTGGGCACAGTTAATAAGACTTCATAGGGGGGAAATTAAAGTTCCAGTGGGGAGAGACGGAGTTAAGATGCCCCCCCAAACAGGTCTTTGAGTTTAAAGACTTTGTTAACAGAAAATGCCATTGCAGCAGTTTAAGCAAAAATCAAGAACTTCCATGGGAAGGCACCCTGGCTGGGGAACAGAACAATGTCACCAATAAGGCTCCAAGCAACAGGAGCTTTGGGAGCCTGGCAAAGACTCTGTGCGGTTTTGATAGCAAATGGTCTAATTTGTCTGGAGAACAGGTACCCTCTGCAGAGCCCCAGGCACCTGAGATGGCTTCCCAGTAGGTGATGCACCATGCTTGAAACAGTGTGCCTCTTTAACAGTGGCCTGAGGAGGCTTAGCCAAGAGAGGGTGCCTGTGCCTCCCTCAACAGAGACTCTTTGTTCTGGGTAATATAAATTCGGAGAAATACAAAGTTCTATTCAGCAAGCCCTTTACTCTTTACCCACTTACAAACAAAGAAAAAAAAAAAACCTTCCTTTTCCAGTTGGTAATTTGTATTATCAAATTTTACTCCATCAATCTGAATGAAGGACCCGAAGCTGGGGAAGATTACACATAGCCACTTTCATGAGGTTATTAACCCTCAAAAAGCCACTGAAATGTTTAATGAGTACTCAGACCACAACACATCCCAGCTTCCTCAAGAGGGAAAAAGTCAGCCAGGAGAGACAAGCTCATTGCCCCAAATTTCATTCATACCTGGGTAAACACGGGTGGGTTGTTGTTTGTTTGAGACAGGGTCTCGATATTTACCTGGCTGCCTTAGAACTTGCTAGGTAGAACAGATTGGCCTCAAATTTACAGAGATCTGCCTGACTCTTCCTCCCCAGGGCTCAGATTAAAGACGTGCACACCATGACAATTAGCAAATACAGGCACTAAAAACAAGCTGTCTAAACCAGGTGCATTGCTTCATGTCTGTAACTCTAGCACTTAGGGAGTTGAGGCAGGCGCAGTGAACTCAAGGCACGCCTGGGCAGCACAGTGAGGATCAGAACCTGGGCTCTTACAGAGAAACCCTGACACACACAAAAAGCCAAAACAAACAGAAAAAGAGAACGCTCAAGTTGGCAATGCTATTATTCCATCATCTGTAAACAGAAAAATTTAAAGAGAAAACCTAAAATCTCTCCAAATGCATTTTAGATTTTCTACAGGGCAACTGCCTTAAATTCCCAAGCAACTCAGACAGGAAACCTGTTGAGCTGGGGCCACTGACCAGTATGACTTCTAAAACCAGATACCCCTCCCCCATGGCTGCCCCAGCTGCCCCAGGAGCCTCTAGATAGCAGGGAGCTGAGTTCTAAAACAACAATGGGAGCATTTCCAGTCAAGAGGGCTTTGGAAAGACTCTCAGGCAGTTTGCAAGATTATCAACCTCTGGTCTACTTCACTCGTGCTAGGGGCCCGTTGCTTATCAACCTTGAAGGCTATCTTGAGGTAAAAGCAGAGATAAGCTTAAACCACTTTATAGTGTGGAGTCTGCTGATTAGGTCCTGACCCAAAACTCTGGGGAAAAGAAACTGCTGACATCTTCTCGAAGGCACCACATTAGTCAGGGAAACAGCTTCTCCATACACTAACTTCATTTCACAAATGATGAGGTATTTATTGTCTCAAAACAAAAAAAATCAAGGTAAACACCTAAAACTGATTTGGCAAGGGTTGGCCTGTCCCAAACAACTTCCTGAACTGACTTCCCTGCTTTCTCTGACCTTGGGTTCAGCCTGGAAGCTGCATGTGTACCCTCCCTGGCTCCCGGGTCAGCATCTGTAGGCCACTCTAAGCACTGCACAGAGACTTAAAGTAAAAAGGATAGGTTTCCTAGACCGGTAACCCATTCATCTGCTCTCACGTCTGATTCACCCCCTTGTCGTAACCCAAGTCCATCAGAGTGGAGTTAGTGAGCACAAGGGCTCAGAACTTCCATGGACTTAGTCATCCTGGTTTGGTTTAATTAGTACCCTTCCGTAGGCACCACCAAACACACCCCCACCGCTTCCAATGAGAAAACTGTAGACGCACAAACAGTAGTGACACACCCATGCCCAAGTTGGCCACAGCAAGGAAAAGCCAGATGAGGGAAGTCACTACACAGCTCCAGATGTCGTCCTGTCCCTAGCTAATTGTGGGCCTACCGTATTTGTTGGCCTCAGTTTCTTGAAACGTTAAATGAACGTGAAAAGAGGCAAACGACACTCTAGATCAAGCTGATTAAATTTAGTGCCTGAGTTTTGTACTCCGCCTCCACCGTCTGGAGATAAGGATCAATGATGCAGTCGAAGCTAAGTAAACTTAAAGAGTTCGTGTGCATGTAGAATTTGTTTTGTCTAAAATGGCTAAAAGCAGGCAAAGCCCCTATCCTCTGGACTCATTGTCCCTCCAATTCCCACATCCTAAATCAGGTGACCACAGCTGGAATGGGCTCAAAGCTGGCCAAACAGCGGCCCCAGCTGTCACTTCTCCCAGACCACAGAAGAGCGTGAGGATGGACAGACACTGGAGAAGGCGACCTCCGCGGCTGCACCCTCAGACCAACTTCCCCGCGCCGGCGCCCTCAGATCCCGCGCCCGGGGTCTCCGGAGCGGCCGCTCAGCCCCGCCGCGTCCCGCCCAGCCCGCCCGGGTCTCTGGAAGCCGTTCACCTGCGCAGGGCACAGCAGCAGCAGCAGGAGGCCGAGGGCCGGGTGGCGCGCGCTCATGCTGTCGCAGCGCGGGGCAACTGGACCTGGATTCGGCTCGCCGTCCACCGCGACCCGAGCGCCGCCGCACTGGCTGGGCGGTTTCAGGACTGGCGCCTGACCAAGGACGGGGCAGGCGCAGGCGGCGGGCTGCGCGCGCAAGTCAGGAAGGACGGAGGCGGGGTCAGGGCTGCCGCCGCTCGGAACCCCCCGGGGGCGGGGCTAAGCGCTCCGGGGCGGGGCCTAGAGCGCCGAGCGGGGCGGGGCCCGGGCTGAGCTCTCACAGCGCAGGTCTCAGGACCCCTGGCCGAAGCCTCGCTGGCAGCGCTCTCCCCGGGAACCAGTCCAGCCCTTTTGTGCCGTCCCATCCCTGCGCGCCCCTGGGGGATGGGATCTCTCACACATGGGAAACACGCATGCTAGGATGGTACTCCGGGCTTACTTCAACGTCTGACTTTGATGTTTTAACTTACTGCTCCCCTTTTTTACCTCCTGGGTTGGAGAGGATGGGCGAGGTTTTAGCACGTGGTACTTCGAGGCAGTTTTCCTAATTAAGAACCCCGAGCACTGGGACATTTCAACCCTTGTTTCTTTTCTATGTATTTATTTTTGTTTTTTCGAGACAGAACCCTGTCTCTGTGTAACAGCCTTCAGCCTTTGTTTCTTTAGGCCCGGATGAGTACTCTGATCAACTTTCCCAATCATAATTACCCAAAAAGGATCGGTGCTGGAACATCTTCTATCCGGGTCGGGGCGGTGACGGCCTGCAGCCTGACCCTACAGACTTCTGACAGCTCAGTGTCCCGCGCATCCCACAAGAGATCTGTTTACAGCACAGACCAGGTTTGAGAAAGCACTACACCGCACCACCTACCGGCCGAGGCGCGCCTAGCAACGTTTATGGCAGAAATAGAAAACACACAAAAATTTAGAGACAATTGGGGAAAAAAAATCACTTATAATTCCACCACGACGGACAGCCTATGTTACACTGTGCTCTTCTTATGAGTTTTTTCTTTGTGAAAATTATTCTAAAATGGTTGAGACCCAAACGCTTGGCTTTTTGCTTACACAATACGACCACCACTCATTCACTTTCCCTCCCCTAAACGTCCTTACATTCCCCAGCTTGTCTGGATTCCACAAAGCCTCGACTCTTACTGAACCCCCCGTTTCCCCATGATACTGCATTACAAAAGCGAGAGAGAGAGAGAGAGAGAGAGAGAGAGAGAGAGAGAGAGAGAGAGAGAGAGAGAGAGAGAGAGAGAGAGAGAGAGGAACAAAAGTTTCCAGAAAGAAGCCTCACCCATTTCAGACATCTGCAAGGCAGATTGACTGGTTAGAACTTCCGTGTTCATGGAGAGCTATAATGTTGCAGGTCCAGAGTCAAATTATTTCAGGCTCCCTAGCCGTATATCACCCACCCACCTGTGTGTTTGACCTAATGTCCTTGTGACTATCAGATAAATCCCTTTGAAATGTACAATAAGCCCCGTTTTCTACCAATCCAACGACTAAAAACATAAAGAGATGATATCTGAGACGGATACACAGAGGCTTCCTGGCTTTGCCGTAATTTGCCTATCTGATACTTCCACCAACCTCTTTAAAATGTTTCTTTACTATTTGTTCTGTTACTATGAAAACCTTGCTACCACATTGGCACATGGTACTTGGGGCACCTGACCCTGTGTTCTTGGGCCATGGTCATTCGAGTGTGTGTGTGTGTGTGTGCACCTGCAAAATTCTGTTTAGTTGACAGATGAAAGGAGAAGATTTGAAATGCCCATGCTAATAGTTTTTGATCCATTAGGGAAGTTATTTAAACAACCTACCATTGGAGTCCCTATTGGCACTTGCTATAGGAAACAATGACACAATACTCACATTTTTGTAATCTTCTGAAGAAAATGGAAGTCATCCCTTGTGCTGGGAGTTGAACCTAGAGCTTTGGACACGTCAAGCAAGGGCTCTACCACCAGGCTTCATTCCCAGCCCTGTTTATTCAATTTTGAGGCAGTTTCTCACTGAGTTGTCTTGGTTGCCCTCAAATTTATAATCCTCCTGCTTCAACCTCCTGATAGGATTACACCCGTATAGCAACATGCCCTGAAGATAATTTTCTTTTTTTTTTTTTTTTTTTGGTTTTTCGAGACAGGGTTTCTCTGTGGCTTTGGAGGCTGTCCTGGAACTCGCTCTGTAGACCAGGCTGGCCTCGAACTCACAGAGATCCACCTGTCTCTGCCTCCCGAGTGCTGGGATTAAAGGTGTGAGCCACCAACGCCCGGCCTGATAATTTTCTAATTTTTAATCAAAGGAAATGTACATTTAAAATTTGATTGCTGTTAAGCTGCCTTCCAAAGAGGTTTCGGGCTAGCTCTTTGTCAGCAACACGTGGAAATTACTGATTCCCTGCTCCTGCACCAAGGCCTTCATTATGATGGGTGAAATCTAGAATCTGTAATTTATTTTTTAAAATATCCTCATGATTTAATTTGTATTCTTTTAATTATAAGAATAAATATCTACCTACTTGTAAGTGACTTTTCTGTATACTTTTATTAGATATATTTATTTTTCATAGTTTTGTAAAAGTTTGTATATATACATATGTGTGTGTGTATGTGTACGTGTTTTTTTGTGTTAATGCACATATATGTGTATGGAGGCCAGAGGTATTCCTCAGGTACAATTTATCTTGTGTATCTTTTAAAGAAGATTTATTAATTTTTATTTCCCGTGTATGGGTGTTTTGCCTGCATGTTTATCTGTGCCCCATGTGAGTGTCTGGTACTCATGGAGGTCAGAAGAGGACATCGAATCCCCTAAAACTGGAGTTATAGACACCTGTGAGTCACCATGGAGGTGCTGGGAACAGGTCCTCTGGAAGAGCCACAAGTACTCTCATCCACTGAGCTATCCCCTTTCTTTTTAAATATAATTTTTACAACGTATACACTTATGAGTATGGGTATGTGTACATGAATACAGGTGCCTATAGAGGCCAGAATGGACTCCCAGATCCCCTGTAGCTGGAAATACAGGTGGTTGTGAACTGCCCAAAATAGGCTCTGGGAGCGGAACTTCAACCCTCAGCAAGAACAGCAAGGGCTGTCCAGCCCCCACCTTGTTTTTGGGGACAGAGTTTCTCACCTGGAGCTGGAGGTCTGGGACTCATAAATTAGGCTAGGCTGGCTGGCACCTGTCTTTCCTTCCCCAAGCATATGCCTCTGTACCTGATTTTTTTACATTGGTTCTGGGAACCGAACTCAACATGTTCATGCTTGCAAGACAAGCACCTTGCTGACTTCGATATTTCCCCAGTCCCATGAAAAGGACTGTTGTTAAGAATATTATCCTGTAATATGTGTTGTTGATAAACAAACATACACTAATGCACACACATTACACACACTAACACATACAATCATACATGTACACTCACATACTAACACACACTCATACACATACACACACACATACACACAGACTCACACATACACACTAACACACACTCACACACATAACTCTCACATGCACATTCATACATATGTGCACACACATTCTCACTCACACACATACTCATACACATGCACTCATACACACACACACACACACACACACACACACACACACACACACATCCATTCTCTCCTTTCTCAAAAGCCAGGGAAATCCCATAGTTCCCTGCTCTTCTAAAGGCCATTATTGCTTACTGTGTAGTACTCTTTTGTTTTCATCTGACTTGATTTCCTAGTAGCATTCAACACAGTTGATCACACTGTCCTTTATAAGCCATGTTCTCCAGGAAGCCTTCCTCCCCTGGGCTACTTATTTGTCTAAGCCACACCTCCTAATAGTGCCACTCCCCATGAGTGTTTGGGGGGCCAGTTACATTCAAGCTATCACACTCTTTAACTCAGTCTGGGACCCCCAATCCACGGGATGAGGTTCTCACATTCAGGGTGGGTTTTCCTTTCTTAGTTAAATGTCTGGAAACACCCTCACAGAGGCACACAGGGGTGTGTCTCCATGCATTTCTAAATCCTGTCATCCACGGAGGGTGGGAGGCTTTTGTACTCCAGAAGCCTCCCTGAGCTATCGCGACCCATTACCAGCCGAGACAGAACCCCAACTGACTTGTGTCACGATACATTGACTTTGCTTCTCTTGAACTTCATGTAAATACAACTGTGGCTCTTTTATGTAGTTTCTTTCACTCAACTTTATGTTAAAGGCTAAGTAATGAGTAAGTCACTGGTTACTGAAGTAAGAAGGATCCATACCGGAACTGACGAAAGTGGGGGTAGTTAAGAGCTCAGGTTGCAGCCTGGGCCTTCCTTATGGGCTCCAAAACGAGGGGCTGGGTGCTAACAGGACTACTTTGAGTGGTTCTCTATTTTGATTGATTAGGTCATAGATTCATTTTGCTATGCATGTCCCTTCCCATATGTACCTGGTTTAATCGTGATTATGCATATGTTTAAGGCAGACAATAGGAAATTCTCACTAAAAGTTCACTCGGAGGATACAGCATGTAGTATTGCATAGACACACCTCAAGACCCTCTTGAACTTGTATTGTTTGTACTTAAATACATCGGCAATACATTTGGTTACGAATGGTCTACACGGTTGTTGTTAGGGAAGGAGAGTCTCATAGTATTGGGCAGAGGTGGAGCAATGCGGGTGTGGGGGGGTGACAGCTAGCCTCAACTGTGTTTTGCCCACCTGGTAATGAACGACTCTATCCCAGTCATTAGATAATTTATGCTTTTCATTTGTGATGACCAAAGACACTTACTATGGAGCCAGGCACCCCAGAAGAGCTGAAAATGTGACCCACCCCGATTAGATGTTTTTCCTCTCTAAGAGACGCCATGGTCTCTCTTCACAGCAGTAGAAACCCTAAGGTGGTCCCCCTTCTGTATGACATACTGTATTGACTTGAAGGCTGCCATCCTTCTCGTAACAGTAAGAATAAATTCATTTAATCTAAATTTGAATTGAGCCTAAGTCTTTGGTTTCTCCCACAACACCGCAACACAGGTAAGGATCTGAGGGGATTTTCAGGTTTCTAGGTGCATTGTTTAGGGAGGAGTGAGTATACATAGTATAGTGTACTTATTAAAAGGTGTGTGTGTGTGTGTGTATACATGTGCGCATGTGCTCATAACACAAAAGTATAGTCCAAAGTGACTAAACATTTCCCTGTCTGCTTCCACTCCAGGCAAAGAAGAATGTGTTATGTGAGTGGTGGAACCTTGTAGAAAAAGCAGTGCCAATTTGCAACTCTGGCTACTAAAGAGCAAGCTTCCCCCATGATGGCAGTGTCCTATTTGAGTAGAAATTATGCCACAGTCCATGACTGGATTATCAGACGTTAGCATACTTAATGAGGTGAATAAAATTTTACCCTGTCTGATCAGCAATGTTCCATTTCTGAGGCAGTCATAACTACTGACACTGAATTTATGTGATGTAGCTGGAAGATGTTTTAAATGAGAGGTCTGTAAAACTCAGCTTGCTTCAGAAGGGAGCAAGTTGGATTTCATGGGATCCAGCAACCTCTTCTGGTCTCTGCATGCACTAGGCACGCATGTGGTGAATACACATACATGCAGTCAAAGCACTCGTACATATCTAACATTTTTAATCTAAAAAAGTCTTATTGGAGAACCACATAGAATTGAGAGTGTATGTTGAATGTAGACATGTTCAAGAATGTTCATGGTATGTGGGCATCATGGTGTATGTTTGTAATCACAGTACTAAGAGGATAGTAAGGAGGACCAGGAATTAAGGCTGGCCAAGGTTGAGGCCAGCCCTACTGGAGTTTATAGGGAAAAGAGGCCCATTTAGTCATTGTTTGAAGACTCAAAGTCCCAGACTAGCAGTCTGGCCTGTTTAGGTTATGGGAAGAGCTTCCTGGTTATGTCAAAACATGGCAGGTGACATCAAGTAGAGACACGTGCAAGCGCATTGCAATGTGTTCTGAAGAGATCACAAGAGAGTAAGAGAGACTGGAGGGACGTAGCCTCACTCTAACAACTTTCTCTTGAAAATCGAGCTACCCCTAGGAGGTACAACCCACACGTGAGACCAGCACAGAAGCTTCCATGAGGGTGCTCATGAGTCATTCGCCTCCTAATGTGCTCTAGCCCCTAGAGCATCCCACCAACTCAACACTGATGTGTGAGGGGTTAAGCCTCAAAGTGAGTTTTGGCAGCAGCAGACCACATTCAAAACATAGAACGGCATACCTGTTTCCTTTCGCTTTTCTTTTTCTTTTTCTTTTTTTACAATATGTTGAGGCTCAAGAGACATAAGGGCGTGAACTGATGTGTGACAATGACATGAAAAATCATAGCCTGGCAAGAAAACTCTCTCCCAATGTCAGTTTTCTGAATTGTCAGACAGTGACGATGCAGCAGTCCTAGCATGACTGGAAGATGTTCTAAAGAGAGACCCTTGGGTCCCCCTCTTTGGTCCCCAAGGAACTGGTATTTCCTCGGAACCACATGCTGGGAGAGGAAAAGGCTGCAGCTCTGATGCCAGACAGAGAACAAACTTGTTATACATATCCTCTGGCCTCCATTTAAACCCAAACCGCATGTCAGTACTCCTCAAATATACTTGGGGTGGGAGACAGGTCACAAGACCTCTTTATGTGTTCCTCTTCACAACGTGGCCCACCGAATAAACACTCTTCCTTTCGCTTTTCTTGTTTCTTTGATTGGCTTATTGAGGATGAATGGCTGAGTTGGGCTTGTCTGGGCTGCCAGAGCTCAGGCTCTGACCTCAAAACTCCAATCAGTTTTAACAGCACCTATTTGATAAGATTGTCAGTGGGGCAAATGAGATCATCTACAGTAAGTGCTTACCACTGAAATACCCTGTAACAAACATTAGCTTTTTATTAACCCGTGACACATCCCCTGGTTACCATATGAACTCGGCCAGTTCCAGCACTACAGACACCTTGTTAAGCAGTTAGGAACTCAGCGTCTTGCCTCTATCAGGCGCAGGCCCATCCCAAATTTTCAGCCATCCCCCTCCCCCCAACATCCATGTATTGGGGTTGTTCTTTTTTTCCTCCGTGCCATTCCTCCTAGGGTGGATTAATAATGACATACAGCTTCTTGTTACAGAGGAATGCCAGAGCCCACCACAGGGGTCTTCTCTAGATTCCTGATGTCCCTGCTGTAAATGTTTCCAGTACCCAAGTTTTGCAAACTGGTCAGCTATTTCACAAGAGAAAGTTAGCAAAGAGCTGATGGGCCAGGAGCAGCACCAGCAATAACAATAGAAACAAAGAACTTTCTATTTGCATTGTCTTTAATGATTAGCCCAGAAAGCTTTGTCTGAATGGAAAACTTTGGGAATTGCTCACAAGTGAGTTGAATTACTCACTCTGAAATTTTATTCTGTTGGAAACCACATAGGGAACAGTGAAATGGCTCAGTGGTAAAGACTCCTTCTGCCAAGCTTGAGGACGATGAGTTGATTCCCAGAACCTACACAGTGGAAGAAGAGATGACTCCTGCACATTGTTCCCCAATGCTGCTTCCACAAACCATAAACATAAAAAGAGGGTTTAAAAAAAAAACCACAGAAATAACACCCGAATTTTTTAAAGAAGGGAAAAAAGCAACAAAGGCAAATCAGGAAGTGTATTAACTTTATTTGAAGTATAATATGGAATGTGCTGTCAATCAAATGGATGTAGCGGCAAGCTTTTGTAGTGCAGTTAAACAGATTATTTTATTTCATAGGAACCTCTTGTGTTAAGTCTTTGGATGAAAACTGAATTGCTAATGAGACTAATATAAAGCAACAGTCTTTTACAGGAGAACAAACTGAAGCATGGTTCTTGAAACAACAGACATTTTGTTCAGTCTTTGGTAAGTTCTTAACTTCCCTGCAAGGATGACATCAAAACTGCATCTAGATCAAATGCTAATCTAGATAGCCTGTTTCCTAAAGTACAAAGGTCTTTTATTAAGTATTGCTAAAGATACTGAATTAATTCCACGGTCCTAAAATAGTTCATATGAGGGACAGACCAACATGTTTTAGTGAAAAACACGAAGTTCCTGATTTCAATGTTGGTACCCACACTACTCCTCTGTTTTGGATCAGTGATGAACAGCTGGTTCTGGTATAGGGCTAACTAAAATGCAAAGCATTTACAGCCACATTATTTTCTTAGCATTTCAAAATTCCCAAGGGCAAGTGTGTATATTCAGTATAACTCTGCTGAGTAAGAGGCTGCCAATGAGGAAGTTGGCACTGATCTTTCGCTGCCAAATATTTGTGTCTGGTGTTTTGGCAACGTTCAGTTTTTTCATCTTTCGTCTCAAAATTACCCTGGGGATTTTTGCACTGCCCATCTTTGGCAAGAGTCTCATACTCTTTGTACTGGCTTTGTGAGCAATGTTTATCAAAATCTCCCCATTCTGATTGAATTTATCATAAATAATTTTAAGAGACTATCTTCTAATTTCAAAAGTTTCATTCTGGCAATTAATGACATAAAGGTAATGCTACCATTGCATGTTGGTTAAAGCAAAACTAATTTAGGATTACTTTTACCTCCATGTTAATATGACTTTACATAGAAACTATTGGTTGGAAACATGAGCAAGGACCATTACATACGTGTTTAAATAAAAAGAAGTATTACTAGTATTTCATAGGGTATGATACAGAAGAAAACTTGATTTCTGTGTGTGCAGTCAGGCACTGACAGAGGCAGCTAGACACCATTGAAAGGACATTGAACATCAACTTTAGGGCCCCTCAAAGAAACAATTAGTAAACTTGGGGTTCTTTCTTGGATCCAGTCCACCCATGAGCACCTGGGAAATGCTACCAATGCCTTTTACTATGGATACTCCCCAAGTAGTAACAGTAACAACAACAGTACTTATGTATATCGTGTTTTGTCCAATGAGCTCAAAGCCTGTGTGTTAGAGACAGCTGCTGGAAGCCAGATCCCACAGCATGTTGTGCACTCATCTGTGGCATGGGACATGGACTCTAGACAATAAAACGAAAATCAAAGCTCAAAGAGACTTATGGTTTGCAGCTTTTGGGGTTTTCGATTTTCCACTGGTTTCCTCAAACACAGACACGGTCCACTAAGAGACAGTGATTTTATATATTATGAATAAGATGAGGCTTCAACAACCAACATACTGTATCTTTTCTATGTGTTAATGTCTCATCTTTGAGTAGCACATAGTGGAATGTCAGAGTGGATCTTAAATAATGGATGCTCAGGTATCATCGGGTCACAGTATCATGGCTATGGTCTCCAGGTGGCAGGAAAGATTTTACACCGAATGGACATACATAACTATGATGAATATGATGGATGTAACATATTTTAGCATAGCTACATTTAACACAAAAGCAAAAATGCATTGATTTGCTGAAGGTCAATCTTTGACTCTTAAAGAACAAGACCTTTTGTCTCCCCTTTTTAGAACGAAAACCATGTCGAACATCAAGTTTAACCAAGGGACTCAGGCTAGCACAGTTGTAAATAAGTTTCTGTGAAATCTGTGAATATCCCCAGGGCCAAGTTACAGGGCAGTGTGAGAAGCCCTGTAAGGGGAAGTGGACTCTAAGCCCTTCTTGGATTTTCGTGCACAATGCACAAGCCCACATGGTAAGCATTCTTTCTTCAAAGAATTTCCGACATTGTTAAAAACCATTTCTCTCTGGACAATGTGGCTTAAGTTTCTATCTATCTAGGGTGGAACCAAATTCGTTCTTGCTGGGTCCTTCTTTGCTTCTCAGGAGGCGCAGTATGTGTTCATTTTTGGTTAGTTCTGCGGGGAGCTCATTGGCCTGAAAGAAGACGAGATGGGCATTATGAATTCACTCTCTGGTGTGACTCTCCCTAGTGAGCCACATTTTGTCCTTCCCTGGTGAAAAAGCTCCCCCGCACTCACTGCCTCGTAGTGGGGCAACTTTTAATGGAGAAGCTGCCATTTTCTCACCTCCACATTAGCTTGTGTTTAGCAAATCTTTACCATCCTGGAGGCTCCCAGAGGGCAGGGCCTATGTGCTAAAGACCATTGGTTCCTCACTTTCAGCACAATGCCTAGCACGTCTAATACCTGCTGAATGAACACAGGTAATTTTTTTATATTCACTTAATTAAATGAAGTGGTTTATCTGATGGGGAGGACTCAAGATGGATTTTTTCTGGCCACATTCCAATTTATTTATTGTTTTTATAACATTTTTTCCTAATTTTAAAAATTATACAGTGTTTGGGGGCGCGGGGGTAAGCTGTAGAGGAATCAGTTCTCTCCTTCTACCAAATGAGTTCTAGGACTTGAACTTAGGCCGCCAGACTTGTTGGCAAGCACCTTTACCTGCCTAGCCATCTCTCTGGCCCCCTGTTTATTATTTTCATTTGTACAGACAGATTTATGCAGTACAGTGTGATAATTGATACATAGATACGAAATATGATTACCGAATCGGGATTGTTGGTATCTCCGTTTCCTTGGATATTCATTGTTACTTTGTCAGGGAAGCTTGGAACATCTCTTAGCTCTTTATAAAATACATGCTAAGTCATTGTAAAGTATATCGCCTGCTCTGTGACCTCAATTTATCCCCTCCACTAACTTTGTTTTAGTACCTGATACCTGGCCTGCCTCGACTCTCACCCTCCTCCTGTCTCTGAGCTCTGCCTAGACAGCCTTTACTCTCTGCCTCTGTGAGATAATGAACTTTCTAGCTATCACCTGTAAGGAGGAGCATGCTGCAGCAAGCCAGGTGTCGTCTAAACAGAAAATAGTCAGGCAGTGTTCTGAGCCTAACACACACCCAGAAAGGCACAGTTTCTGTAGTCACGACTTCCTACAGGACCCTGCAAGTTACAAGTCATCAGTCTACTGGTCACATCATTGAGCATTTAGGGGGTTACTTTCCCCCACAGGCATCATGTGTTATAAAGAAAAGAATTCTTGGGCTTCCTTGCTTTCAGGACCATTTTATACTCTTAAATATTATGCACCACTCTAATTTGTTTATAACTTAGCAATGAAATATTTTTCCTAGTTAATGAGAGATAATAAATCCACTAAAGGATGGTATACAAAATATATTTCTGAAAAAAAGACTGCATTTTTAAGAACAAAAAACTTAGGGATGTAGAATTGCTTATTGGTCTTACATATTTCTTTAGTATAGGGCTTAGCAGAGGGCAGCTGGATGCTTCTGTCTGCCTCTGCTCTCCGGCTCTGGTGATGTCTTGGGTGGAGCACGTGACATCAGGGGCACACCGATGGGTGGTTGGGAAAGGGAGGAGAATCCCTCTGTCCACCAAGGCTATATCAACACCAAGGACTTCTGAAGGGAAAAGACTCTCCAGCACATAGCGAGGCCACAAGTTAAGTGGAGAGTGTCAGGCTTTCAGAGGCTTCACCCATGCTAGGGTGGACTTTTGGTAACCCAGCTGCCTTAGAGCCTTCCCTGCTCCTGTAGGTAACCCCTCACCTATACTCCTGTAAGGAAACTCAGCAGACTCTTTGGCTCAGCAAGTTGGACTTTGGTAGTATCATTACTTTGATCTGTTGTTAGTTCCTTCTCTGGGATGAGTAGACATTTTCCAGGTCTCCCCAGGAATAGTGTCAAAGGACATCTATTCCCCCCTTCAATCATCTCTCTTTCTGTGGGTGTTTTTCTTCTTCTTTTTTGGTGAAGAGGCCTTGCTATGTAGCCCAGGATAGCACAGCATTCATTCACAATCCTTCTGCCTTAGACTCCTGAGTACTGAGATTACAGGCGTGTGCCACCATGCCGAATTAAGAAGCCATTTCTTACTAACAGCCATGTAGCATCTGCAAGCATATCATGAATGATTTTGTACTTTGTTACATGGAAACCAACAGGTTCTAGCATTAGTCATAACATTTGGAACATATTAGCTTACTAAGTCATGAAGGTTGTGCAAATATTGGCACATTCCTTTGTGCTATACCAAAAAGGCACATTCAGTAAAATTACTACTAATTCATCAGAAGAGACTTCTGGATTGGTAAGCTATTAAGCCCCAAATTGTTCTTCTAAATAAAACTGGGGCCAGCAAGTGGCTCAGTGGGTAGACTTTGCATGTAGGCCTTACCTATTAAGTTTAGTCCCTGGACCAATCCAGGGATTCCACAAAGTATCAGGAGAAAATGGATCCAGAGATTTGACCTCTGACCTCCACACACACTGTAGTACATGTATGTCTACAATCTCTCACACATATACACCAAAATAAATAATTCAGATAAAAATGATGACTGATCAGAAAAGTGACCAGTCAAGGATTCAAGGAAATCCCTGGATGCAGGAGACAAACAAAACAAGACAAAAATCTCTCTCCAGACTTCCAGGTTGCTCCCAGACTCCTAGTACCTTGCTTCTGGGGCTGTGATTAAAGAGTGTGACGTCTCTTGGTGTGTTGGTGGACAGGGGACGGTTGCCCTGGCAGGGATTCCCAGGACCGAGAGGCATTCTGCAGTGTGAGCCTCCACACATAAGTTCAAGTCCCTTAGGGAGGGTGACAGCTCAGCATTTGACCTCTGGAAATTACCCATGACCATTACATCAAGACTAGCCCATTAAGGGGACACAGTGGGAAATGTATTTTCTTTTTCAGTTTCTGTATCAGGTATTAACGGTGTTCCTAGTGGTAACTCAGTCCTGGACAGCTCACCACCAAGGTTTGATTTCTTTAAGGGTTCCCTGTGCAAAGTCTAGAGATAAGATTCAAAAGGAAGGCAGCTGTGACTTCAGCAGCCTTATCACCCAGCCAGGCCAGCTAATGGAAAATAAGTATAGGTATCTGGGGAAAAGACGGCAGCAATGATAACAGAAAAGCCTTCTGCAAACAGCTGGCTTCCCCAGGAATGGGGAAATAGGCCTTCCGTGTGCTAGGCAAATGAAAATGAATGGAGCCTTGACCTGGCATATTGTTTCTTTGGCCCTCTTACGGGTTTCATGTGTGTGTGCACATGTGTGTGTGTGCTGTGTGTGTGGTGTGTGCACTAGTATGTACATGGAGGTGAGTTGAGGCTTGTCCTTATCACTTTCTGCCTTGTCCTTTAAGGCAGAGTTTCTCCCTGAAACTGGAGCTTGTGGCTTTCAGCTGAGCTGGCCGCCAGTCAACCCCAGCAGTCCTCTGTCTCCTCCTCCCTCGGTGCTGGGGTTACAGGCAAATGCAACACCATGGCAGCTTGCTGCATGGGTCTTGAGGTCCAGACTCAGGTTCTGACACTTGTGCAGCAAGTACTTTTAATAACCAAGTCACCTTCCAGCTTTGATGGTTAGTCCTAGTTGTCAACCTGACACAGCCTAGAGTCACCCATGGAGAGAGTTTCAACAAGAGATTGCTGAGTCAGGATGGTCTATGAGCATGGCTACTGCAGACTTCTCTTTAATTGCATGAGATGAGGTAAGAAAACCCGCCCACTGTGGGCAGCTCCATTCCCTGGGTTTGGGTCCTGGACTGTGTAAGAGCAGGGAAAGGGAGCTGAACATGACATGTGTCTGCATTCATCGCTGTGTGTTTTTGACTGTGGGCGTAATGCCACTAAACTTTTTAAGTCACAAACTTCTCAGCTGTGATGGCATCGAGCGCTTAAATTAACCTTCCTTCTCTAGACCGCCTTTTGTCAGCTAACTTTTTATCACAACAACTGCAATCAGAAGCCAACACCAACCCTGATGGGTTTCTTTTAAACTTCCAATCTACACACCAGGTACCTTCAGCAAACATCAAGATGAAGTACAATGACAAACTTTTCTATTGTGACTGTAAACTCCCTGAATCCCAAATTTGTTCTAATCTAAGGATTTAGTGTAATAAAAATATGGATTGGTGTTGTAATGGTGACATGCAATCCTGCTGACAAAATAAATCACATTTTCCTGACCCAGTCACCAAACATACATTAATAATTCTCAGGATATACACATCTAACTTACAGGGAGATGACAGGCTTCCAGGACACTGACATTTTTGGAGCACATTCTTCCCTCTTCCCCCTACCAGGAAGCCACAGTATTGTAAGTTTCTGATTCCTTGCCTCCATCCTCTTAGTGCTGGTATTAGAGCCTCGTACTACCGCTACCAATTTATGTGGCATTGGGGGAATCCTGCATGCTAGGCATGTTCTCTGTCAACTGAGATACATCACCACCCACAATGTTTGCACATTTTATATGAGAAAACGGTTAAAGAAAGTCATGGATGATATAGGCTTTTTAACACAATTTCTTGGGTCTAAATGCATTGGCTAGGAATAACTAATAATTGCAGCCCTGCCCTTACTGTGTATAACTATAAAAATCGATTCAGGAGCCTGACAGTTGTTTGTCTTGCCCTACGAAGTGGTCTTTTTGGACAGGGGCCCATGTGGTTAAGGGATGGGTTGAGTGTGTACCTTGTTTCTCAAGGCTGGATCTGCCCCTGCTTCCAGGAGCAGCGCAACTGTTTCAATATTCCCGCTGAGCACTGCTGCATGGAGAGCCGAAGTCCCATTCTAAGAGAAAATGATAGTGTGTGTCAAGAGTTGAGCTCACAGCCCTCGGCGCTCTGCCTGACTTTCATCATAAACCGTCGGAGGGATGCCGTGGGGACAACACAGTCTTACTGCTCTGTATCTTTCCTTTGCACTTTTCAAAGTCACAGCAGTACCTGCTGCGGTGTCGTCAGACACACAGCTAGATAGTAGGTGGTAGATGTATAGCCAAATACTATATGGGGGAGGGGAGGGGGAGAGACTATAACCAAACTCACAGAAGAATGGGGTGCCATCATAGGACGTTGGCTCCAGTGGGCAAGGTTACCAATCAACAGCACTACAGTGCAAGCTAGCTTTCCTGCTTGATGACCCAGAGTCACCACGATTTGGTAGAATTTAAAAAGTCACACCTGGAAAAAAAATTGTAGCAAAGCTGCCTTTCTCTGGTTGCTTTCACACTTGGAATACTAATTCACTAGGCTGGTACTAGCCCAAATGGGCAAGTCTTAGCCAACATGCATGGAATAGCTAATAAAAAGACAGAAGGAGAAGAAGAAGAAGGAGAAGGAGAAGGAGAAGGAGAAGGAGAAGGAGGAGAAGGAGAAGGAGGAGAAGGAGAAGAAAGGAGAAGGAGAAGAAGAACCATGTGAAGCATGAATAGATAGATACTTCCAAGCCCATTTTAAAGTTTATTTTGTCAGTTTGTCAGTAAATTATGCTTCAAATGCTTATAATAACGTCCTGATCCCCAAGTTTGTGCGGAGGACCGGAAGTAGCTGGTTCATTAGGAAAAGAGACAGGGCTGACACACCGAACACTGCGATTCTTTATTAGACTCTGATAAGAATGGGATCTAAAATGTGAAGGGCAGCTAGAACGTTTCCAGTCCGTTCTATGGGGTCATGCCAGGGCAAAGGGTTTGCATGTCTTGATAGGTCCTGAGGACACAGCCACCAAACTGCTAGGCCACAGCCACAGTGTCAACTTAGAAAAGACTTAGTGGTCTTCACTTAACAAAACAGGAGTGTAAATGCTTCCTGCAGTCAGCCAACAGCTGCCTATGGGGTAAGCCTAGTCCACTCTCTTTTCTCATATGCCCTGAAAGCTACGAATATGTTGCAGCATGCTCAAGTGTGTAATTTCATTAGCATATACTCATCAATTACAGCTATGGACGTAGCCACGCTCTCTTGCTGTTGCCACTTTCTCTGGTTGCCCTGAGACAGCAGAACGGAGGAAGGGCGGCAGGAATTGCAGGCTCACAAGACCCCAACGCAACTGGTGCTCTACAGGAGCAGTGTGTTGGCTCTTAGCTACATGCACTGCAGCACAGAAAGGCTTCACCCAAGGTGACTAAGAAAGCCTTTCTAGTCTCCAGAAAAACCCACTATCTGAGGCCCCGGATGTTTCAATTTTACACTGAAGCTAACTAAGCAGAGTGGGTCTCTACTCGGGGATGAAGAAAGGGAAGGGCGTGTCCTCCTCCGAGTTTAGGAATCTTCCAAATGATATCAATAGCTCATTTCCCTGTTTTGGTGCCAATTATGCTATCTTTTCCCCTGAAAAGCTAGGTATTAGGAGAGTGTTTTCTTTACAATCTTCCTATTTCTACCTGGACCCAGAGATCCTGAGCTAATGGTAATTCAGTTCTATGTCAGTCACCACTATTTCTTGGCTAACCTATCTCTCCTTTTGATAGAATGGCATAATTTCTCTTCAGGTCTTACCTTCAAAATACCGAGAGTAGGTGAGAATTTGAGCAACTCCTCTATGACATCATTATACCCTTTGTTGGCGGCTTTCAGCAGTGCTGTGGTACCGTCCTGAAGGGAGAGGGGACATGGGAGTTAATTATTAGCTGAGAACTAAATGCCAGCTGACAAATCAGCAATGTCTCAGTCTAGGGCAGACAGGGGCACAGTAGGCAGTGACTGCCTGTGAGGATGTCATCCGCAGCGGGTGACTGTCTATCGTAGGAGCCTGCCTTTTGGTAAGTCAGATGCTCCTCTAGTGCCCAAGAACACTGCATCAAGGACAAGGGGAGTTTCAAGACCATATTTTAGGGTTATCATGGGCCCAATAGGAGATTGCTTAACTGCCTGTAGTGATTTATGTTATTGAACTGCATTGGTTGCCTTAAAATACATGTAATCTTGACTTCACCTGCCCTGCGCATTCATTGGCCTATGTATGGTGGTGGTAATACAGGAGGAATAGGTCAAAATTTGATTAATCTTTTAAAAACTGCACAGACAGATTTAAAAATCCATCTTCAGTGATCATTTTTGGCTCAAAGACAGACTTTTCTAAATCATTAGTTTCCTGCTGATATCAATGGCGGTGTCTGGAGGACCTGGTCTCAGCTGTCTTCTGTCTGTTGTAGAACTCATCTGGAACGGGAAGGGGGAGGAGGGTGTGAGGGGGGATTTGTCTCTTCTAATTTCTGAGGTGACAAGAAGATAACGGAAGAGGGGGGGTAGGACCAATGCCTTCAGGTTTCCCCTTTCTGAGTTTAGATTCCATAGGGAGCAGCACAAAGAAGGCACAAGGTCCATCAGACACAATAGACACGAGGCTCCCGACCGCCATTAGCCGGTAGAGTCTCCCCACGTCACTCTCCTTGCTATGAGCCTGCAGCCTGGCACAGGCTGGCAGGGTTCAGCACCACCCTCGGAAGGCAGCTGTGGAGAGGAAGTGCTTGGAGGATGTAACATGGGTTTGCGGCAGGGGGCAGGGGGCAGGAGTCAGGTGCAGCAGCCAACAGTGGGCTCTGCCGGAATCCTCTCCATAGATCCTGCATGTTCCCTTCCCCAGCTCTTCCAGAAGTCACCTCAGATGGAGGTGGGGGAAGGCGACAGCACTTGTTAAGTTTCCACTTAGTTGGACTTTGATTGTTTCCTGCTGAAGAGCAGGTAGAGGTCAGAGGTCCAGTTGAGTGGTAAACACTATGTTTGCTCCGGCCACAGGTGAGCTCAGTCGGGGCTGGGCTGGGGGCTGTCACTCACGTTGCGTGCAGCGTCACGGTCGGCTCCCCTCAGCAGCATCACGCGCACCACCTCGCTGTGGCCCATCTGGGATGCGATCCACAGAGGCACGGTTCCATCCTGTGGGGAAAGGAGGTGTGACGGGGTGTGACCGTGAGACAGGGGTTCCACTCGCTCATCCCAGAACTTCAGGAACACCAGCTCTCTGAGTCCAAAAACCCTGGAGAAGATCCCCTCTCCAGCTGCTCCGCACACCCAAGAGGAACCCGGAGGAGAGGTCCAGTGAGCACAGGGCCACAGAATGGTGCTCAGCAGGCACGACCTTGGCAGATGTACATGTTCAAACTTCTGGCTTATATGAACAGTCTTTCTTTTTCTCTTTATCGACAGGATTCTGTGTATTTTGGGTTGGATGACCAGGATCCCCCCGGCCCCTGCCTCTACCTACTGAATGCTGGGATTACACATGTGTCACCATACCATTTTATGTAGTGCTATTTTGAACCCAAGGCTTCACACACGCTAAATAAGCACTCTACCAACAGAGACACATCCCCACAGGTCTAGTTCTTTGATGCCAGGCTATAAAACAGGCCAGGAAAGGTTCTGTGGGGACCCTTATTCAAGGGACAGCTGAGATGCACCACATACTGCAGACCTGAACTCCCTAGCAATGAGGCAGCTTGTGTTCCCCCCCTTCCTTCTCCTCTGCCCACAGATGATCTACTCTGCTTTCTGTGTTAGGAGGAGGCCGCGCATCCAGTCAACACATGTCAGTCATGCAAGGGTGGGCAGTTTCTTTTGAGGTGGGGTCGTTTCTCTGACTTTTGCATTTGGTACCCCAACTCTTCCATGGCTACGTCATGCTTGAAGGAAACAGACTTATGTACAAGGTGATGCTTTTCCCAGGAATGGACACACTCTAACTAGTGTAGCAGGACATTTAGGGTAACATCCCCTGCACATTGTCAGTCACCCTTTTCCCAAGGCTGAGAAGGAGGTGAAATAAGAGAAAGAAAGGAAGGGGAAGAAGTTGGCCCCAAGGCTGTCAATTGGAAAACAGGAAGCCTTTGTAGCGCAGGAGGGAGCAGGAGGGGGAAGGGACTCATATTTCCTCCCTGCCTGGCTCAACTCTGGCTGCCTGGAGGGCACAAACACCAGATAAAATACTGGGAGGCTCAGGTGGAAAGGGATTCTCTCCTTTTCATAGAGCAGAGCTCAACAAAGCGGGGAATGCCTTACAGGAGTTCTGTGCTGGCAAATGCCTGAAAGTGAGATGACCAACAATGAGAGCTGGGCCAAAGGGGGACCTGAGTTGTTCCCCAGCAACTGTGAGCCACAGCCATGCGACATCTGGCTGCTCAAGAACTGGCCGTGCTTCTGGGGAGTTGGAAGCGCTGAGGGCAGAGTGGCTTGAGGTGAGTTTGAGGTTAAGAAGACAACGACACAGAGAAATGACTTCATTGAGCAGAGTCAATGGCAGGGCCAGCACCTAGGATGATAGGAAGCCAGGGAACCTCTAGGAACCAGTGCAGATACTTGAGAGACCAGCACAGATTCAGGGAGGGGTCTCTCCAAGCCCTCCCCCACACCTGAGTGGTAGCCTGCTCTCTGAGAACCTGCTCACTTTGGAGAGAAGAGCAGGAGGAGGGCACAGGATGCAGAATTGGAAAAACCGTAACTGCGGAAGTCATCATGGTAGTAGATCCCAATAGTCTGGATTCCCTATCTGTCCAGGCAATGGGGGCTAACGAGCACGATGACACAGTGATAGGCTGAGGAGTTACATCTTCTCTCTAGTGTGGAATTTCAATCCAAGTGTACCAGTAACACAGGCACACCGTCACTGTAGATTGCCATCCTGGCAAAGGGTTAGGGGACCTTCGAGTTAAAAGTGACAAACTGAAAGGCAGGGGTGGGGGAGGAATCTTCAGGGACTGATAGGCAGAGAGCGTTGGTGCCTGTGTCTTGGGAGAGGTGAGGAAGGTGAAGGCCAGAGGGGCTGAGAACTCTGTTTCCCACTCCCTTTCACTTCTCTCAGTCTCTTGGAACTATTCTTGGATGTGAATATTATCATCAACAAATTACATTTGTCCTAAAAGTACAAAATAAAGAATTGCTTATTGTTTATAATAGAAGAACTTGCACAATTTTCATTCGATTCTCCCAACTGAGGGTTTAATGAAGTACTCACCCAATCAACAATTAACTATGAAACCCCTTGTACATCTCAGGCAGAACATTGAAACAAGTCTAGGAAAGGAGATAATGTTGAAATTTCTGTACAATTGCAAATGATAGTGGATGAACAAAATGTGTTTGATGACCTAGGAGGGGACTCTCTTGCTACTGTGGGGGTTGGGGTTTAGATTTCATTGATGGGGTCATAGTTGACTTGGGTCTTAAAGGAAGACGGGGTTTTGTCAGGTAGTAGGGCAAGCAGGACTTAAAAGGTCTAGTGATATCACACCCACAGTCAATGATGAATGCAGACACATGTCGTGTTTAGTTCCCTTTCCCTGCTCTTACATAGTCCAGGACCCAAACCCAGGGAATGGAGCTGCCCACAGTGGGCGGGGTATTCCCACCTCATCTCATGCAATTAAAGAGAAGTCTGCAGCAGCCATGCTCATAGTCCATCCTGACTCAGCAATCTCTTGTTGAAACTCTCTCCATGGGTGACTCTAGGCTGTGTCAGGTTGACAACTAGGACTAACCATCAAAGCTGGAAGGTGACTTGGTTATTAAAAGTACTTGCTGCACAAGTGTCAGAACCTGAGTCTGGACCTCAAGACCCATGCAGCAAGCAGCCATGGTGTTGCATTTGCCTGTAACCCCAGCACCGAGGGAGGAGGAGACAGAGGACTGCTGGGGTTGACTGGCGGCCAGCTCAGCTGAAAGCCACAAGCTCCAGTTTCAGGGAGA
Organism: Mesocricetus auratus; assembly: GCF_017639785.1. Lineage (NCBI taxonomy): Eukaryota > Metazoa > Chordata > Mammalia > Rodentia > Cricetidae > Mesocricetus > Mesocricetus auratus. Next base: position 43,437,210 of record NW_024429198.1, read on the forward strand.
AACTCTGCCTTAAAGGACAAGGCAGAAAGTGATAAGGACAAGCCTCAACTCACCTCCATGTACATACTAGTGCACACACCACACACACAGCACACACACACATGTGCACACACACATGAAACCCGTAAGAGGGCCAAAGAAACAATATGCCAGGTCAAGGCTCCATTCATTTTCATTTGCCTAGCACATGGAAGGCCTATTTCCCCATTCCTGGGGAAGCCAGCTGTTTGCAGAAGGCTTTTCTGTTATCATTGCTGCCGTCTTTTCCCCAGATACCTATACTTATTTTCCATTAGCTGGCCTGGCTGGGTGATAAGGCTGCTGAAGTCACAGCTGCCTTCCTTTTGAATCTTATCTCTAGACTTTGTACAGGGAACCCTTAAAGAAATCAAACCTTGGTGGTGAGCTGTCCAGGACTGAGTTACCACTAGGAACACCGTTAATACCTGATACAGAAACTGAAAAAGAAAATACATTTCCCACTGTGTCCCCTTAACGGGCTAATCTTGATGTAATGGTCATGGGTAATTTCCAGTGGTCAAATGCTGAGCTGTCACCCTCCCTAAGGGACTTGAACTCATGTGTGGAGGCTCACACTGCAGAATGCCTCTCGGTCCTGGGAATCCCTGCCAGGGCAACCGTCCCCTGTCCACCAAACACCGAGAGACGTCACACTCTTTAATCACAGCCCCAGAAGCAAGGTACTAGGAGTCTAGCAACAACCCGGAAGTCTGGTGAAAGATTTTTGTTTTGTTTTGTTTGTCTCCTGCATCCAGGGATTTCCTTGAATCCTTGACTGGTCACTTTTCTAATCAGTCATCATTTTTATCTGAATTATTTATTTTTGTATGTGTTAGGGAGTGTAGACATATGTGTATATGTACTACAGTGTGGCCAGGCACGGCAGGGCAGGCATGGTGAATAGTCCCATTGTTTTGGCACACGGGTGCAGGTGGAGCCCTGAGGGACAACAGAAGAGGTCTGTGTGCTCTGGGCTCCGGGCACCTATCATGTTAAGGTGATAGGGCACTCACTCTGAGACCAATATGCTTGCTTCTTGCCTGCTCTGGGTCTATTTTGTTCTTTGTGGATGTCTCCACCAGAGGGCAGCCAGGGAAGGGAGATGGGCTGCCTTGTGAATGGACTTGTCAAGGGCTTGGTTGTCTGAGTAGAATTACCTGAGGAAAAGTGCTGACATATCCACACTGAAAACAGTTATCACTATTCTCAACTTATAACAGTTATAGTATTACTCAGATCTATCACATTGAGTGGGAATAAAAAAGCAGCCAGGACTACCTGCCTGTGAGACCTTGGGTAATGCCTCTCAGGCTCGGTGTCTTCTGCAAGCATGTCAACCTTGTAGAGACCCCGAATGAACGAGCACAAGTAAAAAGATGGACAAGCACTTAGAAATCTACTGGATAAAGCCTGACTTGTACTTCCGGTTCCTCAAGCTCTCCCACTGGGTCTACCAGGTGCCCCTGGACAACTGAAGAGGGAGCAGCTAAGTCCCACTGACTGCTACTGGACACATGGGGTCACCAGCATACTGAAGATACTTCTCTAGATTTGATGGTGGAACCCATGAAGAGTGAATCAGAGCACACTGTCAAGTCCAACTACTTACTGTCTTGTTGATAGGAGATTCCTTTCTTTACACCATCATTTCTTCCTAACAGTCTACACCTTTCTTTCCTTTTTTTTTTTTTAAGACAGGGTCTCTATTATGTAGCTCTGGCTGTCTCGGAACTCGATAGATATGTAAACCAGCTGCCCTTGAACTCACAGAAATCCACTTGCTTCTGCCTCTTGAGTCCTGGGATTAAAGCGGTGTACCATCATACCATGCCTTCCTTATCATCATAAAAAATGATGGAATACAAATCAATTTGTTTCTCTTTCTGGGGTTTTGGAGTGAATTGGAATAGGCAAAGAAGACATTTAAAAAAGTTAAATACGTTTGGCTACTTCTAAACAAAATAGTTTAAAAATATATTAAGCAGAATAAATTACTGTGACATGAAAGTTACACACTCCACAGCTCCTTCCCTCCCTCTCTTTCCCTTCCTGTGTGTGTGTGTTTGTGCTCATATGAGGGTGCACATGCGTGTGTGGGGATGTGCACATGGAGGCCAGGGCTTGGCAGCAGATGTGGTCTTTGATCACTCTCCATCTTATCTTTTGAGACAGCATCTCTAGCTGAACTCGTTGATTTGCACGGGCTAGCTGGTCAATGGGCTCCAGGAATCTGCCTCTCTGCCCTTTCCACATGGGGTCACAGAAGAGCACAGCTGCACTGTGATTTGTGTATGTGTTTGGGGGTTCCAATCTCAGGTCTTCATGCTCACAAGGTCGCACTTTAAGGACTGAGCCATTTCTCCAGTACCCCAGACTGCTTAAAGAAGAAAGAGAATGATTCACAGGTAGTAGCTGGCATTTAGGATTGTGTTCACACCAAGTGAAAGATTTAGACTTACTTTGTAGGTCAGATGACGGGCACTTGGGGACCAGAGGCCAAGGAAACCTGAGGGATAGGTAAGACTAACAACCCAACAAATAGCAATGTGTTGTCCATATCTAAAGGTGCTCAGCGCCGGCTGATAATTACAGTAAGAACTCAAGTACTAAATGGATGGTTAATGGAGTGACTTTGGCATGCCCTATCAAATCTGTTGCTATTTTCAGACTATATCTAGCATATTTTACAAATAGAGGATATATAACACCACTCATGTTAGAAACTTATCTTCTATAATCTTACTTAGGCTTCTTAGAAAAAGAAACCACCCAATGAATTCCACAGGAACACATATATGAAATGCTATATGCTCTCTGCTTCTATGGCCTTCTGGTCCTCAGGCACGAACTGCTTTCATCTGTAGGTTTCAGGTATGATAGTCTCTGGGATCTATTCTATTGTTAGCTGGGGATTCTGAAGATGCAAGGAACTTTACCAGTAGTGATGAGGGCCAGCAACAAGACAACTTTGCTAGCGGCTTTAGTCCAGCCCAGAGCCACTGTAATAAGACTTTTACTGGGGATATTTTATATCATTTTCATAGCAATTCTAGAGCATTACTGTCCTGGGTTTAAAGATGAATGAGCTAAGGTTCCGGGAAAGTAAAGCACTTTCTCAAGGTCTTGGAAAACTGAACCGTGTTTCATTTCCTAAATATGCACATCCTTATGACTGCTAGCTTCCCTCTACCTGGAGACCAGAGCTGCCTCCCCAGCGGCTCACTATCTTCCTGGGGCTTCTGTGTTGCCCACAGCATGGGCTCTACATCTAGAGTCCTCTGGTTTCCAGTCATGGGTCATTCTGTGTCATCAGACCTTCCTGGTGCTTTGCCAAAGTCACAGCATCTTTTGGTGATGTATAGTCTTTTTCCAAATGCCTATATGTGCAGAGGGACTGAGACAAGTGTTCTTGTGGTGGTCTGCTCCCAGAGCCACATGCTTGGAATCCTACAGAAGAATCTGGAAGCTCTTGCTTCTCCCATTTCCCATGGGCCCCCAAACTTGTGACCCCAGAGAATACTCCCTTTCTGTCTTCCTGCAGTTCTCTGTCCTGCTGAAGGCTTCTGTTAGACCAGTGCTTCTCAACCTTCCTAATGTTGTGACTTTTGAATACAGTTCCTCACGTTGTGGTGACCCCCAACCATAACATTATTTCCATTGCTACTTCATGACTGTAATTTTGCTACTGTGTTTTCCAATGGTCTTCGGTGACCCCTGTGAAAGGGTCATTCACTCACGACCCACAGGTTGAGAATCACTGTGCTATGGACTGCACTCATTAGATGGAGGACTAGTTAGAGATGAGTGAAGGCAGGCCAGCCTGACGCTGGGTCAACAAGACCAGGCTTGGCTGCTCTAGAGAGTATTGCTCTAGTAAGGTCGGTGAGTGGGGAGTGGAGCTGGGGAGGAGTATGTCGAGGCACGAGGTTGAGAGAACAATGGAGTGAGCAGACATTTCCCTAGTGATTAAAAAGGTTTGGCTCTTGTCAGGTTCTCCTTTCAAAGGACACATAAAGAAACAAAAATGAAGTTTTCGAGGGACAATGGGCTTCAGTGGTCCCTGTGAATCTGTGGGACTATGTGGAAGGAACTTCTCAAGCTGCACACCACAGAGTGGACTCTGTGTGTGTGTGTGTGTGTGTGTGTGTGTGTGTGTGTGTGTGTGTGTGTGTGTGTGTGTGTACAAGCATGATAACCTGAGTCTGACTTTCAGCACCAGGAAAGCTGGGTGTGGTGGTTTGTGCTTCTAAGCCCAAGGCTGGGGAGAGGAAGGGCAGGAGTCCCTGGGATTCACTGCCCAGATAGTCTAGTTGAAAGGTCCAGGTTCAGGGAAAGACCCTGTCTCACAACAGAAGATGGATGGCTCCTAAGGAGGGACCCTGACCTCTGGCTTCTGCACACATGTGCTGCACTTGTGTACATGCACACACACAAGTGTGTGCACATGCATGCACATAACATATATCAAGCTTTTCTAAAAATATTAAGAATTGGAAAATCAGGCATACATCCTTGTTTTTACTTTCTAAATTCAAGAATTTTATGATGAAGATTTAATGAGCCAGTGGGATTTCAGAACCAACCCTTCTCCAGACACTCTCTTGCAGTGTTCTACCCTGTGCAAATCATTTTGGTGAGAACTCTAGACCATGCTTTTCTTGAACCTCTAAATAACTTGTACCCAAACATCTGTCACGTTTGTTTGTTTTCTTAGACAGATGGAGTCAGCAGAGAGGGCAAACAGGGAACCATTGACCTAGATCTCCAAGTCTCTAACTAGAGAATGGTAGGCTCCTGGCAGGTAGTGGAGCTGATTACTGTTTGGGAGCACCGTGGAGTGAGTGCGTACAGCAAGGAAACATTTCATTGTTCCCCCACCCCAAGTAATTCTTATTTTTACAAAACACCTTTCCTGTTTCAGTTTGGACTCCTACAGTCTCAAAGGACCTTGTTGGAAACAGTCTTTGGAAGGGTGTGTCCCTTGCTTTCTAACCACTGGGCAGGTTCCTGTCGTTACAGGCTATCCACTGACCAGGTGAACCTCACTCTTGAGGAATGCAAACAGCTGTAATGTGTTGTGGTTACTGCTGTCATGCATGCTTATTTTTTAACCTCCTGGCTTCAGTGACAACAGGTGACTCAGCTCAGACTCAAGTGCACATGAACCCATGCAGACTTTGAAATATCAACTCTTATCAACTTGGGTATCATTTTTAAGCAAACATGACTGTAGGCATAAGACTAACGAAATACATTTCACATACAGGCTTGTTAAAGTGACAGAAATTACTTTGCAAAGATATAATGAAAGAAACTTGGCAATCTGAAGAATCTCTGGCATCCAAGTTCACAGGGCTCCTGTGATGACAATGACCTTCACATCAAATCCATGCCACTTAAAGCCTATTAACCCCTTCCATTTACTGTGACAGAATGAAGCTTTTGAGTTAAAATAAGATTAGTTAACAAAATATTAAACTACAACTTCCAAATGTTGGCTTTGGCAGGCTTGATGTGCCTTTTCTTTGTGTGTGTGTGTGTGTGTGTGTGTGTGTGTGTGTGTGTGTGTGTGTGACATGCACATATGTGTGTGTTTATATGGAGACCAGAAGTTGCCCATGGGTGTAGCTCTCCAGGAGCAGTTGACCTTGTTTTCTGAGACAGAGTCTCTCACTGGCCTATACCTCACTATTAGGCTGGCTAGCCAGTGAGTTCCAGAGATCTGCTTGTCTCAGATTCTCCTGTGCTGGGATTAACAAATGCATGCCACCATGTTTGGCATTTTTACATGGGTTCTGGAGCTCAGGGTTAAGTTATCATGCTTGCTTTACTGACAGCCATATCTTCAATGCTGATGTACAACTTTTTCTAATCTACTTTCTTCCCAAGAATATTTCTAGGGCCACTGAAAGCTAAGAAAACCATTAAAAGCTTAAAACATTTAATTTTACATTTCTAGCTTTACCTGGTCTATGGCACCTGTTTGGGGATACTGACTGAACGTTGATAAAAACAATTATGAAAGCTCTGGGAGCCTGAAGGGCTTGTCAGAAGCCTCCTTCTAAGTCTCCTGATGCCCAGCCGAAGGCCCAGAGGCCTTGATTAGCTTCTCAGAATTACAAGATAGCTTGGTAGTTAAAAGTGCTTGTGACACAAGCCTGATGACCTTAATTCAATCCCTACAAGCCAAGGTGGAAGGAAAGAGCAGACTCCCAAAAGCTGTCCTTTGATTTCCACATGTATTCTGTAGCACACACACAGACACACAGACACACACACACACAGACACACACACAGACACACGCACAGATGCATGCACACACAAGTAATACGTTTAATTTAAAATCTCCACAGAGCTAAAGAGGCATAGTAGTGCATGCCTGGAATCCCAGCATTGGAGAGGCTGAATCATGAGTGTGAGGCAAGCCTGGGCAACATAGTGAGACCCTATGTCCAAAGCAAAACCAACCCCCAGTTACCAAACCACAGTTATTGACAGAGCTGGTCTAGACTGTTGACGGCAAACCTACTGTACCCAGACTCTTCTCATTTGTTATGCAGTTAGGCTAATGAAGCCCGAAGAAGTCTATGGCTAGGAACAAAGCCCATCTCAAGGGTCCCCATAGTTATATGTTATGTAAACACCCAGGCATTCCCATTTGCCAGATCAATTATAGTAGAAACCTGCCTTGGGGGTATTACTGCTTAAGAAATCAGTTTGACTTTCCTACACAAAGGAAACAAAACCTTCATACCAATGTTTCCTTAACCTCGTATGCAATGAATTAATCAGAGCCCAGAGGGTTCCTCCAAAATGGAGAGCTATGCTACCTTACATGTATCATATGTGAAATGGCCCCAGTGTTATCTTGCATTCCAGAGCTTTAAGTATCAGTTAATTCATTTGCCAGATGTTAGCAGGTGACAGATGTCAGGTACTGGTAAATGAAGTCTCAATGGCAATGTGTTTGTGAACAGTGAAGGCACAGGGCCTACTCATGATGTCAATGTCGAGGGCTTCCCTTGGTGTGTTGGAAAGTGTTGGGCAGGAGACACAGCAGCATATCAGGAGAGAGACCAGGCGGGGACTTGCCTCTGTTTACCTATGTCTCGGGCCAGCCGACACTCTTTACTTCAGCACAGTCATAATTTATTTGAACAGGAAGGAGGTGGCAGAGTGTGTACTTGACCTCAGACATTAAACACTCAAGTTTTCAAAGTACTGAATCGTGATGCCAGCTTCAGTTCAGAGGCAACGGCTGAGCTCAAAGCACAGGACAGGAGCCACCTTAACCAAAGGTTAGCCTCTCATCGCAGAGGCAGGCGTTGAAGGATGCCTGTGGTGCCTACCTACGTCAGGCGTGTGTGCTCTAGCTCCCCACTGCAAGCTCCATGGACTTTGGCAATGTCATTACCTGCCTTGGCTGGTTGACTTTTGCTCCTGAAGACAGAAGTAGCCGAATGACATCCAAGTAACCACCCTGGGCAGCTAGGAAGAGGGCAGTGGCTCCATCCTGAGAGAGAACAAGTGTTCAGATTCAGGCTTCATATTTGTTTTTTAAAATTAAAGGTACATATACTTAATAAAACTCCCCATTTGCATTCTCTTTTCTGTTTCTGTTCTTTTGCTAATTAATTGCTATGAGCTTTGCAGACAGAATTATTTGTAAACGGAAGATTTTAGTGATGGAACTGTCTCACATGGTCCCATAGCCGTTTAGTCCCAAATAAACACATAGAGGCTTATATTAATTAAAAACTGTTTGGTCGATGGCTCAGGCTTCTTATTGGCTAGCTCTCTCTTACTTATTAAGCCATTGCTATTCATCTGTGTATCTGCAGATGGCCTTGGCTTACTGGTGATGCCCAAGCCTCTTGCTTTTTTGGCAGCTACATGGCATCTCTCTTGACACTTTCTCTCTCTACTTTCCACTTCCCAGCATTCTCCTAGTCTGATAGCCCTGCCTATACTTCCTGCCTGGCTACATCCTGCCTGTCCATTGGCTAAAAAAGCTTTATTCATCAACCAATAAAAGAAACATATATTCACAGCATACAGGAGGATATCCCCCACTAAGCTTTTAGGCAGACAAATGGTGCAGATGTATGTGTGCACACACACACATATGCACACCAGCACACACACACACACACACACACACACACACACACACACACACACACACACACAGAGGCCAGAGGACAAGTTTCCTGGGTAATTCCTCAGGAAGGCACTGTCCACTTTGTTGAGATCTTTCACTGACCTGGCGCTCACACCAGACTGAGGGATCTCACTGTCTCTGCCTCCCAGGTGCTGGGATTGCATGCATAAGCCACCACATTCAGCTTTTAAAAACATAGTTTTAGATTTATTTTGTTTATGTGTATTAACGTTTTGTCTGCACATACATGTGAACCAGATGTAACTCCTTAGAACTGGAGTTACAGATGGTTGTGAGCCACTGTGGGTGCTTGGAAGTAAACTTGGGTCCTTTGCAGGAGCAACACATGCTTTTAACTGCTGAGCCATCTCTCCAGCAGACCCAGCCTTCACGTCAGGAAGCAAGCACTTTCTAACTGAGCCGTCTCCTCAGAATCCATTCCTGTGCCTTTATGAGCTGGGAGTTCGTCTTTCCCTTGGCATCTCTCTCTCACTCCTTTATCCATGTCCCTCAGGGTGCAGCTTCTCGAGTATTAAATGGCACGGTGTCTCAGTGGCAGAGTACTAGACTAGAACCAGCACAAAACGGTGATTTCAGAAAACCTGCCTTCGAAAGACTCTCTCCACCTTGCTGCTCCCTGCCAGCCCAACAGACGCCAGCAGCACCTATAAACACAAGGGGCAATTTGCACCAAGTCCAAGCAAGAGCCCCGGTCTCTATGAGCTTTTCTATGTTCGAGGGTACTCTGTCTTCTCTTTCTTTCTCAGAAACATGTCTTCCTGATTTCAGCAAAATTCTAGGTTGCCTTTGTCCAGATGCTCACTTCATAGTCTGTGCATACATACAGGACAAACTCTTATCACTTCTACTCCACAGCAGAAAGCCAGGACATGCTCTTGTGCTGTTAACACCTAACTAATTACCACACCTTGTGCTGGGAATGCTAGAGGCAAGCTGAAACTCCAAACACCTTTTGGCACAAGTCCAACTAGGCGTGTCACATGGGCGTCTGCTGAGCTACCAGATTAGCCTGGAAGCAATCATTAAAAACACACCAGCCTGTAGGGATTTTTAGGCTGATGTTTTATTGTAGCTGTAAATTTTAGCTGCTCCTTAGTGTACTGGCTCAGAGAGTTTCCCCATGCCCTCAGCTGCGGCGAACTCTGTGGTCTTTTCTGAGGCAGGCTATCTACACATTGAGTTTCTCACTGTGTATTACAACTTTTAGTTACCACTTGTTTTCAGAGATCTTTGACATGTACCCCCCATCATTTTTTATTTTAGTTTTTGATACAACTTCTCACTCCACAGCCCAAGTTCCATTTAGGAACTCACTCTGTGGACCAGGCTGTCCTTGAACTAACAGATGCACCTGCCCCTGCTTCCCTTAGTACTGAGATCAAAGGTGGGTGTCACTACACCCAAGCCAACTGTTTTTAAAATAAATATTTGGATCATTTCGCTAAAAGTAAAAATTAATTTAAAGCACATGAACTTTCCTAATTCACTGTATAACAGAGAAGAATTTTCTATGAATAGGGGACTGAGCTGAAGTCTATGTTTCCAAGAGCCTTCTGGAAGGATATTGACTGATGAGTAGGAATTATATATACATCCATCTTCAATTTGACTGATAATTCTGAGCCTTGCTGTGAAAATAAAAATTAATTTCTATTTCCAAAGTTTCTGAAAGCCGTTTCATCCAGCCCCACAGGACAGTAATCCAGACCCTCAACTATTCTTTACTTACATCCATCCATAGAGAGGTATCCAAAGCTTTAGACGGACATTTATTCTTCCTTCTTTTTTGTGTCTGTGGTATATCTATGTGTTTATGTGTGTGCACATGTGTGGATACATGTGTGCATGCATGTGCACTCAAGTGAACAGGTTAAAGGTCAACAGCAGGCATCCTCAGTTGCTCTTCACCTTGTTTTTGGAGACAGATAGGGTCTCACTGAACCCACAACTCACTATCAGTTTGGCTTTTGGCCAGCAGGCCCTGGAACCTTCCTGTGTCCATTGTCTCAGTGCTGGGATTATCGGGACACCAGAGTCCAGCTCTGTATGTGGGTGCTCTGAATCCAAGCCCTGGTTCTCCAGTCAGCACAGCAAACCACTGAGCCGTCTCCCCAGCCCTGCCTGTGCCCTCAGGCTTGAGAATGCACCAGAGCCTCCTCAGCTGTGACCACAGAGACTGGCTCTGTGGTCTGAGGGGATTCCTGGGAGCTGGTGGTTTGGAACGCTCCACAGGCGCGTCTAATGGGCAGCCAGGTTGAAAAGCATTTGGCTGGAGAGTGACCAAGGATCTCAGGCCCCAAGCCTTACAAACTTTGAAGTGCCAGAGGTAAGGCTACTGCTGTGGACTTCAAAGAGGCCTGTGGTTTGTCAGAGTTAACAAGGGAAGCTTTGGAAAGGGAAGGGTGTTCAAATGGAAACCCACACACCTACACAGCACATTATATGGCAGTGAAAATCCAGTGCCTTTGGCTTAAGGGTTCACAGTGTGCTTGAGCAATGGCCTAAGATACAGTTCCTGGATAAATGGGAGCAGGACTCTCTCCCTCCCCTCCCTGAGACTCTGTCAAGACATCTCATCTTTCCATATTTTATTTTTCCTACAACATGTGTCATAGAGCCTATGGAATTACAGTGACAATTAAAAAAGTCCTTGGGCTATGAACTAATTGCCAATTAACTGTGAACAGACTCACAGTGGCACAGATGCCCTTCACAGTCCTGCCTTTGCATACATCTCCAATGTTTCCACCTCTCGTTTCTCTTGACCAACTTGGTTCCTCTCCCTGACACGTTTCTGCACTAGTGTCTTTAGAAGGGGGTGGAGTCCACACACTGGACCATGTGGCTTGTCATGGCAGGAGTAACTATGCCTCCGAGGACTCTGGGCAGCTTAACTGCACTATTGAAATATGCTAGATGTGCAACGGATCTAAAAGGGACATGGTTTCCATTGCAGGGAAAGCTCATCTCATCCGCTGATTTTCCCTTGAGGGCACAGATGAAAATCCCACTGTGCAGGGCTGGAAAGATGGCTCAGAGGTTAGCACATACTGCTCCTCCTGAGGACCTAAGTTCAATTCCCAGCACCCACATCTGGTGGCTTACAACTGCCTATAAACCAGCTCCATTGGATTTGATGCCTCTGACCACTGTGGTCACGTGCATTCACAAACACATACACACACACACCTGTACATGTAATTAGAATAATAAAAATAAATCTTCAAAAAAGAGAAAACCCCACTGTGCAGTGAATATTACTGTAAATTGGCATTTCTGACATTGGGATTTAGATTGAATGTTAGATGTGGTCAAGGGGTAACACTCACATAAAGTTGGTCATGGATGTTGGCTCCATGTTTCAGCAAGGTCTCCACCACTGGCATGTGCCCATATTGACTGGCAGCCAACAGGGCAGTGCCCCCATCCTGTGCAAGGGAAGAACAATGCTCTGTACACGGTGCACCCTGTATTTTACCGGGCACACTCTTCACATAAAATTGGGAGAATATTCCAAGAGGTAATAAACTCACCTCCCTTCTGTCATCTTCTGCCTTGTCTTTATTTTTTAAAGACTTATTTTATTTCTTACGTGTGTGTGTCTGTGTGAGTGCATGCCACGTGTATTCGGGGTGTCCACAGAGGTCAGAAGAAGAGTGTTGGATGCCCTGCAGAAGACCGTGAGCTACCCACGTGGGTGATGGACACTGAACTCAGGTCCTCTTGACCATGGAGTCATCTCTCCAGCCCGCACCTTGTTTTTTGTTTTCAATCATGAGGGATTTCACCTTAAGGACATGCACATGTTGTGTATAACCTGCAGGGGAATGTCATCTTAAGGACATGCACATGTTGTGTATAACCTGCAGGGGAATTTCATCTTAAGGACATGCACATGTTGTGTATAACCTGCAGGGGAATGTCATCTTAAGGACATGCACATGTTGTGTACAACCTGCAGGGGAATTTCATCTTAAGGACATGCACATGTTGTGTATAACCTGCAGGGGAGCAATGGAGTTACCTCACCAGGTTACTGCCATCATAAAATACCCTGTGCCAAGGAAGGAAGTGTCCGTATGCCTCTCAGTGAGAGAAGTGCATCACACGTCTAGGAACTGTCAGTTCCAGGCCAGAGTCGCCAGAGAAGCCTTCCACAGCTTCTGCCCAAAGCCCCTTTGGCTTCTCCCTGTGGTGCTATTTGGTTATAAGTCACCGAGTTGAAGATGTTTAGCTGCCTACAGCCATAGTTTTCACGGCCCAAGATTGGCCTCCATTAGAAGATCATATGACAACATCATGGTCCACATGCTTCTCACTGTCTCACTTAGCGTTTCCTTTGAGCATGCGCCAGGTCGTCTGGGTCTCATAAAGCATGGGCCCTGAGACTACATGGAGCGCTATAAAGTCATCACGGTCTACTTCAGAGTGGGGTATCCCTTCGTCCCATCAGATCCATTATTATCTCTGTGGCTGAAATTAGAACAGGCACTTATGCCAACCACATCACAGGACAGACTCACCGAGTCTGTGGTCAAGGGGCCATTGATAGCTTCCCTCCGGTGCCAATTACCAGGCAGCAGCTTTCCTACCTCAGAGTGATGCTTGGCTCTGTGAACTGCGATGTGGAGACTTAGACTAATTATGAGTAATTCAACAACACATAACCTAACTAAAAATACTACTATAAATATGATAGTGTAGTTCCGAATTTGGGCGTAGGTTTCTTATTGTTGTTGTTGTTTTTTATTCAGAGCAAATTCTATCCTCAGAGGGTCTGATTCATAAGGTCTTGGGGGAGGCCCAGAAAAATAAGCCTTTTAACTGGTCATGTCGGGTGTGGCTGTGATAGTCAGGGGCAGATGGCATCACTGGTAAAATGTCTGCTATGGAGTCTTGTTTTCACAGTTTAAGAGGCATCCTGGTGCATGACAGTCGATAGAGAAGATGTCATGGAGGGAGGGACTGTCTGCTAAGGAATAGGGCTGGAATTGAGGGGGAGGGGTGGAAGGCTGAGGACGGTGGCAAGATGGGGGGCATCAAGGCATTGCTTAACAACAGCAATGCCTATTGCTCTCTTGAAGCTTTGTCCTGTCAGCTTTCTGCTCTCTCTGCCTGATGAGGTCAGAGAATAGTAAAATACAGTGTCTCTGACAGAGGACCAACCTCTTTTATTAAAAACCTTTCAGGCTAATGAATTGCATGCAGCTAGTAATGAAGAGGCTGATTTTTAAAACCACCATCAGTTTTGACGACGTGTTCACGTTAAAACTCACAGCCTCCTGACATGTACTTCTGTCCATGGAAAGCTCTTTAAACCCCTGCAGTTGACCTCAAGGAGGCAGGGAATTGCTCATCCTGGGCTCTGTGTTCAGTGGATTTGTGGAAGCACAGATTGGCTCCTGCAAGAAGGCTTTAAGCCACATTAACTTGTCAGGCAAGAAGATGACTGGAGTAGACATGTGGTCACATATGGTCATTCTGACTTAGTTCTAGGGTTGAGATTTAGGCTCAGTGAACTTGCTACTTTAGTTGTAGCACATGTAAGTGAGCACACGCATGTGCTCGTGTGCAAGCATGTGCACAGGCTCACCCATGTGGGTACATGTGGAGTCCAGAGGTTGACATCAGGCTGTCTTCCTCAATTGCTTCTGAGACAGGGTCTGTCAGTGAACATGCAGTCTATCATTTTGTCTACACTGGTTGCTACCAGGATCTACATGTCTCTTTTGCCCCTCACCCTCAGGGTTGATGATACAGATGTGTGCCACAGTGCGTGACTCACTAGGACCAAGTTGTATGCCCAATAACTCCTATTCCTGTATTGGAACTAATGTAGAAACAGAAATAGGGATGGCTAGAGAGACTCCTGGTTATAAAGCTTAGTGTCCCCGAACAGAAAATAAATGATGCAAGAAAGAGTTAAGAGAGTAATTCCCCATGAAATTTTCCATGTGAAAACCTTAGAGGGGGTCCAAAGGCTGGCTAACCCTGAGCCACTTGTGACCTCATGAAACCAATTTCCTGAGGTTTCAGACTCTTCCAACAAGAGAAGCACATATTTGTGCCATGGATCAGGAGAAAATGAATGGCATGGCTGCGGAAAGTCTTCAACAGGGCGTGGAAAGTCAAGACCTCAGTTTTCTTACTTTGGTCCTACATTCAGTGGATGCTCCGAATCCAAAGAGAAATCTCACGACGTCATTGTGGCCTTGCTGGGCAGCAAAGAACAGGGCAGTTGTACCTGACTGGGAGAAAGAGGGGATGGCTTTAAAGAGACATTAACAAAATGAATTTGCAAATAAAACAGAGCAGTGTCTGCATAGACACTTCTTAGCCCCACATTTGATTTGTTGCGATTTCCTTTCTAAAACTTTATTTTTTTAATGTGTGATGTTTTGTCTGCACATGTGTCAGTGTGTCATAATATGTGCAATGCCCATGGAGTCCAGAATACCACATAGGATCCTCTGAAACTGGAGTTACAGAGAGTTGTTAATTGCCGCGTGAGTGCTGGGGATTGAACCTGGGTCCTTTGGAAGCGCAGTCAGTGCCCTTATCACTGAGCTACATCTCTAGACACTGATGTCAGCTTTTGGTGAGAAAAATGACATGAAAGGGAGACTTTGTTCTAGTATACTAGAGTGGATGGTCTTGCCCCCAGAAGATCAGACCACGTCCTGACAGGCTATTTATTACGTTATACAGCTAAGGATGAGACTGAGGATCTGGAGGCGAGGTGCTCATCCACATTGCCTGGATCATGATGAGTGTCCTTTTAAGTGCCCCAAAGAACCAAACTCCTTGCTCAACTCTGAGAACTGTGCATGGTGTCACAGTCCTATAATCCCAGTAGTCAGGAGGCTGAGGCAGCAGGATTGAAAGTTTGAGGCCAGTTTGGGCAACAATGTACTCTATCTCAAAAACTCAAACCAAGCCCAAACAAAAGAAACCACCCCCCATTGAGAAAGAAATCTTGTTTGCAAGAGCTAAAACACAGACTCAGTGGAAAAGTCCATCTGTGGGCAAATGGAGGAGTCGTGAGGCACTGCCTACAATGGCAGAACATTATTTAGCTCTTAAAGAGAGGAAATTATGAAAAAGATTTGTCACATGGAGTAAACCTGTTCCACAAGGACAAACACTATTAGATTCTACTATGGTGTCTGAAGAACACAAACTCATGGGAACAGAAGGTACGGAGATGGTTGCTAGCAGCCGAGGGAAGGGGAAGCAGGAATTATTGTCTAATGGGCACAGCCACTTGGTAAGAGTTACAGAGAAGATGGAGCTGTTGTTACACAGCACTGTGAATGTATCCATGGTACCATATTTAAAATGGTTAAGATGGCAAGTTTTGTGTGTATTTACTTCACTAAAAATAAAAAGAAGACTGATGAAGAGGCGTATTTGACAAAGAGACCACAGACCCTACGATTGGGGTGCTGTAGCCACAAGCCTACAAGCTACACAAGATAGAGTAGCACCAGATCTAGAGGCAGCAGAGAATGGAGGTCACCCGGCGGCCTCTAGCAGACATGTCTGACCTTGACATTGTAATTCAACACTGCAATCTTCAAAGTTCCTGCTCGGGAACCGTGTAAATGAGTCACAAATAATTCACCAAACATCTCCTAATATTTTCAGTAAGTTCATGGTTTTGTGTTGCCCCTCTCCTGATTATCCTGGGGTGCATGTGGTCTGGAGGCTGTGGGTTGGATATGCCTGAACGGGGAATGAGACCCAGCCTGCACTCTGAATTTAGATTTCTGGTCTCCAGACCGACAAGATAATTAATTCCTGTTCTTTTAAGCCATCCAGTTCCTGGTGATCTGCTGTAATGGCCATAGGCAACAAATATACTTGGTATAGTGTTTAGAGAAACCAGGATAAATTAAAACATGGAAGAATGTTGGTGCAGTATTGTGGTTCTAGAATGTAATATTTCAGAGTATTAAAAAAAAAAGACCAATGCAAAGGGGGGATAAAGAAGGGGGGGATCTAGATAATTTGCTTGCAAATTCTCTAATTGGAGTCTAGAGAAGAGGTGAGTTTAAAATATTTCTCAAAACTGAACCTATTAACCACTAACAGTCTAAATTCACGTTTTTAGTCAACTCAAAGGTGGTATTTTTAGTATGTTTCCTTAGAAATCACTTTTATAAGTCGACTCAAAGATTGGTACCCAAATCACAGCGTCATGTGAGCAAAATCATCATAGCACAGCAGTGGCCAATGCACATGATTTCTCTGAAGATGCTCGTCATGGGGGACTATCTGGGAAGAGAGGACCAGCAGCAGGAATGGGAGGGGATGAGAGGGGGGGTAATGGGAGTGACTATGATCACATACACTGTAAAAAAAAGATGCCATCCTTTCACAGTCACAGCTTTTGGTGAAACCAACACACTTCTCCAGGCTCTGAGAAAAACCCTGTCCACAGCTCACCTGGAACCTGTGGGTGTTGATTCTGATGCAGGCCTGGGGGCGGAGGGAGGACAGATGTCCTGTGGACTGTATCGATCACCCCAAGGTTCACTTTTAAAGGGGCGGGGCACTGGGGCAGAGCCTCTAACACCTCACTCCCAGCTGTGCTCCAAGAGGAAAGGCCACCTGACCATTTCCAGAGCTTTTATGTTTGCCATGAGTGTTTTCCCCATGTTCCCACAGATGTGAACCTGCGGCATTCGCCCATTGCTCTCTGACAGCAAAGTGTGCTTGCTAAGTTCTAGAATATTTGTAAAGAGGCTTTGATGAAAACACTTGCTTCTGAGATAAAGTTTAGAGAGTACCCAGGATTCTTTCTGGTGTTTTATTAAGAGAAAATACTTTCTGGCATTTTTTGATACATTAACTAAAAAGATGATCATAACAGCTTGAGGTAATTTTTATATATAATCAATCCTGTGGCTAGATACAGTAATCCCTAGGTAATAGGATTTAGATTTAATTCTGAAAGATGAATTAAGTCTCAGTGTACATCCTGTCCTCCTGAAGCCCAGGACTCCGGGCCAACTTCTGATGCTTTCAATCAGCCACCATGGCTGGGGTTCTAAGTGACTGCCCTTTGTTCGGGACCCTTGGCCTCTAGTTGTTCTCTCTAGCAAGCTCTGTATATCTCTGGAAGGCAAGGTTAGGGATGGTCGAAGAAAACACTCTGATGCTGCAAATGGATTAACAGTGCAGGATGGTTTTAAGTCTGCTGCAAAAATACATTGCAAAGATCCCTGAAGTCAATACTTTGGGGCCTTCCTCTGCTTTAGTATTTGTATTGCCTAAGGCTGGCATGGGATCAGGAAATTGAAGGGACTGCTGGAAACTTCCATAGCATCATTATCTGGGACACAATTTATCTCTGGACTGCGGTGTGCTTTGGTGAAGTCCTCCTCAAGAGCTATTGTCCTCAGGACACAAAGGTTTTTGTCTGCTCGTTTAGTTGAGCCCTTGTGACCAAATGAATGGATACACAGAAAACCACAAAGCCACACACTAGCTAGAAGCTCACTGTTTCTCCTTCCCCTGCTCCTCTCAGTTGTCCTCAAGAGGTTTCTGTACATAGTGTACCTACCCTTTGGGATCAACATTTTGAAGAAGCAGATCTGGACTGCATTGTTTTTATTAGAGAAAATCTGCTTTGTGTTTTAAAGTCATAATAAACAAGGACTATAAAGTAGAGACAGAAAAAGATGAGGCTAATTTTAAAATATGTTTCAAAATGGGCTTAAACGTCTGTATCCCAGAGAGAAATTTTATTCAGCAGCTGAATGGCCTGAAACAAGGACCTAGAGTGACATCTGGGAAATTCCTATAAATTCCATGCTATCTCATCCCAGGAGAGGAGGAAGTACTGATTCATGTCTGAGACATGACTGTTCAGGAATGTGATAAGGGGGGGCGTGCCTGGCATGTACCAGATATGGTTTGAATGTGTTTTCCAGAGATTCAGTGCATGGAGCTGAGTGTCTGTGTGATGACATTGAGGAAGTGGATTCCTTTATGACATAGGCTACAGAGTGAGGCCATTGGTGGGTAGAGCTACAGTAAGGACTAGTGCTGACCTTCTGGAGTGTATTCTCACAAGCCTGGATTGCTAAAAAGTGAGAGTACTGTATGTTTGGTCTCTTCTGCCTGTGGTCATTTCCTTTTCCTTCCTTTGACTTCCTTTGGCCCTTGCCAGAGGCCAAACATATGCAGCTCCTAATCTGAGATGTTCAGTCCCTATAACTGTGAACTAAATAAGCCCCTATTGTTAAATAAAATACTCAGCACCGGTTATTCTGTTATGGTAGCCAATGAATGAACACAGCTGACGGTGGTTCATCCCGGGAGCTTACTTTAGGCACAATAAACTCTGCACTGGGCTTTGGTGTTGGAGCAAAGCAGGGACAACTTTCATCCTCTTAAGCAGTTTCCTGCTGTAAAGACTGCAGATCGTTTAACCTGGTCATTTTTATTCACATGCACAACCTGACTCACCTCTCTCTGGAGGTTGATGTCCGCTCCCTGCAGAACCAGCTCCCTCACACAGTCTATGTGGCCAGCGTAGGAGGCAACCATGAGGAGGGTGGTACCATGCTACATGGAGAAGAAAGACATGGACGGTTATGCTGTCACGGTAGAGAGGGAGCCTAGTGGACACTGCAGAGGTGGGAGCGTCACCAGACGGGGCGCATGCGATGAATGGCTCACGAGTAACTATGAAGCCCACTGCATGGGAAGAAGCAAACCGATAAGTCACCAAGGTTGGAATTTGAAGGTCACAGATTCACTTGCATCCATCTCCTTCAGAAACAGTCCAAGGGAAACACTGAGACTGCATTTTAAGCCAGCAACGATACAATGTTCTCATTTTATGACTCACACTGAATGCTTCCTGATCCAAAGCACTGTTATTAATTCAGAAGTGAGTTGGATGTTACCAGATGGTTTTCTGCATCTGAAAGGTTTTTGTTGTTCTTGCTTTGTATATTCATTTACAATGTAAGCTGATCTTTTCCACTCCCAACCTTTCCCTTTCTCCCTACACACCTTCAGGTCCTCTCCTGTCTCCTCTCTGGAATGCTGAGTTCAATCAGTGCCACCTGCTACAATGTTGACTGATGTTGCTCCTGTGCAGGTGACCACAGCTGCAGTGAGTTCGTGAGTGCAGGGGCCATGCTGTGTCCAGAGGACACAAGTGAACTTAAAAGTCTTAAAATGTTTTCTTTCTTTCTTTTTAGGCCACCATGGGCCGCATAACGAGAAATGTGCCTAAAAATCTTTTCTATGTCTTATTTATTTCTCAAAGAAGAGTGGGGTTTATTTAGAAAAAGTTTTAACTCAGATGCAAGCATGGGTATTAAGGGAAAGAGAGAGAATCTCAGGGAAAGGATAAAACACTCTCAACTATGGACACGGGCTTCTTAAGAGCCAGCCAATTTTTTAAATCTGTCTTGATTTCTTCTTTGACTTGTTCAGTAATGTGTTGTTTAATTTCCATGAGTTCCTGTAGTTACTGGAGAGTCTTTTGTTGTTGATTTTAACTTTCAGAGCATTGTGTGGTCAGGGAGTGTACCTGGGGTTATTTCATTTTTCTTTGAATTTGTTAAGAGTTGTTTTGGGTCTCAGAATGTGGTCTGTTTGAAAGAAACTTCCATGAGCTCCTGAGCAGACGGTATATTCTTTGGTGTTTGAGTGGAATGTTCTGTGGATGTCTGTTTGGTCCATTTCATGTATGATGTCTTTAATTCTGCTTTCTCTGTTTCTTTACTCAAATGATCGCCTTTCCTCTGTAGTCTTCATGACTGGAGTGACAATCTTACTATCGCTATCCTTTTCCTGAATGTGGACAGTTTTTATTTAGATGAGAAAAGAATCTTTGGCGCTGAAATCTTCATGCTGAAATCTAATCCCCATTGTGCTGGTGTTAGGAGACAAGCCTTTTAGGAAGTGACTAAGATGTGAAGGGCTTGCCCTCCAAGTAGGATTAGTGCTCATATGAAATAGCTGGGGGGGGCCTCCTGCCTGTTCTACAGAGAAGGCTCTTAGCAGACACCAAATCCGCAGGCGCTGGGGCTTGATTTCCCAGCCCACATGACTGTGAACAATAAACTTCGGTTGTTTATAAACTGCCCAGCCCGAATTATTTTATTATAGAGCTTCAAGTGGACTCTTGGTTTAAAGACAATTTGTTTAAATAAGCTATAAGTACATCCTTTTACATGAGAAGTAAGAAATATATATATATACATATATATATATATATACATACATACATATGTGTGTGTGCCTCACAGGTCACACCGCTGTCAAAATAAAAATGAGTCACGAGCAGAAGAAAGTAAGAAGCACCTAATTTGGATATTTAAAAGAGAGCAAGAGGCTGGAGAGGCTCAGTGGGTAAGCGAGCATACTGCTGCTGCAGAAGGCCAGGTTCCCAGCACTCACACTGGACCTGTAGCTCCAGCTTCAGGGGATCTGACACCACACCCTTTTATTTATTTATTTTTTTTGCATCCATGGGCACTTGCATTCATGTGACATAAATAAAAGAAAAGGAAAAACAAAAGCACTCTCTCTTGGAAGCCTGTCACGCTTCTCATCTTTCAGCTTGTATGTAAGTTTTTTCTCTGGCAAATAATCATATTCATTTCCACATTACATTGCCCATCCTTGTCAGTTGGTGTCAGAACCTAACCACGCCTTCAAAGAGGTAGGAGCATCTGCGCTGACCGGCCAGCCACACGGCTTCGGGCTGCACTTCTTTGTCCTTGGCTACATCAATTGCATGTATGCTGCCACTTGCAGCTCATGCTGCCAAGACCTTCCCCTCCACCTGCCCAGCCCCGAGGTGAGTGCTGACCGGGCAACTGCGGATCTCACCCCTACAATCAATCATCAGAATAAGTGACAATCCTGGAGCTCAGATTCCATGACAGGTGCCACACGGAAGAGGCAGATGCCCAGCCAGAGAAGCAAAGTCCCGCATTGTCTCCACATATCTCCTCGTTCCTCCGTACCACTAACTGCCCTTTCAAAACAGCAAGATGTCTGGAGCCACCAGCATTTAGACGCGCTCCTTGTGTGCAGAAATTGCTTCCCCAGAAACTTCCTGAATAAGTAACTACTAAATTTATTTTAAAATTTTGCTTATTACTACTTTGTGTGTGTGGTGTGCATGTATGAGGGTGTACATGCTACAACATACATGTGGGGGTCAGATGACAACGTTGTGGAGTCACTCCTCTCCTTCTGCCTTCATATGAGCTCCCAAATCAAACTCAGTTCATCAGGCTTGAGGCCAGCGCTCTTACCTGCTGAGCCATCTCACCTGAGGGGTAATCTAAGAGGGGTAATTTATAACGTACTTATTTGTTAGCCTATTCATGGGTGCAAAAATCTTGTCCAAAACTGTTGCTAGCCCGATACACACAGTGTAAGCCCCGTGGGAGGGGTGGCGGCATAGATGACTCAGGGTACCAGAAAAGGTGTGTCTGTGAGGTACAGCAGGGTGACCTTCAAAAGCCAGAACGCAGAGGATGTCACAGGAGTGTCTGAAGAGGGATGACTTAAAAAAAAAAAGGAAAGGTAGGCACCAACATGGTCAGAGACAAGGCCACAGGTGGCGACTGGTTCCTACCCCTTCATGTTGGTCAGTGTGGGGCAGGAACTCATCCATTGAGACCCAAGTAAGACCAGGGTGACAGTTCACAGATGCCTAGAGTCTCCTTTAAGCCTGGGTTCTGACAAAGAACAGATTGTATATTCAAATTGGAATAATCGGGGGAAAATTTAATAGACCATTCATAAAGTAGTCGTCTGGCAGTGTAGCCCTGGAACTTAGTGACAGCAGGGCTCTGTGAGTGGCCAGGCTTGAGGTACTAAAGTGAGCACCAGTGACAGGCTGGACAGGAGGCCGATGACCCCTCCCGCAGATGTTTTATTGGCCAAACTGAACTGAAGGACCAAGGGAGGGAGCCTTCTGGGCATTTCTTACGATTCAGATTCTGGTCCCAGGGCCATCCAGGAAAAGGCACAGAACAGATCTGAATGTCCCTGTTGACCCAGTGAACAAACTGGAGAAAACCCTGCCTTTTCTTCCTTGGGTCACTGGTGGGTTTCGCTGGCAAATTTGTACATCAAAGCTGAAATGGTACTCTCTGTCTCAAGGAAAACGTTTTGTTTCAAACCACAAAACCATCTCCTTATGTGAGGTCCTCCTTGTCCCCAGGGGTGTGGGGAAGTCTCGCTAAACACAGAGAAGTGATGACTTCTGGTTGGGGAGGGGAAGGCAGCTCTGGGTGGGACCTGCTGATGGCAGTAGCACCTACTTCTAGCTTACACTTGGTGACTTCCCTTTTTCCAAAGTGAAAGGACAGGAGGCTGGTGCAGGCTTCACTTTCTCAGGTTTTGCATTAATGTATGAAAACCACAACAATCCTGGCATCCCACGTGTACTCTAAATTACCCTCCCTCCTTTCCCTCCCTCCTCTCCCTCCCTCCTCTCCCTCCCTCCTCTCCCTCCCTCCCTCTTACTCTCCCTCCTTCCCTCCCTCTCTCCCTCCCTCCCTCTTACTCTTTCTTCCTCCCTCCCTCTCTCCCTCCCTCCCTCCCTCCCTCCCTTGCTCCCTTTCTTTTTAACAGCTGTTTACTAAACAGCCCTTTATTCTTGGGACTTGCCAGTCTCCTTCCTAACGAAAGCGGTCATTCACTGTTCAGGAGGCCTTCCGTTCTCAGTGCACAACCGTTTGCTTTCTGACTTCCTCAGTATGTTTCTAGGCTTCTTGGAAAAGAATAAAGCAAGCAAACACGAGAAGTACATGAGCATGAGAAGGGCGTGCATTCATGAGGAGCTCATGCCTGCAGTGTGCAAAGGCGTGCTCTGGGCATGCAGATACCATGTCTTCCATACACTGTCTCTGCAGTCCACATCCACGCGACCACTGTTTAACAGCAGTTTCAGCAGGGCCAGGTTTCCCCTCCTCGCTGCCCAGAAGGCAGCGTTGGCAAGCGGCGTTTCCTTCTGCAAGAGTGGAAACAAACAGGGTCTTAAAATAGAAGTCAGTGTTCATGGCTGCTTCTATGCACATAGGTAACACATTCCCAAAGGAAGAACTTCTAGATGAGGGGTGATCATTTGCAAGACTGCCCGCCTCTCCGTTTATGAGATTATTGTATCATTTCAGGCTGTGAGAAGTGTCATTTATTCCTAGATCTCTGGGCGCATCGCTGTCTGCAGAGCACTGCTCTGATACACCACATCAGTGCCTTATCCCCACCAAAGCCTCGGCTGCTTCCTGCTTCTGTTGGGTCTTTGTTCACAGTTTCCTTTAACTTGAAGTGATTTCCCCCATCCTAGAAGGACAAGGTTCTTGCTTGATGCCATCCCCCTCTGAAGCCTGCTGAACAACTGGGTCCTTGTTAGTGGAGCAAAATCTCTCCCTTCTGACCTTTGAAAGGAGTTTAGTTGTACCTTTTCTTTAACATTCCTAGCCCATTCCAGCTATTGGGGGTAGGCAGCGTATCTCCCCTCTGCCCAATTTTTTTTCCTTCAATTGGAACTTGCCAGAAGTTTTGGGTGAGAACTAGGGAATCTGGGCAGAGAATGCAATTTTGTGTCCCTCCTCACTCCGTTGCTGGGACATTTTTAAAGTGGCTAAATTAAAGTTTGGCCATACCTACGGAAGAAGAGGACAGGAAATAAAGTCTCCAAAAGGAATGGCAGAATAAGTCAGTTACATTTCTTGTGCTAAGACAAACTGGTGTGGGTTTGTAGAGAAGAATCCTTGGCTGGGGACTAGACAGCTCTGAGGTTCAGATTGCCACACAAAAATGGCTTTGTTCATGGGAGTCATTGTTGCCTTTTGCTTAGATAGAGATCAAAATATCTGCCCTGAAGGGGAGAGAGGGGGGACGGGGAGGGGCAGGGAGAGGGGGGTGGGGAGAGGCAGGGGAGGTAAACTAATGGCTTAAAAACCAGTTCTTATGTTTTTTTCTTAACCGAAGCACTCCTTCTTGGAAGGAGACACAAAAGGCTCAAGAAGTAAACAAAACTTGAAGGGCTCAGGAAGCTCCTAAAACCCACAAGATTCACATGACTTCCTCCTCAAGGTTATGGGCTGTAACAACTGCTGAAGAGAGGAGACTCTCTAGTCAGCCAAGCCCTTGTCAGCTGTGGCAGGAGCTCCAGGGAGGGAGGCAGCTTTGCGGGGTCATCCATCACCCAATCTGAGGTGGCCAGTGGGGGGGGGCGTTCCGAGGGTGAAGCTGCTTTTCAGTCACTTCTGCTCTTCTAAGTAACCCCAGTAACTCACTGGCTCACAGACTTGGGGTAAACATACACAGGAAAGGCACACAACACCAACTTACCACAAGTGCTCACACGTGCTCATTTCTCCCACTCCACATGCTTTCCTTTATGAAGTAAGACTAATGGGGAAAATTAGGTTCCAAATATTAGTACTGTTACAGAATGTTTCTGCTCTCAGGACATGCTACGGTATTCACATTACTAATGAAATGATTTGGGGATTGTGTCAACACAGCTCTTTGACCACAAAAGCCTATTTTTAAACATCTTTTAAATGTAGTCACATGGCTAAAAACATTTGGTCTCCTAGGAATATATTGACCAATGACTCTAGCTATCTTAGTTTGCATATTCTATGGCTGTTCATTCAATGAAACCATCTAAGTCCATTCCTCTTGACGTCTATTGTTTTTTGTTTGTTTTTCAAGACAGGGTTTCTCTGTGTAGCCCTGGCTGTTCTGGATCTCATTCTATAGACCAGGCTGGCCTCAAACTCACAGACATCTGCTAGCCTCTGCCTCCTGGAGTGCTAGAACTAAAAGTGTGGGCAACCACTGTCCAGCACACTTTGCTGTTTCAATTGAGCTTCAAACATGTGGAAAAACCACCTGCAAGCAGCAAGTGTTGACTACCAGAAGGAGCTTTGGAGCAGGGGATTCTCCTCTGTCTAGGATGGTTTTGGAAGTTCCTCTCTGGTTGGGCTGGACAGACCGGTTTCCAAGATTCTAGACAATGAGCTTAGTAAAAAGCAGCAAGTATTTTATTTTCCTTGCAGCATCACCCTCAAAAGAGCAGAGTGGAGGATGTGAGGGGGAAAAAAGGAATGAGATTATGGGGGCCAGGGACCAGAGACCTAGAGCAGAGTGGATCCATGAGCTTGCACTTTACCCTGGGGATTCAAGGAGGTGTCTGAAGGTGAGAAATACCAGTTTTGCACACAAGAAAAGCTCCAGTTACTGTGAAGGAGGAGAGGATGATGCAGAGCTAGAGTGATATTAGTGTATGGAAGGCAAGAGATGTAGGTGCTGGATTCACAGACTGCTATGGGAATGGGTGATGGGGAAGGCCTTCTGTGTATATGTTGTCTTATTGATTGACAAACAAAGCACTGTTGACCAATAGGGAACCAAGATAGGTGGGACTAGGAGTTGAGGAGGATGCTGGGAAATGTAGTCAAGAATAGAGGGTTGTCATGTGATCCTGGGAGGAGAGGGCACAAGTCTGGCATTCTTGGTAAGACATGACCTTATAAAATATATATTAGTAATTATGGGTTGATAATTAAGTCAGGGCCCAGCCATTAAGAAACCATAGCAAATGGCCAACAGCTTCATAATTAATACAGCATCCTGTGTGTTCATTTGGGACTACGTGGCTCTGGGACCAGGCTGGCGGGAGAATACACATTACAAATGGGAACAGGAGAGACTGACTGTCTTGGAACTTGCTCTGTAGACCAGCCTGGCTTTCAACTCCTAGAGATCCTCCTGCCTCTGTCTTTGAGTCCTGGGACTAAAGGCATGCGCCACCACAATGAGCTCAGCTTTGAACATGTTAAGTTCCAATTGCCTATGGGGGAACCCAGGAAGAAATGTCTTGCAAAGAAAAGGGTGTACGCCAGTCTGGCAGTGTGGCCCCACACGGAGTAGAGGCCAGGCATCTTCAGCTAACACTTAATGAAGTTCACACTCAGCGCCACACGGTGTGCTGTCTGCATGGATGTCATTTAACCCTCAGCACAGCTGAGAGATGGGTATTGTTATTCGCCATTTCAGACAAGGTAAGGGAAACGGCAAGGCAGGCACTGCACCAAGCAGGCTGCGGATCCAGGCTGCCCCTTCTGTGAGCTGCCACACTGTTCTACTGCCCACAGAATCTAGGAGACAGCAAGGAATAAAGTGGTGGGGCCTCCAAGGCTACAGTGACAGCCAGTGACCTCTCCACCCTCCCTTCCAATCTCCTGTCTTGCCAAGACAGAAAGTTCCCCCAACTTTCCTTTCCTCGGGGAGTCTACAGGAGTCACAACCCCTGGATAACTTCCAAATCTCCCCATGTACACACTGTGTACAGAACCATAAAAGGTGTGTCAAGGGCTGGGTAAGATCTTCAGCCATTGATGCTCTCTGTCCCCTCCTTCCCCCTCCCTCCCTCCCTCCCTCCCTCCCTCTCTCCCTCCCTCCTTTCCTTCCTCCCTCCTCCCCTCTCTTCCTCTCACAACTCTATACATGCATTATAAATCTCTGTAAAAAATAAAGGAAATAAAAAAGATGATACTTATAGTGAGTGAATTATATGCCAGGTTAAACATATCCATTTTGTTAATGTATTTTCCCGTGGCTTCTCCGAGTAATTTAAGGTAAGTGTTGAACTGGATTTCACTCTGAGGAAATTTATGTTTGGGGACTTGGATGAGGCACATGGGCTCTTGCAATCATCTAGCTTGGCTTCAGCTATGACCATAAAACTCAAGAGTGGGTTACTTCATCTTCCTGGCTAAGACTTGCTCTAGAAAGTCCCAGAAACTTCTGTTTCCTCTTATCATAAACTTCCCCCATCCCCAACTGAGTAAGGCTCTTGGCAACCTTAGTCCTGAAGATCAAGACAAGTGGTTAGAATAGCAGTTAAAAAATGTGTGTGCGCGTACACACCCCCCCCCCACACCACCACCACTGCCACTGCCACCGCCGCTACCACCACTACCACCAACCAAAACCCAAAAGCCCTCAGTCTTACACGGTGACTTAGTTGCTTTCTAGTGCTGTGATGAAACGTAATGAATAACCAAAAGCAACCCGGGGAGGAAACTTCACTTGATCTTATACTTCCGGCTAAGAGTCCTTTGCTGAGGACGTCAGGGCAGGAACTGCAGCAGAGGCCACGGTGGGGGAAACCTCACTTGATCTTATACTTCCAGCTAAGAGTCCCTTGCTGAGGACGTCAGGGCAGGAACTGCAGCAGAGGCCACAGTGGGGGAGTGCTGCTTACTGGCCTGCTCCACCTGCCTTCTTATACCATCCAGGATCACTTGCCCAGGTGTGCTATACCCACAATTCGCTGGGCCCCTCCTGCATCAATAATCAATCAAGAAAATGCCACACAGGCTTGACCCCAGGATAGTCTGGTGGGGCCATTTTCTCAGTTGAAGTCCCCTCATCTGGAATGACTCCAGCTCCTGTATGGCTGACATAAAACTAGCCACCGCACACCGTATATACTATATATATGCCTGTTTCCTCGGACAGAACAAATTGGGGACTGCCAGCTGGGAAAGGTAGATTTCTGGGGGCAAGTTGGTACCTGAGGGAAGTGTGCACTAGCAGGACTGTGTGGAACTCAGTGGCAGAGACTGATCACCCTGTGCAAGGCCCCGGGCGTAAAAAGATGTGACTGCGAACAGCAGAATGAAGCCACCACAGAGAGCTTCCAAGGGGCCCTTGTGGTTCAGATTCGCTCTACCCACATGCGGTGATTCAACTCAACTCAAAGGCATAAACTGTGATGACTATGCCTGGCAGACTCTCTCATGAGCACATCAGCAATGCTGACTTCTGTTCATGGGCGTGAAGACCCAAACACTTGGGCTGAGAAGAAAAATGCTAACCCTTGGCTCCCAAGTTAAATTAATAGGTGTTCAATGGAACATTTTGTCAACTTTATTAATTGCTGAGTTTGGTATAGTATTGATCCCATGTAAAAGAAATGTGCAGGCCTGGTTTTTGTTTTTCGTTTTTGTTTTTACCATAGTTACTTAGTATAGGTAACAACTGCAGAAAAAAGGCATAACTGATGGTAAATTACTTATAGCTAAATAAACAGTTTAGAACACAAATTTCATAAACATGCTCTAAAAATTTACAATAAATTCTACAATTATTGTGGGCTACTGAGTGTGTTTCAATACACTTGATCTGAAGGGAGGTAGGTGAGGAACACTGCTAATACAAGTCACGATTGGCTTGAAACTCTGGCCCTTTCCCCGAACACCAGTCTACTCTGATCCTTGGCAAATCCACTTTTCTTCTTTACCTCGCACAGAATTATCTCTCTCTCTCTCTCCACTTTAACCTCCCCAGCTCCCCTTCCTGGGAGAGGCAGGATCTTCTCACACTCCAGCAAAAGATACATCCATCTGGATTCCAGACCACTGCCCTTCCAGGCAGATCTCACAGACCTCTTAATTCAGAAATACGATCTGGTTTTCTGGGTTGGTCTCCATTGGGCTAGATGCTAGAGAAGGATGTTCAGGATCTGCATCCCACCTTATAATCTTCCACCTCATCTCACCTAGAAGCTGCCCCATAACCACACTTTCTCATTTACTGAAAATGGACATGCAGCCCGGCGGCTTCCATGTGTGCGTGCGTGCGCATATGCGTATGTGTTTATGTGTCCACAAATGCGTATGGGGGTCAGAGGACAATCCTGGCTGTCATTCCTCAGGTGCTAGCCATCCTTTTCTTTGAGACAGAGCCTTCCACTGGCCTGGAACTCCAAGCACTCTAGGCTGGCGGGCCTCAGGGCTCTGCTTGTCCCTGCCTCTGCAATGCTGGGAATACAGGCATGAGTCACATGCCTGGATGGAGGCTAGAACTCAGGTCCTCATGCTTACAAGACAAGCACTTGACCAGCTGAGCCACCATCTCAGCCCCGAAGCTTTCTTTCCACTTAGCCCAAGTCCAGAACTCACCGCAGATCTTATTTTAGAAAACATTAAGTAATGTTCAGCTTCCTTTCAATTGAGGTCAGCTTCCCCTCCTTTCCTTTAATCCCCTCGTTGCCCTGGCTGGTGGAAGCCTCTTGCTCAGGTTGCTTCACCTCTGCCTCCTGCAAAGATTCCCTTGTTGCAATTGTCCCTTCTACCCACAAGCATTCAAAACACTCCTCATTGCCACTTCAAAATACATTTGTACTGAAACACAATTCACATACTGTATAATCCTCTCAAAAATGTAACTTTCTGGGTTTTGCTTATACAACCATCACTACTATCCAATTCAGAACATTCCAACACTCCCCACATAGAAACTTCCATCCCATTTGCATATTAATATTCCTTCCCCCTCCTAGCCCTCACAGTCACTAATCTACTTGTCATCTCTGTGGATTCGCCTATTCTAGACACTGCATTGAAGTGGAAGCAAGTGTGTCTGGCTTCTTTCACTTACCCTGTGTCCAAGGTGCCTATATTGCAACACGTATTAAGGGTTCATTCCTTTTGAACAACTGTATTACATGGTTACACTTTGCGTCATTGTAACAAAAAGCCTGACAGAAACAAGGAAAGGGAGGTTGATTTTGACCTTTAAGGACAGGAAAAAGGCCAGTTAGACTGCTCAGCAGGTGAAGACTCCACTAAACCTGATGACTTTCCACAAGGTGGAAGGAGAGAAATCCAACTACTGCTTGCTGTCCTCTGACCTCTTCACTAACACCATGGGCATGCATGTGTCCACAACAGAAAAACCAGTAAATGTTAAAAAATAAAAAGAGAAGCGACACCAGAGGTTTTTCTTTCCGTCCTGCAAAGGAATCAGAGAGCAAGTGGCAAGCAGCAAGCCAGGAAAAGAGACTCACTAGACACAAGTCAGCCAGCACCCAGCACCGTGGTCTCAGACTTCTAAGTCTCTAGAACTTCAGAAAAAAATGGTGTCTGCCACTTAAGTCTCCCAGCGTGTAACAGTACAAACTGCATCATCAGCTGACGGACTGTGGAGTGGTTCCACTTTTTGCCTGTTTTAAACACTATTGCTATGAATGGGTATACATATTTTTTTGCATGGACGTATTTTCATTTCTGACAGGTACGTATCTAGGAATGCATTCTCTGGACCCTGTGGGAATTCTATACTTTCAGGTTTTTGAAGACAGACCAGACCTTTTTGAAATCACATCTGTGTTGGAGAGGCTGGCTCAGCGGTCCAAGTGCTGCACGCGTGAGTGAGTGAGGATGACTGTCCATCCACAGGTACAGCCTCGGGGAGTGAGTGAGTGATGACTGTCCATCCACAGCCACAGCCTCGGGGTGTCAGTGAGTGATGACTGTCCATCCACAGCTACAGCCTCGGGGAGTGAGTGAGTGATGACTGTCCATCCACAGCTACAGCCTCGGGGAGTGAGTGAGTGAGGATGACTGTCCATCCACAGCTACAGCCTCGGGGAGTGAGTGAGTGAGTGATGACTGTCCATCCACAGCTACAGCCTCGGGGTGTAAGTGAGTGAGTGAGGATGGCTGTCCATCCACAGCTACAGCCTCAGGGTGTCAGTGAGTGATGACTGCCCATCCATAACTACAGCCTCGGGGAGTGAGTGAGTGATGACTGTCCATCCACAGCTACAGCCTCGGGGTGTCAGTGAGTGATGACTGTCCATCCACAGCTACAGCCTCGGGGAGTGAGTGAGTGAGTGAGGATGACTGTCCATCCACAGGTACAGCCTCGGGGAGTGAGTGAGTGAGTGAGGATGACTGTCCATCCACAGCTACAGCCTCATGTGTGAGTGAGTGAGTGATGACTGTCCATCCACAACTACAGCCTCTGGGGGGGGGGTCCCCAGAGCAAGCTGGCTGAAACGAGGAGCTGTATCCCAGAGCTAGTGGCTTTGCCTCACTGGATAGGGTGGGAGTGCAATCGAGTATGATTTCTGATACTGACCCCAGGTTTCCATGTACACCAACACACACGAGCACTCACACCCGTACAAACCCCCAGACAGAGCAGGAAAACCGCGGTGGTTATTTACTCTTATCTGTGTAAGTGCTTCCCTAATAATAACTATTTGTTATTTATTTTGGGTCTGGTTGACTCATTTAAACCCCGACTTCAAGCCACACTGAAGGGAGGGCCCCATGCCTAGCAGTAGATGCCCAACACAAAACAAACTCAATTATATCTTCAAAGGGTTGTTTTATTTTTTTGTTGGTTGGTTTTTGTTTTGGGGGGTACTTGGGGGAGGGGCTTATAACGCTTTGTCTGGGCTTTCTTCCCCTACTTACCCTACAAGTCTTTTGCTTATATATTACAGTTTCTGGTTCTGTTTCATTATGCAATTTCTATGTGTGCAAATGTGTGCATCTCTTCATCTATATGTGTTTCTTGTGCTTTTTCTTTGGCTCTTTCTTTTCTGTTTATTTGCTTGTTCTGTCCTTTTCATGTTTTTATTTTATCCTTTTTTTGATACCTGTTTGTTTTCTAATGAGCAAGAGCAAGAAAAGGAGAGGATTTGGGTCAGTGGGGAGGTGGGAAAGATCTGGAAGGAATTGGGGAAGGGGAAAGTGTAAGTAGAACATATTGTATGGAAAAATTATTTTCAAATAAAAAGATACAGGATTGAAGAGGAAATAATAAAATAATAAATAAATAAATGAGAATTTAAAGTGAAAAAACCCAGACAAACAAGTATACACACATATGCACACACAAACAGAAAAATGGGAAAAATAAAGTAAAAATGACCGTATCATGATACAGTCCTCCCAGCAATGTGTGGGGTTCCAATTTCTGCACATCTTTGTCACCACCTTTTTCGTTGTCTAGCGAATTAGTCATCCTGGGGGGGGGTTAGGCAGTAAGTATCTCAATGTGGTCTTGATTTGCATGTCCCTAACGGTTAATGATGCTGGACATCTCTTTAGTGCTTATTGAACATCTGTGCATCTTAGTGATTGGCCAGTCATCATTTAAGGATGCTCAAGTTTCTCCCATCATAAAGCAAATAAACCTTTGTCAACTCTGGATCCCAGCTGCTGCCATGGCCAAAACCAAACCAAAACACAGAAAGCAACAACCAAAACAAAAACAGTGCGTGCAGAATTTCTTGAAAGAGTTCCCTATACGTGTGGATTCCACCTAATCCCATTACTGCTATTGCAGTCTGGCTTCTGAACCTAACCTTTTGCAAAACTGCTCTTGGCAAGCCACCAGTGGCTGTTTTGTTATGAAATCCAGCGGTCTTTTTCATTCTTAGTTCAATTTCCCTGTGGTATTTAACACTGAGGCCCTCTTTATTTTTTACAGAAAGACAGAGATCCTTGCTTGAGTGACAACACACGCTTCTGTTTTTATTTATTTATTTTTCATCCATCTCTGGTTGTTCTTTCTCAGTTTTCTCACTGGGATTCTCTTATTCTGCTCATTTAAATCTTTTTTTTCCTTTTGGGCTGTGTGTATGTGTGTGGTACGTGTCTGCTGACAAGTCAGATGATCTGAGTTTGACACCTAGGACACACAAGACGTATCTTCACCCAGGTGTGCTTGTGTGTATGTTTCAGAGGTCAAAGTTCAAAGTCGTACGTCTCCTTCTATTGCTCTCCACTTTGTCATTTGAGACAGGGTCTCCCAATGAAACCAGACTGGCGCCCAGTGAACCCCTGGACTCTGCCTGTCCTTGCTTCCTATCCTGAACAGTGGCATTACAGCCTGAACAAGCCATTTGGACCAGTACTGTCCCAGGAAGCCACACTCCTAGTTCCTCATTGTGTGTGTGTGTGTGTGTGTGTGTGTGTGTGTGTGTGTGTGTGTGTGTGTGTTTTGAGACAGGGTTTCTCTGTATTGTTTTGGAGACTGTCCTGGAACTCGCTCTGTAGACCAGGCTGGCCTGGAACTCACAGAGATCCGCCTGCCTCTGCCTCCCGAGTGCTGGGATTAAAGGCGTGTGCCACTCCTCATTTTAAATCTTGATCTTAGGGCATCACCCTTGGGTTCAGCTAGCACATAATTCTGCTCACTGTAGAATCTCATCGCCACCTGGTAAGTTTCCACTCTGGGTATCTGTCTCATTAGCACCTTTGCATTCGTGATCAGACTATTTCTCTCTTGCCTTCCCCACTCATGAGTAACACCAGCTAACAAACCCTGCCACTTGAAACAAATCTTAAGTCATTTGTCTAATTCTTTCTATTCTCCTTGCCTACACTCCAGCCCAAATCCACTTATTTTTATTTTAAAAAATTAAATGATATTTTTATTAAGAATTTCATAAAATGTATTTTGCTTATGTCACACATAACCCACCTCCTTCCAGATCCATCCTGACCTCCAAACCCAGTAGCTAGCCATAATGTCATTCAGATGGCATGTCCCCCTACCCTGCTGGGTCTCCAGTGGGAACCAGTGTCTTTCTGACACGCAAATTTCGTTCTGTCATTCCTCCAATGAGTTGTTAAAAGAGATGGGACAGTAGGGGCTCTGGAGTTGGATGCACTCAGATTTCAGTCTTAACACCATTAGCTTTACAGTTGCAAATCTGGGAGGATTATTTAACTTCTCCATCTTTATCGACTTTTAAAAAAGAGAGAGAGAAAGAAAGAAGAAAAAGAAAAAGAGTAGAGCCCATGGGAACACCATCTCTCCCAGAAGACGGGCTCACCATGGCACGTTCACGTTTTAAATATCCAACCCATTTGGCTTGCTTTTATTAAACCCCTCCAGCCAGAGCAAATCACCCTCAAGTGTGGGGATTAAATGGAACGACTTTAACGAATGAACTCTTTTAAAAAGACAAGAGTCCTTCGGATGCAGAAGCCTGGTGATCAGAAGCACTTCCGCCTAGCAGATAAGTGCTCTGAGGAGGAGGCGGCTGCGGGAGGACCCGGAGGGCCTGGTTGGGGATGCTGCAGTGAAGCCCTGACCTCCGCCGCTCCTTCGCAACCGCGGCCTGTTACCATGGCGACAGTCCCAGCCGCCCCGCCGGGCTCCCCCCGACCTGACTGAAAGTGTGCAAAGCTGGAGCGCAGCGGACGGCCGGCGCTCCGCACGCACAGGGGGGCCGCCCGAGGCCCGCGCACTCACCTTGAAGGACATCCTGCACGCGTCCCCGCCGCCGTCCCGCTCTCCTGGCTCTCTGCCCGCCTCTCCTCGCTCTGCGCCCTCCCTCCCGCCGCTGCCTGCCGCAAGGGGCCGGGCCGCGCGCTCCCGGGGCTGCTGACAGACAGGGCGGCGCCGGGCCGCGCAGGGGCAGCCGGGCTCGTGCGCGCGCGCACTGGACCCCGTCCCGCGCTGACTTGCTGACATGCCTCACCCCGCACGGGCACACGCGCTCAGCCCCGAATCCCGCGTGCACTCTGAGCTCTGTACAGTTATACTCCGCAGACAGCGTCCACACACAAAGTTCTCCATACTCCACGCCCAGTACGGCCTCTACGCATATCCTACACTGCACACAGTGTCCACACTCACCCAGGACACCTCCACACTGATATCCTACACTGCACACAGTGTCCACACACAGTGATCACACTCACCCAGGACGCCCTCCACACTGATACCCTACACTGCACACAGTGTCCACACGCTGTGATCACACTCACCCAGGACACCCTCCACACTGATATCCTACACTGCACACAGTGTTCACACACAGTGATCACACTCACCCAGGACGCCCTCCACACTGATACCCTACACTGCACACAGTGTCCACACGCTGTGATCACACTCACCCAGGACACCCTCCACACTGATATCCTACACTGCACACAGTGTTCACACACAGTGATCACACTCACCCAGGACGCCCTCCACACTGATACCCTACACTGCACACAGTGTCCACACGCTGTGATCACACTCACCCAGGACACCCTCCACACTGATATCCTACACTGCACACAGTGTTCACACACAGTGATCACACTCACCCAGGACACCCTCCACACTGATATCCTACACTGCACACAGTGTTCACACACAGTGATCATACTCACCCAGGACGCCCTCCACACTGATATCCTACACTACAGTGATCACACTCACCCAGGATGCCCTCCACACTGATATCCTACACACACAGTGTCCACACAGTGATCACACTCACCCAGGACGCTCTCCACACTGTGTCCTATTTCACATAAGTTCCAAAGAGTTTTCTCATTCACATTTCAAGCTTCACACACAGCTCCCGTATACAGAGGCCTCCACACTGTACCAATGACATCCTCCATGTCATGGCACACACTGTTCACATAGGTTCTCCACACAGAGTCTGCACCCAAGAAGCCTCCACACTGATGTCCTACATACACCACACACACGGCTTCCACACACAAACTTCTCTAGCACCTAGCACACACTGTATACACACATGTAGGTCCTCAGACACAGGAGGAACCTTGTCTGTGTCAGCTGATGCTCAGCCTTCGTTACAGAACAAATATCATGGTATTTTAAATGAAGTTTTAGGAAGAATTGATCCACCATCCCACCTCTCTTTCTAATAGCTGTTTTTCTTAATTTTTGCCTTTCTCATTCCTTTTCTCTTTTGTTCCTTTCCAAAAATCTGTGGGTGCCCTCCCTT
This sequence comes from Mesocricetus auratus, assembly GCF_017639785.1. Taxonomy (NCBI): domain Eukaryota; kingdom Metazoa; phylum Chordata; class Mammalia; order Rodentia; family Cricetidae; genus Mesocricetus; species Mesocricetus auratus. The sequence continues at coordinate 43,472,991 of NW_024429198.1, forward strand.
TAGGAGTGAGTGTTGGTGCGAAAGTTTCTTTGAAAGAAAACTTTTGACTGCATGAGTAGTGCGTTTCCTTTTTTTTTGAGTGGAAAGTTCATATTATTTTAATAATAATCTTTTCTAGTCCACACGCCCATACACTGCACACCCGCCCACTCCCTCACACAGACCATTGCTTTTGGGGGCAGGCTTGGGGTAATTAGCAGTGGGAAGGTCATTTTTAAATAATTTTTAATGTATATATAAGAAGATTCCAATGTAAAGGTAAAAGGTGGATGTCTTAGCCTCCAACACGGTGGGAACCAAACATTCATTCTCTCATTGCCCTCTTTGCAACACCCGCCCTCTTCTCAGCTGCATTTGTGATGAATGTTTCACTTTAAAGTTGGTAAAAACACAAGTACAAATAAAAGCAAATTCTGAAAATGGAAACTTTAATTCTTTTGTGAACTCCTATTTGTCAATTCTTGCTATTAGTTATTAGGCTAATAGAGTTCTTTTCAGAAAGTCCTTGCCTGTGTCTGGTGTTTTTCTCCTAGCAATTTCAAAGTTTCTGGTCTTCGACCCATTTTGCATTGACAACATTCTAAATTTTTGTTAATCAAGAACAACTCAAAAATTTCCCTTGTCTTAGATATCCATACAGACAAAACATATTTTCAAGTTCCTATGGTACACTATTATAAAACACAGCAGCAGGGCTGTGTCTACAGTTTGGGGCACACAGAGAAAGGAAAGAACATTTAATATTTAAAAACTAGCTCGCTTCCTTGTGAAAACCCTGGGAGATGGGCCTCATCCCATTCCGTAGAGAAGACTATGACCTTGGGAAATGGAGTGACTTGCTAATAACTGATAGGGTTAGACCTGCAGTGACTCCTGTTTGGCTAGAAACATCTTTTCTCTTCCACCAGCACAGGCTGCCCATTGGCCTGCTTAATGGCTGCCTCTGGCCAGGGTGCTGATGGGATCCTTGTCAGTCTGTGGAAAGAATGCCACACATAGCAACTATGCACCTGACTGGTAGGATTCTTTCCGGTCTTTGTGGGTGCTTAACGCACGCCCCACACACATGGCTAAATTCATCTTCATAAAACAGTCCCCAGAGAAAACAAATCTGTCAGAGTCACCACCTTTCTGAAAGAGCCCATCCCAAAATTCATTGGTGACCCACACCGAGCCTAACACGGAAGGAAGACCACACCCGCCTACTTCCTTATCCATATGAGGCCTCTTCCCTTCTTGTCCCCAGCAATCATTTACTAGTTTTAGAACCTTGTGGAGTTCTTGTTTGCTTTAGTTCTTTTTTTTTTCAGAGGTTTGTTTACTTTCTGAGTCTCATGAACCTCATGCCTCCTTATTGGAGAGAAAGTTTTAAACCTTCATGAACCTGTGGAACCGATCTCTAGGATAGAATGTCTCAAATCATAGGGAGGGGTGTGGGGTGTGAGTGGAGGGGGCTACATGCATCAGACACGCTCTAACATAATATGATGCAGAGGGAGATCCCACAAGACTTCCGTCAGGTGGGAGCACACTCTCTTGGACTTCTCAGACTTCAGAACTGTGAGCCAGATCAGACTCAGCTCTTTATAAAGTACCCAGTCTTAGGTATGTTGTCATAGCAACAGTAAATAGGCAAAGGCAGTGTGCTAGTTTGAATGTCATTGGCCTCCATAATCTCACAAGGAGTGGCATTGTTGGAGTGGGTGTGGCCTTGTTGCAGGAAGTGTGCCACTGTGGGGACAGGCTTTGAGGTTTCCTATGCTCAGGACACTGCCCAGTGTCTCAGTTGACTTCCTGGTCCCTGACAGATGTAGGGCTCTCAGCTACTCCTCCAGCACCACATCTGCCTGCACAACTCCGTGTTCCCCATCACGATGATAACGGACTGAACCTCTGAAACTGTAATCCAGTCACCCCAATTTAATGTTTTCTTTATAAAAGTTGCCAAAGTCATGATATCTATTCACAGCAATAAAACCCTAACTAAGACAGGGAGGGCCTGTGACTCTTGTTCTGTTCAAAGCTGTTCCTGGTCTTGTAATTGTGTATCAGTTACTATGGACATGTGACAGATTCTAACTACTGAGACAGGAGGGAAGGTGTTCTGGGTGGTGGTGTGGATCTGTGTGGATGTGCTCCTCAGAACTTCCCTTGATTTGGAGATATGTGCTGGAAGAGATGGTCCTATATGCATTTGATGCCCAAGATTAGTGCAACCACTTTGTGACTTAGGAAGACCACTGCAGTGGCAGAAGAGATGATAGCGTCACTAAGGCGGTGTGTCATCCAATCATGACTTTCTTGACCCTGAATTTCTTATTTACATCACTTGCCATTAGTTTCTGTCTTTGTTCCCATCGGAGCACTGCTGTGAGATTGGAAGAGCATGAACAAAGGATCAAGAATTAATCCACACTGACCAAAGTCCACCATGAGCTGACATCTTGAATGTTCCTAAGACTTTAATTCTCCTTTTTATCCTAGGCAAAAGCTATTGTTGATGGAATAAAAGGAAACCCTTGGTGGCCGAGAAACTTGTGCCGATCACAGGGACTTGAACCCAGGCTATCAAAGCCCCTTGTATAACCAGTTCATGTGCAAGTGCTTGCTCAGTGTCAGAAGGAACTCCCTTGCTCTCCATTTCACAGCCTTAGGACTGTAGATAATACCCGATCAGCAAAACTCATCTGCTGCCTGGCGTCTGGGGTCACTGAAGAAGCCCTCTACCTCCTTACCTTAGAAAAGCAGTATAATCAGCCTCTGTGTGGAATGCTGTGTTACTCACACAGGCAAAGTAAGAGCAGCCTCACAGGAGGCCTTGGTTGCCCATGGACAGTGGGCTACTCCTGACAGCCATTGCACGGGAAGCCATGTGTACCCAAGCCGCCAGTGCATGGGAAGCGGTGTGTACCCAAGCATCTGTGCTGCAGCATCAGGACCCTGTCACCTCCACTCAGGGGGCAGATGCAGTAGTGGGGTCTGGCTAGGTGTCATATGATGCGCAAACTTGAATATACAAAAGAGTACATGCTGAGTCTGAGACAGACACAGATGTCCCTGACAGGTGGTAGGCAGGCACAGCCTGTCCTCCCTGAGGTCATTTTCCAGGCCTGATGCCCATTCTCCTTTTTAAAAAATTTTGTATCAAAGCTCTCTATTTGAAGGTATGGTACAGACTAAAAGAACTCAGTCGGATGTTTTGGTGCAGCTTACAGAAACAGTCATGGCAACCCTAATGTGCCTCTGCTGCCTTGGTGACTCTGGGTGTGGCAGCTTAGCTGTCATCATCACTGTGTTCCAGGGTGTGTTTGTCAAAGAGATATTCCACCATGCAGATTTGGGAGCTCCCGTCTTTGACATGTTGGTTACATGGTCACTGTGTTCTTTGATGAATTTCACCCTCTTGGTCAGTAAGGCATCTCAGTGAAGTCATATAAGTGGCCGTCATTTTCATCGGTGGCCTCTGCAGCTCCAATAGTGACCATCGACACTTCTTTCCAAGTGTAGGACACACTCCATTTCAGTGTGGTTTCCCAGTCATCCGGATTATTTTTGATTGTTTGGTTGGTTTTTTGAGTCAGATTTTCTTTGTGTAGTTTTGGCTGTCCTGGATCTCACTCTGTAGACAAGGATGACCTTGAACTCACAGAGATCCACATGCCTCTGCCTCTGAGGTGCTGGAATTAAAGGCATCTGCCACCACACCTGGCTATGGTCTGGATTCTTGATATCCTGTGGGAAGATTCTACCGCATTGTTGGTGCTGCAGCTTAAATCAGTTCTTAGTATGTTCCCACTCCTCATGAGATCAATGGAGAAAGTATTTAGCAGAGTTCTTCAGAGTCATACCATTGCAGTCAAAACAACAAGAAATGGACAGACAGACATAGGAGACATAGAATTCCAGGTTATCTGGCAGTTGGTGGCAACTTCTGGGTCCTGGTGGTGTGTTTGGCACACCTTTGAGGGGGACATGATGGTCATGAAGTGGACCTATTCTTTAGTGGCTGCATCAGCTCATTTAAAAACGTAATGTAGATTTCTAGTGCTTGAAGTTTATTATTATAAACTATTTAGGATAATTAAAAATTGCAGGATGGTAGATAATCATCTAACAACAAAATTTGTGGCCATGTTAGGTATGTTTTCAAGATCAAACAGATATATATTCTAGATAGATAATCTTTAAACACTTTAGAGATCTGCAGAATATGACAGTGAGACCCGTCTGCTCCTGACAGCACCAACTTAGTTCAAAAAAGGATGATGAACATTGAAGAACCTCCATATGGAGTTTGCTTTCATTGTGATAAAGTTAGTCACTGGGCAAGAAACTGCCCTTGCCTGGACTGTTGACAGTATGCTGCCCAAACTGGACAAACAGGAAACAAAATAAGGTGATTTCTTAACTTTGCCAACACTAGGTAGTACAGTCCTTCAAAATTACTGCTTCACAGAAAAGTCTGTCAGTTATTCTATGCCTAGAGGCCAATGATGAATGCCCCAAAGAATATTAGGAAAACTCAAAATAGTACAGTTGAGGTACAATATCTATTGGGCTAGCCTCTAGAGCAGTGTTTCTCAACCTTCCTACTGTTGTGACCCTTTAGACCCTTCAGTACAATTCTTCAGGATGTGGTGACCCCAATCATAAAACTACTTCATAAGATCATAGCATCATACATGTGATTTTATACACACACACACACACACATACATATATATATGTATATATATATATATATATATATATATATAGAGAGAGAGAGAGAGAGAGAGAGAGAATGGGATAAAGAGAAATTGAAAATAGAAAAAGCTAATAATACACAGCCAGGAGTGAGGAAGAACAGAAAACGGAGGTAGGTGGTACAGTGTAACTTTGATATATATGTATGTGTGTGTGTATGTATGTATGTATATATTCATTGTGAAGATACCTAGATATGGCTTTTTTTAAACACCTGCACTTTTATCTGAAGCATGCACTCTCTCATGCTCTTTTTGAGATTTTTAAGACTTTTAAAGATTTGTTTTTATGTGTGTGTGTTTTGTGTGTGTGTGTGTGTGTGTGTGTGTGTGTGTGTGTGTGTGTGTGTGTGAGATGTGCTGTTGCTCTTGGAGGCTGGAAAGGGCCTCAGATCTCTGAGACCTGGAGTTACAGGTTGTGAGCTACTCAGTGTAGGCACTGAACTTGGGTCCTCTGGAAGAGCAGGAAGTATCCTGAGCTGCTGAGTCATTTCTCCAGCCCTCTCTCTTAATCTTAATAAATTCACTGACTTTCGCTCTCTGAAATTCTTTTTCCTGGTGCTGTCAAAGATGCTCTGTGGAGATCCCTAAAGTGAAGGTAACCCCCACAGGTTGCTGGTGTACTGGGCTGTGTCTTCTACCACACCATCACTGGCTAGGTCAAAGGGTGGAATATTCTTGAGTGGGATTAGGACTCTCATAGAAGAGAACACAGCAACAAGGTTTCATCCATGACCTAGATGACTTCACTGGAAGTTCAGTCTGTTGGCATCATAATTGTGGCCTTTCCATAATCTAAATACAGGTTTGCTTTTTTATAAACCACCTGGTTTATAGTAATTTGCTAAATCAGCCAAAATATATGAATAATTCCCTTCAAGGCATCAAATCATTACATTTGACTTGTGTGTGGTTATACTGGATGGCTTACATAAACCAGAAGATGAAGGAAATGGGAGTTGATCCTCTTGTCTTAAAGGAAATTAAGAGGTTTTAGCTTTAGTGTGAACTACCCTCATGGCCAAGGAACAGAACCCAGAAAGAACCCAAGGCACATGCTAATGCCTGACTATAGAATGTCAAGTGATCACATGGCCAGAACATTTCCATATGAACAGGTTCTGTCATGGGTCATGTGGTTCCCCAGCAAGCCATCACAGGATGGATCAAGTTGGAGCAGGATCTGAGAGCACAAGGCAGCTTACACAAGCACACTGCTCTCCACAATTCCACCCACAATCTGCCCTCAGCCCACGCCTATTGTATAGGGAATCCCTTAAGACAAGGTGGAAAAGTTTGGCTTGTAGCTCCCCTATTAGACTAGAGGTAGATATATGTCTGTAAGTTGAGGCTGAATAGTGAATGCATTGCAGTTATTTCTTGAGGGTGGTGGTGGTGGATTGAAAAGCAGAACTGTGATCAGGCTTCATATGACTAGTGAGGAGAGGATAGTCACTTGAGTTATGGTTCTATTCCAAGAGAGAGAGAGAGAGTCAGGAGACTGGGGAGAAGTGCTCTGGGTCAGAGTCCCCGTGGTGAACTTACAGGAGTGGGCAAGCAGTGCACAGATCTTGTATTGCACATTAACACTTAGTGAAAACCACATACCATGAGAGATGAGCCAAACTACCACAGACAAAGTGATTTAACCAGTAGACACCAACCAGCTTCTATCAGGGACCTTCTCAGTGCTATGATGGACCTGAGAGATGTTGCTACAGGAGCAATATGAGGGGCATGACTGATCCAATAGCATGTTCCTACTAATCAAGTTTGATAATATAGGTACTACGGACACTAAACATCTAACCTGCACAATGGTACCAGTACCAAGCCTCTAGTATGATACCTCCACTCAAGGATATCACCTGTTCATTGGTGCCAAGTTGACTATATTAAATACTTTCCTAGAAAGTAGTAGGCTGGCAATTTATTTTCTCAGGAACATATATATATACACACACACACATGTATATATATACGTATGTATATATACACATGTATATATATACATATATATATATATATTCCTGTTGGGTTTGCTATTCTTGCCTATGGGGCCTCAGGTAATGCTATTGTCCAGGGGCTGATGGAGAGTTTGCTCTAGTAGCACAGAATCCAGAGCTTACGTCAAATCAAGAGAACCACCGTAGGGCTGGGGCAATAGCTCCATTTGCCAAGCAATCACTGTATAAGCAGTGAGCTGAGTTCAATGCCCAGAATTCATGTAAAGAAGTTGGTCATGGAGGCACATGCTTGTAATCCCAGAGCAGACAAAGGTGGATCCCCAGGGCTCCCTGACCGGCCAGCTTAGCTGAATCAGTGAGCTCTAGGCCAAGGAAAGACAGTCTCAAAAATCAAGTTGGACGGTATCTGAGGAATAACACTGGAGGTTGACCTTGGGTCTTTACACTCAGGTGCACACATGTGCATCCATACCCCCACACATAGGCTCCCCCCAACAAGAAATGTAATTTATAGCAGAGGAGGCTCAGTGTGATCATGACTCTGGCCTCTACACGTCATATGCCATATCTCATCACTGAAGCTGACAATCACTTAGGTATCAGAATAGCCTGTTCCAGTTGTAGCTAAAGCCTCAAAAAGGAGATGCTTCTTTACAAATATGGAACACCATCTTCCAGGACCTGGTACAGAGTTTAAAATGAGAGAAATCTTAGGAGTACTCTGCCAACAGAAGAACACACGTGTCTGAAGACCAAGGACAGGGGATGCACACATCATCACTACCAGTGACCCTCTTCTGCTTTCTGACATGGCATCCTTAGGTATTGTCCATTTAGAAGTTTTGATTGCCAAAGGAGGTACATGTCCACCTGGATACAGCAATAGTTTCTCTGTATGGCTGTTGTCTGTTACTCTGGGTCTTTTTGTGGTCAGATGTAGCAGGTAAGAAAGTACGGTGGCTTGGATGTGTCTCCCTGCTGAACCCAAAGTCATGCTGGAGTTTATCCTCCATTGTGAAGTGCCCAAAGGGTGGATACTCAATCTGGAGCTATGATCAGGATTACATGAGGTCATGATTGTGCAGTCCCTGTGATTGAATCTTGGTGGCTTTATAAGAGGAGGAAGAGACCAGAACACACACACACACACACACACACACACACACACACACTCTCTCTCTCTCTCTCTCTCTCTACACACATATGCACACTCTCACACACACATTCTCAATCTCTCTCTTACACACACAAACACACACTCACACACACATACTCTCTCTTACATACATATGCAAACTTTCACACACATTCTCTGTCTCTTACCCACACACCCTTACACACATATGCACACTGACACACTTTCTTTATCTCTCTCTTCTACATACAAACATACACACACTCTCTACCACACATATGCACACTCTCACACACACATTCTCTATCTTTCTCTTACATACACACACACACACACACACACACACACACACACACACACACATTGCATTCACCGTGATGTAACACAGATGAGAGGGGCCCTTTCTAGAGCCTGCACTATACTGTTCAGACTTTTATGATCCCAGATAGTGAGCTAAAAAAATCTCATTTCCTTACAACTTAGCTTCCTTCCTATATTTCATCAAAGATTACGAAATTATTTCATGAAAAATGGACTGGCACATTTGAGTCCCTATGTTGGCCTTGATGATTCAAGGAAGGGGGCTGTAGTTACACAGCAGAGTCAGTGAGGAATATGTCGACCTAAGAAGCTCTGTTTGCTTGCCTCTTGAGAGTCTCTCAACCATGCTCAATGGTAAATGAACAAAAGAAGAAATCCCAGAGGCTGGGAGTCAGTAAAGTGCTTGTCAAACAAGCATGAGGACCTGAGTTCCATCTTCAGCACACATGTAAGAGCCAGGTGTGTGGTGGCACACTCCTGTGGTCCCAGTTCTGGGGACATGGCTATAGGAGGATCCCTTGGGCTTCCTGACCAGTGAGTCTAGCTGGATCAGAACTCCAGATTCCATGAGAGACTGTCTGAAGAAAGCAGATGGAAATGATTGAGGAAGAAACCCAACATTGACCTCTTCCCTCCACACGCACATGGAAATATTAAATAAAGAGAAGACACTTCATTTAGGGAGTGTATGGTGACTAGCATTCACACCTTCAGGAGCAGGGTCCTAGCCATCTCCCTGGGTAAGCCTTCAGGATGGGAGGTGTATGCTGGAGTTTCTTTCCAGCCTGGTCCCATAGCCTCTTTGCCCCAAACAGACACATGGACGTTATATTTTGTAGTTGAGGCTCCCTCTTCCTTGGTTGAAAAGATTAGCCATGCATGTCTCTATTCAGCCTACTCTGAAGGGCCATTCTGGTCACAGATATCCCTCTGGGGCCATGTGGTATGTCACTGGGCTTGCATTGTTTTTCAGCTTCTCTCTGTGCCTAATCCTATCTTCACATTTTTCCTACAGTGGGAAGTGAAAAAGCAAGCCCAAGGAATGACTTGCATGTCCAAGTATGACCCTGAGTCTGCTTGCCAGGGAACCTGCCTGCCAGGGTTTCTTTGAGAAACTTGACAAATATCTCAAGTGCAGGCCTGTGTACTAGACCCACATGCTTTAAGTTTTATTTCAAACAGAAATGACTATTGAGCTTTAAATGTCCAAACAAAATAACTTTTATATGCCAGAACATATCTTTAGCCTTAATGAGATGCTTAAAAATAATTTTGAAATTTTATTTTCCTTTTACAACCAAAATCTATGTCCTTTGAGAGGTGTCACAGGGCAGAGGAAGTTAACATCTGTGTATTGTCGCTCCTAGGCATGGCTGCAGGACTGTCCCTCATCTCTAAGTGCTTCTAATGGAAATGTAGAATATGACCTGGCGGTTACAGGAAATATCAAATCCGGATTGGTAGGTTATGGTGGTAGATTTTTTGTCAACTTGGCTCAGTAATGATATCCAGCTATTTGGTCAAACAAAGTTCTAGATGTTTCTGTGAAAGTCTATCTTAGATAAGATTAACATTTAAATAAGTGAACTTTCCAGTAATGCTGATGGCCCTCCACAATGATGAGCTGCGTCAGTCAACAAGCATCTAAATAGAAAGAGGTTGGCCTTCCCAGGAGAGCAGAGGATTCTTCTGCCAGGAGTTTTTGAACTTGAACTGAGACATGGACCCTTTCCATGCCTGCCACCCAGTACACAAACAAAACAGAGTAAAGCCAACAATCCCTTCTCCAAGTGCCACTTTCCACAATGACGTGAGCCATTTCCTATACATACAGTGTATTATGTTTTTTTGAGAAAAACATTATCATTCCAAGCACACATGATAAACACTTGGCCTCATAAACTTATTGTGGCAGTACCTATGACCATGGTATTTGTGTTGGGCTGGAGGTCAGCATCCATCTAGAAGAAGCAAAGAAAACTATAGCCAAATAAACCTCAGAAGCAGCAACAAGAGTAACCACCTCCATCATCAAATACCACCAAAGACTAACGCCAAACATCACTACCACCACCACCAAACACTACCTACCACCCAATACCACTACCACCATCACCAAACACTACTACCACCATCACCAAACATTATCACCACCATCACCAAACACTACCACCACCAAATACCACCACCACCAAATACTACCACCATCACCATAACACACCAATACAAAACACCACCGTCACTGATACTACCACCAAACACCACCGTCACCAAACATCACCACCACCACCACCACCACCAAATACTAGAAGGCAAGCTGAACAACAGTGTTGGAGTACTTCAGGGTGTCATGGTTCTTACTCGAATAGCAGCTACAACACCACCCACTGGCTCACTTCACAGAGGTGAGGACAGGGGAACAAACAGGATACATTGTGAAATGTTCTCAAGCATGTCCTGAAAGTGTGACATACAGATGGGTACTATTCATCAGACTAAAATGCAGAAGCTGTACCACAGAAGTCATCCTGGCTCCTGCCACGTATCATGTGGAGCTGCTGAGTTTGGATTCTCTCTACTACTTATGAACATCCCAATATCCAGCAGCTCTTAGACGTGCTGATGTGAAATTGCCTATTTTCCAGGTGAAAATTACATGGCATGGCTATTGATCAGCAACTTCATGATTGAAGTCGACATTTATCCTCTTCGAAACTTTGGTTTCCTTCTCTGTAATGATATTGCATGTTGGATTGCTATGATGATTGATAAAATGCATGTGAAGCACATGACTTACATTGTGCCTGTCATGTGGTAATTGTAATTGCTGTTATCATTACTATACCCACAACATCAGTCGGGCAGATCAGTATATGCATGAATGGGCATTAATTTAAATTAATGCCCTTCTTATTCCGATGAAAATAATTTTAAAAGCTGGAGTACTGTATAAAAGGATGACAAAGAAATTATTGCTCTACTTTGTAAACTCTTTTAATTGTAATTTTGTGCATTGGAAATACCACTTGTGATTTACCTATTTCCCCTCCAATTACTACATCAGTTTCTTAATAGGCTTGTCCTTTAATGATCTTTTCTTCTCTGTCATATAATTATAGGTTTGCGTGTGTGGGGTGCGTTTGTGTGTTTACATGTGCACATGTGCATGTAGGTGTGTACACACAGATGTGGAGGTTTGAGGTTAACATTGGGTTTCTTCCTCAGTTGCTCTCCACCTTCTTTTGAGGCATGGCATTTCACTGAACTTGGAGCCTTTTTGCTGTATTATTCAAGTCTGAATGTGTTTCTGTTGAGCAGCATCTGCTATTGGGCTAGAGTAGTCAATAACTCTTTACAAGCCCCGTATGGCTTGTTGAAGTGGTTTCTCTTCTTTGAGTGGGATGTCAGAGTGTCACTACCAGACAAGGCTCTCAGGTTTACGAAGTGATGCTTCCAGCTTGACTCCCTGAAAATACCGCCAGACTGACATTCCCCCCAGGAAAAAAGAAAACCACATTTCCACAGAAGGGCTTCATGAGTGGCTCAAACCATTCCCTAAGCTCCTTTCCCACTTTGCGTGTTGGTATAGCAAGTGATTTTTATTCTGTTAATTTTGATTTAGTACACTACTCAGTTCCCTTAACTTTAGTGATGAGATGAACGGCACTCCTGCTCTGTCATATGCCTTGGAGTTTAAAGCATGAGGTGATGAGTTGGGATACACAAAGCAGGAGTCTGAGAGAAGCTGACCCAGTGGACTGAGACGCTGTGCCAGCTGGAGGAGCCGTGGGTCCCTAGAGACGTCAAGATTGTGCTGGAGTGTTTGATTTTCATCTGGATGTTTGACATTATTGTGTGGCTCCCACCTCACTTGCCTTCTGACTGTTGTTTAGTCAGGATCTGGGTTAAGAGTTGGAAAGTGCCCTATCACTAATCTGACCCTTGGAAATGAAAGCATCTATTACGAATGTGTCCAGAGGTCTTCCTAAGTGAAGCTGCTGAGGCCTCAAAGTATTCACAGAATGGCATTGTCTTCTGCCGTGTTGGGAACCCTGGATGTTCTCCAGCAGAAAATCCCAGCCCCTAGATTTTACCACATTGCTAAACTCATAAAGGGGCAAAACTATAGCAGATATGTCTAGCAAGCAGACTTAGTTTTAAGTTACTTGAGAAGTTTAGTACTTGTTTAGTTTTGAGTTGAACAAAAATGATTTTAGAGAAGTAGAAGAGGCTGAGTTCTGTCCTGTGGGACAACGGACTGGGAGACTCCAGTGCTGTGGAATTTCTCTCACAGTTTTACATGAGAGCAAGAATAGAATGTAAATTTAATTTTGTATGTAGGAATGCAGAATGCAATATCTTACTGATATTAACTTTGGGGGCCTTTGTTTGATAATTATAGATGAATGCACTGAACTATGTCTTAAAGGTAGTGCAAATCTCAGGTGGAGGGAGAGTCACTCTGGTGGTGGTGGTCCCTTGGTGGGCTTCCTACAGCCAGACACATCTAACTGTGTGAAACCCACGAACTGTGTGAAGCTACATGTGGCTGAGGAAAGGTATGAATGTAAACAAAAGTGTGAACTTGCTTAAAAATCTCTGTGTGTTCTTTAATTTTTAAAAACCTAACCACTGTAGCAAGCTTTCTTCTGGGGCTATCTTTGGATCACAAGCCTCCCAAATAGCAACATGGAGACTTCTTAATAATTATGAAAGCTTGGTCTTTTTGTTTTTAGCTTAGGCGTGTCCCCAACTAGCTCTTATAATTTAAAATTACCTGTTTCTATTAATCTGTGTTCTGCCACATGGCTTTTTTAAAAGATCTCCCCTCCATTCTGTGAGTCTGACTTAGTCCACATGTCTGCATGCCTATCCATCCACCTATCCTCTCGTGCCTATCTATAGGGCATTCCTTCTTTAAAGGAATCAGAAGGTACCTTGGCAAAGACATACCCTCACAGTGTACAAAAAGATTATCCCACAACAAACTATTTTTTTATTACTTTTGTCTCTTTATCATGTGTTTGGGATGTCACTCATGTACCATGGCAGACATGTAGAGATCAGAGAACTTTTTGTTTTGGTTTTTACGAGACAGGGTTTCTCTGTATTGTTTCGGAGGCTATCGGTCCAGCCCGGCCTCGAACTCACAGAGATCTGCCTGCCTCTGCCTCCCGAGTGCTGGGATTAAAGGCGTGTGCCACCACCGACAATCAGAGAACTTTTAAGAGTACGTTCTTTCAGGCTCCACCTTATGGGTCCCAAGGATAAAACTCAAGTTATCAGGCATGGTGGAAAGGACCTTATCCACTGCGCCATCTTGAAGACCCTTGGGCATGAACATTATAGACAGAAAACTCTGCTGCATTGTCAAGAGGTTGAATACACCCGCCAGCTGGCAGAGGCAAGATGGCAGCATGAGGCTATAGGAACCTTGGTAAGTGTGAGCATAGACCCGATCGACATAGTCATTTTCTTTGTTGCTCCAATGTTAGATCCAGCCCCTAGTACCTGCTTGCTGAGTAATTTTGAATGAATTAACAAATGTTCACAGGTTATCCATGAAGATGCCCTTTTCCCTAATGAGACTTACAGCCTCTAGTTTTCAGGTTCTTCTCTCCTTTAGGAATCTAAGTCATGTGACTACTAATTTATGAGGTCACTGGTGGACGACAAAGAAGAATGGTGGGGGGTGTTGAGACAGGGTTTCTCTCTGCAGCCCTGGCTGTCCTGTAACTCACTCTGTAGACTAGGCTGGCTTCAAACTCACAGAGATCTGCCCTCCTCTGCCTCCTGTGCTGAGATTAAAGATGTGCAGCACCTAAATATCATCTTGTTTCTGTGTAACAGTTCCTGCCTGGGAGACAGCTATTATGGCTTCACAAGAGGCAGATCCTTTTGCCTTCAGCTCTCAACAACGATTAACACTGTGGGACAGGAAGAGGGGATTGGAACTGCTAAGGGTCCATGACTCTATCTTTGTATGTGTGTGCTGGGCTGGATGTGGGTGCTCTGGAACTCTTAAGCAGAACAGCAGCGTTTAGCATCATTTAAGACATCTGCCCTGCCTTCTCAAAGAGGTGCAGGCTGAGCTAAACTCAGAGACAGCCATTTACGGGGCACAACTGGCTTCAATGTCTGTCGTGGGAATGTAAGGGAGGGGACATCCATAGGCAAACAATGTAGGTGATAAACCCCAGAGATTCCTCGGGGTTGAGCAACATCAGCAAAGCTCATGGGGCTTTACTGATGCCTTCTAGACTTCTAGACTTTTATGGAGAGAAAGGCCACGAGTCTGGGGACTAACACATCCCCCTACTTCTGCCTCCCCACTCTTAATAACCACCAACCACTGTCTTCCAACTCTGTGTATTTGACACTGCAATGATTTTCCTTATACAGACAAGACCATGTCTTATTCATTTTACTTAAATAATGTTCTCCAGGCTCATCCATGTTGTTTCAATTTTTTAGTTGCTGAATAATGAACCATTATGTGAATATGCATTTGCATTTACATTTACTATATCTTCTTTATTCATCCATCCATGAACAAGCACTTAGTTCAGAGACTGGGACTTAAAGATGACAGATAACTTCCTTAAGTTACAGGAAATGATGCTAGGAGACAGGAAGCTTGCACTGTAATTCATACTTTTTCTAGGAGATGGGAAAGTTTGCACTGAAATCACACTTGTTCTAGGAGACAGGGTAGCTTGCATTATAATTCTCACTTGTTCCTGGAGAAGGGGAAGCTTGCATTGTAGTTCACACTTGGAACTTTACAGTCCATGATCTTTATTATTACACTGCAGGGTGGAAGCTTGGTCAATGGGGCGAGAGCAAGGTGAAGGGGTAACATGACAGTGACCTAAAAACATTAGGTCATTTAACCTGCTCAATACCCTGGTCCTCATGTTCTATTTCAGGAAAGACACATGAAGCACGCAGGGCCTGGATGACTGCCTAAGACCACACAGGACTGAGGCAACAAGTCAGTTTATGGGACTAGGGCATAACAATGGAGAAAACTAAAGAAGCAAGATGGCCCCAGGCTGATGTGCCAAGGGAGGAAGCCACCCACAGCTGTAGTTCACACTGTCTCCGCAGTGTAAAATGGAGCTGCAGAATGTTCTAGGTTAGAGGACATTTTTATTTATTTTATTTGAACTCAGGATCTTGGTCCTGCTAGGAAGTGCTTTCCCACTGAACTGAAAGTAATGCAGAATCACAGCTTCGAGGAGTATGGTTTGTAGTACTAGATGTAGGGTGTGGTTGTCACCTGAAATAACCCAGTGATGCATTTGTTCTTCATATGAATGAGTCATGGGTTTAGTTCTATCAAGTTTGTATTACTAAGATCTCCGTCTATCATGTCTCTGTGTAGAGACAGCTGAATTAGTACATGCTATGATGAAGTAGGTGAAACAGAGTTTTAACTTTAGCAAATGTGTCATTTCTTTTGAGTTGTCTAAACTTGGGCTCAATTACTCATCCTGAGCCAAGGGAACTGCACAGGCTGTTTCATGCTTTTAAAAACGGTCACAAAATGCAAGTTTTGAAATATTTGTCATATCTACAGGTGAGTGAATAGGAAAGGCTTAAATTAGGTATTATTTACCAAGTACCACCCAATCACTGACAGATGGTTTTAGCTGCCTGGGTTGTTCCCATGCTGCCTTAGTCCTGAAGCTGGAAGGTCATTTACTGAGGTCACTTAGATTAGTGTATCTTTAATAGATTAGTGTGTCTTTGATTCCCCAGGGAGAAAAACCAATAAGTTCCGAGTTGCTGCTGGCCAATATTTTATAACATATGATATGCAACTGGTTGCGAGAAACATGATGACATAGTTGGCTGGCACACCAACATCAGGCTGCTAAAAGTGTTTACACTTGGGCTTTGCACATTTCTCATTGTAACAGTTGCTTTGTCACATCCGGGCACAGCCTGGCACAGTCTGACAGGCCACGGCTGGGACAGTACTTATTTACACGAGGTAGGGCTACACTGAACCTATCACCACAACTGAAAACCCAGATTCTCTTCTGGCTTACTGTCTATGTCCTGCTTATTGTGTTAGTGGAGTTTTCACTCAAACTCGCCTCACTTACTCCGTAGGAATGCAATGGAGAAGCGCTTCCTTCACGGACCAACAGAGCATCAGAAGGTCTGAGATAGGAGCCTGGAGGTGAAAGGCAAGAAGCGATGTGCCCAAGGCTGGCCTTCGAAGGAAGAGCACCTTCAGGGCAAGCCAGAGCCTCGACCATTGCTGTGGATGCTGGCTTGGCCCCAGAGAAGTTACAGAAGCAGCTAAAGAAGTCTGGTTTTGAAGCACTGTTCTTTCTGGCACTGCTCTTGATGGCTTGGCAGAAAGCACTGCCCCGAGAAGGTCTTTTGAGAAGTTTTTTTTTTTTTAACTTGGAATGGACTTAATGGAACATTTCGACAAGAGCAAAACACAGGGCATGAGACTCAAGAGATCAAATTTTCCTTTTCCCTAGATACTTACCCAGAAACAAAGTCTGGAGAATCACAGAGAAATAATGACAGAGAAACTTAATTTTATCTTCTCACAGGCACTGGAAAAAAACCCTTATAAATGTAAATACCAGGGTCCTAGATTCTCAGTTTCCCAGAAGAGTCTGCAAGGAAAATCTTCCAGAAAGTGTCCTGGCACTTCTTACACCTTAGAATGTGGACACTTAGCCGGGCAGTGGTGGCACACGCCTTTAATCCCAGCACTCGGGAGGCAGAGGCAGGCGGATCTCTGTGAGTTCGAGGCTAGACTGGACGACAGCCTCCAAAACAATACAGAGAAACCCTGTCTCGTAAAACCAAAAAAAAAAAAAAAGAAAAAAAGAAAAAAAGAATGTGGACACTTAAGAACAAAAGCTACAATGACAGCAGGTGATTTTGGTCAATTCATGTTGGTGGTTAGGAAAAAGATAAGATCTGTGCATCTGAGTTATCTATGATGCAGCTAAGTCCCCATCAGAACCAGTGACTCTCAGGGCTGGGGAAATGCTTTAGCCATTAAAATGTTGCGAGCTGTCAAAATGTTGCAAGTGTGAGGATCTCCAGAACCCTCCTAAAGGTTCATAACTCAGTGGTTCAGGATGACAGGAGCTGTGGTCGTGCTCCAGGTCTCTCCCACAGGTTTGTACTCCACCACAGTTTGTGTGACCTCACCTACTCCAGAACCTCTCTTGGCTTACCCTCTTTCTCCAGAGGCCTTTAGACTTCCACCTTGGGGTATGAGTTCCTAAAGGGAAAGCTTGTAGAAGACAAGAGATTCTTAAACTTCTGTTGGCAGGTAGAAGGAGTTACACAGGGATACAAATTCTGAGAGGCATTGCTCATTGGGGGCCAACAATGCAGTCCTTTCAACATCCCTCTCTCTGAATTCCTTTCTCTGACTCTGTCTTTGGAAGGCTCCAATATTTAACTAACTAGGTAAATGTTTGGCCAGGGATCAAACCTTTTTCACAGGAGATGCTAGGGGCACTTCAGATACAAACTGTAGCATGATCTCTTTATTTGGGCCTGTTTGAAAGAGTCTTACCAAAATTCCTGCCTCTAAAATGTTGTATTTTAGGCCCAGAAGCAAGTATAGCAGGGCATAGTGTGAGATAGCAAGTATTTTCACTGTGTTGGTGCAGGGGGAGTCATATCTTTAAATCCAGGATAACCAGAGGCTGTAACAAGATTACTTTAGAAGCTATTTTCTAATTTTCACTTAAAATCTTTGCCGGGTTAATTACTGACACCTTGTCAAGAGGAGGCAGGCTCCATTCCTTAACATCTCTGGTAAGCCTGAGCAAGATGTGTCATTACTCATTGTCTTGTTTTCACTCATCTACACAATGAGAATAATGGCTTCCACCCACTTGCCAGGCAGGTAGCTCTAGGCTGGTAGGAAGAAGCACCATTATAAAGATGTGCTATTGCATAGGTGTAGGCTTTCACTTATCTTAGAACTGCTGCTTGCAGTAACACACACTAAGGGTGGAAAAGGGGAGCCCCTCCTAACAGCAAATGTATGAAATTACCTGTTCTGCCCAAGCACATATTTTGAGTAAAGGCTGAACTAGTGTGTGTGAAGCAAGGGCTGGAAGGAAACTCACGTTGTTGGAATGTGAATTCTTCACAGGGTTTTTGGCAGAACTTCCAGGGAGTGCCCTAGCGAGAGGCGCCATTGTCAACGTTCCAATCAAAACTGGGATCTGCCTCCAGTGAGTAAGAACTCGGGGTCCGACCAGGCCAGGAATTCCACTCTGTGTGGTTAGGACTGAGGATTCCGAGATTAAAAGGCTCCGGTTCCTCACAGGTCACAGGTCAAGTGAGTGTCTCTGCTTCCTAAGGAACACTTAGACCAGAGCTCTGGAGCAGAGGAGCCCACACTTGAGAGGCAGTGGAGGGGGCTGGATTCTGGGCACTGTTTGGTGATGACAAGGACTTGAGTAAGTCCCTTGATTTCCACTTGCAGATCTATAAAGAAGAACGACTTTGGATTTGTGTATCCTGATGTCCAGTCCCTGAGGGAAGTCCTCGGTCTTCAAAATAGCCAGTAACAGCACTGCTTTTCTTTAGAATATGGTCACACAAGCCAAGGGATGTTCGCCTTCCTCACTCCATCAGGAATGATTTTGCTTCAGCGTGGCCACTTCATGCGGACGAGAAGTCTGCACTTGTAGTTATGTAGATCTGCAATAACTTGGGAAAGCGTTGGCTAAGAAATTCACTTGGTGAAATTCTCTCAAAACAGGTTGTAGGAGAAGAGCAACACTTCCTGCTTTCCTTTCTCAGATTAGATTTTGGTTTGCATACAGAGAAATGTATTGGATTGTGACTTTTCATACAGGTGTGTTGTTATATTTCATTCTCTTTTTCCTCCCTTCCACTGCTTTCCAAATAAATCTTTGCCCTCTGCTCCCTTGCCAGTCCCTGTATTACACACACTACACACACACACACACACACACACACACACACAAACACACACACACACCACACATGCTTAGAGGTAGAGTCTGCATCTGAGAGAAAACACGACACTTGTCTTTTGGCTTCTGGACTGTTTTTAACATAATATCCAGGCCCACCTTGGCTTCCCGAGAATGCCATAACTTCATTCACTTTCACAACTGGATAAGACTCCACTGTGCAAATCTACACAGCTCTCCCCCTGTCATCCTGAACTCCCATCCCGGCTCCACGTCTTGGCTACTATGAATGGTGCAGCAGTGAATGTGGATGCAGACCCCAGGAATGCTGTGTGACGTTGGATCACAGAGCAACTGGTTTCTGTTGTGTCTGCATCCGCTCCCATATCCATGAGCAGTGCATCAGCTTTCTCTTCCTCCACATGCTCGGCAGCGGTCACTGCTGCTTGGTTCTCCGTGGGGGTGGGGGTGGTGTTCAGGTCAGAGTCAACCACAGGTGCCATTCCTCAGGAATTACTCTGTTAACCTGGGGAACACTAAGTCAGCAAGGCTTGCTAGCCAGAAAGTCACAGAGACCAGTCTGCTCCCCCACCAGTGCTGGAATTACGAGTGAATGCCATCATGCTTGGCATGTTTCATATGCGTTTGGGGGGGGGTCAAAGTCAAGTCCTCATACTTGAAAACACAAGCACTTCACTGGTTGAGCCTTTTCCTCAGCCATATTTTCTTGATCATAGCCATTTTTGCTGAGCTGAGATGGAATATCAAAGTCATAATTTACATTCCCTGACAGCTAGAGATGCTGAAAATCTTGTCAGATATCTACTGGCCGTTTTTATTTCTTCCTTTGAGAGCTGTTTTTCTAGTTTATTTGTCCATTTATTCACTCAATGACATTCTTCATGTGTTTGGTCTTTAGAGTTTTTTTTAATAGATTTTAGACATTAGTCCCCTATCTCAAATGGCAACTGTGCTGTGCAGAAGCTTTTTGCTGGTCTCGAAGTATCATTTTCTTTAGGGGGCATGGATTGCCTTGCTAGGGATTGAACCCAGAGCCTCGTGCATGTGAGACACACATTCTATCACTGAGCTACAGGCTCAGGGGTGCTGTAATTTTGTGCAAGCCCGCTTGTCAATTCTCAACATGCTTTGCCTGTTTTTCTCTAGCACTTTCAGAATTTCAACTTTTTTTTAAGGCTTAGTCTACTTTGAGTTGATTTTGTGCAAGGTTAGAGAGATGGATCTGGTTTGGTTCTTTTACAAGTAGCTATCCAGTTTTCTGGGCACTGGTGAAGAGGTTGTCTTTAACCTAATGTGTGCTTTGACACTGCTATCAAAAATTAGGTGGCTATAACTGTGTGGATTTACTTCTGGCTCCTCTACTCTGTTTCACTTGTCTTTGTGCATATAGTATATTTTTTTTCAGTGACACAGTCCCAATATGTAGCCCACCCTGGTCTTGAAGCCAGTGATCCCCCAAGTGCTGGGATTGTGTACCTATACCACCATGTTCAGTTGTAATACTTTATTTTTTAAGGAGTCCTGAAAGATGCTTTCCACCTTCAGGTTTGCACTGTAGCTAAACACTGGGATAGCAGAATTTGCTCACTGCGTGATTCATTGTTTAGTTTGCCCTCTGGAGACTACAAGGGAGATATTAACAAGTAGTGAAGCCTTTCATTCTCCTGCTTTGTTTATATTCTTTTCATTGCTGCTTATGTAGTGGTGTCATTGCTTTTTCTGAGAAGTGACCAGGGAAAGGGGGAAGGGGGCAACTTTATAACCTGTTTCTCCAGTGAAACCATATCAGTAGCAAGTTGTGTAGTTTAAGAGTATAATCCAAAGAACAGGACCCAGTTTTTATTCCTATGAGGATTCTGAAAAGCTACTGTACTGTGGAGGGTATAGAAAAAGACAAAGAGAGAGCCCAATGTTTGATTTCAAAGAGTGTCTGCTGAGGAAATTGTTGCCCAAACACTAATATGCAGGGGTCATTAACATTTGATTTCACCCTTGCAAGACAGGGAGTCAATCTCCTTGCACATCTAGGTTCTTGACCCCCAGGAAAATGCTTGAAAACTACCGCACACAAATTTTACTTCCATCTTAAGTTCTGAAGAACTTCAAAGGGCCTGAATCATCTCTGAAGCATTAGGATACCAGCCAAGTCCCAAGCTCATCCATGTTGACATCCAAGCAGGCATGTTTGCTCCTCCTGCTCCTCTAGGACTAGTTTGGTAGTCACTGTGTCCTCAGGACACGTCTGTAGTCTTTGTCACATATCTTGGCATCTTTGCCTCTCATCCTTTCTAAATCCTCCTAGGAACACAAATTAGGAATTCTGAGTTCTGAGTCCAGCTGAGAGTGGTGGCAAGCAAACATTGAGGCAAGAGGATCACCTGAATCCACAAGTTCAAAATCATCCTGGGCAACATAGTGAGATATTGTCACACGAAAGAAAAAAAGGAAGAAAAAAGGAAGAAAGGAAGGAAAAAAGAAAGGAAGGAAGCAAGTAAAAAGAAAGACAGATAAATCCTGGGTTCATTTTATTACTTCCATTTAAGAATATGAACAAAAAAAATTAATCCAACATGAAACCAAACCAAAAATCAAGCAGACGAAACTCAGAGAAACAAATGAATTGTTTACCTAAATTGTTCCAGTATAATAAAAACTAAGGAGTCAGAAATTGAGACAAAGACCTAGTAAATCCAAGAAACATCAGAGAGTCCATTGACTGACTCTCTACATGTTTTCCCCAATCTATCAGTCCAGGAAGACCCCCTGGAAGTCTCTCTTCTCTCTTCCTGTCCCTCTCTAGCTGACTTCCTCAGTCCTCCAACAGCTCTACACTAATCCTGGTTCCCAATCGCTGACTCCATCCTTTGATTCAAGGTTGCTTTATTGCACAGTGGAAAGGCCAAGGAACAATTCTCCCACCGCAAACACACTCATTGACAAGCTATTTAATATCTTGAAGTATCATCTTTCTGGGTTAAAACACAGCAGCTTCCCCTGGCCTTAAACACAGAGTGTGGCCATGATGGCTGCCTTTGTCTTTAAAAGCACCTGTTCAGAATTAGTTTAAACTCATTAGCTGAAACCCCCTGACTCATATTAACACCTCCAGTGTCTAGGCTTGTAGAAGGTGGATGCTTGTTGGTGATACATTCCTTTAGGGAGATGGCCTTAGTAACAGGCACTAACTTAGACATGTAACCTTTATCTGATTGTTTTTAAAGCTGCCATCACTGGGAAAACAGTCACTACACAACATCACAAGTTTTTCCTTTTCTTTTTTTCATTTCAGACAGGCTCTCTCATATCCCAAGCTTCGGAATTTGCTGTGTTGCTGTGTATCGGAGGATGACCTTGAACCTCTGATCTCCTGCCCCATCTCCCAAGTGTTGGTTTTACAGGTATGTGCCACCACACCCCATTTTATGCAGTGCTGGTGAGGAACCCCGGCAAACACCCTACCAACTACCACCCCAGCTTGAGAAGGCATGTATTTTGTTGTATGGTATATGTGTGTGTCTCGTGTGTGTGTGTGTGTGTGTGTGTGTGTGTATGTGTGCGCGCACGCATGCGTGTGGAAACCAGGTTGACTCCTTTTATTGACCTTCACTTAGTTTCTTGAGGCAGGGTCTCTCACTGAACATACAGCTCACAGTTTTACCATTTCCACTAGACTAGCTGACCAGTGAGCCTCAGATCTTTCTGCCTCCATACCCCTCCTGGACCCTAGTGCAGGGGTTACAGGGTGTTGGGATTTTCATAGGTGCTTGGAATCTGAACTTAGGTCTTCATACTTGACTTCAGAATTGTTTTTTGTAGTTTTTTTTTCTCTTTGGGCCTATCACCCAGCTCCAAATTAAACACATGGAGCCTTATTACTTACAAATGCTCTGCCTTAGCTTGGGTTGTTTTTAACCAGCTTTTCTTAAATTATCCTACCTTTTGCCTCTGAGCTCTTACCTTTCTCTATTCTATATACCTTTTTTTCTTCTTACTCTGTCGCTGGTTGTGTGGTTTGATGGCTAGTCCCTGGCATCCTCTCTCCTTTTTTTTTTTTTCAAGACAGGGTTTCTCTGTATTTCTTTGGAAAATGTCCTGTAACTCACTTTGTAGACCAGGCTGGCTTCAAACTCACAGATATCCGCCTGCCTCTGCCTCCTGAGCGCTGGGATTAAAGGCGTGGCTACCACCGCCCGGCTTGTCTCCTCCTTGTTCTTTCCTTCTATTTCTTCTCTGCCTGGCAGTCCCGCCTATCCCTCTCCTGCTTAGTTATTGGCTGTTCAGCTCTTTATTAAACCAGTCAGGTGTTTTGGATAGGGAAAGTAACACATCTTTGCAGAGTTAAGCAAATATCCTACAGCATAAATGAATGTAACATGCCAGGAGGTGGTGGTGCATGCTTTTAATCCCAAACTCTATGAGTTTGAGGCCAGCCTGGTCTACAAAGTGAGTTCCAGGACAGCATGGACTGTTACATAGAGAAATCCTGTCTTGAAAACAAAAAACAAAAAAGTGTAACACATCTTTGACTAATATCCCACAACAACTTTAAAAAAAAGGTTAAGTGGTAAGAGTTCTTTATTCTGGATATGGGTGCATTGTGAGACAGGTGATTCTGAAATATCTTTTACCACTCTTTGAGTAGAAATGCCCTGTGAAATGCAGAGGTTTGGAAATCTAGTAAGGCTCCTTGGTTTTGTACTTTTCACAGATAAGAAACTTTTCCTTTTGTTTCCTCTCAGACTTTCATGGTCGCAGCTCTTAGGTCATTTGAGTTGCATGTGGCATGAGGTAGGAGCTCATCTTGGCTCTTTTGCATGTGGATATCCAATTAGGCAAGCACCTTTTATTTACGGGATCTTTTCTCAGGGAATGAATGATCTTGGTGTCCTGTTGACAGCCAAGTGACCATGACTTTGAAGGTTTATGTGTGGACTCTCCGTAAATGACCTATGCGTTTATCCTCTGGACAGCACCACATTGTCTTGACCACTGGCACTTTGTTTTAAGTTCTGAGGTCAAGAAGAGAGGCCTATGCTTCGTTATTTCTCAGGATCATTATGACCCTTCAGGGTCACCTGCATTTTCCTAAGAACTGTAGGATCTTTGTGCAAGTTTCTGAAAATAGGCAAGAAAAAAATCAAAGAAAACTAGGATTTTGAAAGGTATTGCATCCAGTCTGTAGACTGCTGTGTGGACTATTGCCATTTTAACATTTTATGTACCAATCCATAAATATAGCACTTTACATAGACGGATAGTCCTCAGATTAATGCTGTATTGTTGTGATGCTTATTTTGGTTGTCACCTGGACACACCTTGGAAGAGAGAGCCTCAACTGAAGGGCTGCCTCAAGCATATTGGCCCATGTGTATGTCTGTGGGAGTGTTTTCCTGCTGACTGATGTAGGCTCGGCACACTGCGGCAGGACTGTCCCCAGAAGGTGGGCCTGCAAGCAAGCCAATAAGAAGTGTCCCCCAGGGTCTGTCCTTCAGTTCCTGGCTCAGGGCTCCTGCCTCCAGGTTCCTGGTTTCCTTCAACTGATGGACTGTGACCTGTAAGATGAGATAAGCCCTTTACCCGCCAAGTAGCTTTTGGTAATGGTGTTTATCCCGGTGACAGAAAGCAGACTTGAACACTTAGCTCTCCCGCCCCAACTTATTGACAGTATGAAAACAATACAAATCCAGCACAAACTTACCTTCATGCTGTGAATTAAGAAATCTTTTCATGTGCTAATGATCTGTAATAAGATATTTTTGATGTTGGGCATTGGCAGCCATAGTGAGCCCCAAATCCCAGTTATCCCACACCCATGAGGGTGAAAACACAAAGCCCTACAGTGCCCCATGTTGCTAAGATGAGCTGGTCAGTAGGTTAGGTGTCGTAAATGCATTTTTTAACTTGCAATATTGTCACCTTATGATGAATCTATAGGATTTTGCTTCATTATAAGTCAAGGTACATCTGTATTAAGATCTTCTGAAACATCTTTGAAATATGTTCAGTTTTTATGTATGAAGATTGAACTTTTTAGTTTACTTAATTCCTAAGAATGTTATTCTTTTTGGTGCTATTATAAATGAACTTTTTCTTAATTTCATTTTGCTAGTGCTAGAGACACAATTGATAGAATTATGCATTTTATATCACTTCTTTTTTGTTAAATATTGCAAATATATCAAAATATATTTCGATAAGATGTTTCTTATGGCCTTGCAACTCTCATGTGCCATTTTGTCCCCGTCTTTGGTCTCTGCATCCAAGCAGAGCCGTGTTCTCTCTTCTTCCCCCCCCGCTCCCCCCCCGCCTTTTCTAGCCTTCAAAGCTTTAGTCCTGTTTGTCTGGGACACTAAAACCCTTGAGCATGCTGGTTCCCCCAGCAAGGCATCTCCTCTAATAGCTTAGTGCGTCTATTGTGGACTCAGTGTTGGAGGGTGCCGAAGCTTCAGCCTTGAGGAAGTAGTACCTGGACATCTAAAGGATTTCCCCTGAGGTATCTTTCCAGCTAGGCTAACCACAGTGTGCACCACTGGTTTGTGGTTTGGATGTGTACTTCCCACCACTGCTAATTCAGTGAGATCCTTTAATCCCTGGCTCAACACAAAGATGTAGCGGCGAGGTAGGAGAATGGACTGAGATCAATGCTCGCCTGGGAACTGGAAACGTTTTGACAAAAGTTCTACAGGCAGAGGCAGTTTCCTGCAAACCTCGTGGAAGAGACCGCTTTGACGTCTGACCTGGCTGTGAGGACAGTGAGGACCCCTCGCTGGTCCTCCTGACTTAGGGGAGCTGGGAAAGTTTGCAGCCCCAGAGTTCACGCCTGCGGGTTCCTGATCATGCTGGTGCCAGAAGCCACAGGAGTTTCCGCAACCCAGTAGCCGCGCCTATATGGCCCAGCACAGCGCGTGGAAAGAGGGGTGCGGCCCGGGGCCCCGCCCACATCCCGGGCTGCCCAGGAGCGAGCGAGCGCAGAGAGTGTCAGCCGCCTGCTCCCCGGTGCCACGCCACGCACAGTGAGGAGCCACAGAGCCACGCGATGGCGGTGGCTCCTGGCTGGGCACTGTGCTCCTCACCGCGGCTGCTCATGCTTTTGATGCTGCTGCTGCTTCTGCTGTTGCTGTCGCCCTGCTGGAGCATGGTGGCTCAGGACCCTCGGGCGGCCGCTCTCAGCCTGCACCCGCCCTACTTCAACCTGGCCCAGGCGGCAAGGATCTGGGCCACCGCTACCTGCGGTGAGCGGGGTTCGGAGGTCGTAAAGCCCCGGCCGGAACTTTACTGTAAATTGGTGGGCGGCCCCACCGCACAGGGCAGCGGCCACGCCATCCAGGTATGGTCCCCAGGGGTAGCGGGGATTGGATCGAGAGTGGTGACTGACTCTCTATATGCCAAAGGATGGGTCTTCTTTTCCTCACTTGAGCTAATGATCTCAAGTGTCAGGGACCAGGCTGTTCCAAAGCCAGACTGGCTGGGGAACCTGTAACCTGGGCGCAGGGCTCTTGGTACGCGGGTGCAGAGGTAGCACTGCCTTAGACGCATGCCATCCTAGTTGGGGTGGGCAAAGTTGTGGTCCGGTTCCAACCTGCAGAGGAGAAAGCCCTAGGCTTGGTAGCAAATGCCCATCACCCAGATGGCGCCGGGCCAACCCGGGACTGACCCTGGGCATCAGAGGCAGCTCTCTGCCATACTTTTCGTTTTTGCAATCTTATGCCTAGGAAACTTCGGTAGCATTTCCGGTTATATCTGTAGTACTACTTCACTGTAGTACTACAGATAGTTCATTTCATCTGACTCTCGACCCGCAGTTCCGGGGGCCAGTGAGACCTTCAGGGGGCAGAAGCAGACGCCTCACACTGAACACCTGGTGAAAATGAGGACGGGGGCTGTTGGTGCCGCTTAATCAGCACCTGGCGCCAGCCTCTCACACCCAGGCCTCATCCTGGGCTGGGAGGTGCACAAAGGAGTAGGCTGAGAAACAGAATTTTACCCTAGGGTGGGTGTGAGTGCTTGAATCCAGTCTTAAGTCCAAATCCTCTCCCCGGGAAGTGCTGCTGAAGAGAAGTGTTGCCAGAAGAGGGAGGAATTTTGGAGCTTAGCGTGTCTGGGTTAGTGTGCTAGACAGACAGTCTTGACTGGTATCACCGTCAGCGATAGGTAGTTGAACGTGCCATGTAGTAGATGCGGATTTATCTATAAATTATGCGTATGTGAACATCCTAACATACTGTACATGTCTCACTACATGGAAAGAAAAACTTGAAAGGATAAACAAATGATAGTTTTTTTAAACTATAGTGTAAATATACAAAAAGGGAAACGGAAGATAATGATGATGAAGATACTTTTAATTTTCTGCAACAGATTATCAATTACATTCTGTTTAATTATTTGTTATTGTGGAAAATTAGTCATGCATACAAATGTAATTGTGGAGTTCGTTCAGACACATTTAGTCTGGCACTTGTTGCTCAACAGTTCTAAGCTGGTCTTACAGGTCATAAATCTGAAAGATGTCTGAAAAGGTGGAGGCTCATGCAGAGGACATAGCCCAGTGTAGAGTGCGTGCTTAGCATGCGGGAGGCCTCAGGTTCGATCCCAGTACTAAAACCAAACAGAAAACCAAAAAACAGCACTCTAGGCTGCAAGACGTGGTGGTCTCTACCTGTAATCTCAGCACTGGGGTGCCTGGGGCAGGAGGACTGGGAATCTGAGGTGCACCTAACCTACATGACAAGTTCAAGAGCAACTTGAGCTATCTCGAGGGCACCTGTGTGGAAGAAAATCATTAAACTCTTTATGATGCTGGAACTAGCTTCAGGGTGCATGTGTGCTGCCTCAAGTATGTCCCCTAATGGTGCTCCTAGTCTACTTAGAACACAGACTGAGAGGCCAGAGTGGCCTGAGGTAGTGAGGTCGGCTTGTTCCAGGGTGCCTGAGGTAATGAAGTCCACTTGCCCCAGGGTGCACAGCAGTGGGCGTGGGGCAGAGGTCGGGGTCGTAGCATTTTTGTTGGTTCGCTGTCCTCTCTTAACTCTGCTTTTCTTTTCCTTCCCACTATGGATTGTAAACAGTGTCCTGGGTCAGTTACTGCGGTGTGTGGAAGCCCTGAATTACAGTACTGCATTATAGGACAAAGGAACATACTTTTCACTTCAAAAAAAATGAGGGTAGTGACAGACAGAGGAGCATTACCGAGTCGGTGCTTGTGACGGGTTCCTTGCTGTCTGCACCCACTTGGAACTCACTTGGAAGTTTTTCTCCCAGGAGAAACTTGGCTAGTCATAATTTCCTTTACATGAGACACTCATCATTTTCTGCTAAGGAATCGTGTGTTTTAATGTTTCAGATAATCTGCTCAAAAAGCACTGACAGTTTCTTTTGGAAAAACTTAAAATACATTAGAAAAATCTGTTTCCACGTTTAAGTAAATGAAAATATGAAACTTTTAAAGTTAATGAATTTTTGGCTTTGCTGCAAAGAAAGGCATACATTCCAAACATCTGCCTTTCTGGATGTGTTTTCCTCCTTGAGACTTCTTAGAAAAGTGTTTACTTTCCCACACACAGTTGACACGAGCCCCCCACTTTGACAAAATAGAGGGTCTGGTTTTTTTTTTTTTGGTTTTTATGAGACAGGGTTTCTCTGTATTGTTTTGGAGGCTATCTCGAACTCACAGAGATACGCCTGCCTCTGCCTCCCGAGTGCTGGGATTAAAGGCGTGTGCCACCACCGCCCGGCGAGGTCTGCTTTTATTTGTGTGTAAATATCAGGTCACTGTCCAACAGAGTCCTGCAGGCAGCCAGTTGTCACCCCAGAGAGTCAGCAAGTTCGTAATGCATGAGAAAAATCCATGTAATTCTTCCTTCAAAAAGTGTTTTATTGTTGTATATTAATTATACATGACAATGGACTCCAATTTTCACACCTGCCAATCACACCCATACACTGACCACTGTCCTTTCCCTCCCCTTCTCTCCTCCCCCGACCCCTTTCCTAATAGTTCAGCTTCTACTCTCCTGACTTTTGAAACTGAGATTCTGCACATGAGGGAGAACACAGGGCATTTTTTCTTTCTCAGTCTGGCTCATTTTGTTTATGACCCCCAACCATAAAACAGTTTTCATCTCCACTTCATAACTGTAATTTTGGCACTGTTGTGAACGGTAATGTAAACACCTGTGCTTTCTGATGGTTTTAGGCAGCCCCCGTGAAAGGGTCTTTTGGTCTGAGGGGTCACGACCCACAGGTTGAGAACCACTTTCTTCATGCACTCATCTGTTGGTGAACCCCTAGGCTATTCATATCCTGGCTTTGTAAGCCATGTGAAAATTACAGACACGCAGGTATCTCTGTTGTGAGCTGGCTTTGCGTCCTTTGGGTAGGCACCAGGATGTATGGTGTGATTGCACTGTGTAGAAGTTTTGTGTATTCATGTTCTAAGGAACCCCCGTCCTGACTGCCGTAGTGGTTACAGTACTGTATATTCCCACCGGCGCTGTACAAGGACTTTTTGTGAATCCCCACCAGCATATCTTCTACTCTTCGTGGTGCCCATGTTGACTGGGATGAGATGGACTCTCAATGTAGTTTTGATTTGTGTTTGCAGACTAAAGACATCAAACATGTCTTCATGTATTTATTGGCTGTTATGTTGGGGGAAAGTATCTCAGTTTGTCTATTTGTCCTAGCGATCAGTTGTTTTGAACTTCTCTGTGTATCCTGACTCTTAACCCTCTACTAGCTGAATCACTGGTGAAGATTTCCCCCATCCTGTATATGTCTCTTCACTGTGAGTTGTTTCCTGTGGTGTGCAGAAGTCTTTTAATTATATACAATCCCATCATCATGTCTTGCTATTATTGTCTGGCCCATTGGAGTCCCGTTTAGAGTGTCATGGCTTATCTCTGAAAAATCTTTGAGTCATTTTGTATTGATTTTTATCCAGGTGAAAGGTGGGAATCTACTGTTACTTGTCTATATGTCAGTGTCCAGATTTCCCTGCACAGTTGTTGAAGTGGCTAACTTTATTTTCTCCAACGTTTATTTTTGGCATCTGTGTTGAACATCAGATGGCCATAATTACATGGGTGCCTTCGGGGGTCTGTTTCTGTTTTTGTGACAAGTCTGTGAAGTTTTAATTACCATGACTCTGTAGTATAATTTAAAATAGGTATTGCGACATCTCCAGCCTTGCTCTTTTCGATTAGGATTGCTGTAGCTGTTCAGGATGGTTTTGGGCTTTCAATTAGTTTTGTGAAAAAATGTCATTGGGATTTTGACAGGGATCACACTGTATCAGTAGATGACTTTCGGTGACATGGACATCTTAATTGTATTTATTAACCTGGGGCCAGGAGGTTTCGTCAGGAGCTTGCTGACAGAAAGTGGTAGGGATGAAGCATGTGTAGCAGGGTTCTTTAGTGGCAGCTGAGCAGAAGGATGCCCTTTTTTCAGGGAAACACTAGCAAGGAGTGGAGGTTAGCTTCTTGCTCTTCAGCCTCTCTGAGGGAGCTGGGTTTCACCTCAACCTTTGAATCCTGAAATCTATAGAAGGGTAGAGACTGAGATAAAGTTCCCTATAGTGCCCTGTTAGAGCCAGGGCCTGAGGGAATAGAATCCCCTCCTGGCTGGGGCCAGTGTGGCTGAAGGGCTCCTGGTAGTGGCAGAGTTGCAAATGCCAGTTTGGACTGCTTAAGGTGCAGCCACCATATTGAATGTAAAACAGCACGTCTTCTAGTGTCTCCTCAGTCTCTCTCTTCAGTGTTGTATGGTTTTGACTGTAAGAGTCTCTCACCTCTTTGGTTAGGTTTATCCCAAAGACTTTATCAGGCCTTTGTGAATGAGATTATTTTCCTGATCACTTTCTCAGCAGAATTATTGTTGGTATATAAAAAGCTACTGAGTTTTATAAGTTGATTTTGTTGTTGTTGTTTTTGAGACAGGGTTTCTCTGTGTAGCTTTTTAGACCAGGCTGGCCTCGGACTCAAAGATATCTGCCTGCTTGTGTCTCCCAAGTGCTGGGATTAAAGGCGTGTGCCACCACCACCCAGCCTATATGTTGATTTTTTTTATGCTGTTACTTTGGTTAATTTGTTTGTCAGGTCTGGAAGGTTTTTGGTGGGATCTCTAGGACCTTCTAAGTATAGGATCATATCATTTGGAAATAGGAATCCTGTATTTATTTACTTATTCATTTGTCTTACTGCTGTAGCTACATTTTAAGTTATGTATTGAATAAAAGCAACAACAGTGGACATTCTTATATTGTTCCTGATTTTAGAGAAAATTATTTGAGTTTTTTCCTTGATTTGTAGTATTTATTATGTTGAGTCATGGTGTTTGTATATGTAGTTTTTTAGACTATTTTCGTGAAGGGATGTTGGTTTTTGTCAAATGATTTCATACATCTGTTGAGATGATGATGATGTGAGTTTCTTATTGATTCTATGTGGGGTTGTGCTTTATTTTCCAGGTATCATTTATTGAATCATCTTTACACTCCTAGAATGCAACTAGCATTATCATGGTGAATGATCTTTTTAGTGTTTGTTGAATTTAGTCTGCAGATATTTTGGTGACCATTTTTTTTGCACTAATGGTCGCTAATGTTTACCTAGAACATTGGTCTGTCTGTGGTTTTCTTTTGCCGATTTTTATCTTATTTGATTTAGGTATCTGGGTAATGGTGGCTTTATGGCTAGCATTAGAAGTACTCCTTCCCTTTCTATTTTATAGAGTAGAGTGAAGATTATAATGTTAGCTCTTCTTTACATATTGTACAACCAGCAGGGAATATTCTTTGTTTATTTGTCTGTATTTTGATATGGGGTATCTCTGTAGCTCTGACTGCCCCAGAACTCACTCTGTAGACCAGGCTAGCCTCAAGTTCACAAAGATCTGCCTGACACTGCCTCCTGAGTGCTAGGATTTTACCCTAGTTCATAATTGTGGGGAAGTCGAGGCAATAGTTAGTCACAGATCGGACGGAGGAAGAATGAATGCGTGATTGCCACCACTCAGCTCACGTTCTTCTCTCGTGTACTGTCAGGATGGATCCTACAGGTGGCGCTGTTCTCGGTGGGCTGGGTTTCCCCACCTCAATTACCACTATCAAGATACCCTCCCCCAAGATATGTCCATTGGCCATCCTGATCTGGACAGTTCTTCACTGAGACTGTCTCCAGATGATCCCGGATGGTGTCAAAATGGCGCTCAAATGTAACCACCACTGGAGCTAACGTTTCCCGAAGCAGCAGCTTCAGAGTGGCTCCCAGGGCAGCGCTCTGCTCTCACGCTGATTCGAAGGACCAGTGTTACAGTCTCTGAATCAGCTGCAGCCAGACTTTCTTTTCCGGTTTGTTTCTGCACTGGCTTTCCAGGCCGCCTTCCCCCTGTTCTCTTTCTGTCACTCAATTGTGCCTCCCTTCCTCCCCTCCCCGCCAAGCAGTCGAGCCATCTGGTCTCTGCCCTGTTGAGCTCTTTCTCGCCCGCTGTCCCAATAACCAGTGTCTGGGTCTCTCAGAAGTTCCCTCTGTTTAAACTTCGGTGTGTCCTTCTAGTCACTGGTGTTGCTGAGAAGCAGTTTTCTGGCTGTTTGAGAACCGCTGAGAAACTGGCAGAGGCTGCCTGCCAGCTTCAAATTTTAAATGCTTTAGCATGAGATGACTGGTAAACTCTGCATAGTCAAAAGAATCTCAAGCTCACTTCTCATTTCAATTCAAGGTTCTGTTTAAGAGGGAGAATCCATATTTTTGACCATATGTCATGGTCACATGCTCTGCTCATGGCCTTCCGTCTCTCTCAGACGCTCAAGACCTGGAGACTAGGCGAAGGCCCCTCTGACAATGTGCATATTAACATTAGCAAAATGGAGTCTTTCCATTTAATACTGGGTGCACTGAATTGCTTGCTACAGCCAGTGTTGGGGAGACTTTTCCCAGGCATGGGTAGAGCAGGTGTGTAGTAGGAAGGCCTCATGGAGATCCATGTCTGTGGTTCCCCCAGACTTGCCCAAGGAGGGCCACCGCATGCTCCCCAAGTTGCAGTTTTAATGATAGGTAGGTTGGCCCTGTTGTCGCCTTTCCGGATCTCACTGGGTTTGCAGAACAGGCCATGCACAGAGCTGTCGCCCCCAGTCACAGTGGGAACTGGGTACTCAGGCTCACTCAGTGGACTCCATCCCTAGGTCAGGGTAGAACTGGTAACTTTGGTTTGGCGATATGCCAGATTTGGTATTTTCCTCTGCAAAGAATGAGCCATAATTGCTTTCTGCTCTAACAGTTGAGGGGCTGGAGAGCATAGACTAATTGCTGGCAAGAAGCATGTTTGGGGAAGGAAGGCAAGGCTGAGCTCTGGAGGCTGGCCTCCTGGACGCCTTCACCCAGTGTGGACAGGCGTTCATGCACATTTGTCTTTCAGAGGCAGGAGAGGCGGCTGGGCACAAGCGGAGAAGAGCAGAGAGATTATGTTTGTATCTGAGTGAGGCTGCACTTGACTTAGCCTAGATACAGCTAGAGATTGGCAGCAGAGGGTTAACTAAAGCAGTTCTGTTTCCTCAAACTTTCTAAAAATAAATTTTGTGAGACCAGCCAGGATTAGAATTTCATGCCAAAAGCATCTACAAAAATTAACGTTGCAAAATGAATAAGGGTCATTACTAAAAAAAAAATCTGGTCCCACAGTAGTGGTTTATTTTTGGTAGTGCATCTATAACAGCAATGCTGGTATTTTATTTTATTTATTTATTTATTTGGTTTTTGAGACAGTGTTTCTCTGTGTAGTTTTGTAGACCAGGCTGGCCTCCCCCTGCCTCTGCCTCCCGAGTGCTGGGATTAAAGGTGTGCGCCACCACTGCCCAGCTCCAATGCTGGAATTTTATTGGTACCTTCTGTCAACAGGCAGGGTGATTTATAAATCTGAGTTTTGTTTGTGCGTGAACACTACTCACTGTGGTGTTTCTGGCCCTAAAGATCCCTTGAAGACTTCATAGTCTTGATATTACTCAGTTTTTTAAATTTTTGTTTTGAGAGATTTCTGTGATCCAAGGTCCTTCCCTGTCCTCAATTTTGTCACGAAGCCTGAAGCACGACAAGAGCTTAGAAAGTGTTGGTGTTGGGATGGGGTGGGCAGGAGTTAGAGGCTGTAAAGAAGTTGACCTCACAGGTAATTATGAAGGATGAGCAAAGAGTATGCCACATCTGTGCACTGATTTTAATGTTCCCTTAACTATAGAATCTGGAGATGTTACCTATTAACACGTTGGACAAAAGCAACGACAACATAGAAATGGTAGACTATGTTGAAAATATAACATTGAGTTTAGGGGTTGAGATACCTCAGCGGTTAAGCTTACTTGACGCCCTTCCCAGAGGACCTGGGTTCAGTTCCCAGCATCCACCTTAGGTGGCTTACAAATGTTTGTAACTCCAGCTCCAAGTGAATGATGCTGCTGGCTGCAATGGGTACTTGTGTGCAAACAGACACATTTAGGCATACAGTCTACACACAACTCAAAATAATAAGAAGAAAATCTTTATAAAAAGAAATAAGTATAACCAAGAGTCTGAACCGGCTTGGCATAAACACTGCAATTATCAGGGACGAAATGCACATATTTGCCAACTGAGGTCTTGCATGGTGACAAGTCCTCCCAACCTTCACCCATCCCTGAACTCCACTGTGGTTTATGTAAAAAGCTTGTATTTGACTTGGATGACACTGCTGCACACATACACACATGGACAAGTGTGAGAGTGTTTGCTATTTCCTATAAACCACAACAGAGTTTCAGCCGCAGGTTTGTGTAACTTGGGACCAATGGTCATAAACAGGAAACTGAATCATACTAAGGCTCTGTTTATAGAACTATTGTGTTTGTTAACAGGGCCATACTTTTCATTCATGTAAAACCTTTGAGTGAGGGCTGGGAAATTTAAGACAGCTACTATGTCCTTGACCTACCTGTAACAATTATTAATGAGAAAAGTTATTTTGAGAATTCAGACAAATGTCCTATACATTTGAGGGTGACTAATACCTTTATTTAATTAAATTGTTTTATATTTATGAGTGTTTTGTGTGTGTGTGTGTGTGTGTGTGTGTGTGTGTGTGTGTGTGTGTGTGCACCACATATATGCTTGGTATCCACAGAAGCCAGAAGAGGGCATCAGATTCCCTGAGCCTGAAGATGTAGATGCTTGTGGGCCACCATGGGGGTGCTAGGAATTGAACCTGGGTCCTCTGGAAGAGCAGCCCACTCTCTCTCTGGCCCCTCCTGTTGTTGTCTGTGCCTGTGGACCTCAACCAAGGGTCAGCAATGAAAGCCCGTGTATAAAGCACATGTGGAGAGGCACACACAGCTTCCCTTGGCGAGTCGGCTTGACCCACCACTGGAGAAGCATGTTCTACACACCAGACCAGGCGCTGCTTCAGCTTGTTCTCCAGCAAACCTCAGGGAGCTAACACACCTCTGGGGTTGCTGAACCCACGAATGAGCACACTGTTTTTGTGCCCTGAATTGCTGTTGCCATTGAGAGCCCAGATCCGTTTCTGAGAGAAAGAAACCTCAGTCACAGGAGAGGCCCGAGATGTTGTTCATCTCAGCCCCTTGTACAGAGGGGTGTCAGGGGGGCAGCTCTCCAGGCTGAGTCTCTTTACTCCACACACGAAAACCACGTATTTCTTCATATCTTTTTCCAGTGTTTGAAACGTCTTTCTGCACAGTTTTAGTGAAGCATAATTTAAATTCTATTAAATGTATCTATTATATTACAATTCTTTAGGCAGTATGTATAAATGACTTACCTTCAAATTCCAGTTATGTGTCGGTGGTTGTAGGGTTTTGAACACCTGTGAGTCCTGAGAAAGCTGACTTTCATTGTTGTCAGCTGGTTAATTCAGTGGTGTGGGGAGCAGATCCCGGGAGTTCCCAACTTCATCGGTTTCTGACTCCCCGCAATTGTAAGGCTTTATTACTTTTTTGTCTCACAACACGCTGGGGGGGGTAATTTTTATTTTCTTTGCCCAACCCTGGCCTGGAATGAATTCTTCAAGGAGTCTGGTCTTACTGAATATGACATTTGGAGACCAAGATCTGGCGCTTTGTCCTCTTGTCACTACTAATGTGCCATTGTGTCCAGACCCATTCAGTGGCCACGGCTTGGGAATAAATGTATTAGCTGGCTCTCCTCTGTATTTAGACTCTTTGGTATTATTCTTTGGGGTAAAATTGAATGCATATGTTCATCCTTTCCAAATCTTACATCTTTAATTAATTCCCCCATCCATTCAGAAACAATTGCTAACCCTTTATTGTTCTGCATTCTGAGGTTGCAAAGAGCACCCATTAAAAGTTACCTATAGATGATTAGTGCTCATAAGGCCTCATTTTCTGCACACTGCAGGGAAACTCCTTGGTGGAGTGTAATGGCATCCTGTGTCTGAAGAAGCTGTTCTCACGGGTGAGTCTTATTCTAATGGTGCCAGCTCCCTGACGTTGGAAAACGATCTCACTTCCTTCCCTACATGTAACACACACACACACACACACACACACACACACACACACACACACAGAGTGTAATAATGTAGAACATAGTTTGGTCCATTGAATTTAGGTTGCCAGGCTTGCACTGCAAGCAGCTTTTCTATTGAGCCCCCCCCCCAACTTGTCTCTGTGCTGACCTCTTAACCATCGCAGTGATTTAGGAGTTCATGAAGGACTTGCTCATCTTACCAAAAAGGACTCTGAAGCACAGAGAAGTTAAGTGACATGTCTAAGACCACAAGCGTGTGGTACAGCCAAGATTCAAGCCCCGGGACTTGAAGTGTCTGTTCTTAGCACACTGTGCTCTGCTTCTGTGCTAACCCTGAGCAGGTGACCATGCGTTCCTCAGAGCTCCAGCTAGCTGTGCACGTCTAGCTGATTCCACGTCACCTTGGGGCTGTTTCTGTTCAGATCCCCTTCCATGCT
This sequence comes from Mesocricetus auratus, assembly GCF_017639785.1. Lineage (NCBI taxonomy): Eukaryota > Metazoa > Chordata > Mammalia > Rodentia > Cricetidae > Mesocricetus > Mesocricetus auratus. The sequence continues at coordinate 43,510,094 of NW_024429198.1, forward strand.
GGCTCATCAGTTACCTGAGTGGGGTGGGGGGGGCAGGACCGCTTCTTCCTGTTGTGACGGTCTCTCTTGTGGCAGCTTGTCAAAGGGCAATGCCAGCCTCAAATTTCCTGACAGAACAACAGACACCCCAGCGGAAGCATTGGGAAAGAAAGTGCCCGGGTTTCAGCGAGCTGTGCTTTGGAAGGCAGGTGTTCTGTGAGTGTTCCCTGGAGAGATGAGAATGAACATCTTCTCATTCCAGATAGGGCACCAATGACAGAGCAAAGTAATGATTCCAAACCCAAGTCTAGTTGGGTGAGCCGGTGGGTTGCCTGGGTCTGCATGTAAAGCTCAGGTGGTGTCCCCCAGGCAGACACCGCATTGAAAACACACCCCAGCAGAGGTGATGACTTCCCCAAAGCTGCGTACATGGATTCCTCCCATTGGTTAGTCTCCCACCTCCACACCTTCTCATGCCTTCTGACGCCATAAGCCCCTAAGACCCTGTGCAGAAGGTGGCAGGAATCTGACTCGAGGTTCCAATGAGCCTTCCTGTACCCTTCTTCCATGAGAACTCCACCAGAAATGACCTGAGTTCTCACAGCTGCTCTTGAAGATAGTAATGCCTCAGGTGTGGCCTTGGTGTGCCTGACGCATCAGTTAAGATGGATGTCTGGGACTGCTTCCCCTGACGGGTTTCAGAGGGAGCACAGCCCTGCAGACATCTTGAGTTTGCACTGCTTGCCTCCAGAGAGAAACCACCCAGTGTGGCCCTAGGTCAGCCTACAAGTGCTTTCTAAGCCAAATCAGTTACCTACAGAACCTTTTGGTGGGATGTGAGGGGTCTGTCTTCAAGGGAAAGCACCTTGGGGGTAGAGCGAACCAGACTACTGCAGATGCAGATGTGGTCCTTAAATGGAATGAGGAGAGGTCGTGACTGAACAGATGGCGGGGATCACTCAGTTCGGAGGCTTTGTATATGAGGTGCTCGCCAGACTGGCACAGACAGAGTAAGGGTTCAGGCCCATTTGGACCAGCTCACGTGAACACCTGTGTACCGGCCTGCATGACCCGTTTGGAGACTTTCTTACTAGGGGCTTTGGCTGAGGCACCTCACGTATCTCCATCAAGACTTCCTTTGTGTGAGATTAGATTGTTGAAGCTGTCAAAAGGAGTCCACAGACAGGACACTGACGGCTCTGGAGGCTGGGGGTCCGTCAGCAAACCGTTGTCCCAGCGAGTCCCTCTCGGGTCTCATTCCTCTGCTGCGGTGGCTGTTTTCTCCCTGCGCCTTTACGCTCTATTCCCTCTGGAAAAGCCTGTGTCCTAATCCACCCTCATAACAACACTGGCTTTAGGGACACGCACAAGGCCTTAGGGGTGCCCACCCAGCCTCATTTTACGGTACTTATGGCCTCGAAGTCTCTTTCTCCAAATACAGTCACATTCGGAGCTGGTGAAGATTAGGTATTTAGCATATGAATTTTGGGACTCAATTTAGCTCACAAGTAAGTGTCTTGGGTGAGCCCCACCTTCTCCCTCCCCTAAATTGACATCTTAGCTTTCTTCTCCTACTTCCAGTGCTTTCGTCTTGGGACATAAGAAGCCTTGTGGGGGCAACTGCTCCTGCCGCCTGACCTTTGCACGGTGATATTTCATGGAGAACAGTGGAACCCCAGTACTCTAGCACCCCCTTTTCTTCTTGGCCTATTGCCTGCATGGTCACAGAGAATGAGCGGTCATCATAGTTTACTTTCTTACTCTGCTTGACCGGTTTAACACCTGAAGGTGGACAGAGGCCAGCAAAGTGTCCTTTGAGGTGACCTTTGATTCCTACCACCTATAGCGATAATGCTAACAGATGCTCTTGTGTGTGATATTCATTCGCCTGCACATTTAACAACTATTTACTGATGCCACTGAGCCAGGCATGTGGGATGGTGGTAAAGGGCAGGTGAGACATTTTGAAACAAGGCAGGGAAGGCCCCTGGCCTAACGTACGGTGGGGAAGTGGTGAGCAGTGAGTCAGTGGAACCATCACAGGTCATCCCTGAGCTGGGGAGAGGACGTAGGAGTCCATGATAAAGACCGATGATGGAAACTGAAGGCCCGGAGGGGCATCCAAGTGAGAGGATGGGGAGTACATTACAGGCGGAAAAGCAACGGAGGCCCTTGAGGGGGGAACGCGACATGTTCTACGTTTTCTAGGAGCTAAGGAAACCTCTCAGCCCCCAGGTGTGAGAGACTCGTGAACCTCTCCAGGATTTGCAAGCATCTCACCCTGGCTCTGTGTGCATTTATATTCCTTCTGTTCGGGAGGAATTCAAGTTATAAAACTAAAGCATGGATGGATTTGAGACAATGGGAACATAAATCAGAAAAGAATCTAGCTATTAGATTAAAGTGGTAACTGGAGATTGAAGGGGAGGAGTCCGATTTGAGGAAATGAGTTGGGCCAGGGTCTGACCGGCTCCCCTCCCCAGTACCGTGTCTGGCTCATAGCAGCCAATGGCTGATGTTCAAATGAATAGTCCACTAGGCAGACACACTGCCTGCAGTCTAGGCCTCCGGCTGTGCTCCAACAAGGAAGGACCAGGTCTGCAGCAGGAAGTGCACAGGCCTTAGAAACCCTTTTGGAGTGGAAAAGAACACACAGGAGAAGCATACTGTCACCAGGAAGTGGCAGTAGTTATTTTTCTTTCCTTTCTGATTTGGCCTTAATAAGCAAGAGATGTCAGCACCTGAGAGGTCTTGGGGACCAGGCAGATCTGGTTAGTGTAAGAGGTGCTTCCTGGCCAGAGAAACCAGCAGAGAAGTAAGGAAGCTGAGTCTGGGGAGGCTCAAGGTGGAGCAGGCAGGCTTGCATGGTGACAGAGAAAGCATGTCCAGGTGACCTTAATGACGTAGTATGTCTATAATGTCCAGTCCATCCCCAAATGGAAACTATCACTAAACCACAAGTTAACTTGTAGCTAAATAATACATGTCACCTTAGATTATTAATTATATCAATGGATATTGAATGCCTTGACCTTAGGGTATTTGCTATCCAAAAATTAGCATAATTTTTAGAAATATAAATGATTAGTGATTGAATAGGATATAAATTGGTAAGAGACTGCAACACAGCTACTCCTTGTTAGGGGAAATCTCTCTGAAAATAGTCTGAAGCTGGGTTCAGTGTGTTCCCTGGGTTAAAAAATAGCTTGCATAAAGGCCTCGAGGCAGCAATAGCTTCTAGGCAATTGGAGAAATAGCATCAGTGTTGGAGAGAGGGGGTAAGGGAGGTGTAGTTGTTCATGTAAACTTTTTGAACAGGCCAGAGAGAAAGGCTCTGGGTGTATGGGACACAGATGACATCTTCATAACCACGGGAGGGAAGGCAGGCATATTGGGCTTAGCACAGTCTCAGGGAGGTGGTGGATTAGAACTAAACTGCTTAAATGGTTTGTGCATTCTTAAGAAGGGGAAGAACATCAAAGAGCAAGGAGGATATATGCAGTAATAGCTACAAGGAGACTGAGAGGGAAGATGGGCAAAAAGCTCCTTGATGTAGATAAGTACCGCTGTTGACATATGGAAATCTAAATGCATCTTTGTGTAGCTGGATGAGTCAGAATGTCAGGTAGGTGGTGCCATTGCCACAGAGTAGATGTCCTCCAGCCCAGGACAGACTGCAAGGTACCAACCCCAGATGCCTTTATCTGGTCTCCTCTTTCCCCCTCTTCTCCAGTGCCCAGCCTGAATCATCTCTTCCTGGGTTCCTCTCTTGGCTCCCCCTTGGACAGATTGTTCCTTCTGCCTCTGGCTCCCCAATGATTGTCTCTACCTCCAGGATTTATCTAGAAAACAAAATACATATGTGCAGAGTGCAGGGTGTCAAACCTTACTTGCAGGTGCCTCCTTTTGCCTTCACTGTTGCCAATGCAGTGGCTCTGTGACCACAGCCATCGGTGTCTCTTTGGTGCACCTGTGTATCAGCCATGGCACCCCTGTACTTTCCAGGCTCATAAGCAAAAGAGTCATTATGGGGGCGTGTGCGCCTTTAAAGAATTCTGGTCCTGGCTCTCACCAGAGATGTTGATTCCGTAAGGATGGTGCAGGATCCTTGAGTCTGCATTTCCAACAAGCACTCAGTTGGTTCCAGCAGCGATGTGGTCGCGCACCAGAGCAGAGCACTTCATGCCCGGCATCACATCTAACCCTCAGAAGTATGGCAAACATTGGCAGGACTATCACATTTACATAAAAAGAACCACAGCTTAAAGGAGCCAAGGAATACCACCAATGTTTCACAGTTGTAATTGTGAGGATCAGGGTTGGAACCTCTTCCTGCTGTGGTTTGAATCTATAATCCCTCCCGAAGGCCATGAGCCTGGAGAAATGGGTAGATCATGATGGGCTCTTGGGAGGTGACAGATGCCCCTGAGACGGTACTCAGCTGAGGGAGGGGTCCTTGGGCTTGTGCTCCTAGGGGCTGAGTATAATGGCTACTTTTCTTGTTGCTGTTACAAAATACCCAACCAAACAAACAAATAAACAAAATCATAAGGAAGGGAGGGAGGGAGGGAGGGAGGGAAGGAAGGAGGGAGGGAGGGAGGAAGGAAGGGTGAATTTTGGCTTTACAGTTTGAGGGAGCATCATCATGGCTGGGAAAGCATAGTGTCAAGAACGTGAGGTAACTTGTCATGTGGCATCCGTCAGTAGTCAGGAAGCAGAGATGAACAGCTTGCCTTCTCCTTTTTACCCACTCTGCGACTCCAGCTTATGGAACGGTGCTAGCACACTTATGATTTGATTATATACACTTAGAGTGTATGATCATATATACTGTTATATGACTCCAGCTTAGGGAACGGTGTTATCACACTTAGAGCGTATGATTTGATTATATACACTTAGAGTGTATGATCATATATACTGTTATATGACTCCAGCTTAGGGAATGGTGTTATCACACTTAGAGTGTATGATTTGATCATATACACTTAGAGTGTATGATTGTATACACTGTACTATGATATTTTTCCTGAGGAGGTGAGACACAATTGCCTACTCATCTCAGATAGAAACTGACAACAGATCAAAGCGGTCATATTACTGAAGTTCAGTTTGAAGAGTCGTGAACCTGCAGGAGTGTGGGTGTAGGGTTACTCACACTATCAGGACTATCCAAGAGCAGCTGTATCATTGAAGAGCCTGGGCAACTCTTCCTGGAAGCTACAAACACCACCCTAGTTAATCCAGTCTAGAAGCTTCATCACAGACGTGCCCAGAGGTGTTTCTTCTGGGTGATTCTAGATCCTGTCAAGTTGAAAATCCGTATTCGCCGTCACAGGGATCCATCTTGTTCCTGGCCATTTCTCTTCCCTGCCCCTTTCTTGGCTTCCTGGTCACCATGGGATGAACAGCATTGCTTTCCACCATATGCTCCACTCTGCCCTGTCTCGGGACCAAAGTGATGGGACCAGGTGACCGTGGACTGAGACCCCCCAAAATGGAGAGCCACAACTTTTCCTTCTTTTAGAGGATTTTCTCAAGTGTTTTGTCTTGGCTACAGGAAAGCTCGTGGACCCATCTATTGTACTCCAAAATACGCACCTCCCAAAATGAGCTAGAAAGATCCAACTCCCACCCTGCTTTGAATTTGGACTAGGTGCACACAGTTTTGAATTACTCATTTGCATATACTTGTTTATTTTTCTTAAAGTTTTTCCATAAGCACTTAGAACCAGCCTTGATGCCCTTATTTCCCCTCTCATTATATCTAGAAGCCTGGCACAGCAGGGAGGAAATGTCCCAGCCCTCAGTGCTATGAAACGTGCAGGAGCCCTAGTACCATGTACTTTGTGTGCTGTGAAACCGCCACTCACTCCATATCACAACTCTCTCCACACTGTGCAAACTTCCAGGAAAATGACAAAGTGCTTGCTTTAACGATTGTAACCACACCTGTGTGCTTTGGTGCCTCTCAATGGGAGCAGGATCTTTGCAAAGAGGCAGCCTTAGGTTTGGAATTGGCTTACTGCAGAAAATTCTCCACGCTAGGGCTGGTTTAGGTTTGAGCACTGGAGATATCATAGTCTTTAGAATCTTAGAGAGTGGTGGCTTGGTGTGGAGCCCCTGGCAGTGAGTATGCAGGACGGCGCTGCTGATGGATGGGTGTGGTTAGATGCTCCTCTTGCCAGGATTCCTGTGCCTGATATGAGGGCAAACCTGTAATCTGCTGCCAGGCAGAGCTCCTTCCTGAGCTGGGCCTCTGTGCACATCTGGTGGTGGAAAATAGCACAATTGTTATGCCAGCTCAGCCTCACATTCCATCCACATCGGAGACAGGGCTCTTTGATGGAACTTGCAGCGAGGCTCAGCCGGGGAAGAGTCTGAACAGTCTTGGGCTGAGTGTAGCATCTCTAGACCCCTGTGCAGTCCTGACTCCAGCGTGTCCTAGCTGTGTGGCCTCAGGCAAGGCAGTTTAACTCTTTTTTAAAACACCTTTTTATTATATATTTAAATTAGAAACAAGCTTGCTTCCCATGTCAGTCCCAGCTCCCTCTCCTCCATGCCCACTCCCTCCCAGCCCCCCACCCAATTCCCACTCCATTCCCCAGGGAAGGTAAAGCTCTCCACAGGGAATCTCTAGAGTCTGTCATTTCATTCCAGGGAGGGCCCAGGCCCTTCCCCAAGTGTCCAGAATGAGAGAGCATCCCTCATTGTGGGATGGGCGCCCAAGGTCCATCTGTGTGCCAGGGATAAACACTGACCTACTACCCAAGGCCCCCAGATTGCCTGAGGCTCCTCACTGGCACCCAGTTTAACTCTTTTTAATTTCATGTGTCCACCTTCAGGTCCCATGTGCTTTGCTATAAACCCCAGAGTGTAAATTCCAAGCCAAGTACATCGTGTCCTGGTGCTCTCAGCTTTCCACATGCCCATACCATCTCTGTTCTAGCAATTTCTAGCAAAGTGTGACGGTCAAATGACCTCTCTGGTCTCTTAGCAACTTTCTCTAAGGGCAGAGTCACCCATTCCTGTTATTTCTCTGATTTCAGCCTGGTTCTGACATTTTAGGATTTGAGCAATTTGAATAAATCGAAACAGTTCAAACTGAAAAACCTAAGTTCTTTCAGGGGGTAATGTTGGAACCAGTGCCTATATAATTAGAACCATACAGTGTTTATACTACTAATTCAATGCAGACTATGACGTGTAAGAGGGTATTTAGCCTAAGACAATCATCAAGAGTGTTGGGAGCTATCAGAGGCTAGACTCTCCGTTTTTATGAAGAAATGCCGTTGCTGAGCCACAGGATGGATGCTGGCTTATCTCCTGTGGACTCTCAGTGCTGGAGCCTTAAATTGGCTGTTTGGAATGTCCCCTTTCCTTTCTTTTTAAAAAAAGATTTATTGTATTTTATTTGTGTGTGTGTTTGTGTGTATGTGTGTGTATGTATGTATGTGTGTATGTGTGTTTGTGTGTGTATGTTTGTGTGTGTATGTATGTGTGTGTGCATGTGTGTGTATGTGTGTGTGTTTGTGTGCATGTGTGTGTGCATGTGTGTGTATGTGTGTGTGTTTGTGTGCACGCCTGTGTGAGTGGATGTGCATGTGGGTGTGCAGATACCCACAGAGGTTAGGAGAGGGTGCTGGATCTCTTGGAGCTGAAGTTGTAACTATTGTGAGCTGCCTGATGTGGGTACTGGGATCTGAACCCTGTCATGATTGAGCAGGAAGTACTCCTGATCGCTGATCCATTTCTCCAGCCCTCGTTCCCTTCCTTCCTAGCACCCTCCATTGCATTTCCTCCTTCCTACATTACTAGGCTGACAACAGTCTCAGCACAATTCACAGTGAGTCTTTCGTTCTGTTGATCTGTGGGTGTTGGAAACTTCTGGTACAGAGTGTCTGCAACAGTTTGCTGTGTGTGTAGGGCAGTATTTACTCTCTTTGTGCCCCCTTCCTCCTTCTGACTCCCATTAGATTTATTTATGGTCATTAAAATTATTGGAGTTCAGATGCAGGGTTGGATTAAAGATTTCTCCTTTCCTTCAGTTTATGGCATGTTCCTATGGTCCTTCTGTGTCACACATGTGTATGCATGTGTGTGGTAGTGTAATATTAAAGTAAACATGCATGAAATGTAGAGCCTAAACGATGGCCCAGGAAACACCGTCCTGAACCCTTTATTAGTTATGCTTTGCTTCCCTCTGTTTCTTTCTTTCTTTTTGCTTTGTCTTCTTTTCTGAGACAGTCTCACTATGCAGTCTCAGGGCCTCAAACTCCTGAGACTTGTGCTGCAGGGTTTCCATTGCTGTGAAGAGACACCATGACCATGGCAACTCTTTTTTTAATGAATTTTATTTAAATTAGAAACAATCTTATTTTACATATCAATCCTAGTTCCCTCTCCCTCTCATCCTCCCTTGCTCCCCACCGACCCCCATATCTCCACTCCCCAGAGAGGGTGAGGCCTTCTATGAGGGATCATCACTCTTAAGAAGGAAAACTTTGAGGTGTCGTCTTACAGTTCAGAGGTTCAGTCCATTATCATCATGACCGGGAGCCTGTGCAGGAAGACATGGTGCTGACTGTATCTTGATATGCAGGCCACAGGAAGTTGACAAAGACACTTGGTGGTATCCTGAAACCTCAAAGCCCACCCCCCCACAGTGACACACTTCCACCAACAAGGCCACACCTACTCCAACAAAGCCACACCTCCTAATAGTGCCACTCCCTACGAGATTATGGGGGCCAATTACATTTGAACTACCACACACAACTTCCCAAGTACTGCAATTACAGGCATATACCTCCATGCCCAGCTGCTTCTTTAAAATACTTTTTATTATACTCACATATTTTCTAAAGAATAAATGCTTTCATTGTGGGTTGCTTTTAATCTTATGCTATTTTCACTAATGTATTTCCAAGATTCTGCCATTTTGCTGAATATATCCATTTTTTTCATTGTTGTCCACACAGCCACTTGGGGTGTGACTATGCCATTCTTGAATTACCTGCTTTCCTTCAGCCACACACAGTTAGGCTAGTCTCCGAATCTTGCTCTGTGAACAGGTTGCAATAAGTATCCTTGCATCTGATGCCATCAACAATGTGTAAGCCATTCCTTTTGAGTTCTAAGCTCAGGAGTTGTATTGCTATGTTCTGAGTGTGAATTTACTTTAGGAGTGATGCCAAAGCAGCTTCCGAAGTTTTTATAACCTTTCTAATGCTCATAGCACCACACTTTAAATCCGGGCAGACTGAGTGTGTGTAAAATTCTACTGCATATGGTCTGCCATAACTGCTATTGGTGGTGATGTAGATATATTCTCGAGTGTTCTCTGCCTCCTCTGTGAGCAGCCTGTTTTTATTTTTGCCCATTTTTCTATTGAACTGTTTGTACTTCTCTAGATACTGTGAAAAAATTTGGTGTATGTTTTGGAAATTTGGTGATATTCTGTTCTCTGTTCAATTATGATTCTTTTGAATATAATAATAATAATAAATACTCCAAAACTTGGAAGCTTAAATCAATAGCAAAAACTTCCCTCCACAAGGAAGGCACTTAGTGCTCAAACCTGGCAACTTAAGTTTGATTCCTGATGTCTACATAAAGGTGGAAGGAGAATCAATTGTCTAGGGTTGTCTTTTGGCCTACACACACACACACACACTCACACACACTCACACACACACACATGATTAGTGGCAGTAATAATAATTTTTAGAAAACCTTTAAAACCCTTAAGAACTTGCTAGAGGAGTCATTGTTCTGCTGGCCTTCTCCATATGTGACATCTTGGCCAAAGTGACAGGGTACAAAGAAAGCCGGCACAAACTGTGGCCCCAGGAACTGATGGCCCTCATATCTCCAAGGTGCTGCTTCCGAGTTCTACAAATGTCGTTATATACTATCAAAAGATAAACAGCTGTACAGACAGCTTGGCACATGGGAAGGAACAGTTGTTCACCACACAGTTGTATACGAGCACATTGGGCTGCACACCAGAACCAAGTTTATGTCTGAACATTTGAGAATTACTGAAAATGCCAGAATGCTTCCATTTGCCTCGGCACGCTTCTGAGGAGGTGGTGAGCGTGGTTTTGCTCCTTTACCTCCCTTCTCTTTCATTCAGCTTATATTCTGGGATAACTTAGTTTGGGAGTGGAGTAGTTCAGTCTGTGAGGTCCATCCCTGGTGGGGGAAGCATGACTCTGATCTGGGCAGTGGTGGTACACGCCTTTAATCCCAGCATTATGGAGGCAGAAGCAGGCAGAGCTCTGTGAGTTGGAGGCCAATATGGTCTACAAGGCGAGTTTTAGGGCAGCCAGAGCTATACACAGAAACCCTGTCTCAAAAAACAAAACAAAACAAACAAAACAAAAAACCAAACCAAACCAAAACAAAAAAAAACAAAAAAAAGAAAAAAAACAACAAAAAAGAAAAAACCCAAACAAACTCATATATATATATGCATATATATATATATTTATATATCAAACACAAGGAAGACCAAGGTTCAGCTTTTTGGCTGGTAAATAGTTGTAAAATTCTGCATTGAAAAGAACAAAGTAGAACAAAACAAAAATCAAAACTATCTGCCTGTCAAAAATAGTAGTTCATTTAGGGATTGGCTATTCTAACATCAGATGTCACCCCAGGTTAAAAAACGGACTCTGCAGCCGGGCGTTGGTGGCGCACGCCTTTAATCCCAGCACTCGGGAGGCAGAGGCAGGCGGATCTCTGTGAGTTCGAGGCCAGCCTGGTCTACAGAACGAGTTCCAGGACAGCCTCCAAAACAATACAGAGAAACCCTGTCTCGAAAAACAAAAAAAAACAAAAAACAAAGAAAAAAAACCACCAAAAACCAAACCAAAACAAAAAAACCAAAAAACTGACTCCGTTTTACAGACGGAATGAACTGCTTCTCACTCTGGCGCTGGCAGCCTCATCTCGCTGTTGATCCATGAAGTCTCGTTCAATGCGTGTGTCAGTAAGGACCACCTGGCCACTGTCTTTGCTTGCGCTGGTTTTTCAAGTTGGGACACTCTAGTGTTTGAGGCTAAAGACCATTTCCCAGAGACCTCTTCTACACTCTCACAGGCATCCTAAGTGTCTTCTCGGGCTCCACAGAGCACTGCACTCCACAGGACACTGCGGTCCACAGGACACTGAGTTCCATAGGACACTGAGTTCCACAGGACACTGAGTTCCACAGGACACTGCGCTCCACACGACACTGAGTTCCACAGGACACTGCACTCCACATGACACTGAGTTCCACATGACATTGAGTTCCACAGGACACTGAGTTCCATAGGACACTGAGTTCCACACGACACTGAGTTCCACAGGACACTGAGTTCCACAGGACACTGCACTCCACATGACACTGAGTTCCACATAACATTGAGTTCCACAGGACACTGAGTCCACACAACACTGAGTTCCACAGGACACTGAGTTCCACAGGACACTGAGTTCCACAGGACACTGAGTTCCACAGGACACTGAGTCCACACAACACTGAGTTCCACAGGACACTGAGTTCCACACAACACTGAGTTCCACAGGACACTGAGTTCCACAGGACACTGAGTTCCACAGGACACTGAGTTCCACAGGACACCGTGCTCCACACGACACTGAGTTCCCCATACGACACTGCGGTCCATACGACACTGCGCTCCACACAGTGACTCCACAGAACCCGGCTGCATCCATGGCTTCTTGGGTGTTTGTACTCTTTGAGCCTCTGCTGGGACTGAAAGGCCATCCTCTTTGCACCCCAGCACCCCACGTGGAACTGCTAAGATGAGGGTTTGAAGAGTCCAGCTGGTTTGTTAAGGAGAAAACACAGAAGGCTTGTAAAGTGTTGTGTGGGTCAGGGGACACAGAGCTATGATGACAGAAGGAAACAAGCTGGCTCCAGGTGACAGGGTCTCACACCAAGGGAAGGGAGGAGGCCTGCCGGGTTGCTGTCTCCGAAGCACATTGCTGTAGTGCTACAGACATTGCCATAGTGCTACAGCATCTCTATGCTGGGAGAGCAGTCTTGGTTTGGCTGTTTCTTTCCCTAAACTGATAAAAAATATTCCTTGAAAACGTAAAAAGCCCTTTTTTTTCTCTCCCTCAGGGCCAGTTCTGTGACTATTGTAACTCTGAGGATTCCAGGAAGGCACACCCGGCCACCCATGCGATTGACGGATCTGAGCGCTGGTGGCAAAGTCCCCCTCTCTCTTCAGGCATCCAATACAACCAAGTCAACCTCACACTGGATCTGGGTCAGGTGAGTTTCGCTTGTTTTTTTTTTTTTTTAGGAATTGATTTTTTTTATTTTTAAATTTAAATTAGAAACAAGTTTGCTTCACATGTCAATCCCAGGTCCCTCTCCCTCTCCCTCCCCTCCTCCCCCACCCTCCCCCCAGACCTCCCAGGCCCCCTCTCCCAATCCCCACTCCTTTCCCCAGGGAGGGTGAGGACCTCCCTGGGGAGTATCCATAGTCTGTCATTTCATACAGGGCATAATGCAAATATAAAATTATAATTTTCACCACTTTACGTGTATTGTTCAGTGGCATTTAATACCTGACGTTGCTGTAAAACACCATCACCTTCCATAGTCCTCTCCTCTTCCTCTTATAAAGCTGAAAGTCTACCTCGTCACCAGCCCACTCTCCTGCACTCTATTTTCTGGGAACCGACATCTCTAGGAATGCCACATAAGTGAAATAAGCCATGTGCCTTTTTCTGGCTAACTAATTTCCATTAACTTAAGCTTTCAAGCTTTTGTAGCACGTGTCAACATTTCTTCCCTCTTCCTGGCTGAGTGAATAGAACTCTGTGTGCTTCTCTCCGCCTTTCGTGTGACCCCCATTGATGGGCACTTGGCTTACTTCCAACTTTGGACTATTATAAATAGTGCCATCAAATATATGGCTGTGGTAATTATACTTTTATTGCATTCTTCCTGGAAATTCTGATTCACTGAGCAATGAATACTGTAATTTGAGGCCTTATTTGGCCATCTGGTCTACAGGGAGGCAAGCTTGAGGTCTATCCTCGTGTGTAGGCTACGGAAGTTCCAAGATGGCTGCCCTGGCGTGTATAACATACGGTCAGTCCCCTTGCTCTTGAGCACAGGTAGCTTGTGACTGTCATAGATGTGACTCCCCTGCGTAGTTGGCATCATATGACAAACATGAGGACTTTTTATGAATGCGTTTATGGTTTCATAAGCTAGGTGATTCCAATGGAGAGGTTTTCTCTGTTGAGTGGAACTTCCAATGGGACTACCCCTTCCGAGGGGACCCATTTGACCCATGAGAGTCGCTCCCACTGACCTGAAAGGCAGATGCTGTCAGGTTGTGAACTTACCCTAGAGACAACTGTGGAGCAAGGATCTGAAAGTAGGTTCCAGAAGCTTAGGGTGGCCCCCAGCCAATAGCCGACAGAGCAACATCCAACTGACAGCTTGATTGCACTGTTGATTTTGAGCAGAGAACTTGGCCAAGCCCTGCCTGACTCCTAGCCAGTACTTTGAGATAATAAATGTGTTATTTCACGACATTAAAGTACCTTGGTTATACCCAAGTAGAAAATGAATACAACTTACTCTGCCTTTCAGAGGAGGAACTTCACACTATTCCTTTAACACACACACACACACACACACACACACACACACACACAAATATATATATATATATTATGTTTCTTCTGTGTGCCAGAGACTCCAGTAGGTACCTGGGATATATTACAGATACTAAATGTATACATAGTAAACTCATGTTGTGTGTTTGAAATGGAAAATAGCGATGAGAAAGAAGGGTAGACTAAGGGTGTTGTGAGTATCTGGGGCAGTTGCAGCTGCAGCTTTTCTTCTGGGGCAATTGCAGTTGCAGCTTTTCTTCTGGGGCAGTTGCAGCTGCAGCTTTTCTTCTGGGGCAATTGCACCTGCAGCTTTTCTTCGGCTGTTCAGAACAGAAGTTACTGAGAATGTAAAGCTGAAGGGGAGTCTTGTGAAGCATGTGAAGGACTTTGCCATGCACAGAGATGTCTGCCACCCAGACAAAGGGGACAGCTCCACAAAACCCCTACAACAGAGCTTGTATGAAAAGCAGAAGGAGCAGCATGGATGCCAGAAGGAACGAGGAGGAGGTGGCAGGAAGAGATCTAGGAAGAACAAGCCAAAGGGTGACTCAGAAATTAAACAAGAGTCAGTTGGGGGTTTGAGTCTAGGATGGACACTCTGCTGTGTATCTTAAAGTCATGTCTTTGTGTGTTCTGTAGAGGTGTGTAAGGAGCTGGGTGGGAGATGCTTACCATAACCCATGAGAAAGATGCTGGTAGTAGCCATGGAAGCAAGTGATTGGATACTAGCTAAGTGTAGATGATAAAGCTGCCTTGATTTCATAGTGTAGTGGAGTTAGAAAAAGGGAGGACTCAGGGATGATTCCCTACACTTCCGAGTGCCACTGTTGACAGGAACACCCATGGGAAGGCTGCACGTCTGGTGCTATGGGTCTGGGGGGCTTTCTGGGTGAGAAGTAGAAGTTGAGTATGGATTCGCTTAGTCTTGTCCCATTCTGGTTTCTCCCATGCAGCTTCTTGAGTATGTTGATTTATGGTTTCCATCATCTTTGGATATTTCAACCATTATCCTTCTGGGATTTTGATAACAAATGTTAGCTTTGAAGTGTGTGTGTGTGTGTGTGTGTGTGTGTGTGTTGGTGCTAGTGTTTACCACATGTACAGGTATCTGCAGAGGTTGGACTGCTCCCCCACAGGAGCTGGATGTGGGTGCTGGGAACTAAACTTGAGTCCTCTAGAAGAGCTGCAAGTCTCTTAACCACCGAGCTGCCCCCAAATGTTAACTCTTCTGTTACTGTTTCCAAATTCCCTGATGCTGTGCTCTTTTTATTTTCCAGGTTTTTTTAATCAGATGGCACAGTCTGTATTGTTCTGTCTTCAGGTCCACAGATTATTTTGTATTTTGCCTCTATCACATTCTCAGTCCCACATGGAAAATTTTAACTTTTGCCTCCTGAGTTTTTCAGGGCCATTTTCTGTTTGTTCTTTGTTGTGTGTTTAATTATTAATGGAGGTTTTATATTTGATCATTTATTGGGGCATTTTATGATTTTTGCCTTAAAGAGTTTTTCTCATATTAGTCTATCATATGATTAATTGTCTCATTGTCTTTTAAAGTTGTGATTTTTTTCCTGGTGTGATGAATACTTTCTGCTGGGTTCTAGATTTTTTGAAAATTGTTGGAAGACTACTCTGGGTTATGTTTAAATCTGTTTTCACTGACTATCTTCACTGTGATGTAGGTACTCTAGGCTCTGTTTAAATCTTCTGTCTTCACTGACTGTCTTCACTGTGGTGTAGGTCCTGGTTCTTGGTGTCTTTGTTAGTTGTGTTTTCAGTCATAGATTTCAGAGTTCTTGCAGTACTGTTCCAGTCTGTGTTGTTGACCTGAAACCTATGTCTCCTGCTTGATAGCACTATATTTAGGAGCAGAACGGCTTTCTATTTGTCTATTGGGCATTTGGGAACAGAGGCTGCTTCTACCAAACCATTGCCTGAAATTGCTGGTGAGAAGTTGAGAACATAAAAATGGTACTAAAGTATGAAGTTGGATGAAAGTCAGAAGAGAAGAGAACCAAGGGCTAAGTTCTGCAACTCACCAATATCAAGAAGTCAGAGAAGGGTAGGAATTATTCAAGAAAATTGGCCTTAGTCAACAAATGGTGGAGGAAGTCATGAAGATTGGCCTTGGTCAACAAATAACAGAGGAATCAATCAAGAAGTTTCGCCTTGGTCAACAAATGATGGAGGACATTGAACCTGAGAACGTGCTGTCCTGAAGGACACAGAAGGTGGAAAAAGGAGTAGGTTTGCAAGTCAACACTACGAAACAAGCGCAATCAAAAACACAAGCAAAAGATCTGAATATATCAGTGCTCTGAAAAAGACATACAAATGATCAGCGAGTCTACAAAAACAGGCTTAGCGTCATTAGTCACCAGGAAAATGCAAATCAAAATATAATAAGGGGCAGGAGAGATGGGATGGCGGTTGCCAGCAAGGGCTGCTCCTCTAGAGCAGCTCACAATTACCTGTAACTCCAGCTTAGGGGGTCTAAAGCCCTTTTCCAGCCCCCATGTGCACCCGTGCTCCTCCTCCCACATAATTAAAAATAAGGCAAATCTAAAATCGTAACTATCACTGTAATAAGGTACCACTTTATATTGATTTAGGTGGTTATAATAAAAATGTTGATAGTAACAGACATTGCTGGTAGAAATACAAAATGATGTAGCTGCTTTGGAAACATTTGGTGATTCCTCACAAAGTTAAGCACAAAGTTGCCATGTGACTCGGTGGTCTCACTTGTAAATTGTGCCCAAGAGAAATGAGCACATGTATCCCCAGAAACTTCGCTCATCAGCCGTCACTGTAACACTGTTCATAACAGCTAAAAAGTGGAAGCCACTTGGAAGTCTACCTACTGGTAGGCGAGTAAACCAACCACTTGTATCATTTCCACACAGTGGGTTGCTATTCAACAGTAAGTGTTGTAAGCTCTCTATGAAAGCTACATAAGCAAATCTTGAATGCATCCTGGTATATAAAGGAAGCCAGTTAAGAGGCCATGTGTGCTGTACAATAACAGATAGGCAGATCTAGAGAGAGAGAAGTTAGCTTAGTACCCTCCTGTGGTTAGGGTTTCTCCAGGCAACTGGAGAATGGCTGCTAATAGGTCTAAAATAATTATGTCATTTATGAAGAAAACGCTACTGAGCAACAGACTTGTGTGTGCATAGTAAGCGACATGAGTAAGAGGAATAAGTACAGCTGGTAGTGAGGTTCTGTCAGACGTCAGCACTTCTGCAAAAGCGAACACCGGTGACGCTCCAAGGCACATGCTATTCTTGTTGCTGCTGTGTGCAGAGTGCAGCTCACCTAGGGAATTCTGCTGGAAAGAAATGAATGGAAAGATACCAAGGTTCCTTTGAGTGTCTTTGCATTTGGGGTGGACCTAGTTTTATGACAGAAGGTCTCTCAGCCTCCTTACTCTCTGTTGTCATGAGCGGGGCAGTATCTCCCCATCCATTTGCATGTGGTTTAATTCACAGAGATCATCATAGGTCAATGGCTGTCGAATGTTGATTCAGTTGTGAATTATTTTTCTTTTCCAAGAGCTAACCAGAAGCTTAATTCAAGTTTTATCAGTTATGACCAGGATTTACCTATTTTCACTTTTTTTTTAATGAGAAATATCTTACTATGTAGTTCAGATAGCCTAGAACTTACAATCCTCTTAACTTAGCCTCCCGAATGCTAGAGTCATCACAAACTTTTATCATGTCACTTTTTTTTTTGAGGACTGGGAATTGAACTCAGGACCTGACCTTGCTGTGCAAATGCTCTACCAGTGGGCTGCATGCCTAAACTTTATTATGTCACTTTTTACCTGAGGTTTTCTGTAGTCCATCAAAATGACCCTCACCATACATAACCATACCGGTTGCACTTACAGCTTTTTATAGGCCTTTTTTAAAAGACTCGTTTTTCAAAGAACCTCTTTGATGTGATGACGAACCCCTAATTACAGCACTTAAATTAAGAAAAGGCCAACACAGGAACAAGTTAGCAATTTGCTGGGGTCTGGCATAATCAGTCATGACATGCCTATTCATGAGTACTGTATGTCCAGCCTCCCCTGGTTGGCCAGAGCAGCTCTGGACAGTGGGTGACTGTGTGGTCTACAGTCAGCCTGCCCTGGCCTATACCTTGCATCCTGCTGACTTGCAGTGTGACCCTTTACAACACATGGGCTAGATGTCCTGTGCCTTAGTTCCCGAATTTATAAGCCCAGGCAACTCCAGGACTGTGGAGGTTTAATGAATTAATGGCTTCATTTCCAGACTTCTTTGAGGTACTGGCAATATTCATTTTTTTATTTAACAAAATGAGGTGAATTTCAATGAGCACATTATTAAAAAGAATAGACTCATAACTTTTGTGCCTTTAGAAAACTACATATGGTGTTGTAGAAAAATTACTTTCATTTAAGATCTGGAAAAGTAATACAATTTACACCAGGCCAAACACACTTCCTTTCTCTTTTATGTGGGAGAAGTATGGTGTGTCAGGAACCATGTTCTGTCATGTACAATTCATATTTTATGCCTCACTGATATGATCTATTTTCTTAACCATAAAAATGTCATCAAGAGACTAGATTTCACCATTTAAGTCACATTATTATCTTAGAATTAGGGAAGTGTGAATTTTGATGCATGATTGGGAAATAAAAACAGATCACTGACTTGTCACAACCAAATCACCTTTTCTTAACTTTCTGAGAAGTGAAGTTTGTCTGTGGAGAATTGGAATCAGTCTGACAGCTTATGTTGCCAGGATGGGGCAGACTGCCCTGTCTCCTTCTGAACTGGTTGGTGATTCAGTCTTCCTCCCCACCGTGTGCACGTGGGCTCTTTTTAAAGCAGTATTTCAAATTCTTCTGGCAATTTCTTTCATGTATGCATGAACACACCTTGATTATATCTAAACAAGTCTCTCCTTCCCACTCTCCCTGCTAGTTGGTGACCTTTCACTGTGTGTTTTCTACGTTAGTATCTTCAGGTCGATTGTGAGGGCAGCTTTGCCCTCCCTTAATGCACAGTTCTGTGATCTGCAGAAGCCATGGCATTTCCTTGGGTTTTGCAAATTCACCTCATCGTATGTTATTCATGCGTTTCAGGCTACAAATCAGTGAGAACACTGTATCTTATGGGAAGCATTGCGTCATCTGGCCAGCTATAATCAAGTTGTTTTATGTCTAAATTGAAATGTGGTGTTTGGCTGTTGCAAGCAGAGCCTTGGAAGCTCTGGGACATTTGGGTGGATATGTCTGTGGGAGACCGGAAGGAGTATCGGTATTATATACATGGGCTTCCTGCAAGTGAGTCTTACTATGAACCCCTAGCCCTTAGACTGGGGCTACCTGCAGTAAGGGGGCTTGGATGTTGTGAAGAATTGGGTCTCCGTCAGGATGGTGAGAGTCTAGGAACCACAGACAGCAAGCTGTACCCACTGTCCAGAAATTCACCTCAAGAAGACTTTTAAGGCTTTTCTGTACCTGTTATGTAGAAACTGTGGCGATAAACCAGAACAAAACAAACCCTAGCCCAGCCCTCAGAAGGACTGGTGATTGCTCCAGAAGTTAGCAGTGCTTCAGAAGGCAGTTTTGGCCCTGCTCTGAGAGGTGACCTGGGGAAGGTGGCCTGCTTGTAGCTAGTGGAGCAGGCAACAGTTGAAACAGCCTGCTGGGCCTTAGGAGTTTGAGGCTGCGATGGCAACTGCTTTGCTTCCCTGACTGGCTTTCTTCTGGCCCCTCTTCAAAGCATTATTTGAGTCCTTTCTTCTTACCTCATGGCTCTTGCTGTGGCCCCAAGAGCTTTTTAAGTACCTGGAAAGCCAGACATTTAATGTCCCCAGCAGCATCCTTCATCCCATCATGGATGGATGGGGAAAAGCCCCATTCTCCTGCCTTTCCATGGACCATTTCTCTAGGATGTTCAATATAACTTAAATTTGGGACCTTTTATGGCACATCAGCTATTGACTTTTCTCTGTCCCCCAAGTCCCACTTACTCTCTATTTGTGCTTCTTGAGACCAACCCAATAATAAGCTGTCTCTATCCAAGTCTTTGTCTCATACTTTAGAGAGGACCCAAGCCCAATGAGAATAGAGGTGACCCAAAGCCACCCAAATGTTCACACAAGAGAATGCAACCACAAAATTCTTTAAAAGCCATGAATATGGGCCTGAGCCATGGCTCAGTGGGTAAAGGTGTTTACTCTGCAAGCATGGGAACCTGAGTCTTAATCCTCAGAACTAGCTTTAAAAATAAAATGAAACAAAAGCAAGCCAGTCCGGGCTGTATAAGCCTGTAAGCCAGGAGCTGTGGGTGGAGTCAGGCAGGTCCTGAGACTATATAGACTTCTTAGCCTACTGAAAATGGTGGCTTCTGGTTTGGTGAAGGACCTTGTCTCAAGGTATGAGAGAGATACAGGAAACCACCCGGTGCCAAGCTCTGGCTTCTGCTTGTGCAGAGGATGCCTAAAAAGCTGAGACTAAGAGGAATCCCACCCCATGGCTGGAGAGAGCTAGTGGCAATTGACAGACATTTGGTAAGGGAGGGTCAGTTTCCTTTAAGGGCAAGGCACCTAGCAGGTCAGCTGTGCTCCAAGTAGATGACCCCATGCTCAAGAGTACATGGCAGCAGGAATTATACTTGACGGTTTAAGAAGAAAGAAGAGGGTACAAAGTTGGATGGGTAGTCAAAGGAGAGTTTGGGAGGAGTTGGGAGAGAGTGGGTGAAATGATCAAAATACATTGTATAAAAATTCCAAGACATAATAATGCTTTATAGAAGAACAAAAGAAATAGTGTTATAACTTTTAAAGAAAAGTAGGTCACAGGGGAAATATTGTATCATTCTACATTTCTATTCCTATGAACTTACCATAGGACACAGGGACCAGATAAAACACAGGGCCCAACCAAGGAAGAGTGAATTTAATATGGAGATGCCTTCTAGGATTTTTTTGTTGTTCTTTTCAACTTTTGTGAGACTTTGGTGAATGAATCCAAATCATTCTTTGTCGTCAGCATCAGTTTGGAGTCAGGTGCGGGAGGAAGAAGACTGGGTTAGTTTCTGAGTCAATCTTGGGCAATCAGGAGTCTGCCCAGCTGAACCCCTGCCTGGATGCAATGCCATTCTGAAGGTGACCAGTACCCCGTTTCCACCTCATCAAAACCAAAAGGTGTCCTTAGAAACTGTCCAGACTGTGGCTCCAGGACGCCAGGGGCTGTGTTGTCTCTTGTTCCCACTCTGTGACATTCTTCTCTTACCTAACATCTAGCACAACGTTTAGGCTGCAATAGGTGCCCAATAAAGGCTTTGCTGAGTTTATGTAGAGTGAACAAAGGGTGACCCTGGATCACTTGTCCTTTGTCAGGGAACAGAAACAATAGGAGGAAGCAGATCGCTGGAGGCCAAGTCTCTGGATGGAGCAGGCCTGTGTTATTTAGCTCTGCCATTAGAGCACTGGTTCCACTTACCACACTGGGTCTTTCTGCAACGTATCTTAACTATTTTGTAGCAGTAACAAAATTAGAAATCACAGATTGTACTTGGAACAACTTGCTATTAATAAATATGCTATGAAGTCCATCATTGAAGGGTAGACCTTTCCAGCACAGAGATGAGCAAATACTTCATCCCAGGGCAGGTTTACCTGCGCGTGGGTCAGTGCCTTCCTCCCCCGTTTCTCCATCCCTCTCCCTACCACGCTTGTTAATGCTGTTACTTTTGTGGTCCTGGGGAATGGAATGTAGGACCTCGTACATGTTAGGCAAATGTTCTACCACTTACTGCTTACCACTTAGAACATCCTGGTGCTTTCCTCCCAGGCTGATCTTGGGCTTTTTGTGTAGCTGAGAATGAGTTTGAACTTGTCTGACCCAGCTGCCTCCATCACCCATTTTTGCTTTCCTTTCCTTCTGACTAGCACCACAAATAAAACATATACAACAGAAAAATACACTAAATATGTTTTCTGTCCAAACAGTCAGGGCTGTGAGCAGACGACACATGCCTTGGAAACATGTACAGGGATAAAATCTGGACTAGGAAGGACAACACCAGGGAATGAAGCACTTCCTTCTGGAATTTTCTCTCAGTCTCTACTTAGGGAAGCTCATATGATAAAGTGATCAGTGGAGGCCACTGTGACCCACTTGGTGACTTACCAGAAAGCCCTGGCTCACCCACAGTTAGGGCTCTAGTGTTTGGTCACCTTCCAGGACAAGGCCATTGTAAAGTCAGAGGGTTTTCTGTCCGGGGAAAGGTGAAGCCAGGGTGTGATAGCATACAGAGAAGTCTGCAGGCCAGGGTGTGGCATTGGGAAGGGTGTGGCATGAGTCAGCCCACGTCCTGCAGGCTCTTACAGGGCTGGGCAGTAAATACCTGCTAGCCAGAAAATACCTAGGATCCTGGCGCATGCCCAGAGGAGAAAGCCAAACAGACACTGCATCTTCGTGCAGTTAAAAACAATATGAATCCTATTTCCATACAGTTGAAAAGATACATACAAGCAACTGGAGAACTGGCTAGGAAGGAAATGTAGATTTCTTTTTTTAATTTTGCAAATAAAATTACTTTATTCTAATTAACTCACAAACAAAAACATCACACAGCAGGCTTTAAGAAGCCACTTAAACATTTGCCCAATTCCAGATCTCAGGATTTCATGGTTAGAATGGCCATGCTGAGGCCGTGAAGCTTTGGCCAATAGGTTTTACATGTTCACTATTAATTGCATTTTTATTCACTTTTCTGCCATAGCCAAATTGGGGGATGAAGATGGAGTTGAAACCAGCAAAATAAATAGTTCTATGTCCTGTTTCATGACTCATATGACCTTTTGCCTACATTCCATCCTTTTTCTGCAGGGTGGCCTTGCCTCTCTCTTACAAGAAGTTACTGCCTCCTCCTCCCCACTCCTCCCTCCCCCTCCCACCCCTCCCTCCCCTCCCCTCGCCTCACCCTTTTCTTTCCTTCCTTCTCCTTACCACCTCTCCTCTTTAAAAATATTTTAATTATATTTTTACTTGGCATGTGTGTGTGCCTGTGTGTGTGTGTGCATGTGTGCACGTGCACATGTGTGTCAGTTAAAACAACCTGTGGGCATCAGTTCTTCCTCTGCCACATGGATCCGGGGGATGAGATTCGGGTCATTAGGACTGGAGGCAAGGCACTGTTACCCATTGAGTCATCTTGATGGCTTGCCCCTCCTCCTTTTGAGACAGGGTCATATCTAGGCTGGCCTAGAACCCACAGTGTACCTCAGGCTGGCCTTGAACTTCAGTCCTCTTTGCCTCAGCCTCCCCAGTGCTGGGATTAGAGAGGGAAACTTACCACATGTTGGGAGGCAGCAAGGCTACTGCGCTCACCTTTGGTTGTGGGAGGGGTCAGGCCTGGAAGGAGATGAAGGCATGAGGCTGCCACTGGCCGGGACCCGGGTGTCTAGGGGGCCGGTGATGTCCTGGTCAGTAGGGAGGACTCGCTCATGTGTACACTGCATTGTAAGGCACTAGACAACATGGAATTCTGCCACCATTCCTTAGGGGAAATGTCACTGACATCTGTCCTCCCTCTCCTGGCTTTCCACCAGGCTTCATCTTAGAACAGTGGTTCTCAATCTTCCAACGCTGGGACCCTCGAATACAGTTCCTCAGGTTGTAGTGACCCCAACCAGAAAACTGTTTTCATTGATGCTTCAGAACTAATTTTGCTGCTGTTATGAATTGTAATGTAAAGACCATCTGTGTTTTCTGATGTTTTTAGGTGACCCTAGTGAAAAGGTCATTTGACCTACAAAAGGAACACGACCCCCAGGTTGAGAACCACGGGCTTAGAAGCTTATCTCTTCCACAGAGTGAAATGTCTATAAACTCAGTCATCCCATGTTCTGGGGGTTCAGTGCTGATGGACCATCTTCTCAGAGATTTATACTTTAGGAAACTTACTATGTTTAGAATGGAATGGATACTTTTGGGGATTTCACCAGCAGAAATTAATGAGATAAATGCTGAAGTGTTTGATCGAGAATATTTATCCAAACTTTATGATTGTAGAAAATGGAGAACAAGTTTGGTGTGTATGTAATAGTAATAAGGGACCATTCACATACAGACATTTAAATGATGCCATGGGGTTGGAGCCAAGCTTCAAGCGTATCCATGTGGTGTGTGAAGAAAAGCTCTCTCTCTCTCTCTCTCTCTCTCTCTATATATATATATATATATGTGCATATATAAATATGAAAAGACATATAACCTTTTGTTATATATGTGTATGCATAAATATATGTATATACATACATATTTAAGATATGTATTTAGTATGATAAGATGCCATATTGTAGTAAAAAAGCAGAAAAAAATCCCTGAGATGCTAGGTGCTTCTCTGGCTCGAGTTCTTATCTGTGACTTTGACTTTTTCCATGACTCTCGCTTCGATCATAGGCTTGTGGACCAGGCTTCTCCTTTTGAGCCACCAGCAGCTCCCAAATCATGACACAAAGACTTATTAGTTATGAATGTGTGGCCTAGCTTAGGCTCATTTCTGACTTATTAGTTATGAATGTGTGGCCTAGCTTAGGCTCATTTCTGACTTATTAGTTATGAATGTGTGGCCTAGCTTAGGCTCATTTCTGGGTGGCTCTTTTAACTTAAATTAACTTGTTCTGCTTATCAACCTTTTGCCTTGGGGCTTTTTACCCTTCTTTCTTCTTTATGTCTTACTTCCACTGCTTCTGTCTGGCTGTCTAGCTGCCTGGCTTCTGGCCCGGGGCATGTCCACTCTTTCTCCTCGTTCTCTTCTTTCTTGTTCTGTTCTCATTCGGAGATTTCTCCTCCTACTTGTTCTCTCTGCCTGCCAGCTCCAACTATCATTCTTCTGTCTAGCTATTGGCCATCAGCTTTTTACTAGGCCAATCAGGTGCCTTAGGCAGGCAAGGTGAAACAAATGTAACACATCTTTACATAGTTAAACAAATGCAGAATAAACAAATGTAACACATCTTTGTTCAGTTAAAATAATATTCCACAACAGGCTTGGCTTGGTCAGGGTCTTCATCTGAAGTTTGGGGATGAATCTAGTACTAACTCACAGGGTTGTGAGGAGATCATGAGTTAACATGGGGAGAACTCACTCCGACCTCCACAGCATCCACACATCCTTCCAGGTGCAGCTGTGGTTTGGGGTTAAGGAAACAATAAGTTAAGTTTGTTTCCTTTTGGGAAAAGGGAAGAGTCCAGGGTCTGGGGATGTAGCTTAGTGAGTAAAGCACTTGTCTTATAAGTATGCAGAGCCGTGCCCAGATCCCCAGAACCCACAGGCAAGGCGGCTGTGCACGTCTGCAATGCCAGTGCTAAGAAACAGGAGGCAGAGACACGAGGTTCTCTAGAAACTTGCAGGCCAGTCAGCCTGGTCTATTGGGCAAGGTCCTAGACCAGTAGAAATGCTCTCCCAAGCAAAAGGTGGAAGGCACCTGGGGACTGACGCCCAAGGACATCCTTTGACCTCCACGTGCTCCACAAACATCACACCCTTGGTGCATTCATTCATGTGAGTGCCCATACCTTCATACACACACACACACACACACACACACACACACACACACACACACACACCATAACCACATTATACACACATCACACACACCACATATCATACACATACACCACACACACCACACATCATACATACACACCATATACCACATTATACACACATCACACATACACACCACACACACACACACACACCACACATCACACACATACCACACACACACACACACACACACACACACACACACACACAATGAAAAGGGACAAAGGAGCCATGGTTCCTGGGATGTCACCTTGGAGTGTCCTAGTGTCCCTTCCATAACCTCCTGTGACCTGATTTTTTCATCTCAGAGTGAGCTTGGCCTTCTGAGATCTCTGAATGCCAACAGAATCAAAACATTCAGTAAATGGAAACTGAGTTTTTAAAAGAACATTTTTGTCCCTTAGCAAATCTGGAAAATTAGCTTCTATCTTTTCCCCTGTGAAACTTTCAAGATTTCAAATACATTTGGACTTTTTCATGGCCATTTTCTTATTACTATTTACAGCAAGTGCATGTAAGGAAAGGACAAAGTTCAGGAGCGCTTAGGATAGTTCTAGCAAAAGCTTGAGCCAAGTCTGAGGTGTCAGGGGAATGGTTGGGGCCTGGCATCTCCTCTGCCAGCTGTGTTCTGAGGTGTCGGGGGAATGGCTGGGGCCTGGCATCTCCTCTGCCAGCTGTGTTCTCCTGTCCCTGCTCCCATCACACAGACAGCCTTTGTTCCTGACCTCCGGTGACCCTGGCGCCCTCCTCTGTTCTCTCCTTCATGGTGCCTCTTCGATCCCTATTCCTATCTCTGTCTCTGTCTCTGTCTCTGTCTCTGTCTCTGTCTCTGTCTCTCTCTCTCTCTCTCTCTCTCTCTCTCTCTCTCTCTCTCTCTCTCTCTCTCTCTCTCTCTCTGTCCTCTCCTCACTTCCCACTCTACTACAGCATTTTCCTCTTCCAGGGAAGACAAACCAGGCCCCAAACTCCGCCCCCTTGGTGTGAGCAGCTGTTTATTTTCTGGGCTCCTTGACCTCCAGGGTGCTGTCTGGTCCACCTCTCTCTGACTGAAGAGTGAGCCCCAAGCTGCCACTAGTGCAAACGCTCCACCCTTTAGAAACTCCAGATGGGGAGTTCCACTCTGTGCCGTGCGCGCGTGCGTGGTAAGCACCCTTAGTGAGATGGCACGGCTGCCTCTGCCGGGTTGGCCTGCAGCATCAGGGCACAGCCTGCTGGACTTCACGCCTCTCACACACTCCTCCTTGCTGAGCAGGTTCTCACCCCCACCCCATCACCTGCTGCCACCATGTTTTTCTCAGGATCTCCCAGAGAGATGGGTAGAGAAGACTAGTGGAGCCAGAGCCAGGAGAGTCTCTGCTCCTTCCCTTCTCCCCTTCCGGGATCCATCTCAATGGTCAGACCCGGGGACATGGACAGCTGAACTCCAGACTGTGGCTCTTGCAAAGGGCGTGAGATGGGTGAGAGTAGCTGGGGCAATGAGAAAAGGAGCAAGGGAAGCTCAGCTCGAAGCCTGGCTGAGGTGATGCAAAGCACCCCAGGGCAGAGGGTGGCCTTGCTGCTATAGAGGAGGAATGGGCAGGGAGGTGGGGAAGACAGGTGTTTTGTGAACTCCTATGTTACAGAGGAAGGCATGAGCCACATTGCCAGGCCCGACTGTGTCTCAGCTCAGGGTCTGGGCAGAACTGGGCTTAAAGGTGTCTAACGGTTCAGTATTGGTGGGAGAAGGGCTCCAGCATCCCCATGGGTACCTAAATCCACGGACGCTCAAGCCCCTTCTGAGAGTGGGGTGCTGCTTGTGCATGACCTACGAGTGGCCTCCCCGGGACTGTCTGTAATCCCCGGTGCAGTGTAAACGTATAAACCGTTGTGGTCCTGCACTGCTTGCACATGCTCAGTGAAGAGACAGCATCCCCCCACATCTGATAGATTTAATGATGGCTGGCTGAGTCTGCAGACGTGGTACTGTGGACCCAGACAGCCAAGCACATTTGGAATAGGTTGGTCTGGCATCTTGCCTGAGCTGCCCAGCTTATTCCTATTAGTTGGTCACTGTGGCAACAGCGTAAGACCAGGTTTAAACTCGTTACTCTCCAAGTTAGCAAGGTTCTGTTGTCCTTCCTTACAGGGACAACAGCAGGCTCCTCTGCATAAGCCTCTGGGGATCGGCCCCTGGTGGGCCCACACAAAGCATTGAGGACAAGGCACACTGGGCCACTCCTCCCTCTGCTGGCCATGGATGGCACCTTCTCAGTGTATCTCACGGTCCTGACCCCAGCTTTGTCCTGGCAACAACGTCAGGACCTTCTGGCCAGGACCTTCTGAAGTCCAGAGTTCTTGTCCATCATGGAAGGCCTCCCTGTCCCACTGCCTTCTAAACGGTCGTTTTTATCAAACATGCTTCAGTTACTTATCTCTAGTCGGTCCCCTGTCTCCTGCTGTGACACTGTAGCAGCCAGCCCCATAACTTGCAGGGGATGCTTTCCTACTAGACAGAAGTTCCCCAGGTCCCCACTGGACATCTCTGGAAGAACGCAAGGAAATTGTTGCGTGACCAAGCAGGGCTTAAGAATCCATTCGGGTGTGTATGAAAGTGTGCGTTTCGTCCCTACTAACTATTTTTCTCTCGCTTCTCTCCTCCTCTCTTTCTTTCTCCTTTACTTTTGGCAGTTCATATGGTTTTCTTTCCACCCTCACATGCTGCCCTAGACCCTTCCTCACTCTGTTATCCCCCTTTAACAAAATGGGGATACTGATGAAATTCTAAAGCATATTTACTGTTTTCGCTTAGTAATGTCTTTGTATATAAATACTTCCTGTGCAGCACGAAGCGTTTATGCCACCCCACAAAGCACGGTGCAGTCCCAAGGCAGACACTTGAGCTCTGTGTGCTGTCTGGAGCTTGTTTTTCTGCTTGCTTCTGTCCAAGTGGATTGTCACAGAGAAGCCAACCTTGAATGGAATGGCTTAAGGAATGGATCAGGTCGTAAGTTTCCCTTTACAGTCTGCAAGGGATAAAGGGAGTTACGTTTATTTGGTTTCTCTTTTTCTTTTGTAAAATGTAGTTTGTTTAGCAGTGGTTCTCAGCCCCTTGCTATATCAGATATTTACATTCCAGTTCATAACGGTAGCAAAACTACCGTTATGAAATGGCAATGAAAGTAATTTTATGGTCACAGCCATTAGGAAGATTAGAACCACTGATGAGTGTGTGTTCATATGTGTATGTCCATGTGGGTATACATGTACCACAGTGCATGTGTGGAGGTCAGAGGAGACCTCACGTGAGTCGGTTATATTTCTATACCGAATAGGTTCCAGGGATCACACTCAAGTTTCCAGGCTTGGTGATCGACGTCCTTACCCACTGAGCCACACACCAGCACAGCTGTCTTTTCTGAGCTGATTTCATTTTTCCCCTTAGAGAAAAAATATCCTTTGATGCTGAGACCTTGTTAGCTTTTTACTGTCTGCAAGGTATTTTCTTTTGTTCTAAAATGATTCCAGCAGCAGCAGGATATCTGTGTGCCGAGATCCAGGAGAAGGTTTGTGTCTATATAGAATCCACACCTGTCCATAGTGAGCACATCTGTTCACAGCCACATGGACCCCCACCACAGGCTCTCTCAGGACTCTACCAACAGCGGCCATAACTCCCGTCCCTAACGCTGGCCTCATCAGAAATAAAAGGAACCTTTCCCCATCTGCCCGGGTCCTTTGCTTCTGATGGATTCGTAGGGAAGAGGGACACATTCTCAGCAGGTCCTTTTGAAAGTGGCAACACTGAGTACTGTTCCTGTATAGATGCTCACTGAAGCAGAGAGAGCCGAAGTGGGCCTCACAGCCTAACCTCTTCAGAGGTCACAGAGTCTGGTTCCTGATCCAACAGTCTCAGCTCTTACAACACACTGACCATACGACATGGAATGTTGTCCAATGCATCACTTTGTATGTACGTAAACGCGCTATCACATCCAGTTTGATGTTGTGTGAGGACATGACTCACATTGTTGAAACTCCATCCATGTTGGTCCATTGGCTCTCCTTCCTTGTTCTAATGGTTCCAGGGTTGGCATTTGTATGGTCATTAATGAAACTGAATTTCTACGTTCCCATGTTCTACTATCTTATATAATACTGCCATGGTGTAAGATGTGGTCGGGCATAAATGTCGCATGCCGAAAGTCATACAAATGTTTAGAATTAGTATTGCATTTTTCTGAGAAAATGTTCACTAAATAAGAATTATCCCCTAAGCATCAAGAACATGGGAGCCTCTGTTGCAGCTGTGGAAGCTCTTATAGACCATGTTTGCCAGACAAATGGAATAAACCAACACCGAGTTTCAAGAGAGAATCCTTTCTTGCCTATGTAGTATTTGGGGTGCAGGGAACAAAGATAGTGCCCAGAATTGTGAAGATGCTTAGGAGATGAAGACAGAAAGAAGAGAGGATAGGCAGGGATCTGGGTTTGCTCAAGGAGAGTGAGTGGAACAGGCCCTAGTGTGGAGGTCTGGAGTGACAGAACTTTGGGGTTCGACCCACAATAGCCGGTCTCTCTTTTGCAGAATCCTTAGTTGCTCACTGATGCTTGCCCTTCTTCAGATGCAGACCTCATCCCGTGGGTGGTGAGGCTGGATTGGGTTTGCTCTCTGCTACTTGCTGGCACGGACTGACGATGTTTCTCCCCATTAAGTCCCCTTCTCAGACACTGCGCAGGGAGATTAAAAGCTGCTCCCACACCCACCAGGAAGCCTGGAGCCAATTCTCCTCTGGCTCCTGGCTCTAGCTCTCCATTATCCCACATCCTATGTGGTGGGTCTGTCTGACCACCATGCCCAACTCCTTGGCTCCTTTCTACTTTGTATCCCCTCTCTGGTACACCCTCATGCCTAAATATAACATCTCACAGGTGGATTCCAGGCCACTGAATCACCTGGTGACCAAGGCTCAGCTGGGCATAGACCCACTCTGATACCCATCGGTATGGAGGGTATGGAGTTCATGCCACGACATCTTCCTGCCTCCCGTTTTGCCATGACCATTTCTGCCACAGAACTTCACTGTAGCCTTTCCACACATTGTCCTGACATGAAGAATGCCTGCAGGGTCTTCACAAGATCCAGGACAGCCAGGACGGAACATCTGAGACACAGACAATTTCTGGTGTCCCGTAGTCCCAGGCATGCCCTCCTTACAGCGGAAGTGACTTGTTTTATGCCAAATAAGCACACTCTTTAAGTTCTAGATGCCTATCAGAACTTGTCCTCATCTGAATAAAATGCAGGCTGTGCTCTGATGTAAGGCTCTAGGTGCCGAGTGCTCCTGTGCAGGATAACCTGGAATTCACTCTGCATTCTCAAGGCAAACCTTTACTCAATTGCTTTTGTGAAGTTGTTTTGTTTTGCTTTGCTTGTATTTGCCTAGAGTATTGAAGCATGAGATGTAGACATATGATCAGCGAGTAATGGCAGAGCCGGGACCCGAAGGTTGAGTAGGAGTGTTAGCAGGCACCTTAGAGGTTGTGGTTAGGCTCCAGTTGGGGTCATTTTGAGTTGTGGGGAAGGGAGGTTCCTCTGAGTGAGATATCAAGTAGACAGCTGAATATATGTATATCTGTAAAGCCTGTGTGAGAAGTTGGCTGGAAGGAGACAATGTTGTCAGTGGTATACAATGGAAGTGGAGTGAAGGATGGGAGAAAGGGTCTTGGAGAGTTGGAGGAGAGAAGGGGATGGGCTAGTTAATGGCCATTTGGAGCTACATGGTTGGGATAGGAGAGATATGGAAAAGTGGGAAGGAAGGGGTGTGGCTGGAAGGAGATAGTTTTTCTCTTCTTTTAAATAACAGACATATGTAAAAGCTGATGGTATGGCTCCATAGAAGGTCAGGAGAGTAAGATTTGGAGCACAGGGCCTGGGATGAGCTTTTGATAGGCAGTTCCTCCCTCCCCTGCTCCAGAGGGAAGCAGTTGGGTGTGCAGATGCTACTGTAATCAGGTTTGTGTAAGGAAATGTGGGTGTGTGAGTGTGTGTGTGAGTGAGCATGCGTGCGTATGCATACATATTTTTGTGTGTGCATAGTCATGATGTTACAGGTAACAGAGAAAAGGTAGCCTTCAACAATGGAAGAAGAAGAGATGGGATGTCAGGTGGGGGTTGGGAAGCAAAGAGAATCAGGATCAGGACTTAGGAAACTGCACAGTCAGAACCATGACAGCAGAAAGCCTGGAGTCCATCTTCAAGGTCATTGTTGAGGCTGCCACTTGTCTTGATCATTCGATTAGCCCTAGGTCTAGACTGGGCTCAGTAGGTCCCTGCTGGGAGCCGCCATTGTCTCCAGAAGCCAGGCAGTGCTTCTGGAAAGAATCTTTTAGTGTCTTTGATCTTTTGTGTTTCTTGCTCTAGATGCAAAGTCTTGGAAGGAGACATCAGCGCACAGAGCCCAAGATGGGCCCAAATACCTTCCGGTAGAGGACATAGGAAAGCTGGCACCCGAAGCATTTAATGTAGGAGTCACATTCTATTCACAGAAACATTGAGGTGGCAGGAAGGACATACAGATTCCCAGGAGTCAAACGGAGGATAGACAAATGCCTGAAATATGGCCTGCTTCTAGCCAGACTGGGCAGTTGCTGAAGGCCCCTGTGTGACACCCACATACTCAGAGGACAGACTGTTAACCCCAAAACTTGGCTGCAATCTTTCCCAGAGATCAGGCGAATGCTGCTGTGCAAGTTGTCGTTGTGACCAGCAATGGGACATCTTGTGGCATATACTTCGGTAGTCATAGCACTTGGGAGGCAGAGGCAAGAGGGTTAGTATCTCAAGGCCAGCCTGGACTACATGAGACCCTAACCCCTCCCCCATAAATGAATCAATTAAATGAGTCCCCACACTCCAGAGGCTTTAGAATTCAGGAAGTAAAGACAGTGAGGACATTCTAAGTATATTTGATCTGAAGCGGGGCTGGTTTGAAGTCACACTTCATGTGACAGCTGATTCTCAAAGTAAACATGCTGATAAAACTGAAACTGCTGAGCAAACGTGGCCATCATTGTGCCTTCTAGAAATACATGCCTGTAGTCAAAAACTGAAGTATGTCTGCTTAATCTAAGCACATGGTTCATGTAATTTTACCTTACTAGTGTGTTATCCCTACAGTGGATATTTCATTTTGGAAAGCCTCATAGATATCCTGGCTATGAATGTCTTTCTGCCTGAACACTTTTTGTCTCGGTTATATTAATAACCCTTGAAGATGCCTTTGTACGTAGTTCAAGCTGTTTTAGAATTCAGTGTGGAGCCCATCCTGGACTCAAACTTGCAGCGGCTCCTCACCGACTACACAAATGTGGGGATTATAGACTTGGCAGCCTGCTAATGAATATTTAATAGACACTTTCAAGGGTCACATTAGTGTCTTAGTCAGCTTGGGCTGCCAGGGTGTCTGAAAAATGTTCTTCACTGTTGGGCTCTGACTGTCAACATCTTTAGATTGTGCAGCACGCTCTCTCTTCCTGCTTCAAAGATGCCCACTCCAACCTGTGTTAAAAACTGAAGTATTCGAGCTGTCTCCAGACCCCTTGTCTCCTTCACATATTGAGGGGCTCTGATGCAGGCACATCTATTTACCGGGACCACATCACTCAGTAATTGACTCCTTAATTCTTATAAGACCGGAAAAGCTGTACCTAGAGCTGGAAAATGGAGAAGCAGGGAGATGTTGATCAAAGAATATGTTGTCTCAGTTGGACAGGAAGAATAAATGGTTAGTATGTTGGGTGATATGAGTTAGCTTAATTCAATAGTTCCACATTGTAAGCAGTGTGTGTGAGTGTGCGTGTGTGTGTGTGAGTGTGTGAGTGTGTGTGTGTGTGTGTTAGAGTTCTAGTGAGAAGTCCTGTCTTAACCCCAGCACTACAAAAATACTTCTGCTAGTACCGCAGTTACTGTTGCTGCAGGTCCTACTGAGTTCACATTGTGCATACATTTACTATGGCATCGTTTTATTCCTCTACTAATTAAATGTGTTGTTGTCCAATAAAGAATAAAATTAGCCTACCAATTAGAGGAGGATTTGGGGAATTTACTGGCAGTAATTAAAGTCCAGTTGGTTCTCTTTGTCTTGGGTAAACATGACTATGAAATTTCCCCTTGTCATGTTTTATCAGGTACATTCTCTGGCTGCTCAGTTAAGCCAGTGAGTCAAATTTTGTAGTGATTTGCTTGTAAATTGGCAAACCAGAAGACATGCATGAAAAATAGGGATTTCTAAGGGGAGTCAGGCTCCAGACACAAACCCTGCCTGACAGCCGAGAGTAGCTAGAGGGTAGGTTAAAACACAAGACTCACTGTAGGATGGCACTCAGAGATTCTGCGTGTATTAGCTATGTTTGTTGTTGCAATGAAGTACCATGACCAAAAGCAACTTAAGGAACAGTTTATTTTGGGTTATGGTTTCAGCAGGAGTCCAGGCCAAGGAGGAATCTGAGAGATCACATCTCTAATCACATACAGAAAGCCAAAAGCACCCTGAAAGTTCAGCAACACTATAAACTCTCAGAGCTTACCTTCAGGGATGTACTTTCTTTAGTAAGGCTACCCCTGATAAAGGTTCTACAATCCTGACAAACAGCGCCATCAATAGGAAACCAAGTGTTTTAACACATAAGCCCATGAGGGACATTTCTCATTCAAGTCACTGAACTGGGTTTTATAGGGCTTCAATCAATTCCTAATCACTACTGTTTGCAAGTGTTAGTTGGGGCTAAAATGCTCTCCAATAGTGCTCAAGTTTTACACTGTAAGCCCATTAGGGCATAATGACTGAATTCATAAGGATGGGAAATCATGTTCTACACCACCAGTTACCCCCATGTGTTAAAGTTTTATCAGTATAAAATATTTTCTTCTTTTCGTATGTATATGCATGTGTGTGTGTGTGTGTGTGTGTGTGTGTGTGTGTGTGTCTCAGTAAGGTTGATATGGCAATGTTGGATATCTCTCACTAATGTTTGTTCTCTACTTCATCTTTTGAGGCAGGGTCTCTCCATAGGCCCTGAGCTCACTGACGGATTAGTCTGACCAGCCAGAGAGCCCTAGGGATCCTCCTTTTTCCTCCCTGCCTTCAGGTCTGTGATTAATGATCTTCACAGCCATGCCTGGCTCCTTCATGGGCACTGAAGATATGAAATTAGCTCTCACTGAACCCTGAGCTCACTGACTGGCTGGACCGACTGACCAGAGAGCTCTGGGATCCTTCGGTCTGTCCTCCCACCCCCATCCAGCTCTAGGTCTCTGATGTTCACAAATAGGCACAGCTTCCACGTGGGCGCTGGGAATCTGAATTTAGGTTCTCATACTTGAGCTACCTCGGCTCTCCAGTATAAAAGTTAGATGTAAGGCTTCCATTTTCTTCTTGTGTATTGTTTTCCTCCAAGTGACTGGTGAGCCAGGTCTTTCTAGTTGTTTTACTGAGGCAGGGTTTGTCTCTAGAGCTGGTTTGGAACTCCCCATAGATGAGGCTGGTCTCCAGCCTTCATTGCTCCTCCAGCTTTTGCCTGCAGAGTGATGTATTTGCAGACATGTGCCACTGTGTCTAGTGACCCATGTCTTTAGCTTTATTTTTGGAGTGTGGTGGTAGTGGGAATTGAACTCAGAGTCTCAAGCATGACCAGCAAGCACTCAGTGATGCTGCTGCACCCCCAGCCTAAGCCCTCTGGTTTTCTTTTCTACCGGAACAGAATTTTTCTTTAATCAGAACTGAAGGACATTACGGCTCTATGCCCCAGTGTTTAGACTCAGTTTTGGCTTGAGGTTTTATTTCTTAGGCTTTTTCCCCCAAATTCCAAACTGACACATGCAAATACTCACATTTAGATACATGTAAGTATATATTCATACATATATGTGAACACACTATGTCATGTTCAAGTTGGGATGCACATATCCATCTCCTCAAATGTTATTTCTTTATGGAAATCATTCAAATTCTGTTCTCTTTATCTATAATCACTGTAATGTGGAATAGACCACTAGACTTATTTATTCTAACTAAAAGTTAATTCCTTTGCATCATTTTCCAAACGTGGATGTTACGGAATCTTAACTTTTCTCTCCTAGTTTCTACCCTAATCTTTGACTTCCTGCTGCTTCAAGTCCTTATTACTTAGAATGAGTGTCGGGCCCTTGGTGTGGGTTCAAGTCTTCATTACTTAGGAAGAATGCAGGTGCCCTTGGTATGGGTTTGTTTTTCTATTCTGGGCAGGTTGACATGAGGGATGAAGGGTATACATGCCCTCACAGGTAGAGGAGGACTTGTGAGAGGTTTTAAGAAAACACCCAGAAAGCCTCTGATGGTCTGTTTTCATCACCATTGCAATGGAGTCCTCTCAGAAAGAAATGCTAGGGTCAGGGGTCATGTAGCATTTTTTTGAATCATGTCTTGACAGTTTATGGAATGTTCTACCTTACCCTCTTCCAAGTGAGCAGTTTCTTCTGGGACTCAGTAAGAAGCTAAGAGTGCTTCCTTAGAACTTGACCAAATATACCTTTCTGATGAGAGGCAAGTGACTGGGTTTTCCAGCACAGAATGGGGGCAAATGCAGAGATAGGAGTGTTCCTGTAAACCGCCAATGGGAGCACTCTGTGGACCAGGGCTAAAGGGTCAGATTGCAGACTGGCTGAGTTATATTTTTATCACTGACTCTGATGATGTCTTGAGGATGGGCTCTTTATAAAGTCCTTCAACACAGTCACCACAGGGAAGTGTTTCATTCCACCTGCATCTTCCCTTCTCAATGAAGAACAAAACGTCTCAAGCTGTTTAATGCCTGGAAGTAGGATCAGCGTAAGAGTGCTTCACCTGTGCCAGATGGTGAGCAAACAGCCTAATAAGGCTGTGCAATGTTCTCTGACAGGATAGCCAGCCTGTAGGCTAGACTGTGGAACCGTCCAGAATATCAGATGAATAATAAAAACACAGAGATAGATATTGGGGTTCAGACTTCAAGCTGTTCAGGGAAGCAAAGCAGCCAGCCACTAGCTCTTACCTCTACCTCAGACTGAAGGGGTGATTCACTGAACCTCAGATTCCATCTCCAGACTGCTATGTTCTCCTCAACGTGGCTGGAGACTAATTCTCACATGATACCCTTTGCTGCTTTCTAATATATAGTTCTGGGATTAAAGGTGTGAGCTTTGTTAATCTTTTAGACTGATTCACTCTCGTGTAGCCCTGCATAGCCTTGAACTCAGAGAGATCCACCTGCCTCTGCCTCCTGAGTCCTGGGATTAAGGTTGTGTGTCACCACTACCTGGCTCTGAGGCTAACTAGTATGGCTGCTGGGACTAAAGGTGTTTATCACCATTGCCTGACCTCTATGGCTTGTGGTTAGCTTTGCTTTCTGAACCCTCGGACAAGCTTTAATAAATCATAAATAATATATTATCCCAATCTGAAATGTTACTGTTGAGAAAGACAAAACAATGGCGTGTTGTGTGTGCGTATGCGTGTGTGTATGCGTGTGTGCATGCGTGTGTGTGCGTGTGTGTGTGTCTGTGTGTGTGTGTGTATGTGTGTGTGTGTAAAATGTGAACAGCAGGTGGATAGGCAGCCATTGCATATTGCTTTTAGATTTTCCGTAGGTTTGCAGACTATTCAAAGTAAAGCATTAGCAAAAGTCATTATTAAAATGTTTCTTTATGTATCAGCGTATTCTCTCATTAAATTAGAATACCCAAGGATAACCTTCTTGAGGTTCACGCTGTACCTGTGTACCTGCCAGTATCTGCTTCTTGAACCCAGGAGCAGTAATACTGCTTTTTAAAAACTGGTTAATGCATGCATCCATTCAAACGTCCATGTATGACTCTATTCATAGCAAATATTCAGTTCAGGAGGGTCCTGAGGTGAATAAGCAGCTGGCTGGAGTGAGCTGCCATTCAGTGGTTTCGTACCGCTTCGCCTTGAAGTCTTCTCAAGTCAAAAGGCTTCTAAGTGTCTTATCTGCCTTATCAGAACATTATTTACAAGACTACTGTGTGTCTCCTAAGAGTCAAGCCAGCATTAGCTTGTTCCAAAAGCTTTTGAGAGGAAATTACAAGGTCACAGTCTTTAGCGATTTTCCTCCCACCCCTTGTCTTTGCCCCCCAAATATTCACTTGCAAATGCCCTTTGCTCCTGACTCCCCACTCCTGTGCCTGCTGTTTTCTAGTTTTTGGGGGGTCTCTTGTTTGTGGTGGCTCTCAAAACTCAGTCATGTCTGCTTTGAAGTGTTTTCAGTGACGGGAGACCAAGTCGGCAGTAAGAGTAAGTTGTTTAACAGAAACAGCCAGTTAGAAGCCTGAGTTGTGCTTTTCAGTGACCAATCAGGAGCAAGTAGACCCTGCCTGCTGGCTTGCCGTACCTGAGCCAGTTTGTGAGCACTCGGAGGAGACCACTCACTACTGCACATCAGCATTTGAAAGTACAGACGTTAGAGGGGTTTGCCGCTGAGCCAGAGCAGCCTGCAGGAATGGGTAGCAGGTTTCCACAGTCGTGATGGTGGTAGGTCCCTGTCACATGAAAGATAAAAAGCCCAGAGACTGGTGTTGGGTTTCAGGCTTCAAGCTGAGGATCAGAAAAGCAAAGCAGCCAGCCACTAGCTCTTAAATGTACCTCAAGCTGAAAGGGCTGTTCTGTCCTCAGCGTGGCTGGAGAATAAATCTCCCATGAGCCCCTTTGGTTCTTCCTTTTATACCTTGATAGTGCTGGGACTAAAGGCGTATAATTCCAAGTGCTACGATCACCTTTGGTTGAGCTGTTTCTCTTTAGGACTGGATCAATTTTGTGTAGTTCAGTGTGGCCCTGTACTAACAGAGATCTGCCTGCTTGTCTCTGGAGTCCTGGGATTAAAGGTGTATGCCACCACCACCTACCTCTGAGGCTATCTAGTGCGGCTGCTGGGATTAAAGGTGCGTGTCACCATTTCCTGACCTCTATGGTTTGTGGTCTGCTTTGCTTTCTGTACCCACGGGGAAACACTAATAAGTCATGAATAATGTATCACCACAGCTCCCTCAGACCATGCCAGTGCACTGAGAAGTAACTGCACCCTGCCCATCACCAGAGCACATGCACGAGTGAGCCGAGGAACCTCAGAAACAGGTCCCAAGACAAAAACCAGGAGGGTCACCTTTTAAAGTGGGACATCCTGTCTGGTTGGTGCTAAACAACAGTGGATAGACCCAGGAATTCGTTAAATTAGGCCCAGGTAGTAAGTTCACACGACAAGCCACACCCCCATCTGCTCACTGAAGTCTCTCCCTCCTTCCCACCCCCATCTCTGTTTTTCCCTTTCCCCCTTCCCTCAGCAGTATCTCATGACCAATCAGACTCCTCCATGCCATTATTTGTGAGCTGGCTCGCAGGACAGAAAAGACTCATTACACAGGACATTCAGGGCCATATAGAGAAACCCTGTCTTGAAAACAAAACAAAACTTTCTCAACTGTAATTGTTAATATGGTATATGTTAATATGGGGGTATTCTGTCATTTTTTAAAGTGTAAAGAAATTTGGAGATCAGAGAGAGAGAGAGAGAGAGAGAGAGAGAGAGAGAGAGAGAGAGAGAGGGAGGGAGAGAGAGAGAATATAGATTTGGGCTTTGAATTTAGAGTTTGAAATGTTAATATTTGATAATAGTTCTTAGACTTTATCACACACACACACACATACAGAGAGAGAGCACATATTCCATATAACTTAAGTTTAAAACTCCTACTGTTGTTGTTACTATTATTACTATGATTTTGTTCCTAGAGATTGAACCAAGGCCTTGCATGTATTTTACTATTGAATTACCAAGTCTTCTCTTGTAGTATTTTTTTCCGAGGAAAGAGGACCTCACAGAGTCTAAGTCCTTTCCTTCCTGCTCCCCTCCTCCCCAGTAGATGAGCTCATTGTTCTGGCTCTAGTGGGCAAGCTAATGTCTGTGGGGCACCAACTCAGAAACCCTCTGTAGAACCTGGTACTTGTGGTATGGTGGGGATAGGGTTTTGGAGAACAGGGAAGGTCTTTGTTCATTAACATGATAGTGCAAATTTGTTTAAACCTATGTTCTGCTGTCATCTCTCAGTGTCCCTGGGGTTGGTTCTACTTCTTTCCCTCTCTCTTCTGTATCCTTCAGGGACGCCCAATTCCCTGTGTAGAATGGTACACTTGAGTATAGCCTATGCACATCCTTAGATAATCTATAAGTGACTTTCAATACCTAATATGATGTAAGTACTTGTTCCACATTGCATTGGCAAAGACTACAGACAAGAATAATGCACATAGTACCAATGTGATACCCTCCACCCCAACGGTTTTGATCCTTGGTTGATTGACATTTTGGGTATAGTAGCACCAGTTTGGAGGCCTGTGTCATTACAGAGCTCACATTTCAAAGCAGATGCGTTTTGAGGAAGGGGACTGGGGAATAAACCGCAGACGCTGGGCCTTCTTGGGCTATGTCTGGCCATTTAGGAACCGGAGGTGAAGAGAGCAAGGCCAGATCCCAACTTCATTTCTTCCTATGTTTGTGTCATTGGTCAGAGGGGAAACAGGAACAGAGGAGACCAGTGTAGATGACACAGGGCAAGAGCTGCTTCAGTCTCAGTCTGCACCTGTGGTCTCCCCAGAACCATAGGGACGCCTTAGAGGACCTCCAGCTGTGCTGCTGGTTCCTGTTCCTCAAAAGACATGATGCTCCATTCTCCGTACTTACTGCCTGGCTTCTGATACAGACCACGAGGCTGTGCGGGCTGGCTGAAACTCAGGACACATTGGTGAAGATGTGACAATGATAGTGACCATAGGTACTGAGAGGCAAAGAAGATGATGGGGCTTTGGGAGTAATAATCTTGAAAGGCTGCAGCTAAGTAGGGATGTCCACCTGGCGAATAGAAAAGGGATCTGCATCTTGTAGCCTTGGGACTCACCATCCTGTAGAAATAGTCAAAGCTTCAGACAAAGCGACTTTCATCTTTTCTTTTTGGTGGTATTGGGGATTGACCCCTGGGCCTTTTGCACACTAGGGTTATACTCTCAGTCCAGACAAACTGTATCTCTCTTGCTTTTCCAGCTTTTCCACGTGGCCTATGTTTTAATCAAATTTGCAAATTCTCCACGCCCTGATCTTTGGGTCTTGGAAAGATCTGTCGACTTTGGAAGCACCTACTCACCATGGCAGTATTTTGCTCGTAAGTAATTGTGTCTTCTGTGCTATTAGGGGCTTTGGTTATCTGAAACAATTTAAGACTATGGATTTAGTTTTTTTTAATTGTCTCAGTATGACTAAGTAGCGATCGAACCTCCTAAGTTGTCCACAAAATACCCCCATTTCTCAGTCATGTATGCACTGATTCTAAGGATGCCTCATGCAGAATGGAGGTTGCTCCCACTTTTATAACAGTTTTCTTCCTACTGGTGGGAGGTACCTGTAAATCAACTGTGACTCATGTTCTTGCGTTAGGATCCTGGGCTCCATGCTGCTCAGTTTGAACCTTTTGTCTTTGCTAACGTGGTATGTAAGTGCCTCTGGACCACATGACCAATCAAAGTGGCAGCAATTTGTTTGGAGGGTAAAGTTGCCTATTCGAAGCATGAAGAGTTAATAGCATATCTTCAATCATGGTTCCTAAATGAACTGAAATAACCAGGTATTTCTTTTTCATGAATTAAAAACTTCATCCTAAGCGTCCATCTAGAAGTCCAAAAAACTTCTTGGTTCTTCCTCTTAAGGAAACACAAGGCACTGGAAGTGATCTAGAAGAAAACATGCATTATTTGGTAATGTTCAGCTGTTTCCTTTGTAGATTCTCGAAGAGATTGCTTAGAACAGTTTGGGCAGGAAGCAAACACAGCCATCGCCCGAGATGACCAGGTGCTCTGTGTCACCGAGTACTCCCGCATCGTGCCTCTGGAAAATGGCGAGGTAAGTGGCTTTGGGAGGCAGCTGGGTAGGACAGGAGGACAGGAGGCTATGCCATTGTACTCCCGGGGAGAAAGCATAGACTAAGGAGGGAAGTAGTGCTTTGGAAGAAATGGAATGAGTTGGGTTGGAAGTTCCGTTTGGGACTGAATTCTCCCCAGGAAGTTAGGGTTTGGAATCCAAAGCCCACAGATCTCAGAATTCTCCTGATGGTAGAAGGCCGTGGTCACTGGTAACTGGTGAGGATCTCTGCTGACTTCTCATGAACTATTTCCAATAAGACAGAGGAGGGTGGAGCAGGAGGCTGTGCTAAGCCCCGGTGAAGGGACTGGTGTCACACAGGACACCCAAGACCAAGTTCTCAGCACAAAGGAGCTTTACTTGCCCCAGAGGGACAAAGGACAGGGAATAAGAGTCAAAGACAGGAGAGAGGATGAGGGAGAAGGGGAAAGGAAAAGGGAGAGGGAGGAGAGATATTTGTCCTGGAGGGCTGAAGGACTGCCTCTGGATAGAGAGGCCCACAGGAAAATGGTGCTTTATAAAGGGAAACAGGGGAACTCATGCTAGGATGAGGTGTTTAATTTTGATTGGGTCTGTTTAATTTTGTGGGGGTTTTTGATTACTGAACTTCAATACTTTGATAGCTGGACCTTGGTGGTCAGCCTCAGGATGAGGAAGTGACCAAATAAGGGAATAGACCTTGGTGGCAGTTTTAGGAATGCCATCTAACAGTTTTTAGCAAGGCAGAAAGGTTGGGAGATAAGGGCAGGCTAGCCAGAGCCATGTTTGCCATGTTCGGGCTGGCTAGAGTCCCTTCACCTGGTCCCATTTGATGTGTAGATGTCAGCTTTTAGGGAGAAAACAA
This sequence comes from Mesocricetus auratus, assembly GCF_017639785.1. Lineage (NCBI taxonomy): Eukaryota > Metazoa > Chordata > Mammalia > Rodentia > Cricetidae > Mesocricetus > Mesocricetus auratus. The sequence goes on from NW_024429198.1 coordinate 43,552,157, forward strand.
TTGTTCCCTTGGTGTTGCATTGGCCCTGCTGTGAAATCAGCCTGGCTGTTGCTATGGAGAAGGACAAACAGAGATGTGGCAGAAAGGGAAGAATTCCTGGACAGTAGCAAGAATATAAACAGACTTTCAAGCCATCTCTTGTTAGGAGTGTGAGATCTTACTTAAGTAGGTCTACCTAGCATCTTCTAGCTGGTGAACAGCTCATGTTCAAACCACTGAGGCTTGGACTTCATCAGCTGAGACAGGAAAACTGAGCCATTGTTCTGGTTCACATTTTAACAGCATTTAGAGCAGTGGTTCTCAACCTATGGGTCACAACCCCTTTGGGGTTTTAAATGACTTTTTTCACAGGGGATGAGTATCAGATATCTTGCATATCAGATATTTTTACACTATGACCCATAACAGTAGCAAAATTATCGTTTTGAAGTAACAATGAAAATGTCCTGGTTGGGATCACCGCAACATGGGGACTGTATCAAAGGGTCACAGCGTTAGGAAGGGTGGGAGCCACGGCTTCAGGTCTTTCCAGGTTTGCTGCCTTGATGCAGCTTGACAGGGTCACTTCCTCGTGTTTGCAGACATAGCAACCTCTCCTCAACATTTCATAGTGCTTCCCATCCACAGCCTCTGATAGGTCAGGTGTAAGAGTGCCGTGAGAATATCTTCACAGAGACCAGGTTTAAATGTAGAATCGAGAGCTAGCCAATGTTCTGACCTGTAAACTAGAGGTTAGACCCCCTCAGCATGTCCAGGGGCTCCTTCGAGAACCAGGTGCTTGGGGGACCTGTGCTATTTTAGTGTCTCATTGCTTTTGAGAAAAGGACTTACTTTGATCCGGAGTGTCTTTTTTTTAAAAGGTGGTCGTATCCTTGATAAATGGTCGCCCAGGTGCAAAAAATTTCACTTTCTCTGACACCCTGAGGGAGTTTACTAAAGCAACAAACATCCGTTTGCGGTTTCTCCGAACCAACACCCTCCTTGGGCATCTTATCTCCAAAGCAGAGCGAGACCCCACCGTAACGCGGCGGGTGAGTAACGTTTTGTAAGCACCCAACAGGCTGTGTTTTGTTCTTTGTTTTCTTTGACAAATAAGTTTTTCTGAGTACCTTTCTCAGCCAGTGAGTGGTAACCCAACCTGGTGACGTAGCCCTGCAATCCGAGCTGCTAGGGAAGCTGATGCAGGAGGATTGCAAATGCCAGGCCTGATTGGACTGCAGAATGAGTCTCAGGATAGCCTGGGCAGCTTAACTGTCCATGTAGCTCAGGGGTAGAACCCTGAGGTTAATGGGAAAGATAAGAAAATTGTTATATCCAAAAACTGATTGTAGCCAGTCTGGTCTTGGTGCAGACGGGCTAACCCTTGTAGTCAGTAGCCCCCAATGTCAGAGACTTAAGAAGAACAAAGCTTTGTCCCTTACTCTTGTCACAGTCCGGTGTGCATCAGCTGGTGAGCTCAGCTCCATGACGTCACTCTGGGTACCAGGCTCCTTGCCTTTAGCAGTGTCTTAGTGTCCTTCTTCAGGTTCCCTGCATCAGTTCAGCAGATGAAAGAGAGAGGGAAGAGAAACCCACATGCCCCAAGCTACAGAGGCCACTTCCCCTGAGATCTGGCTCTAGTGTAGACCCTCCTAGAGAAAGAGGCTTCACAATGAGACCCTAGTGGAGGAGAACATGTGGTGGTGTGGTAAACTCTGCACTCTGAGGAGATGTGAAGGAACATCTTCTGTCTTTGGGACAGAGCCGGCTCGTAGAAGAGGTGACCTGAGCTTGCTCTTCTCCTGCAAATGCCTCCTAATGGCGAACCCAATATGAAGCTAGAGAGCCCGAAAGCCTATGGCTGTTGCCAATATAGAGGTCAGCCCAAGGGCAAGGGGCACCTAGAAGGCTAACTGGAAGATGTCCACTGTACTTACTAGAGTTTGGGCATTTTATGTAGTTAATAGAAGAGAGGTTGGAATCCTGGGAAAGATTTGTTACAGTTTTGATCATTTCCAGAAAGGTCAGGTACCCTGTCTGTAGGTGGCTCATCTGTATTTCCTATGTTCTTTCTGAACCCCTGGGTAGAGGGGGGCAGTGATAAGGATGAACTAGGCATTCTGAAAAATTGCAAGGCCTCAGCTCACCACTTCCCTGTGCTTCCAATTATCTTTGTGAGTGTTGCAAGATTTGTGTGCACATGTGCATATGAGTATGCATGTGTGTGCATGTGTGTGTGCGTGCGCATGAGTGTGTGCACGTGCATGTATGTGTGCACCCATGTGTGTGCATGTGCGTGTATGCACACATATGAGTATGTGCATGTATGTGTGTGCCCATATGTGTGCATGTGCATGTGTGTGCACACATATGAGTGTGTGCATGTGCATGTGTGTGTGTGTGAATGTGTGTGTGGTCTGGTTTAGGGGCTGAGCTTCTCCTGGGTCTGCTGCTGACTCTGGCTGCCTTTGGGAGTTTGAACTCTTAGTTTTAGCCTCTTTGAACATGAATTAGGAAGGTTCCAACCACTGCCAACAGCTGGTAGCTCCTTCTACAGATGGATCTGATCCATCTTAGGAAGTATTTTCTCCCTTCCTACACCTTGGAGGAGAAGTTTGCACACAGTAGGGACAAAACTCATTTTTGGTTGATACATATGCTCAAAGTATAAACAAACTTAAAACACATCATCTCATTCCAGTAGGCTACACATATGATTTTCCCCCATAGGTAATTTTCTTCCCTGTGTTTAAAGCATTTGATGGTTTAATGGACACATCCTGAAGGCTTTTTAAAAACTAAAGTTGATTTCAGAATGCATTCATTTTGCAAGACAAGTTACAAGCAAATGTGGCTCCCATCGGTGTTCCAGTCAGCAAGGAGAGACAGCACACGAGTGTAGGATAAAGGAAAAGTTGAGTCAGCCCTTAGGCGGGTAGAGGCTAGGGAGAGAACTTCTGCGTTGCAGCCCCTGGAAGCTGGCCACCCTGTTTTCTGTCATGCAGTACTATTACAGCATAAAGGACATCAGCATCGGTGGGCGGTGTGTCTGCAATGGTCATGCGGAGGACTGCACTGCTGACAACCCTGAGAAACAGTAAGTACAGTCATCTCCCTCCTCACCTTGCCATGAATGAGCCTGATTGTTGCTGTGGATATGCACACTCTGCTAACACAGGTTCTAGATCTCGACAGGAATGTTTCAGAGTCCACGATAAGGAGGTGTGTGTGTGTGTGTGTGTCCGTGCGTGCGTGCGTGCGTGCGTGCGTGCGTGTGTGTGTGTGTGTGTGTGTGTGTGTGTGTGTGTGTAAACTTTCCTTCCAGACTACAGTGGGTCCATGGCAGACATGACTAATCAATCACAGCATCACGGCACACTATAGATAATATGGAATACCGCTACCAAATCCCCAAACCCAAGACCATGCTGGACAATCACAAATGATTTTGCATTTATTTTTTAAATTTTTAGAAAGTATTTATTTCATTTTGTGTGTCTGAATGTTTTGCCTGCATATATGCCCAGTGCCTGAGGAGTCCAGAAGAGGGCATTGATCCCCTGAGACTGGAGTTACAGACAGTTGTGAGCCACTGTGTGGACTGAGAACTGAACCCAGGTCCTCTGGAAGAGCAGCCAGTGCTCTTAACTGCTGAGGCATCTCTCCAGCCCCCCGATATCCAATAATTTGGGGTTTCTATCATGTTTGACAGTCGCTACCTCAAAATGGAGTTGGCAGCCAAGGTGGGAGTTCATGTTAGAGCTTGCCTTACTGTGGACATCCCGCCTTGCAGAAAATCTTTCATGACTGCCATGTGGTCAGACAGCCTTCAGTCTCATTTAAGTTCTCAACATAGAAGAGTTCAGCAATGGCAATCTGGCGTGAAACTCATGAAATCTGCAAGTATGAACAGGAAACCAGCCTCTGCTTGAGGTGGCCCAGTGACTTGATGGAGGAAGCCCATTTGGACAATCAGTGAAGCTAGTTCTGGACAGAATACAGTTTAACCAAGAGCATTTACCCTCCTGACCTCACTATGTGGATAGGAGCATGATTTTGGGCTTTTTCAGCAGTTGCTAAACAGGAGAAGTCTGCTCAGGTTCACCTTTGCTGTGAACCTAAAATGTCAGCTGCTGGGGAGAAAATGATGGTATATGTTAGGTTAGATAAGATGGAGGGGCCGTCACAGGGCGTTGGTGGCGCAAGCCTTTAATCCCAGCACTCGGGAGGCAGAGGCAGGCAGATCTCTGTGAGTTCCAGGACAGCCTGGTCTACAGAGTGAGTTCCAGGACAGCCGCCAAAACATTACAGAGAAACCCTGTTTCGAAAAACCAAAAAAAAAAAAAAAAAAAAAAAAAAAAAAGATGGCGGGGCCGTCATGAAAAGGACTGTCTAATCGATTAGGTTGGAAACGTTTTTGCAATAGATGCAAAACCAAGTGCTTCCTCACCTTTAGCCTAGGTGGAGAATCAGTACAGAAAGGGCTTGGGGACATGATCACTGTCCAGGCAGACACTGTCCAAGTAGGAATTGTCCAGACAGGGCCCAGGCTCCTTTCTGTGTTGTGCTGAAAACTTCCCTATGAATGTAGTTCCTCGAGCAATGTCCCTTAAATATTCTTTCAGGCCAGCATGTGCCAACTATTTCATTGGTCCTAAGCTGAGACCATTTCTCTGATGAGACCCCAGGTGGTCGCCAGCTGTCATGCCAAGCCTGTTACGTCCATATCTGTGTGCCTTCGCAGACTGTAGCGCAGGGAGAAGGATGGAATCTTCCTTCAGGAGTGTGACTATTCAGTCCTGCCATCCTTCTCTCTGCCTCTGACAGAGGGCTGTAGGAGTCTCTGGAGGTCTGCAGGAGCCTGTTCCACAATGGCTTTGAGTCTTCTTTGAAACACAGATGAGTGGGGACTCAAGCACAACCTTCCCATTCCAATGCTGAGGGCTGAGACAGATGGAAGATTCTCAGTTTTACCGCCTTTGCCTTGTCAAGTGATCTCAGCTACGTGCCCTGCAGTAGAGCTGGGGCAGCCTGTGGGAGCCTCGTGCTCAGAGAGATTTCCAGTGGCTGTCTCCCTGTCGTCTCTGTGCTGGGGGAGGCTGGGAGTACACAGTGTTAGAAGTTCTTTTCCCAGTATCACTCCAGGTTTCGGTGAAGATGTAATTCTAAATGCATCCTAGGAAACTTAGTACCTGCTTACTCACTTATTCTTACTCATTTATATTTATTGTTTTCTGTAGCTCAGGCTAGCCTGGATTCTGTCTATCCTTCAGCCTCCATGGAGGGGTGATTACAGTGTGAGCCACCATGCCCAGTGTTGTTCAGTTATTGAAACATAATGTGCTCGAGGAGAAAGAACTGGCACTTCCAGGTCAAACTTCAGCTTGACATTTGCTGTTCTGCTATCACCACTTGACCTTCGGCAAATGCCTCACTATTTGTCTCTTAGTTTCACCATCTGTGCAATGGGGATGATGGGGGAGGGGCTTGTATGCAGGTTGCTTTGTTCTGATATTGGCACAGTGATTGTGCTGTGCATGTATTATATGTCATGTTTGTGTACAAGAACAGAGAATTTTGTTTGGTTTTGATGCTGGGGATTGAACTCATGACCTGTGCATGCTCAACTAGCAGGAGTATAAAGTAAAAATTGACACTGGTTCTGGGTGGTGTAGCTCGGTTGGTAGAGTGCTTTGATCTCCAGCACCACATGAAGCCAGTGCCCCATAAATGGGATAGGTATATATGTATATATATATTTGGGAGGTAGAAGCAGGAGGATTAGAAGTTCAAGGTCTTCCTGAGCTACATAGTGAGTTCAAAGTCAGTCTGGGATAAATGGAGAACCAATCTCAAACAAAACATCAAATCAATGCAAGCCGAACAACTTTTCAAGCCGAGAATGCCGCGGCAGGATTGCCCTGAGCTTGGCGCCACACCTACAACAACTCTTCAGTTACCAAATGTGCTTTGTCTCCGTTCTCAGGTTCCGATGTGAATGCCAGCACCACACCTGTGGGAAGACTTGTAATCGCTGCTGTGCAGGCTACAATCAGAGGCCCTGGCGGCCAGCTGCTCACGGGCAGCTCAGTGAGTGTGAAGGTGGGTGCTGAGTGGGGCCCCTCTCCTCTCCACCTGAGGACTCATAGCTAGTGTGTCCTGAGGCCACAAAGACGATGCCATTGCGCCAGTTTTAGAGACTCGGGTAGATATCCCAGTAGATGCTGCGATCAAGGGTTGTGGAGACCCCAGCATGTCCTATATGCTCCTCTACATACAAGATTATGAGAAAGTTGAACGTATAGGTTGGTCACAGTAAGAGATAAGCAGCAACTAGTATTACATAGAATTGTGATGGCACCAGACTGATAGACTGGCCAGCATCACCGTGTTTGCCCTTGTGAGCCTTTATTGAGTAAGACAAGGGTTAGGAACCTGAGACGCAGTCACCTTGACCCTGCAAGGCCATCTCGTCACCAGCGCTAGTCCAGGTGACTCTTGGGCTGGGAGCTATAGCAGTGAAAAGACAGCCTGCTCCCGTGCTGCACTGCCAGTGGGCACACAATCTGAAACACAAACTGTTAATTTTTGTGACTCTTCATTTAATATTCGTAGACTGAAGGTAACAACTATGGAAAACGTAAACACTGATAAGAGAGACCCAGTGTAAGGAAAACATCAGACTTAAGAGGAAAGCATCCTCAATTCAAATATAAGAAGGAAGAGAGATTCTTAGGTGTGTGCGATGCTTTCGTGTGTGGATAGGACTGAGTGCTTTAAGCTGCCCGTCTCAGCATTTTTAGGGAGATAGAGGATAGAGACTACAGCTGTCTTGAGGGCTGAGGGCTGGAGGAAGAGACGAGAGAGGTAGTTAAATCCCGGTGCACAGTAGCTGTTGCTGATTAAATCGTGTGGAAAGTGGAAGAGATCAGATAAACGAGAAAACAAGGGAAAGCTGCTTTGAACTTGAAGGTGTATTAGAGGAGGTGATGGTTTTCGACAAGCTCCATGGCATCTGCCTTAGTTACTTTTCGTGTTGCTATGATACAGTTACCAACAAAAGCAACCTATAAAGGATGGCCCCCTCCTTCCATCTTCTCATTGTAACTGGATCTGCCTTGTCAGTTTCTGAGAAACACAAACATTCAGACCATATCATGGGGCTACTATGAGCATTTTAATCAGATAGCTTAGTGGTTGTATTAGGCATACTTTCACTAGAGTCAAGATTATATCTAATTTTATGTTCTGATCTTTTTCATTGATTTTTTTAAAAAGATATTTTTGGCATTCTTTCCCAATCGTCATGAATTCTCTGGTGTCACTCGTGGTGGCATATAGTATCATCACAGTAGGAATCCAAGTCAATGTGGCAAGGGGTTAGTTGGGCGCCACCTTGTGCCTAGGGCTGTGCACAGCAAGAGTTAGTTGAGTGCTACCTTGGGCCCAAGACCATGCACAGTGAGGGTTAGCTGAGTGTCAACATGTGTCTAGGACCATGCTCCATCACAAACAAAATATGTGCAGCTCCATCTTGATAGGACTTATAGTCAGACAGATGTGTTGTTATTTATCTATAGTAAGACATTAACCTAATTTCTATTTGTCACCATTATACATAGTCCTGGGATTAAAAGTTTAGACAGATGGCCGAGAATAAACGATTTGGAATCAAAGACAGGATAAACTTCTAGATTTCTTGTTTATGGGTGGTGTAGCCATAGATCATCTTGTAACCTTTCTCCATCTCAGTATTCCTATCTGTGGTATGGGGATAAAGGTACCTACCATACAAAGTAGATTAAATGCAATGATGTATGTAAACATATTTCATAATAAATACAGATCTTGGCAATAGTTTGTAGTAATACCAGCAGTGGCAGTAGTCTGTGTACACGACTCTGATAGGTATTTTGATTTGTCATTGTTACAATTATATGTCTTTTAAGAAAAAGTGATCTTTCATTTACTATCAGATGGAAGGAGCTGTAAAGTACACAATCTCTTACACAATAGTCTTTGGTAAAACTCCCTGTAATTCTCTACAGAGTGTCCCCAGTGTTTCAGAACAGATTTCGTTGTAAATCACAGGGCAGAGATCCTGTCTGGGAGTTCACTAAATGTTGCTTGGTAATTTGACAAAGAGTGTTTTTTTCCCAGCCTGCAACTGCCATGGGCATGCCGTGGACTGTTACTATGACCCGGATGTAGAACAGCAGCGGGCAAGCTTGAACAGCAAAGGTGCCTATGCAGGCGGAGGAGTCTGCATCAACTGTCTGGTGAGCCCCTGCGGTGATACGTTATTTATGATTTACTAAAGCTTGCCTGAGGATCCCGAAAGCAGAGCCAGCCTCAAGCTATAGAGATCAGGCAGTGGAAATACACACCAGGACTCAGAAGCCAGAGGCCACCCAGAGCTATACAGGATTGAATCAAGATAAAAGAGTACAGAGCTCATGCCTTAAATCCCAGCACTAGAGAGATATAAAAGACAGGAGCAGGGTCTGTGAGTCTCAGGATTCTTCAGCCACGCTGAGGAGAGCAGAGCAGTCTGAGTGAATCTGAGGAGCAGTGAAGTCGGGAGCAGTTTGAGGATCACCCCTTTGGTCTGAGCTGAGGTAGAGGTAAGATCTACTAGCTTGGCTGCTTTGCTTTTCTGATCTTCAGCTTGAAGCTTGAACCCCAATTTGAGCCTCTGGGTCATTTATTTATCATGCTACAAGTCACCACATACAGTAGGTATCAACCTTGGTGTTGGCCTTACAGCCAGTTTTCAAGTAGATTTGTGTGGGCAAAGCTGTCACCAGAACAGAGAAGGGCAGAGACAGACTCACGTATGTCAGGGGTGAGCTTGAGCAAAGTACAAAAGCTACCTGACTGAGACAGACTAAGGCCTCTCACAGAGGTTCTAAAGCAGCTGGAGTTTTAGGTGGAAAACTTAAGCCTTAATCCCTATTCCACACATAAAATCGATTTGTTATTAAACATGGATGTAAAGTAAAACTAAAGCTGTAAAACTTTAGAGAAAAACACAGAATCTCTGATTGTTCAGAAGGTGAGGAAACTTCCCTTAGTCATAGGAAGCTGTAATGAAAGGTGAAGAAATCTTTTTCACTGAAATTAAAGCCTGTTCACTTCCACTGAAGAAAACAAACCAGCAAGCTGCAGATGGAGAGAATATTCACAAACTGTAAGTCTATCAGATGGTTGAGAACCACAACAAATAAAGAGGTTCTAAGCTCTTACATGAAGATAGGTGACTCCTCCCACATCCACACAATAACGGGACAGCCTCTTACAAAAGTAAGTGTGTGAATTACCAATAATCTGACAGTCAAGGGCCGAGTTGCCTCAGTCAGGAGAGAAATGCCAATCAAAATCACAAAATCACCTCCACTCTCCCCCAGATGCCAGTTATTAAAGAGCCTAGATGGAAAACAACTATATATATATATACCATTCCTGTCAATAGAAACTTGAAGTGGTATACCATGGCCATGGCAAAGGACCAACAATTTATAAAATGCAATGAACATGAGCCTTCCTGCACTGTGATAAACTCTACTCCCAGTTTATCTACAAGAAGCAGAAAAGTTTTGGTTGCGAGTCAAGCCTTTAATGGCTGAGCCATCTCTCCAGGTCCAGAAATGCTTGTTTTCAAATCTCCTCTGTCATCAGTAGTAGGATCAAGGGACAAATCCTTGCTCATTTGCATAACAGAATACTAAGGCACAAAGAGGACCCTGGGCTGATGCTGCAGTACAGCACAGAGGATCTTAGGAGCATTGTGGCAACAGAAGATCAGCTTTCACAAAGGGTTCATGTGTGGCAGCCATTGGCATGGAATTATTAAACACAAGTTAGCAGAGGGAAATATCAGAAGTGTGATTAGCTCTGAGGAGGTGGAGTGGAGTGTACCATGCTTTTTTCCTGCAACCTGCCTGGGTCCTCTGCTGTCTCAGCCCCCAAATAACACACGAGGCACTATATTAATTATGAAGCTGTTGGCTGTTTGCTATGGTTTCTTAATGGCTAGTTCTGACTTAATTATTAACCCATAATTACTAGAATATATTTTTATAAGGTCTTATCTTACTGAGAACGCCAGACTTGTGTCCTCTCCTCCTGGGATCACATGATGACTCCCTACTGTTGACTACATTTCCCAGAATCCTCCTTGACTCCTAGTCCCACCTATCTTGCTTCCCTATTGGCCAACAGTGCTTTATTTATCAACCAATAAGACAACATATACACAGAAGGACTTCCCCCATCAGTGGAGGCTGACTGGGCAGTAGCATGGGGATTAACTGAGGTGTTGATGTGCTGTTCTATACAGAGATAAGAAACTGAGACTCTTATTCAAGTGTATTTGTCTAAACTTGGTAAATGTATGATTAAAAGTTTTGTACATATATTTTATAATAAGGTCAAAAATCATATCATGTGTTAAACTCCAGTTAATTTAGTTCATGCTTAAACATGATGTGCAAAAAGTCAGATGTTGGTAAACGGACAGAGGAAGACATCAAGAATGCTTATGTGGCAAATAAATAAATGGAGTAGGGTGTTCATGGTAATCTATAGGTGGGGCTTGTATGACCATTCACTGTGAAGACTTCCCATAGCAAATACCGAGGAGACAGGAAGGGAAGGTACTGTATGCACCCTCTGCCCCATACTCTACCACACACAGAAAAGATATTTAAGAAGTAAAATGCACCCTCTCTCCAGAACTCATAAAGTGAAAACAAGGAAGACACATTGTTTGAAAAGACCAGCAATTCCAGAAGATTTGAGAAGAAAGCAAACACGGAACACACACACACACACACACACACACACACACACACACACACACACACACGAGGCTGGTGGGTACACAAGAAAGCAAACACAGAACACACACAAGATAGGGTATGTCAGAATGAAATCAAGCTCCAACAGGCCACAAAAGTTTATTGTGGGGCTGAAGTCAAACAGCTAGCACTACATGGAATTTTTTCAAATATAAGTTGTGCTGAGAGCAGTCTTTTTTCAGACTTGATATTATGAACATTTTAATTTTCTGAAGCCAGACTATACATGTGGTACAATTTTAGGACTTTTGTGGAGATAGACAGGCAGATTCTGAACTCACTAGTGGAGAACACAGGACTAGTTAGAAATGAGTAAATGTGAGAAATACATCTTCAGAGAATTAAAACCCTTGTCAATCTGTAGTTGGGTATGGACTTGGCACTGGAATTACAGTCTGCCAGAAACTAACAACCTATAGCAGCTCATGGGAATGGCACAATTTGATTTTAAATGTCATGCCATTCATAATAGAAAAGATGGACATCTCATAAATGGTGTTGGGACACTTAGTTCTTTATTTGGGGAATGCTATGTACACCAGGATGTGGGAGTCTTCACTGGTAAAAGAAGAGAGGAAGGCCACAGGGCCGGCCAGCTTGGTGATCAGGTTTGAGTTTGTTGGTAAAGAACATGTATTCTACAGCAAGCCTATCCCCCAGAAATGCAGTAAATTGGCTGTTTCCCACCATTTCTGTTCAGTACTCGTAGTGAAAATGATGAATTATCTGCCATCATCTCAGAGCACACACAGAGAGGCCATCCCTAGACACTGTCGTGTAGTAACTCAGTCAGTTTGTACTGCTCTAACGGAATACCTGGAGTAGGGTAACTCGTAAAGAAGGAACTTTTACAAGTTCTGAGACTGAAGTCTGATATCACACCTGTCTCTGGGTGTAGCCAAAGCAGCCAGTAAGTGGTGGGAGATGGGCTTTATGCCTGCAGAGAAAGCCATTGATTGCACTTATGCAGCTTGGGTCTCTGTGATTCTCATTCGATGTTAAGCCTCATGCCAGCTCAACTTCACACACTCCCAGCAGGACTGCTTCCCCTAGACCTCCACTGCAAACCCGTGAAGCCACCTTGGCTCTTGTGTCTTGATCTGACTGTTCTTGGTCCAGTAAGGACCCATCTGTCTGAAAATGTAATGGTATGAGTTGTCCTGAGACTGTGGAGGTCCTAGAGGAAACCATTTAAAATAGATAGGCATTATTCTATCTGTAATGTTTACTCTCTGTTGGTCCTCAGTGCTCTTTAAGCACGAATTGAGCCGAGAGCCGAGGCTGCCCACCTCAGAGAACAGCTCTCATGTCCTGCTCTAATTGGATTGCTAGCCGAGGTTAGCCACAGTAGCAAACAACGGAGTGAAGGTGGAGGGCGTTGATGGGCAGGGCGGTTGGACAGGCTGCAGCTGCTTCTTGTTTGCTCCCAAGGTTCCCATGGACGCTGGTGGGGTGGCCAGAATGGTTTTTGACCTTGGTGCTAAAGTGGATTCAGGTTTTTAGCCCACACACAAGAGTGGTAAAAACCAAGGATCTGTTGTTAATAAAGCCCTGCAGGGAGGAGACACAAACTGGGCCTTTGTTCTCCGCTGTGCTCCTGTGCGTGGTCCATGTGGATTGTGTCGTATTCATTCTCCTTGATTTCCTTTTGCTTGCCCTCCCAACAGTGGCACTGTCCCAGTGCTTTTCCAGGTGAGAAAGACACAGAACTGAGCAGTGGCGTGTATGTCTTGGACACTGATGATGTGGGCTGGGTAATCGATTTTGATTAACCGTGGATTGGAAAAGGCCACCCAGCTCAAAACTGTGCTCTGTGTGTGAGCCTCGTGCTTACATTGTCCATTCACACAATAAAAATGTTTGAGAACAAAACAGACACAATCACAATGACTAGAGACAGAGATCTCTATATGCTTTCCTTCCAAAATCGGAAAAGATATTAATTCTCACTCACCATCTCATTCTTTGACCAAAGCCATTGGTTCTTCCGAGGGAAACTGCAGGGACTGGCCAGAAGCTATAGAGATGTTGAGGGTCATTATTTTTTCTTACTCAAGTGTCCAGTTCATTGAAGCATTTTTATTATTTATTTATTTATAGAGGGGGAAGCCAGGGCTGCCAGTGTGTTGAACCTTTCTGTATTTCCTTTTCCCACGTGTGTGGTGGGGCTTTCAGAGCCAAGGTGAAGTCAGTGTCCTATGACACACTTTGGGTCCTGAGACACAGGGTTGTAAAGGTGAAGCCTTCCCGCCAGCCTGGTTCCAGAGCCGCATCAGTCCCAAATGAACACACAGGAGGCTATATTAATTATGAAGCTGTTGGCCTTGCTTGTTTCTTACTGGCTGTCTCTGACTTAAGTAATTATCCCATAATTGTTAATCTAAGTATTTCTCTTACCGGAGAAGTTTCCGGGCTTCTTATCCCTATGGCAGTTACATCTTGACTCCCTGTGTTTCTCCTTCCCAGAGTCCTCCTGGACTCCTAGTCCCACCTATCTTGCTTCCCTATTGGCCAACAGTGCTTTATTGACATATACACAGGTCTTCCCCATCACAGGGTCAAGATGGACAATTTTAGGGACTGTGGAATTTTGATTTTGTGGGACAGAATAAAGAGTGCTGGGCTTCTCTGGTGCCCCTTTGTAAGTTTCTTTCTGTTTCCTCCAGCACAACACAGCAGGTGTGAACTGTGAGAAGTGTGCAAAGGGTTACTACCGGCCCTTTGGTGTCCCAGTGGATGCGCTCCATGGATGCGTCCGTAAGTCTCCTGTAGTTTTGTGAGTATGACAGGCTATGTATACTGCCCAAGGGACCTCGACAGTTGGTTCCCTTGCTAGCTGTGTTATCGCAGGAGATTCCATATTTCCTTTGATCCCCAGAATTCTTATGTGTAAATAATAATGATAATAAATATATTTCATAACAGTTGGGAAATACTATCAAAAGTATCTAGGCAAGCTCTTGATTCAGTGAATCAGTCATAATAAATGTTGCTTCTTCAGTTTTCTACTGCTTTGACCTATAACTTCAACTTTGTCATAATTAACATCAAAACAGCATAGTAACAAAACCCACAAAGGTTTAATAATCATCATGTTGTTTGGCTATCGTTGGGTACTTACTATGCAAGATTGTCTGAGATGATGATCATGGCTGAGACATGTGGGGACAAGTGTGCTTCATGAATACAGCAAGGGACTTGTCACTTAGTGATTATTTTTCCTCCTAGCTTGCAGCTGTGATCCTGAGCGGGCAGATGACTGTGAGCAGGGGTCAGGCCACTGTCAGTGTAAGCCAAATTTCCATGGTGACAACTGTGAGACGTGTGCAGATGGGTACTATGATTTTCCATTTTGCTTGAGTAAGTATCCAGCGTAGATGAGAGTTCCCCTTTCTGGCCCATGGCCAGTCTTTGTGTGTGAACAGTGGAAGACATGGAGGGTATATGAGGAGTTAGAAACAGAACCAAGTAACTTGTATTTATATGAAAGCATTTCCCTAAGTTGCCAAGACAAATTTTAGAGTTATGTTTAGATTGGTGTTGTACAATAGACATCACCATTTTAATAAGTCAAGGGCTCAAATACTGTGAAATTCAATTTGACAGTAATCTGTAAGTGTGACTTAATAGACCTAGTGCCCCATACTTTGTAGGATGGGGGCAAGAAGGTGTGTTTTCTCTTTTCTAGTGAACAAGAGGGCAAGCTGGCCCTCCCTCCACCTTACTACAATGATCTGAATGAATATTTTAACATATTCATGAGGAAAATAGGCTATTAATTGTACACATACTGTATCTCAGAAGAAGTGTGATGTAGTGTATCTTGGAAGAAGTGTGTTGGGAGAAATGGGGAGCCGGGACCGACCTGTCCAGGGCTATCCTAGAGTGATGAAGCAAACAGCAACCATCTCATTGTGGAGACATTCCTACTTTGGATAATCAAATATATTTACAGAAAACAATGTCTGAAGCCAGGGACTCTATTTCAGGCACTTACCCATTTAGAATCTGTGACTGTTGGGTAGGCTCAGCAGATTTTTTTTATGGAATAAGAAAAAAATCAGGGGAAAAACTTAGAAGAAAACATTTTTTAAAAAGCTACTCTCAATTTTACTTAAAAAACAGTAAAATTTCTGTTTAAATAGAAATAACCCTAAATTATATTCGTGTTCAGGCATAGCTATTCTTTGGGCAGAACTGTTACGAGTGATTTAGCAGTTGTGAGCAGAAAAGGCCACCATTTCCTTTACTAATCTGCTAAGAGGCCTGCCTCCGGGTATGAGGCACGTTGCCCACAGAGAGCACAGGGCCTTTCCCTAAGTCAGTCTCTGCATGTCGCTTTTCAGTGAGGGAGGGGGGCCTTCTTCCTGCCCAGTGCGTCTTGGTGGTTCATGCTACCATCTCCTTAATCTGTGCTTTTAAATAAATTATTTTATAGGAATTCCAGTCTCTCCTGTTTACACTCTGAGCCCAGAAGACCCAGAGGCTGGCAATATAAAAGGCAAGTAGCCTCTTTTGGGTTTAATGTCAATGAAAATATTTTGTTGCATTCCCTCTCTGGTTTCTGAGCACACCGCCAAGTCCAAGCGAAGTTCCCAGAGTACTGTGGGGCTTTTGCAGGCGTCTCCTGGCTATTCTCAATTGTAATCTATCTTGGAAATGGCACTACCCAATTCAGGATACTAGCTCAAGCTTGGGTTACAGATAACTGGTTTGCTCAAAAGCCTTTCATAGTAACCTTCCTCTCCCACCAGGCCACCTATGCCACCCACACAAACTTAGTCCAAGCACTGTATCTGGGAGGCAAAGCCAGGAAACAGCAGGACAGGAGTGAGAAGGGCAAGGAGGGAAAGCTGTAAAGGCGCTTTTTCCAGGCCTACAATGGTACCTGGGCTACATCTTCCTAGACAATGCCAGGAGATGAAGCAGGACTCCCTTGGGATGAAGGCAGGGAGGAAGTGACCCTAGTTATCTGTACCTTGTGGAAAGCTGCTTCCACCGATGGCCTGCGGGAAGGCTGGGAACAGGCTGGGAGCACCACAGCCAGAAGCAGGTGCCCTGGGTTGAGAGCAAATGTGTTTAGGAAGCAGCCTTTGGGGTGGGGAGGTGAGCTGCAACCGGAGGACTTAGTGCGGCACCTACATAATGGTCATTTGTTCTACAAGATTCCCTGTTATCAACAAAAGTCAAATCTGATTGTAAAGGCTTAATTAATCATAAATGCGCAGAAAAAATTCCCAGCATTTCTGAACTTCTGTTTCTGTTTGTTGGGACGGGCACTCAGAACTCAAACAAGAACACATATATTGAGACAACACATGTGTATATGTATCTGTACACACACACACACACACACACACACACAATTATGTTCTGATTGACATGCTAGTTTAGTTGGCTTCCTGTTGCTGGACCAAGATGTTTGACAAAAATCAGTTCATAAGGAGGAAAGTACATGCTTTGTTGGCCCTGTTGCTTTGGGCATGATGGAAGAACCTGGTGGGGGAGGCCTGCTCACTTCATGGCAGCCAGGAAGCAAATAGGAAGACAGATGAGATCCAATATCCTGTTTGAGGGCACACCCCAGTGACCTCAATTCTTTTAGCAATGCCCTACTCCTCAAGTGTCCTATCACTTCTGAATAGTGTCTTTCCTGTCCAAGGGTTCCAGAGAGGCCTGATGCCTGGTGCTCACATCCCTGGGAGAGGGGTGAGAAGGGGATGTAGTATGAGTTGTGAGAGGCTCAAAGCCCCCCTGCATTCTGACAGAGGCTCTGCAACCATATAGCAGTCAGGGTCCGGCCTGCACATGGAAAATATGTCAGAGAGTGTGGTTAGAAAAGTGAGGTGTGCCAATTGAATTAGTCCCTCCTACCCCTGAGAATTCTAACCTCTGAGGCCTGTAGAAGATTTTTGTGTTCTCAAGTAGAGCGATTCTTAACCAGGCATGTGCAAAAAAAATTTATTCCTGCCTGTCACTCATGGTCTTAACGTAGGTTTCCGGGCATGGAGCCTGGGCTTGAGTGTTGGAGGCTTGTCCTGACTCTGCAGTTAGGGAGCATCACCTTGCTAGGAGAAGCTCTTAGTTGGCAGCTGTCAAGTTTTGCTGTGGAGGGTCAGATAGGTTGACTTCTGGGCTTCAGGACTTGATGAATTCTGTCAAATGTCTTCAACTGCTCTTTGGAAGGGAACCACAGAGTATACACAAATGAAAGCACTTGACTGTGTTCCAATAAAATTTACTTTTCTAAAAACAGGCATAAATATTTTACACAGAAGTTTACAGACAGCACCCCCCCAACCACAACAGCTAAAGTATTTTACTAGAGACTTGTATAGCCAGTCAAGACAGAAATAATTAGTCTAGAAAATCAGCTCTTCCTGTCCATGGGTATGCCACCTCCTTTGCAGGCCTCCTGGAGATCAAACATATATTTTAAATTGCCTCTTGAGGTATGTCTCAGTGTGGAAAGTGCTTGCCACGCAAGCAGGAACCTCTGTGTTTGGATCCCCAGACTGTGTGTAGAGCTGGGCACAGCAGCTCATATCCTAGGGTTCCTATGGTGAGACAGGAGGTCATAGGCAAGTGTGGTGCACACAGAAATGAGGCTCTGCCCCCAAGAAAGTAGAAACCTTCCTTTGACCCCACATATAGGGTGCATGTGTATACCACTCCATACAACATGCATGCACACGATACACACAGGTTCTCATGCAAATGTAAGAATGCATTTATAGTGTACTGAGGCTCCAAATGACTCTGTAATGATAAACGGCACACTTACTGAAAGTAAAACTAAGTATTTATTGTAGAAATTACTCACAAGATACCAAACAAGTAACCCAGATGAGCCAAGTAGTTTTCCGCTGCTGAACCGGAAGCTGCACTCCGGGAAAAGAGACCAAGACTTCCTGTGTGCTGTCTTTTATGCCTTCCCCCCGTAATGCCCCCTAGCCATGCCCAAAAGTGGGCCTGGCTAGTGATGTAGTTCACCGCCTACGTGCGTATACGTCTTTACGTCCGCCCGTATATGTCTTTAGTCATGCCTAAAGTGGGTGTGGTTAGCGGTGTGGTAAACCACTTTTATTACCTCATTGGTATGCACCTCTAGTAAGTCACATGGTTAATGGTGGCATACAGGCTTCCTCCTACAATTCCCCTTTTAGTCTAAAAAGGACAACTAACTTGTGTCAATGAACAAAATGTATCAAACATCTATCCTATCTAAACCTAAACTTATCTGAACACCCAAATCTGAACACCTCCTTCCAATCCCAACTCTAAAATAATTGAAAACTAACACTAACAGGTGTAAACTATCCTATAATATCAATAGTAGGGAGAGGGGGCATGGAATTCTCAAAACTACTTCCTGCTGAGATGGGACGATGATAATCTCATGGGGACCTGTGAGAAGAAAAATGTTAGTGTAACAAAATCTCAGTAGATCAAACAGTCTCTGTATGACAGGAGATGCTTGATTGAAGTTCCTGACTGGGGTTCTAGTGTTGATTGAATCTCTCATCTGAAGCTCTGGCCAGATTGTAGAAGATGTGCTGTTTCAGTTTCTTGGTCTGGAGATGTGTAGAGTGATGTAGTTTCAAGCCAGTTTCAGGTTAGTGCTTGTCAGGTGGAGTCAATGATGTGGGGCAGTTCAGATGCCTCCAGTCGAATCAGGTGAAGTCAAGGAAGTGGATCCTCATTCTCTTTCTGAAGCAGTTGAAGATTGCTGTCAGGAAATCCCTTGTTCTCTGGAAAACTCAAACATTTAATGTTAACAAAGAAATATTTAAGTTTTATATGTATGCATACTGGAAGAGTTGACAATAGGGAAGATGGTAAACCTGAAGGAAATTAGACTTTTCAGAAAAAGAAATCCACAGATAACAGTCCCTAATTTATTTTTCTTCTGTCTTATATCAATGGCTCTTTGATATAATACAGAAATTCTGAATTTTATTTAAATAATATGCTTGAATTTAGAGTAGGAGAGCCAATCCAACTCCAAAGCCAGCTTCAGTTAAATGAATGGGGACTGAGGTAAGTGAAGAAATAAAGATAAAAGGGTACTATGAAAAAACAATATAGAGAGATTTAGACTTTGATACCACACAGTGAGTTACTGTTTGTTTGATGGTCCTCAGGGTAGCTATTCATTCTTCTTCAGGAATCCATATGTCCAGTATTCTTTGCTGAGTTTACCTGTGAAGACAAAAAACAAAACACTTCTCTTTCCTTTTAGGAGGTCACTTTACCCATGGTGGAATATGAATTTGTAGATGAGCTGTTATTTTCCTCCTCCTGAGATGTCTTCTGTTCTGATCGAATTTTAATTACTTTTGATGGAACCCAAACCTTTTCTTCTCCTGTGGAAACAAAAGCATAACCCCTTCTCAACGTAACACATATCCTGGTTTCCAGACTGAGGTCATAACATCCTTAAAATACACTGGTTGGTTCAGTTCAGATGTCTTCTCTGTAGTCCAGTGTCTTTCTGCTGCAGTTTGTCCTTTTTCATCAGCATTAAGAAAATTCAACGTTAGTAAAGCATTATGTAACCTGTGTTTAGGTGTCTTTGTTTTCCCTGGCTGTTTATGAAGCATCTCTTTTAAGGTTCGGTTAGATCTTTCAATTACCGCTTGTCCTGTGGGATTGTAAGGTATACCAGTTACATGTTTTATATTGTAATATTTGAAAAATTGTTCCAATTTACTGGAGACATATGCTGGAGCATTGCCAGTTTTTATTGTTTTAGGTATACCCATAACAGCCATCACCTCTAAGAGGTGTGTAATAACAGAATCAGCTTTTTCAGAGCTGAGGGCAGTAGCCCATTGGAAGCCAGAGAATGTGTCTATGGTATGGTGTACATATTTCAAACTGTCAAATTCTGGGAAGTGAAATACATCCATTTACAAAAGTTCATTTCTGTGAATACCTTTAGGGTTACAACCTGCTGGTAATGGAGTTTGATTGTAGAATGAGCAACTGGGACAATTTCTTACTATTTCTTTGGCTTGTTGCCAGGTGATAGAAAAATCCTTCTTTAAGCCTTTGCTGTTAACATGGTGTTTCTTATGAAATTTTGAAGCTTCCAACACATTACATACTAATAAACGATCAATTTCATCATTGCCTTGTGCCAGAGGACCTGGCAGACATGTATGGGATCTGATGTGTGTTATATATATAGGATGAGTCCTGTTTCTGATGATTTCCTGCAATTGTAATTCCGCAGTCTCAATGTGCAAGACAACTCGTTCTGCATACTGAGAATCCGTGACTATATTCAGAGGCTCTGTAAAGTCTTTAAGTACCATGAGAATGGCATATAACTCTCCCTTTTGTGCGGAGTTGTAAGGGCTTTGAACTATTTTACTTATATTCCCTGATTTATACCCTGCCTTACTTGATTTGTTTGCATCTGTGTAGAAGGTAAGAACTCCAGAAATAGGTGTTTGCCTCACGATAGGCAGAAGAATACAAATTGTTTTCTTTATGAATTTGATTCTCTCTGTTTTGGGATAGTTATTACTAATACTTCCCAAAAAGTCACTGCAAGCTATTTGCCAATACTCATTATCTTTCCATAAGGAGGAAATTTCCTCATTCGTTAAAGGTACAATAATTTCAGCTGGGTCTTTCCCAGACAGTTGACGAAGCCTTAACTTACCTTTTAATATCAAATCAGAGATCTTTTCTATACATGTTTTCAATTTTTTATTCTGTTTATGTGGCAGAAATACCCATTCTAGAATGATGTCTTCCCTCTGCATTAATATTCCTGAGGGGTATTCTCTAGATGGTAAAATAACCAGAATACAGGCCAGCTTTGGATCCACACGGTCCACATGTGCTTCTAATATTCTCTTTTCTACCCATTCTAATACTTTTTCAGCCTCAGCTGATAGTACTCGTGGGCTGTTTAGGTCTTTATCTCCTTCTAAAGCCATTTTCAGGTGTTTTAAATCATGCCCTTCTACACCGATAATTGTCTGTAATTGAGAGATTTCTCCTAATAGTTTTTGAAGATCATTAGGAGTCCAGTAACGATCTCTTCTGATCTGTACTTTCTGCGGTGTAATTTTCTGAGCATCTATTTTATAACCTAAATAGTTAATAGAATCTCCTCTTTGTATTTTTTCTGGGGCAATTTGTAATCCCCAGCAAGGCAAAGTTTCCTTTACTGCTTCAAACATCTTTTCCAAAGTATCTTTATTTGAATCAGATAGTAATATGTCATCCATATAATGATATATTAAGGAATGTGGAAATTTTTTTATGAATTATTTCTAGAGGTTTATTTACAAAATATTGACACAAAGTTGGGCTGTTTAACATACCTTGAGGTAGTACCTGCCACTGGAATCTCTGTATCAGGCGGGAATTATTATAGGTAGGTACCATGAAGGCGAACTTTTCTCTGTCGTTTTATTGTAACGGTATGATGAAGAAGCAATCTTTTAAGTCTATAACTATAATTGGCCAAACCTTAGGAATTAGAGAAGGTAACGGCATCCTAGGTTGTAGAGACCCCATGGGCTGAATTACCTTGTTGACGGCTCTAAGATCAGTAACCATTCTCCACTTACCAGACTTCTTCATGACAACAAAACAGGTGAATTCCATGCACTAGTTGATTCCTCAATATGTCCAGCATCTAGCTGTTCCTGAACTAACTTCTCCAAAGTCTCTAACTTCTCAGATGTCATAGGCCATTGACCCACCCAGACAGGTTCATCTGTCAGCCATTTTAAGGGTAGAGCTTTTGGTTGCTCTGTAGGTTTGGCACTAGCATCCTGCTTCTGTACAGACTGTACATTTGTCATCTGTTTTCTGTACTGCCTTACTATATTCTTTCTACCACTAAGAGCTTGTCTATAATTCCTAGCTGGTACAGGAGGAATATTAATCTGCGTATTCCATTGCAGGAATAGATCACGACCCCAGAGGTTTATAACAATATCTGCAACATATGGTTTTAACCTTCCTCTCTGTCCTTATGGCCCAATAAAGTCAATCCATCTAACGCTCTGTTTAACTTCAGATAGGGTTCCAATCCCTAAGAATTGAACGTTAACCTCTTTTAAAGCCCAATTGGGGGGGTCAGGACTTCTGATTAATGATAGTGACGTCACTTCCGGTGTCTAAAATGCCATTAATCACCATATCATTTACCTTAACTGATAACTTGGGTCTATGATATTGTATAGAAGTTTGCCAAAATACATGTTTTGTATCTCCTCCTGATATAATTGATTCATCCTCTGGAGCTAATGTATTATCCAGTGCCGTATTATTTATTATGGGCAGTGGATCTTCTAATTGTCCTGGGAGAGGCTGTCTTCCACTGTCACTGGGAATGACCGGATAATCTTTCTTTCTTTCTGGGGCTCGCTTGAGCCCCTGATCCCCATTTCCCAGCTTTAAAGATCTACCTTGTCTATCTCTTATGGACCAGCATTCGTCAGTCCAACGTTTGCCCTTTCTACACCTCCTGTAGAGACCAGGAGGCTGAGGCCTTCTGTTTGATGCATTCCTGGTAAAAGCATTATTTCTAGGAATGCGTTGTCTACAGTTCCTACTAAGATGTCCTATTCTACCACAGTTAAAGCATGTTGCATCTTTATGCCTGTTAAAATTCTTCCTACCCAGGCCTCTATTTCATCACAGGTAGGGTATTTGGCATCCTGGTGCCTCCTCAAGCCTGTAGAAATAGCTTCACCTACCCAAGCTCCCATATCCTGAATTTTACATTCCAGGTTCGCTGTATGTAGGACCCATTCCTCCAATGGTGCTGATCTTATTTTTAATGGCCAAATTACCTGCCTGCATTGAGGATTTGCGTTCTCATATGCCAAAGATTCTATAAGGAGTCGCCTGGATTCTGGATTTGCTACCTGTATTTCTACTGCTCTGGATAATCTCTCTAAAAATTCAGTGAACCTTTCCCTTGGGCCCTGTAATACCTTGGTACAGGTTGCATTATCTCTCCTGTTTCACAAACCTTATCCAAGGCATTTAAAGCAGCTGTACGGCATAAAGACAACATGTTCTCGTCGTATGCACACTGAACCTGCATGTCAGCGTAAGGACCCTCACCAAGAATCTTGTCTTGGGGTACTTCATGACCGTTCTTTAATTCCTGAATCTCTAAGGCTTTCACTTCTTGCCTCCATAAAGCTCTCCATTAAATTTGACAAGAATTTTCGAGCACTGCAGAGGCTAATTGGGCCCAGTCTTTTGGGGTTACTTTATTTACAGTGGCGCATGAGTTTAGGAGCTCTCTGACAAAGGGAGAATAAAGACCAAACAAAACAATAGCCTCCTTGATTACCTTTAGATCCTTCATCTGTATAGGTTCCCAGTGATAAGCAATGGGACCATTTGATTGTTTTTTCGTTGCTGGTTTTTCTGTTACAGATACTGGGAAAACCATAGGTGAACGCATAGCAACTTTAGGGAGATCTTTCTGGCATTTGAGAGGTGTTGGGAAACTCCTGTCCTGACCTATTGCCTTTATGTCTGATTCTGAAGTATCAGATTGAACGTCTTCTAAATCCTGCAGTCTATTCATCATTGTTTCTCTGAGCTCTTGAAGTTCTTGGGACAAATAATTTTCTAAGGACGTCATGGAATCTTTCATTTTTTTGCATTTATCATTTACACGTGATTCCAAATACTTAATATTCTCATCCTTAGAAAGTACCTCAATGGTATGTAAACTACCTTCCACAAATGATATTCTATCAGTTAGTTTGTCATTGCTCTCAGACATGGAACAATTCTTTTCTGTTAGCATTTCAATCTTATGTTCCAGTCTTTGTAGTTTGCTAGTGAAATCATCAAACATGGAACAGTTTTGTTGGTTAAATGTTTCAACATTATGTTCCACTTTTTCTATTCTATCTGTTGAACACATTTTTCCTGAAAGTAATTCAATTTTGTGTTCCATCTCTTTAAACCTGTTTGTCAGACCTACATTATCATTTTTAATATCCTGAATATTTTCTACCAACCCTTTCTTACTATCCTGCAAGGAATTTTGCATTTCCTGAATTCTTTGTATTAAGATTTCAAAACTATCCTGCGATGACCGTATGACCTGTATAAGTTTCGTTCTATTTTTGAGCCATTTCTTTAGCAAAATTATATTGATTATGAAACTAATAATCACCATCATGGGTAGGAAGTACCTTTCACGTAGGTCCTCAACCCTTTCTAAAATCCCATCCATACAAAAAACAAGAAAATTCTTAACATACTGTATCATAATGTTAGCTGACATTGTATAAAGCATTTAATTTTGTTACCAGTGGAGTAATTCAGGCCGAAATCAACAGGCTGCCAGCAAAAGAGCATGTGGCCGGAGTCAGCAGGCCGCCAGTAAAACAGCACGTGGCCTCAAGAGAAATCTCGGAATACCACCTAACCTTACCTGCAGGTAGAAGGTGCTGGTTCCTGGCGGCAGGAATCGTGCCTTGCTGAGTGAAGTGGTGAGGAACTTAGCGAAAGGAGAGTCCACGTGTACCTGGTCGGGCCGGGGAGCAGCCGCTTTTCTGGGCACCTGGATCCGGATTCCAAAACTTTCGACACCAAATGAGGCTCCAAATGATGCTGTAACAATAAGCGACACACTTACTGAAAGTAAAACTAAGTATTTATTGTAGAAATTACTCACAAGATACCAAACAAGTAACCCAGATGAGCCAAGTAGTTTTCTGCTGCGGAACCGGAAGCCGAACTCAGGGAAAAGAGACCAAGACTTCCTGTGTGCTGACTTTTATGCCTTCCCCTGTAACGCCCCCTAGCCATGCCCAAAAGTGGGCCTGGCTAGTGACGTAGTTCACCGCCTACGTGTGTATACGTCTTTACGTCCGTCCGTATACAACTTTAGTCATGCCTAAAGTGGGTGTGGTTAGCGGTGTGGTAAACTGCTTTTATTACCTCATCGGTATGCGCCTCTAGTAAGTCACATGGTTAATGGTGGCATACAGGCTTCCTCCTACAGTGTACTTGTAGAATTGTCAGTCTTAGTGCTGTATAGATGCATATTGTATTGTGTATTATAGGTCTTGCTGTGAAATACACACATAGGTTATATTCAAAGGCTTCATATACTGTGTGGTTTGAGCTGAAGAGCTTGGACATCTGGGGTGTTAAGTCCATAAAGGGTTAGGGAGTGCCATGGAATACCCGTCATTACTAAGGGACGGCTGTACTTGTTAAGGACTCCTGACACCAAAGCATAGACTCAAATGGCTATGCAGGTTTAACTGTTTCTAGGCTTCTCTCTTATCTCATAACTGGATATTATTAGGTTTTCCAGATGATATATATCTCCATTTAAACATTATTAATAGAAAGTAGATGTGTCATAGACTTGTCTCTAAGAGGTCCCTTTAGAAGGCATCAAGGAAGTCTGTTATTCCCTTGGAATGTATGCTCAAGGACACTAGACTGCTGGTGTGTGGGTACTTCTACTCCTCCAAGTTCAAATGGCAGTGATGCAGAAATCCCACAGTTCGCAGCACCCAGGCATCTACTTTATCAGGGAAATTGGGGCAACCTGGGATGATTCTGTAGAGCAGTTCATCAGGCCTGCAGACAGGCCAGCCCTGTTTTATTACAGGGATGGACTTCCTGAAAAAACTGTGGCAAGGTTTGCAATCTCCCACCCACTTTTAAAGAAAGAACTGGTTTCCTTTGTCAAGGTCCTGACTTAAGTCAGTGGCCGGGGGCTAGTGGATGTGTTAGAAAGGGGACACCCCCAAAGGTCCGGGTAATGCTTTAGTGCATGCTTCCAGGGAGTGCCCTCCCCAGGATGGGATTTCATCTGGCAGGTGGCCTGCGACCATCACTGAGGCTTGGCCGATGTGACTTAGAGATGAGCTAATGGCTTATGATTGCTCTGTCGGGAGGCCATATGATAAAATAGAGCTTATGGAATGGTATTTGCTGAGGGGAATTGAAGCTTGACTCTGCAACATAGTCTTTAGTTAGTTTGATATAGGCCCTACCTTGTTCCCATCACCCCTGCTCCCTGGAGCCCCCAGTCACCGGAGATGTGGACAGACAGACAGACAGACAGAAGAGCAGGAGCCCTTAAGACCCATGAGAGGGAGGAACCCAGGGCTAAGGGAGCAGGGGGAAGGTCATCCATGAAGAAATGGAGAGGAGCCAGGGAAGGAAGGAAGTAGGTGGGCAGGAAGTGGCTTCCTGGAGCAGCAATGAAGGCATTTGAGAAGAGTCTTGGAGCATAAAAAACAATTACCTAAGCAGAGAGGCATTGAAGAGAGGCATGGTGGGTAGGAGAGGGGATTGCAGGAAGGCCACAGGGCTGGACTGTGGGAGGTGGAAGTGTGGGGGTGGGGTGGATCCTAGAGCAGATCACAGCTAGGCTTCAGGGGGTGGCAAACACCATGATCTGCATATTTATGATAATCTCACAGTAGGTGACAAGAAAACATGTTGAGAGTGTTGTGCCCACATTCTGAACCCCCAAATCACCAAGAGACCCATTCCAATGTCAAAGCAAAGAGTCTTTTATCATTTAATGAGCTAACTGTATTAACTCAGGTCTTCTATCCCTCTGACAAGGAGCAAGAAGAACCCGAAGGAACTGCGAGGCAGAGAATTTATTGGGTAGAAGGAGGGGAGTGTCTAGGGGTATGCAACAGTCTCAGGACTGGCGCACTTCTGGGCCTCGATGACTTGGCCTGAGTTGATTGGGAAATTGGTTGCTATGGGTTATAGGCCCTCCCAGGATGGTTGCTATACTCAGCAAGCCACTTAAAGCACCATAACTTCTGATTGGTTCCTTGACACATGGAGAGTATCTGACCTCCTAGTGCCTGGGGCAGGTCTGGCAAGGTCAGAAGGCCAGAAACTCAGCAATATGTGCTGAATCAGAGGCTCACATCTTGCTGGGTCTCTTCTGCACCTGTCATGGCTGCTAAAGCAGGGGGCTGGGTGAGGGTCAGGTGCATCTTTTTCTAATTTGCATAAAGGATCATGTGGCCTGCTCTGGTCTGGAAGATTTGGAAGGATCTTTGCTGTCAAAAATGTGAAGGGCTTTGGGTTGTGTCCTGAGGCATTGTGTCACCGCCAAGGGCCTTGACACTGGGAAGTGACGTGAAAAGTAGGTTTGATAAGATCACTGTGAGACAATCCCACAAAAACCCCGAAAGCCAAGTTTGACACACTCTAGGACTGAATTTATGTTGCTTCCTCATCTTAAAAAAAAATAGAAGGAGGAGCCAGAGAGATGGCTGTCAGTAAAGTGCCTTCCTCAAAATCAGGACAACCTGATTCAGATCCCCCAACCCACAGAGAATGCTGGGTACAGTGGTGCTGGGCTGTCTTAGCTGGGGTTTCTATTACTGCTTACATGACCATAAGCAACTTGGGGAGGAAAGGGTTAATTTCATATTACACGTCCAGGTACAGTCCAGCACTGAGGGAAGTCAGGGCAGGAAGCTGGAAACAGAAGCTGATGCAGAGATCATGGAGGGGTGCTGCTGACTGGCTTGCTCCTCCATGGCTTGCTCAGCTTGCTTTCTTATACCCAAGGACCACCCGCCTGGGGTGGCTCCACCCCGAACAGGCTGGGCCCTCCCACAGCAATCACTGATGCACCACAGGCTTGCCCACAGGCCAATCTGGTAGGGGAAGCAGGAATTCCACAGGGACACAGTGGCCTCTCTGACAATCTTTTTTTTTTTTTTTTTTTTTTTTTTGCAGGGTGTGACTGTAACTTGGAAGGTGTTCTCCCAGAAATATGTGACGACCAAGGCAGGTGCCTGTGCCGCCCTGGGGTTGAGGGTGCCCGGTGTGACTCCTGCCGCTGGGGCTCCTATTCATTCCCTATATGCCAAGGTGAGTGGGTAAAACACAGAGATGCTGGCCACCTGCCTCCAGGTTGGACTCCCCTTGAGGAAGCACAGAAGCTTTCTGGAAGAGCAGTGTAGTAGTGACTCTGAGGTATCAGGAAAAGAGAGACAAGACGTCCAGCTGTTTGCACTAAGAGAATGCATGTGTTGTCTTTATTGCCAGGAAAATGTGTGTGTGTGTGTGTGTGTATGTGTGTGTGTGTGTGTGTGTTCATTGCAAGTGCTAAGAGGTCTCTCTCTTGTACGAGGGAGGAGCTTTATATACAGGTTTACAGCACAGTGGAAAAACCCCAGGTAGAAGAGAGCATGTTTTCCTCCTGCTGAATGTTGATGTCAGAGGGGCAAGGTCAGGGCAGTAAGCCAGGACTAGAAAACAGGAAGCACTTGGACTGGAAAACAAGTTGTACTTGTAGGCTGACCAGCAACTCCCAGAGACCCCGTGGGGCTGGGGCCCAACAGCATAGCCTGCGGTTTAACCAGCTACCCCGCTTTATATATGGATGTGACAGCTTTATATATGGATGTGACAGCTTTATATATGGATGTGACAGCTTTATATGCAGATGTGACACTTCTCTGTCCTCTGAGTCCTTTCTCTTGTTCCTCTCGGCCATCCTTCTCCCTGTGGTAGCCAGGTTCTGGGCTGTGCCGTCAGCTCATTGGGTTCAAGTCCTGGCCCTGAAGAGTGGTGCTGTGGGTTTAGAACCTGCCAGGTGGCAGAAGGAGGCAGGGATGACAGGGAACCACCAGGCTGGATGTCTTGGCAGTCCCAGTCTGGTGCTGAGACCCTGGAGCAGCAGCAGCCACCCCATAGATGAACGTCCCGGAGAGAATGAAGTCCAAGCCAGTGAAAATCAAAGCTTCCCTTTTCTACATCCTCGATCTAGGCCACTACCAAAAGGTACAGCCCATGTTGTCGTGGGTCTTCATGCATCAGCTAAGGCAATGGGGCAGTCCCTCACAGACACGCACAGTTCCTGATACTTGATCGCTGTGCAAGGCTGTGGTGAGGATCACATGTACACGGACATGCAAAGCTTCTGGTGCCCAGGAGGGACTGCCCGGATGTTGGTTAGAATTCTTCCATACTTCTGCCCCCTTTCTCTGCATCACTTAAAAAGCCTACAATCCTGGGCCCGCTTCTTTGCCCTGTTTGCCTTTATATCTGAATGCCATGTTCCAGATGTAAGCGTTTCGGGATGGGTCGCGACAGGATGGAACAGGAGTGGGTCAGGTATTTTGGCACTCGGGAGTCACAGAATACTGAGTGTTACACAGCTCAGGTGGAAAGGTATCCTGGAGCTCGGGAGCCAAGGACCACCACAGGTTGCAGTAAGCTTGGCAGCTTACAGCCTTGCCTCAGAGAAAGGCTTCTCCGGTGTATCAGCTCTGCTCCGGCAGGACAGGGTCTTCCAGCTGGGGATGTTCGCCTAGTGTGGCAGTTTTCTACACTAGGTTTCTCGGGCGAAGTTGCTACAGTTCAGCTCTGCTCCTGGAGAGCGGAGAGCAGAGAGCAGGGAGCCTGGAGCAGAGTGTAACGACTCGGTTCTGCCAAGGATGGTTTCCCCTGGCAAGTGTTATAGCGCTGCTCGCTCTGCTCTGTTCTGCTCTGCTCTGCCCAGGGTCGCCTCTGCTTGCTCTGCTCTGCCCAGGGTCGCCTCTGCTCTGTCGCCGCCGCAAAAGAAGATCTTCCCCTGAAGCTCATCCAAAGGTGTTTATTGGAAGGCAGCTGGACCAGCCAAGCTGAACATACACAGGGTTTATATAGGGATTCTTGGGGTTGGGGAAGGTTTTCCAGAGTAGGGATTGGTCCGATTTCAGTGCTGAGCTCAGATTGGCTAGAGCTCTGCTCTGGGATTGGTTACTTTTTTTTTTTGTTTTGTTTTTGTTTTTGTTTTTTTTTTTTTGGTTACTTTTTTTTTTACACAGGATTAGGGTCAGATTTGGCTCTGATTTCAGGGCCAAAGTGTGTTTCTTTCTCTGGTCCTTTTTAGCCTTTTGGCTCCAATTTTAGGGCCAGGGTACATTTCTTTCACTGACTCTGATTCCAGGGACAAAGTGTGTTCTTTGGCATTGGTTTTAGGGTCAGGGTACATTTCTTTGGTTGTGATTGCAGGGCCAAAGTGTGTTTCTTTGGCTCTGCTCAGGGTGTGTTTCTTTGACTGGTCCCTTTTCCCTAAACCAGACCCTTCCTTTTCTACCCCATCTGCTCATGGACTCTCTCCCTTGATGTCAGTTCTTAGCCTTTACCTCACTTACCCACAAGAGGTCTCAGCCATCCCTTGCTACTTACTGTGCCACTTGTCACTGTCAGAAGGGGGAATCTGACCACTCCCTGTGGGACTACGCAGGGCCCGATGTGTGGTGTCGGTGAGAATGTGAGATGGACTGCAGCACCCCAGGACCAAAGGAAAACGGTCACGAGATCATGGGTTGAAGCCAAAAGCCCAGATAAGCCATTTGTTCCTTGTTTTAAGCTGACTCGAGCATTTTGTCTCAGCAACAGGAGTTTGACCAGCACAGCTTGCCTGCTACAAATCAGACTGGTCAATAAGGCAGTGCCTGGAGATGGTCAATACAAGGGGCTTGAGCCTTTGGTCCACAGAGGGCATTTAAATGGCGGCATCGTTTGCACTCACTGAATATGAGACCAGTAATATCTGGTGCAAACAGAGGGAGAAGGGGGTGAGGCAGTCAGATTGCTTTATCCCATGATCCTTTTCCAAGCATTTAGAATGGGTCTGTGATGGGGGTGGGGGTTGCATCTGTAGCCTTCTTTATCTCCCCTTCCCCCCATCCGTGGCATCTTAGGTGTAAACTCCTGGAGTGAGTGGTAGACAAAGGATTTTCATTTACTTTTCTGCAGAATCCGCTGGAGCACAGGACGTACCCACTTAGCCTCTACCCTTTCAGCAAAAGCAAAATATTCGTCGGCTGAAACTGTCTCATCCCCTCTCTGTGCAGCCCTTGTTTCTTCTGGAAAACCAAAAGGGACATCGGGAAGATTTGCACTAATGGAATCAGTCCCATGGCCTTGCGATTTTGATGCTTAGTCAAGCCTCAGTTCTGAAATCCATGGGGCCAGAAGTAGCATAAACACGTCTGGCCTCATGGATGGAGCCGGAAGGACAGATTCGCCTGAGGCAAAATCACAGTGCCACAACCAGGGAGCCACAATAGCTGTGGTAGGTCCTCAGTGCTCTGACAAATATCAGCTTCTACCCCTTGAGAGACGTTAAATGCTCAGGAATAGCACTTCCTTCGTGGAGAGCTGACAATGCTCAGGGATAGCACTTCCTTCGTGGAGAGCTGACAATGCTCAGGGATAGCACTTCCTTCGTGGAGAGCTGACAATGCTCAGGGATAGCACTTCCTTCGTGGAGAGCTGACGACTGACGGACTGTTCATTCTACAGCGCGGCATATGATGGTGCCACTCGCTCTCTGTTTTTAATGGCTGGGGTCACAGTGTGTTTGGACCTCTGCTCCTAAGGTCTTCCAAAGCCATTGGCACTCACTGGAAGCATTATATTGACAAGGCTTGCTCACAGCTTAGGGGTCAGGGCTGGTGAATGATAGCAGACACTGACCCCTGCTGTGAATGACTGTTGCCAGCCTCTGTAGGCTCCTGTCTGTGCTTCCAGGTCCAGGGAGGGAGGCTCACAAGACAAGCTAGGTGGATAAAGCCTGGCTCTCCCCCACCCCTCCATTCCTTCCTTAGTTCTGCTGGGAATGTGAGGACGTAGGAGCACGGCTTGGGCCTTTACATACAAGCTGAAGTTTTTGTTCTTGCATTTCCTCTTGGTGGGAGTATGTGTCCACCTTCCCCGAAGACTGTGACACTCACTGACTGTTGTTTGAGGTGCATAGGAAACACATTGTTTGTTTCAGAGGTGGTGTCCAGGTCCACCCTGAAGTTTGTTGCCTCAAGCTTGAAGCACTCTGGAGGAGTCCACAGAACATTCTGTGTCTGCTCCTTCTCTTGTGCTTCCTTTTTTCTCCTCAAAGGTAGCTTTTGTACCTGTTTTTATTTATTTATTGTGTGTGTATGTATATTTGCTTGCACTATGTGGGTCCCAGGGAACAAACTCAGGCCACTGGGCTCTTTGGCAAGTTCCTTTACTGACTAAACCATCTCTCTGCCTGCTTTTATGTGTGGTCCCAGGGATTGAACTCAGGTCATCAGGCTTGTTGGTAGGTGCTTTTACCCACTGAGTCATCTTGCAGGCCCCTTATGATCCACCATATTTATAATCAAATTAACATTGCCCCAAATGCCCTTTATTTCTTTAAAGGGGGAAAAAGCATTCTTTAAAGGGAATTAAAAGCAAACACTTCTGAGCTGTTCTTGAGGCTTGGATTTGTGTTTTTCATTAAATTAATTGCCTCCAGACCTCTAAAGAACAAGGCTGTACTGTTCTTGTCTTTAGCTTTGGTTCATTCAACTACTCTGTAGTTTTGTTTCATAGAATCAAATCACCAATAAAGACTGACTTACAAAGATGTCTATACACAATCATCAAAACTTACATATTCGTTTGTGTTCAGCCTTCAGCCACAGAAAGTAGCTATGACTTTCTCAGTTAGCTTAGTGATGGCGGAGGGACCCAGGCTTCCCTTTTCCTCCTCCTTTCTGTCTTCCTTCCTCTTCACTTCTCTTTGTCCCCTCCTCCTCCTCCTCCTGGTGGCGTTCCTGACCCGGTGGGATTTGCTAGCGCAGCAGAGGTTAGAGTGGGATGTGAAAACAGCAATTTTCTCTGAGTGGAAACTGAAGGGCTGTGGCGTTGACGCTGCCCTGAAACCCCCACAGTGACCTTTGATGCTCCTGAAGGTCCCCGATTTGAAATGTCAAGGGACACCCCTGGGGAAGCTGGCAGTCATTCCTGGAGCAAACCCGGAGCATGTGGCTAGGGGCTGAGAGCCCTCTGTGCAGTTTTGCCTCAAGCTGGCCCTTAATTTCATAGTCCATCTTCTCCTAAGAAAGCATCTAAGGTGGTTGCTTGGAAACAAAGGCTTAGAGTAGCCTAAGGTTTAACTTCTCCGATGCCCACTCCCAAAGAAGTGGATTGTGAGACACATTATGGGACCTATTGTTGGCTTCATGGCTTTGACTGACCAATCTGTTTTCCTGCAAGAAAGGAAAAATTCCAAAATCCTGGGCAATAAAAACATTGCTTCTGTGATAAAGGGCTCTTTGCACTTGAATTTGCTTCTTGTCTGTGTTGTCCTGAAGGTGAATAGAGTGGCTGTCTGGTGGCCATGTTGCAAGGCTCAAGGTAACACCCATCAGGGACATGTTCAGGTTAGGACTCCAACTAGGGTTTCCAGGGTCACTCATATCCTTTCATAGTCATCTGTTTGGCTTTCTCAGTGGACTAGGCCTGTGCTTGGGGCTAGGAGACAGTGGAGACCATGATGGACAAGCTTCCTGACCACTTGAACATTTGCTCTACATCAGACATCAAGTGACAGGTCACAGCCAAAATAGATGTATATTAAAACTTTTGTTTAAGGCGGGACATAGGGGCACATGCCTTTAAGCACTTGGGAGGCAGAGGCAGGCAGATCTCCAAGAGTTCAAAGCTAACCTAGTCTACATAGAAACTTCCAGGTTTGACGGGACTTTGTAGTGATTATAGTGATACCCTATCTCAAAAAGAAAAAGGGTGTCTAAAGTGTCTTCAAGGTGTATGATACATATGGCATTTGGATTTGTGTTTAGACTCCAGTCCTGTCCCTCAGATGTCTCATTACATATATGTAAATGTCTGAGAGCATTGTGGTCCAAATCACAAACAAGTGGCCCTCAGTCTCTCTCAGTTTTATGTGCCTTAGGAGTGCAGTGTCACCGCCTAAACAACGTGGGGGAAAGCAAATACTTCAAACTGAAAGGACCCAGACTGAAACAAAGGAGAGGGTAAGGCTGTTCCAGAAGCCTGTTACAGTGTTTCCAAGAGCGTGGGAAGGGCTGCCAATACTGGTGTTCGGAATTTGGCAGCTTTGAGGGCGGTGGGAGTAAAATGAACAAGACCCTGCAGATGGAGTGACTCACCATTTAAAACAGAGCATGTGATTAAGGTCAAGTCTTCATTTTCACCTCCAGAGTGTGACCATGTGTCCTGGGGCAGCCTCTGTGGAACCTGAGGGCTGGCATCTGTAACAGACTTGCACCATGTGTGCCCCGACACCTCGATACTGACTTTTCTAACCCATGTGTGCCCAGGCACCCTGATACTGACTTTTCTGTTTGCACTCGCTCCCCTAAGTCAGGAGTAGAAGAAAGAACCTGAATTGGCCAGGTTTCGCCCTCAACCAGGTATGCGTGTGTGCAGAGAGATTTATTGTAAGGAATTGGCTCTGGGAAGTGGGTGCTGGAAGCTCTAAAGTCCACAGGGTAGGTTGGCAGGCTAGAGCAGAGTTGTTGCCACCCCCACCGTACCCCCGCTAAGGTCAGAAGAAATGCCCGGAGAAGGGGTGCCTTTCATTTCTAAAGGAAGTGCCCAGTCTTTTCTCTGGAAGGTTTTGGTGGAGTGGGTGGCACCCACTCACTCAACGAAGGGTCACTGCTTTACCCAAATCTGCCAATTGAAATGTTAATCTCTTCTACACCTCCCCACCTGGTACCTGGCCAACCACCCGGGAGCCATACCCTAGCCAGAGAGGCTCCTGAAACTGGCACAGTCGGTTTCGTTCCCTTGAGGCTCATATGCATGTTTCTACACCCCAAGTTATCTCTGAGTACAATCTGTAACAAGGTCATGATTCTGCCTGACATGATACAATTATCCCACATACTATAGAAAACACACTCACCCTTTTCTCAGAAGAAGATGTGGAGTCCATGGGTGATGTTCCCACTTCTCCTTGCCATCCCATAATTTAAATGTGCTAGCATACAGTCTGTGCACCTGACCTTGTTTGGTAAGAGGTTGAGTGAAGGGAGTAAATAGACTCAGGCACACAACATGCATCCATGACAAATAAGGATGAAATACTGGCAGCAGCCATGCCCTTATTTCTGTACCGGGTCATGCGGTCTTAGGATCGCCTTCTCGTCACTCCCCACCCTGTCGCCTTCAGTATGCACCTCACACAGACGTGCGGCTTCACCAGGTAGAATGGCCCAAGTTTCTTTGTTACAAGGCCCAGTCCAGCACAAATCTTGCCTGATGGGATGGTGAGGGCATGGTGGCATTAGGGTACACCTTACAGGACCACATGTACTACTTCATTGTGGAGTAGCAGCCCCACTTTCCCCTAAGCCATCAAGGAAAATGATCACTGCCATCTTCGTTGATTGCAAAGCTTGAAGGGCCCAAGGTGCAGGTAGTGATCTGAGGTTCTAGTTCGGTGGAATTCTGTGGGCCTTGGTGGAAACGTCCTTCTCTGTGGAACTAATGCCTGTAGGTCTGCTAAGCACAAACTGGGACAGGATGGACGCTAGGAGGATCCCGTGGGTAATGGGGAATGATGCTGTGCCAACTCCATGCCTTGCTTCCTGGACCCATGCATCCTGGGTGCTTGAGAAACAGCATCACATGCTGGGCACACAGCACCATCTAGAGGACCTTACAGACCTAATGACCTCCACTTGGCCTTTCCCACTGCCACTGTGAATATCATGGCAGCTGGTGAGTTATCTAGTCTAACTATATGTTCTGGAACTTGGGTTTGGGAGGAGGATGTGAGGTCAACCTCATTGGTCACCTGACATCCATACTGTGACAATAATGACATGGTCACGTTTTGGGTCTTCTAACTTTAGTGTCAGTTCAGGGCCAGCTCCCAGTAATCTCCGAAGGTTCTGGTAACTTTCTTTCCTCTGTGCGTAGGGACCAGGCTGGAAGGCCATAGACCCCTTTGGAGAAGGCTGGGAAAGATATGGAGTAAACATTTGGGTAGTGTAGGGAAGTCCTTCCTCAGAAGGATCTAGATTCTACATCACTTAGGAATTCTGGGGTCTGTAAACTGGCTCAGGCCTGGGAATTCGTTACTGGGACGTGAGTCTCTGTTCTTACACTTGGAGCTAGTGTTTTGTCACACTACCTAGAGCTGTCCCTCTTAACAGATCAAGTGAGAATCCAGCGGCTTCCAACACTTTTGCTTCTAGGAGCACACAGTGAACGAGCCAGCACCCCGGGTCCCCTGTGTGTGTCCGTCTATTTGGCTGGGCCGTTTTGACTCTTGTCTTCATGGCAATTCTGCCCTTGTTGTGGGTGGGTAATTAGTGCAGACATTTGACCCCTGCTACCCCAGGAGCCTCCCTGCATCCCAGTTAGCGTTCCTTTACATGCATAACATTACATACCCATTTAAAATGGAAAACGCATGCACACAGCTGTTTTGGAGTTTAATATACCTCCTGTGTGCCACACTGTGCATCCCACTTTTAGGCCTTATTGCAGCTTGAGTCTAGAGAGCAGTCTAGAGAGACAGAAGGGTGATGGGTGGGTCCTGAGGAACACTGGCAATCTTTGCAAGGCAGCTGCTTCTTCAAGGCAACTGCAGTTTCAATCAGCATAGCTGCTGATTTTGCCAGATGCTGGCAGAGTGGCTGCTTCTATTGGCAAACAGATTTGTGGACCATGTAGCGGTGTCTTGTTGGTGGACCTGTAATGGTGGCCACACCCCCTTGGGCGTGGCTTCAGGTAGACTGGCAAACAGATTCAGTGTCCCTGTCTGCATCCTAATCTTCCCCCAGATGTTCTCAGGCCACTTTACAAGCTTGTGTTCGTCACTGCTCTTACTGCTGTGAGTATCTGAGATTATCTGACGGGGGCAGTCTTTGGATGGAAGAGTCTGCTTCAGCCTGTGGTTTGAGGGGACTGGCCATCATGGTGGGGAAGGCGAGGAGGCACACACCCGCGCATGCTGATCCCATCGCGTTCACAGTGGCGGAGTGGGGAGAAATGCGTGCCGGTCCTTTCCCGCCTCCTTTGCAGTCCTCAGCCCAGGAGAAATTACTGCCCACATTCAGGTGGTGCCTCCTTCTCAGTAAAAATCTCTCTGGCATGGTGCCCTCTCGACAGCCCTGGGGCTGTTTAGAAGTGGTTCTAAACTTCACCAAGTTGACAATGATGATTACGCTATTCACTCCTTGACTTTCCCTACAGCTACTTTGCAAGGCTGAGAATTCGATTTGTCTTGTAATTCTGCTTTTGGCAATCTCTGCTCGGAGGCTGAAGATTAGGATCTCCTCTGGGAGAGATGTAAGATCTATGGGGTCATTTGTACTATGCGTGAGATGCACAGTCAAATTCTAGAACTCTTTTGCCTTTAATCTGTACAGCACAATGAGAAATAACCAGCTAACGTCATTTACTCATTAGTTGGCAACAAGCAGGCAAAACAAAACAAAAAACCCTCTCAGCTATCAAATACTCAGAATACTGACTTCATACATGCTTGATTAGGAGTGCACAGGAGCAGTGTGTTTGCATCTGTATCATCTGGATTACCACTGATCTTGTCATTGAAGGACACTGTCGATAATGCTTCTATAGGTAGTCAGGCTAGAGAGCCATTTTAATTCCAGAAGCCCCCACACCAATTCAGTGAATGAGGTCATTAGAGTCTGTCCCTCAAGTAAGCTAACTGTATCTGCACTGACAACCGTTTGAAAGAATCTAGGATCTGTGTTTGACTCCAGAGAAACAGATCCAGCACATGTGGACAAGCACGCACGCACGCACGCACGCACGCACACAGATTTAGTTCACACAGTTGCACATTTGGCCTGTAAGTTCAGAATCTGTAAGGAAAGCCAGTAGGCTAGAGATCTAGGAAAGACATTTTTGTAGCTTGAATCTAAAGGCTGCTTGTAGGCAGGACATCTTTATGGGAACAGTCTTTCTTCTGTAAGGGCCTTGACCTGATTTGATAAAGCCCATCATGGAATATAATCTGCTTTTCTTAAAGTCTACTGTGTGTGTGTGTGTGTGTGTGTGTGTGTGTGTGTGTGTGTGTGTCTATACGTGTGTCTGTTTGTGTGCGTATGAGATGGAAGGGATTATAATAAGATCAGGCTGGCCCAGAACTTACTGTATAGCCCAAAATGACTTGAATCGTGCAGGAATTTTCCTGCTTCTGTCTCCCAGAGTTCTCAGATTACATCATATGCACTTGGTCTAGCAATTCTACTTATTTGAATGTTAATTTCATATAAAATACATTTTAGCAACATTGATATTGTTATTTGATCAAATATCTGGCTGCCATGACCTGACCTGGCTGACTCATAAAAACAATAGTCACAGAGATGAAGAACATTTCTTCAGAAAGCTGTAAAGGTGGGAACTTAATCTCCAAACAGAGGCTTGGTAGGACCACAGGGCCAGGAAGGATCCCTGAACAGGCAGACAGGCTTGGTGGGGCTACAGGGCTGGGAAGGCACCCTGGTGGAGATAGCAGTAGATTATCCATGTCTTTGTCCAGGTGCCCAGCACCAGCTGGCAGAGTGGCATTAGGCAAATTTCTCATACATTACTCCGTGGGGGTAGGGCTCTTTACACTGTTACTAATGCTCTAATTCCTCGTCTGGACTCTTTGAAGTTGGGAATGCATATTTCTATAGTCTTCTGCAATGCAGCACCTAGCCATGATACCATTAGGTACAGTAGAATGTTGTCTGCTGGGCTGGTGGATATGGATGGGAGGCAGGGGTGACAGCACACTCTCTGGTCTGCCACTGTGTCTCTCAGAAAAAGCCACAGAGCCTGTTGGATTCCCAGGTCATTTGTTAATGAGGAAACCAGCCTCATTCCACTCCTTCAGTGAGTTTATGACTTCAGTGATAGCAGGGCAAACATTTGCTCCTCATTATCATTCACACTAAAAAGCCCTATCAGAGTTTGTCCCCATAGGGCACTGGCACACAGCCTGCCTGAGAATGAGAACAGAAAGCATGGTCTCTGTTTGGCCCCTCGGAAAGCTCTTGGCCCCAAGGCTTAGTCAATTAGTATTTTTCCAGATCCCAAGGTTACCATGTATAACATCATAGAGGAGACTTGACCTATGGTAGGTTCCTTCTTCAAGGTCTCAACTAATGTGGGAATTTTGAGGCCTTGCAAGTGAAGGTGTCTCTTGCACACACAAACACATGTGCACGTGTGCACACCCACATAATTTTTTTTACTGTGCATGTAATTGATTTTTATTGAGTACACTGACTATACATTTGGCAGTCACAGGTACTAATTCACCGGTACCCATTAATCTAGTATGGAATAGCGGAAGGCATATTTCTCCACACATCTGGGGAGCTGGAACTTGGGACAGTGAAGTTGGTGAGAGCAAACTTGGAGCTAGTCCTCTGCCGATTTCTGTGCTCTAGACCTTAGCAGACAGGTTTGGACTCCGGTTTAAAGAAGGACAAACTGAGGCTTAAAGAGACCAAGTGTGTCACTCGTGCATGAGTATATGAATGCTGAGTGACACGGTTGATGTTTAGATCCAAATGTATCTGACCCCATGGAGGGAAGTGGAGTGGGGGAGCCCTTTGCTTCCTAGACTAATTTAGTGACTTCAAGAATACTTTTTGTTCTTTGTCTTTAGAGGCAGAGTTTCTCTTGGTAGACAAGACTGGCCTCAAACTCAGAGATCTCTTTGCGTCTCCCTCCCGAGTGCTAGGGTTAAAGGCGTGTGACACCACAACCTAGTTTAAGAATACCTTTACCTTCTGAACTTTGCCCTGTAGTTGTGGGATAGGTCCTTCCACTCTTGGAAAGATGGGGGACTATTGGAAGGAAGGAGTTTGTCAGGCCATTCGCCCCTGGCTAGCTTCCCAGGAGCAGGGTCTTCACAGTACAAGTGAGTGACACTGAGTAACTGGGGACCTGTCGGGTTATACATACAGGGACAGAGGGACTTGCCCTAGTGGGAAGAGAGCCTCTCCGCCTCTGCCTAGTGGGTTAGGACAAAGGATTCGGGTGTGTGTGGTGATATGTTGTTTGTGACCTATTTAAGCCACTGGAGATCAAAATAGCAAAGCAGCCACACTAGTTAGCTATAGAAGCCAGCCAATGGTGGCACACACCTTTAATCCCAGGACTCAGGATTAAGAGGTAGATGGATCTCTGTTAGTTCAAGGCCACTGACTACATGAAATTGATCCAGTCCTAAAAGAAACAGCTCACACAAAGGTGATCTCAGCACCTGGGATCACACGCTTTTAATCCCAGCACTAGGGAGGTGGAGGCAGGAGGATGTGGCTGGTCAGAGAAAGGAATATAGGGAGGAGGAGACAGGAACTGAGAGCTTTTGCCTCTGAGGATTTGTGGAGACCGGATTATCGTTTCATTTGGGTAGAGGCAAAATCTACTGGCCTGGCTGCTTTGCTTCTCCGATCTTCAGCCCCAATATCCGTCTCTGTGTTTTTATTTTTCATGCTATAGGAATGACTCCCCCACCAATTCCCAGCACTGCCTGTGTAACTTTCCCCACAACTGTTCACCTGCACTAGACCATGGGAAAGTGAATAGGAAGAGAGCAGGGAAAACCGAGGGCACCTATAGGCTGCCCTGCACTGGAGTTTGTTTGATCCCAATGGGATGTGGCATTGGCCCTCATCCTTAGTGACTCATTATTGCTGTCTCCGCCCCCCTCCCCACACATGCTCTAAGCTCCACCACACTGGAGAAGCACCGAGGTCCTCCTCTTCCATAAGCCTGTCTTGCTGAGCACAAAAGTAACAACAGCAATAAAACTAGCATCCCAAGTCCTGGCTGTGCAGAGCCTCACTCATCTGTCAAGGATTCTTTAATCTATCGAGTATCAGTTCCACTTAAGGGAGGGGAAACTGAGGCTCAGCACAGTCAAAGACATGAATCTAGAATGTAAATTTGTGTCTTTCTGGCTCTATCCGAGGGTCCTGTTGTATGAATAATATAGACCCAGAGACAGATATTGGGGTTCAAGCTGAAGATCAGAGAAGCAAAGCAGCCAAGTCACCAGAGAACTCTTTACCTCTACTAAGGCTGGGGCAATCCTGTCCTCAACGTGGCTGGAGACTAATTTCCTAAGCCTGGATGCCAGTTCTGAGACCCTGCTCCTGTCTTACATTCCTCTCTAGAGCTGAGATTAAAGGTGTGCGCCACTGCTGCCTGGCTTCTATGGCTAACTAGTATGGCTGCTGGGATTAAAGGTGTGTACCACCACTGCCTGGCCTCTATGGCTGTGGCTAGCTTTGCATTCTGATCTCCAGACAAGCTTTATTAAATCATAAACAATAGTATCACCATAGGGTCCTGTCTAGGACACCACCCTGTATTCTGTCATGCCTGAGTCTGATCTAGCTATTTCCTACAGTTTGCCAATGTTCCACTATCGGATCCTATCCAGTACCCTGTGACCCAGTGACTGGCCAGTGTGAATGCCTGCCTGGGATAGCGGGAAAGCAGTGTGACAGGTGTCTCTCGGGAGCCTATGACTTTCCCTACTGCCAAGGTAAGGAAGCCAGTAGCATGTTGGAAGCGTGTCTCTCACCTGAGTGGGTCTAGCCAGCCTCTCAGGAGCTTGTCAGTCTTCCCCAAACGACACCAGCCACCCTAGAGGTTTGGCTCAGTCCGCCCCGGCCAACTTCACAGAAAGCACACACATCATGTGCTCAACCTCAGAGATGATTAGTGT
Source organism: Mesocricetus auratus (assembly GCF_017639785.1). Taxonomy (NCBI): domain Eukaryota; kingdom Metazoa; phylum Chordata; class Mammalia; order Rodentia; family Cricetidae; genus Mesocricetus; species Mesocricetus auratus. Next base: position 43,593,512 of record NW_024429198.1, read on the forward strand.
CTAATGAGAACAGCCAAAATCCCCATTCATAAGAAAATCTGGCTTCCTAGTTCACAGTCACTTCTCTGCATCCGCATGGTGAAAGTGACCCATGGAGTCTGCCCTCCATTTGCTTGGCATCCCCCTTCCCCCCCCGTACATGCCAAGGCATCAGGCTTTCTCTCCCTAGTGGCTTTCAGTGCGAATGCAGCCCGCACAGGGTCTTTGCTGTGGGGCAAGCGCTGTGTTCTGCCCTTCCCCCAACACAGAAATAAGCTGCCCGCATTTCCCCCAAGCTCCACAGTGTGGGCAGCCCCCGGGTGTATTGTAGCTCTGCCTGGGCATTGCAGAGGTCTTTTGCCTGACTTTCCATCTGCGGGAACCCTCCTGCTCCTGGTGACACCCAGGGTCACCATCCAGAGCTGGGTGGAACTGGGTAGAAGCGCACACGGCATTTTCCAGAACTTCCCCGATCAGATTTCTCCAGACCAGATTTTTCTGAGGGTAGAAACTGCAGGGAGCAGCGACAGGACTCGTCCAGAAGGCCCGTGGGTCTGTGTGGGCCGCAGGCCCGTAAGTGCCGTGACAGAGGAGAGTAGCCATGATTATACTAGAGCTGGAGAGCGACTCTGGCCATCCTGGGAGTAGCCCAGGGCTGGGCAAGGTCAGTGTGGAGAACAAGAGGAGAGAAAATGAGGTGTGTGCCGCTAGAGAAAAATGGATCACAGTGAGGAGGGAGAGGGTGGCGTCGTGAGAAACTGAGGCAAAGGTAACACAGAGGAAACGAAGGCAGAAAGGGGAGGGGCCATTTGTAAGGATATACCCTCCTGTCGTGTTCCTCAGAAGCAGGCTCAACCAAGCTGCTGTCAGTATAACCCTGAGACATTGCAGATGCTCAGCTACAGCCTCTGCAGGTGAAGGTGGGAAACACACCAGCTGTTGTCACCAAGAACTTTAGCACAGGAAGGGACAGCGGATAAAGATAATCAATTATCTCTCAGTTACAAAGTGAAGTTAGAAATTCTGTAACTTCTATTGATGGACAATTAATTTTTTTTATTTTAAAAGAGGTGTAATATCGCCCTCTTCTGGAAAATTCTAAAGATGCTAAAAATTTCAGTCTTTCCTAACCACCCATTAGGAATGAAGTTTTATAGGGAGGTGGGGTGTGCCGGAAGGATTGAGGGGGAGGAAAGAATATGATCAAAATATATTGTGTACAATTTTCAAAAATAAGTTAAAATATATATTAAAATAGAGTACAGGAAACATTAAACAAAGGAAGTTGTATTCCCAGGCAGGGCAGACTCGTTGAGTGACAGATGGGTCATTGCAGATAAGTAGCATAAAGACCTCCAGGTGTGCCTTAGTGTGAGTCACACACAGACTTTGCCGCTCATCTGTCAAAAACATAAATGTGGGTGCACTTTTTTTTAAAAAAGCAAAATTAAAGGTTTTTTTTTGAAGTATCAAAACCACCAGCAAGACACTTGTATCATTTCTGAATCATATACAGGGTCCAGCAGTGTTTGTGACCCAGCTGGGACCATTGACTCCAGCTTGGTAAGTAGGGGAATCTATGTAAAACTCCAAGACTAACCCATGTGGAAACTTCCTGAAATTAACATAAACACAGATCCAACGGCTTAAAGAGGCCATGGCTCTTTTTCAATATGTGTGTGTAGTTTGTGAGGTTTATTTTTTAAAACAAGAGAATAAAGTTTATTTAGATTTTTGTCCTACAAACCGAGAGTTAGCTCTTCCTGGAAGTTTCTGTGAAGGTACTGCCATTATGGAGAGCCACCCAGGCTCAATCACTAGCAAAGAACTTGTGACATAAAGATGGCCATTCACAAAACTGTCACATGGTCTCTGTTTCTTTCCATGCAGACACTGTGCTAATTTGAGCAACTTCCTAAGACCCTTAGGACTTGTCTCTCTTCATGACCTCACACGTAGGAATGCAATAGCTGACCCTGGAGGACAAGGGGCAGGAGATTCTGCTCTTCCTGCTATGGGGTTTGATGACACGGAAGCCAGGAAGGCATTTGACCTCTCACATAAGTACTCATCACATCAGTCTCCCCTGTGAGAGGCTCATAGTTGTCAGTAAACGTATGGTCTATAGAGTAAAGACATTAACAGATACTGGCAGTTTGTGTGTGCATGTTAGGTGTGGGTACGTGTACACATGCATGTATTTGGGGATTAGAGGCCAATCTCACATGCATGGGCTTGTGTGCATGTTAGGTGTGGGTACGTGTACACATGTATGTATTTGGGGATTAGAGGCCAATCTCAGATGTAATTCCTCAGGGATCATTCACCATCTTCTTTCAGACAAGTCTCTCACTGGCTCTTAGATCACCAAGTAGGCTAGGCAGCTAGCCAGTGAGTCCCAGAGATGTGTCTGTCTTCACCTCCCGGCACTGGAACTACTTGCCATCCTGTCTGTCTTTTTAAATGTGGGTTCTGGGAATCAAACTCGAGCCCTCACACCTGCAAGAAAAACATTTTAGTGACTGTGGCATCTCATCAGACATGACAATGTTTTAGACAAGAGAGATCTTAATATTTTCCTTTCTCTGTACTCTTAACCAATTTGTTGGTTATTCATGTAAAATGCAAGTATGTACTGAAAAGTTCAGGGGCTGGAGAGATGGGTCAGTAGTTAAGAGCACTTACAGCTCTTACAGAGGGGGTTCAATTGCCAGCACCCACATGGTGACCTACAGCCATCCTTAACTCGAGTTTGGGCACCAGGCACACACATGGTGCACACACATGGTGCACACACATACATGCAGATAAAGTACTCAAGGCACACACATGGTGCACACACACACATGCAGATAAAGTACTCAAGGCACACACATGGTGCACACACATACATACAGGTAAAACACTCAAGGCACACACATGGTGAATATACATACATGCAGATAAAGCACTCAAGACACACACATGGGGCACACACATGGTGCACACACATACATGCAGATAAAGTACTCAAGGCACACACATGGTGAATATACATACATACAGGTAAAGCACTCAAGGTACACACATAGTACACATACATATGTTCAGGTAAAACATTCAAATATATCAATTATACAAACATTTTTTAAGTTCAGAAGGCTCCTTAAAGCAACCGTGTGCTTTAGCAAGTCCTTTGACTTATCTTTCACGTCCAAAATTTTATTTTGATGATGACACATGCTTGAAATAGGTCTTAATTTGAGATGCCAAATGTCAGTTTGATTTTCATTTTAAGGGATATTGCCAGTGCAAGCCTCATGTTGCAAGTCCTACGTGCAGTGTCTGCAAACCATTGTATTGGAATCTGGCCAAAGAAAACCCCAGTGGATGCTCAGGTGAGATGTCTCCTGAACTGCCAAGTCCTGCCATGCCATCGCCTCTTTATTTCTGTCTTCTCTGTGCCCGCATTGACAAGGGAGCGCTTTTTAAGCCAATTTGACTTGTTCAACATGCTGCATAATACTTTGGTGTACTCCACCTCCATTCTGCCAAATCTGACAAAGATTTATGTATACTGTTTCCATGTGGTAAATGACTGTGAACTCTTTGTATTTGTAAACCACTCTTTCTGGCTTAATTTTATGCACATAAGCAATGGCATCCAATACTGCACCTTTGTTTTATACAATTATTAAATCCAGGATACCAAGTTTAAAACCCACACTAAGAGGTCTAAGTGAAGTGACTATCTTTGGGTAGAGTGTATTTTTATACAGTCATGTCAATAATGACCTTGACATTGGAAACCTTTATAAACCATGTGCTGGAGCAGCCATAAGCCAGCCATTACTCTAGGTGGATTGCATTGATTGACCTATCCTACTGACTTCAGAAAGCAATCTTCTTTTAGACTCAAGCAGTGCAGACTGAAGGTTGCTTAAGTCCACAGGGAAGCCCAACCACATGAGTTGTATTGTAGGCATATGATGTCAGGAGAGCCAGGGAATGCTTCCTGTGAAACCCCTGGCTCATAGACACTCTCTTTTATCTTCACAGAATGCCAGTGCCACGACGCAGGGACAGTGAGTGGAATTGGAGAGTGCGGGCAGGTAACATGGGTCAGTTTGTCATGTGATGACTGTAGGGTGCTGCTGTGGTTGACTGTGGGGTCCCTGGAGGAGGGTTCAAGCCCCGTGCTAGTTATCCTGGCCACGGGCATACTCTTCCGTTCCTGGTTACGCTGCTTCCTATTGTGTGTTGAGCCTGTTTTCCAATCCGAAGGTTAGTAAATCCTGTGCATCAAATGCTGCACTTGACTCATTTCTTCTACAGGGAGATGGCGACTGTAGCTGCAAAGCTCATGTAACTGGTGATGCCTGTGATACCTGCGAAGATGGGTATTTCTCTTTGGAGAAGAGCAATTACTTTGGCTGTCAAGGTAAATACACATGGCAGGGTTTGAGCAAGGGAAAGTGCTGGAGGACAAGGGCTGCCAGATCCCGCCAATACTGGCTGCAGCTGACTTATTTATTTATTTTAGCTTTCTACAAAGTGTTTTACTTGGTCTTTGAGAATTTCACACAATACATTTTGATCATGTTCTTTTCTCTTCCCCAACTCCTTAAAGATCTTCCCCCACCTCCCTACCCACCCAACTTAACATTTTTAATTTTTTACATTTAAATTAGAAACAAGCTTGTTTTACATGTCAATCCCAATTCCCTCTTCCTCCCCTGCCTCCCACCAAAGCCCTATCCCATCTCCTTTCTGCTCCCCAGGGAGGGCGAGACCTTCCATGGGGGATCTTCAAAGTCTGTCATATCATTTGGGGCAGGGCCTAGGCCCTCTCCTGTGTATCTAGACTGAGAGAGTATCTCTCTATGTGGAATGGGCTCTCAGAGTCCATTCACGTACGTGGGATAAATACTGATCCACTACCAGGTCCCATAGGTTGCCCAGACCTCCAAACTGACATCCACGTTCAGGGGGTCCTATTCTGGTTTCCCAGCTATCAGTCTGGGGCCCATGAACCCCCCCTTCTTCAGGTCAGCTGTTACTGTGGGTTTCTCTAGCCTGGTCTTGACCCCTTTGCTCATCAATGCTCCCTCTCTGCAACTGGATTCCAGGTGTTCAGCTCAGTATTTAACTGTGGGTGTCTGCTTCTGCTTCCATCAGCTACTTGATGAAGGCTCTAGGATGGCATATAAGGTAGTCATCAATCTATTGGAGAAGGGCATTTAAGGTAGATTGTTAAGCAATCTAAGCAATAGTGGAGGTCATCCTTGTAGGTCTCTGGACATTTCCTTAGTGTCAGATTTCTCTTTAAACTTATAATGGCTCCTTCTATTATGATATCTCTTTTCTTGCTCTCCTCTCTTCTTCCCCTGACTCAATCTTCTTGATTCCTCATGTCCTCCTCTCCCCTCCCCTTCTCCCCTTCTCTTTCTCCTAACTCCCTTTCCCCTTCCCCCATACTCCCAATTAGCTCAGGAGATCTTATCCCTTTCCCCTTCTCCAGGGTACCATGTATGTCTCTCTTAGGGTCCTCCTTGTTTCCTAGCTTCTCTGGTGGTGTGGATTGTAGGCTGGTAATCCTTTGCTCTATGTCTAAAATCCATATATGAGTGAGTACATACCATGTTTGTCGTTTTGTGACTGGGTTACCTCACTCAGGATGGTTTCTTCTAGTTCCATCCATTTGCCTGCAAATTTCAAGTTTCCAATGTTTTTTTTCTGCTGAGTAGTACTCCATTGTGTAAATGTATTACATTGTCTCTATCCACTCTTCAATTGAGGGGCATCTAGGTTGCTTCCAAGTTCTGGCTATTACCAATAATGCTGCTATGAACATAGTTGAACAGATGTCCTTGTTGTATGAATGTGCATCTTTTGGGTATATGCCTAAGAGTGGAATTGCTGGGTGTTGTGGTAGATTGATTCCCCTTTTCCTGAGGAATCTCCATACTGATTTCCAAAGTGGCTGTAAGAGTTTGCACTCCCACTAGCAGTGGGGGAGTGTTCCCCTTTCTCCACATCCTCTCCAGCATAAGCTGTCATTGGTGTTTCTGATTTTAGTCATTCTGACAGGAGTAAGATGGTATCTCAGAGTTGTTTCGATTTGCATTTCCCAGATAGCTAAGGATGTTGACCACTTTCTTATGTGTCTTTCAGCCATTTTAGATTCCTCTACTGAGAATTCTCTATGTAGTTCTGTACCCCACTTTTTAATTTAATTATTTGGTGTTTTGGAGACTTGCTTCTTGAGTTCTTTGTAAATTTTGGAAATCAGCTCTCTGCCAGATGTGGGGTTGGTGAATATCTTTTCCTGTCCTGCGGGCTGCCGTTTTGTCTTGTTGACTGTGTCCTTTGCGGCTGACTTTCAAGGACAGTGCTTACATACTCTGTCTTGAGAACTTGTCCAAATATTCAGTAATGCTTGGTCATGCATGTAGCCTAAATTATTAGGGTTCCCAGACAGAAAATGACATTGGAATTCAAGATTTAACAATAGCAGTTAATTATCTGGTGGGGAGTATGTGCAAAAAGTCCATTGCTGCAGGGAGTTATTTTAGTAAGTTACTTCAAGCTCTGACCTTGAATCAGAAAAATACCTGGGAAAATGGACTCATGTATTTTTCTCTAGAGGTAACCAGCTATTTGTCTCCAGGGGCAACCAGATGCTTTGAATTTTTTTCCTGGAATCTAAAATTAGCTTTCTGTGTAAAAGGCTGTCTTTGTGACTAAAAATCCTATATCAATCTGAATAATGTAAAATATCCTTGTATTATTTATATTCATCAAATTGCAGAAATCATCTTCCTGACCATCCACAGCTATATGTGTGCCCAGTAAGTGTAAAACACACCACCAAAGGGCTGTGGAAAGAACATCTCAGCTGTTTTTATTAGGGAGGTATAGTAGTAGTACTTGAAAAGTTCCAGATAGAAGCAACCAGTCATTTGCAATCAGTGGCCCTATGGCTTTGCCAAGTGGGGCTTCCCAATAGGGAATTATACATCTGTCAAGTTGACTTGTTAAATGCTAGTTGTCACTGCTGTATATTCTCATGGCCTCTTGCAATCAGCAGCTCTCGGCAATGGATGTGTATGCCTCTGTGAATGGAGGCCAGAGGCTCATGTCAGGTACCTCCTCAGTTGTCTCCACCCCGGTTTTGAAGACAGGGTCTCTACTGAATCGGGAGCATGCCCTGATCAGCAGGTCCCAGGGATCCTCCTGTCTCTTCACCCTCGGCACTGCCATTCTTTCCAAGTCTGTGTCGGAAACACTTCACTCACTGACTCCTTCTCCCAGACTACTTAACCATGGTTAGCTCCTGGGCTTGCCTTGTGCTGGACAATAGCGTTACCACCACCACCACCACCCCCACGCCCCCCACCACCACCGGGAACCTTTAAGGGGACAGACCGTTTTTGTTTAGGACATTCCTGCTTGATATAACGGATGGTGGAGGAAACAAAACATCCACTACAGTGCTGAGAATATCCGAGCTGTTTCTCATGGGGAGGAAGCATCTGGCAGGAAGGTAGTTTGGTAGTAACCCAGCTGTTTCTTGACTTTTAGGGTGTCAATGTGACATTGGTGGTTCGCTCACCACCATGTGTAGTGGGCCCTCAGGAGAATGCCAGTGCCGAGAGCATGTTGTGGGGAAACAGTGCCAGAGGTAAGTCTTGGGGAAGTTTCTTTACACACTCACGTTATTGAGGCCACCTCACTCACACCTCCCTGTCTGTGTCTATCCTGAGGTAGAGAGGAAAGAAGCAATCCTAAGGAGGCAGAGGAAGCTGTCAATATAACTAGAGCCTAGACATGTGACCATGAACTAATTAGAACAGGAGATCAGGATGCCCACAGAAACCAATTCTGTGGTACAAGTTATGAAGCCCCTACACCCCAAAGTCCCCAGACCTGAAGTGAACAGATGTAAGACACCAGGGTGCACTGTACCAGTTGGAAGCCGAAGCTTCTCTACAAGCCACAGCATGCAGGCACCAGACACAGAGGGCCAGGTTTCTGGACCAATGGCATGCAGTGCCTGTGTGTCTCCCTTGAGAGAGTGAGTGAAGTCTGGTAATTGGAATAAGGTGGCGGGGAAAGTCTTGAAACAGAAACGACTGGAAAGGAGTGCTAAGAACAAAAGCGTGAAGGGTAAATGCCTGGAGGTGGGGAGTATATGCATATGTGTCTCTGGGTGTCATTATCCTACTGTAAGTTTTTCCTCAGTATAAAGAGGAGAAATTGAAGTCTAAACTCTGAGAAAAGCAATGTTTTCAAAATCTCAGGCACCTTCCCCACCTGCTTCATAAATAGATTAATTAAAACACCCATTGGCGTAGTTCTGAGTGCCGTTGGCTGTGACTGTCCCTCTATCTCCTACACTTGGATTCTAAAAGTCAGGGTCACCTGGCTGTGTCCTCTCTCAGTCTCTGTCAGTGTCCCTTGTGGCTGGGCATTCCAGGAGAAGTGACATGCAGAAGCACAGAAGAAAAATAATGCAACTCAACAGTTAACCTACCTACAGATAAAAACACTGACTTTTCTCATCTTAGCACACAGGAATATGTTCTGAAATTTACAATACAGCCTTTGATATGCTAGTAAATAGAAACTGGAAAAAAGTGGGGGTAAACCAGCAATGTGTGTGACAAAATCACTTTGCCCAGATGGGCAAACCTCGAGTCCTTGGTTCTAAATCTTTCCAAACATTAGCTCATTCATATTTCCTTATAAGTTTAGGAGGATTTCACTGTGTTTTCTATCTAATTTTTGTGGTCATAAATATATGTTAATTTTAGAAATTTCAATAAATTCATAAAAATAAAAAGGCAAAGAAAAATCTGCACTGTACCACATTAAGATAGCCTTGCAAAAATATTTTTGGTATAATTTTGTCTAGGAATAAAATTTAGCATTTTTCATGCAAATTTTAAAATCAATTTTTCCAATTGTATATATCATAAGAATTTTTATAACATTAAAATGTCCTAAAATATTAATGCCTATAGAATGTTTTATAATTTATAATTTTGGTTCAGTCATGTTGCTTGCAAGTTGTCACTGCTTTAAACATGTTTGCATTAATTCCTTAGAATGGATTCCTGGATGAATTACTAGGACACTGGGCCAAGCACTCCTACTGGACACTTGTAAATCCTCTGAGGGGATGCAAGCATTCCTCTCAGTGCTCACAGTACAGGGGCATGTGTTGGGGGGAAGTCCTTTGTCAATTAAGCACTGCTGGCCAATAGGAATCTAGATAGGCGGGACTAGGAGTCCAGGAGGACTCTGGGAAGGAGAAACATAAGAGAGTCAAGATGTAACGCCATGGGGTAGGAAGCCCGGAGACCTCTCTGGTAAGAGACATACTTAGATGAACAATTATGGGGTAATTACTTAAGTCAGAGCTAGCCAGTAAGAAACAAGCAAGGCCAACAGCTTCATAATTAATATAGCCTCCTGTGTGTTTATTTGGGACTGATGCGGCTCTGGAACCAGGATGGCGGGAAGGCTTCTCTCAAGGAAAAGGTTTCCCTTTACAGGCATGGCTTTTATTTCCATTGAATGATGAATCTTTATGTCTTTAAATCCGCTAAGTGTTATTAGCTTCTTACCCTTCTTGCCAGATTGGAACATATATCCGTGTGAAGAACTAGAATAGTTTGAGTGTAGAAGCCACATATCATAAGGCATTTTTGAGCTTTCTTTGTGACTGCCACAACTGGACTTGTCAAAGGAACCCACCCATTAACCTATAGATGGCTCAGAGGGGAAAGGCACCTATTGCCAAGCCTGGCCACCCAAGTTCAATCATCAGGACCCACACAGGGGGAAGAGAGACCCAACCCCAGCAAGTTGTCCTTTGACCTCTACCAGTGATGGTCTGTGCACACATGTGCACAGATGCTTATGCACACACACACACACACACACACATACAAACACACAAAAATAAACACGACTATGATAAAAATTATATATACATGTTTAGTATATAAACATATTAGCAACAGTGCCTGGCACATAGTTACTGATGCTTGTAAAATATGTGAATATGAATGTGTGAAGGACTGAGTGAATGAGCAAATAGTAAGTTATTTATTAGAATTTATTAATTGTTGGCAACCATTGGAACACAGTAGAGGGTATGTTGAGGTCCTCATGACTTGACTTCCTCAATTTAGTGCTTGGAAGGAGTGGGTACTGGATGTGCTCTGTGCCAATGTTTGCCTGAATAAAAGAATGACTTAGAGAAAGAGTGGGAACAGCCTTCCTCTGTTCTTATTTAATGGCTTCGTCAGCTGGCGGCACTCCTTCAGCAGTGTCTATTAGGAAAGGACATCAGGTTACCAACTAACCTAACTTCTATGTCCATGTTTGTTTGTGATTTATCAAGGCCTGAAAATAACTACTATTTCCCGGATTTGCACCACATGAAGCATGAGGTTGAAGATGGCACTGGAACTAATGGAAGAGACCTGCGGTTTGGATTTGATCCCTTGGTATTCCCCGAGTTTAGCTGGAGAGGATATGCCCCGATGAGCTCAGTACAGGTATATAGTCAGAGGGCCACAGCTCATTGCAAGGGGCTCACACACATGTCTACAATAGTGTCACAGACCTAACGGCTACACTGCCCCAGAGACAGGATTTGTTTTATATTGGCCAGGTTTGGTTTGAAGGCTAGGCTTGGAATTTAGTATGGGGAAAGATTTTAACTCATAAGCGTGTACTTGGATTTCCTAGATCATTGCTATTTTAATTTAGCCACTAAATCAGAAAATGAAGAAATTAAAGCAAGTATTTGTCTCTGGAGGCTTTTCATAGATAGAAGGAAATTTCATAAATGGTATTAAACTATATTAAAACATAGAGGCCATGCTTTTTTAGTGCCATTTTGGAAAATAAAAATGGGTTAACTTGAAGACTTCTACAAAAGCTAGCAGCCCCTCCATCTGGCAGTCCTGCTGTGTGACTCAGGCTGGCCTGAGCTCTAAGTCCTCCCTGTTTCTGTCACCTACATGCCCGAAAACCAGCTATGTGCCACTCCCACTGCTTGGTGTTACTGATTTGGGGCGGTGCTTATCAAACTCCTGAATTACTCCATGAGTGGGGACTAAGGTAAAGGAGGCACTTTGGTGTTGCATTGCTTTTCTTTTCTTTCTCCTCTCCTCCACTCTTCTCTGCTGCACCCATGTGGCTTGCCTTCACGTTGGAGTAAGAGATGTGTACATAAGTTGTTGACCTTGAAGACTTACACAATATTTATAGCCAAACATGTAGAGCCATTGAGCAGTTTTCATCCTCAGACCTTCTCTTCAAGACTGGTCTCTTCAAGCTGCTTCTAGGTAGATGAAGTAAATCACAGTAAGAGACGGGATCTGACAGCCATGCTCACCCAGGTTAGGACTAGTCTGTAGAGAACCTGGGCCAGTCCATTGCTCTCTCGCAGCCCATTGAGGGCAGGTGCACGGGGAATGGTATGCTTACACGTGAGTACAGGTACCTGCAGAGTTCAGACGGTGTGAAGTCCTCCACAACTGGAGTGGCAGGAGGCTGTGAGCCACAGGACTTAGTACTGAGAACCAAACCATATTCTCTCCAAGCTCTGAACTGCATCAGCACCAATTCTATTTCTTTAGTGGACATCTTCATTATTAATGAAATTATAGTGGATTCATCAAGTCCTGATAGGGAGTGACTATCACGGCCTGGTCTAGGTGTTCTTAGAGGTGTTTGAAGTTTGACAAAATATTTGGTTGACCCAAAGAAATTCATCTCTAACCATGTTCTTTGTGAGGAAGTCTTTGGGTCAGAGGACCTGTAACCATTTTCTTTACTCTTTGAAGACATTCTTTCACATTTATTTCCCAATTGGAATCAAAACTGAAAAATGAATTCAATCAAACTCTTAGGGCTGGTGGGAATTTCTGAGTGGGCAACATTCGCAGCCTCTGTGTCAGAGCTGGAGATGGTCTAGAATTGAGTCTATGCTGCCTCCGTGTCCATTCAACACATGTTCTTTTCATTGAAACCAAGCTAGTTGGGAGAAGGATGAAAAGAATCATGGCGTAAGAATTCCCACACCTTGTGAACTTCACTTGGGCCACAACTGGATCTGGACTTGTGGTTTATGGTTTTGTATGAACGTAACTTATTCTCAGGGCTGGAGGGATGGCTTGGCAGTTAAGAGTACATGGTGGCTCAGAAGCATCCCTAAATCCAGTTCCAAGGGATCCCATACTCTCTTTTGACCTAAATGAACATACATATATGCTGGCAAAATGCTTATACACATACAATAAATAAATGATAATTTACTGTTCTATCAATTCTTATGGAGCGTTGTGTGACCCCAGAGCCTGAAAACACACGAGACCTCTCCTCTAGTTTATTGATAAAAGCTTGAGGCAAAACTTCTAAGACAAAACAGGAATGTTTAGTTGCATCTAGGTTTTTAATCACACATGTGTTTGGGGTCCTTAGTCTTTGCTGTCCCACCATTGCTGTCTGCAGCCATTTAGATGTGAAATTATACTTGTCAAGTGGGGCTTGCAGGGGCTTCTCTATTGAATGGTGGTGTGAAATGACACACTTTCCTTTCCTTCTCTCTTCTGCCTTTGATTTTTTCCCAGTTAGTGGTGGTTGCCCCTGTCACTGTGGCCCTCTTAAACTAGTCCATTCTGTCTGCCTGGCTCCAAAAAAAAAGTCAAAAGGGAACCCTAGTTGCTGAGGGAGTGAATTCCACTGCAACTGGAATTGTAAGTGATTTGCTTTCTTGTTAGGCCTGCCTATTTCTGCCTAGTTACTTGATACTTATTAAGTATGTATGCATGTGTGTGTGTGTGTGTGTGTGCGCACACACACACACACACACACGTCTTACAAATCTAACAGGGAAACTTAAATGAAACCACTGGTTTGCTGGCATTTCTTTGCAGCCACCTTTCTCTTCTACACTTCATGGATTTGGGGGTTACTTTTCAGAATGAAGTAAGGATAAGATTGATTGTGGGGAAGTCAAATCTCTCCTTGTTCCACATCATTCTGAGATATGTCAACCCTGGAACTGAAGAAGTATCTGGCCGCATCACTGTTTATCCGTCCAGGGCAAAGTTGGGTAGGTACAGTTTTAAGCCTCTTACTGTGCCTTTGTTGTTGTTTTGCTCTTTGGAGACAGAGTCTCACGACATAGCCCAGTGCTGGATTGGACAGGCATGAGCCTCTACACCTGGCTTCACGTCTTTCAGTTAAAGAAGGATCAACATAGCATTCATTTTGTTTTCACAAAGTCCGTCATCCTTAGAAAGCATTAAGCCCATGACAAGATCTGATTGGTTGTCTCTCTTGCATGCTGTTCCTTACCATCTGATTGGATGGCTCTGTTGCATTCTTCCTTACCATCTGATTGGATGGCTCTGTTGCATTCTTCCTTACCATCTGATTGGATGGCTCTGTTGCATTCTTCCTTACCATCTGAAGGCTCTCTTGCATGCTCTCTGTTACCATTGCTTTTTCCTCACTTTGTGCTCTTTCATTTTTGCTGTTAAATTAGCATTCATTGTCATTTAAAATATTGGCTATACTCCAACCTCAGGGGTCATGATACCTTTAGAGATACAAAACAGATCTGTGTAGATAGATCACTCATGGGGAAGTGGATGCCATCTTGTTTGGCATTATTTGGGAGTTGTTGGCCTATTGCCCTTAATTCTCCCATGGTTTCAAGCAAGAAGAAATAGAGGGTGACTGGAATTTTAAAATGAAGGTCAGAAAGTAGGAAATGCAGTAGAGGCCCAGAGACTTGCAAGCTTACTTTAGAGGTGAAGACTTCCTGAGCAGAGAGGGTGTAACTCACAGAAGTCAGGGGCAGGGCCTGGAAACCTATCTTCCCTGGAACTAGGCCTTCAGCCAATCCCAGAAACAGACTCAAGAAGTCATTTGTAATCCTGAAGGACACAGAATGGCACTAATGGAAACCTGACTCCGTACTGGGATGTCAAGTGTCCTTATTTCACACCCGTGGCAGAGTTGGAGGTGAGAGAGGTAGAGGTGCTTTTCCCAGGGTGGCCCAGCCAAGCATGAGTGGCTGGAGGCTAAGCCACTCCCAGCCACTAGAGAGCTCTAGAGGGCAGGATCTCTTTAATGCCAGGAGCCTAAGCATTAGTGGCCTCACACAGTAGGAGCCTTGTGGACTGAAGAGACCAAACCATACAAGTGCATAGCTGGTCTTTGTAGACAGGCTGTAGACTCCAAGCTCGTCCCGACAAACCCCTCTGCTCCTGGGTGGTGTCAGTGGTCTGCCCTCTGTCTGTCCACACAGGCCCCTCTGCTCCTGGGTGGTGTCAGTGGTCTGCCCTCTGTCCACACAACTAGAATACATTTTGGCTTGTTCTCCTGCTCTCTGAGACAGTTTCCCTAAGTCTGAATCAGGAACCCAGTTACACGGTCCTAAAGTCATGTATGCCTCCTCCCCTCTACCACTGTCCACACTTTAGTCCCACTGTCCACACTTTGAGTCCCAATATCCATGCTTCTAGTCCCACTGTCCACACTTTGAGTCCCACTGTCCACACTTTGAGTCCCACTGTCCACACTTTGAGTCCCACTGTCCACGCTTCTAGTCCCACTGTCCACGCTTTGAGTCCCACTGTCCACGCTTTGAGTCCCACTATCCACGCTTCTAGTCCCACTGTCCACGCTTTGAGTCCCACTGTCCACACTTTGAGTCCCACTGTCCACACTTTGAGTCCCACTGTCCACGCTTCTAGTCCCACTGTCCACGCTTTGAGTCCCACTGTCCACGCTTTGAGTCCCACTGTCCACACTTTGAGTCCCACTGTCCACGCTTTGAGTCCCACTATCCACGCTTCTAGTCCCACTGTCCACGCTTTGAGTCCCACTGTCCACACTTTGAGTCCCACTGTCCACACTTTGAGTCCCACTGTCCACGCTTCTAGTCCCACTGTCCACGCTTTGAGTCCCACTGTCCACACTTTGAGTCCCACTGTCCACGCTTTGAGTCCCACTGTCCACACTTTGAGTCCCACTGTCCACGCTTCTAGTCCCACTGTCCACGCTTCTAGTCCCACTGTCCACGCTTTGAGTCCCACTGTCCACGCTTTGAGTCCCACTGTCCACACTTTGAGTCCTACTGTCCACACTTTGAGTCCTACTGTCCACACTTTGAGTCCCACTGTCCACGCTTTGAGTCCCACTGTCCACACTTTGAGTCCCACTGTCCACGCTTCTATTACCACTGTCCACACTTTGAGTCCCACTGTCCATCCTTGGATCTGACTCTGCATTCTGACCTCTCATGTCTCATGTCCCCAGGGAAGTAATCCATGCTTGCTGTGTTCACTGCATTGCCTGCACAGCCCCGGCCCGGCACACAGTATGCCTTTGCAAATGTCTATAGAATGAGAGTCATGCAAAGATTTGATGCAAATATCTCCTCTCAAGAAGACCCTCAGACTCAGGCACTAGATGTTTGTTGGCAGAAGAAATGCACAATATAATCCTGGAAACAAGTAAATAGAAAGCTGGGTATTTTCTAATTGCAAAGTGAATGTATTCTCATGAATAAAAATAAAAATAATCAACTCCTACAGACAAAAAACAAAGAAATCAACAAGCCATATAATGTAATGAAAACATACATCTGGAAGATAGGTCTTGGCCAGATGTGGTGATATGCCCCTGTCATTGAGGGGAAAAGGCAGGGGGATAACTAGTTTGAGACCAGTGTGCTCTGTAGTGAGTTCCATGCCAGTTAGTGCTACATGGTTGACTCTGTCAAGTATGTACATATAGACATTAGTATGCATATCTAATAACTCTGAGTAATTGAAACCCGAATAGATACCATTGCTAACATCTTAAACTGCTATTTGTTTTTCTGATAGGTGCTTCTCAAAGCAAAGAGGTGACCTTTCCCCCAAGGAAGGAGCCAGCCTTTGTCACTGTCCCTGGAAATGGCCTTGCAGAGCCCTTCTCCATCACACCAGGGACATGGATCGCTTGCATCCAGGTGGAAGGAGTCCTCCTGGTAAGCTAGAGTTCTGAGTGCCCATGTCTGGAATGCCCTGGTCCTGGATAGTCTAGCCCAGTGCAGTGACCCACAGGAAGATGTCTAAATCACAGGCATTTCTCTTTAACTGCAACGGAAACTTGGTGACTTTTGCCCTCAGAGGACATGACAACAGAAACTTACTGAAAATTATGTTTTATATCCTCCCAGTCAACTACTGTTGGACAAATATAATGTGCGTGTCTCTCTGTATGTAACGAACTATAACTCAAAATTATTAGAACAAATACAAGGCTCTTATGAACACCTTTCTAATTGTGTTCAGTATTTCCATTAGGAAGCAGAAAGGCACCTAAAAGTGCAATACACCCCCCCCAACCACGAAGAGTAATCAGGAGAAGCTAGATGAAGAGGAGGGACAACAGCAGCGAGATTTGGGGTGTGCGAAGGGAAGGGAGGGGCTCCAGGAGCCAGGGCTGCCCCAGCACATTCTGCTGTCTTACCTAGTCAAGGGTCCTACAGCTCGCCCGACAATGGACTCCTCATCCAAGGAAAGCCAGAGGGACCTTGGGGGGGGGGGCTTCTCTGAGACACTCCTCTTTGTCCACACCTCAGGCTTGTTATAGCTTGTGGAACGGTCATAGATAAAGTCTTTGGCACACATTTGATGTCTTGTGCTTTAGGCAGGAAACATAAAGTTGGTCCTTCTGGCACATTCGGAAGTCTTACGCAGGTCACAGAACCCTGAGCCTCCCTCCATCGCTTCTCCTGAGTGACACACTTATCCTTGTGTATCTTTTCCAAATGCAAACAGTATGAAGTTATGTAACATCCTTGGGTCCTTGTTTTTCTTGCGCCTTCTTGGCAAAGAGACTTTATATCTGAAGAAATAAGTCAAAAAGGAAACTGCAGATATTAGAAGTGGGAAGAGGAAAATTCCTGCAATGCCAATATGGTCACGAAGCTGGGAGATTATTAAGACTTACTACCTAGGCATGGGAGATGCCGAATGACATTACGCTGGTGTTCCCATTATGACTCCATTCTCACTGAGGTCTTCGTGTTGAGTAAGGTCTTTGGTACTATAGCAGTCATGGGCCCAGCTCAGGGAAATGGCTTCTAGAACAATTAAAACCACCCAGCTAACAGGGCCACTGAGTTCCTCAAGTCCCAATCTACTTTTTTCCTCTGATAAATGTTTCTTCCTGAAGAAAGAAATTGCCTTATGGGCCACATATGAATCTTCCATTGAGGCAAATATCCCATCTCCTCCCTTCTGCACACATGCGGTGGGATCACGGATCCTGAGATCACTGGACACTGTCAAGCCACCCATGTCTGAGATCCCGGAACACCGCTCTATCCTGAATGCTTAGCTGCATCTACTGCAGGCTTCATTTGGCATAGTTGATGAATAGTCATTCTTTCATTTGCTAGGACAGGCAGTGAGGCTGTTCTGGTCTGAGCCACCAATGTCTCCAACCTTACCTTTCCACCATGTGAGCCCCATGAGCAGGGAGCAGGGTTGGAGCTGAAGGCCATGTTGTGGTTAGTAGTTAGTGCTCGGTAGTGATGAGGAAACCAGCATCTCAGCACAGCATCTTTTTGTATAAATATTTTTATTTTTATTTCATATACATTGGTGTGCCTGTATGAGGGTATTAGATCCCTTGGAACTGGAGTTATAGACAGTTGTGAGCTGCCATGTGGGTGCTGGGAATTGAACCTGGGTCCTCTGGCAGGGCATCAGTGTGCTTTTAATCACTGAGCCATCTCTCCAGCCCCTCAGCAGAGCATCTTAATGATGTGGTTCAATGCCTTTGATCATTGGGGGAGGGATTTATAAACAACCGGAATATATAGCAACATTTCCTGTGGATCTAGAGATTGCAAATGTACACACTGTGTCACTGACCCCCAGTGTGTGAAGCATTGGTGGGGAGGGGCCTTGTGGGTTCTGGTGGGTCAGGATGAGGAACAAAAATGTTGATCTGAAGTTGAAGTTCCCCAGGGACTTCCCTGGGGCATTATTCACTTAGGTTACTTTATTACATTTGGTTACTTTATTACCAAGGTAGGCTTACTGGATGATGAGTAATACTCCCTATGGTCTTCATCTGCTAGGATTACCTGGTGCTGCTTCCCCGGGACTACTATGAAGCACTCGCTCTGCAAGTACCAGTCACAGAACCATGTGCTCACACGGGATCTCCCCAGGACAAGTTAGTATGGGGTGGGGAGGGCTGCAGCCTCAATGCCACCAGACTCCTCTGAATGAGCCCTGGACACAAAGGCTCCTGATGGTGGGCCTTACAATGTCAGTGGTTACAAGACAGCCCGCCGGGGGGGGGTTCCTTGTGAATCACTCATTATGAACCTTACTCTCTAAGAGTCTCAGCTCTGAGCCTTACTCTAAGAGTCTCAGCGCGCATTGCATGCCTCACTGGATTAGGAGTGGCTCCCATCTTGTGGAATGCTGCAGCATGCCCAAGTCATCTCAGAGCCATTCATTGGGCGAGGGCAGCGGCTTAAAACGGAGGGCATGCTCTTGGACCTTGTCTCTTCCTTTGCTATGTGGGAAACTCATTGCTCAACACCCTTGGTGTCCACTCTTCCTGGCAGTGTTCTGATCTGTTCTGCGCCAAGCTCGAGTGGTAACCATTGTATTTTGTTGTCTCGAAGTTGTTTGCTTTACCAGCATTTACCGGTGACCCGATTCTCCTGTGCCCTGGCTTGTGAGGCCAGACACTTTCTGCTGGATGGGGAACTGAGACTCGTGGCAGTGAGGCAGCCCACTCCCGCACACCCGGCCATGGTGGACCTCACTGGGAGACAGGTGGGGCAACCTTGCACTTCCTGCCAAAGCCGATGCTGCCTCTCCATCTGCGTCTGCTCACTGCTTAGCCAAGACTGTCTCTCAAATCCCAGAGAGCCAGAAGGGGGTCCTGGAAGTATTGATCAGCGGGGGCTGAGTGCTCTGACTTGAACAGGGACTGAATTGTCCTCCACACTGAGCTGTATTTTGAATCCCTTCTAGATGTAGCAATGACAGTAGACGGTCACAGGGCCATTTACTGGCCCCACCTGACTCACAGCAAAGTCCTTCTTAAAAAATGGGTGAGACTCGGTCTTACAGGCCTCCCGTAGCTCCGTGGTTTACCTTACAAGGACACCACAGGTCCTCGCTGCTCAACCCCACAGGCTGAGCAGTTTGTAACAGCTGAGTTTGCCTTGGAGCTTGGAATCTGGACTGCTCCACCCCAGGCATGTATCCGGCGGCTGGGAGGACATGTTAGTACATGCCGAGGCACTGTGTCTCTTCCTGGGGTTCTCGGAGGTATGTGGGCAAACCCAAGCGTGTACTGCAACAGATTGCACAGCATCCCGACAGTGAGAACACACATCTGGCACCCGACATGAAGATGCTGAACAGCGGCCCCCTCCCTGTCTCATGCTTTTGTTAATATTGTCCACTTTGAATTCTTGAGAAAACACTTCTTTTGAGGTAAAGTATATGAAGATAAAATATCTCTGGCCTTAATTTGTCCTAAATATTTAGGTATGCACATTTTATAAACTATGTCCTTACAACAGCTAAAGATATTAAGATTGCTTCTTAGATAGACTTTCTTCACTTCATTTTGTCAGATTTTAAATTATGAAATATACTTATTTTGTTAAGTAAAGCAATATAAGTAAAAGCAATTAAATGTAATGAAAAACAGAATATTCTCTCTATTCTACCCTAAAATTACCTTTACCACATTCCTTTCTGCCCATAGTGCACATACACACACATGTGTATATGTATACTCACATGCACATATATTTAATGTGTGAGAATGAACATGTATGTGTGTGTGTGTGTGTGTGTGTGTGTGTGTGTGTGTGTGTGTGGTTGGTTGGTAAGACAACAGGGAAGCCCGCTGAGGTGGACCAGTCACTCAGGAATTGTAAACTTTTATTAATTAAACTTAAGTATATCTAAGTTATCTCTCAGCTACATCAAGTATACCTCAAGGTCTCAACTATCACCCATGTCCAGGGGACAACATGGACCACAGATTATTTTTGTCATTGCAAAATGACTGTTGTGATGAAATTCAAATTTGTAGAGTTAGGAGAGGTTTCCTTCTATACACCTTCCTGACTGCCTCCATCTCATATGTTCCTGTGATCCTTCCTGACTGACAGCCTCCATCTCACATGTTCCTGTGATCCTTCCTGACTGACAGCCTCTATTTCACATGTTCCTATGATCCTTCCTGACTGACTCAGCCACCCATGTTACATGTTCCTATGGTCTTTTCTGAGAGAATCTGCCATACTTGAACCTTAAACTACCTGTCTAATTATCTGATTAAAGTCTCAGGACAGAACTCATCTGTCTTGTTTTCTGTGGGATGCTCACTAGCTGGCCATGGCCAAAATACTTAAATTCCCATCTGTCATCAGAGATGATAGTTCATCCCTCTTGGTCTTACTCAAGCATCAGATTTGATAACCCCACCCTCCACACCTTTATCCAGCACTTGGAACTAGCCAAGAGAATCCTTGTGCTGTAGAACCATTTGACACTGGGTCCTTTCAAGTTCCCCTTAAACAAAATAATAAATAGCACCAACAGCAGTCATCAGATTGTACCCAAGTTTGTCTGGTTTTACCATCACATGTATTTTAAGCAGTTAGCAGGCCATAGGACTCACAGTGGGATGGCAGTAGGAACTCAGAGGAGTGCTATGACAAAAGTCACAGCCAGCGAGGACTTGTCACTGGCCTGTGTGTGCTGTGTGGTCAGCTGAGGCAGTCAAGCCTCCTTTTGCAGATCACGGTGGGGGGGGGGAGGCAGAGCAACTTCTCTACAAGGGCAAGGCTAGACTTTTCTATGTAACAGTCAAAAGCGGGCAGCTAGGGCACATTTTCCCCTGAGGGAAGCCTTCATTATATAAGAATGGAAGAATCAGCATGGACTCTGGGAGGTGCGTGACTCAGCGCTGTCCTGAGGAATAACACATGCACATTTTCTGCAGGCAAAGAGGAGGGCTGTTTCATTAAGTGGGGTAAAGCTGGGCTGAGATGGAGCTTTGGGTCTGAGATGCCTTACACAGTGAGGAATGGAGGGAGTTCTCAGGTTGGCTCAGGCATACAATGTGCACACACACACTTTAAATAGTTCCCCTTCTAGGAATCTTACAGAAACACCAGCGAAAAGATGTGTGTGTATACATGTATGTGTGTGCCTATATATGTGATATAACATTGGACGTTATCTCATCAACAGATGATTTTCGTGTGTGTGTGTATGTGTGTGTGTATGTGTGTGTGTGGTATGTGTGTATACATGTGTATATGTTTTCAGATACATGTGTGGGTATGCATGCATACAGAAGCCCAAAATCGATGCCAAGAATTACCACAGGTCACTTTCCCACATTATTCAATGGTCTCTCGGTCAAACCTAGGGCTCGCCTATCTGGTTTTCCTTGCTGGTCAGCCTGCTCTGGGTTCCTCCTGCCTCTGTCTTCCCAGGCTGGAATTACAGGCAGCCCACCACAACCTTCTGATATATGTGTGGGTTCCGGGGATCCCAACTCGGGTCTTCATGCTTGTGAAACTGTTGCTTACCCACCAACTTCTCTCTAGCTTAAATTTTTCCTTTATATTATTGGGTGCCAGACAGCCAATAGGAAAAAAAAACCTATGTATATCTATAATGATGAGGGCACATGAAATACTGGGGCTGGGATGGTGGCTGTTGGTAAAGTGCTTGCTTTGAGAGCATGAGGACCTGAGTTCAAACCCCCAGGACCCATGTGAAAGGAGCTAAGTGTGGTGCCACATGCTTGTAAAATCAGCGCTGAGTAGGTACAGACAGGCAGATTGCTGGGGCTCACAAGCCAGCCTAGTCCACTCAAAGAATTCCAGGCAAAGAAGAGATCTCTCTCAGAAACACACACACACACACACACACACACACACACACACACACACACACACACACACACAAGCCAGCCTAGTCCACTCAAAGAATTCCAGGCAAAGAAGAAATCTCTCTCAGAAACAAACAAACACACACAAGATGTTAACCTTTATTGAATGATACCAAGGTTCACCTCCAGTCTCCATTCATATGTGACTCAGATGCATCTTTATACACACCAATGAAAGTGTAAAAATAAATAAAACAACACACCGTGATACTCTGTTGAACAAAAGGAAACAAATCAGGACAAAAACAACCCAATTACAATTAGAACTACCAAGTTTCTGTAGTACTTGTTGTATGTCACGTAGAATTGAAACACTCTCCATGCATTCATTTAACCTTCAACTGTGTTGAGAGGGTACTAATGCTATCCCCATTTTATGGAGGGGTTCTGATGCTATCCCCATTTTATGGAGGGGTTCTGATGCTATCCCCATTTTATGGAGGGGTTCTGATGCTATCCCCATTTTATGGAGGGGTTCTGATGCTATTCCCATTTTATGGAGGGGTTCTGATGCTATCCCCATTTTATGGAAGGGCACTGATGTTATCCCCATTCTGTAGAGGCAACAGACATTAAGTCAGAAGCTCTAGGTCACTCAGCTAGTGTCAGTTGGATTTTGGACCACAGGCTCCTGCCTCATGATTGACACAAGGTAAAGGCACAGATCCCCAGAGATGGCCAGAGAGTAAACATTTCCAGCTTTGTGGGTCATGACAGACCGAGAGCATCCATCTTTCTTAAAAAACAAAAGGGGGAAGCACATGTCATCCATAGAAAATGGTTTGAAAGTATAAAAGCCAAGTGCCGTCGTTCTTGGGGAAGGAAGCGTGTATGCGCTGCTCTTACATGATTTTTATTTGGCTAATGTGACATTTCTCTCTTGACGTAACATTTGAGAAGCCCCCAAGCAGTCTCCCCTCTCACACTGTCTGTGGCTCTTCTTTTTATACCTCAAGTTGGGAATGTTTGTTGTTTGTTAAGAAACAAGCAGCTGAAGCATCCCTGAGAACAGACGTCCTTAGACGCAGAATCTCCAGATTGAGAAAGTGGAAGTACGTGGTACCCTCTCAAGTTCCAGACGAGTGATTATGCAATGTTTCTCTGAGCTCAGTCTTGTAGCAGGGCTTCTACCCCGCCCCATCCTCTTTGGAGGATCATGTGTTTACTATGCAGACATGACCGGTCTGTGGGGCATCTTCTCCTGCTTCTGTCATTGTGTCTGTAAGCATCCAGTGTATCGAACATCTGGATGACCACCTATCTACTTGTCTCTCCCCAGGTGGAACTGCGCCTGCGCCTGCGGGTCCCACAGACTGGCCACTACGTCATCATGCTGGAGTATGCCACGGAGGTAGACCAGCTTTTTGTGGTGGACGTGAACCTGAAGAGCCCAGGGTCTGCCTTGGCAGGCCAGGCGAACATATACAGCTGCAAGTACAGGTAATGAACCCCAGCCCCGGAATTCTTCCAGTGGGGAAGTCTGCCCAGGGCTTTGGTGATCACTGCACTGGACTTGCTTCCTTTTGAGGCAACCTTTGAAAACTAGTAGGGAACTAGGTATAGGGTATAACATCATCCCCAGCTTGGTTTGGGAGCCTCTCTGTGGGCAACATTGTGAACTAATATAACAGGTGCCCATCCCCCTTCATAATCTGGCATAATTAATGGTTGATGACTGCTCAGTGCACAAAGCAGTAACGGAGGACTCTCAAATCTACCCTAATGGAATTTTTTCTCAAGAGTGCTAATTGACAAGGGCTTACTACAAAGGATTTCCTTTGCATAACATTTCAAGAACACTCTTTAATTAAAGAGTCAGCACAAAGGATATTTGTAGGCCAGACTAAATGTGTAATCAATGACACCTAAGTTGTAGTCCCTTGATACACAAGTGGAGATCTGCAGTGAACACACCAGTTCTTGGCCACAACCTTCAACATTTTATTAACCTGTTTTTTATGGTGCTTTGCGTCAAACCCAAGATAACTTGAAGTATCTGACTATCTTCCTAGGTGGGAGGTGAAAAAATTATGCAAAGAGTAGCTTTCAACAGCTTAACATAGGCACTTTTTTTGTGTGAGTCCTGGTCAAATGTCTGTCGAATTAATGTTATGCTCCCAGTGATCCGAAATATGCAGCTCTGAGGACTTCTTTTGTGGAATGAAGATCCAAAAAATGAAGACTCATATGTGGATATATGTGTCGTGCTGAGGCTCAAACCCAGTGCCACGTGCATACTAGACAAGTACTGTCCCCCTAAGCCTGTATCCCCAGTCCTGTCCTTGAGTTTGAAGGGCATGAGATGAGGCTGAAGTAGTTTCTCAGAACAGTCTGTCGCTATCTGAGTATATGAGCCTCACATGCAGTTGGCCTCAGTACCACTGTAATTGTGTGCTCCCTGATGGGTAGGGCCTCGTGTCCTGAGTCCTGGGGGCATTGGCCAAGGGTTAATCATCATCTCTCTGTCTGAGCCCAGTTTCCAGTTCAGCCTTTAGACTCTCCCCATCTTCCAGATCCCAGGCCTGATCCCTTGTCACAGGATCTGGGAGGAGATGGAGGGATGTTCACAGTTAGTCTGGTGACTCTCCAGATGATCCCAGGACGACTCCACAACATCTACACCCAAGTTGGAGGAGTTTATTGTTGTTCTTTTGTTCAAGTTTGCTACAGTGAGATGGAACACGAAATGCAAAGATATATTAACCATAGAGTTTATTACAGGGCGGGAGAGAGGGGGAGAGATGAGAAGAGACGAAGAGGGTAAGAGAAAAGAGAAGGGAGAAGAGAGAGGAGGAGGCAGGGGCTTAGGTGTTGGCCAACTGGGAATGGTGGGGTGTGTGTGAACTTAAAAGAGGAAGCTTGCGAATGCGCACTGAGCCCCGTAAGGAGTGACGTAGCAATGATGTGTCCACACCACTGTGTGTGTCCCGCTTGTCATCAGCGGGGTACGGTCAGCCTAATGCCGGAAGTTCCAACATTTATATTTTGGAAAAATGGGGTCTTGTTGTGCAACCCAGGGTGGCCTTGAGTCCATGATCCTCCTGCCTCAGGGTCCTGGGTGCTGGGGTTATAGTCATGGGCCACCATACCTGGCCCGGCAGGCAGGTTTATCAAAGAAAGAAAGGGCCCTTGCAGGACTCCATGTGGGTTTTCTGATTAGTGCTGAGGGAGGCTCCATCACATTCTCGGTCCTTCAGCACACGACAGCACCTAAGCACGCATAGCAAATCCATCGCTAGAACAGCACAGCATCCTATTAGACTAGCAATAGCCTGTGTCGTACTTAGCCACCCCCAGGAAAGTCGCATTGCATAGTTTTACTTGGCTGGAGTATTTCCTTTTTCTATGCTTCAGGGGTCACAATGGTCAAGTGAAAGCAAAGGTAAGGAGTCTTGTTTTAAGTGACAGGCCTGCTCAGCATCGCACAGTCTTCTGCTGAGGTCTGAACGTCCCCTGCATGTCTCAAGTGATTTCTAACCACTCCGTCAGAAAGACATCTCAGCGAAACAGTGGCCAGAGCATCACTTTTCAGAGTAATGCCGTGATAAATCAAGTCTTCTCCCCAGAGTGCGGCTACCCGTAATGGATAAACCAACGACCATCTGTTTCTTAGTGAGGCTTTTTAAAGGATAATGATAAAACTAAATGCAAGTGAGTCAATGTATTTAGCTCCCAGGATGACACTCCAGCCCAAAAAGAACTGCTTCAATTGCACTCACACGCAGACTGTTGGGTTTCTATTTATGCACACAACTTCTGCTTGATTCTTTGCATAGTCTATCTCCTTTTAGTCATTGCCTAAACATCCTTGACTAAATTATCTCAGGTGTTTATTAGTGGTGGCCGTATTGTCTTATCCTATCACTGGTTCCATATTCTATGTATCCAAAGGAAAATGGCCTTAAATATGTTTTACAATGTGCTTCCCATCAGAGTCAGACGGATTCCATGTTGCAAAAAGATGACTTTAAAAATGGTCTCAAATTAGTTTCTCACCTGATGCAGTGGAAAGGGACGAAGGAAGAAAACAGACTCAGCCCTGAAGGCCGTCTGGCTTGCCCTTCCCTCATGTTAGGAAAGCCAGCAATGGGAAGGTCATTGCTAGGTAACTTGAATTACAAATGGTCTAAAGAATATTAGTAAATTTCCAAGAGATCTGCCATCACTGCCCCAGTGACTGATGACTAACGATGCCTTCCCTCACTCCAGGTGGAAAGGGAGAGCAGGGGCCGCCATCCTGAGAGGTACAGCAGGGGCCTGTAGCAGAAAGGTTGCTAGCAGAGATGGTGGTTGGAATCTAGTTCTCTCTGTGCTGCTATAGCAGAATAGCATGGACCTGGTACTTTATAAACAAAAGAAGTTCGTCTCTCACTGTTCTGGAAGCTGGGAGTCAGTGTGTGTTGGAGGCTTTTGTGCTGAGTTATTTCCATGGTGGAAGCCGGAAGGGCAAGGGGCACGGCAGTCTGTTTTTATATCAGAATCATTCCTTGGCCTAACCCACTCCCGCAGTAACAGCAATCCACCCACAGAGGACTGACCACTCCAGTAACAGCAATCCACCCACAGAGGACTGACCATCCCAGTAACAGCAATTCACCCACAGAGTGGGTGTCCATCCCAGTAACAGCAATCCACCCACAGAGTGGGTGTCCATCCCAGTAACAGCAATCCACCCACAGAGGACTGACCATCCCAGTAACAGCAATCCACCCACAGAGGACTGACCACCCCAGTAACAGCAATCCACCCACAGAGGACTGACCATCCCAGTAACAGCAATTCACCCACAGAGTGGGTGTCCATCCCAGTAACAGCAATCCACCCACAGAGCGAGTGTCTACTCCCTAGCCACCTTTGAAAAATCATGGAGATGCCAGGGGTTGGGCTAAAACATCTGTTTCCTTTTGCAGCATTCTGTGCAGGAGCGTGGTGATTGACAGCCTGAGTCGTACGGCTGTGTACGAGCTATTAGCAGATGCAGACATTCAGATCAAGGCACATATGGCCAAGTTCCTTCTGGTATGCTTTCATCTAGCCCATGGACTTAGAAGTCTTCCGCTGTCATCTGTATTCCCCCAAAGCTTATTATAATAGGGGCTGCAATTGCATTGTATCTATAAATTCAACCTGTGACAGTTAACTGTTCTCCACTTGAGCCTTCTTCATGTTACCTCATAAAGTTCAGGCATCAAATTTAATGCATCCCATAAAACGTCACATTTCATTAATTTTTGTTTATCATTATTATAAATGAAATACCTTTTATCATTATTTTTTCTACTTTATTATTATGTTTGGGTATAGAAATGATACTGGTTATCATTTAATTTCTGTCCCATTTTGCTATCCTATGTAGTTTCTTGGAGCATTCCTTCAGCTATTTAAAGTTTATAACTGCTTATATAATAATTCCCTATATTTCAGTAAGGGTATTATGTAATTAATTAGGTATATACCTTTAAGATTTGAATGCCAGCTAGACAGATTAATGACATTCATACCCATCCAGGTGATGGTGAGAACTATGATCAACAGTGGGATCTCCCTAGGAAAGGGATTGGAACATTTACAGGAACTGTCTCAGGGAATTTAAGATTACCCAAGTGTGAGACAGCTTCCTGTTACTGCTGGCAGCAAGCATGCATCACACCCGGGGATTGCCAGGGCGATGTGCTTTAAATATTTGTGCCTAGCCTAGCAGGACTAAGGAAAAACTTGGAATTTGAGGAATAGTTTGGAATCAGACTTTTAAAATTATTATTATGAAATGGTGGTTTTCTGTCTCTGAATCTAACCTCTTCATCTTTGGAAATTGCCCTGGGACTGACTCAGCTTTTTAAGTGTGGATTTGTCACTGAAGGTCAAGGTGACTTGCATGGATGTTCCATTGAAGGCAGGCGATTGTCCATCTGGGTCTTGTAAACACCCTACTTTTGGTGATGCTCCACGCATTTTTGTTTATGCCACTGCCAAACTACTTTGCCATCAAGATGGTGATACAGTTTGACTTCAAATCTAACAAAAGATACTTTAATGGCTGACTTTCTTATGTGACCCCAAGCTAGCTTTAGACAAATCCCTCAAGGTCCAAGTGGGCTGATGTCTGAGATACCTTCGCCAGATACAGTCATGTCTTTGAACAGCAGGCCTGTTGGCCCCTTTCTCTTCCTCCTTGAGCATTTCAGGTGTCAGCATTGACCCTAAGTCAGAGAGAAACAAGAAGCCCCAAAGGCCCTGGACAGAGCTGATCTTGAATGTTCCCATGATTTTGTTCTTGGTCTGATTTGTGAAATTATTCTAACAACAATGTAGTCAGTGATCCCGTATAATAAGAAAAGGGATTTTTTTTTGCCTGTGGGGGTGCTACATGCTTGCCATCCTGCAATTTTACTACTTAAAAATAATATATATTTTCCGAATGAGTTCTTTACTTAATAACTGCTTTTAAAGAGTGTGGCAGGGTCAATGGCTTTGCCAATAACTACTGTGTGTTTTTACTCATTTGCTCGCAGTATCATGTTTGTATTATACCCACTGAGGAATTCTCAACTGAATATTTGAAACCTCAAGTCCACTGTATTGCCAGTTATGGGCCGTTTGCTAACCCAAGGTAATGTGTTTCCCTTCTTCCTTATCAATACTCTGAGAAATCGTGTCAAATATGTAAGTATGGCATTTTATGCAGGTTGGTGATCCCTTCTCAAATGCTCGAGACCCTAACTAATTTGAATTCGGGAGCATTTACAAATACATAACAAGGTATCTTTGGGATAAGACCCAAGTCCAAACCAGACATGAGTTATCTGCCACATGCAACTTTTTCATATCGCCTGTAGTTAAATTTATATGGTATATCTGGTGTGCCTCTGTTTGGATTATGATCTGTCACAGGGGTCACCAGTGGAATTTTCCACTTGGGGCATCATGGCAGCACTCAAGAAGTCTCAGATTTTATAGCTCTGGGATCTAGAGTTTGGGGTGCTGAGAATCTGCCTAACTGCGGTATAAGGCAAGACACTGATGTTTAGTATGGGATGTTAAGAAGAGAAAAACTGTGGAGGGGGAGAGCTGGCTCAGCAGTTAAGAGAGCTTGCTATGCAGTCTCGATGACTGGAGTTTGGACCACAGCATCCCTGTAACTAGCTGGGCTGGGCATCCTGCACACACCACAAGCCCATCAGCTCCAAGATGGGCATCAATAGATCACTAGGGCTTGCTGGCTTCCAGCTAGCCAAGAGCACACAAGCCCCCAAGCTCAGGGAGAGAGCCTGCCTCAAGCAGAGAATAGGGAGAGGACACCCATGCCCTCTTCTTGCTTCTGCTCACACATGCAAGCATCCACACCTTCACATACATGTACACATGTATTCATACACAGATACATACACACACAAACTATTTTTTAATTTAAAAATAAGAAGAGTTGATGCAGCTAATAACTCTTCCCAGCTGTCAGTTTTCCACAGGCCCATAGTATACATCATGGCACAGACACAGCAGCCACTGGGGAATGGTTAAGCCTGCTCCTTGAGTGCAGGTCTGCTAAGTTCTCCTCTGAGCCCTCACTTTGTTCCAATCCTTTCATCTCTGTGTCGAGGCTCGTCTTTTGGACAAACCACAAAAATAATGATCCATCTCAGACCTGTGATATCAGAACTAGCTAATTAGTGCTCGTTGCGGTTTTCAGGGGTGTTGTTTTGCATTAGATCCAAGAATAATTAAAAGGTTCAGCCATGGAAACTTGTGTGCATGGTTAGGACTCTAGAAGCCTCTAGCACAGTGCCATTTTAGCCGTGAAACAAGCTACACACATTTGTTTCTCGTCTCTCATACCAGCATTCCTTCAGAGAGATCTCATTTGATTGACTGACTTCTGTTTGGGAAAAGGAAGTATCGATAAATTTCTATTTTATATGTCTTAAAATGAAGATCTTTCTGTTTTAACTGCCCAGTTGAGCAAGTGCCTGGAACAGGCTTGGCCAACAGGCCGCCCTAGTACTGCCATAGGAAGGTCTCTAGATCCCCACCCTCTGATTTAGCCTGGCACGCAGTCCACATCTCTTTCTTTGTCAATGACTGTTATGCAGTGATTTTTGTTTGTTATAATACAACCATATTTTTAAATGCTTTATTTTTCTAGTGTCACCTGTGTTTCCCTGGCCCATGAAACTCCTCCAACAGCCTTAATTTTGGATGCTGGGAGTGGGGACCCTTTCTCTGTCCTGTCTCAGCAGCCCTCCCCTCCTGCAGATGTCACTAATGGAGTTACCCTGAAGGCACCACAGGTAGGAACACCCTCCACTGTATTGTTTCTGGACCAATGGTTCCCAGAGTGTGGCGCCCACAGTCCCTACTGCCACCTGATATGATACGACTCAAGAGACCTTGGCTGGTTAGATCCAAGGAACCCCACCCAACGGCTGGCAAGAGACACATGCCATGCAGACAGTGTTCACCTGGAGAGTTTTACTGGGGGGAGGGGAGGAGAGAGGGGAGAGGGAAAGGAGTGCAGAGCTACCTAGTGGGAAAACAGGGGGGGCCGGGGAGGAAGAAGAGAGAGAGAAAGCAGGAGGGGTTCTGCCTTTTAAAGAGAGGGGCGCAGCACATGTGCACAGAGACCACACAGCAGGCCAGGATACTGCCTGTGTACTGAGCATGCCTGCAGGGGTGAGGCCCTCTGCCAGATCTCCAAGGGTGTGCCAGGTGTGCCTGAATGTTGACACCTCCCCTGCCAAGCAGCATCACCTTGGGGCTTGTTTGGGATGTACATTCCTAGGCCCCGCCCCAAAACTCCTTCATTCCATGCTCTGGAGTGATTTGTATTTTACCCATTCCCAGCCTCCTACCCTGCCCCCCGAAGTTTGGGAACTTCCACTCTCAGCTGTGGACCATTGAGGGATGCAGAGAGTGGGTGGCCTTGACTGTGACCCTGCTGCCCTCCCCTACTCCCGTGTTGCAACACCTATTGCTTTCATGGGCGGAGGCCTTGCCTTGTGGAGTGTTCGTTCTCTCCCCTGATGGATTACAGAACTTTGAGAAGAGCCGCTGCAGCCAGGAAACTGTTAACCATCCCCTGCTGCACCAACACAGGACCATTTAGGTGGGGAATTCTCAAGAAACACCGATTATCATCTAGGGCCAGGAGGTGAAATCTAGTAAGGTCATGAAATGTTTTTACCAAAGCCATAAAATAAAAAAAAATGACAGGATCACTTTAAAAATCACAACATTCTGAGTTATGGAAATATGCTGAACATCTGATGCTACTGCATGAACCCAGCAAGGGCTCTTCTCAGCTCACCTAGTGGCCGACTTAGAAACTCATGCTATCTGAGAGAAAATTGCGGAAGGGTTCCGTAAAGAACCAAAGTAGCTGCTCAGTGGGTGAAAAGGGGAAAGTTTGCTTCAAGCTGCCCAGGCTGTCTCTCTGGGAAGCAGAGAAAGGCATGGTGTGGAGCAGGGTTTTTAAGGAATGCGGTGCATGGCAGGCAGGAGGGGAGACTGAGCTGGGATGCAGGGCTTTGAGGAGTACATCGGGTTCCCCTGAGTAGGGACTGAAGGAGTCTAAAGGCCAGCACTGACCTTGACGTGCTAATGGGCATAGGTTAATGGAAGAGCCAAGTCCCTCCTGCCTCAGATAAGGAGAATGACTCCTTTTAGCAGCTAGGGACTATTTTCTCAAGTCCCCGAGGGAATGCTGGCTTTTATCTCAGTGCCAGATTTAGGTGGAAGGAAATTTGGGGGACCAGGCATTCTCATAGGAGGTCTTGCAGCTAAGGGGAAGAGAGCTGAAATAAAGCCCTGGTCTTGCTTTTACACTAGAACGTTGGTTATTTACCTCACACCCATCACGTAAAAGATGGATAGAGGCCTGCAATACAGCCTCCCCCTCCCCCCCAGTTAAAAAGGAAAGGCCTTTGCTCACCAGCCTGGAATGTTGGTGGAAGGAGAGAACAGATTCCTGAAGGTGTCCTTTGGCCACCATATGCATGCCAGGCCCCCACCCCAGTGCACAAAGAAGCATGACACAAAATGGCCCCCACCCCAGTGCACAATGAAGTGTGACAAAAATTGGCTCCCACCCCAGTGCACAAAGAAGCGTGACAAAAATTGGCCCCCACCCCAGTGCACAAAGAAGCGTGACAAAAAAATTGCTTTGAAAGATGACAAACTTCCCTCACTGTTGCAGTGGTGTTGTTGCTGAAGGTTTTTTGAGTTAGAAGAGCTGGGCATATTCACTTGGGCAGACAGATTAGCTCGGGCTTCTGTTGTGCTTGGAAAGGGGGTGGGGAGTGGGAGAGGGTATAGCCCAGAATGAGGCTCCCTTCCGCAGACTGGAGCTTGTGTGGCCTGAACTTTCCACCCACAGGGAGGGTGTGGACTCCCGGGTTTCCTCAGCAGCTTGCCCAGGTGTGAGGCAAACAGTATGAAGTGGTCATTGCTATAAATAGTAACCGACCTTACAGGTTCCCAGGAAGGAAGGGATCTGAGGTGAAGTCACCTGCAGAGGAGTTTTATTAGGACAGTTACAATGTCACAGCCTGAGGTGGAGGGCAAGCCTGAGGTGGAGGGCAAGCCTTCAGACTGGAGGAGAGATACCCACCATGGATAACATAACTAGTGAGCCTGAAGGAAAAGAGTCAGGGCCTTCAGTTCACAAGATGCTGGGGGAGTAACACCTCAGGCCAAACACATGAAGGAAAAAGTCTTCAATGACAAAGAGCAAAGTAGTCTTGCTCTTATGGTTTTGGGGTGTGGCTAAGTTCTGCACCACGTGACCTAGCCTGCGAATAGGCATCAGAAAGGTCCCTAGGGAGGTCTGGCAGCAGGATTAGCCTGCAGCTGAGCCTAGGAGGAGCTCACCCATTTGAGATGCCTGTTAGCTTTCTGGAGAGGCACAGATTGCAGGAGGCATGGCTTGATTTGGGGAAGGCAGACCAAGCATATTTGTCACGTAACCGAAAGCTTCCTCACAAATGGAAGCCTGCTCATTCTTACATGTGTGCTGAGTCCCTCCTGGCAGCGTGCGTGTGGCACCACCGGCAGCGTGCTTGCCTAGCCCTTTGGCAAACATACTGAGCATTTCTGTTGGGCGTGTACCCAGGCATGTAACTGCTGTGTCATGTGTTTGGCTTTGATAAATACTGCCAGTTTTCCAACATGATTCACCAAGCCTGCTCCCCCAACATCCACCAAATGTATGGTTGTGCCTCAGTTTCTCCATTCTGTAGGCGAGAGACATTTGGTCTGTATCTATGCTTTTTAAAAATTTTTTATTATGTATGCATATAGTGTTCTATGCTTAGACACCAGAAGAGAGCACCAGATCTCATCACGGATGGTTGTGAGCCACCATGTGGTTGCTGGGAATTGAACTCAGGTCCTCTGGAAGAGCAGCCAGTGCTCTTAACCTCTGAGCCATCTCTCCAGCCCTGATCTGTATCTAATTCTTAAGAATTTATTAGTTTATTTTTTACATTCCAATTCTAGCTCCCCCTCCCTCCTCATCTTCTGATACCCCTACCCATCTGCTCCTTGGAGAGGGGGTAAGGCCTCCCCTAGGAAGTCTGCTAAGTCTGTCCCATCATCTTGTTGAGGCAGGACCAAGACACCTCTCCACCCCCACACCCTGTGTCTAGACTGAGCAAGGTGTCTCTCCATATAGAATGGGCTCCACTAAGTCAGTTTGTGCATTAGAGTTAGATCTTGGACTGCCAGTGGCCTCATATATTGTCTCAGCCGCACCATGGTTAGTTGTGGATTTCTGCATGGGCTTCCATCTGTTTCTGGAAGAGGGTTCTAGCTTCTCTGGGGTTGTGGACTGTAGGCTGGGTGTTAGGATAAAGGGCAAGGGGGACCTTTCGTGGGGGACCACAGCGTATTTCATGGCAGGCAAAGGTGACTGGGGGGGCAAACATGCCGGGCAGACAGGGCTTAAGTGAGAAGTTTTATTAGAAAGGGGAGGGAGGGGGAGTAAAGAGAAAAGAGGTGAAGAGACACAGAGACAGAGAGAGGAAAAGAGGGGGACAGGAACAGTCCTGTCTGCCCTAGGGGGACAGTGGGAAGCAGAGAGTGGAGAGAGCAGGAAAAGATCAGAAAGAGTGTAAGTGGGTGGGATCTGTCTTTTAAAGGGGTCCTTTGTACCTGGGTGCAGACTAGTACTCACGTTACCCTGGGCTGACCAGAGTACTGCCTGAGTGCATTCTGCCGGGTGACAGGGGTAGGCCAGTGTAATGCCTTAATCCTTACACTGGGTATCTTTTGCTTTATGTCTGCTATCCACTTATGAGTGAGTACATATTATATTTGTCTTTCTGGGTCTGGGTTATCTCACTTAGGATATTTTTTTCTAGTTCTGTCCAGTTGCCTGCAAATTTTAGGATGTCATTGTTTCTTCCTGTAAGCAGTACTCCATTGTATAGATATATTATATTTTCTTTATCTATTCTTTGGCTGAGGGGCATCTAGGTTGTTTCCAAGTTCTGGATATTACAAATAATGTTGCTATAAACACAGTTGAGCAAATGTCCTTGTGGTGTGAATGTGCCTCCTTTGGGTGTATGCCCAACAGTGGTATTGCAGAGTCTTGAGGTAGGTTGATCCCTAATTTTCTGAGAAATCACCATACTGATTTCCACAGCAGCTGTACAAGTTTACACTCCCTCCAGCAATGGAAGAGTGTTCCATTTTCTCCACATCCTCTCCAGCATAATGCATCTAATTTTTGTTGTGTATGATTGCAAGTTTAAGTTTCTTTAAACATGCGAAGCCTTCTTTAGTAATACAGCAGTTGCCATTTTAAATACCTAGTTTGTTCTAGTTTTTTAACCTGGTTGTATAGTTGCTATAGCAGGATACCTAAGGCTGGGTAATTTATAGAGAAGAGGTTTTCCTAGGTCGTGGTTCTAGAGGCTGGGAAGTACAAGATCAGGTAGCTGTGTCTGGCAAGGATCTCATGGATATCGTAGCATGGCTGAAGGGGCCACATGGTCGGAGCTTGTGTTCCAGTAGCAAATGGTCACTTGTTCAAGAGAAGACGGACAAAGGTGGCTGATGCTTCTGAACAATTCACTCTCGTGATAACTGACCCCACCCTATGAGGGAAGAACTAGCTTCTGCAGGTATTTTTAATCTGTTCACAAAGGCTCTGGCCACATAGTCTAACTGCTTTCCCTAAACCCTTTAAACCTTTGGCGGGTCCCACAGCAGGTGAGGGACAAACATCGGGTGAGAGACAGAGACTTGCAAACTTAACTTATGTGGAAAGTTTGTTGGGGAAAGGCAGGGGAGTAAGGAAAGAAGAGAGAAGAGAGAAAGAGACAGAGACAGAGAGACAGGGAGACAGTGACCCACCCACCCCCCCTAACTGACAGAAAGACAGAGAAGGTGGGAGGAGTTAACCTCATAAGGGGCCTTGGCACCTGCATACAGAGCCAGGGTACTGCTTGCCATGTGCAGAGGTGGCACGTTTTATCAGGTCCCCAAGGGGCGGGGCCAGGTTTGCCTGGATTACAATACCCTGCATCTCAACATTGCATTGAAGAATTAAGTTTTTATAGGGCCCAACTAAAGCCACATTCCATGTCCTAATCCTTCAGAGTTCTTTAGTTTGAGAGTTCCATCTTTGTTTTCTTCTTAGACTCAAGTCACCCTGAGAGGACTTACACCACACCTCGGCCGACACGTCTTTGTCATCCACTTTTATCAAGCAGAACACCCAGCATTTCCCACAGAGGTGTTTGTGGATGGAGGAGGACACTGGTCAGGTAAGTAGCCACAAGCAGGCTCTGCAATGTGTGCCTGATGTCACCAGCAGGCTCCAGGACACGTGCCTGATGCAACATCTCTCCCTCTCCAGGTTCCTTTCTTGCCTCCTTTTGCCCTCATTTGCTTGGCTGCCGGGACCAAGTGATCTCCAATGGCCAGGTGGAGTTTGACATCTCAGAAGCAGAGGTAGCTGTGACGGTGAAGGTTCCAGAAGGAAAGTCCTTGACACTGGTGTGTTTTGCTTAGCCTTCAGTGTGCTTCTTGGCCAGCCATTATGTGTTAGCCTCCTGCCAATACTTTCTCCATGGAATTAACCCTGTTTAGTGGAAAGGTTGATGATTTGTAGGAGTGTTACTGTTTTACAAGCCCATAAAGATGAAACCATGTGACAAAGCAGGAGACGAGGAATGACCGATGATAAAAGCCTTGCCTACCCCCAGCCTGTGCTTGCTCCTTGCCCCCGCTGGCCCCTCTCTGAAGCCTTTACCCTGTTTGCTACTTTCTGTCACTTTGTCCTGCCCTCGTTAGTGATTTTCCTTACCCTGGTCTCCATATGTTGTTGTGACCCCAGGTTCCACTCTGAGACCCCTTGTGTCATTTCCTGTGGTCATCATCCATGCCTGGTAAGTCTGTTCCCTGCTCTGTGGGGACAGCACCTGTGTCTCTGAATTCACTCTTGATCTTGCCTCAGCTGCAGGCCCTGCATCTGCCCACACAGGGTCCTCTCTGACTGGGCCTGACCTGCTCTTCCTGTTACTGAACCGGCTTCACTCTGAGTCAGGTCCTTGCTCCGTTCACCAGCATCCCCCTGGTCTATCCACTTCATTCTGGATCATTCGCCTCACTCTGGACTCCAGGGGTCTTTCCTGCCCGCTTATAGTTCTTCTTTCTTCCTTGCCTCCTCTGTCCCATGCTCCCCTGCCATTTTCTGACCATGGTCATCATTCAGAAGCTCAGCAGATTTTTACAGAACACAGGAGAGCAGTGGCCTCGCTGTCAGCTGTAAGCTGGTAAACAGTTGCTAAAGACATTGACCATTCCCTCAGGGTTTGTGAGTGCTGTAACTGGGCACGCGCAGGTGTAGGAAAACTGAATCATGCTACAGTTATTCAGTATAGTGTACTGTATTACTTACTTGTCTATTACTGTGATAAGAACACTATGACCAGGACCACGTATAGCAGGAAGGATGTATTTGGGCTTGTGGTTCTTGAGAATGAGCATCCGTGATGGATGGAGGCATAGTGACAAGCATGTTCAGAATGCCGAGAGCTCACATCTTGAGCCACAACAGGAAACAGGAAGCAGGAGTGGGAGGGTGTGCGTACAAACTGGGCTCTCAAAGTCTGCTGCCAGTGACATATGTCCTCCCAGAGGGCCACACCTCCTAGACCTCCCCAGATAGTGCTACCACCTGAGGATCAACTGTTCAAATACGTGAGCTGTGCAGGACATTCTCATTTGGTCCACAGGTACTACATAAACTTCAGAGGAAGGCCACGATAGTGGGTTCCCTGTTGGTTCCACAACTTCAGCTTGCTTACCTTTAAAATATAAAGCAGTGAGTGACCCCTGGAGGACGAGGGAGTCCCAGGCATGCATCACACGTTGCCCCAGGCAACCCTAACAGGCTGTGCTAGGGATACAAGTACCTAGAGCCAACCACCACTGATAGTCCTTGCTCCTTGGAGCAGGTGGAGCAGGTGCTTCAAGAGCCCACTGTTTCCTAGCAACTGCATTGAGCCTTCACCAACCTCAGGTGTGTTCCCCCAGCTCCTTCCCAGATCCCCTCTTGCTGGCACTCAGATAAGCAGGAAAGAATGTGGGGTCCCTCTCCTCTCTCCTCCTCCTTCACTGGTCTTAGTCACGGGTTGATGGCTTTCTTTTAGGTCCGGGTTCTAGTGGTGCCCATAGAGAATTATGACTACCAAATACTTCACAGGACGTCAGTGGACAAGTCCTCCGAGTTTGTCGACAGTTGTGGAGGAGACAGTTTTTACATTGAGTGAGTGTCGTTTCGTGGGAAGGCTCTGGCACGCACGGGGCATGCTCACATTCCCAGCCAGAGGGAGGTCTGGAGAGAGATTGGCCCAGAGTCAGCCTCCTCTTCTCACCACCAGGAGGGTAGTGAGGCCGGAGTCTCAGGAAGGTGATAGCATTTCTCTGTGCCCACCACTGTCTGAGAGACCTCAGACACGTACCATCTCAGCAAGGTGACCACGCTCAGCTTTGAGCTCAGTGGAGGTCTACTCTCAGCTGGGAGTTAGGAACCCCTTGCTAATCCCTATTTGCTGCTTTATCCTAAAAGATACCAAAAGGGGAGTCTTCCACTGGCAAGGACATATAGCCCAGGTCCCCACCGTGATGGGGACTGTGTCCTCTGTGCCTTGTCTTCTCTCATCCCTGAGTGCCAAGGGCATGCCAGCCACAATACATGCTCTGTGGTGGAACCCAGTGCCCCTTAGAAGTTTCTAGAAGGAGCCAGGAGCTCCAGAGGCAGTCTCCTCTTGTACAGCGGAGTCAAAGCTGAGGCCCCAGAGCAGGATTTAAATGACACCTCGTCAGCTCCATACCTCTCAGCCTCAGGAGCGTCACCCTACAGCTAAGGTCCCTTATCTGTGAAACGACCCCACTGGCTGGATGTCTGTGAGGCTGACATGTAGTGACATCTAGCACATCGTCTGGTCCCCTGATCTTTCCACAAGCTGTGCCACATACCACACGGCATCCTGAGACTGCCTCGTCACCATCTCCCACTGGGCATTCCTGTAATGCCCTCTCCTGGGGCAGATGTTGGGGACAGGGTGGCTGTCACTGGCTAAATCCACAGTGGGGGTAATTTTCCGCTTTTTCCCAAAGTCCAGCGCTCAGTGCCCCCCCCGAGAGATGCTGCGGGGTGGAACTGGTAGGGAAGGGAAGTTGAGGATAGACACGTATACCAGGTTGTCACCACGAGTTACTCTGTTTTCACAGCCCCCAAGCAGCCTCCGGATTCTGTAAGAGTTCTGCAAGGTCCCTGGTCGCCCTTTACCATGACGGTGCCCTGCCCTGTGAGTGCCACGCCGCTGGGGCTGCCAGCCCTCACTGCAGTCCTGAGGGCGGGCAGTGCCCTTGTCGGCCTAACATCGTCGGGAGGCAGTGCACACGCTGTGCAGCAGGCCACTACGGATTCCCACACTGCAAGCGTGAGTGACACTGCCAGGCTTCTGAAGCCTTCCTTGGTCCCTGGAGCATGGTGCTCAGGCATGACAGGGCCTCTCAGGTGTCATCGTGGACATACACTTTGGGGCTTATGATGAGGTCCTGATTCTGCAGACATAGCCTGGGCCTAAAACTGCATTCCTAATAGACATCCAGCCTATCTCATGCCACATATCTGCAAACTGTACTCTGAATAGCAAGGCTCTAGGCTATAAATATAAACGTGAGTATTTACTTATCATGTGAGAAACTTGGTCCCCTTCCTCTCAGAAGTCCTTTCAGGTTGTGTGGCCCAAAGAAAACTCCATTTAGACAGGACCTTCAAGGTCTCATGGGTATAATACTCTCTAAATTAGAAACCCTGTATTTTCACCTAAGATCCGCCCCGTGGTCTGATGCCCTGGCTCAGCCCACGCCATAAGTGGTGATAAGAGCACCGGTGAGCTTACAGAGCATCGAAGGGGGACCAGTCTTTGTCAGAATAACAATGTCATTACTGCATAATGTGCCGACCACGGGCCCTGGATCTGCAGAGCGTTGGGAAGCTGTGGAGCTACTTCAGAATGTCTTCAACAGTCACTACTCGGTGCCTTCTAGAGACTTCTGTTGAACAGGAGGTCTGAGTTAGAATGGGATGCCAGCAGCCTGATATGTTTGTGGAGAGTGTATCCTAGAGCCCATTAGTCCAGCTGCTCTTCACTTGGGGGCCTCACACTGTTATCTCCTGGAAGTCCTTGTTGTGACTACCTCAGATCACCATGGACAACAGCACCAGTACAGAAAGGAAAGCAAAACATGTCCCCAGACTCCTTGGAAATGCGTGGAAATCCCAGTGTTGTCTATAGTCCAACTTTTTGTTTTGTTTTGTTTTGTTTTTTGTTTTTACGAGACAGGGTTTCTCTGTATTGTTTTGGAGGCTGTCGGTCCAGCCTGGCCTCGAACTCACAGAGATCCGCCTGCCTCTGCCTCCCGAGTGCTGGGATTAAAGGCGTGTGCCACCACTGCCCGGCCTATAGTCCAACTCTTAAATGGTGTCTCTTTGTCCCTTGGCAGCTTGTAATTGTGGCAGACGCCTTTGTGAAGAGGTGACAGGAAAGTGTCTCTGCCCACCCCGCACAGTCAGGCCCCAGTGTGAGGTCTGTGAAGTGAATTCCTTCAACTTCCACCCCCTGGTTGGCTGTGAAGCCTGCAACTGCTCCAGGAAGGGCACCATTGAGGCAGCTGTCTCTGAGTGCGACAGGGACAGCGGGCAGTGCAGGTGAGCTATGGTACAGGAGTGTGCCAGATCCTGTCATCAGACAACCAGGTGCCAACTGTGTGTATGTTGGTCATTGTCGCTCTTCACTTCTCACCTGTGCGCTGTGATGGCCTCGGGGTGGAGATTCTCAACAAGAATGGACTTTGGTGGGTGAATTGGTTGGTCCATCCATATTTGGGTCAGCCATGCAGAGCTCCAGGTGAGGGTACCAGTTACCTTAAAGCCAGAAGCATCCTTGCCCATTTACCCCAACATGTTGTCGTGATAGGACTGTGCTGTGTGTGTGTGTGTGTGTTCTGTGAAACCATTGACTTGATAGTTTGAGTGTCCATCTGGCATAATGTAGAGTCATCTGGTAAGGGGTCTCGACCTGGTCTAGACAGTCCCTCATGACTCCCGTCCCAGGTGACTCTAGACTGTGCCTCGCTGACATAATCAACCATCGAGGCCTCCAAAGCAAAGTTTATGGGTTATGGGGAACCAGAAAAGGTTGGCTGTCTTCAGGAACCTCTGTGGTCCAGCTCACAATAGCTGAGAAATTGTGGCTATGCTAGTTATTTGTTCCTGTTGCTGATTTAAAATGCCCCAAGAAAAGTAAGTTAAAGAGAAAGGGGTTCACAGTTTGGGATTACAGTCCATTATGCTGGGGAAGGCATGGCAGAAAGCTCTCCAAGTGGTTAATCCCAAGCATCTGTAGCCAGGAAGCAGGGGGTTGATGAATTCCAGAGGTCAGTCGCTTTCTCCTTTTTATTCACTGCTAAGGATTTCACTCTCTGTATGTTTATTGTAAGGACACCAGTCAGGGTGGCTTAATAGACAGCAAATTACATCTTAATTACATCTGCCTTAATTACATCTATGAAGACATATATCCAGGTAACAGCCCATTGCTGGAACTGGGAGTTAGAACCAGAATGCATGCTCATGTCTTTGGTGGACACATTTCAACCCTCCATCACAGCAATGGTTCACTTTCCAAGGAGGAGCTCTTCCAGTTCTTCTAGGTAGGGAGACACTGTGTGGAAGCCAAGAGAAAAACCAGTCATGGACCATCCCGAGACTTTGAAACCACAACAGTGAGTCCTGCCTGAGTCAACGAGCCAGTCAGTGATCAGGCACGGGCCTCTTTGTGATGTCTGGGTTTAATCACAGGAAGCAAAGGTACTGAGAAGTGGCTGGAGAATTGATGTTCAGATGGGGAGAAAAGCGAGAGAGCCCAATCTAAGTCTCTGTTGGTGGAGAACCTGAGTTTTCCAGTACTCCTGAGAAAGGGGAAGAAGGGCTTGGAAAACTTAAACCGGTTAAAGCAGCAGGAGATGACAGATGGGTTGACTGTAGCATAGTGTTTTAGGAAAACATTCTGAGGAATTTTAACAACTCACTACCAGTAATGATAATTTAACTGACTACAAACTTCTTAACTTGGGAGCAAGGCATGTCATATAGTTCTGTCTGGAAAAGGGACGTAACTGATGAGTGTCATGCTTAAATAAAATATGAAACTGCTCACTTTGACAAATCACCAGAGACTGCATAACCTGATGGGAACACATACCAGTACGTGGTCAAATGGCTTCATTCTAAAGGAGTCTTTAGCAGATAACACTAAAAGACAGCAGCAAAACAACTTCAGCAGCTTTCCACAGACTGTAAATTGCACATATTCTAATATTTATACAGAAAAACACATTTAATTACTTAAAATACTAACTTATTTACAAATTTTTTCGTGAAATTTTTGTGTGTGTGTGTGCGTGTGTGTGGCCAGAATTCAACCTCAGATATCTTCTGTGGTCACTGTGCATGTTTGAATCTAAACCTTAGCCATCTGCCTAGGCTGGCCAGCCTGTGTGCCCTGAGGTCTGTCTGTCTCCACCCCATCCTCAGCACCGGGTTTATGTATGTGCACTGCCCCGTCTGGCTTCTGTGGGTGCTGGGGATCTGAACTCTGGGTTTCTTGCTCTCATGGCAGGTGCTTTGTGCACTGAACCATCTCCCCACTCTCATAAAAGATTTTTCGTGTAAAAATTGCTTCCCTGTGCACCAGGAAATTTCCAGTTGGCAGTAAGGAGGACTGTGTCATTTAGGAATAACTTATTGGACTTATAAAACTGAGTTTTCAGCCCGCTTTTATGACAGAGTAACTACCTGGAAGAC
This sequence comes from Mesocricetus auratus, assembly GCF_017639785.1. NCBI lineage: Eukaryota > Metazoa > Chordata > Mammalia > Rodentia > Cricetidae > Mesocricetus > Mesocricetus auratus. The sequence continues at coordinate 43,635,894 of NW_024429198.1, forward strand.
ACTGGACAGGTCGCTCTGCTATCCTGGGTCGCAGTTCCCAATGCAGAAAATGAAATTTGGCAAAAATCATCTCTGATTTTGCATCTGGATTTAAACTTCTGATCTTATTTCCTGCTCAGTCACTGATGGCATCCAGACAATATTGTGTCACCTCCAGGCCAGTCTACCTGGCCAATACCAATAGACTGAAGTTCTCACAGTGGCTTTTGTAGCTGGTGTTTGTAGCAATACAAAGCAGCAGATGTGTGGATTTAAGAACTGGAGTAGTAGGAGAAATACAGTTTATCTGTTCCCAGTAATGGAAAATGAATACTATTGGGCTCTTGAAATGTTCCAAAGGGTCATAATATCCTCAGAAGAATGTTTCCAACCTGTGGTAGAAACACAGAAGCTGGACCACTGCCTTTAGAAACTGCCATGATGGGACTCACCCTCGGGCTATCGTAAGGTGGATTAAGGAGATGCCCCTCCACCATGAGCGTCAGGTGGATGCTTTGGAGCCAGGCATCCCGAGTGCTTTTCCAGTGGAAAGACTCCATCTCAGCTGCCCCTCACAGCCTTGTAAGATGGAGGAGCAGAATCCCAGAAGACTTGGCATGCCTGGGGCAGAAGAGCTTCCAGCCAGGCTTAGCAACCTGGGAAGGCAATCCCTTTATTGGCCAATCAAATGATAGGAATGGGGGCGCCAGGCTATGTGGTCATCGGGGAAGGTAGGGATCTTGCACACCCCTCCCTTTGTCCTTCATGTCCTGTGACATCTGTCTCTCATGCCTGGAACGACCTTTCTCGGGCTGTTTCTCATCCCCCATCCTCAGTGAAGAGCAGTGTGGCCTGAGTTTATAGCAGGTCATGTTCTGCCTCGGCCACCACTATTTGGGTGACCTTGAGCAAACTCGTGAGAGCACTCTGGCCTTCTGGAGAACAGCAATGCTCCGTCTCACACTCCCTTTCTACAGGGATGTTGGTCAGTGCCGTGGTTGTCTGCCTCTACCTTTCTGTGCCATTTCCTTCTGCGCTTAGCCCCCTCCTCTCCTGGCCACCTCTTGGATACACACTCCCCTCCGATCCTCACTGTCTTCCAATCTTTACCACAAAGCAACCCACCTCGATTCTCTGACTTTACTTAGGACCACGTCTCCTGAATCCCAGGGCTCCTGTCTTCTCATATATATAATGGGAAAAAACTAAAGACTTGATTTGATTGTGTGTATATTCATATGTCTGTGTGTATGTGTCAGTATATGTTCACATGTGTGTGCAGGTGCCCTTAGAGGCCAGAGAGGGTATTGGATCCCTTAGAGCTGGGGTTACAGGGATTTGTGAGCCACCTGATATGTCTGCAGAACCAAAGCAGCAGGACCTCCATGATACAGGGCAACAACTGGACATCTGAGAGGAGTCCCGGTGAGGATCCTGTACTGATAGCGTAGCAGAAGCCAGAGGCCTCGAAGCAGACCAGTGATTCGTTGCAATGAGTGTTTGCATGTAAAACTGTTTGGGCAAAAGGTATACTGTGACACATCATGACTCAAAGCAGCCGCCATGCGAGACTGCTTGTTTCTTTGGAAGGGGAGGGGAGATGTGGAGATATGGAGGGGCAGGGAGATGAGTGGTCTGTCCTTCCTGCTGGCTGCTACCCTCACTAAGTCCCTGTGGCACTTCGTGTTGACCCGAGAGTGGCGCTCTCCTGATTGGCTCTCCTCCAGATTTATTTATTCACTCATTCAAGTAACTGTCCTAAGGAGTTGGCTGATACCATGACAACAGAGAAGAAAACGGAAACTTCCTTTCTGAAGTCTGGCTGAGCATGTCTTAAACAGACCTTGAGTCAGACTGACCTTACATATTTCTTTAGGGAGAGTCTGGATCCCTAATTTAATAGGAATGCGCTAATTCACAACGATGCTAGGATATTAATATCTGTTCCTCCAGAGTTCTCACTGGTACATAATGCTGTTAGTTCGTAAAACTTGACACTGTACTGATAAATGCATATTTCTGATTCCATTGCCTTTTAGAGTCCTTATTGTAAATGTTTGATCATACCTAAAATGATATTTATTGACTATATTAAATGATAGATGTGTGCTTATGCATACACTGTGATCCTTCAACCCATAACGTTGTATAATGATCAAGTCTGGGTAATTTTTTTCTCTTCTGGTTGCTTTGAGTAAAACACCCCTCTTCCTTCTTATATAAATAACACTTTACCTATTGACTACACCTTTCCCAGCCGTTCTCTCTGCCCTTCACAGCCTCTAGTAAACACGACTCTGCATTCACCTTCTATGAGCTCTACACTTTTAGGTGTCCATTTATGAGTAAGATCGTGCCGTATTGACTCGTGTGTATGGCTTAATTCAGCTAGCACAATTCCCTCCTGTCCATGTATTGTATAAATGACAGGGTTTCATAACTGGGTAGTACTCTGTTCTGTACATGTGCCATGTTTCTTTATCCATCCATGCACTGATGGGCACGTGGCTTGATTCTGACTGTTTGGCAGTTGTAAACATCCCTGTGGTGACGGTGGGCATGGGGCTGTCTCTATGACACACCGTTATCATTTCCTGTGCACGTAAACCTAACCATGGGCACTGTATAGTTTGAATTGCTCAGTCTTTGCCTAATGCTTCGCTTTGGAGCCAGTGTTTCAGTTACGTTCATGTTGTAAGGAGGAAACCCATGCCGATTCTTCATGGCAGCTTGGCATGTGAGCGCCAGCCATGCTGTGTGGGGGATCCTTTGGTGACACGGGACTACACAGTGTCACTTCCATCATACCACTCCGTCATCAGAACCTTCCTCAGTTTCCCAGTGTCTAAAGCATCAAGGCCAGTCTTCCACAGCAGTCTGGCTTGCGCCTGTTCTAACTTAACCTCCCCTTCTCTTCTGAGTTTCCACCTTTATAAGCTCCGAATACATTCACTTCCCTGTCGCACCTGCTGTGCGGCCTGCATCCGAGAATGTCACGAGGTGGTCGGGATAGATGACACAGAGACTAGTCGGTTGCTTTAAGAAAAACTTTGTGCTTCCCAAGTCAGCTTAGGAGGAGACTCCAAGTCCGCTTAGGAGAGAGAAGTCTCTCCAAGAAAAAACGCTTCCCTTTTTAAGGACTTCTGCCATCCATCTACATACAATTCTTTCCAGACTTCTCACCCTCCTGGCTGGTGGTTTAATCTCCGGCCCCAGAATTGGGGAGACACCACAGGGGGGACAGGAAGAATCATCTAGCCATAGGGGGTGTCAAAGTCATGGTGTTTCAGTGAGTGAGCCCTTATCTGAGCCCTATCAAGAGCTTTATAGCACTGAATTGTTTTCAGTAAACATTATCTCACAGCTGCCTGCTCCCAGGCCAAAGGGGAAGTGGGTTTCTGCTCAAGGTCTGGTGTCCCCACACTTCCCCTGCCATGAGAGGCCTCTGTCCCTCTTCTGTTACCTTCAGATTATACACATCCTTCAAAGATTTTGTGTTTCAGGCTGAAAAGTCATAGAAAGAGTGAGACCCACAAGCCACAGAGATAGTCCCACCATTTTTTTTAACACAAGCAAGCTTAATGTTTAGTCATCCTATCTCTTACACCATTATTACTTAATCCCTTATACTCCCATGTCTTCAGTGACATTGAGCTGATGTCAAGACTGGCTTGTTCAACCTTGTGCCCCCACCAAGTCCCCTGACACAGATGTGAAATGCAGAAGCCATCAATAATTCTCAAATGAGGGAATGAATGGCATGGTAAACTTTGGGCTGTAGGCTGAAACTGGAGCTTGATGTGACGATCATATGAAGGGAGCTACAGCATTTAATAACAAAAAGACAATGTTCTCTCCAGTGCATCTGGACCAGGTTTCCTACGAGATGCTTGCAGGCACCCACGCATGCACGTGGGCAGTTATTATTGCGTACTGTTGGGCCCCAAGCCCAGTGTCTCAGAGATGACTTCATAGCCCACATCCCTAGAGCCGCCCTGCTCTTTCTCTAGGTAGCGGCAGCCAGTGAGGTCCTCCTGCCTCTGCAGAGACCACACTTGGGTAGCAAAGTCTCTGTGGAAAAATGTGAAAGTCAGGCTGACTTGGAGTTGGTTTAGAAGATACTCGCCCAGATCTTGGAGCAGATGTTCCTTTTTTCTTCCTGGTTGTCATGACACCACCACCCAGACTCCTTTGGTTATTGGAGCTTATCCAGGATTCAGAAGCTGTATTACTCTGGAGTATAGATTCTATCCTCTTCAGAGTCTGCTTAGCCTTGACTTGCCATCCCCATCTGGGCTGGGAACAGTTCCGAGGCCACTGCTTCCTCTTTTGTGCTTTCTTCTCCTGTCTGTGCCTTGTGAGCTCAGAGATGGGACCAGTAGTGACAGACATGGTCTCTCATCATCCCCCGTATCATCAGCTCACAAGGGCTCTGGAGTTAACAGGCAGAGAGAGAGAGAGAGAGAGAGAGAGAGAGAGAGAGAGAGAGAGAGAGAGAGAGAGAGAGAGAGAGTGGGGGAGGGAGGGAGATAGACTACCTTCACTTCCCCTCTGTCTTGTCTGAGCCAGCCCCTCCCTCGGCTGTCCTAGCTGTAACTTGCACCCAGGCCTTCCTTTTCCAACAAGCTGAAACTCTAACAGCGGCGCTTCCAACAGCATGCCCTCTTCCTCCAGGTCCTGGCGCGGGACCTTGTTGTAAGTGGAGCACGGCTGGCCCCGCAGTATCTGATATTGTTGTTTGAATGTAAAGTGTCCCCTGCAGGCTCACGTGTCTGCACACTTGTTTGGGAAGGCATGCATGGAACCCTTAGGAGACCAAGTTTCACTGGAAGAAGTGGAATGAGGGAGGTAGGCCTTGAAGATTTATAGCCCAACCCCACTTCTCTTGAGACTTCCATGACCGGCCAGGCTTCTGCTCCTGCCTCTGTGACTCCATGGGTCTGAAGCCATGTCTTCCATGATGGAATGGCACCCTACTCGTTGTAAGCCAGAGTAAACTCTTTGTCCCTTAAGTTGCTTTTGTGGAGGTGTCTATCATAGCAACTGAAAAAGAAACTATGGTGATGATTAAGGGATGGAATTCAGTCCAGCATAGCTGGGTATGGTTTCTAGATGCTGCAGGAACCCACACAGGTGCAGGTTCTGCTGCATGCTGCTTGGCCACAGCTCTCTGCTTCCCTGTTCAGACATACTCAGCAACTACGTATAGCACGAAACTGAAGGCATCCACTGTGCAGTTGGGCACTGGCATTCGGTTCACGCAGCCTTGGGCCAGAGCCGTGCATGTTTGCACAAAGAAACATTCTGGACCTTGGGACAGGGTACCGTTTCATAACAGCAACACTGTTCCTCTGCATCCTTTTCTTCATTACCATGCCAAGGGAGGAAGGGTCCACCACATCTAAGTCAGGCCATCTCCAAAGACCTCCTGCTGGTCTAAGGGTCCTCTTTCTGATCTTCCATTGTTGGGTGATATGGTTTGAAGCTGAAATGACCCCACAGGTCCATATTTTGAGCTCTTGCTCCCCAGCTAGTAGAACCTCTAGGAAGTGGAGCAGAAGGGTGGGACTGGGAAGGGTGTACTCAGCCCTTGGTCCTTGTCTTGCGCTTGCTTCCTGCCTACCAGAGTGTACAAAGCACCCCCACCTCCTCGCACTAAGTTGCTGTGCCATGCCTGCCCTGGCTGCTATGACAGGGCGAACCCCCCTGCAATCATGATTCAAACAGGTATTTACTCCCATAAGTCATTTATGTCGAGTATTTTGGGCACGGCTATGCAAAGGTAACTGCTACATGGAGTTTTCTATTCTTTGCATCTCTGGATCACCAGGGTTTTATATTCCATACTGATGCCTCTTTAGAAACAGACCAGATTCTGAAAACAGGATCTAGATTTTTTTCTTGGCTATCTGATTGAATTTAGTTTTAATTTTACAAGGCTAGAAGCCTTCTGATAGTGAAAGCCAGTTGTGTATGTGTAAGGTGTGTGTGTGTAGGTTGTATGTGAAGGGTGTGTATGTAGAATATGTGTGTGTAGGGTGTGTGTGTGTAGGATAGGTATGTGTGTGTAGGGTGTGTGTATATAGGATATATATATATGTGTGTGTAGGATGTGTGTATATAGGATATGTATGTGTGTAGATTATATGTATGTGTGCATGTGAGAGGGGGGCGGGGTCCATAACTTATCCAGCTTCTCTGGCCTATCCCTCATCCCTTTTCAAAGTTTCTGATGCCCTGTACTAGAGCGATTGCTTCTAGCAGAACATTTATGAACTCTGCCTGCGTGGTTCTAGATGTGGCTTCCACTTCACATTAGATTGACCGAGGTGTAGTTTTAAGACAGTGTCTGCAATGTTAGACCACGAGGCTGTGAGCTAGCCGGGCCTGAAGAGCTCACCTGACACTGGGCTTGTCAACAGGCCTTAGTGGTGATGCTGGCTTCACCTTTTCAGGTGTGCTGGGTGCAAACGGGGGCTTGTGCTCCCCTAGGCCAGGGTTAAGCAGGAATCATCACAGAGACACATCAGTGTGTGCAAGGCACTGTCCTGAGGCTCTCATACATTATTTCATGTCGCAATCCATTTCCACAGAAGGGGAAAAAGCCCCCTGCAGAGTGAGCTGTAGCAGAGAACTGGAGCTCAAAGCTGCTTGCCTCCAAGTTCTCACTATTAATAACAAGAACCTTTCTGTGGTTACAAGCAGGTATTTGATCAAAAGCAGCTGATCTCACTTAGGTATGGACAAGGGACTGAGACATAGCTCACCCTCTTCCCCTGTCCCCTGCGTGGTGAGTCCCTCGGAGTTCTCATCCCCTCTGGTCCACCTTTCTTGCTCATCCCACGCATCAGTTGCATTTTCTGTGAATGACAAATCAGCGTCCATGGGGCTCAGACCCTCATGGTCCATCGCTTCTGGTCTTGCCCCGGATGTCTCCTCTTGCCGTCTGTTTCCCATGGCCACTTCCTGTCCTACTCACTGATTCCTCTTTCCCTGACCTCCACAGGGTCTGAGATCCATCAGGGACTCTTCTCTTTCTCTTCTTCCCCATCTCGAGGAAGGTTTGTGTCCCAGAAACTTCCACTCAAAATACTTTTAGAAACCGTTTCCCACCCCAGACCCCTCTTTCTGAAGCTAGCTCCTGACCTGGCAAGTCTTCTCTTCAGCTCCAGCCTGCTCACAGCCAGCCACATCCTCTCCTCTCAGACACCCCTTCATCATGCAGTGCCTCGCAGGAGCTGCAGCACTGGAATTTGATTGCTACAGAGCAGCAAGCATTCAGCAATTTGTAAAGATAACTCATTTCATGCGGCCTGGGTTAGAACCCCAGCCAGTCTGCCTTTGGTGCAGAGTTCTTAGCCACTGTGCTCTGGTGAATGCCACAGGGGCCAGCCCTTCCTGGCACAACTGAGCCCTCACCTGACTTGACAGACCTGAGGTTTGACATTCTCTACTTGGACTCCAGTTCCAGTGACACTGAACATATGCTTTCTGAACATGCAGGTGGTGTCCCTGCTGTGTTTCTTCTGTCTGAAACACCAACACTACAGCATTTAAGATCAGCCCAGGTTTTTACCTCCCCCAGGGAAACTGGGGACTCTTCTGGACCGGACCTCATATGTACTGTTTCCATTTCTACTGTGGGTTTTGGGGGAGTGGTGTTATACATTTTCGTCACAGGCCATCCATGGTGGCATCTTAACCTGCTTTCTGCTGGTAGTCTTTTCTAGATCACAGCATATCCCTTTCTGTGGGCATCAGCAAGCGCACTCAGACACTGTGTCTGTGGTATTGGTTTCTTGCAGAGACTGTTCTATCACGAGGCAGGGAGGCCTTTTAGAATCGTGCATAGAGCAATGATGTGGAGTTTTGTTTCCTTTATTCCTGTACAGGTGCAAGCCTAGAATCGCAGGGCAGCAGTGTGACAGATGTGCTCCTGGCTTCTATCAGTTCCCTGAGTGTGTTCCCTGCAATTGTAGCAGAGCTGGGGCTGAGCCTGAAGTGTGTGACCCAGAGACTGGGGCTTGCATGTGCAAGGTAAGGCATGTCCTGTGGCGCCTGGGAGCTCTTCAGGGGACCTGACATAGGACGACTTCTGTAATGTGTGGTGCATTTTGTGCTTCCCATCCCCCTTCATAGGCATAATTGAAGGAAGGGTCTTTCTCATCTTTTAGAAAGGCTACGGCTGCTTTTCCCCTTCCCATGACAATCTGTTGGTAAGGACAACTCCTTTCCAGAAAAACAGTGTGAGCTTTTCTACAGTATCAAGGGGTCCACAGCTTCCTTGTGATTTGTTCTTGGTTGAGGACCCAAGGTCATCTTCCCTGCCACAGGCCCCACCAGGTCATAGATGGGGTTCACATCCTAGCAGATGGTCCAGGAGGACCAATCGTCCTCCTCCCGCCGTCAGACCTGCAGCGCTGTTTCCGTGCCTCTCAGTGCTGGAGAGTTCTTACAGGGTCATTCTTCATGTTCTGTTTCAACAGGAGAACGTCAAAGGCCCAGAATGCCAAGTGTGTCGTGAAGGAGCTTTCTACCTAGACTCTGCCAATCCAAAGGGTTGCACCAGGTGTTTCTGTTTTGGAGTGGATACTGTCTGCCAAAGTTCACATAAGCAAAGAGCTAAGGTGTGTTGAGGTGTTTGTGCTCACGGTCGGTCTTCCTCACGGAGATGAAAAGGGGACTTGGCATGAGCCGTGATGTGTCCCGTGCATGGATGATTCACAGAGCCAGAATTGCCCTCACTGCTCCTTGGCCTGCAGCACTGTCGCCATAGATGCCATCATGATTGTGTCTCAGATTATTCAGGTCTTTGATCCAGTGTCACATGCTTAGAATACTTTCTCCCACCATCCTGGTCGTTATCTGTCTTGTTGCCCTTGACTTCTCCACAGCATTTAACACTTTGTAACATAGAATGCCTTTAACTTCAGAAATGGTTCTTTCCTTCCTCCATCAATAGAATTATCACCTTAACATATACCAGGGCCTAAGATGGGATTTGGGACGTAAAAGATGCCCAGAAAATACGCATTCAATGAACGGAATGTGTTGTATTGTAAAGGATGTGATAAAGTATTCAGACAGATATCTGGATAGACAAACCTACAGGGTGAGGGTTAGAAGAAGGTCCATAAGCACACTAGCTTCTGTCACCACAAAGTTAGGACATACCACTTCCTTGAGCCCTTCCAACACTGAGGAGTTCTCCAAAAGTACCATTTACTGTCATCATAGAGCTCCCATTACAGATATGGTAGATTAGATCATTAGCTATGGTAATTAACATAACTGGTAATTGACCTATGGGAAGGTTAGGAATCGGCTGAAAGTTCTGCCCCTCTACACACCTGCTGGCCTGGGCCCAGTAATCAGCATCTCACAAGCATACAGAGTGTGTGTTTGCACGTGCCTGGGCTCATAGGTGTGTTCGGATGTGCTTGGACTTTTGTGCATGTGCAGGCCAGTGGCTTGTGTTGGATATCTTCCTTGATCATGATTCACCATGCATACTGAGGTGGGCTCTCTCTGACACTGGAGCTTGGTAGCTCAGCTGCTCGAACCTTCCTCTGGGACCGTCGTGTCTCTGCCTCCTATGGGTTGGGATTGCAGGTGAGCTGCCCTGCTGTCTCAGAATTTACATAGTTTCTGGGGTTCAAAGTCTGGTGTTTGTGAATGTGTAGCCAGCACTTGAGTCTCTGCTATCCCTCCAGCCCTGCAAAAATTACTTTTATAATGGTAAAAGCACATTCTCTCCTTATAATCTTCCTCTTTTAGTTTCTCAAATGGGTTACCACATCTTGAATTTGCCTAGTTTGTGTTGTGTATATGTTCATAAAAGGGCCTTTGCGTGTTGAAGCCAGAGGTAAATGTCAAGTGTCTTCCTCCATTGTCCTCCACCCCAGTCTCTGAGGTAACCCCTCACTCAACCTGGATCTTGACTTGGCTAGACTGGCTGGCATCCCTCTGCCCAAGTCCTGAGACTACATGTCTATGCCACGCCACCTAGCTTTTCTCGTGGTTTCTCATGCTCACGAGACAAGTGCTTCACCAACCAAGCTATCTCCCTGGCCCTCTATGTCTACTTCGAAAATTCACTTTATAAAACTAAGATTTTTATCAGCTTCATTATTCCATGACACAACACCATCATGCATACTGTTTGTGTAATATTGCTTGATATATTTTACTGATTTCTGGGTGGAGGGGCAGGCTTGTAAGGGGAAGAAAAGTTAGTTTGTAGATCTGCTCTGTAGTCTCCTCTTCTTACCCCTCACGGCATACTCCTAAGCTAGTCCCTGTCCATTCTTTGTTTTTCCTCCCCTCTAAATGGAGCTGGCTTCATTGGTAACAAAGGAAATACTTTATTTTGGCTACTGTATTCCACAACACACTTTTTAAATGTCAAAAACATTTTAAAAATTAAGTTGATTTTTTGATAATTTCATGCATATACAGGATTAATTCTGATTATCCCTCTCTCTTTTGTCTCCCTCCCCCTCTTGTCTCCCTCCCGCCCCTCCCAACCCCTTCCTTCCTGTCCCTTTCCCAGATCAATGATCCTTGGTTTTGTTTTGTTACCCATTTAGTTTACTAGGGTAATCTGTGTGATCATTGAATTGTAGTTCCCCATTGGAGCCCGATGGAGTCACCAATGGTTATACAACTGAAGGCAATGACCCTCCCCCACCCTTATCATGAATCTATTCACAAGAAATAGTTGATCCATGATGGGGAGGTTCCCTGAATTCCTTCTATATCCTTCTTTATGTGGATCTCATCTTTTTAAAGATTTATTTATTATCTATATATGTGTGTATGTACCTGTATGTATGTGTGTACATTGTATGAGTGCAGGTACCCTCTGATACCCAGAACTAAATTTAGAGATGCTTATAAGATGCTCAGTGTTGGTGTTAGGAGCCAAACTTGGTCCTCTGCAAGGATAGCAATGGTCTTATTCACTGAGCCTTCTCTCCAGCTTTGGACTTCACTCATTAAAGATGCTCACAGCCAAGTTATTATTCATATACTTACCTTTTGATTATTTGAGCATCCAGTAGATAACTGTAGTGAGATATCCACCCCGCCTGCACCTGTAGTGCTGACCACGCCCACTCGGGCATGGTCACAGGTGCGGACTTGACAGAGAGTGAGTTTAGGTCTGGTGTTCGGATAGAAAACTCTCTCTTGCTTCTGGTTTTGAGTGACAGACAGCAGCCTGTGCGGATCCTTAGAGCAGCAACCTGAGGTGGTCATCTTTTTCTTGTGTAAGTGTCTTCTCCCTGGATAAAATATATTTAACCTATATTGAGCCTAGTTCCATGAATCATGATCTGTGCATCCACAGATAACTACTACAAGTCAAGAACCAAGGTTCTTGGGTCACATGTCCTCTGGGTCAGAAGGGAGCAGAATTAGGTGACAGCTCTGTTATGTCCAGTGAGGGCAGACTCCAGGTGAGATGATGGGGTATGACTCAGTGGCAAACTCCACACTAACATTAAAAAAAGACACAAAAAGGAAAGTTTCAAAGCTAGGTGGTCATTGGTCATTGTATCTCTCAGTGATGATGATGTAGCCACCACTCTAAAAGCCACAATCATATGCTCTAGTTTGTAGACATGATGGGCTGGCGTCTAGAGACAGCAGATGGAGTTGATGTCCCTGTGTCCTTCAACCCAGGCAGCAACAGCATGGTTGCAGATCTGCAGGAGCTGCCATCATCGGTTCACAGTGCATCCTGGGTGTCACCTTCATCCTACCTAGGTGACAAGGTAATGATGGCCTGATGTTCTGAGTCCTCTGTGGTCTCAGCTATAGCTGCATAATTATCATTTCCTAGAGGTCTGGGAGAAAGCACCTGCAAGTACAGGTAATTAATGTTGAGCAAATTAGGCAATACCCTGCTCTTGCCACACGGAGGATTGCAAAAGTGTGTGTGTGTGTGTGTGTGTGTGTGTGTGTGTGTGTGTGTGTGTGTGTGTGTGTGTGTGTGTCCCACTTACATGAGTTCCCAGGAAAGGAAGGGAAGCCCTGAGTGCTGCTCCTCTTGATTTGTGCCTCCTGCCAAGGGATTCTCCTCTAGGGAAATATAAAACCATTTAAATAATAGCTATTGCAAATGGGCCAGGTGCTCTTAAGCGCTCTGCTGAGAATTCTTTGTTTTAAAGCAGAAAGCCTCCTTGTCAGAATAAAGGCTGAAAAGTGACTCACAGGGTTATTAAAAGAAGCACAGCGTCCATGACAGTATGACGCTCACAAGCAGGATCACGTGTGTTTGATGACACTCCCCCAGGGTCTTATAAGTGAGCCGCATACATTACCGTGGCAGAGGCTGGCCATGATATGAGTACAGTTCAGGCACTGTGTAGAAACTCTATCAGGTAGATTAGGCTTCAAGTTAGACATAATAGAAGACATTAGAAAGGGTGGATTTCACAGGACCCAGTTCATGGGCGGTCATAATTTCATATTGTACGTGGCTTAAATAAATATCAGGGTGTTACAGGGGTTCCATTATGTATTCAAAATTCATGAAACTGTCAGTCATTGGGGGAATTAACTCAGTGTTTGTGAGTTAACACAGTGTTGGCTCCATCTCAAATTCTGGACAAAGAACAATGAACTCTGGCATTTTCATGAGCAAAGAATTGCTTCTGCCACATGGCCCACTCCACCATCTACTAAGCCTCCTCTCCTCTCATTGGTTAGCCCAGGCATTGGTCATCCATGGCCCCTTCTCCATCACCTCCTAACCCTCCTTCTCCTCTCATTGGTTAGCCCATGTGTTGGTCATCTGTCACTGTGCAGCAGCTTAAGGTGACAAGTAAGTGTGCAGTTTCTGTGGACTGGGATCCAGGAGTCAATGGCCCAGAGTTTCCTCTGGAGTTGTGGTCAAGATGTAAGCCAGGTCTAGTCATCTTGGAACCAGAAGATCCAATTGCTAAGGCTCCTGCCATGGTTGCCTCTGTACCTTGCTATATCTGGCTGGAAGCTTTGGATCCTCATCATGTGAGATCTTCCTGGACTATTTATTCAAGGAGCCTTGTGGCATGGTGGCTGGTGTCTGCAAAGTAACTGAGGAAGATGAATGAGATGGTGAGGATTAATGAAAGAACTCAAGACTGAAGTCATGACTTAGCTTTGGGAAAGAAATCTCATTCCTGTTTTATGCTGCTCATTAACTTATGAGAAATGAGTTACTGTGTTGAGCTCACACTCAAGGAGAGGGCAGTAACACCTCCCTTCTGTGTTAGCTACTTTTCTGTTACTGCAATAAAACACCAGGACCAAAAGCAACATCTAGAAGAGTTTATTTTTGGAGGCATGGCAGCAGGTGGTTAGAGCAGGAGATCGTATCTCCAACCACACAGAGAAAGCAGAGAGTAGGACATGAGTAGGGCAGGGTAAAAGCTCTCAAAGCCATCCGTAGTGATATGGTTTCTGCAGCAAAACTATACTTCTTAAAAGTTCCATAACCACCCCCCCAACAGTGCCACAATAGCGAACCAAGTGTCCCAGTAACTGAACCCATGAGGGACATTTCTAGTTCATGCCACTACAACTCTAGAGAGGGTTATCAGGATTTATGCACATATTTTAAAAGCCACTCTAGCCTGTCAAAAAGACAGTGCTTAAAATCAATTCTATGATCCTAAGTGTCCCTTGGAAATGCTTTTAGACCCTGAGAACACAGCTCTGGGAAGCTTGGTCAGGTTGCAGGTCCTAGGAGAAGCCTCCAGGACTAGGACCCCGGAGAAGCTCTCCTGCTGTCACTTGGAGCGGGGTTTTGCTCTCAGCTGAGGTGATGTTGCTGCTGACACACTCTTATCACTTCCTCATTCCAGCTGATTTTAAAGGTGGGCATAACCAGGAATGGAGGTGAAATAGTTGACAGAAAACTGACCAGTCACTGCCACAGCGCCACCAAGATCATACTGTACCTCCCAATCTGTGTCCCTGAGGTAGCAGTTGATCATGGCTTCTCTCTCCAACAAAATTTATAACAACATAGGGAATAGTCACAATCTGCTTTCAAGGGATTTTTTAAATTTAGTTTTGGAGGTTTTTGCAACTGATAGACCCATTTCTCCCAGTTCCAGAATGGATCTCTTAGAATTTCTTTGAATTAAGCAAACTTTTTATTTAGTCATCATGGAAGGAAGGAAGAAAAATATCTTTTTTAACAGTATGGTTGTTATTTTTAAAATAAAAGTACATTCCTACTTACTAAAAACATGTTTGTGTTACTTACTGGTCTTCAGGAATCTGAAAACTGACATAAGGCAGGAGACGAAGGCAGCATTAGTCCCACCCCCTTGAGAGCACCTTTGTCGACTGGGTCCATGTTCATCTTTCCAGACACCCTGGTGAATATTAGCCTGGCCATTTCCAATGCTGTGGATACTGTTTGTTTGATTTCAGGTTTCCTCATATGGCGGCTACCTCACCTACCAAGCCAAGTCCTTTGGCTTACCCGGAGACATGGTTCCTCTGGAAAAGCAGCCAGATGTGCAGCTCACTGTAGGTATTAGGGTGTGGGCCAAGCAGAGGGAAACAGTACCGGTAACTGGGGCTGTGCCGAATGTTAGATTGTTTGTGATTTGAAGGCTCGACACAGAACTTTAGAGAGCATGGTACTCTGCCCAGAGGGTTCACCTTCCCCTCCCGGTGTAGCTGTTTTTCAGCTTTGAAACTGCCTTATTATGGCTTTATCTTTCAGTTTAGTCTCAAAAATGATTTTGAGGCCATTCTTCACAGCACTCCAGCAGTATAGGACAAAATCCCTGCAATATGGGTTAGGGGGTCCTAGCCTGAAGCTAACTCTGTTTGGAAGGGGGCTTCTGGAGACGTAATCCAGTGCCTCACTCCTGCTGTGCAAGCACCGCCATTTCTGCCAGATGTTGTGATGGGCGCTGGAAACTCCTGCTTCCTGGAAGGCTTCTTTGCACCATGCTCTGTCATGGGGGCTAGGAACCCTCCCACGCATCTTTACAGCCCGTGTGCTTGGTAGATCTTTGTGTTCAAGCATTGCTGAGCCATAGTTTGCTTTGACTAGTAAACAAACGCATTGAATCGTGGTAAAAACTCAAAGGAACCTTAGCAGAGCATACTGAAAATTAAGCGACAAAGATTCCATCGTTACCTAAGGAAAATCGCTAAGTGATGAAAGCCCTGTCCCAGCAGGCTGTGTTTCTCCTGTGTTCTGCAGCACATCTCATAGCTGAAGCTATTGCTGCGTGTAGCTTTTACTCTGAGGATTTAATTGCACGTACTCTTGGACTGCACTGGGAGGTAATGACCAAGACTTCCCCTTTATTTTACATTCAGACGTGTAAAATCATTTAGGCTCACAAAAAATGTTCTTTGTTGCTTTATTTTAAACCGCTGTAATTAAGAGCCTTTGGGGCATGTTCCTCAGATTAAGGTTTGAAGTGATCTGTAATCCCAGATAATGTTCTGCCCTTAAGAATGGACAGCCTCCAGGTTTGAGCTGGCACAGAACAGCTGGGCTGTGGTGTGTGACTTGAGGTGGCGTTGCTAAGGCAAGACATGGACATGCCCATGCGGGCCTCTGAAAGCCCCCAAGAGGAACCGACTGGGGTGGGGCAGAGGCTGAGAGCAGGTGGCCTGTCCCACAGCAGCGCCAGAGTCCTGGGCCCACATCTTCATCCATACACTCTTCTTCTGTGTGCTGAGCAACCAGCTGCAGAGTCAGGCTCTGTTAACCCTTCCTCCACCCCGGCCCTCTCCAGCGATCTGCCACCAAAGCATGGTCCTGTCGGTAGCCATGAAATGCACTTTCCACATTTACTACAAGGAATGATTGTATGAACACTTTTCTCCATTTTAAAAACACGTTTAACATGTGTGAGTGTTTCATCTGCGTGCCTGCCTGTGCTCAGGACAGAGCATCAGACCCCCTGGGACTGGGTTATAGACAGTTGTGAACCTCCAAGAGGATGCTGGGAATTGAACTCGGGTCCTCTGGAAGAGCAGCCAGTGCTCTTAATCACTGAGCCGTCTCTCCAGATCTTATTCCTTCTTCATATTTTAAAATCACTTTGGACCAAGGTAGTTTCCATATGTGTGAAAATGTAGCATACTAGCCGCTGTGCACATGTGTCCCTGTCGCTAACCCAGTCAGTTCTGAACTGTTTAGGACCAGGTGTTTCATGTAATGCAGACACACACAGAAATCTGTCCTAACATCAACATAACCCTCAAAACATCCTAACTAAGGCACTAATGCATTCCTGCTTCTCTTCAAACAGGGTCGGCACATGTCTGTCATCCATAAGAAATCCAGTGACCCACGGCCAGACAGGCTGCATCATGGGATAGTGCAAATAGTTGAGGTAAAGGCCCAGAAGATGTCTTTGGTGGTCTTTTCGTTCTGTGATTTAGTTCTTTAATCAAGATTTTCACTTATTTAAGAACATTTTAATACAGATTGTGTGTGTGTGTGTAGAGAGAGAGAGAGGGAGAAATCACACACATCCACACACACACAGAGGGGGAGGAGGGAGAGAGGGAGGGAGGGAGGGTGTGGGAGTGGTCTGGTTTTAAAAAAACACAAAAATTGAACAGACACCAGTGAGGTAGCTGCTAAGGGACTATATATAGCTTTTTGTCTAAGACAAGCTTTCTCATTGGCGTGAAACTTGCCAGGTAGGCTGACCAGTGAGCCCAAGGGATCCTCCCATCTTCATATATTGCTCACTGAGCCATCTCTCATGCCCGGAGAAACCAGAGAGCTCAAGTGCTTTAGTGTTAGAGAGACTGTTCCATGGTTAAGAACATTGCTGCTTTTGCAGCGGACCTGAGTTTGGTTGCCGATACTAAGACTGGGTGGCTTACAGCTTCATGTAACTCCTGCTGTGGGGGATTAAGTGCCCTCCTCTGCTCTCCATAAACACCTCCATGCATGTACATGCACATGCAGACTACATATACACTTAGGTGAATAGTTAAAAAATAAACCTACATGCAAAAGGCACCTCAGAGAAGTTGCTTTCTTTTCATCGTGTGAAGACATGATGACAATGGTCATCCACAAATCGGGAAGAGCATCTCACCAGGAGGCCAAGCAGCCAGCAGCGTGATGTGGGACTTGGAGCTTCCAGGACCATGACAAACTATGTTGAGTAAGCCAGTTACTACATGGCATTTTGTTACGACAAAAGCACAAGCCCCCACTACATAATCTAGAATATAATATAATACAGGGTGTTTGGTGCTTACATGGTTTTGTTTATATCCTCTTTTGGAGGCACATGGGAGCTTGCAGGAGCTCAAGTGTACCAATGTATATAATGGAGATGCCAGAAAGAGAAAGCAGTCACTTCCCTCAAAATGATGAGAATCACTATCAGCACCAAACCCCCAAGCTCGGAATGGGATAGATGGAAGAGGTTCACGCAAACATATCGTAAATCACATACAGACAGATGAAGGCAGAGAGCTATCAAAGCACCGATCATCACATGCTAGCAGCCGTAGTAACATGAATGCTGGTGGTCCACGGGTAGTGTATGAGCTATTCAAACTACTGGAAGATGGTTGGAAAGATGGCACAACAGGTAAAGGGATCTGCCAGCAAGCCTGAGGACCCCAGTTCAGTTCCCAGAGAGGACTGACTCCTGCATGCTGTCCTCTGAGCTCCACATGGACTCTGACATGTATGCACTCATACGTGTATGCTACATAGAGTGGAAAAAAACTACAAAGCAAAAGGAACACAGTGCAACAAAAGAATTACACACAAAAAATCTAATGCAGTGGTCTGAGCTATGAGCAGAAAATTCTTTGCTAAATAACTTCTTGATAAGAAGTACCCAGTCACAAAAATCATACAGGATGTGAGTCCACTGATATGAAGTCCCTAAGATAGTTCAACTCTTAGAAAGTAGGGTGTGGTTTCCCATGGCTAGAGGGGGTCTGCCTAGAGTTTCTGTTTCCAACCATGAACAAGTTTTTCAAACTTGTGTTAATATTGTGCTCAGAGTTCAAACCACTATGTTACAGAATCAGCAAATAAAATGGATATGGTGGTGTATTTCATGTCATATTTTTTAACAATAAAATTACATATGGTGGCTCATGCCCTTTATCCCAGCTCTCAGGAGCCAGAGGCAGGTGGGTCTCCAGGTTCAAGGCCAGCCTGGTCTACATAGTGAGTTCCAAGGCAGCCAGAGCTAGAAAAACAAAACAAGAATTACATATGTCTATTACAGATAAAAACTGATATGAGGATTCATGGAGTGTCTCACACTGGTAATCTCAGCACTTGGGAGGCGAAGGGAGAAGGATTGTGAGTGCCAGGCCAGCCGAGGCTTCTTAGCTGGGCTCTGTCTCAAAAGAAAACAAAACCGAAAGAACCCAAAACAACAACAAAAACCCGACCAAGCGCACAAATGGAGCAGCACATAAATCAATAAGACAAATCCGTTTACAGGAAGAGACTTGCTGTCCTAATTAAGCACATTTGCTAACATTACCTGGGCAGCCACTTTTTCTCCCTGCACCTTCATCACCGACTTCATATTTTCCCAGATTAAAATACATTTACAAAGGCTTGGCACTGGTCATGGAGGTCCCCTTCCCTGGAGTAGCCTGGAGTGACTGTGTGCCGGGAAGGACTTCCCCTTCTTCCTTTCTTTGACTCTTTTCCCTTATACATTCTTCAGTTTGACCCATTCCATGGTCTTTCTCTCTGGAAGTGACCTTGCCTAAGGAAATCTCCAATTGCTGTGCAGGGAAACTTCCGACATGCAGGCAACAGTGCCCCAGTGTCCCGGGAAGAGCTGATGACTGTGCTGTCCGCACTAGAAGGGCTGTATATCCGGGGCCTCTACTTCACTGAGACACAGCGGCTCACCCTGGGCGAGGTAGGGCTGGAGGAGGCCTCCGACAAGGGAAGTGGACCCAGAGCTCATCTTGTGGAGATGTGTGCCTGTCCCCCTGACTACACAGGTGACTCATGCCAGGTAGGAAACTCTCCCAGCCACTGTTATTCCTCACTTCCTGGGGCCCCATCTGTGTCTGGCTTTTTCTGGCTGCTTTCCATCAATGCAGCACAGTTAGAGCTCTCTCTCTATCATCCAAGTGTGCTGGGCCAGGTCTAGTATCTTCTCTAGGCGACCTTTAGGGATTCAAAATATGCCAAAGACATCATGCTGCCTTACCATTCACAGGAGACCATGGGCGCTTTGTCATAGACGAAGAAATCATTTGTAGAAGCTCGGTGTTTGTCCTTTCCTATAAGCTGGGCCAGAGCCTCCTTCTGCCACCACAGTGCAGTTAAATCCCAAGAAGTCCCTATATGCAAGAGGGAAAACCTCACTGCCATTTTCCACCTCTTAGAAGGTCTGAGTTGGTTAAGGTTACCCTCACATGATTAAACTGTACTACGGAATGAAACTGCTTCCCATCTCAACCCGTACATCAGTACATCTTGTTCTAACTAGAATCAGTGTGGGAGATAGCAATGGTGTTGTTCTGTGTACCCCGTGCCCCAAATGTACGTATGCTAGCAAATGTCTTCACATTCCTGTGTTTAAGCCAGAAACTACCTCCCTTGCCTTAGCATCCTGGAGACTCCTTTTCTTGTGAGTTGGGTAACAGGTTTCCTCCATTTAGCTCAATGCTGCCCGTCTCTTTTCTAACTGATTTAAAATATAAAATAGATAGCCCAAGGAGAAGAGGAGCCTGTGGATTAGCACCCTTGTGGTCAGGGTGTGGGCTTTTGTGTTGACTCAGCCTGTGATTTACAGCTGCTCTGATGTCTGGCCCTGTCTGCTGAGCCAGGTGGGTAGAAGGTGATGTCCGCCCCACCTCGCAGGAATTACCGAGGGCTGCACTTACCTGTGGAACTGTTACGCGCTTTCTCTCCCTGTGTAGGCTGAGTCATGTGTGAAGTTTAAAGGTGGGGCCCCCTGGCGCAGACAGCCTTCTTTCCCTGAGTCAGGCAGGCCCGGGCACTGAGCAGGAAGGGCATATAAGAGGAAGAGTGCAGAGCTTTGCCTGCAGCCAGGCAGGACACCCAGGGAACAGGATGCCCCCTGCAGTGAGGTGGTCAGCCTGGAGCACAGGATGGCTGTGGATCTTTGGGGCAGCCCTGGGCCAGTGCCTGGGGTATGGCTCAGAGCAGCAAAGGGTAGCATTTCTTCAGCGTCCAGGTCAAAATCATCTGCAAACAAGTTATGTGGAGCTCAGACCCAGTCAGGTAATACCCATTTTAAACTTCGTTTGGGGTGGGAAAATGTATCCAGCTTGGTGTTAAGTTAGGGTTGTTACAGAGTCGATGGGTAGGATGGGGGAAGGGCAGGTGGCCTCCGGGGTTGCGGGTGAGTGGCAGGGTTTATTGCAGGGCTGGGCAGATTGCTCTCTCCAGAGCTATTAACCACAAGCCCCATAAACATCAGCCCACTGTGGAATGCCCAGAAAGTTGAGAGCTTGGGTGCTTGTGGGATATTGGTCTATTATGAACTCTTGAGGGACTAGCTCAAGCCTTGGGCAAGCTTCTACTGCCTCTAGGCTTGCAAGTTTCACTTGAAGAAAATTTACTCACAAAGTAAAACATGAGGAACAATAGCTAAGAAAAGCGATCAAAGTTTGTATAGTGTCTCACGGACATGCTGTGATTTGCCAGGCATGAAATACTCATGAATTCTGTTCACTCCTTACGCGCCCTGGCGGCTACGTGTATACTTACAGAGAAATACAGCCTGTGGCTTATGAAAATGACCTGGAAAGTGGATAGGACATGATTTTATCAGCTATAATATAAAACGTTACTGGAAATTTTATCCTTGAAAACATGGCTTTGTGAAACTTCACCCCTCCTAAGTCTCCCTGTTGAAGTGTGGGACACATTCATTCCTGTCTGGAGGAAATCTTCAGTAGGCTTGGAATACTTCTGCGAAAGGTGTTTGCTTGCTTCGTGGAGGCATGAAATGGTTACAAGCGAGTCACATGACCTGGAACTTGGGCAGAGCGTTTTTCCTGCTTGTAATTAAAAGTACATTAAGGTGGATGATTTTGTTTTGATCATGATAGACGGTTCTTCCCAAAGCAGGCTTAATTAAGGCTTTCTCCAAGCCTGGGGCCTTCCACTCATGAGACCTCTTCGTTCATTTGAATAATTTGTCCTTTACCAAATATAATTATTTTGAGCAAGTGCCATGATGTAAGACGCCGGCAGTTAGCACTGCAGCTGGCTTGTTGTGGACAGTATCACTGATGTGTCCCCACTGGATTCCATTCAGGCGTGTCTCCCCGCTGAGCCACCAGCACAGAGCTTCCCTTGCAGGCTTTATTTCTCCTTTAGACGAGGCTGTTCAGATCCAGTCTTAAAGTTAAAAAAAATTGCAGCATATCCCTTTGCCTAAGCGTGATCCCTAATCAGGAAAAGGAGCATTGTATTGGAAACTATGCTCTGCTATTTGTATTATCTGTTACCCATTGGTCATTTGGGAAAGAGAGCCTGGCTGGAGTTGAGAGGCCCCACCCTGGATGGCTCAGGATCCCACACTCCTTCCAGTGCAGGATCCTTTGTGGACATGGGCGGGGAGACTGGCCTGTTGATTGCAGGGTTTGCCTTGACTGCCATTTTATGGATGTATCTGCTGTTTAAGACCATCCATCAGATGGGTTGAGAGATTAATTCTTCCTGGTGCTTTAAAGATGGGAATCTGGGGGACCAGAGCCACAGACAGGGGGAAATTTCCCGTGTTGAGTTGTGCGTGGATTGGCTCTGCCAAGATAAAGAGCGCATCTGCCTATAATCTTTTTTAAAGGCAGGAAGAACTCCACATGACTTCAGTGAGTGCCACAGGAATCAAATCACTTCTACAGTCCTCTGTTGGAACTTTTTGTTTTGTTTTTGAGACAGGGTTTTACTCTGTAGCACTGGCTGGCCTGGAATTCATAGAGATCCTCTTGTCTCTCTTCCAAAGGCTGGGATTAAGGACCTGTTGGAAAGTTCTTAACAGAATCTTTTAAACAAGGCATAAATCCATGGGAAAAAATTAATTCTTGCTCGACAGAGGTAGCACACACCTTTAATCCCAGCACTCAGAGGCAGAGGCAGACTCTCTCGGGCCGGGTCTCTGTAATCACAACGGGCCACCTTCTTGTGAACAGTGTTTTATGTGAGAACTCCACACCTGCCTTCTACCCAGGCTCCCTGCTGACCGCTGGTTAGTGAGAGTCATGGAAATGATTCCAGTAATTGTGCAATTATTGAGCGGTCTCCACCCCTCCCGCTAGCCTGAACCCATACCTGGGGAGGGTGAGCTATCAGGACACTGTTGAACTCGGGTTTGGCTTAGCCCAGTAGGGACTGGAGTCCTGATCCTCTGTCCCTCCACCCTTCCATCTGTTCAGACCCCAGCAAACAACTGGTGTGAGAGGGACTCATGGCCACTTCTCCTTCTCTGTTAGTCTCCAGTCCCACCATCACAAAGACACGGCACGATCTCACTAAACAGCAACCGAGCTGGCTGGTGGTGGATACACAGCACCTGGGGAGAGGTTCTAAAACCCCGACTTTTTCCGTCAGAACTGCGATGGACTTTGGGAAATAACTTCTCTCTTTTCTTTGTATTGATGAGACATTTTTGTTTGGAAAACAGGGTTGTCACCCTGGATACTATCGGGACAACAAAAGCGTACCGGCTGGAAGGTGTGTTCCCTGCAATTGCAATGGACATTCAAATCGCTGTCAGGACGGCTCGGGGATGTGCATTGTGAGTACATGGTAGTTTGCTGCTGTTGGCAGAAAGCCTGCTCCTCCCCTGTCCCCTGAGATGTCAGTGTTCCCCTTCTCACTGAACCCGAGACAGAGGTTGCTGTGGCCACGGAGGAGGCTGAACCATCGGGCTAGATTGGGTGTTTTACACCTGACTTCTGCCTCCATTTAGCATGCACCCTCAGGAGAGAGCACCTGACTGAACAGTTCTGAGAGGCTTTTCCATTATCTCTGTGTCATTACGTTATCACAACAGGTGGGTCATGGGGCTTAACGCTTGCCTGGATATAAGAAGTCTGAGCTGTTACTTTGGGCCTCAGTTTTGTGGGGCAACATGGGTTTCAAGAGGGACTCCTGTGGCTGTCAGAGGAGCAGTAACTATTACAGGGGCCTGAGGGTGGGACTTGGTAGGCAGAACGACAGTACCCTTGACCTGCCTCCACAGCTCCCATAAACCAGGCTGTAATCCCAGGTGCTGGAGGCAGGAAGATCCCAAATTGTCTTGGTCAGTGTTCTACTGCTGTGAAGAGACACCATGGCCACGGCAACTCTTACAAGAGAAAGCATTTAACTGGGGCTGGCTTGCAGTTTCAGAGGCTTAGTCCCTTATCTTCATGGTGGGGAACATGGCGATGTGCAGGCAGGCGAGGGAGCAGCAGCTGACCCTTCTTCATCCTGAGCCGTAAGCAGGCAGAGAGCAACACTGGACCTGGTGTGGCCTTGTGAAACCTCAAAGCCTACCCACAGTGACGCTCCTCCTCCAGCAAGGCCACGCCTCCTCAACAAGGCCACGCCTCCTCAGCAAGGCCACGCCTCCTCCAGCAAGGCCACGCCTCCTAACCCATCTTTAATAGTGCCACTCCCTGATGAGGAAGCATTCAATACATGGGCCTGTTGGGGCCATACTTATTCAAACCGCCAGTTTAAGGCCATCCTGAGACACATGAGAAAAAAAAGTCTTGGAAGGAAGAGAGTTGGGCATAAGTGATAGAAGGAGAAGAAGGAGGATAAAAACAAGAAAAAATAGAGAGAAGGAGGGGATACTGAGAATGGATTATGACTCACACCTAGTCAGTCAAATATGAACACCCCATGGCTACTAAGATAGAGTGGGGCTACAGGAGAGGTGGGTGAGGGCACTGCACCAAGGAGGTGTGGTCTCCCAGCGCCATCTGTACACGGGCCCCAGGCCTGCCAGCTACTTTTTTCTCGTTCTTTGTTTCTCTTTTCCTTGTTTGTTTGTATTTCTGTCTGTCTGTCTTGATGTCTATAGCTTGGATACTAGAAAAGGGTCTTACTTTGGGATGTTGTATCAATAAATTTATTCTCTCAGTAAAATTAGCTTGTTTCTAGGCATGGTAGCCCAAGCCTTTAATCTCAGCCCTTGGGAAGCAGAGGCAGGCAGAGCTCTGTGAGTTGAAGGCCAGCCTGATCTCCATAGCAGCTTCCTAGTTAAGAAGGCTGTACAGTGAGACCCCATCTCAAAAATAAGTTTAGAAAAGTTTGTTAAGTAATTTTCATCCTGAAAGAGCCTTTAAGTTCATTTCTTTATTTTTACTGTGCTTCTTTCTTTTGATCCTTTTGAGTTATTCCCATTTGGTAGCCAGGGCCTCCCCCAGGGAGGCAGGGACCTGTGGAGATTCCCTCTGCTGCCATGGCTTAGTGTGCGGCGTGGCTAACTAGCAGCTGTGGAGTCCCTGGCCTGTACTGAGCCTGTCTCGGGCATCTGCTTCCTCTGCAAGCTGGGGCAGGCCAGTGCAGGAACGTGCAGGAGGGAGGGGCCGCCGATGGAATATTTTGTTGGATTCTAACCTTATAAGTTCAAAAAGAGTAAAAGGCACCAATGGGTCGTCTTCCAACCCATGAGTAAGCCTGAACAAAGGCCTCCGTTTGATACGGCCTGGTGTGTGTGACACAGGTGCTGACCTCATCGACAGTGAATGTTTATCTTATCACAGAACCGCTGCTAGATGCCATCTACGTAATAAAAGCCCCCAGAGAACAAAGGGAATTTTCTCTAGATTCTATATACTGCAGGAAGGATAACGTGTGGGAGTCATACATCATCTTTCAGTCAAAACGTTGCATTCCATTTTCAGTCTCTGTAGTTCTGTCTTTGCTTGTCTGTAAGGCCACTGTGGCTCCTCGAGGCAGAGCACTCATCAGGAAACCTAGACATTGCTGTGGTCCTGAGACCCCTGGTGGGCTCAGAGCCACCAGACACAACTCTTCTTCTCAAGAACATGCTTTACACATGTTTACACCCATGCGACCACGCATGTGTGCACACCTACACCCACGCTATCACACATGTGTGCACACCTACACCCATGCTATCACACATGTGTGCACACCTATACCCATGCTATCACACATGTGTGCACACCTACACCCATGCTACCACACATATGTGCACATCTACACCCATGCTATCACACGTGTGCACACCTACACCCACCCTACCACACATATGTGCACACCTACACCCACCCTACCACACATGTGTGCACACCTACACCCACCCTACCACACATGTGTGCACACCTACACCCACCCTACCACACATGTGAACACAGCCACCTTATTACTCATCTGGACACAGCCACCCTACTATACATGTGGACACAACCTCCATACCATGCATGTGGACACACCCATACCCACCCTACCATAGGTGTGTACATACCCAAACCCACCCTACCCATCCACATATAGGGGCAACAACCATGAGGCAGAGAGAGCTAACTGAACATGGCATGGGCTATTCAAACCCTTAAGTCCACCCCAAGTAACACACCTCCTTCAACAAGGCCACACCTCCTAATCCTTCCCAAACATGTCCACCAACTGGGGACCATGTATTCAAATACATGGACCTATGGGGGCATCTCATTCAAACCACCATGCTACCTATGTTTTATGTAAGTTTAGTTCCTTAATGATTCATAAAGGATGGATTTGTTTCATTGGGACTCTTATCTATTGGAGACAAGCCTTGTATTTTATTTTTCCTAATGTAGCTTCAGGATTTATTTACATCTTCACATTCATTATCAAACACCATGGTGACATATAGAAGTTAAAAAAAAAAACGTATGAGCACTTCTCAGAGCATAACCTCATTCCAGGTCATTTCTTTAACACAAGGAATCTCTTAGTTGCCAAATGTCTGTAGCACAGGGAACTTCCTTCAGTGTGTGTGTGTGTGTGTGTGTGTGTGTGTGTGTGTGTGTATCTGTGTTTGTGTGTATGTGTCTGTGTGTGTCTATGTCTGTGTGTGTCTGTATCTGTGTGTGTGTGTCTATGTCTGTGTGTGTATCTGTATCTGTATGTGTGTGTCTATGTCTGTGTGTGTATCTGTATCTGTATGTGTGTGTCTATGTCTGTGTGTGTCTGTGTCTGTGTGTGTCTGTATCTGTGTGTGTGTGTCTATGTCTGTGTGTGTCTGTGTCTGTGTGTGTGTGTATCTGTGTGTGTGTGTATGTGTCTGTGTGTGTCTATGTCTGTGTGTGTGTATCTGTGTGTGTGTGTCTATGTCTGTGTGTGTCTGTGTCTGTGTGTGTGTGTATCTGTGTGTGTGTGTATGTGTCTGTGTGTGTCTATGTCTGTGTGTGTGTGTATCTGTGTGTGTGTGTCTATGTCTGTGTGTGTCTATGTCTGTGTGTGTCTGTATCTGTGTGTGTGTGTCTATGTCTGTGTGTGTCTGTATCTGTGTGTGTGTGTATGTGTCTGTGTGTGTCTATGTCTGTGTGTGTCTGTATCTGTATGTGTGTGTCTATGTCTGTGTGTGTCTGTGTCTGTGTGTGTGTTTGTAGCTGGAGGAAAACATTAGTGTCCTTCCTAAGTACCCCCCACTTCTTTTTTCTTTCTTTTTTTTGTTTGTTTGTTTTTGAGGCAGGGTCTCTCACTGGTCTGGAGCTTGCCAAATGGGTTAGTTAGTAAGCCACAGAGATCTTCCCATCGCCATCCCCCCAACCCTGGGATTACAAGAATGCCTCACCAGCTTGTAAAACATGGCTTAGCAAACTCGGGTCCTTGTGCATGCAAGGCAAGTAATTTACACAGGCTGAGCTATCATTCCCCCTTGCAGTACTTTTGTGTGGCACCAACAGCAACTAGATAGGATCCAATATGTCATGCAGCCAGAGGACTTACGTTATGATGGTGAGGTTAGGCGAGAGATGGAGTTCAGTTCTGCCGAGCTCACTGAGGTACGTGAAGCTCCAGGTTTGATCACCAGCACTGGAAAAGACGCACACCCTGATAACGACCATCGCAGTGATCCATGCAGCAGACAGCTGACTCGTTGTCCCGCTCATCTGTCCCCAGAACTGTCAGCATAACACAGCTGGGAAGCACTGTGAGCTCTGCAAGGAAGGCCACTATGGGAACGCCGTCCGTGGATCCTGTAGGGTGTGTCCCTGCCCTCACACCAACAGGTACGGCAGATGCTGACAGGTGACAGTCCTAACCTGGCAGCTGTACAGAACTGAGAGTGGGTGTGGAGACAGCTACGACTGTGTCACTTAAGGACCCTATGACACTTGACCTTGAAGACTGTAGCCAAGCGTCTGGGTTTACTCCTTGTGATGGAAGCCTTGGGGGAGTCCTGAGCCCTTAAGTGACACAGCCGTAGCTGTCATTCAGGCCCAGCTGATAGATGGCATGTAGAACAGTCTCCATTTCTTCTCCTGTTCTTTGGGTCTGACACATTGTTGCATTCTTGTTCACCGTGAGGTGTTCACCATGGACTCCAAGGAAAGGGTGATGTAACGGCTAACTAAGTAAAATAGTAGTGGGCTTGAGAATCTAGAAACTGTACCTACACGACACAGGCTCAGAAGTAAGGGCAGAATGCAGAGCCGATGATAGCCCAGGGTCAGATGATCCCCCTGTCTCAAACGCCTGCCTTGCTGATGGAAGTTTCTGTCCTGCCTGCCCGTCTACACTGCCTTGCTTTCCTATCCGTGCGTTTGATTCCCATTCAGCCTGCCCTGTCCTGCAGCGTTATTTGTGCAGCGATCTATCACTCCATGCCTGCCCAGACTTGCACAGACAGAGACGGGCAGAAGAAGAAAACGGCAAGATTGCCATCAGTGCGCTCAGGAGATTTTCGTCTGGGGTTAAAGCCTATAGCTATCAGCAAATCCAGCTCCCAGCACATGGGGCTGGAATGCACATAGACCTCCAGGATTACCATTACAGCTGCTCTGTACTCTTCCTCCATCAGTAGAAACACCCCCGGGGAGACTGCATCTGGTCCCTTAGGAGGGATGTTCTACATCCATCCCGCCCAACAAGGGATGTTTCCCGAGCATAGCTTCTCCTGCGAGACCATCCAGAGGGGATGATTGTCAGTCAGAGTAAGGCTCCAAATACGGACACTTTGCCAGTCCACATGGCTTCTTTGTTTGGGAGCAAAAAAAAATAATGTCTCAAATATGTCAGTTTAGAGCTAAAAGAACAGGAATTGAAATTTCAGGACTTGATTAGAAAACAAGGTAATGTTACCAGCAAGGGTACACATAAGTGCCCGAGGGGCTGGGGGAGACTTGTACTTCTCTCTGGGCCTTCAAAGGCCTGGCCTGTCTGCCAGGAGCAGGCTCTGGGAAGAAGAAACTGAAATAAACAAGGGGACAAGATTTTGAAGAGAATCTAGGCTTGCTTGTCTCTTTCCTGCCTGGGCTTGCAGCCCTCCCTTGTTATTCCTGGGGAAATGTTGTCATCATCTCTTCCAGACTGAGTTACTGCGTCTGTCTCCAGGGAAAGAATGCATTTATCTAAGCCAGAAACAAAAAGCATGTCTGCATTCACCCCCTTGTTCAGTGTCAGCTAAAGCTAAACTTGCTCCCCACACAACTTTCTTCACTCAAAATCTTCCTCACAGTGGGTTTCCATTTTTGCTTTGTGGAAGCTGGTCTTTGTGACAGGAAAGCGATGAGCCCATGGGGTTCTGTTTAAACCGAGCCTTTTTCCTGTCTTCCTCTAAGTTTCGCCACTGGCTGTACCGTGGATGGAGGAACTGTGAGGTGTGCCTGCAAACCTGGATACACGGGAGCACAGTGTGAGAGGTAGGTTTCTCCCTGCCCCGTGTGCCCTCGGCCCTCGACCCTCCTTTCCCAAAATCCGCAGGCAGGGTGTGTGGGACAGGCGGTGTGGGGCTGGTATCCCACTGAGGGCTGGAACGGTCTTGGGTAAAATACAAGACTTGTCCCTCAGCAAAAAATAACATCCTCTCTCTCTTGCTCATCTTTAGAAATCTGGGGGATGAGGTGCACACGCCACATAAGCACATGTACACACAGACTTGTGTTCTCCCACACAAGCATGCACACAGACTTGTTTTCTCCCACACAAGCACACAGACACACAGACTCATGTTCTCACACACACATAAACACACACACAGACTCGTGTTCTCACACACAAGCATGTACACAGACTCGTGTTCACCCACACACACACATAGAGACTCCTGTTCTCCCACACATGCACACACACATAGATCTATGTTCTCCCACACAAACACACATGTTCACAGACTCATGTTCTCGCACACAAACACACACACACACAGACTCGTGTTCTCACACACACACACATAGACTTGTGTTCTCACACACAAACACACACACACAGACTCGTGTTCTCACACACAAACACACATGTTCACAGACTTGTGTTCTCACACACAAACACACATGTTCACAGACTCATGTTCTCACATACAAACACACACACAGACTCATGTTCTCACACACACACACAGACTCATGTTCTCACACACATACACACACACAGACTCGTGTTCTCACATACACACACGTGCACACAGACTCGTGTTCTCACACACAAACACACACACACAGACTCATGTTCTCACACACACACAGACTTGTGTTCTCACCCACATGCACGCACACACACAGACTGTTGTTCTCCCACACATGCACACACATACACACAGACTCGTATATTTTGAGCACTCAGGAAAGCCTGTTCATTTCCCAATCCCTGGTGCCTATCATGACACTGCTCATATTCGTTGTGTTTAGCAGTGTTCATGAAGCAAAAATACAATAACAATAAGGGTTGTTGGAGGGAAAATATCCTAGAGATGTATTTCAGGTATTCATGGGTAGATTGTCTTCAGTAGCTTCTAGTGCTGTGTAGGTTGAATAAGGCAAAAGTTGACCCATGTTCTAATAACCTAACATTTCACCTCTCAATTATCCAAGGGCCATGTTGTATGAAAAGCACAAAGTATTTGGTTCCCCTCCAGATCTATACTAGTGTGAAGTGTAGATGCCAGGGTGTACATGGGACACTAGTCACAAAAACCAGTGGGGAGGAGTTGGATTGTATGTGAAGGGCCAACCAACCAGCCTCGGACAGCAAGGGATGGCAGAGTCAGCTATGTGGAGATGGGAAGGATGTGTAGGCCAGAGAAGGAGGGCTGGGAAAGTATTCCAGGTTTTGTGACTTTAAAGTTTGGAGTGCACATCTGGGAGAGGCTTTTCCTGATTTTAGCCTCCGTGTGGTTCTGTACAAACAGCAGAGTCAAAGACAGCAACAGACTTGATGAGGTGTCTGTTTACTTAGCAACTGATTTGAAGAGACATTTTTTAATTAACAATGCTTCTTTCAGCATATGCTTCTCTTGGTGCCTCAAAACAAGTCATTGTTTCTTAATTAAAAACATCTTTTCACAAGTGCCAGGCTGATGGCACACATAGGTGTCATTCATGCCACTGTTTGTTAAGTCTGGAACGACAAATAAGAAAGTCAAGGGTGAGAAGTAGGAATATACTATATAGGGGCATCTAGTTGAACTTGGGATGGGTGGTCTGCCTACAGTGGGTGCGGAAAGGCTTCTGACTCCTCCCATGCTCCCCTCTGTCTCCCTCAGCCACACAGAGTCATGGGCAGATCTGTTCTCTGCTTTTAATTTCTGTACTAATGTCATCTGGGAAAGCAAGAAGCATGTGCTTAGCTATGAAAGGAAAGTAAGAGAGGCAATTATTTCTTGTAGACATAATGTATACTTTGTAAGAATAGGGAATAACTAAATGCCCCAGTTCTTTGTATAACCTTATAAAGGGTATGTTGTACTTTTGGTCTTTTCTCCAGAAACTTTACATATAGGTGAGAAATGAGAATGAAGTACTTTAGAGCATAGATCTCCTGCTATAGATGAGCATGGCTCTAGTCAGTATGTAACGGCTCAGTCCTATCATTTTACCTCCCTGCTTAGTAGGTTTGGATAAGCCACCTCAGCCTTATTACTAGGGAAGAGTATGTAAGTGTCTGCCTTCCTGCTTATTTCTGAAATGTAGTAATTACCAATGATACTGATTATAAAATGAATGTTGAACCCCACCTTATAATCATGGGTACATTTTAGTGAGTGACTATGTGAAGGCTGATGAATCCTTTACTAACATCATTTATATCCATTGAGCAAGGTGGGTGTTATTAGTCTTTCATTGATCCGTCCATCCACCCACTCATCCATCCATCCATCCATCCATCCATCCATCCATCCATCCATCCATCCCATAACCTACTTGGTTCCTAGTATGTGTCAGCAGCAGCATTATGGGTCCTAGAGATATAGCAATGAGCAAACCCTCAATGTCTTTATGAAACTTAACATTTTCCTGAGAATATCTGATGGACAACAGGAACTCAAAGGTCTATGACAGCCCAAGACTGTCATAGCATAAATGGTACAAGCAGGTCCAGACAGCTGTTTCTGACCCAGTATCTATATTCCCTGCAGACATCACCAGGGTAGCTTTGAGAACATATGCTGAAAATGGCTGGAGTATTATTATTAGTAGTAGTAATAGTAGTATTATATAGATTTAAACTTTGAAGAAATGGTTACCATATTTCCTCAAGTCTATCATCTCTATTATATTAACATACCATATATCAATTTACTGAAAATTCAGGCTTTATGTGGGAGATGGAACTGAAAATTCAGGCTTCCTCATATGGGGAAATGTTGATAAATAAAAATATTTCAATTGACTCCCTAATATTAGAAATTTAACATGTTTTATTTTTCTTACTTACTGAATTTAAGCTTCAAGGAATACGACCTTTAAACTCTGAGGCTTGGGCGTGGCTTCTTACTATGTTACCTAGACTAACAGTGGCTCCTGGCCAGAGGAAGCTCTCTGACTCCTGTCAGTAACGTCACTTTCTTATATGCCCCACTGCTGTGACTAGTGTAAATATAGGTTCATGGCCTTGAAATCTCATGGCAGGGAATACAGAACTCCCTCCATGTAAAGCTTTGAAACTCCTGGATTTATTTCACAGTGTCTACGTGACGTCTTCAGGAGCATAACTCAATAAAATCCAGCCCACTCTGACTTCTGTGTTGATCAAACCATTTATTCCTCTGCCACTCAGCTACTGAGCATTCAGTAGCAGGGGCAGACGGCAGATGAAGGAGCAATCCCTATTTGTCTCTTACCCTTAGTAACCTTGTTTATGGGACAAAGTAAACATGCCCTTTGAGAAGTGTTAATTCTTGCCAGCCAGGATCACCTTTCCTATTACCCAGCTATGGTATCTCAAATAGGAAAATATGGTGGATAAATGACAGTTATTTGGGTGTTTCTTAGCCTTTCCATGTTCTGTGCAGGTGTGCACCAGGCTATTTTGGGAATCCTCAGAAATTTGGAGGTAGCTGCCAACCATGCAATTGTAACAGTAATGGCCAGTTAGGCACTTGTGACCCCCTAACTGGAGGTAAGTTCAATGCACATCCCCGCTGACCTCAATCTTAAAGCTTCTGTGAGACAACAGTCTAACATGCATAGCATAGAACTCTAGCTCACAATTTCCTTCCCTTGACAGTCCTGAGAATGCTTGGGTAATAGTTGTGGCTTTGAGGAACAATTACTTCAATTAGTTGTTTTTTTTTTTTAAGTAAATTGTTTTAAACCCCAATGAGTTGTAGATCAGAAAACCTTAGACGCACTTTGGTGGTTTTACTAGATATTCCTGGACACTGTTGTTGTTTTGAGCAACTTTATTTTAAAGTTATGTGCATGTGTCTGTCTGAGAGTGTTATACGTGAGTGTCAGTGTCAGTGGGAGCTGGGACTCCTGGAGTTACAGTTAGGACACCTGATGTGGGTGCTGGGATTTGAACTTGGGTCCTTGACAAAAGTAGCTTTTCACCACTGAGCGCTCTCTCTACCCCCACTCTATAGTTACTTTTACACCAGCTCTCTCTCTCTCTCTCTCTCTCTCTCTCTCTCTCTCTCTCTCTCTCTCTCTCTCTCTCTCTCTCTCTTTCTGTCAACATGAAGAAATTAAAGTGTTCTTTCTTTCTTATCAATACAAGTTCTGGAATGTGTTCAAGTCAGAGGTGTAGATATAATATACTGTGTGAAAGATAATTTGTCACAGTTTTTATTGATTCGTTCAGAAAAACTTGGAACAAAAAGAAGAATATTCTCTTCTTCCACAGAAAATGCTGAAAAGCTGTGTTAGTAAGGTGTCAACTTAGGTGAACTCTGTCATCTTATAGTTGCGGGCAAGTTGAAAAGCTAAACCTGGAATGTGCAGATTCATCCCATCAAACATCAAAATAAGACATAACAAATGGGCTAACACCAGTTTTTAGATTGGGGCAGTCACTCAGAAGTTCAAGTCTGGCCTGGGCAGCTTAGAGAGACAAGGGACTGGAGATGTCTCAGTGGTTAAGAGTGCTTGCTGCTCTTCCAATGGATTTGGGTTCAGTTACAACCTTGCATATCAGAAAGCTCAGTTGTAACTCTAGCTTTAGGGGATCCAGTGCCTTCTTCTGGCATTTACAGGTATCTGCATCAATGAGGCCTGGTGTGCGTACGTGCACACAGACAGACAGACAGACAGACAGACAGACAGACACACACACACACACACACACACACACACACATACAATAAAAACAAATCCTAAAAAAGAGAAGTAGCTAGCGTGACAAGAGAACTGAAGATGTTGCCGAGTGGTAGACTGTTTGTCTGGCATATGTGAGATCCCCAGTTGAAGAAGGAAGATATGCCGTTCCTGAGAAACGCCCTTCTTAGAAAAGAAATAGTCATATGTGGTGAAGGAAGCCACCAAGGAAGTTCATGCTCGTGGCAATGGCATGGTGAAAGTGGAAAGGGGGGACAGTGATGCTTTTGTGACAGGGTGACTAAAACCCTCCAGAATGGGCTCTTCTGAAACCAAGTTAGAGGGCAGATGAAGAACAAGTTAAATACAAATGTCTTTTTTTCCTCCCGATTTTAGACTGTGTAAGCCAAGAACCCAGAGATAGCAGTCCTGCAGAAGAATGCGATGGTGAGAAAAGAAAGTCCCTCCCTGCCCTTTCCAAGCTGTGTCTCATTTAAGACGCGTGAGTGCCGTGCTGGGACAAGCACTTTATAGTCAGGAAAACCAAAGTAAGAGAACAGGGAAGGACAATGTTGGCTCAAATCCTGCCCCTGTCAACTCTTAGCTGTCTACCACCTACAGGCCGCCTCACGTCTCCAAGTCTCAGCTCACAGATAGAGTGGACACAGAATGCCTACCTCATACAACTTCTGGGGACTTCTCTTCAGATGTCACA
Source organism: Mesocricetus auratus (assembly GCF_017639785.1). Taxonomy (NCBI): domain Eukaryota; kingdom Metazoa; phylum Chordata; class Mammalia; order Rodentia; family Cricetidae; genus Mesocricetus; species Mesocricetus auratus. Next base: position 43,670,245 of record NW_024429198.1, read on the forward strand.
TTACTTATCATAGTGTCTAATCATCTGTGTGTAGTGGCACATGTCTGTCATCTCATCTCTTGAGATGGTGAGGCATGAGGATCACTGATTTGAGGTAGCTTGGGATACTTAATGAAACCCATTCTCAAAAGCAGTCAACAAAAATAGTCATTAGCGGACACCCCATGACCACATGGTAATCACTATTATTTCCCCCCACACACAAAATAAGCAACGAGCTGCTAAGAGTCACGACTTCTAGCAAAAGTGCTCTCGCACATCCAGTTCTTTCTTCTTCGGAGTGCACATCCCTCCCTGAGTTGTCTAGGGCTGTGACTTCTACCTGTGATAATCTGTGTTTGAGGGGACAGGCTACATAGGCCTAGTGCTCTCTGTGTCTTTTCTGGGCTCTAGCCTACAGCATATTCAACTTTCACTGTGGTCCTGCAGACTGTGACAGCTGTGTGATGACCCTCTTGAAAGACTTGGCCACCATGGGTGAGGAACTCCGCCTCATGAAGTCAAAGCTGCAGGGCCTGAGTGTGAGCGCTGGTGTTCTAGAACAGATCCGGCACATGGAGACGCAGGCCAAGGACCTGAGGGTAAGCCTTTGGTGGGGACCCAGACCGGCTGCTTAGTGAGTGTGGCTGTGCCTTGCTCTCTATTGGGGAATCAGTTCTCTATGGAAAACCAAGCCTGCAGAGTCTCACATCCCTAATACAACATGGTCCCATGCTTTCTTACGACCTAGCCCTCTGACTTGTAAACTTTCCATCATCTCTAGCTTACTTATAATGATAATCAAGTATAAATTCCATCCAAAAAACCATTCTGCTTCATAGTTTAAGGAATAATGAGAAAAAAATCACTACAAGTTCAGTATACATTTTTTTTCTAAAATCTTTGGACCAGTGGAATCCATGGACATAGAACCATGGAAGCAGAGAGCTGTCTGTAGATTGTATATAAATGGCTGCTTCTTGAGTGGAAGTCGGGGTACAGGTGACTCCAGGTGACTCCACTTACAGCTCAAGGGGTTTTTATCCCCATGATACAAAAGAAGAGTCCATTTTCAGCAGTGAGAGGTACTCACCAACACACAGGTCTGACTCTGGTGAATGCGAATTCATTACTCACGGAACACTCCTAACTTTACCTTTCTCTTAAAGTGCTCAGCTCCACAGCTTACATTCAGAAGACCCGAACATGGGCTTCCTCAAAGCTAATATAAGTCCTCTCTTAGAATGGTTGCTAGAATTTTCTAGAGAAGTTATGTGAGCCTAGGTGGTCCTTGGATGGTTCTTTTAACAATCAGTGTTTTGAATTTGTACAATAGGTAGTAGAGTCATTTGCTCATTTATTCTTCACGAGTAAGAGTTGGTTGTGGGCCTCTTTCAGATAATGGGTTGCTTTCACCTAAATGACCAAATGTACTCACTCCAAATATTTCACAAGTCCTTTCCTGCTCCCTTAAGATCTCTGAAGTCTACAATGTACCCCTTTGCCATTCCCAGTGTTGGTATTTTTCACCTTATCTCTTTTTCTTGATTATCAACTTTGTTAATTTTTTCCTACTTCATTGATTTTTCTGTTTTCAATTTTTCTGATTTTTACTTTTTATCATTCAATGCATTGATATTTATTATTATTAATTTTGATATTTTAGTAATTATTTATTAATTTCTTACAGTATATTTTGATCACATTCATTCTCTTAACTTCTCTCAGGTCATCCCCCCTTGCTATGTCCCATAACTTCACATCCTTTTTTGTTAAAAAAACAGCCAACCAGTTTATTTCAATATGTGTTACTTCTGAATGTGGGGCCACCACTCATGGTAAACCTACTAGGAGCCACATCCTCAAATAAAATAGACTCTCCCTAATCCAGAAGTCATTGACTGTCAATATTTCCTCAGATGTGGGTGGAGCTCATGAATCATTTGCTACTCCATGCTAGAATATTGACTGGCTTAATCTTGTACAGGTCTTGTGCAGATGGCCACCGCTGTGAGGTCATGACCTAAAGAATGTTCAGTTTTATCCTCCCTGACTCTGGTCCAGACTTGGGGGAGTGGATACAGGGGGAGTGGAGGGATACAGGCATCCCATTTGTGTTGAGCACTCAGCTGATACTTATTCTCTGTACTGTGACCAGTTCTGAGTTTCTGTGTTAACCACCAAACACCGCAAAAGAAACTTCTCTGTTGAGCGGGGAACTGTACTAATCTTTGCTTTGAGAGATTCAAATTTTGCTCAGGATATGGAGAAATCACGGGTAGTGACCAGGAAGCTTCCTTCTTGCTGAGTGACTCTCATAGTACTGGAAGGTTTTCTGCAGTATACTGTGGAGAAAAAAGTCATCAACAGTCCTAGCCAGCTCTGAACCTTGAAAACTACAATAATGACCACCATGGCAAGATGTCCATGGGTGCAATAGTGGCACGAACATCATGGGGGTGACCAACTAAGGAAGCATATAGCTGGTATAATAAACCAGATTGGGGACTTCAAGGGTGCTACTACTGTTAGGCCTCAAGGGTGCTACTATTATTCTGCTAAATGGGCATAGTATCAAACTTAACTGATTTCTGCTCTTACCCACATATTTCATTTCTTCTTTCTACAGTCTGTGGAATGATTTGCTATTCATTTTCTAGTTTCTTATGATCAAAGTTTGCTTTACTGACTTAAAATTTTCTTGTTACTAACATCAGCATTCAATGTTGTAAAGAAATGCTTCTCTTAAATACTACCTTTGTTGTGCCCCCCCAGACTTCACAGTATTATGTTTTCTTGTTCATTCAATTCAAAACCTTCTTCTGTTTTCTGGTGATGTGTGAATTACCCATGGGTAATGTAGTATTATATTATTTAATCCTAGATCTGGGATTTTTTTCTGATGACTTTCTAGTGTTGATTTATAATTTGATCCTTTTGTGGTCAGAGGCAAACCATTTAAGATTTCAATGCCTTTGAACATATTGAGGTTTGCTCCAAAGCTGGGATATAGTTCTTCTGGGTCGGTGCTCTCACTCTTCTTGGAAATAAGGAGATTATGAGGAGATTATGAGATGTGATGGGGCCACAGGGCCTGAGTCGAGCTCTCTCTGAAACTGTCTGATACTCCTCGTTGGCAAAAGGAGAAAAGAGGCAGGCCATGGGAGTCCTAGTCTTCTGACCAGCATCCACACAAGCCCAGAAACCTGGATCCATGCTGGACAATGGCATTCTCAACATCATCACAGTGAAGCCTGGATTCATGCTGGATAATAACATCCCCAACATCATCATAGTGAATCCTGGATCTGTGCAGGACTGCAACATGCCCAACATCATCACCGTGAAGCCTGGATCTATGCTGGACAATGACATCCTCGACATCATCACCGTGAAGCCTGGATCTGTGCTAGAAAATGATATCCCCAACATCATAGTGTGTGTGTCTTGAACTGTCAATGTGTGGCCTGGCCTTAGACTCAGGACAGGGCTTCATGGTGGGGGCTGTGACAGCTATTGTCACTAGAGATGATTGAGGGAATGTGGAGGGAGGAGAAACCCCCAATGATTGATTGTGTCTGCAAATGTTCAACAGGCACATTAACCAGAAATGCAACTCAAAAGAGATGAGGGTACTTGAAAGAAATGAAAATAATAGGACAACCTGAAAATTTCTTAAAAGAATAGCATCCATTAGAAGAAATGAGATGGAGAAAATCTCACCTGAAATCAAGTAAGAAGTAGAGATGAAAAGACCCAAGTGAAAATCATGGAAACGAAAAAAACATGCTTATTGAGGTATGAGAATTGATGAGGTAAACCCAAGACTAGACACAGTGAAAGAGGCTTTGGGTGAAGTTTAAGGGATGCTTTTGGGATGAGAACTGATTCCAGTGGCTCCATCTCAAAGAATTTTCCAAAAATGGTTCCTTTTCATTCCCTAAGGAATTCAACTCTGTGGTTTATAGGTTTAATATAGAGAAGCAAGCACAGCCCTTTCTGTTGGGAGACAGAAGGAAGCTCTGTGAGTCAGTTGCTCTGATTATTTGGTGTCTCTGCATGGATGTTGTATGCCAGGCTCTTTGATCTTAGGGTCTCACTCACGTCTTACAAGATCTCTTGGAGAAAAAGTGTTTTCATTTACCCAACACGTAGAAGCCAAGCAAGAACAAAGCGTGTTCACACAGTTGGAATTCAAATCAAGACCAAAGTCTAAAGATCACACCTTGCTCTCCACCTTCTCTCATGGTCCCATTCCCTCATGCTTTTTATTTTAATTTTAAATAGTTTGTTTTACATGTCAATCCCAGTACCCTCTCCCTCCCCTCCTCCCGCACCCCCCACCATCGCCCCCATCCTCCCACCCTATTGCCAATTCCTTCCACATAGGGGATATCTAGAGTCTATCAATTCATTCAGGGTAGGGTCCAGGCACTCCCCTAAGAGTCCAGGCAGAGAGAGCATCCCTCTTTGTGTTATGGAAACACGATGTCTGTTTGTATTCGAGGGATAAACACTGATCCACTGCTCAGGACCCCATAGGTAGCCCAGGCCTCCTCACTGACTCTCACATTCAGGGGGTCTGGATCAGTCCCATGCTGGTCTCCCAGCTGTGGGTCTGGGGTCCAAGAGCTCTCCCCTGTTCGGATCAGCTGCCTCTGCTGTTTTTGCCAGCCCATTCTTTGCCAATTTGCTCATCGCTCCTCTCTCTGTTGCTGGGTTCCTTGGGTTCAGTTCAGTGTTTAACTTCCATCAGTCACTGGATGAAGGCTCCCAGATGGTTGTAGACATCAAGTATATTATCAGGAATGGGCATTCGGGGTGGTCTCTACACTATTGCTTAGCTTGCCAATTGGTGTCATCCCTTTAGATCACTAGAGGTCACAATGGTGCCTGATCTGTCTTCTAACCTATGATTCCCTCTTCCCCCTACCCTATCCCCCCCCAGTCAACCTTCCTGTTCCTCCATGACCTACTCTCTCTTCCTCTTCTCCCCCTCTCTATTTCCAAGCTCCCCCTTCCCCCCACCTCTCGAGGTGTTCCACATGTGTTCAGAGGATTTTGCCTCATTTCTCTTCTCTTGGGTACCATGCATATCTTTTATGTTCTTTCCTGTTTCCCAGACTCTCTGTCAGTGGAAGTGCAGACTGGCACTCTCCTGATCCATGTCTAAAATCCATATATGAGTGAATACATACCATGTTTGTCTTTTTGTGACTGGGTTACCTCACTCAGGATGGTTTCTTCCAGTGCTATCCATTTACCTGCGAATTTCAAGATTCCATTGTTTTTTTCTGCTGAGTAATACTCCATTGTGTAAATGTACCACATTTTCTCTATCTACTGTTCAGTTGAGGGGCATCTAGGTTGCTTCCAGGTTCTGGCTATTACAAATAATGCTGCTATGAACATAGTGGAGCAGATGCCCTTGTTGTATGAATTTGCCTCTTTTGGATATATGCCTAAGAGTGGAATTGCTGGGTCTTGTGGTAGATTGATTCCCATCTTCCTGAGGAATCTCCATACTGATTTCCAAAGTGGCTGTACAAGTTGGCACTCCCACCAGCAGTGGAGGAGTGTTCCCCTCTCTCCACATCCTCTCCAGCATAAATTGTCTTCGGTGTTTTTGATTTTAGCCATTCTGACAGGAGTAAGATGGTATCTCAAAGTTGTTTTGATTTGTATTTCCCTGATGGCTAAGGATGTTGAACACTTTCTTAAGTATCTCTTGGCCATTTTAGCCTCCTCTATTAAGAATTCTCTGTTTAGTTCTGTACCCCACCTTTTAATTGGATCCTTTGGTGTTTTGGAGACTTGCTTCTTGAGTTCTTTGTATATTTTGGAGATTTGCCCTCTGTCAGATGTGGGGTCAGTGAATATCTTTTCCCATTCTGTGGACTGCCTTTCTGCCTTGTTGACAGTGTCCTTTGCCTTACAGAAGCTTTTTAGTTTCATGAGGTCCCATTTGTTAGTTGTCGATCTCAGTGTCTGTGCCACTGGTGTTATGTTCAGGAAGTGGTCTCCTGTACCAACTCATTGAAGAGTATCTCCCACTTTCTCTTCTAAAAGTTTCAGTGTGGCTGGATTTATGTTGAGATCTTTGATCCATTTGGACTTAAGTTTTGTACAAGGCGATAAACATGGATTTATCTGCAGTCTTCTGCATACCAGTACCCAGTTATGCCAGCACCATTTGTTGAAGATGCTTTCTTTCCTCCATTGTATAGTTTTAGCTTCTTTGTCAAAAATCAAGTGTTCATAGGTGTGTGGGTTAAAATCAGGGTTTTCAATTCGGTTCCATTGGTCAACCTGCCTATTTTTGTGCCAATACTCATGCTTTCTTTGTTCACACCTTCTCTCAGGGCTGCTCAGTGACCCATGCTGTGTTCACACCTTCTCTCAGGGCTGCTCAGTGACGCTCCCATGCTGTGTTCACACCTTCTCTCAGGGCTGCTCAGTGAAGCTCCTATGCTGTGTCCACACCTTCTCTCAGGGCTGCTCAGTGAAGCTCCTATGCTGTGTCCACACCTTCTCTCAGGGCTGCTCAGTGACACTCCTGTGCTGTGTCCACACCTTCTCTCAGGGCTGCTCAGTGAAGCTCCTATGCTGTGTCCACACCTTCTCTCACAGCTGCTCAGTGACACTCCTATGCTGTGTTCACACCTTCTCTCAGGGCTGCTCAGTGACGCTCCCATGCTGTGTTCACACCTTCTCTCAGGGCTGCTCAGTGACGCTCCCATGCTGTGTTCACACCTTCTCTCAGGGCTCAATGCTCCCACGATTTGCTCACCCCCTTCATTCATGGCCATTCAGTGATGCTTGGCTTTCCCTCTATAAAGTTACAATGATCTGTCTTACTGCTCTGTCACACAAACTCTGAGAGCTCAATAAAAGTGAACTAACGTTTGTGGGTGCTCATGAGTACGTACATATACCCAGTAGTTTAGTATATCCTCCCTGTAGTGTCTGGCTCACCTACTCCACTGCAGACCTGGGGTTTGGTTTACTCCGCATTGTCTCTGACATACAAATAAGGCAACAGAATCAATTTTTTTCACCTCTCATTCAAGGCATTACATCCCTACTCTAAAAATTAAAAATAATCCCTATTCTAAATATGTGTGGCAATGTCTCCTTTAAAGTAATGAGGCAATCCAGCAATTAATAATAATAATAATGAATAGGAATCTGGATTGTGACACAATGCAATTAGCCATCAGCTGTGCTGCCTCGGACACATCATCCAATGTCGTAAAAAATCCCAGCTTCTTGTTTGCCTTTGAGGGCATCCAACTATCCTCACTCAGAATTCCCCTGCAGTGAATCAAATATAGGATTCCTTCAGTGCAAATAACTATATTGCTGTTTTTTTGTATCAGGATAACTGGAGTTTTTTTTTAAGATTATACTTTATAATCTGGAAATTAATACCCTTGATACGTAGTATTATTTTCTTTTATAAGGAAAGTAAAAAAAAAAAACTCTTGTCTTTTGGATTTGCTGTGGTTTGGGCCCTTAATACACCTCCCCCAATGCCCAGGCTCTGAAGGTCTATTCCAAATGTAAGAGATTGCGGTAGAGTTTTTAGGATTGGGTGCATGCTCTCAAGGGGGCTTTGTCAGACCCCAGCTCCCCCCTCCCTAAGTTTCATTCCCTTGCTTTGAGCTAAAAGAAGCGTTTTGTTTGTCAGTTGATTATCTCTTATTTATAATAATTTATCAAATCGATTGTGGTGGTGGAAAAAGGGCCAGCACATTTGCTCTAATTCTCAGCCATGTCACAATTGGCATCAGAAAGTAGATTCATTTTGTAAGTTATTTTAAAGGGCCTCATGCCCCTCGTCAAATAAAGGCAGTGCTGAGCTTGTTGAAGGGAACATAGTGGTCTGGGCAGTGTCTGCCCCCAAGCAGACTCTAGCATTGTGTTTGCTTTCAGAGCCAGCTACTTGGCCTCCGTTCTGCCATCTCAAGTCACGGGTCCAAAGTGGACGGCCTGGAGAAAGAACTGAGCCATCTGGGCCGTGAATTCGAAACTTTGCAAGAAAAGGTGATGTACTGAGTTCATTGCCTGGACCTTCTCCTCCTTTGGGGATAGCCTCAGTTTCTCTTTCACTCTAATCCACTGACCATGAGTATATTTTTCACGTAGGCACAAGTCAATTCCAGAAAAGCGCAAACATTATATAGCAACGTTGATCAGACAATTCAACGCGCCAAGGAATTGGACACGAAGGTTAAAAACGTCATCCAGAATGTGCACAGTAAGAAAAGTTACCTGGCCCAAGTAAAGCTTATTGCATAACCTTTGCTGTATACTGAATAGGGAGTTTATTTTTGATAGCCCAGCATTATGACAGATCCCACAGTGGTACTTAAAGATGGATGGGACCTTCCATAAAGCTTCTAGAACCCCCTGTTCAGTAAACTACTTGATGTTTTCCAGTTCTCCTGAAGCGGATCACTAGGCCAGGCAGCGAAGGAATGGACGTGGCGGTGGGCGACTGGTCCAGGGAGCTGGCAGAAGCCCAGCGCATGATGCGGGAGCTCCGGGGCCGAGACTTCAGAAAGCATCTCAGAGAAGCAGAGGCCGAGAAAGCAGAAGCCCAGCGTTGTAAGGCAGCCCCAGTTCCTGTGCCCACCCTAATCGACTCAAAACACTATATTCTAAGTGCAGTCTTGAGCTCTGGGCTGTGGGAGGAAGGAAGGTCTCGTCTCAGCAGTAGGAATGGGGTGCCCCTTCAGCCCTGGAGTCTTTTCTCCAAGTTTTCAAGAGGCCTCTTCCCCCATGCCACACACACTTTTTCTCTTTAAGGCAAAGTCTCACTCATTAGCCCATGCTGGCCGAAACCCCTGGTCATCCTCTAGCTCTGGCCCTCCAGCTTCAGGCCTCCAGGGGCTGGTACTGCAGCCAGGAGCCACCGAGAGTGGCTCCCTCATCTGCACACACCTCCTTGGGGGACACTTCCTCTTTTCTCACAGATACCATTCCCGCCCTCCTTTTGTAGATAGTGTCGTACTCTGCAGTCTGAAATGGCTTTGAATGTACAATCCTGCTATCTCAGCCTCGAAAGCGGTGGCGTTACTGGCACGAGCCACCAAGTTTAGCTTCATTAAACCATTTAAAAAGAGTTATTACTTCACCACTGCTGAATTTTTAAAGCACGACTTAGCTTTGCCACTGTTGCTATAAAACAAAGTCCCAAACCAAATATCTGAGTGATTGGCTAGTTACATGTAAATGTTGTAAGTAGAGAAAATGCATCACTGGGTCGAATGGCTATTTATTCTCTGTTAGAATGATGTATCTAGGGCACGTGTGCAGATTGTAGTTGACACGTAGCGTTTGTGCTAATCAGCATCACTATTTGATTTTAGCAGTGACAGAATCGAGGCTCACGTCCTGCATCTGAGGCCGTTTATCCTCGAGTCTGACTTCTCATCAGCACCATGAGAAGGACAGCCACTGTACTCATGCCGGTCATGGCAGCCACACAGGGCAGTGCGCGAATGCACACGACAGGGTCTATATGTGGTCTTAGTCTTCCTGTTCCCTCCAAGGCTGTGGTAACATCCGTCGTGGAGTGAGCAGGAAGCTGGCTCTCTTCTTGTAGCTTTGGCACCTCGCTCCAGTAAACTCATCTCTCAGGTAAAAAAAAAAAATCATGAATTATGTGTTGCAGTGCTGAACCGGGTCAGGACCTGGCTGGAAAGCCACCAGGTGGAGAACAACGGACTGCTAAAAACTATTCGGGATTCATTAAACGATTATGAAGCCAAACTTCAGGACCTGCGGGCTGTCCTCCAGGAGGCAGCTGCCCAGGCAAAGCAGGCCACTGGCCTCAACCATGAGAATGAGGAGGTTCTAGGAGCCGTGCAGGTGAGCCACAGGCAGAAACCTGTGCTTTCATTAATGTTGGGCTGAAGGGAGCAGGGGGCTGGCAGGCACCTGTCTGGTTTTGCTCCTCAGACCCTGATCACACAGGAGTGAGGCAATAAATGTAAGAGTAGTCTTTTCACTTCCCTGCCACTAGAAGATTCCGAAACCATGGACAGAGCCTCACAAACTGCCGCAGCCTGCCCACGGCTGGAAGGTGTCAGAGGAATCATGTTCCTGACTGGATGAGAAATTTATCACGTCATATCCAGTGTCTTTTCAGTAACATTCTTGCTAGGTATTATGATAATCACCAACACAGGCATCTGAAATAATTACCTACCTGTGTATAGGAAAGAGGCAGAGCATATATAGGCCACTTGACATTATAATGACAGATTTTGGAGATTAAGGTTTTGACATACACACACATACACGTACATACAAGAGACAGACACTCATACACATACACACACACACACACAAGATAGAGACAGATACATTTGCATACAAACACACAGTCACTCCTACACAGTTACACACATGATAGATGATAGATAGATAGATAGATAGATAGATAGATAGATAGATAGATAGATAGATAGATAGATAGCAGGCAGAGACTTTCTTCTTTTTGGCAGTATTTGGAATCAGACCCAAGGCCCCATGTTAGGCAATTGTTTTAACATCAAGCCCACACCTCCAGCCCTATAGCTTATGTTTTTGATGGTGATTATTCTACACCAAAACAACAGCACATGGAGGGTTGGCACATGGTGAATGAGTAATGTGGATCGGCACCCAGAGAGGAGGAAGCTGATAAACACTAACCAGTATCACTGTAAACACTAACCAGTATCACCATAGTAGGTGACGCGCTTAGCTAAGTGCGGTCCTGGATAGCAGTGTCTCTGTTTGCATTTCTGGTTGTGCCAGGGAAGAGGGCAGGCTCCAGCAGTGTGGGTCCCAGCCTCTAAGCCTTCTGGCCTGGCACATTCTTGCCCTGTGCCATCCCTCATCCAGGTACCCGCTACGTGCTCACTGGGACTGGTGTGCAGAGGCGATTGGCCCTGGTTCGTTTATTTAGTTAAAATGTTATGTTCTGTCCTCCCACCTCACCGGTAGAACTGCCCAGTGTGTGAGGTTTCTTCAGCCATGGGAGCAGACGACACCATGACAACACAGCAACATGCAATGGGGATCCAGGCCCCGTCACTTGAAGCAGGCTAGGCTGCTGTCAGCTTCAAGAAAACATTTGACCCCAACTTATTTGCTGTTGTCCCATAAATATGTCTGTGCTTTCTGCTAATGTGTTATGGAGTGTGTGCACACGGGCTCTTTTATTCTCTCCAGAGACAAATGAAGGAAATGAATTCCCTGAAGAACGACTTTGCCAAGTACCTGGCCACGGCAGACGCTTCCTTGCTGCAGACCAACAATCTACTGCAGCAGATGGACAAAAGCCAGAAGGTAGTGAAGGACACTGGTCCTCTAGAAAACCCAAGCTAGTCAAATGCCGTTGACAGGAGATGATGAAATAGACAAACCTGTTGACTTTTAATTTGAATATTTCCCTTTTAGCCAGAACTGCGTGCCCCCAAATAGTAACAGCAACTCTCTGCTGGGACAGGGGCATGAATGCTGGAGTTGCCTTAAATCTATCAATGTGAAGATCACTTTTGTGATAACAAAAAACTAACCATCGTGATGCTATTTTAAAAATATCAAACATGCCATTCTTGATGGAAGACATCAAAGACTTGATAAAAGCCTGGCAGACTTTTTAGGGGCCTTATGGGCATTTTGAAAGAAATTTTCCCATGTCTGTTTCTGTATCATAAGAGGCCCTTCCATTTAGCATAGCATCTCCTTAATGAAACGTTATAAAGACGGTGCCCATCAGAAAGAAGATATTCAAGATGGTATCAAACTTGGATTACAGCCACTGCCACTGTCTGAACTAAGGATAAGCCAATATGATAAAAATGACTTAGAAAATATAAATTCTCATTAGAAGCATCATTTATGAGGGAGATTGAGGAAATGGCATACATGTTCATTGCTTTAATTTATATTGTTTGCTTATTTGGAAAAATAGGAATATGAAAGCTTAGCTGCAGCTTTAAATGGAGCAAGACAGGAACTAGGCAACAAGGCACAAGAACTCTCCAGATCTGCCAGCAAAACATCCCTGGTGGTGGAGGCCGAGAAGCATGCTCAGTCTTTACAGGAGCTGGCAAAGCAGCTGGAAGAGTGAGTGGCTGGCTGCAGAGGTCCAAATGTCATGGGTTGGTTGAGCATTAAGCAAGGTCTTCACTGGGCTGGCTAGGACTCAGCAGCAGGGGGGAGGGAAGGATCAAGGCCAAAGCCCCATCTAGAACCCAGGGACCAAGTCAAAATCAGACTTGCAATGAGATCGGTCCCTCGGTTGTGTCCTGGGGCCAGAATGGCAAGTGCACAGCTATTTTGTGCAGTCGTTGGGAGGATGGCAGCCCCAGGCAGAGAAAGGATGCTGGTAGCCTGACCCCACCCTGTATCATCTTCCAGGATAAAGAGAAACACCAGTGGGGATGAGCTGGTGCGTTGTGCTGTGGATGCTGCCACCGCCTATGAGAACATCCTCAATGCCATCAAAGCAGCAGAGGATGCAGCCAACAAGGCCACCAGCGCTTCGGAGTCTGCCCTCCAGGTGGGTACCAGGAGCAGCACTGGCTTGCTGGACAGGCTCTGGAGGCAGCTCATTTGCTTACTCTCCCGTGCATGGAGCAATATTAAAAAATAATGTTTACTCAAAGTGAGGGCTTGCTATATGTAACAGACTTGAGCTTGTTCTTGGCATGTATCTCTGCATTTGCTGACTATTTGGCATCAGGGGTGTGATTTAAAATGTATTTGTACAGTCAGATAGAAAACATACTAATGTTAATAGGTGTTCTATGCTTTAATTAATAAGTGATATTTACTAAAAGAAAGATTTTTGGAATTAACTGGCTTGCCTTTTTGGTGACTTGGTCTTAAATATGTTCTTGTCTGAAGAGGCCTACAGGATCTTTGATGCACTGTATAATATCCCCATTTCCAAGATATAAAGGATAGAACACTAAATATTAGAGTTGGGAAGTTGGGCTTTGAAAGATTGAAGACTTTTAGGTTCCAAAGTTTGAAAGCCTCAAGGCAACTAAGTGATTGCAGGGTTTGTTTTTTTTTATGGGCTTAGCCATCTGTCACTCAAGATTGGTCCAGCACAGCAAGCCACAGGTACACATCTATCTAGAGCCCTAACCACATCGTTAGGCAACAGTGTGTAATTCATCTCCTTCAAAATCTTATTCTTTAAAGATTAAAGATAAGGGATTTGGGGCTAAGGTGAAAAATGTTACTCTGTGTTTGTTAAGGTGCTCACAGGTGATAAATGTTTTGCTTTCAGACACTGATAAAGGAAGATCTTCCAAGACAAGCTAAGACCCTGAGTTCTGACAGTGATGAACTGTTAAATGAAGCCAAGATGACACAGAAAAAGCTGCAACAAGGTATTAGAAGGGTGGACAGCAGGGGCCACGGAGGGCTTTAATCCAACCTGCAGGAATGTGAGGGAGGTCCAATCCCACCGTCAATGCAAAGGATACTTCTGCCTCATGATTATGTTATTGGCATCATGCATTAACCAAGAGTCCTAAACAGCCCCTATCCATCACGCAGACGAAGAAGTCTTGAGAATGATAGCCTTCCTTGGCCTGACTTTGGGGGTGCTCTGATCCTGGCAGTGGGAAGCCACATATGAAGGTCATTCATTCCAGATTATTATAGCAACTGCTTAGTCCTAAAACCTTAGCAACTGAAGTATGAAAAAATAATCACTGCCGACATGGAGCACAAGAAAATTTTAAGCATCAATTTTATCTTTGGTAATTTTTCATCTTATGTACTTAAGACAATAATTAAATTGTCTTAACATGGAGGTGTAGTTCAGGGGTAGAAGTCATCTGAAACTCAACAATCCCAAGCTTTGGAAATGCTGCCTCTTGGAAGTTTATGGTCTTTCCCAGGAAGCCATGGCCAGGCAGGTGTCTAGACTTTCAGTCCTCACTCAGCTACTCAGTCCATTCTGAAGGAACAGATGAAGATGCTGTCAATTTATTTACTGAATATTTTTGAAAAATCAAATGCTCAGAAAGTAAAACCCCAGAAAAAGTATGTTCTAATATGCAGTCATTAATCAACATTAAGATTTTATGGATTTATGTCTGCCCTCTTTCTAGCACTGAGATTAGAGGGATTGGTTTGGTGCTTTTGGGGTTGTTTGCTGGTGTATTTGTTTTTCATGGTGCTGTGGATCGCACTCAGGGTCTTGAGCATAGTAAGCATGCCCTCTATCAATCCTCCTATCCCTGCCTCTTCAGTGCTAGGATGACATGGCTGTGGCCGAGATAGGTGTTGAAAGTAGGTTGGAATATTGACTGTTCTACTAACTAAAGCAGTGCTAGACTCATAAGGAGCCATGTGTCACCAGCATGGTGTTAACACACTAGCTAGTCACTTTCTATATCCTCTGATGGCTGTGTTGCTAGCTAGGGATGCAGATTTTTAGCATTATGTTCATCAGTTTATATTTGATGTGTCACTTCGAGCATCTCTGGGGAGAGCCCCAAGGGCACGTCTTTTCATTGTTCTGCAGAAGCAGAAACAAACGTCCACATAGTGTTCTTTGCATGAGGCTCTGTCATCGACAGTCCTGTCTTGGCTGCAAGTTATCCTTTTTGCTTAATTCATTCACGCAAGCATTCACTCATTGACATTAAGGCCAGACAGTGCCGGCCACACACTGTATGTTGGGACACCCCTCAGCAAACTTCCTCTGCTCAGGTCAGAGTAGAAGTCCAGCTGTCCCCTGAGTTATTTAGCGTCTTCCCTCTTTGTGTGTCCTTTCAAGAAGTCGGCCATCAGAAGGCTCTGGTAAACTGCTCTTCTGGCCTCTGACCCCAGAGACCCCACAGCTAGGTACTGTGGTGGCATCTGTGAGGTGATGACTTAGGTACACACCCATACTCAATGGTCTGAAAACACTGCCCACCTCAGAGGCCACAAATGCCCACAGAAAATCCATGAAATGATTGCCTTTTTGTATTTTCTTTCTTCCTTCCTTCCTTTAGAAGTCAGTCCAGCCCTCAACAGCCTACAGCAAACTCTGAGCACTGTGTCAGTTCAGAAGGACCTGCTGGATACCAACCTCACTGCGGTCCGTGACAGTCTTTATGGGTTACAGAGAGGTAATCGTCACCCTAGACTCCTGGCCAGAGTTTCTTGGGAGAATGTTTTAGGTCCTTAGGCTTTCTCCCTATTCGTGTGTGCACTAGGTGATATTGATGGTGCCATCCGTGGTGCAAAGAGCATGGTCAGGAAGGCCAATGGTATAACAAGCGAGATTCTCGATGGGATCAACCCCATCCAGACGGATTTGGGAAGAATTAAAGACAGCTATGGGAGCACACGGCGTGAGGACTTCAGCAAGGCTCTGACCGACGCCAATAATTCAGGTACAGGCATGCTCAGGTCAGGATGTCTTAGCTAGTGTTCTCCATGGCTAAGACCTTGATCCATTTCAGTTCCTTTCTGGTAAGGTCTGACCTCTAATAAGAATTCCATGCTCTATTCAAATAGCAAGATGTTGTGTTAGAGAGACGGGGAGGATGTCTCTTTCCCTCTTTGTGTGTGTGTGTGTGTGTGTGTGTGATGTATGTGTTTATTTGAGCATTCATGAGTGTATGCAGGTGAGTGGTCAGCAGAAGTTCATGCTAAGTATATATCTCCTTGTCTTCTCTCTCTCTCTCTCTCTCTCTCTCTCTCTCTCTCTCTCTCTCTCTCTCTCTCTCTCTCTCTCTCTCCTGAGACAAGGTCTCAGTGTATATCCCATATATCCACAACTCTCCTGGGCATATGTATATTAGGCTGCCTCTTGAACTTAAAGATCTGCCAGTCAATGATTCCTCAGTGATAGGATTAAAGATGTGGGCCACCATGCCCTGTGTACTTACTGTCTCTTAAATGTATGTGTGTGTGCACATATAGGCATGTTTATGCCATAGTGTGTTGAGGTAAGAGGAATGTTTTGTTTTGGTGTTTTTGTCTAGCCCCAACTGTCCCTGAAGTCACTTTGACACCAGTCTAGCCTGAAACTCAGAGATCCACCTATCTCTGGCTCCCAAGTGCTGGGTAAGGCATGTGCCACCATGCCAGCCAGAGGACAGTTTTGAGTGTTGGTCCTTGCCTTCCACTTTGTTTTGAGACAGGGTCTCTTGTTCACTCTATGTGTGCCACACTAGTGGGCCTGTGAGCTTCTGGAGAGCCTCTTGTCTCTCTCCCACCTTCTAGGAGCAATGATGTATGGTGGACTCATGTACCACCTTCAGTGTTTTGGTGGGTTCTGGGGATTCAAACTCAGGTCCTCATTCTTGAACAGCAGCTGATTTACCCATTAGGCTGTCTACCCAACCCTTCTACTTTATTTTCTGAGACAGGGTCTCTCATTGAAGCTGGAGCTCACACCTGAAGATGATGTAGACTAGCTGGCCAGCATTTTCACCAATCCTCCTGTCTCAAACTTTTCAGCGCTAGGCACATGCTACTGTGCCCAGCTTCTTACATGGGTCTGGGGATTCAAACTCATGTCCTTATGCTTGCACAACAGTTACTTTACCAACTAAGCCATCTCTGCAGCCCAGTGTGTCCTATAGATTTCTCTTTTCTTTCTCTCTCTCTTTCTTCCTTCCTTCCTTTTTTTTGGTAGAGTAAGAGTTATTAATCATGATGTATTAACTTACGATTACTATTAAAGGATAAGAAAAGAAATGCTTTCCATATTAACCAAGGGAAATAATTTGATACTGATATCATTACAGAAATCTATAATGAATTTAGAAGAGCCTTGCCTGATTATAATCAATCTTGTTCCCAGGATTGCCAGAACAAATATTCCCATCATGAACATCTGCGTTTAACCTTTTTTCAATGTACTGGGTAAAATTTCCATTTTCTCATTTCACCAACAGTAAAGAAATTAACCAAGAAGTTGCCTGATCTTTTTATCAAGATTGAAAGTATCAACCAACAATTGCTGCCCCTGGGAAACATCTCTGACAATGTGGACCGAATCCGAGAACTCATTCAGCAGGCCAGAGACGCTGCCAACAAGGTGGGTGTCCTGAGCTGCCATAGGTGGGTGTCCTGAGCTGCTAGTAAGTTCCTTACCACACTCGTCAGGACATCAGAGACTTTCATTTATACAAGAACTGGCTGTCTGTCTTCTCTTAATTCTGATTTTAAATGAAGTTTAGCTTCCTTTTGTCACCTTTCAAAATGTACCTGACCTTAGTCACCTAAATTCTGTGCTGAAACAGTTTCCGTGCATTGAGTTCACACAGGCAGAAAGGAGTTTCTCTCGGGTCTCACTTTTTAAACTATAATTTCAAGGTCAAGTGAAAGTTCTGGGGTTAGGACCTAGTCTCCTACAGTTTGGAAGGGTTGGAACCCATCTTTGTTGAGGTTGGAGGACAGAGGAGCACTGTCAGGGTGGAGACAGGAAGGTCACTGGGACTTGATGGATGCCAGCCTAGCTCCAAGCTCCAAGAAAGACCCTTTCTCAAGAAATAAGACAGGCTCTATAGAGCAGGACATCTGACCTCCTCCTCTGGCCTCTACTTACACCAGGGCATGTGTTTCTGCACACGCACACGTACACACACACACACACACACACACACACACACACACACACGCACACACACACATACTCACAGACACCCTATACAAGGGATGCTTGTTGCAATACACTTTATATAATCATGATTTTTTTTAAAGAAAAAAGCCACCTGTTTACAGTACTAAATGCTCATGAGCTGGACTCATGAATATCACCCAGATCAACCTACAAAGAAAGCAAATTATAAAAGTATGGTCATATGCTGTTTACATGAAAGCATTTAAATGTGAAAAGTAAAGCAGTAATAGCTGACAGGTCAGTAGACACATCTGTAGTCATAGATGAATTCTATTGCAGGAAAACCAGTAAGACCTGCGTGCTCATTTGCGTAAGATTCCAGCTCCAGGGTGGTGGTGGCTGTGAGTGGAGAGGAGGCTGCAGGAACAGTGCTGTCAGATACGTTTCCTTTCTTAGGGTGGGGATACAGACACAGGTATCTTCTTAATTTAGAAGGCAAAGATGAGTTCACCCGGGAGCAGAAGGGTTTGCCAGGAGGAAACTAAGCAGTGTGGTTGGGTCTCCTGGAGGGCAGGTGGTGAGTGGAAGAGAGAACCTTAATGTGAGCTCACAAAGTGGGTGAGAGGACCCTGGCCGCACCATCACTTGCCCAAGATGCCAGGAAACACTCCGATGCTTGACATAAAGCATGTGTTAGCATCCTATGAGTATCATTCCAACATGGCTGTTCTTTACATTGCTACAAGATGTTTGTTTTCTGTGGTTTAGACTGGACCTCCCCAGTCGTGGTCCACAGACCTGTGCTAATTGGATGACGCTTGTTGACAGTTCATAACATCTAAGTGTGATGTTGTTAAGCAATAATGTCTGGGAAGTTTTAATGCTTTGGATTGTATGTAGTTGGTGGATTTCCATTTCATATAGCTTGCTCATTTCCCTTTTCTAGTAATTGTAATGTTACAGACGTGTTGGTTTGTGACAGATTGGAGCGGGGAGAGCAGGACTTTCATCACAGAGTATCTAAGATGCATGGTGTGAAGTTATATTACCTGTGCCTGCCCACCAGTGTGTACAGGGGCCAGAGGTCTTTGCCATTGCTGCCTGTAGTATGTTTTGAGACAGTCTCTCACAGAAGCTGGGGCGTGCTAACTCATTTAGACTGTCTGGCCAGGAAACCCAGGGCTCCCTCACTGCACTGGGATTATAAGCACACATCACTGCACCGTTTTTTTTTATGTTGATACTGGGATCTAGACTTGGGTTCTCATGTTTGCATGGCAAACCCCTTTACTAACTGAGCTCTGCCAAATGCATGCATGTTTACAGTCTGAATGTCTCAATTAATGCAGGCATAGTGTGTAACAAACTCATTGGCAGCCAATTCCTTTAACAAGCTTTAAAGAGCTGGGTGTTGTGAGTCATGCCTGTGACTGCAGCACTTAGGGGGTGATGGCAGGGGAATCACAAATTCAAAGCTATTCTGAAATGTATAGTGAGCCTGAGGCCAGCCTGGACCACATAAATCCTATCTCAAAAAAATCCCATTTAAAATATTTTCATGTATTGTATTTTAACCATACGCAACCACAGTACTCAGTGGTTCTGTGAGCATTAACTGTAGGGTAGGAATTCCTATCGCTGTCATCATCATTATCATCACCGTCATCATTGCACAGAAGGCTAAGTTGACCCTCAGCCAATTCATATTGAGAATAGATGGGTCTGCAGACAGCTTCATAAATTTATAACCTGGGTCCAAGCTGGGTATGGTGACACCATCTTTAATCCCAGTACTCAGGAGACAGAGGGAGGCAGGTTGATCTCTGTGAGTTTAAGGCCAGCCAGGTCTGCAGAGTAAGACCTTGTATTAAACGTGAGACATTACCCCTGTCCGATATTTGTCACAACAGTTTGGGTCCTGCTGGTGTGTCACTAAGAAGATGCCTACAGCTCCCTCGCTGCACAGCAATCCTCTTTTTATCCATGTTACTCTTCCTCACAGGTCGCAGTTCCCATGAGGTTCAATGGCAAATCTGGTGTCGAAGTCCGGCTGCCAAATGACCTAGAAGACTTAAAAGGATACACGTCTCTGTCTCTGTTTCTCCAAAGACCTGACTTAAGAGAGAATGGGGGCACTGAGGACATGTTCGTGATGTACCTGGGAAATAAGGATGTACGTATTGTTCAGGCATTCCTCTTATGTCACTAACAGAGTGAATGGTTTTGGAGGTGCCACCTTGAGACTTGTGACTTAACTGTCACCGCTGCTTATTTGCTTGTGGTTAGAATCTGTCAAAGACAGCAGCAGATCCCACTCCCCCACCCTCCATTCTGAATTTGTGATCCCTTTGCTATCAGCTCCTACGTGCTGTGGTGGTGCCTGTGAAACAACTCTTGTTCATCATGGATGACAGCCACTGGCACACGTGTGTACACATGAGCATTTGCATGCATAGGGTCAATGCTTTCTCTCCAGGAAACAGCATCAAGGCTCCATGGAGACTAAGAGGGACTGTTCCATCCTCTTCCTGGGAAGGCCCAGCCACAGATGCCTTCCCAGGTCCGAGGGAAGGGACCATATATAAGTGGGACCTTCAGCGAACAAACTCTAACCTGTCTATTGCCCATTCCTCACCCTACACTCATCAAACCGCCACCACCATAGGCATTTTCAACAGATGACTTCAGTGTGCAGTCCTCTCTTTCTAAATAAGTTCTTCAATGTAAGGGAAAGTTAAGTCCCGACTGTGTTGAAATAAAAATATCTAAAATATAGTTCTTGGGCTGATGGCATACACATGCTGGTAAATAAATATATAATGTAATAAAAATATAAAAGATGGTTCTTAGAAATTCTACCTGGTTAGAAAATTCTTAGTTATCAGTAGTAGTGGACAGTATATTGAAATAGTGTTAAACCCAATACCATTGTTAATTATAACTGCCTTCCATGCTTTACGGTGTTAGTTTTTATTTGTAGCTTCTTTAAACAGTGAGTTTTGTTTTGTTCTGTGGTAATGTAGACAGCTTTATGCCTTAAACACTCTGATGCCACTTAGAATCAGACATCTGTAGTCTCAGATTCCGCATTAGGGACTCAAACAACTATGGGGTGGGTATATTCAGAGCAGCGTCTGGTAGCTGAGCTCACACTGCTTGCCTAGCGTGTGCAAAGCTCTAACACAGCATAAACTTGGCCAGTGGCACACACTGGTAATCCCAGCACTCTGTAGGGCAGAAGCAGGAGGGGCAGAAGTTCCAAGGGCCTCCTCGGGCTATGTAGGGAGTTGTAGGCTAGCCTAGGTTACATGAGACCCTATCTCAAACAAAGTGAGAAAAGTCTTGCATTGTGAGGGTCCTAAGTCGTTCAGGATAGCAAGTATTTGTATCACATTCCCATTAAATGGGTGTGATAAATAACCTACCAGAGTATGTGCACAGATTACATGCGAGTGCGTCACCATTTTATATAAACGACTGCAAGACTAAGTGTCCCCATGGGTTCTGAGCCAGTCCCCTAGTTGATGTAGGTGGACAACTGTCCTAATTATGTGCCACAGTTGATATTTATGATAAACTAAAACCTAAGTGACCTGAATGTCAACATACGCTTTAAAAGGTCAAAATTGACAGTGTTAGTATCTGTCTGTCTTTCTATTATCCATCCATCTATCTACCTATCCATCCATCCATCTATCTATCTATCTATCTATCTATCCATTATCATGTATATTTCTATAGATGTTTCTTCCTTAATGTTCTCCTATTCTAATAGAGAAGAAAGACACACACACACACATACACACACTGACTATGACAATGTCATAGCAGAGCTGGCACCCAGAGAAGAGATGTGGTTTATCTCCCTTACTGATGAACTCTAATGGGCAGCTAAGTATGCTGGCTCTGTAGTGGGTGCTGGTAAATTATTAGAGATTGAAAAATGGGGGAATCAGTAACCCAGTCCACTAAAACACTAGGTGACAGCCCCAGCATTATTACTTAAGTGTGAAAGGATATACCGTATGTATTCTATCTTCCCAGAGCTTATGACATAAAACCCATTATTTTATGCAACAAAACATTTAGGAACCTGTTGATATGGAAAATGAGAGTTTGTAGTGTTTGAAGGGTTCTTCGTTGTCACACCCATGCTCCAGGATGACATCTGTCTGTCTTTTGGACTGCGTCACTGTCTTGACCCTTATGTGTAAACTCTGTTTTAAAATATCTTTAAGAAACCCAATGCTGTTTCATTTTGAACAAAAGGAGTTCTGATGTAGCCTTTGTGTCTCCAGACCTCCAAGGACTACATCGGCATGGCGGTTGTAGACGGTCAGCTGACGTGTGTCTACAATCTGGGGGATCGAGAGGCTGAAGTCCAGGTAGACCAGGTGCTGACGGAGAGTGAGAATCAGGAGGCAGTTATGGACCGAGTGAAGTTCCAGAGGTACGCTGTTTCTACTGCCTCGCTGTCTGTGAGCTTGACCAGTCCCCTCACCAAACTCTTCCATTAGTGTTGATCGGCTGTGCTCTTAGCGTGTTGGCTTTGAATTCTTTCATTTTCCCTACAACTTTATTATCTAATTTTCAACAGAATATATCAGCTTGCAATACTTAATTACACCAAAGAAGCCACATCCAACAAACCCAAAGCACCCGAAGCCTATGACATAGAGGGAGACAGCAGCAACACACTCCTTAATTTAGATCCAGAAACTGCTGTGTTTTATGTCGGAGGTTACCCACCCGATTTTCAAGTAAGTATCAGTGTTACTCATTGGTGAAGTGCTGACATTTTGATGTGGTGTGATGGCTTCATGTCTCTGCTTTAACTAATTCCATACAAAATGAATTAACCACATGCTCTTAAAGCACTCCTAATGAGAACAGCTAAGATGTGCTTTCTTTGTCCACTGATTTAAGCTTAAGACATTCATTTATTGTACTGTATTTATAAATATTAATATCATCCCATTTTATGGATGAGGACACTCATGTGGGGAGATAAACAACTGGCCTGGGTTTAGACAGCTCTGAAATGGCCAAGTCCTGGACTACATTCTTCTCCCCTAAGTTGTGGCCACTGTTAAAAGTCTTAGCACTGCATGGCCACCATCCCTTCCTATCCAACTCACTGAAAGTTGGTCTTGTTTCTCTCGCAGCTGCCGAGCAGACTGAGGTTCCCGCCATACAAAGGCTGTATCGAACTAGATGACCTCAATGAAAATGTTCTGAGCTTGTACAACTTCAAGACAACTTTCAATCTCAACACAACTGAAGTGGAGCCTTGTAGGAGGTAAACGGGGCCTGGAGGCCTTTGTCCCTAGGCTTTGTCCCCGGCTGGTGGGCAGCACCTACCAGTGGAGGGCAGGCAAGGTTGCTGATGTTGCAATTCATTGCTTGGGGCCAGAACTGCTTACCCTATGTTTGTAGACAGCACCCACCGCACCACACCCCTCAGATCTAAGGACAGCTGTGTTGCCCTCGTTTACATATGGCCTCAGGTTAGTTTTCTCTGTTTTTAGAAGTATGACTCTTTAGCAACTGTGAGATGCATGTGCTGTGCAAGCTAATGAACTGGGTTTGATCCCTGAATCCATGAAGAAATGAACTTCCTAAAGTTGTCCTCCGATCTCCACATGTACCACAGAGCACACTTACTCACATACATGACACACATACATGACACACATACATGGCAATAACAAATACATTTTTAAAAAGTAATCTTCAATTTTTGGTGCCTTCTACTACAAAAGCTACTCAATATTAGATTATTTAGACACATAATTATGTAATTAAAATTTAAACAACAGTAGTCTACAAAGTGAGTGACTTTCTATGTACTTTACCTTCTGAGCCTATTTGGAAATTGCTCTGTCTTAATCAATGCTCTGTTGCTGTAAAGAGACACCAGGACCACAGCAACTCGTATAAAGAAAGCACTTAATTGGGGTTGGCTTCCATTCAGAGAGCTAGCCCATTATTGTTATGATGGGAAGTATGATGTCACCCAGGCAGACATGGTGTCACCCGGGCAGACATGGTGGTGTCACACAGGCAGACATGGTGGTGTCACTAGAGAGGAAGCTGAAAGTCCTACATCCAGAACCACACGCAGTAGAAAAAGAGACAGACAGCCACTGGACCTGGAAAGCTCCACCCTCAGTGACACACCCCTCCAACAAGACCACACCCCCTAATAGTACCACCCTAATGACTGAACATTCAAATATTTGGACCTATAGAAGCCATTCTTATTCAAGCCGCCACACGCTCTTGCGAGCTCCTAGCCATCCCTACAATGTAAAGGATCTGAGATATTCCTATCTGAGAAGAGCAGTCATGTATTATTTAGAAGGTGACACTGAATATTAATAATTTTTTACATTTAAAATATTTTCAGCTAGTTGACCACTTTCTCCTAAATAGACATCTCTAGAAGACGTTCTCTGTCTCTCTGTGTCTCTATCTCTCTTCTGGGTTCACATGATACACACACACACACACACACACACACACACACACACACACACACACACACACACACACATATATATGTGTGTGTATGTCCAGGTATATTCATTCATGTGTGTGCATGTTGGGGACAAGAGGTAGACATCATTTCTTTTTCCAATCTAACTCCCAACCTTATTTTTGAGACAGGGTCTCTCTCTGAACCTAGAGTTTACATTTTGACTAAACTAGCTACCCAGTAGGCCCCTATGTCCACCTGCCTCTACCCCCTCCAAACCTACACCCATACTAGGGTTCCAGATGTGTGCTGCCAGGCTCAGCTTTGATATGGGTTCTGAACATGAAAACCTAGGTCTTCGTTCTCATACGTCTGTACACTTTACCCGGGGAGCAGCCTCTTCAGCACAGGTATTAAGAGCACACAGGGAAGGAAGGCTGGCTGACATGTTATCAGGGTTTCCCGTCTACCTGCCCAGTTGTGACCCCCAGACTGTGAATTCCTTGTTCTGTTGTTTAACCACCAACATCTCATGTTAGAAAGCACACCTGCAAGGTGGCCTTTTATGACTAACATCTAACATCCTGTTGATGCTGACAGGCGAAAGGAAGAGTCTGACAGAAACTACTTTGAAGGTACAGGCTACGCCCGAATTCCCACTCAAGCAAACGCTCCCTTCCCAAGCTTCACACAGACCATCCAGACGACCGTGGATAGAGGTTTGCTGTTCTTTGCAGAAAACCAGGTAATTTACACCAAGCATCCAAAATGAGTTGAATATCCACTATATCTAGCTATCTCAGGGTAGCTGGGCTCTTATAAATAGCCCATCAAGCTTGGTAGTACAGCCTTGACCAGTCTTGTTTTCTTTCTGTTGGGGTGAATTTTAACAAGGACAAAGAATCAGGAATTGAGCAATTGCCACCAAAACGATGCAGAATTCTCATCCTGGCTTATTTTCCTATCAGTTTCAGACTTTTAAAATGGTGGCTTGCCTACTAATGTCTCATTCTGCTTTAAGACAGATAAAGATCTTCTGAGGTCCCCCAGTCTAGGCAGCTGGACTCCCTGAAGCTGTGGCCTTGCTCTGGCTGATGGCAGGCTGTGGGGATTGTGTCCTTATGAGTCTCTGGCTTGACTTCCTGTAGGGCGGAAGCTTCTGTACTTTGAAGCAGCCTAGGTCAGAAGGACACCCTTTATTTTTAATATTTTGTCTTTATTCTTGAGGACCTCATACTCTGTCCAATAAAATATAATCATATTCACACCCCCATTTTCCTCTCAAACTTCTAAATTCCTCAAATCCCCCTGACATGGTCCCTTTCAAACTTCATGTTTTTTTTTCTTGGTAACTCACAAAGTCCAACTAGTGCTGTCTATATGTGTGGGGCCATTTAGCGTGCTATGGGAAATCTACCAGTGGCCACACGTTCAACAGGAAAGTGGTTTTCCTTCCCCTGCCAGCCATCAGCTGCCAATATCTACTCGTCAAGGTGTGGGGCTGGAGAGTGCCTCCCCCATCCACACTGCAAACCTGCCATAGATGATCCTGGAGCCTCCAGAGCAGCTAGGGGGAAGGTGGGAAAGATGTTCCACTTAGGGCTGAGCACTTAGCTCTTGTTCTTAACACTTTGACCAGTTACTCATCTCAACATTGGCAAGAAGGACCATCTCTGACCAAGGCTGAGAGCATCCTAAGTCTATGGGTCTAAACATAAATATTTGGAAGGCAGTTTGACTGTCTTTAGTAGAATAATATACTCTGTTGAAAATTATAGACTAAAGTTCTAAGAAAAAATAAGTTAGAAAGTTAACCTCCCAAGCCATGGGCTTTTGATCAGGATTATCCATAGCCATCAGGAAGATCAGGGTTATAACTACAGTAGTTCATCTCCTCCCAGTCAACTGCAAGTGACAGCAGATGCCACTGTGGATGTGGCAAAAGGGAACCCCTAATGTACTGTCACTGGAAGTGTCAACTTGTGCAGCCAACTTTGAAAATCAGTGAACTGAACAAAGAACTGCCATGCTCCCCAGCTGTCCCAGAGGACCATTCTCATATGTCTTAGGTTAGGCGCATACAAGGTGGTAGTTCACTCATGATGTGAGTGCCCTCTCCTGGCTCAAGGAGAGTGGGCATGGTGTTTGCACTGGTTCGGCTGCACCAGGTGTCCTATAGGATCCACCTCCAGGACAAATCTTGTATAGTTGCTCTCACAAGCAGAGTTTCAAAAGAGGGCACACTGGGACACCAGTCTGAGAAGGTGCTGGCGATACACAGCTTGAGATTTTCCCAAATTCTTCTGCCTGCCAGATAGGAACAAAGATTTGTCTCCAATCTTCCTTCTGAAGTTGGTTTGGTCCCTTAGTTCTGAGGTTTGAGAGGGCCCCAGTCTAAAAGGGAGAGAATGTTCTAGGCAGTCACCTAGCATCTCCAGGCTAAGGCACTTTATTCCAAAACAAGGTCTCCTTTGTTCAACTGGGGGATCTCTTCTCTCCAAAATGCTTAGGATGAATAGTGTTCCACATTTTGGAATGTTTTTCATTTTAGAATATTTGCATCTACATAATGAGAAATCATGAGGATGCTTAGTGCTCAGCTCTCTTTCTCTACCCTTACACACCCCAGGGCCCAGTACCAGGGAATTGTGCTGCCCAGGCTCAGCAAAGGCCAATCCAATGCAGACAGTCAGTTCCTCACTGAGATGCCCTTCCTCGGCTACTCTAGGTTGCGATGAATTGAAATAGAGCTAACCCAAGTGTAACATGAGCTCCATGCATGCTTCATAAACACACATTGTGTGCATGGAGACCAAAGGTAATTTTATGCAATATGTTTTTTAACAGTTTTGTGCATGGACCAAAGTTTGTGTAACATAACCTATCAGAACTGTGGTGTTCTGCTGATAATCAAACAAAATGTTTCGACTTTGAAGCGTTACTTATTTTGAACTTGGGGATCGTGGATGCACAGCTTGTTTTACGTTGTGAAGTTCTTGGAGACTAAGAACCAGAAATAGTGTTTAGACTGGAGGAGACGTACACAACCGCATTGCATAAGAATCCTTGGTGCCTCCGCTAGGGGGACAGTTATCGCTCAGGGAGCCCCTGCTACCTGGCTCAAGTTGATGGCTCTCCAGGGCAAAGTTTTAATATCCACACTAGAAGCTTTTAGATGGAGACTCACAGGTAAGACTTCTCATCGTAGGGAACTGGTAAGAGCAGTGCCTTCAAGCCTAAGTTAGATACCCTCTAACCACTAGGGAATATCTGGTTACTCCCTGGCCAAGAGGCAATGCTGAGCAGGACAAACCATAGCCTGCCCTCTAGAGGGGAATTATGGTATTGCACAAAGGTGCCCTGCTGGTCAGTGAGGGGCAGCTTCATCACAATTTTGAATCATGTAGAGGGAAAATGATGAAGTATGAAATCAGGGTCTTGAGTAAAAGATGCCTCCTTTGAAACGTGATGGACAAATAGAAGGTGACATTGGAAGGGGCTCCAACAGGGACACGGGCACAAAGAAGTCCTGGCTATGAGAACCTGCAGGGACAATGGGAAGCAAAGTGAGAGGTGGACAGTGCCTCACAGCCTCTGCCAGGGAGTCCGTGCGATGCCCTGGAGACAGGGAAGTTAGTATGCTCACTGGCCATTGCAGAAGGCAGCACAGTGGAAGGTGCTCTGGGGGAGCGGAGGGGACCGCGGGAGCCGGATGATACCAGGGGTGTGATGTGAGCAAGGGGCAAATGCCAAAGTTTGATTGGTCCGGCTGGATGAGAAGGGAGGAAGGTGAGCAATGGCTCCCTGTGCGTCCCCCCCAGTCCCCCCCCCCCGGTTCTGGTGGTGATAAAGCAAAACCAGGACACTGGCTGGCATGGATGAGCTTGACTGAGTGCTGTCTCTCACAGTAGTCAGCCATCCTGTGCCTCCCAGGGGTGAGGTCTCTCAGCTCTGGTCTCCTGGTTAGCCCCAGAGGCACCTGAAGGTGACAGCACCAAGTGCATCAAGGGTCACTTGAGAGCCGGGACTTCTTCAGCCAGTTCCTCTGGTGACCTGTGTTGTTTCCGTACTCCAGGATAAGTTCATATCCCTGGACATAGAAGATGGCAATCTCATGGTGAGATACAAGCTGAATTCAGAGCCACCCAAAGAGAAAGGAATTCAAGGCACCGTCAACAATGGGCGAGATTATACGGTACGTCCTTGGAGTCTGGTGACTTGGCTTTCTAGAAGTCAGTGAACATTTAAAATGAAATGAGTGCCCCACAAAACAAAAATAGGCAAAATGACAAACAAACCTATTACAAGGGGAACTTACTAATTGAAGGATAGATCCTTTAAAAATTAGGACATTTAGGCATAAGGTATAATATGTATAGCATATGTAAATTACATGAACCTTGATAAATTTCAAATGAGACACGTATATTAAAATGAGGCCATTTCTACTAACATGTTTTAGGAGAGTGGTTCTCAACCATCCTAATGCTGCAATGGTCCTACAGGAATGACGACCCACAGATTGAGAACTACTGTTTTAGGAGCTTGGGGAAATGACTCAAACTATATAAGGAGCCAAGCTAAGATTCTGAGAAGCTAAGTATAAAAGGCTGTGTGTGGTGGGCTGGTCATGCCAGCACTGGGGATTTAAAGGCAGGCAGGTCCCTGGTGCTTGCAGGCCAGCAGGACAGAGCACACCATGAGTGCCAGCAGGCGAAAGACTCTGTATCAAATCAAAGGTTAGCAATGCCTGATGAACAACACCTACAGTTACTTTCTGACCTCTACATACACATAGATGAACATGCAGAAACATGAACACACACACACACACACACACACACAAATATTTTAGTATCACATTTTTACCCCATACTGCTACTGGGCAGTCTTCTACCTTGAATGTAAACAAATCCAAAGGAAAACAAAACCACAGTGACTCTGAGCCAACACAAATAGTTTTGTATCTCATTGCTTGCTGATTCATTTTCCCATTCATTTCAGATTTCGATTGCAATTGGAAAATCAAGAAAACTCATGTGGATATATATGCCTAACCATAGTATAAAAATCGAAGGGGAAATATTTGACTTTGGCACATATTACCTGGGAGGAATTCCAATTGCAATCAGAGAAAGGTAAGATGATACTGTGGAGGTTTTCTTGGGTGGCGGTGGAAACTACTGTATGCATGTGAACGTCAGAGGACCGCTTGTGGGGTGGTTCTGTCCTCCCACCCTGTGTGTCCTGGGTATCAAAGTCAGGTTATCAAGCTTGACTCGCTACCCCAATGTGCTGCATTTTGTTAAAGCAGGTCACTTTTCATGATGGCAGCAATTGCTATAAGTAATTCTAGTCTCTCTCATTTAATCTTAACCACAAATAGTTAACTTAGCAACACTGACAACGTAGTCAGGAAAGAAAAACAGATTGTAAATATTGAATAATGGGACTGGTCATCCAAAATGGGGGGAACTCCATTGTCCCTTTTTGTCACTCTTGGAAGGACAGAAACACAAAGATTCCAGTTGGGTTGCTAACACCAAGGAAAACAGAATGGGATTTACCCATTAAAGAGGTTCAAGAGCCCCCCCCAACAAACACACACCTTTTCTAAATAAGCTTACACTTTTCTTTCTTGTTTTAATTAAAATCACAAGAACAGAGAAATAAAGGAAGTAGATGGAATTCCATGAAAATATTTCAGAATAATATGCTAAGCAGTATTGGTCTGTTTCTGGCATGTCTTACCTATCTGGTAAGGTATTTGGCTGTCCAGTGAGCCCCTGCAACTGTCCCCTGATGAGGGCCATTGGTAGGGCGGTGGCCTAGAGGACCTCAGCAGACCCTGCAGGGGCAGCCACACAGCTCTTCTCAAGGACGCTGGTTTAGTAGAAGGCCCCAGAGGAGAGTCAGGGAGCTCGGTCAGAATGAGGTGTGGTAGAATCCTGCTGTACCCTGCATCTTTGATCTTCAGAGTCCACGTCTCTCCTCCCTCTCAGTCTTCTGGGAATGAGAACCCAGATCTTTGAATGACTTGGTATTATAATTGGGAATCATGTGTCTGCTGACCCAATCTACAAGCCTTCCTGATAAGGCCGGAGGGCCTGGCACCAACCAGAGCATTTTCCCTTGGGTTTGAGTGTAATCATAAAACATGGAAACAAAGATCCCAGGAATGTGCCGGTCAGCCAGGGTCTGACAAACACTGGGCTCAGCGTTACTAGTCCTTTTGCTCTCTCACACCTGCCAACGACAGCCAGCAAGCCAGATAAGCTTTTGTGGGCAGCTGGGCCCAAAGTATGCGTGTCCATAAGTGTAGTAAGTCACTGACTGAACAGCACATGACCCAACATAATCAGGTTCCTCTAGTAAGCTTGTTCAGACCTTGCATGCTGGAGGGAGTGTGGAAGCCTAGCCCCTCAGCCGGTCCAAGAGAACAAATCTATGAGGACAGCAGCCCCAGAACTGAAACACGCATCCCCCCTCTCCAGGGTGAAAGCTGTCTTTATAAAATAATTAAGCCACAGTGCCAACGAGGATGTGCTTTTCCTCTTATGGAATTTAATTTTATGCAAGTTCTCATGGCTCTGCTGTTCATAATGAATCAGACTAGACTGGAGGCAGGACACCTTTCCATTTGCATGTGTAGAACTGCCTTGGGGATTTATAATGAAATCAGCGCTGTGTTTTCTTAGTGCATCATTTGATTAAGAAACATTAATATTTGCCTGGACCTCAGTCAGGTCATGTGTATTAATGTTTTTCATAAATTCAGATCCACACAGGTCAGGAGCCCAATCAAAGGGGAACATCAGGTGCCGCACAGAAAGACCCACTGTAGAAATTGTGTAGGCCAGGGAAGATGTATCATTCCATAAAGGGCTCTGTGGACAAGCCTGAGAACCTGAGTTCAAATCTCTAACACCAATATAAAAAAGCCAGGTGTGCTCGTGTGTGCCTTTAATTTAGTGTTAGGCAGCAGAGGCAAGGGGACCCCTCAGACTTTCTGGGCAGCCAATCTAGCTAAGTTGTTGAGCTCCAGTTTCAGTGAGAGACCTTATCTCAAAACAAGGTAGAGATCTATTGAGAAAGACATCCATTGCTAGCCTTTGGCTTCAATGTGCACGTACACACAAACCCACACCCACAGGGCTAGGTACACACATATACATGCGCATGCCACACAACCAGAAGAAATGGCTGCCATAATGATAATAGTGTAGTAATGTAGGGGTGTCATGTGTAGGGTAAATAGTGAGGTACCAGGTAATACATAGATAGCCCCACTGTTTTGTAATGAGTCCTCAGTTTCCCTAAGTGCCATTTGAGTGTGTTAGACATATTAAATTAATCATATGACAGACTCATGAAGCAGGATAGGACAGCAGGTTTTTCATTTTGGATTAAAGAGGTACAGAGGAACTTGAGCCAGAGAGCCCAGCTGCAGAGCCCACAGCTCCTGCCCCATCCTGAGCCTCTTGCACGCCTATGTTGCTATGTTGCTATGTTGTGTTGTGTTGTGTCCGCCATCATTCCACATTGTTTCTGAGCACTGTACATTTAATCCTCATAGCAACCACTTGCTCATGTGGCATGCTTCGGAGGTGGCAGATAAACCCAAACCCAGGTTGCCAGCTTGGTATTGGTTAGACCAGCCATGCTTTCGGTAATTTAATAGAACAAGAAAGTGAGTTTCCTCTGAGTTCCCAGGGCCGGTGGTAAAATAGAGTCTAAAGTTGTTTAGCACATTCCTGGCTCTTGCATTTCCGGGTACAGTTCTTATAATTCCTGCAGTTTTCAACACATCCGTAGACGCCCCACCCATTGAGAAGTACCAGAAAACGAGCATTTCCGGGGAGCCCAGGCTGATGGCCTCCCTTTCTACTTTCCGTCCCCAGATTTAACATCTCCACGCCTGCTTTCCAAGGCTGCATGAAGAATATGAAGAAAACCAGTGGTGTTGTCAGGTTGAACGATACTGTGGGTGTAACCAAAAAGTCCTCTGAAGACTGGAAGGTAAGTGCAGGCCTCAGAGCCGTGTGACACTGCCTACACACTGTATTTGTAAAGATGATCACCAGCTAGACACACAAAACCTGACTGTGTGCCAAAGTAAAGTGCCAGCCTGTCTGAGCTGCACTAATGGAGCTCGCCATTTCTACGGAAGTGTGCGGTCTGAAAGCCCGTATCGGAACATCCAGGAAATGATTATAATGCCGGTCATTCCCTGTTTGCATTTCAGCTCGTGCGCACCGCCTCGTTCTCCAGAGGAGGACAGATGAGTTTTACAAACCTGGGTGTGCCCTTTCCTGACCGCTTCCAGCTGTCTTTTGGGTTTCAGACCTTTCAGCCCAGTGGTACACTATTAAATCATCAGACACGGGTAAGAGGTAGCATGTTCAAATTACAATGCAAGCCTGGCTCCACACTGTCCAAAGCAGCAGAGGGATTTTGAAGGTAGAGGAGTTAGGCATGCTATCTGCCATCATAGTTCTGGCATGAGCAATCTCCCCCTGGGGCAGATCCTGAAGAAAATCCAGCTAGATGGGGCCTAATAATCTATAGAGCTGGGTTTGTGTGCATTGAACAATCATTTCCATTTGTTAGACATATGTGTTTAAATGAATTGTAACAGGTCTTAGTAACAGTGTGGTTTAGGAAAAGATTGAGATTTATACTTACTATTTCTTCTTGATTACAACTTCAAAAGATGGTCTTTATTGCAGCAGCTACTCCTCAGAAAATATTTATTCTGGAACATTAGGAAATCAGATCCAATGCTCTCCTCACATGCAGTAGAGCCACAAAAATTCTCTTTTGGATGAGAAGATGGCTTGGCAAGTGAAGTGTTTGCTGTGCAAATCTGAGGAAACAGACAGGGCATCCCCTTAGCAATCTAGGGCTCAATCCTTTGAGCTAGGCCAGCCGAAATGGTGAGCTCCAGGTTCAGTGAGAGACCGTGTGTGAATGTGTGAGGTAGACAGTGGTCAAGGAAGACACCTGAAGTCAACCTTGGGTCTTGCGTGCACACCCAAGGAGGGAGGGAGGGAGGGAGGAAGGGAGGGAGGGAGGGAGGGAGGGAGAGACTCTTCCATGAGAAGATGCCCTCTGCAGCTCCAGATAAACCAGTAAGCTTGGAAATCCACTCATAGGAAGGATGAGACTCGAAATAATGTTTTATGATTGGTTTCTTTAGTGTTGACAATCTCAGTGGATATTGTGTTCCAGATCTAAAAGATGACAGTGGCTGTCTCTGTGGCTATGCCCACTAGGAAGGTCACTATAGCCTTTTGGTATCTTGTTTACCAGTCTTTGTAGACTTTTAAAATGATTCCTAAAGAGACGATAGATAGTAGAGGAGGCAGACATCACATTAGTTTGACCTAATATGGGCCCTCCTCCCCTCCCTCCCTCCCTCCCTCCCTTCCTCCCTTCCTCCCTCACTCCCTCCCTCTCTCTCCTTACCCCTCCTCATGTGTGTGTGCGCATGTGTGCGCATTTGCCTGCACTTCTGGGATCATGTGGTCATGTATGTGTAGGTGACTGTGTGTGCTAAAGGAAACTTTGGGTATTATTCCTCAGGAGCCATCGCCTTGCTTGAGACACGGTCTCTCACCAGCTTAGGTCTCACCAAATAGTCTAAGCTAGCTGGTCAGGAAGCCCCGGAGATCATCCTGTCTCCACCTCCCCAGCCTTGGGATTGTGAGCACACCCCACTGCACCCAGTTTTTTCTATATGAGTTCTGGGAACTGAACTTAGATCTTCATGCTAGTATGGCAAGCATTTTCCTGACTGAGCCATACTCCCAGTCCTGACCTAGAACTTCCTCGTTCCTAATCCTTGTTCCCTCTGTCACATGTAAGTACAGTTAGAACACACTCAGAAAAAATGGTCAAAAGCAGAGAGAAGGATAAGATTAGCAACAAGTCAGAGTGACCCTGTGCAGTAGAGGAATTCTAGAAATGTCTTGGGGCATTGCTTTCAAATTCAAAAAGGGTTATTTAAGAAACACAATTGATCCCATTGGAAACAAGTCCTTCAAGAGCAACTAAAGCCATCACTGACGGTGAGTGTGCACTGCACAAATTGCTGTAAAAGAAAAACTCAGAGAACACACACCTTAAGGAAAACTTCAGACGTTAGACTTGATAGAGAAAACTGAATGAAACTGAAGTGACTAGTGCTCTAATGGTAGGCTTTAAGTTACTCATTGACAGGAAGTGGATCATTTTGTCAGTGTTTGGATGAGCACAGCTTGACATGGAAAATTGGGCTCCCTAGAAGTAATGACCAAAACATAAGACATTTATGAAATCATTGTTGTGATTTTCCATAGGAAAAAATGTGAGTGATGATGAATCAACTCTTGGCTGTAAAATTTATGCAGAAATGAATGGATTTTGATAGAAATAACTTCACCAAAATAAGAGTAAAAACAGGGGGAAATTAGATAAGATTTAAATGTTCTGATTAGAAAATTAAATGGGCCTAATGAAAGTAGATTTAGAAGAAGACTGACAAATTCGTCAACATCGAAGTAATGTGTATAACATTTTTATATTCATAAACAAGGAGACAAACTATTTAAAAGTTATTGTTTTTCAGGCCAGGCGTTGGTGGCACACGCCTTTAATCCTAGCACTTAGGAGGCAGAGGCAGGCGGATCTCTGTGAGTTTGAGGCCAGCCTGGTCTACAGATCAAGTTCCAGGACAGCCTCCAAAAAAATACAGAGAAACCCTGTCTCGAAAAAAAAAAAACAAAAAAATTATCTTTTTGACATTTGGATCAAAAGGCCCTGACTGCCTTACTGCTAGTTTTGATCATTTGTTTGTCATCTCTAACTGTACATTCTGGGATGGTTTCAGACAAGTGGCCTGCAGGTCACCCTGGATGATGGTCACATTGTGGTAAGCAGCAGGGACAGCAGCAGCCCAATTTTCAAGTCTCCACAGACCTACATGGATGGCTTACTTCATCACGTTTCTGTGATAAGTGACACCTCAGGGTGAGTGGCGGCTTCTATTGCCAGGGTCTAGTTAACAGAGTTCTCCAGCATAGCTTTTCAGGGTCTGTCTTCTGGGGCTGATGCTTACTGGCTATGTGTTAGCCCTTTCCTAGTTCTGTCCTGATTGAAACATAAAGTCAGTGGTCGGATAGATAAAAATTCAAGACAGAATAACCACCCTAAATACCGGAGGCCCATCATAAACCTGGATATAGGATGGTGTGGATGAACCTCCAAAAATGTGAAGAGAAGACACACCTAAGGGTGTTCCCTGTGATTTTGTGTCTACCAGTTTAAAAAAAATGGGGGACAAATCAGTTGTGTCAGAATTCCGGGTGGTGATTATTCCTGGAGGGGGAAGGGATCTGGAAACTACAATGAACACAAAGAGGGGTTCCTGGGGTACCAGGCCAGTTGGTATCTTTCTGTGAATGCACACTACCCTGGTATATTCATGTTGCAAAGAAATCATTGAGGGGCTAGAGAAATGGCTCAGTGGTCAAGAGCACTGGGTTCTCTTCCAGAGGACCCAGGTTCAGATCCTAACACCTACATGGTGGCTCACAACCACTCTTAACTCCAATTCCAGGGAATCCAGTTTCTGCTTCTGGCTCCTCAGACCCTAGGCACATGCGTGGTACGCAGACATACATTCAGACAAGGCACGTGAGCTCTCACACACATGTGCGTACACACACACACACACACACACACTAAATAAATAAAATATTGCTTGAGCAGATGTCTATGATGTATAGTTTCAGTAAATATATATTATTTAGCTGAAGTGCTATGTGGGAAAATACTTTGCACTTTAAAAAGTATTTCTGATTTGACTAGTCCTGCTGGGTGACAGATTAGAGTCTGTGTCAGACAGTAGATTGTTCCCACAGTGTTGGGAAGGTGGTTGCTGTTTTGTTTTTTTGTGAGGGGTCACATCATTGTCTTGTTTCTTCCATTTTTCAGCCTCCGACTCCTCATTGATGATCAGGTTCAGAGAAGGAATCAAAGGCTCCCTGGCTTCTCCAATGCCCAGCAGTCCCTACGCCTGGGAGGTGGTTATTTTGAGGGCTGTATAAGCAACGTTTTTGTCCAAAGGTGAGGGATCTTTTTTCTGTGGTTACCAATAAGAGCCCACCCACCTGTACAGTGTTACACTTACCCAGTCACTGAATTAGATTTTTCAGTGTTTCCCAAGGCTTTGGTCCCACGTATTTCCAAGATTCATTTAAAGACCAACAAGCAAAGCTCCTAGCAGCTTAGACCTCGGAAAAGATCTAATGAAAATTAATTTTCAGATCATGGCCTTTGGAAAAATATCCACGCTGTTTAGTTCCATTTTAATGAAGACTGTACAGTTGGATTGGATCAGTTCTCCATGGTTTTTAGGGCAAAGGGATTTTGAGGATCTGTGCAGTGCCAGGGAGACCCAATCCCACAGTCCTGAGCATGGTTTTCAGAAGAGTGGGGCTCAGGTTTCACTCCTACAGCTTTAAATGTTATGTCTAATTTGGAACACTTTAGATAAGAGCTTCAGTGTCTCCCTGTAGCAGAGGGAGGTCCTGGCTGTGGCTGGGAACCTTAGCCTTCCAGAATGGCACCATCACCTTCCTGCCATCCAGCAGGCATGAAACTTCTGGGCCAAGGTGAGGCCCACAGTTCTCACGCCCGTCCGTAGTTGATAAAGCGGCTCTCTTGAGCATGTAGTCCAGTGGCTGGAGCAGGGCGTGGGAGGAACGGAGAGCACGGGAGGTGTCTAACAACAGCCTCTGCCATTGTAAGACAACACACACAGCTAAGCAAGCACAGCCACACGGATCTTTCCATAAACCCACTTCTGTGGCGTACTGATGTTCACCAAGATTCCTGTGCTGTCCCATGTCCCTCTCTGCATATCTGATAATACCCATTGCAAAGAATAAACTAGTATGCCAGCCCTGCCATACTTCAAGTCCACGGGGGCTCTGCAGCCCTTCTGTCTTGCAGACGTGACCTGCACAGGTGGAAGGTCACGACAGTAAGAATGTCCTCTGCCGCAAGCTCTCTCTGCCGCAAGCTCTCTCTGCCGCAAGCTCTCTCTGCCTACTGGTGGGTCTCCTTCCCCAGGCAAGAGTTTGGTCATGGCTTTCATTTTTCCCTCATTCTAGGTTGTTACAGAGTCCTGAAGTCCTGGATTTGGCCAGTAAATCGACCAAGAAGGATGCCTCCCTGGGAGGCTGCAGTTTAAACAGGCCACCCTTTCTCCTGTTGTTTAAAGGTCCCAAGAGATTTAACAAGGCCAGGACTTTCGATGTCAATCAGGTAAGTGTCAAAGCCTTACCTTGGGTTTTACTTCTCCTGACTAGGGAGACATGGTGGGAAAGGGTAGGACATCACCCAGTCTCTGGTGGCACCAAAGGCTCACCAGCAGTGGACAAGCACCAAAATGACAAAGCCAGGGCAGGGGGGCTGGCTCAGTCAGCAGGGTTGTAGAGTCATGCACGAAAGTGCAGATCTGAATTCCCAGCACCCCTGTAAAAAAGCAGTGTGTGGTAGCATGACTCCCTTGAGCATACTCATTTGGACATAATGTTCCTTCTGCATATATCATTTGTCCAAAAGTGGCAGAACAGAAACACCCTCTGCAGAGGAATTCGCATTATAGTGAGACCATCCTGAGCAATGTTGACTCTGGGTCACTTAGAAGAGAGACAAAGCAGTCTTGACCATACTAAACCATGTCCTTATAGTTTGCTTTGCAGGAATGACCTAGTTTCATTTCTGTTGCTGTGGTAAAATGCCCTGATAAAAAAGCACTCATGGGAGAAAGGGATGTATTTCAGCTTACACTTCCGGGTCACAGTCCCATCACTGTTGGGAAGTCGAGGCCGGAACTTGAAACAACCAGTCACATCACCTCCACAGTCAAGAGCAGAGAGTAATGAGTACATTCTTGCTCAATTGCTTGCTTGTGGTCATCTGGATTTCTCCACTCATATACAAGTTAGGACTCTGCCTAGGAAATGGGGTCACCCACAGTAGTCTGGATCTTCCTATATCAATTAACTAAAGATAATTCCCTGTAGTTGTGCCCACTTTAGACAATCCTTCATTAAGACTTTTTCCCTGTGACAGGAGGTTGTGTCAAAATGATACATAAAGATAATCATCATTGTCTTAGTTAGGGTTTCTATCACTGTGAAGAAACACCGTGGCCATGGCAATTCATGAATGAAAACACTTGCTTTTGGTGGCTCACTTACAGTTCAGAGGTTCAGTCCATGGTGGGACACGGTGGCGTGCAGGCAGACATGGTCCTGGAGAGGTAGCTGAGGGTCCTACATCTTGAAGGCAACAGGAAGCTGTCTGAGACACTGGGTGGTATCTTGAACATATATGAGACATCAAAGCCTGCCTCCACAGTGACACACTTCCTCCAGCAAGACTACACCTACTCCACAAGGCCACATCTCCTACTATGGCCCCACAATAGCCTCACTCTCTTTGGGGTCCATTTTCTTTCAAACTTCCTTGATCACAAAGGTCTTATCTGAAACAAATAAAAGCCCCCAAAGGACCCTTACTGGTATTTAAAGGTGTAATATCTCACTCCTCAACCCTTGCTTAAGCCAAGATTATTGCCTTTAGCTAAAACTACCTGCCTAGCTGCTAACAGACCTTAATTAGGGTGCCGGGATTTCTGTGGCCGATCCTTGCGTTTATACACTTCATGTATTGGTAGCAGGTCTGGTGGTTTTCTCAAGAGTACATGGGCTATGCCCCCTCTTACATATGTGCCCACAAGTGTCCTCTCTGCCCCTAGTGCAAACTCTACGACAACATATCCACACTCACCCAAGCTTTGTCAAAGCCAGGGTGGCTTAGCTCGGACTACATATTTTAAACAGACAAGGGCTTTTAAAATCACTATGGTCAACGACCAGTGAGGTAAGAGGCATCTGGAGAGGCCCAGGTCGCTGTAGTTTGCCTGGCCCTCCAGTGAGTCTCATGTGCCTCACAGAGACCAAAAATAAGTCATTTTGCTGTCATGGAGGAGTGTGGCCATTGTCATGAATTAAACACAAGCTTAGGAGTTAGGCAATCCCTTACTTTGAGCCTGGCCAACAGGGTGACCCCCCCCCCAATCTGAGGTGAGAATAAGAATGAGCAGCCTTGATCTAGTCATTGTGCTAAGCCCTGGGTGCGTTTTCTTACATCACTAGACACACCTTACAGAGAAGGGGGCTCGGGTCTGGGCAGATGAGCAACATAGCCTAGGAGTAGAAGGCTGTGCCCTCGAAGAGGAAGCGGCTGGGCTGCAGGGAGAACACAGTACTCGAGTGCTCACCTACCATGTGTGAGGCCCTGGTCCAGTCTCCAGAAGCACTAGCTTTTGACCAGGCAGAACATGCTGCTCCAGCCCAGCCCCGGTGTTAGGTAGCACTGACATTTGCTCCTCACCCAGCTGTATTCCCCGGCTGCTCTGTGATTAGTGGCAGTCAATACTGAATAGCAAGTGTTCTGTACTGTTTAGAGGAAATTCACTTCATGGATGCTTGGGGGTTGTTGTCTTACTGTGATGTGAAGACTGCATTTACAATCAGTCCTTCAGAAATGATGTCATGCATTTCATTTCTTCTAAGCTGATAGTACTAGGACTAAGTCCTTAGGATAGTGGGAGCTGTCGGGGAGGGGGCCTAAGTCCATAGGATGGCATGGAGCTGATGAGGAGGGGATGGACTTTACTATTAATCGGAAAGTAGAAAAGTATTTAACTCAGACAATAATTGGATTTGGGAGAGCAGAGAGAGGCAGGAGAATCCTGGGATGTCCAGTCTGAATTGTAGACTACATGGTGATACTATAGAGAGATAGGGGCAAGCACTGGAGAGAAAGAGAAGGAATAGGAGAGTTTGTGGCATTTTGAGCAGGTCACACAGGCAGGGAGGATTGTTGGGAAATTGTTGGTATCTCCTAGGGGGCCTAGGCAGGTAGAGATGGGGGGGCATTGTTCTGAGAGACATTAGCGAATGAATGCATTATCTAGCTTTTCCCTCTTCTGCACAAGCTCCAGATTAGATGGACTATGTTATTTTTGCTGTGAGTAGCTTGGCAGTGGAGAGAATACAAGGTTTATGGTGATCTGCTCACACTACACTCCTCAGAAAGAAAGTGAAAACTGGACAGGTCCAGATGTTAAGTTTCAGACAAATGGGTTTTGTTTGTTTTGTTCTTTTCCAAGAATACCTGGTCAGTAAATGATGGACCCAGGATTCACATTAAAGCATAGTGTCACCCCACTGAATGTGCTCTTCAAGCCTCTACTAGCTTGAAAAGCCAGATGAGCTCTGGGAAATTTGGCAGAGAAAGGAAGCTTAGGGGTGGGGGTGAATCCCACACTGAAGCCAGGTCAGGCTTGTTACATATGTAACTTGGGCATTTTCAGTCGTTGGTGTAGAGCTGTTAAAAGAAGCCTCTTTAAGCTGCTTGGGAGATTACAATATGTTAAGCTGGCAGCAAACATTATAATATGTCGTGAGAAAATTATAATCTCAAGGAGTCAAGCTGGCAAGCTACTACAGCCATCCAGGCAAAGAGCAAGGCTGAATCTCAGGCAGAGGTGTCAGAAGTGACAAAAGAAACAAAGTCCATCACAGAGAGCAGCCATGGGACACAAGGGTGACGCGTGGGAGAAGGAGAGAGGCAGGCTCATGGAGGCCACAGTGCTGAGCCTGGTTTCCCTCAAGGATGATGCTGCTGTCAAGACAGCAGAGGCGTTAACAGTGTCAGAGGGTTTATTTAAACTGTCTCGCTTTGATGTTACAGACGAGGAAGCCTTTCTAAGAGGGAGTAAGGCCTGCTGGAGTGATCCCAGGCACGCCTCAGGCTGGGTTCTGTTCTCTGGAGGAACCGGCAAAGCTCTGAATTGGAGCAGTTCAATTAGATTTCTGATGGGTGTGATTGAACATCTTCAACAGTGCGCAAGCTTGGGTTGTTTTTATTTGGTAGTCTGTCCCTCTCTGCAGCCCTGAATCTGTGTGTAGGTGGTATGTGTGTGTGTGTGTGTGTGTGTGTGTGTGTGTGGTGTGGTGTGTGTGTGTGGTGTGGTGTGTGGGGGCTGTGTGTGTGGTATGGTGTGTTTTGTGTTGGGGGGATGTGTGTATGTGTATGTTGTATGTGGGGGATGTGTGTATGAGTGTGTGGGCACTGTGTGTTTATGTGGTATGTGTGTTTGTGTGGTGTATGTGATGTGTATGTGTGTACAGGGTGAGGGATGTGTGTGGTGTGGTATGTGTATGTAGTGTGTGTATATGTGTGTGGTGTGTGTGTGTGGTGTATTGGGGAATGTGTGTGGTGTAGGGGGATATGTGTGTGGTTTGGTGTGGAGTATGTATGTGGATGGGATGTGTGTGGGTGTATGTGTGTGAGAGATGCGGTGTGTGTGTGTGTATGGTGTGGGAAGTGTGTATGTGTGTGTATGTGTACTGCTAGACAAGCATCCCATCTCTGTAATATGTCCCTAATCCTCTCTTTATTTCATTTAGAGACAATGTCTAACTAAGTTGCCTAGACTGGCTTTGATCTTTCTGTTCTCCTGTCCTAGCCTCTTGAGTAGCTAGGACATGGAGATCTATGCCAAGACCTGGCTTTGGTTGTACAGACAGCTGATACCAAGTATGCACTCTGCCCGCCATAGCTGTCTAGGATCAGGTTGGAGAGGAACACTTGATTGTGAAGGTAGCTTCAGGGGAAGTTCTTTACTGCTGGCTTCCGAATATTCCTTGCAAAACAGCGTTCACAAGGACAACACTTCTACCTGTGATGGCTTGTTTCTCAACTTGACCTAACTTAGAATCACCTGAGCAGGAAGTCTCAATGAGGGATTGCACAGATCAGGTTGACTTGGCAGGTGTCTCTGAGTGTGTCTGTGGGCGTGGTCTTGATTGCCTTAGCCAGGTAGGGAGAACCAGTCTGAAAGTGGGGGCATCATTGCCTGGTTTGGGAGCCTGGGCTGTGCTGGAGTGGAGAGAGCTAGCCGGGCAGTAAACATGCTTGCATTCTTTTCTCCCTTCCTCTGCCAATGGCTGTGATCTGGTTAGCTGCTTCAGGTGCCTGCCTCGATGTCCCCTTTCTCTTTCTAAGTTGCTTTTGTCTGTGTATTTTCTCATAGCAGCTAAAATGAAGTTAGGATCCCACCTAAGGAGCAGTTCAGTGGTAGGTGGGACACGAAGCTTGACCCCAGGTCTGTCTGTCTGTCTGTCTGTCTGTCTGTCTGTCTCTCTCTCTCTCTCTCTCTCTCTCATCTTGATCAGTTCTGAGAAGCACTTGCTCGCTGAACAACGTCCAGCAAGGAAACAACGGATTCTGCCTGGGTTTCTCTCTGCTAGGACAGATCCTTTATCAGCATCCCTTTCTAACAGCTTCCCTCAGGAGTCATTGTTCAGGAGCCAGGGTCATGTGTTCATTCCTGAGCCAACCCCTAGCAAGGCCTTGGCTTGACAGAAATCCCCACTGAGCTCTGAGCCCTGTGGTCCAGACCTGGATCCCAGAATCTGGACTCTGATGTGAGACTTGGTTTCTTCCACAACCAATGCTCAAATGCTGTTGACC
Organism: Mesocricetus auratus; assembly: GCF_017639785.1. Taxonomy (NCBI): domain Eukaryota; kingdom Metazoa; phylum Chordata; class Mammalia; order Rodentia; family Cricetidae; genus Mesocricetus; species Mesocricetus auratus. Next base: position 43,712,889 of record NW_024429198.1, read on the forward strand.
ATAGGACAGATGTTTATGCCCCGTCAATGGTGACAGTAGCAAGGACAGGTCCAGGGCCCTTGCCCTTCTGTCCCTTTTCTCAGTCTTTGACTTGCCCTTCTTACAAAAGCCCAAGGGAATGGCCTGGAAGGGAGGTGGCAGGAGTTTGGCCCTGTGTCCAATGGCAGGAGTTTGGCCCTGTGTCCTACTGGGCTGTAGCTGCCTCATGCTGGGCGTCTGCTGAGAGCACTGGTTTTCTGATGGTCCACGCTGGGGTGGAGGGCTGGATCCCTGCAGGTTCCACATGCAGTAGTTTCCCCTAGAGAGGATGGACTTGTACAAGGCATGAGTACCACGCACTCTCCCCAAAAGGGAAGTAAGAGAAAGGGGTTTGCGTTCTCCAAAGCCATGCCTTCCAACCCTTTCATGACTCCCTGGACTCCCTGAAGGTAAAAGGCCCCCAAGCCATAGCCACACTGGACACTAAACAGGGTTGGTGGGTCTGCAGGAGAGTAAAGAAGCTGAATTCACCTTCCCCTTTGTCTCCACACGAGTGGCACTGGAAGGACTCTGGGGGAGAGAGTCCCACTGGGGCCATTTGCTGAGCCTTCCATCTCTTTGCTGATTTCATCACTTTGATTCCAGAGTGAATGCCGTAGCCGTGAGCCAGGCAAGCATGCTGTCCCCAGATGCTGCTCCCCTTCAGGTCCTCACGCTCTCTCTTCTCCCTCACAGCTGTTGCAGGATGCACCTCAAGCCTCCCCAAGCAGCATGGCGGCATGGCAAGATGGGAAGTCCTGCGTGCCACCCCGCAACGCCCAGGCCACTCACAGAGCCCTCCAGTTTGGGGACAATCCCACCAGCCACTTGCTATTCAAGCTTCCTCGGGAGCTGATGAAACCCGGGTATTTTCTCCTTTTCTTTTTCTTTCTCTTCAAAAACAAAGTATTTTCTTGTTCCATTCAGTGCTAGTCTCTCCCAGAGAAGTCTCATCCCCAGGACTCCACGCTCAGGAAGGAGGTGGTGTCTCTTTTTTGGAGACAGTAGCCTGCATAAGACAGGGGGTGCAGGGCCTCATGCCCTCCCCCTCCTGTACAGCTGGAATGGAACTGTGACTGCTGCCATTGCCGCTGCTCAGGACCCAGACAATCAGTTTAGCTCTGAGACTTGTTCTAAAAATAAGGCTGCTCTCCCACCCCGCAAGCTAGCTGTTATTTATGTGATTAAGCACCATTCTTCTCTTGCACTCTGTATTGAAAGGGAAATCATTCTCTTAGGTAGCCTCGTGCCAGATAGAACATTCCCAGAGAATGCTTTTAGACGGTTTTTGTGCTAACAGTTGTTGGGGAGGAGGGGCTGAGCGAAAATGCTAATGATGTCAGAAGAAAGGAAGAAAGCAAGGTTTGTTCTTTTCAGGTGTCTTGGAGAAAACCCGAGGGAACAGGTGCCAGCCGCTGCCCCAGACTCGGTTTTTAAACAGCAGCTCAAGCGCCCAGGGGTCAGAAAGACCTGGCTTGAACTCTAGGCTCTCAGCCTGTGCTTAGCTAAACACTGGCTGTGTCATATGCTAGTTTGGCTTCTTGGTGACGTGGATGCCAAGGTCTGGAGAGGCAGGGGCTTAGTATGGGACATGAAAGGCGGCGGGGAGGGGACAAGAGGTACAGGCTGGAGAGCCTGAGGCTGGGTAGGGCCCCCTGGAAAATGGGGTCGGCTTCAGGCTGCAGTGCAGGGTTAGTGCCATCTGTTCCTGCAGGGTGCCCTGCAGCGGAGATCCCCTCAGAAGCATCAGTGTGGGCACAAGTGTCTATATTTTATCATGCCTGTCACATTCAGCAGATCAAAAAAAATATGACCGCTAGGGCCTACCCTGTGCCCTGTAGCAAGCCTTGACATGGGTATGTCTTTGTGGCCTTCATACACAATGTGACTCTTGTAAGTCTACATTTCCCTTCTGGGCCTGCCTGACATTTTACCTACGTCTCTCTCCATTTTCTCACTGGTTTAAAGGGGTTAATACTGATTTTTCTGACAATGGGGACACGTTAGTAGTTTGAAAGGAGACTGGCCCCTGGAAGTCCACTCAGTCACAGGATGACTCATAGATAGACAGAACGATCCAAAGGAAAAGCCCGAGCAAGCAGTGACCCCCAGGAGGAGTCCCAGAACCTTTCATTTGCCCAAATTCAGCTTGTAGAAGACCAGAGCAGGAAGAGGCTGGCTGTCCTTCTGTTGGTCCTTCTCCTAATGACATCATTACTTCTGGGAAGGGAGGCCCCATTGTCTAACTCTGCTCTCTTGGCCAAGCTGACCTTAATGGCAGCAATCACTTGTCTTAAAGAAATGGCATCTGCAGATGCTGCCCCTGCTGTCCGAGCTTTCCCCAGCTCTCCCTAGCTTCTCCCCCTCCAGCTCCCCCCACTGCAGCCCCCCCACGGCAGCCCCCCACGGCGGCCCCCCACGGTGGCCCCCCACGGTGGCCCCCCGGCAGCCCCCCATGGCAGCCCCCCCACGGCAGCCCCCCCACCAGCTCCTCCCCCAGCATTTCTCCCTCCACACATTCATCCAGGTGACCTGCTCACAGCCAACCCTGATGCTTTCTCGTCCAGATACCATTTTGAAAGGTGAAGAGCAGAGCGCATGTGTATGTGGGGTGGAGGTAGGGGGCAGAAAATCGATCGTTACAATGTTGGTTATTTTTCTCATCTCTATGACCAAAACAACTTAGGAACAAAAGGGCGTTTGACTCATGGTTTGAGGGAGGGTGCCGTCCATTGCGGCAGAGAAAGCAGCAGATGAAGTCACATCACACCCACAGTCAGCAAGCAGAGAGATGGGTGGCTGATACACAGCCTCTTGTCATTTAGTCACAGGACCCCAGCCCATGGAGTGGTGCTGCCGACATTCAGTCCGCTAAACCTCTCTGGCACGCTACAGACGTGTGTCTAGAGCCTGTCAGGCTGACAGTCCAGGTTGACATCACAGCAGTACATGCAATCATAAGCTAGCCCAGTCCCAGATGCTTTAACAGGCGTGTCTTGGGGAAGCTGCCAGCTCGCTCTGCTGTGATGTCCCCTCAGCTCTGCTGTGAGTATCCCCTCAGCTCTGCTGTGATGTCCCCTCAGCTCTGCTGTGACGTCCCCTCAACTCTGGTATGACGTCCCCTCAGCTCCGGTGTGACCGTCCCCTCAGCTCTGGTATGAGCATCCCCTCAGCTCTGCTGTGAGCGTCTCCTCAGCTCTGGTGTGACGCCCCCTCAGCTCTGGTGTGAGTGTCCCCTCATTCTGCTTTGCATCCTGCCATGCTTTCACTGTCACACAAAGCTGGTGCCACCACTTTAACCCTGCAATGACTGTGTGAGCGCACTCTTGATCACCCCTGCTTCCTCTGGCTATGACGACTCCTAGCTGCTCTGCCATACTCTGGGATATGAATCTACTCCTGCCTTTTTGAGATGTTAGTTAGTCTTTTCTGTAAGAAGACTGCCTTAAGAAACAGTTCTGGAAAGCAAATGTCAAGTCCGATCACTGAGCCCACGTATGTGAAGTGCTGTGTGCTCTGGAGCGCATCCAGTATTCTCCCAAGTTGGCACCGGCGATCAGACATGTCAGGAGAAATATGGAGCTGTGGGCCATCTGGGCAATTTCATTTAGCAAATATGGGTTCTTGTTCATCCTGAAGAATGTTGCCCTCTGGGAAACCTGTTCATCTGATGAACAAATGTGCATCTTAGACTCACAATGTTGAAAAGCAATGAACTAACAGTGTAATGTTGTCTTCCACACCCAGATCCTCCTTCACTCATTTAGTCACTTTGTTAAATGTGTGCTGTGTAGTAGAACCTGCCCATATAGCTACAATAGCAAGATAAGCCTGGTTTCTGTCCTCTGGTGAGCAGTAGACCCTCCGGGGAGAGGGAACCTACATCTCATTGGCTCTGCATCTCTACTGCATTTTTGTGTTGTATGGAAATGAACTTGTTGGCGCTCCCAAACACCACAGATACATGGGCCCACCTTCTACATGCTGGACCCTCAGGAAATGTTAGCGGGAGGGTTCGTTGTTGTGGGGACAGATGGGTAGGGATCTTTATATAAAGTAGTTTGCTTGGCTTGATTTGGAAATGATGTGAAGCCATCATGTGCATTAATACTAATCAATTTCTAATTCCCCTAATAGGACAGTTGAGGTCTGGGGGTCAGAGAAGTGGGGATAGCAGGAGAAAATGAATCCATACTCCCGTGCCTTTGTGTTAAATATATCCCATAGAAAGTGCTAGTCTGATGCCCTACTCATATTCTCTTTGTTCAAGCTTCCCCTGTCCTCCTGCCGTCTTCCTCCCCCAGGAACAGACACAGATAGAAAGCACATTCATTGGGTTTAAACAGTCTGTATTAGTGAGGGAGCTAGGCCAGTCACAAAAAGACATAGTGTGTAGTACCAAGAGCAGTCAGGTCTGTTGAGACAGAAGCAGAAGAGTGGTAGCCAGACTCTAAGCAAAGGAAGAATAGAGCTATTGGTTAAAGGGTAGAGTCTGTGTTCCACACAAAGAGGAACTATGTACACGGTTTCGTACAGCATTGCAAATTGACTCAACCCTAATGAGCTGGACACTCAAATGTGGTGAAGATGGTAAATCTTAGGTCATGTGAATTTTACCATAATTTTAACGTTGATTTTTAAATTTCCAGCATGTTCCTTCTTGCCACACACTAGGACTTATACCACTAGCTAAACTTGCTGTAGGAAATCTGTGCAATTCCTCAACACAGTCAGGAAACTGTACCACAAAACTACTAACAGCTAGAATGGTCTGGCTTCTGGAAGTCTCTGAATCTTTGGGGAGTGGGACCATCCCTACTCCTCTCCTGAGGTGCAGGGAGCTGAGGACATCTGTCTCCCTCCATTGCGCATTTCTTTCTTTCTTTGCTGTTGCTGATTTGTCTATTCATTTATGAAAATATCTTACTGCTGTATATCTGAAAATGTCTAGACAGGTTGACCTCAAACTCGTAATCCCCCTGCCCCCTGCCCCTGCTCCTGAGAACTGGGATCGTAGGCCAGCATGCCAAGTTCTTATCCCTTCCCTTTCTTTATCCACAGGTCACAGTTTTCTGTGGACATACAGACAACATCCTCCAAAGGGCTGGTGTTTTACACAGGCAGCAAGAACTCTTTCATGGCTCTCTATCTCTCAGAAGGATTTTTCATCTTTGCTTTGGGGGCCGAAGGGAAGAAACTGAGGCTCAGAAGCACGGAGAGATACCATGATGGGAAGTGGCACTCGGTGAGAGTGGGACTGTGTGAAAACGGGTTGAGCATCTAGAAATAATCCAAAACCCAAAATTATATATATATGTGTGTGTGTGTGTGTGTGTGTGTATTATGAATGAATTTTGTGTTTAGACTTGACCCCTATCCTAAGATATCATTATGTATATATGGACATTCCAAAAGCAGAAAACAGACTATACCCCCAACAGTCCCGAGTATTTCAGATAGGAGATTCCCCAGTCTGTACTTCTAGCTGGTGCAGGATCTGTTGTCTTGGTAGCCAAGATGAAGAATCCAGAATTATTTCCAGGAGCCCTGGCCGAGTTCCTCTCTCTGTACCTGGTGTTCTTTCTCATAGCACAAGCAGAAAGCCTTCTCTCTCTGCATCCCTAGCATCCCAACTCTAGCCTGAGTTAAAACATACACTGTAAAGTTAGACAGAAGCCGTGTTTTTGTAATGATGGGACTGTTAATCAGAAAACCTAAGTGATTTGATGTGTTCCACCCATTAATATTCAACAGGATTCAAGGGGTTGCTCTCATGGGGCACAGAAACAAACATCTTGACTGTAATGTCACATGCTAGTCTTTTGGGAAGATGTTAAACTGGTTAGACCACAGGGAAGTCAGTGGGTACTATTTTAGTTAAAGTAGTCAGGAAAGGGGTGCAACCACCATAGGAAGTCATGGGACAGGAGCTGGGGTTAGCTCAGTGAGCAGACCACAGCATTATAAGCAGCAGGACTGGAGGCATGGGGTGGACAGAGATCTGATAACTTAAGCTTTGAAGGCCAAACTGAGGACTGAGGATGATGCTGGCTACATGTATGTATGTATGCATTATGTATGTATTGCTTAGCAATGCTAAAACTGACTCTTGGGCCTCATAGACCTAGGTAAGCTCCCTTCCATTAAGCTATAGGGTCTCAGTTGCTTATGCCTCCAGGTATCTGGGATCACCAAACTGTGCCTCCAGGCCTGGCTATTTTTATTTATTTATGAGCTAGGATCTCACCATATAGCCCACTGTCCTGGAACTTACTAGGTACCCAGACTGACCAAGAACTTTGTGATCCTCCTGCATCAGTCCAAGAGGCTAGAAGGAACAGGTATGTGTCACCACACTCAGCTAGGTCTTTGGAGTCTATTACAAGTGTCCTTGAAGCTTTTGAAGCACCTTAAACTGGAAAAGCACTGACCCAGGAACATAGTTACTTTTACAAAGACCCTTTGGCTGAAGGAATTAGGCGAGCGAAACTAGAAGAAGGGAAGCAGATAGAAGCCACCACCTTATCTAGAAAGGCCGTGGTGGGAGTGGGGAGCAGTGGGTATCTAGGATGGATGCTGTGTGCAGAAGGACGAGCAAGAGGGACGGCCGTCTGTTCGTCTGGTTGCTGCGTGTGGAGTGACCCCAAAGGAGGAAGCCAATGTTGCTTCCTATGATTTGGCCCAGTAGTTAGGCTAGTGGCATGGCAGGGCAGGGAGGAAGGGATGGAGAGATGGAGGGAGGGAGGGACAGAGGGAGGGAGAGACAGAGAGAGAGAGAGAGACAGAGAGACAGAGAGACAGAGACAGAGAGAGAGAGACAGACAGAGAGACAGAGACAGAGAGACAGAGAGACAGAGAGAGAGATGACTGGGGACAATTTCTATCTCTACTGATGGCATTGTCCCCCCACCACCGGGAGAGCAGACAAGGATTCAAACTTGTAGCCAAGAGAACACTTGCCACTCTGGTTACAGGAGGAATGTCTGGTTCCTGCTTAGTCCAGGAGCCCTGCCCTGACTTGCCCTGCCCTCAGCTCTGTGCAAACAGCTCTGACCCTAGGTTGCAGCCTGTGCCCTGGGTTGTTCCTCCTTTGTTTAAATCTCTACATCCCTTGTATCTGTCAACCCATTTGCTTTCAAATAGCTTCTTATTTAACTCTGCTTTAATCCCAGCTCTTCAATATCTGACATAATCTCACAAAACAACAGTGACTAATAAGCAAGGAAAGACCTTTCTCTCCTTACAAAGCTACTGAAGGGTAGAAAACCTTTTTTAAAGTTTCCTATAACCACTACTACAATATGGTAGTAGTTAGCAGAGGTAAACCTTGACTCTTTTCCTCGTCCTAAAGGTGGTCTTTGGACAAAGTGGAGGAAAGGCGCGCTTGGTTGTGGATGGGCTGAGAGCCCAGGAAGGCAGTTTGCCTGGAAATTCTTCCATCATCCCCAGAGCACAGGTTTACCTGGGATTTTCATCATCAAGGAAGTTGAAGGTAAAGCTATTTTTAAAAAGTAATTCTCATTATGGTTGTTATCACGTGAGACATTTAAGACTTCAAAATCCTTTAAATAATTGTTTAATGTAGCTAATGCTCTCAAGCCTACAAAGGAAGTGCCCGTTCTGCATTCTTGATCCTATGCTTAAGGTCCAGGCTAAGACACAAGCATTTAAGAAGTGACTGTGGGCTTCTCTATGGCATTAGCAACATAACTTTCTTAGCTTTTCTTCCAGGGAGAGGGGCACAGGTGTTTGTTTGTTGATGTATTATTTTATGTATAGGCATTGTGTGTGCATGTATGTCTATGCACCATGTGTGTGCCTGGTGCCTGTAGAGGCCAGAAGAGTGCATCAGAGTCTCCAGGAACTGGAGTTATGAGATGCCATGTGGGTGCTGGGAGTTAAATCTAGTCCTCTGGAAGAGCAGCCAGTGTTCTTAGTCACTGAGCCATGTATCCAGCCTGAGGCAGAGGTTTTGGGCTAAGACGATGTGTCCTGAGCTTTGGTAGTCTATAACACCTTTGCAAAACCATAGCAAAAGCGTGTTCTTTCTCCCTAGCTGCCTATCAACTTACTGTTGGATCGAAATCCATTTTAAGGGCCTTTTTTTCTTTCATAAACGGAAACCCAATGTCCGTTATCACAAATAGTAAAATAGTCACAGAAAACAAGTCCTTGGGAATGAAGCAGCATCATTCAAGTCTAGCTAGATAGCTTGGCCTGTGCTTGCTCCTGTGGAGAGAGGAGTTTGCAGGGAAGTCAATTGAGGCACATTAGCATTGGCACAAAGCCAAGCGTGTTCCCTTCCTAATCAGAGGACCCCAAAGAGACTCTGAAGTGGGAGGGGTATTTGTGGTAGACTCTATGCTTGGTGGGCAAGGACCTGGGCTGGATCTCCAGCCCCAGATGGAAAGCACAAAGATCTTCATACCACAAGCATTGCACTGTTCTTCCTAGTGCTAGCCTGAGACTCGAACTAGGGAACATGGCTATGGGACAGTTGAGAATCACCTGACACCAAAGATGAGTCATGGTTCGCTGCCCTTGTCAAGTTCAAAAGGGCCACAGCCCTCTTGCTTGCTCTGACCTCAGTCCCTGCCGACTTCACTGGGATGTCCTAAGGACCTGACCTTGCCCATGCCATTTAAGATCAGTAGCTCTGTGAGCAGCTCAGATCTAGGAGCTTTCCTTCACCGAGATGCAGTTTTTGCCCCCTCCTCAAAAGTTAGGGTCACGTTCTGGTGTGATGTTTGTTTACCATGATCTAGGGAAGGGGCCCAGGCTTGAATCTGGACCTGGAAAAGGTGTTAGTTAAAGCAGGCATTGTCCACCATCTTAGGTTTTAGTGTTTCAGGGTGACCCAGTCAGAGTTGGAGTAGTTCCATGGGGTACGACCTGGACTATTCTTTGTATGAAAGCCACAGCAAGGAATAAAGAATGTCTATCATAAACACTGCATACCATATTTGTATAATATGCAATATAGTGTCTATGACATATGCTGAGGTATCCTTACTGTTAACACTGAATTTTCTCCAACCTCTAAGCCCATTTTCCTCTTAGGAAAATCAAGGGTAATTCAGGGTGTGATTAGAGTACTCTTAGATTATTCAGAGGGTGATTAGGGCATTCTTTTGACCTTGATAGGTTCTCTTAAACCTCATTAACACACCCAGCTTCCTAAGTGAGGTCAGACAGTAGCACCTATTTACAAAATTCTATTTAAAGAACTTTCAGTTGACATACAGAGCAGTTGTTTGGCCCTGTTGCTTTGGCCCTGTGACAAGGCAGGGGATATGTAACAGGGCAAAGCTACTTGCCTTCTGGTGGCCAGGGAGGAAAACAGTGAGGTAAAAACCAAGACCCCAGTGTCCCCTTGGATAAGCACGCCAGCAGCGCCCCATCTCCTCCTAAAGGGTGCATAGCCTTCCAGAAATGCCATGGGCAGGCTTTTAGCACGGCCTTTGGGACCTTTAAGATTCCAACTGTAAGAACATAAAACCAGCAGTGGTGCTGAACAGCAGAACTACAGCTAGCCCCTGGAGTTCACAGTTGCATCACAGCCTAACCTGTGGTGTCTGCCCTTGGTTTCAGATACAGAATTCGGTTATCTAGCATGATAAATGTGCCTCGTTACTGTGACAATATGACAGTAACAACTTGGGAGAGGGAGGGTTTGTTCTGACTCGGGGTTCAGTCACCGTGGTGGCAAGAGTGGGAGATGACTTGCCCACCCCACTCACAGCTAGACACAGAGGTGAAGCAACGGGGATTCTATTGGTTGAAGACCTCAGCCCTAGGGTGGATTTCCAGCCTCAGTTAACCAATCTAAAAACTCCCTTACAGGCATGCCCAATGGCCTATCCATTAGATGATTCCAGACCCTGTCAAGGTGACCGTATTACCCGCTCTAAAAACTAGCTTATGAGGAGGGTTTGCTGGCCACTTGCCACCAGCAACACATGCACCTCCAAGGTTACCGCGTCACCGTGCTCCCTTAAAGTTGCCTGTGAGACATTGGGGGCTTTCGGGAATGTTTTGTTAACTTGGTAAATGTGCTGCAGTGCTCTCCCCGGAGCAGGGGATGTGCACACGTCTGCTGTATACTACAAAGTGCTGTGAGTCCTCAGAAACCTGGATCCAGATTGGAAACTCTCGTTCCAGGCCCACAAAGGTGCTGATGAGGTGCACAGCATCTTGTTTGGACTTCACGGCATCCGTGGTTTATTGGAACTACACCAAACCTAACGAGACAGAGAGCCGTCTTGCACTTTATTACTGAGGGAACATTTTGGCCCTGTTTTTCAGTCAGCCGCCTGGCATTAAGCTATCACGCTGGCTCCCAAAGCACTAAGAAATGGTTCCCGCCTACAAAGAATGGCAAGATATATAAACTGTAAGGTGAAATCTTCCCTGTGTTGCAGCTCAGTCTGCCTGAGCAAACGTCCTAGCTCTTACTTGAGCACAGACTAGCAACTTGCAACCCACCCCCAGAATTCGGTTAAGTGACTCCTTCAAACTTCACACCCACAAGTCTCTGGTATGCCTCATGCCCTTCTCCTTGGAAGCTACCCACCATGAACTCTTTATCCTCTGCTTCATTATAGAGCCTCCCCCAACACAGCTTTATGGGGTGCCTGAGGAACTTCCAGTTGAACTCAAAACGCCTGGATTCCCCCTCTGCGAGCCTTGGGGTGTCTCCCTGCTCAGGTGGCTCTTTGGAGAAAGGCATTTATTTCTCCCAAGGAGGAGGCCATGTAGTCCTGGGTAAGAGCAATTGGCAGAGTTCATGTCTGTAAGTCTGAAGAACTCTGTCTTCTCTCCTTACTATGGTGTTTTAACCGTTTCTTGCTCTTTCTTTTGAAAGCCAATTCTGTGTCCTTGGGGCCAGAGTTTCGGCTCATTTTCAGCATTCGCCCAAGGAGTCTCACTGGGACCTTAATACACATTGGAAGCCAATCTGGACAGCGCTTGAGTGTTTCCATGGAGGAGGGAAAGGTATGCTTACGTGGCAGGGGAGAGGGAGCCAGATTCCACCAAGAGAAACTCAGTAAGTCTGAAGCTAGAGTACAGGTGGAATCAAACATTATACATAACAGACCTGAAATTTTACTATACCTATGCCTGGAATCTAATATCATACCTAACAGAACTGGTTTGGAGACTAACTTTCCATGTTTTTATTAACAAGTCATGTTATCATATTTCCTCTGCTTCATCTTTAAAATTATGAAATGTCAAACAAATTGAGCTGAAATCTAGAGAGAGCATTTAGCTAAAGAGTCCTGGGGAAGCTGCTCAAATTCCTTCAGACCCAGTGTCAGTGTGTATAAAATATAGACAATAACAATAAAATATAGGCAATGCCCTCTGGGTACCAATCTGGCCGGACGTTGCTTGCTTCTGAGGTTAGACAAGATCGGGCGCATTCAGGGTAGTGTGGCGGCAGACAAATGTAGCTAACTCTCGGTTCTACAGCTTTTGTTAAGGAAATGCTGCGTACCCCACCCACGCTTATTTCCCTCCTTTTCTTAGCCCTCCGTGTCCGCATCGGGTCACATCCACTTCTAGGACCCTGAGCCTGTGGAACCCACTCTGGACCCTGGTTCTCGCTCTGTACTTTCCGTGCTCTGTCTCTGTGGCTAAGCCACTGGCTGGCTCCCACAGCATCTCTCCCTGGCTGGCTCCCACAGCATCTCTCCCTGGCTGGCTCCCACAGCATCTCTCCCTGGCTGGCTCCCACAGCATCTCTCCCTGGCTGGCTCCCACAGCATCTCTCCCTGGCTGGCTCCCACAGCATCTCTCCCTTGGCTTTTCATGGATCCTCCCTCCAGTAACGCTTTTGCTGTCTTATGTTCCTGTCACTCACAGGCCTGAGTTGATACCCTATTTACAGCAACCACATTTTATATCTTTAAAATGAAATTCTTCAGGAATCTTCTCTGTAGCTAAGGCCTTGCGTTGAAGATGAACATTGCCCCATTTTTTCATTTAGCTTTCTACAGTTTATTAAAAATGGGAGGGAATATCCCAGGTGACGATAAAATAGCTCAAACTCTGAGAATGCTTTTTTTTTATTTCTATTTCTATTTCTAGGAATCAAACACAGAATCCCTGGCACTCTATTCAAGGAGTCTATTTCACTGCCATACTCTTGGCCCTGCCACTATGACATGTTTTTAAAGTTTTTAAATATATCAGCATATAATTACTTGATAATTATATGCAATAATGGGTTTCCTTACCACATCTCTATGCATGAACATACTTACCCATGATTCTCTCTGGGCCCCTCCCACTCCCCTCTTCTACTTTATCTTTTTGGGGGGCTCAGCCAATTCAGCTGGTTTTGCTCACTGACATATGGGTGAGGGTCATTTGCAGGAACACAGGCAATTTACCAGGGCACACCTCTGAGGACAACCACATTCCTTTCCCAGCAACCAACAACTGCCTGCCAGGCGTTGGTGACGCACGCCTTGTGAGTTCGAGGCCAGCCTGGTCTATAGAGCGAGTTCCTGGACAGCCTCCAAAACAATACAGAGAAACCCTGTCTCAAAACAAAAAAATAACAAAAACAAAACAAAACTGCCCATAGATGGTTACTCATGCTGAAGTGTAGATGTCAGTCAGTGTGAGTCTCCAGTCACGCACACAAAGAAGCAACTGCCTGTGTGAGCATATGGGGCTGGCTTTTGAGAGGACGGCTTGCGGGAGGGGCCTCACTGACCACCTCCAAAAAGGAAGTGATGTTAAGAAAACAAAATCAAGACTTGGTGACCTTCATAACTGCAGGGACATTGGTTAGCTCAAAACCTGCTTGTGAGTAGCCTGCCCCATGTAGCTACAGGCAAATCAGATGTAAATTATTTATAAATACCCTTATTTTAGCCTCTCATTTTATTCACCTTGATTCTACCCTTGGAAGATCTGGAGAAGTCCCCAGCCTGCAGAGTAGGAAGGTGGGATTCTGCCTACAATGTCCCAAGCTCCTGGCACCTGACACATGTCCTGTCCAGTACAATCTGTAACTTAATGTCCTGGATGAGAACCCTGTGATGTGCACTGTACTTGGAGGGGGATGCTAGAATTGGCTGATCCTTGCGGCAAGGTATGGACCTCTGCCAGCGTTTTTGACTTCCAAATTTCAGGTGTCTTTGTCAGCAGGGTCACGGCTGCATAGTAGGATGGTGATGGTTGTTTGCCAGTGAGTTCCGAGGGCTGAGGGAGGAGGGGCTAGGAAAGCTCATTGTGCTGCCCGCAGGCCTAGGTAGGATGTGAAGTACAGTTTGGTGTGTTTCCCTGGAAGGAATGTGAGTGAGAAATTGTTTGGAAACTCTGGGCATTATGTGGTCACCTGGTAAAGAGTCGAGGGGCCAACCTCTAACATGGTCCCGGGGAAGCGGCAGGGAAAGGTGACTCCACATGTCCTTCTGAAGGAAATAGCCAAATGTATGTGTGTTTCAGGTCACGGCCTCTCTGGACAGTGAAGCAGGTGGGACCTTGGCATCAATCACACCAAAGCAGTCTCTGTGTGACGGACAGTGGCACTCAGTGGCAGGTACGGCACTGGCAACCTTTGGTGGATACAGGGAAACCCTTTGAACATCTCAAAGCCAGTCAGTCCATCCGCTGGCAGGGCTGGGCTGGATCAGGTACCATAGCCAGCCCGGTCTCCAGCGTCCGTATCTGCTTTCAACCCCACTGGGCTCATTTTATGGCTGCTTCCTCTGGTTCCCCACAATGCTCTGTGTTTGGGGTGTGGTAGCTTGGTGGAGAATTTTCTTCAGCCCTGCCCAGTGTTTAAGGTGGTAATAACATTGAGGTTTATTTAGGGTTTGGCTCTGGACTCCTTGGCAACAACAACAAAGTCAAGTTTCTGGGGATAGAGAGATAACTCAGTGGGTAGGAGTACTTCTTGCTCTTCTAGAGGACCTGAGTGTGATTTCTAGAACCCACATTGGGTGGGTCACAACTATCTGCATTTCTAGATCCTAGGGATTTGTTCCCCCTTCTGGATTCTCAGGCAATGCACTCACAAACACACACACACACACACACACACATACACACACACACACACACGGGCATGCGCGATTTAAAAAAGAGAAACCAGCTTTAAGTTCCATCCCTTATTATGGGCAAATTACTTACACACTCCTTGCCTCTGTGGTCTCCTTTGTAAAATGAAGATAAAATGCTGTAGGTCTGTGAAAATCAAAGGAAGGAATATTTGTTAAGTGCATGGTTTGCATCTGTCTACAGTGAACATCCAGTAAGCATTCAGGTTTAGTGTTGGGTTTTTAAGATAGTTGTCATTTTCTCAATAATTGTTCAATATTAATCCAAAGTATTCAAACAGAACAATGGTGGGAAGTGAACACATCAACATGTGGGTGTTGCTTAGAGATATGAGCCTGACGCTGGGGCGTAGCCAGGTGGGAGAAAGCTTGCCTAGCAGGCATAGAGCCCAGGGCTCCATCCCCATGAACCGTACATGGCAGTAACCCTGTGATCACAGCACTGGGAAGGAGAAAGACCATTAGGGTTAGGGGTCAGAGGTCCAAGGTCACCTTGAGATGCATAGTAAGTCTGAGGCAAGTATGAGACTCTGTCAACAAGTAAATAAGCAATAAACAAATTTTATCTCTCTTTGCCCTTTTGGCTAAGATAAAGTGTAGCAATAACTGAGCCTAGACTGGCTAAAACACCTTTTTTTAAGAAGCAGTCTTTTCTTGGCTAATTAGAAAGCCAACTGTCTTTCAGTTAGATAATAGTTATCAAGATAGGAGGGCTTTTGTATTGAAGGTCAGTTTGTACAGACTGAACATGGCTGAGGTCAGATCATGTGAACATGGCTGAGGTCAGATCACATGAACATGGATGGGGTCAGATCATGTGAACATGGCTGAGGTCAGATCATGTGAACATGGCTGAGGTCAGATCACATGAACATGGCTGAAGTCAGATCACATGAACATGGCTGAGGTCAGATCACGTGAACATGGCTGGGGTCAGATCACATGAACATGGCTGAAGTCAGATCACATGAACATAGCTGGGGTCAGATCACATGAACATGGCTGAAGTCAGATCACATGAACATGGATGGGGTCAGATCACATGAACATGGATGGGGTCAGATCACATGAACATGACTGAGGTCAGATCACATGAACTTGGCTGGGGTCAGATCACATGAACATGGCTGGGGTCAGATCATGTGAACATGGCTGGGGTCAGATCACATGAACATGGATGGAGACACGGGACCAGAGTCTGAGTTTCACTTCTTTCATGCCACCTCTGCTCAGCCTTCAGTGCGTGTCTCAGTGAGTAGTGTGTCAGTGAGTAGTGTGTCAGTGAGTAGTGTGTCAGTGAGTAGTGTGGAGATGTGGTCTTTGCAGATTCTCTGTGTGTGCAGGCATATGTGTATGCACGTGCCTGTGGAAGCCAGAGGCCAAAAGTGGCTTTCATTCCCCAGGCACTAACCACCTTGGTTTTTGAGACAGGGTCTTGTCAGCCTGGGGCTTGCTGAGTAGTCTTGGCTGGCTGCTGAGTGAGCCCCAGGGATCTGCCTGTCTCTGCCTCCCTGGTATGGGGATTGCAAAAGCACAACCAGACTCAGAACCTTGCTTTCAGGTAGACTCTGAGTGCTTGAACTCATGTCCTCACACTCGCAAGGCAGGCACTTTACCAGCTTCATTATCTCCTCAATACAGGTTCAGTTTAGGGGTTCAATTTAGGAATGTCTATAGAACACCAACCCCTGGCTGCTACTGAGCGGTGTGTTGAATTTCTGCCCAAGGCTGGCCAATGCCTTCAAACAGTTCCCCCAAAGCTCGGGTGGGGATGAGTTCAAAGTCAATGGTGACACAAGAGTACAGATATTAGACAGTGGGAGGGAGGCCTCTCCTCAGGTGACAGACCTAACCACCTTCCTCTCTTCCAGTCTCCATTAAACAGCACGTCCTGCACCTGGAACTGGACACAGACAGTAGCTACACAGCTGGACAGCTTTCCTTCCCACCTAACAACACCCGAGGGTCACTACACGTTGGAGGTGTCCCAGGTCAGTAACTCTAGCCCAAACTTCTACACCTGTGTTACATCCCAGCAGCTCCTGACATTTCTTCTTAACCCAACAGCTATGGTGCCCTAACGCAGGTGTATAGGGAAGTGGCAAGGTACTTTACCTCAGCATCTGGGCACAGGGAAGTGCAGGCCATGTGACTACTGCCTCCCCTGGTCCCAAGCCTGTCATTTATAATCCTTCCTTAAGAGGCTCCATTAGCTCAGAAGCCTATGTCAGCAAATAGTCAAATAAGTTGATGAAAAATAATGGTCTCCCTTCCCCAGGCATTGAGTTGACTGTTGAAGCCAAGAGAAAGAACCGGGCAGGTTGAGATGAATCCCATATAAAGACTGAAATGTTGCCCGCCCGGAAAGGGGCCTTCTATTTCTTTCTTGTTTTATGTCCTTCCGAGTAGTCTGCTTGTTAATTTTATAGTCCTTTTATAACCCATAAAAGGTAGCATTGTTGAGAGTTTTATCTATTGATTCGGGCTGTGGGAGTTCCTTCTCCAGAGGCAAAGAACAGATTTGTTGCTGGTGTATCACAGGCAGGAAGTCAGGAAGCAGCCAGATGGGCGGAGCCATGGCATCTCTTTGGCTCTATCTAATAGTAATCTTAAACTCATGTGCGTTTGCATCATGGCATGAGCTGCCCAGTAAGTGCCTCTTCTTTTCCTCTTTCAGACAAATTGAAAACGCTTAGGCTCCCTGTGTGGAACTCATTTTTTGGCTGCCTGAAGAATATTCAAGTCAACCACGTCCCTGTCCCCATCACCGAAGCTGCAGAAGTCCAGGGATCAGTCAGCCTGAATGGTTGTCCTGAGCACTAACCCTCCACAGCAAGAAAGCACCAAGAGCCCAGCACATCTATCCCTTCCCTACTCAAGTCCAGACACCATCAGCACTCATTCAAAAACCAATCTCATTTTGCCATTTGGTGCTACACATGTATTTTAGATAAAAGTCCCATTTGTTGAAGAAAATGAACAAATTGTTACTCAAAACATGTACACAATGCTTTTGTTAATATTACTTTTTCCACTAAGAATTAAATGCCTCTAAAAGAACATTTTTTTACCAATTGCTAAAAAGAAAATCTTGTTTAGAGCACATTTGAATACAAAACTTTAAAATGTTAAATTGCTACAGTTCATGGGAATTAAATAAATACAATTTACTCTTCAAGTTATGTTTTACAAGCAGGGAATGCCAAGGGCACTGCTAATTATATTAACTCCTCAGCACCTGCTCAAAGTGTCATCTGCAACACAATTCGCTACAGATAATTTTTGAGCACATGCTAAGAGGTTATCTGTGTGTTCAGTGTGTGAACTACAATGAAGTTTAATAAGTCAGTCCTGCCCTTAAGGGACATACACTTCAATTGCAGAAGCACACAGTATTCATAAAATAGGAACTAACAAATTTCACACTGAAACCATTAACTAATGAGCCTCACTGGCTTCCCAATCCTTGCCTTGCTCAGTCTCCTACAACCAAGTCTGAATTATGACTGTGGATGCATTGAGAACACAAGCCATCTAGCAGAGGTGCTAAGAGAATGCGTGTGCCATAACTGAAGCTCTGAGTATCTTCGTGCAAGAATACGGAGGTCATGGTCCACATCTTCCTCCATCACTTTCCACCTCTAAGTTTTTGAGACAAGGTCTTTCACTGAACCCAGAGCTCAACATTCTGACTGGACTTGAATGCGCAGCAAATCTCTCCAGGATCCTCCATCTCCCCCACAGTACTAGGATTACAGATACACGCCTAGCTTTTAGACAGGTGCTGGGGATCCAAACTCAGATCCTCATGTGACTCCACCAAGCTGCCGAGCCCACTTGATGACTAAAGCTGTTATGGCAAGCCAACAGGACCCAACAAGAAGGAGAAATCACTTTTACACTATCTACAAAATAATACACGATACAACAGACAAGCATTATTACCCACTTACCCACTTGTGCTAACAAAGATGATGCAAGCAGTTTCTGTGTCTTCTAATCTTTGCTAGGGAAAACATAAATATTGGGTGGTGGTGATCTTTGGGGATGCTTTGTTGACTCTTGGGCTGAATTGCTTGACTGTAAGTCAGGTGCTTCAAAATATATTGATTTTCAGATGAAAAAAAATCCTCAGTGGTGGTCTTGGCATGTTCTGGAACCTCCTCTCTGCTGCCACCATCAGCAGGTCCTCACAACATGTGCGGTCTCTCTCCTTGATTCTCACTGTTACTCAGACAGGATCTGTGAGGTTATGACTCAGTAGTTCTGCACACTTGTAAGCGGTATGCAGACTCAACAGGATGGTTACTTCTTTTTAAATATTTCCTTTTGTGTATCTGTGTTTTGTCCTGTATGTATGTCTGTGCACCACGTACATACAGTGGCTGCTGACACCAGAAAGATGTGTTGGATTCCCTGGAACTGGAGTTCTATTACAGATGGCTGCGAGCTGCCATGGGCACCCTGGGAATCGAACCCATGTCCTCTGGAAAGGCAACAAGTGCTCTTAGTCACTAAACCATCTCTCCAGCTCTGGCAGTTCTGTGTTGACTAATCTCAGTGATTTCCCCCTCCGTTCTGTAATAACAATATGTAGAACAGCCACTCATCTGGGTTTGCTGACGAAATCCTAACTGCCAGTACTGAGCAGAGAGCCCAGGGTGAATTCAGCCAGGGCAACCTCGGTGTGGCCAATTCTCCAGTTGGAGATGTATGTTCCCTGAAAAGAATGTTTCTGCCTCTTCAGTGGAGCCATCATGGGGGCTTTTATTCCTTTCTCTGCCCAGCCATATCACTCCTGTCTCTACCTCCCTAGTGCTGGGATTAAAGGCCTGTGGTCCCCAGTTTTGGGGTCAAAGGTCTGAGCTCTGTTACTCTTCACTTTTGTCTAGGCCAGGGTGGCCTTGAACTCAGAGAGATCCATTTGCCAGTCTCCTGAGTCCTGGGATTAAAGATGTATGCCACCACTGCCTGGCTCTATGGCTTGCTAGTATGGCTGCTGGGATTAAAGGTGTGTATCACCATTGTCTGACCTCTATGACTTGTGGCTAGCTTTGCCTTCCGAACCCTCAGGCAGGCTTTAATATCATAAATGATATATCCCCATATAGAACTATGTGTAAAAGCATAAAAAATCATTCACAGGGGCCAGAGAGATGGCTTAGAGGTTGAGAGTACACAAGACCCAGATTCAGTTCCCAGCATCCATGTCAGAGAGCTCCCAGCTGCCCATAACTTCAGTTACCAGGCATCTAGCATTCTCTGCTGGGCTTCATGAGCAATGCACTCACATGCAAAAACCCATGTTTACACACACACACATATACATACTTAAAATCTTTAAAAATCACCTGTAATCCCACTAACTCAGAAGTCTGTTACATTTAGTTATGTGTCCATTGGTCATTTTAAATTTACATGTAACTCCTTACGAAGTCATGAGTGTGCAATACATCTCCCCATGACTTTAGAACTGTGCTGTTTCCAGGTCTTTGCAAGGTGTTTCTTTCCATCTGATAACATTTCTACAATGTAACCATAATGTAATGTAATCATCACTTGGTTGGGAATTTTAATATTTTTGAAGTTGTAAGCAATGCTAAAATGTAGCCATCTTGGGATATAAATTTATTCTCTTAAGATAATTTCTTAGCAGTGAAATCACTCATCTAAAGACATGAACATTCTAATGGTTTTGTGGTTAGCTACGGCCAAGAAGATGCATTTTGGAATGATCTTAGCCCTTGAATACACCTCCCTCTCCAAGCTACCTGATGTTCAAACCCAGAGCAGTCCTTTCTTTGGGTGAGCCCTTGGTGGTCCACCATGATGCCTGCAGGTCTCCTTCCTGGAACACATGGCCGGTGATGGATGTTTGGCTCTGATGACAATTCTAACAATGCTGTAGGAAAGTGAAGCTTTACTGGAGTCTCTGGCTCAGAGCCACAGACTGAGCAGGAATTGCAGAACATGTCCTGTCTGAGACCTCCATGCCACTGTCAATGTCAATCCATTTTACTAAGTGGAGCAAGACACTAGCAAGGGGATTTGGGTGTTGTACTGTCCTCTCTCCCAGCAGCCCTGGGCCTCACTGGAGATCCAGCTGTCTCTTCCCCTGTGGAAGTTTGCAGTTCTTTCAGGAAAATTTTCAGGACATAATCTTTCTCTCTCTCTCTCTCTCTCTCTCTCTCTCTCTCTCTCTCTCTGTGTGTGTGTGTGTGTGTGTGTGTGTGTGTGTGTGTGTGTGTGTGTACCTTGGCACACATGTGAAGGTCAAAGGACAAGTTGCAGGGGTTGGTTCTCTTCCTCCATTGTGTGGTTCCCAGGTATTGAACTCAGGTCATCAGGCTAGGCAAAAAGCATCTTTTCCTGCTGAACCATCTTGCCAGCCCAAATTCTATTATTTTAACTGGCAAAAACCCAAGGCCCCATCTCTCCAACTGCCTTGGTCCCCAAAAGATAAATCCAAAGCATAAACTCCTGTAAAAAATTTAAAACTGTTACATAACCATACATACTTATGGGGTTCAGCGTGGTAATTCAGTACACACGTGAAATGCCCAAGGCTCAGCCCAAAGTAATTAGTGTTTCCACCTCATCACTCACCATCTCCTGGCAATGATTCCTCCACACCCCTCTTCTAGGTCATTACAACATACATAATAAATGGTGTGAAATAGCATTACCCGCATGTGCTGTAGGCAAGGACTTACCCCAACCAGCTATATGTTGGTGCCATCATCCTCCTTTCCTCCCTTCCTTTTCCCCTCCCTCCCAGCCCCTAGTCCCAGCCCACTATCTCAATCTTCACCACATGAAATCAACTGTTTAGCTCCTATGTAAGAATAAGCTAAAGAAGAACTTGTCTTTCTCAGCATGGCTTACTTCTCTTAATGTCCATCCATGTTGCCACAAATGACAGGATTTCATTCCTTTTGATAGCTAGATACTATTCGATTTGCAGCTCTGCCACGTTTTGCTGTCTATCACTGGGAGCATTGGTTGGTTGCTGTACTTGGCTGTTGTGGGTAGAGAAGCAGTAACATAGGATGCTCTCTCTGATGTCGCTGACACGCTAACCCTCCCTGCTTTGTCTATCAGCCCAGTAGTGGGCTTGCCAGATCATATGGCCATCCTATTTTGAACTTTTTGAGGACTGTCTGTAGCACAAGTTCTAAAAGGTCTGAATAATAAAAGCCTGGGGGAAAATGCTGAGAGATCAGAGAGACTAAGGGCCAAAACCACAGTCCCCTTGCCTACTCAACTTCCCAGTCGGAAAGAGCCTGAGCTCCTGTCTCCTCCTGCCTTATCACTTCCTGTCTCTGCACAGCCATCTCACTTCCTGTCTGTATAGACCTCCAGACTTCTAAGGCTAACTAGTGGCAAGCTCTGCCCTCTGATCTTCAGGCAAGCTTTATTTGTACAAATAAGATATCACCATATTTCCCACTTTTGTATAAAATTTTAAAATAAGGCTATAACTAATATAAGAAAAACTATACTCAATAAGTATAATTACTATATACAGGGAATAACTACATCAACAATGTCTAGTTCATTAACAATTGACAAATTCAGAGAAGAATTGTCATATGGAGAAGATACTCCATATCTATGCTATCTTGATGATCCAAAAGGTTGTACATAATTCAGTTTCTCTTTTTATGTCTCTCAACCTTATACACTTTACATTTCTTTAGTGAATTTATTTTCTCAATCTGGTAACGAGGAAAACTATAACTATAGCTTTCAACTCCGTCAGAGACCCAAGAAAGAAATAATATTACCTGAGTAAGCAGGAAGTGCAAGTAAGTGATTTCCAAAATATGTGAGAAATGAAAGAAACAGCTGGTTGCCTAGACAGTCACCCAAGATTCCTCTATAACTATACATAGCACATCTGTCAGACATTTCTGTGAACCAGGATAATCTAAAGGACTGGACTGCCTTGCCTTGGCAAGGTTTGCAGTCACTCTTTTTGGTGTCCTGTGTGTCCA
Organism: Mesocricetus auratus; assembly: GCF_017639785.1. Classification (NCBI taxonomy): domain Eukaryota; kingdom Metazoa; phylum Chordata; class Mammalia; order Rodentia; family Cricetidae; genus Mesocricetus; species Mesocricetus auratus. The sequence continues at coordinate 43,734,982 of NW_024429198.1, forward strand.
GTTTGGACAGCATACTGTCAGCAGTCAAGGCAAGAGCACTTTGTTGCCCAGTGGCTAACCTTTGCCACAAAGAAAGTAAACTCCATGTGGAGTTTCTTCAATGCTCATCATCTCCTCTTAAGTAGATTAGTGCTGCCAGGAGCAGACATGCTTCATTATCATAAAAAGAAAAGAATCTATGTTATTAAAACATCTTAAATGTCATATCCTGTACACCTCTGAAGTGTTTGAAGACAGCCATTTAATATATACATATATACACACATATGTATATATATATGTTTGACCTTGAAAACATGCCTAATACAACTACAAGTTTGATTGTAATAGGTGACTAATTACTAACTTACATTAATAACTTTCAAGGGATAAAAATTTGGATTACATTATAAAATGAGTTGTATAGGTACCATACCTTGAACAAGATTAGAAATGTATAACTCACCATACTGTTTTCCATAAAGGCTGCACTAATTTACATTGGGTAGCAATATATGTCAGTGTCCTTTCTTTCCACTCTGAGCACTCATATTACAGATTATAGCCATTGCAGCTGGGGTGAGTTCTGTGTCACCGCCTTTCTGATTAGCTCTGACCTGAGGTGTCCTGGATACTGAGCCCTGGTTATCTGTGGCTGTCCTCTCTGTTCTCCAGTTGTCTCTCCACTCTTTCTTTCTTGCTTCCCCTCTGGAAGTTGTTTAGTTTGTTATAGCTCTGTTTGTCTGCATTTGCTTTTGTTATCTTACGTTGTGGCTCTTACAAAAAACTATTTCCTTAATTTGCTATACTGAATCGCTTACCTGCATTTTATTATAATAGCTTCATGTTGTTGGTTCATTTTGAGTTAACATTTGCACACAAGGTTCTAATCCACCTTCTGTACATCCAGGCACCATTTACTGAAGAGACTGTTGTTTACACAGTGTCTGTTGGGAGCGTCTTTTTCAAACATCTGGCTATAGGTGCATGGATTTGTTCCCAGGTTCCTCATTCTGTTTCACTAGCCTGTGTGCTGGTTTTCACACAGTGCCATGCAGTTCAGGTTAGATAGCTTTATAGGCTGTTCACATTATTAAAATGACTCTAGCTTCATTCCTTTTGCTCATGGTTGATTTGGTGATTTTTGGTCTGCCATGATTTCTCTGCCTCCATCTGTGCCTCTCCCACCCTCCCTCTCCCATTCTCCCTTGAGAGATATTGGCAACTGCACTGGTGGTCTGTGACAGGTGTTTCTAGCTTCTTCTCTCTCCTCAACCATACAACTCAGCCCACCAGCAGAAGAGCTCCAGAAGCACATATTCATGCTTGACAGGGGAAAGCAGACACGAACTTGGAATATCCCCATTAGCTATCCTAAAGCTATAATAATTGTTTTCTAAAAGAGGAGACAGTCTTGAACTCACAAATGCTGGTTCCTGGAAATGGTTTTCTTCCATTCTCAAAAAGGCATCTGTAACCCAAGAATGTACAGAGAAGATTTGATTCCACATAAGTTTTGAATGTGTGGTTTAGTTCATGCTGCATGAGAAGCAGATATAATGATATTGGGAGTTACAGTAGAGAAAGACCCAGAAGTTTCTGAAGCACCAAGTCTCAGTGAGTGTGCAGATGGCTCAGTTCACACTAATTAGGCCCTTTGTCATGAGCCTTTTGCCAATTACTTGGTAAGTTTAATTATTTCTCACTCAGGTGTGCCTCCCTGGAGTTATAATGCCACTGTAAATGGTAGACCTTGGCACGAAGTCCACTCAGAAGACAAGTCTCAGAAGCTTTTGCCTATTCCTTCAGCAAATGGGGTTCCTCTGAAATAAAGCCCATACGCTGGAAAATAAATGACAGTGCCCATCAGGCCTTCTACTGCAACGCTGTACTGACACAATAATATCCTTGACATCCATGGTTTCCAAGAAGGACTACGTTACTGCAATGGGGAGGCCTCTGCCAGAGGCAAAAGCACATTGGCAGGGCTTCTAGTCAACCAAGGCCAGCTGTGGCTGTGGCCGTGACAGCTCTGACAACCCAGCTCCCAATACAACTGTCTTCTGCCCTTTGTTCTTTCTGAAGTCACTGGAACCTGAGCCATTCCTGGCCTCTGTGAGATGATAATTCCAGCTGAGGTTTAAGATGCAAACTTTTTCGTTTGTGATTTGGAATATTCTAGAATCTTGAGGAACAGAAATTACCTCTATTGTTTCACAAGCCTTTTCTTGAGAGCTAAATGAGAATATGTATGTAAAACCACTGAAAGTATTAGTGTTACTGCTCACACTTAAACATGAGTGTCAAGGGTTAAATAAGGGCTGGGGAGTAGCTCACTTCATGGAGTGCTTGCCTAGCATACTTGAAGTTCAGCCCCCAGCACCACAGAAATCAGGCCTGCCTGCAGTCATGGCTCTGGGGAGATGGGGGCAGGAAGATCAAAAGTTCAAGATAATCCTTGACTTCATATCAAATTTAAGACTAGACTGGGATACACAGGACCTTGTACTCAAACACCAAAAAGTTAAATAAAGATGGAAAGTCTGGAAGTCAAAGATGTCATAAAGACTTTCCTGTCTGTCTCTGACAATCTCTTTGCCTGACTGGCTCTTCTAAGGAAACAGAAGGAAGTAAGTTGTCCCGTGTGGTGTGTGGTGCTGCCGCTTCCACAGGAAAGGGCTTCCGGTTAAGGAGAATCCTTAAAAGCAGTTCCAGTGTCCAGTTCATCTCCCTTCACACCATCCCCTCCAGGGCATGTCATGTGACTTTCAGGTGCCAGCATTGGCCTTTCTTTGACTGGGGGCTCTTTTCTGGATTTGTTTATGTGTGCCACAGGTCTGCCATGTGAGGGTTACAGCCCAGGTGAATCCCTCTGGGTATGATGCATGGATATTGGTGTCTTGTTCCGTCGAGCATGCTGGAATGCTGATTCTCATTTGTAGGGAGAGATCTTACATACCTGTAGCGCTGACCATGCCCATTTGGGCGTGGTCACAGGTGTGTAGAAGGTGCAGGGACTAAAGAGTGAAGAGGTGGGGGACTGGCTCTCTCTTGGGGTTCTGGTCAGGTCTTGGAAAGCAGCAGAGTGCTGACCTTGGGTTCTCAGCTTCTCATGTAAACGACTTCTCCCTAAATAAAGTATCATATAACATCTCTATCCTGTGTAGGCTAATATTCCTCAGCACTCGTTTACACTCCAGCTGCCCACAGTGCCTCTCCTTGCAACCCTCCATCATGGGATACCTCCATTTCCCACCCTGCCACTTCCCTCTTCCCGTGACTGATGCTCCCTTCATCTCCCAAAGTAACAGCGCACTCAGGGTCTACTTCAGAGGAAGCCAAACATATACACCTTCCACAGAGTGGAATCTCATCCTAGATTATATTTGTGATGTAACTGATTTTTAAAGACAAAGTCTAACTACACAGCCCTGGCGGGCCTTGAACTCAATATGTAGATCAGGCTGGCCTCAAACTCTCAGAGATCTGCCTGCCTGTGCCTCCCAAGTGTTGGGATTAAAGGTGTGCACCACCATACTAGGCCATAATCCCATTTTCAACAACATTTTGCTCCATGCCAAGGCATTGACTCGTTAATAATAAGGCTGTAGCAATTGCTTTGACTTACTTGCCAGTAAAATGTCAATAGAATAAAAATATTTGTTGGTATTAATGATACCTATATATTTACAGTTTCCTTAGAAGTTTCTAAGGCAGTTCATGCTACCTAGCATGAAATAAACCCTGAGGCCATCCTTCCTAACTCACGCATCTTAACTACCTTATAAAGTTCCCAGAACAACCCAAGGCAGACACATCTCTCTCTAACCACACTGGGGAAATAAGCAGCCCAAAGGCTTCCGGGGACAAGAAGTGGCTTGCTTCCTGCACCTTCAGTTCCATGCTGTAGAGTCAGCCGAATCCTTTCCTTTCCTTAGCCTATATCCCTCTTCTGCTGTTGGTTTTTTTTCTTGTTTGTTTGTTTTGTTGTTGTTGTTGTTGTTAATCTAGGAGGAGGCAGGGTGAAATGACAACAAAACACTGTTTTGTATCTGATACCATAATATGTCCCCGTTTGAAGACTTAGATAAAGACAGAATGTAAGCTCATATGGTATATCAAAATTAACTTCAGACATGACGAAGATTCGAGTGAGAGAAAGGAAATCACAGAAGTGCTGGAAGAAAATGACACTAGTTGTGATCACATGAAGCTTGAAAGGCAGCGAGTCCTGCCTGAAGGGGTCAGGGCAAAGGGATAGATAGGCAATCTCAGCTTGTATAAAGGCTTCTGAATTTCAGATGTCCCACACCTATATACATAGCAAGGGGAGGAACATTTAGTTCCTCCTTTGTTTCCTTAAAAGGCAAATTAGGAAAAACAATAAATACAAGACATCAAATTTCTGTATGGCAAGAAATGCAATTAAGTAAAGCACTAAGAAAACACTTAAAATGCATCACAGAAAACATTCCTTTTTTTATATGTTTGGGGTTTTTACACAATCATGCACATGGTGCCCACTCTGACTTTAGAGGGAGAGGCAGGAGGGTCAAGGTCCAAGATCTGTATAGTGAGGCCCTGAAAATGATGAAGATAAAAGTCTTTACAAATAAATAAAAGAATAAAATGACCAAGGGACAGGAATATCTACTAAACGAGAATGACAAACCTACAGGAGGTCACGGGACACTGGCTTGCTGTAACTGGACTAAGAACCACATAACCAGAGACCCTGATACGTGGACCACCATGCTATGACTACTGTAGGAACACTGTGACAAGCTAAGTCTGATTGGGACCCAAGGACTCGCCTCCTCCCACTCCTGTGTACTTAGTGCAAAGTGATAAAACTGCATTGAAGAAGTCATCTTGGAAGAAACAAAGGGTGCCAGGCAGTCCAGGGGAAGGCAGTCACCAAACCTTTAGTTTTTCCTTCACCTTGGTATTTCTCAGCTGCCACAGCCTCTCTGGCTAAGCTAGCACAGTGTTGTTCATTCAAGGAGTAACTGGCACATGAGCAGGTAAGCGGTCCTTTAGTCATGGACCTGTCAGGTAGTGGTCAGCTCCTGAAACACACTTCATGTGTAAGCCTTGCCCTGGGCAGCCTGGAGCCCTGTGAATGGAAGAGGTCCAGAAATGTGTGTTTTAACACGTATGATTCTCTTGCTGAGCAAGTATGGAAAGATACAGTGTTGGAGGAACAAATATTTTCATTAAACAGAACTTCACAATTCTTTCCACTTCAGACAGGGTACCCTAGAAAATGATACTTTCACCAGCATCTAAATCCAACAATACCATAGATTTTAGGACAAAAACCCAAATCCCAGATGCCCCAAACAAACACCATGTAAGAGAGAAGTGACGGGGGGGAAGCAGAGACAAGGAAATTACTCAATGAGGGCCACACTGGAAAAGGAGGAAAGGATCCAGTGAGCTCCTCTCACCCCCATTCCACCATAAACTTACGGTTTAAATCAAGGCAGAAATAGAACAGGCAAAGGGATGCATAATCAAACAGGCCTGGTCTAGCTGTAGCCTCCTTGACCATTGTCCCTGCTCCAGTTCTGCACGGTGGTTTACGGGAGCCCTTAGTACTGGAGGAACAAAACTTTCTCAGAAGGCTTCTGCTCCCAGGCATGGCCTTGCACTCACCCTTGTGGGTAATTGAATTCATTTGGGTGAGGTGGCGGTTCATGGGGTCTGTCCTACAAGACTGTGCTGCTTATGGAACCTAAGGTGATCACAAGTTTAGAAGAACAGCTTCTCAGGGTGCCTTTAGCGTCAAAGCAGGGTAAGACAGCCTGGAAAGACACTCGTTGAGTGATTAGGTCACATAATGATTAGTCCACACACCTGCAGAGATGAGCAGGCATGTTGGTTTGAATGTGAAATGTAATCATTGGTTTACACTCGGTCCCCAGACAGTGGCTGTTCCGGAAGATTGTGGGACCTTCAGGAGGTGGATCCTTGTAGGGAGCTGCTGTTTCCCGTAAATTAGGAGGTGGTTCTCTGGTGAAGGAGGCAGAAGGAGAAAGGGGGAATTGCCAGTATGCATTATGGGTAGCATGAATATCAGCTAGTCAGGTACAAGGAAAGTAGTTACCGGGGAATTTGGAGCTTTAATAAACACTTAGGTGGGAGGAGAAAAAAAAAGCTCGCGAATTTAAAATTGTATTTATTTTAATTTTCCATTTTATAAAAGGTGCCAAGAACCAAGTTATTCAGTGTGTAGCTTGCAGCCTGCGTGGCTTTCCTCATCCAGTGTTGCTCAGATTATACAGTGTAGGTGGAGCCTCTATAGCTGTCTACAGTACAGATGTCTATTCCCAACCCAGAGGTCTGGTGGTGGGTGGACCAGGAACTCGTAATTGCTAAGGCATTCCAGGTGCTCCAGATGTGAAGCTGGAAGACCAAACCCCTTGGCCATGTTCAAGGATGAGTCCTTTTCAGTTCTCCAGTAAGGAACAATTAGACATTTATAAGAGATTGCCACTGAAACTTTAATTAAAAAATAACGTATTTGACTGAGTAGTACTCCATTGTGTAAGTGTGCCACATTTTCTCTGTCCACTCTTCAGTTGAGGGGCATCTAGGTTGCTTCCAGGTTCTGACTATTACAAATAATGCTGCTATGAACATAGTGGAGCAGATGCCCTTGTTGTATGAATGTGCATCTTTTGGATATATGCCTAAGAGTGGAATTACTGGGTCTTGTGGTAGACTGATTCCCATTTTCCTGAGGAATCTCCATACTGATTTCCAAAGTGGCTGTACAAGTTGGCACTCCCACCAGCAATGGACAAGTGTGTTCACCTTTCTCTACATCCTCTCCAGCATAAATTGTCATTGGTGTTTTTGATTTTAGACATTCTGACAGGAGTGAGATGGTATCTCAGAACAATTTTTATTTCCTATACCATTAGTAAAGTGGAATGAGTACTTCAGAGGAGAGTTTATGCTAAAATACTGTGATTGTCCATAGTGATCTTGTAAACACTGCAAAGTTATCCATATGGATTTAAAAATTAAAACTGAATATTGATTCATATAAATAAATGAATGTGAAGACAAAAAAGTATTTGAAATAAATAGACCCTTATCTACAGTAAATTAATATAGCTTCCTTTAAGATTTAATTTTTTACAGTGTATAGGTGTACATGTGTGCGTGCGTGCGCGCGTGCGTGCGTGCGTGTGTGTGTGTGTGTGTGTGTGTGTGTGATGTACATTACTGCAGGTGCCTCAAGGGGTAGATCCCCTGGAGCTGGAGTTAGTCAGTTGTGAGCTGCCAGCTATGGGTTCTGGGAACTGGGCTCAGGTCCTCTCCAGGGGCATTACATTGCCCCCCCAGAACTGCTGAGCCATCTGTCCAGCTCCAGAAGCTTTCACACATGTATGAAAATATCATAAAGAAATATAATACAATGAGTATATGCAAATAAATTTAAATTCAATCACTTTTAAAGCATCCTTTTCCATAAAACCGTTTGAGTTTTTGCAAAGGCCAGCTTCTCAGCTACTGTTTAGGTCACTCGGGAGTCTGCAGTTTCACCCAGCCTCTGATCACACTGACAACCACCATTGCTTGGTGAGGCAGCAGGAACTTTCCCCTGACAGTCAGCGTGCCACGGTTTCCACCAGCAGAGTCCTTCCGGAAAGGCCTGACAGGTTCTCATGACTCAGCCTGGCTCCCAAACACCAGGTGAGGGAAGAATGCTCGGCCATCTCGCGATGCAGTCCCGGACCTCCACAGTCCTCTGAACCCATCAGCTGCTGACGACCTTGGCAGGTCTCACTGCAGGTTGTGGTTGACCTGAGAGAAAAACCTCCTGATGCTTTTTTCAGGCTGCTGACGACCTTGGCAGGTCTCACTGCAGGTTGCTTTGCTCGGAGTGTGGTTGACCTGAGAGAAAAACCTCCTGACGCTTTTTTCAGGCTTCAGGTCTCGGATCCTCTCTCAGGCTGACGCTTCCCTGGGTTCAGTGCAGGACAATGACTCTCAACCTGCGGGCTGTGACCCCCAGAGATCATCAGAAAACACCACGTTACGATTCATAACAGTAAGCAGAATTGCAGCTATGAAACAGCAACGAAAATAATTTCATGGTTGGCGTCGCCACAACACTGCGGAACTGGGTTAAAGGGCCTCAGCATCAGGAAGGTGAGAACCACTGGTGTCCGGGAAGCTGGTCCCAGGCCCACCCAGATCCTGATCAAACTTGCTGCCTGCTGCGGGCAATCTTGGTAAGCATTTGCAGTTACCAGCTCAAGTGTCCATGAAAAGGCGGGCTTTCACCTGAAGCTCCCAGGAAGCCTGTGAGAACTCCTGGGCGCTGCTGCCTGGCACCCGCTAAGGGCCGGTGTGGTGGCAGCAGAACGTACAGGTGAAGGGGGATGCCATAGCCCTCTTTGCAGCAAGAGGAAGTACTTACCCTGCACTGTTAAGCCACGCCCTACTGCTTCTGGCCTTGATTTCCTGCACAATAAAAATCTTTGTTTTCACACACCCATGCTAAGTCACACAGGCCTAGCAGCAGGCTGTGATTAGTGCTTCTGTGACCGGACCCAGCTTTCCTAGGGCGATTTGCTACAGGAAGTAGGACTGTTGTGAGGGCCCCCGGGAGCAACAGGTCCTGAGGGTCAAACAAGGGTCATGGTGAGCCTCCGCATGGTCTGTGCTGCAGGGCCCTTTCCGCCATCGGCTGCAGCTTCCCTTTGTTGCTGTGTGTTTGCTTCTGTAGCTGGTGCAGTTGTTGTGTTTCGGAGTTCTTGCTACTGTCGAAATCACCGAAGTGGATTTCATTCCCAAGAGAATCAAATGGGGGAGGGGCAGGTCAGCAAAGGTGAGCTTGCTGCCTGACCGGGTTTCCCAGGAACCACCTTGAATGGTTTTCTTGCGAAAATAAATACAATTGAAACCAATATCACATACATTCCTAGTTCGTTTCTAGGCCTGGGATATAAAGGGCAGAGGACTTAAAAACTGAGCCAGGATCTAGCCTGTACTGTTGGAGGTCATCATAGGAAGGTGTATTTGCAAGAAAGCACCCTGTGTTCTACACACCAAGGGAAGTCCAGTAGACTTCCTGTGGAAGGTGCAGGCAGGGGCTGGAGCCTGGAACTAGTCAGAAGTGCACCTGGCTGTGGATGCCATCGGCCCTGCCTCAAGATGGAGAACTTCGACTTAGAAGGCTTAAGCTCGTCTCCGTATCCAGGTCTTCTGACTTCACTGCAGATGTTATCCACGCACCGAGCCGAGAGTGGAAGATGTAAGTGGCAGGGAAACAGAAAAGCCAGGCATTTTGATTTGCGTGGTGCTTATGTTAAGGGAAGTCTAGGGACCTCGTTTAGACAAATCGTGGCCTTGTTTGTGTTTGGTTTTGTTCCATTTGTTTTTTAATGTATATTTGCTCAGAGGAATTCGGAATGTCAACAGCTACAATAAACTTAAAAAAAAAAAAACTTTGCAGTTGTATTAGAACAAAGTTACCAAAACAGTTATTTCCTCTGGACTGTATTAGAGACACCGACAGTGAAAAGCTGCCTGCCTGTATGCAATTGTGCACTGAACACCAAGAGCCAGCTTTCAGTTTTCATTTACTTACGACAACTGTAGCTTACCCCAGAGTTTGTGGCTACCTAAAGATACATCCTGTAGTGCACTATGTGAAAGGGGGAAACTCTGTGTGTGTGTGTGTGTGTGAGAGAGAGAGAGAGAGAGAGAGAGAGAGAGAGAGAGGGAGAGGGAGAGGGAGAGGGAGAGGGAGAGGGAGAGGGAGAGGGAGAGGGAGAGGGAGAGGGAGAGGGAGAGGGAGAGGGAGAGGGAGAGGGAGGAGGGGGGTGCTCATGGAGGCCAGAAGAAGGCACCAGAATCTTGAGCTGGAGTTACAGGTGTTGTAAGTGACCCATATGGATGTTGAGAGCCAAACTCTTTAAGAACAGTAAGTGCTCTTAACCACTGACACATATCTCTAGCCAAAAGCTGCATACTTTAAAGAAAAATTTTACTGAGCCTTCCATTGCATTTTTTTCTTTAAAAGAAGGAAGTATAGGGCTGGGAAGATACTCAGTAAACTGTCCACTGCACAAGCATGAGGGCCTGAGTTCGATCCCCTAACAGCCATGAAAACAGGATGGGCATGTGGCACACACCTGTAACCCCATCTGGGGATGGGGGGTGCTGAGAGCAAGAGGATGGACCTGTAGGTTTGCTGACAGCCGGTCTAGCCAGATTGACAGGTTCCAGGTTCAGTGAAAGAATAAGGTGAGAGCGACGGAGGAAGAGACTACTTGATCTTCTGGCACATGCACACCTGCAATGCACACCTGCAATGCACACCTGCACATACATGCCTGCACATGCACACCTGCACATACATGCCTGGACTTGGATATATCTTCTTTATGCCTTTTCTTTTCCTCTCCTACTTGTCTTTCTCCATTTTCCAGCTGGGCGGTTCTCCTCCTTGCTGCCCTGGTCTTTCCTTCAGCTCCAAAACAGCCTTCATTTATTTTTCTTTACCTCAGCTGCCTGCTTTCCCTAAGGCTGCTCTTCACATCTCTCCTGGGTTCTTTGCAGCCTCACCAACAGAGAGGCTCGGATGCCCACACTGGGAAGTGGGGGCAATAGTCAGAACAAGGAGACTGACGCAGTTCTCCTGGGCAGATCCGGATCCTTGGACTTCTCTTTGGCTCCCTATAAGAAAGAGATGCGTTTTCGTCTTTGGGGAAGGGCCCTGTCCACCTTTGCCACCTCTTCCGGTATTCTTTGTCTTCAGTACCCCGACCTTGCACTTCTCTGAGTCCTTGGGCAGCTCTGCAATTCCTGCTGTTACATTCCCACTGCAGTCAGTCCTCCCTGCCAGTCTGTACGAAGCGTGACGGGGGCAGTTTTGTGACGTGGTTTCTTAGGAGCTTCTGTGCTCGTGCTCACTTGTGTAGAGTGAAACACAGAACTGCCCAGTGCCCGCCAGGCTCTTCCATGCCCCAGCTCTGTCTCTGTGGAACACAGCACGCAGTCCCGAACCCTAAAGAGCATCTCCCTGCGTCTGAACCTCCCTTGCTGCTGCTTGGATCCGAGGAGCTGGGTCGGCTAGTGATGGGTATTTGAAATGCTATTATTGTGCTGTTCATTATTATACAAGTATATGAGCGTCTATCCCTTTGGTTGGATGACAATGCAGATTAATTACACACTGGATAAAGCCCTCAGGTGAAAGGGAGGTAAATTTATGACAGGGAAGATTAACAGCAGTCTATGACAACCATTCTCTGGTTTTGGACTCCAACTAGATGTCTCTGCATATGTCACTCGTTAGTATTTTCATTTAAGCGCTTACAGAAATGGCGTGAGACCTCACAAAAGAACAAACACTGGCTACATAGTGAAGCGTTGCTTGTCCTACTCCCTTCCATCAAATTTTTTAAGTAAATTGCTTCTTCCCTGTGTCTTGGGCATAATAAATACTCATTGAAGGAAGGAAAGAAAGAATTTGCACACGGGAGAGGAACTCAAATGCTGAGATTTCCAAACCTAACTCTTCTTATCGCCACTCCTAAAGGTTAATGGGAAACTGATCCATTCATCAGTAAATGGAAGACTTTCAGAGAAAGCAGGACTACTCATCTGTTTGGTGAAGTGTATGGAAACAGCTTACTCTCCTGGGTCTCCAGGATAAATGCATTCAGCACAGTCTATGGACTCGTGAGAATGACTGTAACATCTAATCCATTGCTTCTGTGGGTATTTACAATAATAAAAAAGAAAAAGAAACTTGGCTGGAGGAGACCGCTTTCCAGTCAACATTGAGGAGTTGAAACAGCACACATGCCCTTCACCATTCAATGCCAAGGAGTGATCTGCACTTTAAGCTTCCGCTCTATTGGTGTTCATGGTCCTGCCATGTATAATAACCATCTGTGCCGTATGCAGAGCAATCAGTAGTAGCCAACACTACTAACCCCCTGCCTGTGCATCTCATTCTTACCGAACAATCGATTTGAGAGCCAGGGAAGGAAACTGAGGTGTGTGCCCCCAGAGTTACATGGCCCATCCTTATACGACTGTGACCCACACTGGGTCAGCGAGGGTTTTCTGACGCTAACATGTAGGAACTGCCCTTCTCATGAGCCAGCCAAAATCACCTGTGAACACCTTTTATGGGTGTGAGCTGCTCTCCAAGCTACTCTTAGTCAGGGCCACTGTTCCACTTCACTCCTCACCCCAGACTGAGGACCAGACAACCAGGGCAGCCCTGCTGCTGTAGAGGCTGCTGAGATTGCTCAAGCTGGCCCATCCCAAGCCTCCTATACTCCTCACTTTCCCATGAAAACCACAATAAGGCCCTTGTGGCATGCTCCCTCCTCCTGAAATCCGAGTTATAACAAGCTGTCTTTTCAATCATGGAGTTGCCTTGCCTGCATACCAAAGCATACACTTTGTTTTGTGTTTGCATGAGCACATGTGTAGTTGTGCATACATGTATGCATGAACATGTATACCTGTGGCAGGGACTTTGATTTGCCTGGAGCTCACTGAATTGACTAACAGGCCCCAGGGATCGGCCTCCCTCCTCCTCAGAGCTGGGATCACAACTGTGTGTCACTGTGCCCAGCTTTTCATTTTTTTAATGAACTCAGGTCCCCATGCTCATCACTCACTTGACAGCTGACCCATCTCCTCAGCCCATCCCTGTGTTTCAATATTACTCACAAGCTCATCCTGGCACTGACTTCAAATCAAAATAACAGGACCAGAGGCTGGGGAGATGGCTCAGTGGTTAAGAACACATACTGCTCTTCCAGAGGAGCTGAATTTAATTCCCATCACCCACATGGGGTGCTCTGCAGTTTCGGGGGCATCCAGCACCTCTGGCCTATGCAGACATCTGCAGTCATATGCACACACCCTCCCACACACATACAATTCCAAATAATAAAAGTAAAAAAAATGTGAAAACAAGCTGGACCATTCAGGGAAATCCTCAGCCCTTGTTTATTGGTGTTGGTCGTCTCAAAGACAAGACTTCAAAAGCTCATATTAACTTCCCATCATTATAAAAAACACCTGAGATAACCAACTGAGAAAGAAAAAGCTTATGTTGGCCTAGTTTTAGAAGTGTGAATCCATGGTGGACAGGCCCTACTGCTTTGGGCTATGGTGAGATAGCATGAGATAGCATGCTATCATCATCATGGTGAAGGCAGAAGTAACACAGAACCCCTGTCCTCTTGGTGACCAGGGAGAAAACAGACAAAGGTGTGGGAACACCAGACCTTGAGCAGAGACCCACTTCCCCTTCTGCCTGGGAGTAGGCAGCTGTAGACAATGTTTAGTAAAAACATGTTTACTAAAAACGATACAATAAGTTCCTGGAAAAGGCCTTCCCATGGAAACAGCCCTGACCTCGACCTTGTCCAAAGACTAACCGCACCTTCAAAAACCCACACACATCCACCTCTGGTGTCAGGGCAGAACCAGCCAGGGTAGAGGAGAGAGCAGAAGCTTCTCTGGTGGGAGCTTTTCTGAGGAGGTTTTCTTGAACCTTTTTGGAGCCTGTTTAAAGTTTTCTTTACAGCATTGAACAAGTCTCTGTGTTGTCAATCCCCGACACCCTCCACACGTTCTCGGACACAGGCCGCGCAGCAGATGTGACAAAAGGAAAAGTGGCTAGGCTTCTGAAGTCCCCTTCAAGGACTTGCCACAACCTAAGGGCCTTCCTCAAGGACTGACATTTTCTATGAATGAGGACCAGGATTTTAACATGTTGGCCTTTGGGAGAAACTCGGGATCCTAATCATGGGGGAGCCCAATGGTGAAGAGGGTCAGTAACATAACCCACAAAGTGCTATTCAAGGACCAGGTAGCAGCCATCCCTCATTTACTACTTAGCTTTGATGATGCAGGGATGGCGAGGAAGGAGATATCAGAATGTGTAATGATGTCAATTGCATAGTCAGAGGCAGGCTTCGAGGCTACCCTTGTTTACAGAGTGAGTTCCAGGATAGCCAGAGCTACATAGAGCTACCCTGTCTTTACTCCTTCTCCAAAGTGCATAGGAAAGGTGAACACCACCCTCTCCAAAGGAAGCCACCCCCCCTTGTGCAGTTGGCATGTACTCTTCATTTAGAGTGATTTCTAGCTCCTAGATAGAGTCATCTTAGAATTATTTTATTGTTTAAGAATGTCTTAACATTCTTACACTGTTTTTTGATCATGTTCACCCCTCTTTCCTGTTCACCTCCTCCTGGACCCTTCTCCCTGCCATGTCTTCCTCCCAACTTCATATCCTTTATTATGTAACTTAAGTCCAATTTGTGTTGTCCTTATACTCCTAGGTATAGGGTCAGTCACTGGGCTGTAGGCAACCCACCAGGGTCCACACCCCTGAAGAAAATCAATCTCCCACTCCCAGAAGCCTTCAACTGCCAAAAGCTCCTCTGTTGTATGATCTTTTGTTTGTGCTCTGACAAATAAAGCTTGTCTGAACGTCAGAAGGTGGAGCTAGCCACCAGTTAACCATAGAGGCCATAGTGGCTCACACCTTTAATTCCAGTACTTGGGAGGCAGAGAGAGGAAGTGGTAAGGCAGGACAGAGGCCGGATCTCAGCCTTTTCAGACCGAGGAACGAGACAGGTAGGAAGCAACTGGTGACTGCTCCTCTGATCCCTGATTATCTGACTCTGGGTTTTTCTTGATTAAGATTAATTAGAGTAATGCCTCACTCCTCAGCTAGGGTGGGCTTTAGGCCCCTCCTCCATGCTGGAAGGTTGACAGCTTGGTCCTGTACAGGAAAGCACAGTTGGGAGTTCGAGGGTACGACAGCCCTGCCGTGCCCAGAACACACTGTTTCACAGGGGTCCTCCCTGATCCCTGGTTCTCCCAGTCTCTCCTTCCATCTGAGCCTGGGACAAAGGGTGACACAGATGGCCACCACTTATCTCCGTGCTTTGACTAATTGTATTAACTGTCATCCACGACAGAAGCGTCTCTGATGGGTGCTGAAAGCTGCACTACAGTATTTAGAAGGTAGTTTGACACCATGTCCACTTAGCAAAATAAGAGTGGCAGGTTCTTCCCTGGGACTACGACCTTTTTGGACAGTTTTCCATTAACAGTCACAAGTTCCTTCCTGTGACATAGCCCCTAAATCTAACCAGGAACTGGTTGGTTATACCATAACATGCATGCCACTGTTATACTCACGGGTATATCTTGCCATCTGTGCTGGATAATTTTATGCCAACTTGATACAAGCTAGAGTTACTGGAGAGGAGGGAACCTTAACTGAGAAAATGCCTCAATAACATCTAGCTACAGGCAGGCCTGTAGGGTGTTTTCTTGGTAAGTGATTGATGTGGGACAGCCCAGTTCATTGTGGCTGGGACCACCCCTGCACAGTCCTGGGTTCTCTAAGAAAACAGGCTAAGCAAGCCATAGGGAACAAGCCAGGAAGCAGCACTCCTCCATAGCTTTTGCATCAGCTCCCGCCTCCAGGTTTCTGTCCTGACTGAATTCCTGTCCTGGCTTCCCTTGATGATGAACTGTGATTTGGAAGTGTAAGCTGTTGGCATTGTTGATAATGTACCCCATTTCCCACCCTGGCCAGTAACCTACATAGCAGGTAGGAGGCATCTAGTTCAGTACCAGCTTGATCTCTGTGTCCTGTGACCAGAGAGTGCTGACTTCAGCCACTGAGCATTGCCAGTGGATGGAATCTTTGTGGATGGACTCTTTTCAGTCGGGAGTAAAGGTAGCCTCAGCATATACAGGTGGCTAAATGAGCTTATAACAGATAATTACACCAAAGACTTCATTTGGAAATAGTAATTAATTACCAAAATAGCTTTATTCAGCCTGCTTCCTCACTGTCCGGGCTCACACACAGTACCATGCATTTCCTGGAGGATTTTCCCTGACACCTTGTTCATGAGAAGCAGCTAGCATGCTCAGGCTACAGCTAAATCCTACAGCTCTAATCCCCTTGTGTTTGAAGTAACTTTGGATCACAGAAAAGCACTGTGTGGCTTTCCAAATCCCTACTTCTAAAATGCCACCTAAGCCCCTCATTTTACGTCAGACACTTTTCAAAGGAAGCTCAGCCACCCCAGTGTGTCACCAGCTTTCAGTGACCTGGGTAATAGGTTAAAGTTTAGCTGTCCATGCTGAGCCCAGGGTGTCACTGTTAACACTTTGTGTCTAAATAATTGGGGGGGTCTTTGAGTGAGATATTCTGCCAGAGGGAACACCTAGCCCTAACTGTACATATACAAGTCTTCCGGAAGAGGATAAAGTATAGCAGGCATGCTGTTTAGCCTTTATCACCGTCACAAATACTTGACACAGGCCACTTATAAGAGGCTTTTCTTGAGGTCCAGGTGGTGGTGGTGCACACCTTTAATCCCAGTACTTGTTGGAAGGCAGAGGCAGTGGATCTCTGTGAGTTCCAGGCCAGCCTGGTCTACAGAGCAAGTTCCAGGACAGGCTCCAAAGCTACAGAGAAACCCTGTCTTGAAAAACCACCACCAACAACAGTTTTTCTTGGTACATAGTTCTGGAGGTTCAAGTCCAAGATTGGGTTTGAGGCTCTGACTAGGGCTGACCATGGCAGTGGTGAGGGGCGTATGCCTGAGGACATGCTCATACCTCAAGTCAGAACAGGAAGATAGAAACCGAGTAGAGTTTGGTGGTCTATTGCAGGGACACACCCCAGTGACTTACACAGCTCCCATAATGCACCTCGTTTTAAAAGTAGCTTTGTCCTGGAGTTACACTTTTGACCGTTGGAAAACACTCACACAACTGGAAGCAGCTGGTCAGATAAGTTGGACGGTGTTGTTCACTTTCTACTGTCCCTCATTAGGAATGAGATGGTAGCTAATAATGAGTACAGCGTACCTAGGCTGGACCACAACTCCCCACTCTCTGCACAGATTTCCTCACCTGCATATCCAGCTCCTTGCTTTGATTCCCCATGTCTCTCCCAACCAGACGGCTCCAGCAGAGTGTGCCCCAATCACGTGCTATTCACTCAGCACTCTTCCCCCAAGCGCCCTAATTTCAGTACAAAGCACTGTCATCCAAGGTGCCACTCAAGACACATGCCTGCAAGTCATCCTTCATTCCTCCAGCCAGTCCTCTCAGCCCTGCCTCATCCACACATCTCAAATCTGTCCTTGCATCTGCGTCTTCACCCCATCATCGGACCACCCGTCTTTCCCAGGGCTGTGTGGAAGCCTCCTCATTGGGCTCCTGTGTTTGTGTGTGTGTGTGTGTGTGTGTGTGTGTGCCTCAGACAGACCATGTCTGTCAAGAAGATTCCTTATTAAGAGGCAAATTGTTCAAGACACTTATTACAATGAACATGTCTTTGTCACTTATTTCAGACAGAAGTGAAAGGAGAGAAAGACTTGATACTTAGCTGGGAAAAAACATCAGCTCCCCCAGGTATTACACCAGGAACCGCAGGACAATTTTGTGCCAGTCAGTTTGTTTGTTCCTTTGAATTGATGCTTTGGGTGGGATTGCACTTTGAAGTCAACTTATCTTTTAAAAGCTTCTGCTGTTACTTGGTTTTTGGTTTTTTTTTTTAAGCATTCCTAGAGACTGTACTCAGGGATCTTGCTTGCTCGATAAGGACTCTGCCACCAAGTCACAGTCCCAGGCCTTCTCCTCACCCCTTAGTGTGACACGGGGTCTCCCTAATTTGCCTAGGCTGTCCTTGAATTTGCCATAAAGCCCAGGCAGGCTTCAAATGTATGTTTCTCCTGCCTTGGCCTCCTGAACAGTGTGGACCTTGCTCAGAAACTTGTTACAAACTAGCCAGGACACCTTCATTATGAGTAGGGACATGATAAGCCTTAATCTGGTACAATGAGATCTTCACCCCAGTGTGGTTTGGTAGCGACATCACCCTGGCGTGGGTTAAGAATGTTCTTGTAATTATGTATAGTGGGGTGTGGATTAGGAGTGATATTACTCACTTGGGAGTGAGCTATGAAGAACACTTTCCCAGGTTCTTATCTCTTGACTAATGTTTTATCCAGATTGTCACACAGGGTTAGGGTGGCCTAGGGACCACTGGACTGAGTATGTGTGTCAAGTGTGTCCCCCACACTTATGCAGTGTGACAATGCCAGCTGTACCTCAGCAGTTCCTGAGAAAACTTGACATCAGGTTAGCCCACCAAGTACCAGGCCAGGATGTTTACAGATACATCAACACCCTCAGGCCACAAAGGCGACAGGCAATATGAAGATATTTTAGTCACCCATCTGATGTCTGTATGGTTTAGGAAGAATTGGCTTCAAGTTTCTAAGAAGTAACCTAGGCAACGGTGATCACAATACACACGTCAGAGGGTTGTCTGAGTGGGAGATGAACGGTGTATTGCTCAGCTGTGTGACCTTCACCACGAGTGATTTTTGAGTTACAGAGAGCAGAGGAAGTGAGTTTGGGTTTGCACTCCCCTCCTCCCAGCAACAGCTCCCTTGGTCTTTTTCATCCATGTAGTCCTCTCAGAGCACACTAGTTCTAGCTTGATTTAGGCTTAACCCCTCCCGCCAGTATCTAAACATTCTTTTTTTAATCATTTATTATGCATACAGTTTTTTTAATCTGTGTACATGCTTGTACTCCAGGAGAAGGCATCAGACCTCATTATAGATGGCTGTGAGCCACCATGTAGTTGCTGGGAATTGAACTCAGGACCTCTGGAAGGACATGCAGTGCTCTTAACCTCTGAGCCACCTCTCCAGCCTGTATCTAAACATTCTGACCTTAAGGCCCAGTCTGGTGTTTCATGACAACACTGTGGGAAGCATGCTTCTAATTGGTACCAAATCCAGGTCTGGGGTTTGTTTGCCTCTTGTCTTCTGTAATGGCCCTGCCTGTCTCGCTAGATGGCTGAGGCCTGTGGTCTCTGGCTCCAGCAGAATCTGAGTATCTGTTCCAGCAGCCTGACGAAAATCATGGGACTTGCAGTTTTCCTATTCCACAGAGTGTGTAGTCTACAGTGGTCTGCAGCAAAGGGTTGTTGTGAAGTCTCTCTTCCAGTGAAACACCTTATCCTTACACAAGGCCAGGGCGGGGCCTCTCCCTTCCAGGGCCACCCAGTACCACATCCCACCCCCAGGTCCCCGCCTCTCCCTTGTCACCACCCAGCTCTCACAGAATTGCCCTCACATCCCCCTTCTACCTCGGTGCTCTCACCTAGCCGATTTCACGGATAACCTTCAGGTCTCCAGTATCAGCTAAAGATGTGTTCAGCTGCAAGTGACAAAAACTCAGGCTAGCTGTAGCACTAAAGAAATATAAGTTTGTTTTTCTTCATTGAGATTTTTTTACATCAGTTAGTATTTTTTTAAACTGCTATTTGAAATGAGTACAGGGGAGTGGGGGAGTGCCCCAGCGCAGGGGGAGTGGGGGAGTGCCCCAGTGTAAATGTAGAGTCTGTCTGTCCTTGCGTGGGGGTTCCAGGCATCTGACTCGGGTCATCACGTGTGGCAGCACGTGCTTCACCTGCGGAGCTGCCCTGCCAGCCTGTTGGGCACACCTTGACAGGCAGCTTTTTGACTTCGATTCAGCTTCCTAATGACATCATCAGGGACCCAGCCCTTCCGAGCTCTGTGCTTTAGTATGCATTGTTTGTCCTTACGTTTGCTCTTGGTCTCAAAAAGATGGACCATTCACTTCGTTTGAGGCAAGGAAAATGGGAAGAGGGCAAGAGCTTTTCTCCCACTAAGCAAGCAGACGGGCCTCGACTCTCACCGGATCCCCTGTCTGCTCGAAGCCACTTATTCACCACCGGGAATTGGATTCCTTAGTGACTTTTAGACCACGTATTGTCCATCTACCCATCCATCCATCCATCCCTTCCCCATCCATCCATCCATCCATCCATCCATCCATCCATCCCTCCCCCATCCATCCCTTCCTCCCTCCCATTGAATGAGAAGAAGCAACTTATGAGAGAAGAGATTTATACCGGGCATTGGGTCACTGCTTGAGGGACTAAAGTCCATCATGCAGGGCCTGAATGGTTGCAGGTCACCCTGAAAATGGAACACATGAGGTGGACGCTCACTCACAGCTGGGCACGAGAAGGGAGAGAGTGACAGTCTGCTGCCTTTTCCTGGTCCCTTTTTATCCAGACTTGGATCCCATCCCAGGGCTCGGGGGGGGGTGCCATCCTCACTCAGGGTGACTGCTCCCCCTTAGTTAAGTTTCCTCTGTAGCACAAAAAATAAAAGACACAGAGACTGATATTGGGGTTCAAGCTTCAAGCTGAAGATCAGAGAGGCAAAGCAGTCAAGCCGGTAGATCTAACCTCTACCCAGCTGAAACGGCAATCCTGTCTCTACAAATCCTCAGGGAAAACAGACAGTGAATTCCAGTCTCCTCCTCCTTATATTCCTTTCTCCTCCCAGCCATATCCTCCTGCCTCCACCTCCCTAGTGCTGGGATTAAAGGCGTGTGATCCCAAGTGCTGAGATCACCTTTGTGTGAGCTGTATCTTTTAGGACTGAATCAATTTTGTGTAGTCAGTGTGGCCTTGAAGTAACAGAGATCCATCTACCTCTGAATCCTGAGTCCTGGGATTAAAGGTGTGTGCCCCACTGCCTGGCTTCTATAGCTAACTAGTGTGGCTGCTTTGCTATTTTGATCTGCGGTGGCTTTAATAAATCATAAACCATGTGTCACCACATTCCTCCTTCACAGACACATTCAAGGGTGTGCCTCACTTGTCCTAGGCTTGTCTTAATCCAGCCAAGAGGACAGTAGAAATTAGGCTTCGCAGACAGTCAGTTTACCCTGGGGTGTGGATAGAGCTTACCCTTCATGGCCATGTGCATCCCGGACACACAATCTCCACTTAGAAGGCATAGAACTGAGAGTGGTGGGGACCGACCCTCTCTGAAGTCTCCATAGTAAGTGGGGCTTGGGTTGAGCTGCAGTACCCAACCCCATGCCCCAGTGAGACCAGGCAAGACCTACATCATTCCATGGATATGATAAGTAACCAGTGCTCCTCTGTTTTACAGCCCTTCACCTGCCTGCTTTTCAGTGCGGGAACTGGTGAAAAGTCCGTGCCACCCCATCTTGCTTTGTGTGGATTTCATGCAGCACTTTTGATGCATCAGCTGCACCAGAGCCTGCCCTCCTGTCTACAGCAGCCTATGGGCACAGGCAGGCTGCCTTTAAGAAGACCCCTCTCGATAAACCAGGTGGATGGGAGCTGATGGATGAATTATCTGGCCTCTGGACTTCCGGGAATGGACTTCTGGACTTCAGCGGAATGGCTGGAGAGCTGGTTCGGTAATTAAGAGCATATACTTCTCTTCTAAGAGACCTAAGTTCAATTTCCAGCACCCATATTGGAAATGCAAAACTGCTTGTAACTCTAGCACCAACTAGTGGGCTCTAACACCTCTGACCTCCATTGATTCCTGCACTCATGCGTGTGTAACCACACTCAGATATATACACACAATTTAAGATAATAAAGTAAGTCTTTATAAAAAGGAACTCCAGTGATAGGCAACCCTCCCTTATCACAGGCAGAACAAAGATTCCATGCTCCAATTCCTGTGAATATGGTCTTTCATGGCAAAGGAGATTTCACGATTGAATTAAGCATCTTAAAGTGGGGGACACATCCTGGGTACCCAGATGAGTGCAATCCTTTTGTGTAGACCCTTAGAGGACTTTTCCCCCATCCATGAGCAAAAAGAGCCATAGTGAAGGAGGAGTGGGA
The DNA here is from genome assembly GCF_017639785.1 of Mesocricetus auratus. Classification (NCBI taxonomy): domain Eukaryota; kingdom Metazoa; phylum Chordata; class Mammalia; order Rodentia; family Cricetidae; genus Mesocricetus; species Mesocricetus auratus. The sequence continues at coordinate 43,756,721 of NW_024429198.1, forward strand.
TAGATGTGATGTTTGTTGGGGGTGGGGCACAGGCCAAGGAATGGCAGTAGAGTTTTGACCTCAAGAGCTGTGTCCTAGAGCCTGGTGAGAACTTTACTCAGTTCAGTAGACCTGTGTTGGGTTCTGGGGAACAGGATATGAGAGGGTGACTGGGCTGTGCTCCCTAGTATACCAGTGGTTACTACAGCATCACATGACCAGTAAGAGCCAGTGCTAGTGAGCGTCTTAGCCGGGTGCCCTTTCCTCCCGTGTTCTCTCCCCCTCCCTCCTCACCCCTCCCTCCTGGACTCAGCCCTACACCTTTAACGGAAGTTTGTGTGTTTAGGAAGAACATGGCCAGGAGGGCACCATTTTCAGGGCTATAAAATACACAAGTTCTTTTCTCGGGGCTTCACAGGACACTCAAACTTAGGTAACAGACAACCTTTTTACTAGCCTCCCATTCTCGATACCCAGCCTTCAACCAGTCTAGAATTCATCCAGGAAAGAGCTAGGATTCATACTCTAAGCTTCTGGCAGGGCTACAAGCTGTTGGAAACCTACACCTTTCTCAAGTGAGTAATTAACATGTTCTTTGGTTTCTGGCAACTTAAATATTATGTGATCATTTCAAATTATATTATTAATTACTATTTGTAGATGGAATTCTGATTTATGCTATCTTGAAGCAATTCGGCACTTTAAAGAAAAATGTGGGGCTAGGGGTGTAGTTCAGTTGGTGGGGTGCTTGTACAGCAGGCACAAAGCCCTGGGTTTGGTCCCCAACACTGCACAAACCAGGCAGTGGCCCATACCTGTAATCCAGCACTGGGGGGGGGGGGGTAGAGGCAGAAGGATCAGGACTTCAAGGTCATCCTTGAAATACATAGTTTGAGGTCATCTTGAAATACATGAGACCCTGTTTTAGAGAGACAGACAGGCAGGCGGGCAGAGAACAAGAATGAATAGAATACAGACCAATGATTTTCACTGAGCTTTTGAGAATGTTCTAGTCTGCATTGCCTGACGATGACAGATGATGTTGATGAGATGCACTAGGGACCCAACAGCATTAGAGAGAAGACATTCGGCGGGGGGAGCCTGTGGGTTCCACAGGAGGCACATATATTTCACACAAGAGAGCATGTTAGTGTGTCCTTACAGGTACCCTCACCCACCTGCTGCCTAGGTCCTATGCAGCATGGCTTCCGAGAGTGGTGGGTAACAAGAAAGTCTCATGCTTTGCAGCCCAGCTCCTTGCTCCTTTGGCTGGACAGATGCAGTTCACCGTCTTACAGTGACTAGTAAGGAAAGGCTTTGGGAGTCCATGGGTGATAGGACACCGAGTCTGGCTCAGAAACCCTGGTATATATAAAACAGCCGTAAGCAGAGGCTGCTATAAATAGCAGGCCAGGCAGTACCTAACCAGGCTCCATGCCAATGCTTCTGCAATTCTGCCACACCATTGGTTTCCCAAGCAGGCAGAGAACAGCTGTTTGCAGCCCTCACTCTGACAGAGATGCTCAGCAGCAGGGGCCAGAAAGAGCCCGATGATGGCACTGTCACTGAGGCTGCCCCATCCCGTAGCTCAAATTTAATGTGTAGTTTAAAACGAAGGAGAGCTGGTATAGCTCAGCGGCAGAGCACTTGCCTTGCGTGTGTGAAGCCCTGGGTTCAGTTCCCAGCATCACAAGAAAGGAAGGAAGGAAGGAACTTTTAGAAATGGAAGACAGTCTATATTTTGGGCTGGTGAGATGGTCCAGTAGGTAAAGGTGTTTGCTGCAAACCTAATGGCCTTACTTTAATTTCTGGGATGCACATGCTGGACGATCAGAACCAATTCTGACAAGTTGTTCTCTGACCTACACATGGCACCATGGCGTGAGAGAGCATCTGTGTGTTTTCATGTAGAGGCCAAAGATCAACTTCAGGTTTCCTTTCTGAGACAATAAGTGTTTTGAGACAAAGACTCGCCCTGGCTTGGGACCAATAATTAGGCTACCCTGGCTAGCCAGCCAGCCCCAAGCGTCTGGTCTGTCTCTGCCTCCCCAGTGCTGGGATTACATGTATGTCACCATGCCTGACTTTTTTTTTCCGTGGATTCTGGGAGTTGAACTCAGTGCTTACGAGGCAATCACTTTACCATCTGAGCCATCTCCCCATCTCTGCTCTGATGTTTATGATGGTGTCTTAGCATGTAGCCCAGGCTGGCCCCAAGCCTGTGATCCTCCTCTTTCAGTCTCCCAGGTGCTGGGATTACAGGCTGGTACAACCTTCCCAGAATGTTCTTCCTTTCCTGCTTGTCCTACTGTGCCTGCTATACACACTTCATGTAGGCATAATTATTTGTTCTCAGTTATACTAACAGTGCTTGGTTGCACAAATATCACTAAATTAAAACAACTGTGCATAAATAAAGGAATCCCATGCCTTTTGAAACAAATTACAGTCAAGTGAAATGCAAGCTCTTAAATAGACTCTGGCTATGTGAAGCCTCCTATCCTTAGAACTCTGACCAGTACCTTTCGGGGCACAGCAGACCCCTGAAGGGACACCTGAGGAGGAAGAGGAGCTCATGGTTAGATTGTTCTGTCTAGACAGCCAGAAAGAGTGACTAGGGGACCAGCTGTCAGTGACAGTAAGGATATATGACATTTGCTTTAACAGAGGGAGAAAGGAGGAGGAGGAAAAAGAAAATGAAGAAACTAAGCTAAAAATAGAAAATTCTATGAGAATTCCTCATGGTAGATGTTCCACAATGAGAAGAGTGAAGAGTGTGTTTTCAGGTGCAGATTGTTTCCTCGAATTACAGAGCAGGTGCTTTCAAAGCCATTGCCCTACTGCTGTTGAGGACACTACTAACTGTCATCAAAGAAGTGGTGACAGTGACATCTGATCACACGTCACTGGCTCACCAAGCTGGGATTTGGAGCTGTCCTTACTTGGTTCTGCTGTTGGTTCCTTATCAAATCCATGTTTGTTCACTTCTCCCGAGGAGTAATGTTACATAACACAGTGGGTCAGGATAACTGGATATCTGTGTGCTCAAATGGATTCTAGGCCTATGAGTAAAACCTAAAACTATGTAACTTCTGCAAGAAAAACATTTTTAAAAATGGAGGTTGGGTTAGACAAAGGTTGCATAGCCTTGGCACCAAACTTATTCAGAAAAGAACAGACTGACAGGTTGAATGTCATCATTTATTCCCACTGAAGGAGCAGGCGGGTACAGGCTGGGAGAAAGTAAATTGTTAGTCTGCTGGGATTGTAAACAGAATATGCAACAGCCCTCAAAACTATATGGATCTGATAAAAAAACATCAGCCAGAGTTGATGCGTGAGAGAGCTAGCTGGGTGGTTAAATGAACTTGCTGTTCTTGCAGAAGATCCGAGTTCAGTTCCCAGCACCCACATCTAGTATCTCACACCCAACTGACCTCCTCAGGTACACACACACACACACACACACACACACAGAGAGAGAGAGAGAGAGAGAGAGTCAATCTTAATAAAACTCCCAAAACATCAGCCAAAGAGTTGAATAGGCAATTCACTTAAGTTTTACATGCCAATTAGATACATGAAAATGGGCTCAACATTACTATCCAACAGAAATCCAAACTGAAACCACAAGGTGGTACCACAGCCCAGCTACTGGGATGACTACAGTAGACACTGGCCATGCCAGACATTGATGCATGTGGATGAATGTCCAACTAATCCAGCCTGGTATTGAGCTAGAAATCTCAGTGCTGCTGTGGGCATGGAGAGCGATACATTTTGGAAGATGATTGACGGACAGGCTCTTAGGAAGTTAAGCATGTACCTATCATGCAGTCTGGCCAGCCTGCTTGTAGGTTTTTAACCATAAGGAAAGGAAGTGCATGTATATAGCTGCAAAATCTTAAATATCTACAGCAGATTTATCCATAAAAAGAAAAACTGGACAAGACCCACAGATATGTAGTGCACATGAATGGTAGTGCATCCATGTAATGGAGTATTACTCAGCAGTAAGGAATGGGCACCAATTTGGATGCCCATGCTGAAATAAAGTCATACAAAGACTATATAGAGTCCATCTTATAAGGGTTCATTTATATGAGATTCTAATTTACAGTGACAAAGCAGCCGTGTGGCATCTGGGGATTGGTTGGGGGGCATAGGGAGGATGGGAGAGAGGGATGACAAGGCAGCTTGTGGGAACTTTTGAGGTGGTGAATATTTCCCTGTCTAGATGATGCTGATTATTTCCCTGACTTATACCTACTCAAAATGTACCCACTAGTTCCTTTTCAATATGTGCAGCGTGCTTCATGGCAGTGTAGGATGAGCTAGGCAGGAATCTTGTGAGAGCCCAAGGGATGGATGAGGTTAGCCATGAGGGACCCCCTTTTCCATGATGTATTACAGCTGTGGATCTCAAGCTTCCTAACGCTGCGACCCTTTAATACAGTTCCTCATGTTGTGGCAACCCCAACCATAAAACTATTTTCATTGCTACTTCATGATTATATCATTATTTTAATTTTGCTACTATTATGAATTTTAATGTAAACATTTTCCAATGGTCTTAGGCAGCAGGTGCTGTTCAATCCACAAAGGGGTTGCAACCCACAGTTGAGAGCTACTTTTTAGAACTTAGCCTCTGTGGGTATGATTGATACCATACACTAGGCATGAATGGGTCACTGTATCATTTTCCTCACATTTGATTCAGGAATTCATTGCAAACAACAGCTGACTATGGTCTCAGTGAACAGAAGATGTACTTGAACATTCTATTGTTCAGCTGAAATACTGTGGCTGTCCCTCCACCAAGCAAATGCAGATGGTCCCGCCCACAGTGTTACCATTTTCCCTTTATGTATGTGCATATGTGGGTTTGCATGCACATGTATGTGTATATACATGTTTACATGTGTACACATATATGTATGTGTATGAGTGGAGACCAGAGGACAGCCCTCCCTGTGTATTATTCCTCAAGCGCTGCCCAAGTTTTGTTTTTGTATTTGCTTTTTTGAGACAGAGTCTCTCACTGGCCTGAACTCCCCAAGTAGTCTAGGCTGGCTGGTCAGTGGGCCTCAGATTGCAAGTGCTCCCCGCCACAGATTTGTTATGTGGGTCCTTGTGCTTGCCAGTGTTGTGTGACAAAACTTCCTGGGAAGATGTGACACACATGTCTACTTACCCTAGATAGGAAGTTCATGACAGACCAAAGTACAGATACTACTCAAGTCCATCCTGGTGAGCCAATGTATTTTCTTGGGGTTACTTACAGGAGTGTAGGTGAGGTGTAACTTATAGTAAAATAAATAACACAAAGCCAGCTGCATCACCAAAGCCCATCCCAGCATGGGTGACATCCCACAAGGTTGGAGAGTGTCCTTTTACATGCCTCAGTTGGACTAAACCTCTTCCAGTAGCTCAGCGGGTTTGGGTTTCTTCCAGGCAGCTGGTCTGGTCTCAGTCTTCTTGGCAGCTAAGTTCCTCTGAGAGTCTTCCTTGCAACTTGGCTCTGCTCTTCTAGGAGGGACCCTCAGCTTTTATTGTTTACTCTGACAGAAGGGGCCTAGTGAATCTGCTCAGTTTCAGGAACTTCCTGAAGCTGTTTTGAGTTGTTTACCTTCCTGCTCATGGAGCTTCCTGCAGGATGGAATGTTTTAATCTTGGAGAAAACTGTTAACACACTAGCAAGACAAGCACTCCACCAATTAACTGAGCCATCTCCCAACTCAACAATGTTTCCATTTTATAATGATGCAAAAATGGTACATGGTCAATAGAGCCATCCTTCACAAATTTGCATTTCGATTTCTGACTCGGGGCCAAGTATATGATGTTGATACTCTCGTGAGGGTAGGTTGTGGCAGCAAGCCATAGCTCCCAGTCAGCACATGATCCCAGAGGGAAGGAACCAAGCCTGATTCTGCAATGGGCTGTGGAGCTAACCTCCAATCCATTAGGTGTGGTAAATGAACTATTTACCTGATAGTTTGTCTTCACCCAGTCTTAAAATGGGAAACATCTTTAATCAATCGTTTCTATACTATCCTAGATGTGTGCAGTATTGATCAAACCAGATGCATAGTGAGGTCCCCTCCCTCCCAAAGCTTCCGGAGAGAGGAGATTCAAAAATAAGTGTACAATTACACATTACAATAAGTTGAAAGGATTATGGTTGCAAAGTGGCAGAGAAAGCTGCTGGGTAATTTTAGTTCTCTCCAGAAACAAAAAAGGCGTCGCTCCAGTGTCCTCTAATTGGAGCTCTTTTCTGAGTTTGTGCATTAGTAGTAATTATGTGCGCTTGACATTGTCGGACTCCAAGTGTGGCAACTTGCCTAACAAGTAAGGCCTGCTCCTCTCTCTCCAGAGCTACCAAGTCATTGGCACCTTGCCAGGGCCTGCTGCCAGGCACCTCCGGTGGAGGCTGTGCTCCTGGACACACGGAGAACAGCTGCGGAGTCTGACCTCACATACACGTGGAGCTTAGCTACAGACATGAATGCAGGTTCAGTCCAAACAAAACTGCAGAGGAGAAAGGCAGGTTTTGCTTCAGAGTCTGCACTCCTTTCCTGACTGGCTCCCTGCTTCCTGCCCCTGTGGTCTGCTGGCCTTTCCATGGCTGTGTTTGCTGTGTCTTTGGGAAGCTTTGGGAAGAACAGTCTTTTTTTTTTTTTTTGGTTTTACGAGACAGGGTTTCTCTGTATTGTTTTGGAGGCTGTCGGTCCAGCCTGGTCTCGAACTCACAGAGATCCGCCTGCCTCTGGCTCCCGAGTGCTGGGATTAAAGGCATGTGCCACCACCACCCACCAAGAACAGTCTTTTTACTGGCTGAAAAAGGCCAGGCCCGTAATTCTCCCTGAGATGTCACAAACCGCTTTTGTGACAAACCGCTTAGCCAGCGGAATCAGCATCCTCCCACTTGAGGTGTTAAAATTCTAAACTGAATCAAAAGAGACAAAAAGCTTTGGGATGTAAAATGGACGATAAATGTAATGGAAACAAATGAATTCAGACTAGAGATAGATTCTGGGGCGCAGAATCACTGTCCTTAGTTGTGTACCTTCTGCTGAGCCCACCAGCATTCCACGTATAACTCATTCCACATGTAAACCCATGATCACACAGACAGCCCTGACTAAACTTGTGGTCACAAAACAAATAAACAGATGCACATTTTCCAGAACAGGAGAGTTGGGGGGGGGTGCTGCTGGAGATGTAGGAGATGAGATGGTCAATATGTACTGTACATAAGCGAAATTATTCCTTAAAAATCAATAAAAATACAGACATGTTCTCACTATAAATTTCCATAAATTTTTGTCTGCGTCATTTGTTAAAAGTTCATCAAAAATATAACATGTCAGAAGATTCCCAAGGAGGATTGAGTACAAATATATACACTATATTTGTTCAATTAATCCAAAGTGTCTACTATAGTATGACATGTTCATAGAAAGCTCCTGTGGCATCTATAACAACAAATGTCAAAAGAGTTAGCTCCCCAGTGCATACACCTCTGTACATGTGGTGCAGGGCATCGAACCCAGAGCCTTGCACTGGCCATGCAAGTGTGCTGCCACTCAGCTGTGTTCCCAGGTAACAGCCTCTTTTTTGTATCAAGTGATTTAGTAGAGTGTCACTTTTTGGACATTGAACTTGTAGTTGTTTGAGATGTATGAAAATGGCAAAAGTGAAGGCACCATGAATTTCTGTTGAAACTTGTGTCAAGCGCAGAATGCTAGCTATGAGATTTATGACGTTGTCCTCCACTCTCCTTGAGCTGCTGGGGGTGAGATGGGAGATCAAAGTTCACTTCCCAGAAATATTTAAAGAATGACACAATTAGCAATGGCATTTTGGGTAATTGTTATATTGCATATCATAGTCAAAGCCAAAAATCCCTTAAAAATAAAATGACAGCCATGTCACTTCTCTTGGGAAACGGTTTGGAAAAACAGACTCTGTTTGCTGTGATGTTTCGAGAGGTCCTGTGACATCATTGACTGTCAAATAGAAAGCGTCATATAGTCAGAAACTATCTGAGACTTGGCTGGGAAGTTTTACTTAAAATATACTTGTTTTAAGTGTGTGTGTGTGTGTGTCTACATGAGCATAAGTGCACACACATGTGTGGTTGTACATGTGGAGGAGAAGGTATCTGATTCTTTGGAGCTGGAGTTACAGGTGTTTGCGGGATGCCTGGCTTCTTACATGGGTTCTGGGATCTGAATCCAGTCTTTGTGATTGTTTGGTAAGTGCTTTGATTGCGGGACCACTTTTCCTGTCCCCTGTGCAAGCATTTATGCTATTAGGCCTATGAATCTCTCAAAGGTTCTGAAGTTGTAAGAAGAAAACAGCAAAAGATAAAGAAGTTTAAAGCCTGAAAGAGTCTGTCCATACCAAAGTTTTCATGATCAGTCCTTTAATATTTTGGCATAGGCACAGAAAGAAATGCAAGTAAGCATATTTTTCTCAGGAAACACCACTTTGTTTTTGCTCCTTAGCTCCCCTTGCTTGAAGCCAGATAGTTGTCTACTGCAATAACCAAAGGCCATTCGACTGTGTCTCTAAAATCAATGGCTTTGGCAGCTGCTGGAAAAGCACTTGGGAAATCTGTTATGAACTTTAAACAGAAAACAAAGAGAGATTTTTGTATTTGTCTAGGAATTTGGAGAAACAAAGAGAAATGAAACCCAGGGCTTACCTTAGCCTGACTTAATACCACACTTCTCTGCATCACACACCCCACCCCATGGCCAGGGCTCATGCCCACACACTGGTGAAAAGGAATGCCATCATTGGTCAAGGCTTTCAAAGGACTGTCATTGTGCAGCCAGCATGGGCACTCGAGCTCTGCGCTGTTCCTTGGATGACTGTGGTGCTGTCAGAAACACTGAGAGGCCTCGTGAGGATGGACCTTGGCCTTGGCTGCCCAGAGTTGTCACTGGAGAGCTTGGCAAACTCTGACATCTGCACTCTGCCCTCAGAAATTCATTGTCTGGTGCTGCCTGGATGTGAGTAATTTCAGAGTCTGAGGGTGTTCCAGAATTTTCTCAGGACACTGGTTCTCAGGCCCTATGGAGACTTATAGAGCCACCTCTGCAATGAAGATCCAAAATAGCTCCGTCAACCCTTCATGGTCTGTCATCCACGCCTCTTTCCCCTGCCATCCTCAGCCTGCATGGCTTGAATGCGCAATGTCCCCCATAGGTTCAGATATTTGAGTCCCTTAGTCCCCAGATGGCAGCGCTGTTTGGGGTAGTTGTGGAACCTTTGGGAGACAGAGCCTTGCTCCAGGAAGTATGTCACTGAGGGTGGGCTTTGAGTGTGGGTAGTCTGCCTCACTTCCTGTCTCCCCTCTGCTTTCTGCTTCTGTTTGAAGATGAGAGTTCTCGGCTTCCTGTTTCTGCTGCCATGTCTGTCTCTTGCGGCCATGCCTCCCTGCCAAGATGGACTCTTATCCTATGGACAAGCCAAAATAAATTCTTCCTTCTACCCATTGCTTTTGGTCAGGGTGTTTGCTCACAGCAACAGAAAAGTGACTAAGACAACCTGCATATGCGAATCTGCCCTAGTTGGTCATCTCTGAAGTCTTCTAGAAGTGGCATCATGCAGTGGATGCCCTTTTTAGGTTGACTTTTCATCAGCATAACACACTTGAGGCCCACTACATTGTTGTGAGGCTCAATAGCTCATCACATCTTAACACTACATGTACTGTAGTTTGGGACAACTTCAAATAGAATCCCATGATTATTGGAGTGGAGATTTTTGTGGGGAAACTAAAGTTTTCCTTGTTGTATTGCATGTCAAGTATCTGCCTAGCTTTTAAAGAAACTACCAAATGGTTTTTAGGACTGGCTGTGTCATTTTGCATCAGTACTGGCTATCTATGGGATGCTAACTTTTCTCTATATTCTTGCCAGATTTGGTACTGAGGTGACTCAATGTCTCTCTCTCTCTCTCTCTCTCTCTCTCTCTCTCTCTCTCTCTCTCTCTCTCTCTCTCTGTCTCTGTCTCTGTCTCTCTCTCTTCTGTGTCTGTGTGTGTCTGTGTCTGTGTGTGTCTGTGTGTCTGTGTCTGTGTGTGTCTGTGTGTCTGTGTGTGTGTGTATTTACCTGAATGTAAAATGCTCAGCCCCAAGTCTCAGACCCCTGAATCAGAGTTTTTTTAAGAGCAAGATGTGCCTAGGAACCCACATTTGTAGATCAGGTACTTTCATGTTCTTTAACATATGAGAACTACTTTGTTTCAGAAAGATCAGAGCTTCAACTCTGCATTTGAGGTTATAGGTGAGAGTTCTCTAGGAAGAACTCTGATTTCAAATAAATAGCCTTGAACCACTTTAGGGAGGTGTGGCTTGTTGGAGTACGTATGGCCTTGTTGGAGGAAGTGTGTCACTGTGGAGGTGGGCTTTAAGGTCTCATATGTTCAAGCCATATTCAATGTCTCAGACAACTTCCTGTTGCCTGCAGGATCAAGATGTAGTTCCTTCTCCATTCTCAGTTCCTTCTCCAGCACCAGATTTGCCTACACGCTGCCGGGTCCTGCCATGATAATGGACTAAACCTCTGAAGCAGTAAGTCACCCAATTAAATGTTTTCCTTTATAAGAGTGTCCATTGTCTTGGTGTCTCCTCACTAACCGAGTAAGGCAGAGAAGCACATATTCTGCTTCAGGCATGTGGGGAACAAAGACTGGATATGGCAGGATGCTGCCAGATTTTGTACTTGACTCCCAGAGCATTGTAGTTTGGATTGCTATTGCTCTGATTAAACACTGTGACCAAAGAAATGTGGGGGAGGAAAGGGTTTATTCCGCTTACACTTCCATATCACTGTTCATCACCAAAGGAAGTAAGGACAGAAATACAAACAGGGCAGGAATTGGGAGGCAGAAGCTAATGCAGAGAGCATGGAGGATAATGCTTGCAGGCTTGCTCCTCATGGTTGCACAGCCTGTTTTCTTATAGAACCCAGCCCAGGGATGGCACCACCCACAATGGGCTTGGCCCTCCTACATCAATCACTATTTAAGAAAATGCTCTACAGGCTGGTGTACAACTCAGTATCATAGAGGCACTTTCTTAGTTGGAATTCCCTCCTCAGTTAACTCCAGCCTGTGACAAGTTGATATAAAATTAGCCAGCACACAGTGCAAGGCTTACAGAGAACCATGACTATGCGCTATAATAATTTGAAACAGTTAATAACACTGACAGTAGTGATCATTTAGGAATCACTGATTAAGCCCTAGGCTTTTCCTAGATGCAGGTTATCTTAATATTTATAACAAAGAGAGCAGGGAACATTCTATTCTCTCCTTTATAGATGAGGAAAACTGGGTTCCGAGAGGCCCTGATTATTGATACCCTCTGGGCCACAGAACTAGTTACTGGCAGAACTGTTTTTCCTCTTGACATTCAACTATTGTCCTTCCATGTCGTGTACCTCATTATTTACTTACATGTCTTTAGAAGCTCTTGAACCTCTTATTAAAACAAAAAAAGAGGAGGAGGAAGCAGCTGCTTTAGTGACATAAAATTGGACTGGGGATGTTACTCAGTGGTAGAACATTTGTCCAGCATGTGGAAGGCTCTGTGTTCTATCCCAAGGCCTCCAAAAGACATGGATGGATGGATGGATGGATGGATGGATGGATGGATGGATGGATGGATGGATCAATAGATAGATAGATGATAGAAATAAATGGATGATAGGTGGATGGATAGATGATAGACAGAGAGAGAGAGAGAGGGAGAGAAGGAGAGAGAGAGAGAAATATGTGTACATATCTGTGATCAGTTTAAGTTTCACCATCTGTTTTGTGTGTGTGTGATTGGTATCTATCCTTACTGAAGTTGTATTTTGAATTATTTCTCTGGTGTCGTTGTTCTGGTATCTGAGCTGTACATATTATATTCCCCTGGTTTTATAGAGAAAGAGCATAGCTTTCTGAAATGATAAGCTATTTATAATGATGAAACTGATTTCTATCTTGCTCCTTTGGGAACCTGTAATTCTGGGGAAATAAACCACACCCGTTGAGTACGTGTGTGGCCTGTGACCATCTCCACGGCAGCCTTCACATGCTCACTGATGTGAAATACCTTTTGTTTTCCCGCCTCCTTCCTGAATCATCTTGGATGGTTGCCTTGATTTGCTGGGGGCTTTGTGACATAATTGATATGTTCATGGCACACCCATTCCCACTGGTTCTGTGCCATTTCCTGTGTTTGCACCATGGGTAACTTGAGACCTGTGGGCACATGGGTCTGATGAAGTGGTTTCCTTTCTTCCCTTCCCACATTGTAAACTGCAACCTCCGACCAAGGCTCCCAGGTTCCCAGCACTAGAGTGGGGAACTTCTCTGAAGCTAGTGAGGTATCCATGGGAAACAGAGGCTGGGGCAAGCTTGAGGTATAAGGTTCTATCCCAGAGAAATGAGAGTTGGAACAAATGCAGAGTGATGCTTGCCATCCTGGCCAGGGTGATGCACAAAAGCCAACCATCGTCAGTCTTGCCAGATTCTCTGCGTGGGGCCTCTGGACCACCACCATCCTGAAGAAGTCACTCATGGGGAGAATGGCAGAGGTGTTTTCCTGCTGCCCCATCAGAATCTCATTGGCCAAAGCAGGTCCTTCTGAAGTAAGATATCCTTCAGTTTTGGTCTGTCACCTGGCCTTCACGTTGTCTGTTCTGCTCTCAGCAAAGAGGAAGGAAGGTGCTGCATGTACAGTTAGGGGGGCAAGCCTGGTACCGCCTAGGCGCCAAAGCCCACAGCTCCCAGGGAGTGGGTACAGGCATAGCTGGCCTGCACATGGTAGAAGCTGCATCTAGAGATGGCAGCAGAGATGGGGTGACAAGGGGAAGGCAGGTCTTTCCATTGAGCAAGCAGCCAGGGTAGGCACAACGCTGAGCTTTGGTGCAGCACCCTATCCAGTTCTGGTGTAAATGCTATTAGTTCCTGCTCGTAAGTTAGGGGATCAGACCCCAGCTTCCTTAAAGCAGGAAAGCACCTGTTGGGATATCCAAGTAAGAGATTTTAGAGTCTGGAGGATGGGTTTAGAGAACAGACAATGATCACCCAAAACCAGCCAGCAGAAACACTGACCTAGCAACACCGAGACAGTCACAGAGCTGGAACCCTGCCACGGTCCAAGTGACTGCCTTCTCCTGAGACTCCACACCACTGGGCTTGACTCTGAGGTAGGACAGAGGTTTTGAACTTCCAATTGATTTAACTGTGTCTTCCCTCTCATCCCAACATCTCACCTTGAAGTCTTTCCATGTGCCCTTATTCTAAGTGCTGAGCTTAAAATGAGGTCATTTGGATGGGTCCTAATCTGACATGGCCTCAGGAAATGGGAAGCAGTAAATTTCTGATCTTCAGTAATGTGGAAATATTAAGCTACACAAAATAGGGATGTCCTATGATATTTTATTGAGGGAGAAATCGCTTACATGAGAAGCCAAGGAAGTCAACAACCAAAGTGCACAGGCTGCTCTCTGGGACACAACCAGAATCCAAAGAGAGTGTCTCCTTCACCCTAGCTCTTTTACCCCTGTAGGTTCTATGTATCTGTGACCACACCCAAACAGGGTATGTAAGATCTCTCCCTACACTTCAGGACACACAAATCGTGGTACATTTAGTGTTATCACAAGAAAAGAGTACAGGGATAGAAATCCAAAGAAAGAAAAAAGGGGAAAAGGAGAAAAATGAGAGCTAGAGCTAGCTAGCCAGATGATACATTGACAAATGATGGATAGATGGATGGATGGATAGATAGATAGATAGATAGATAGATAGATAGATAGATAGATAGACAGGCAGACAGATAGATAGATATCGACCATACTTTTGAACTCTGCACATTGCTAGGGCACACTGATATCTCATGTCACTGACACAGCTGATCTTGTAGACATGAGGCCATGCAGTCACCAGGACTCTGTCTTCAGAAGTTCCTAACACAGGGTTCAGTCTTTGCTACTGCAGTCTTGATCTTTAAATTCTTCATAATTTTTTCATTGAAGGGCCCCCCTTTTTTATTTTGTGATGAGTCACATAAATTAAGTGACAAGTCCTATCGCCAGGTTGTCACAGTAATTCTGCAAGACTAAACAGACTTCATCATTGTTTGCATTTGGTGATGTTGAAATAGAAGCTGAGATGACAAGTAACTCAGCCAGGTCAACAGAACAACCCGGAACTGGATCCAGAACCGGGGCTCTCGTGCAAAGACTTTTACTTCCAAGCCTCTTCTCAGATTCTGTAATTCTCCACCCCGTCTAGAAGGGGCAGTCTGCAGAGGGAGGCAAAGGCTGGCTGCCTTGCTGTCACTCATTATGACGAACAGGCCAGCATTTTCTGCATGAGCCTTGTTGTCTCTGGATGCCTGGCCAGGGTTCCCACCTCCATCCTATCTGAAAGTGGGGTTTATTTTGTTGTTTGTTTTGTTTTTTGCAGGTCATCTCTGCACTGTTTTTTTTATTTTAAATCAGTGTTTCTGTTGGACATGTTAGCCAGCAGAAGGGCTTTTGCCTGCCTGGACCTCAGGCTGCCTTGGCTTGAGTTCAGATAGAACTGCTGACCTCAGGGTCCCTGGATCAATGCTGCTGACCATGGCCTTTGGAGTCAACCTCTTCCTTGGTTCTAGATATCCAGCCTTGTATTCTTCCTGTGATAAGCCAGCCCTTTTGTCCATGATGTACTCTTAACATCTCTCAGTTTATGCTCAGCCCTACTGTCTCTTGGGGGTTCTCTCATCTGCTCTTCTGTCTATTGAGAACTCGTGTCGTCTCTCACGGGCTGTTTCCCTGTTGTCCTTCTCCTCTCTTCTGTACTTGCTTTTGCTCTTCCTGTAGCCTGAGGTCCCGGTTCCTCGACTTCCCTACCTTTTCTACAGCCCCGTCCTGCCACAGTTGGCCGTAGCCTCGCATGTGACAATGCAGCACTCCAGCACACCCCACCATCTGTGTTCTGCAGACACATTAGATGAACTTGGGCTGTATTCGTTCTCAGCACCCACTCAACTTGGGTCGATTTCCAAATGCACAGAAAGGAGGCACTGGGAGCGTGAACTGTTTTTTTCTTTACTACAAAATGCAACTATGTAGTGTGAGGTACGCATTAATTAAAGTGTCCACTAGGACACACGAGTGTTGTCTGCCCAGATTCCTTTGGAAACAGCTTCTTCCCGTGCTTTGTGGATTTGGTGGGGTCATCAGCCTTGTCCTTGTTCCATTGATGACTTAGCACGGCCAGCCTGAGATTGACTCAGGAGTTGCCATGTGATAGAAACAGAACCAATCAGAATCCCCCTTGGAAACAGTGGCTAGAAGCTGGAGCTAGGTCTGTCTTCCCCATTAAAATGAAAAAATATGAAGAGTGATGCTAACAGGAGAAAGGAAACTAAATGGAATAGAGGGCAGTGTTTAGATTTAAGATTACAATTTGACAAGATTTTTAACGATGGCTACTATCTCATGGTACCATTAGAGATGAGTTGCTTGACCAGTGGTCATTTAGAGTTTTAAGGGCGTGGAGTGGTTGAAGAAACTCAAATGTGGCAAGGAAGGGACTTGTGTGTCATGCACGATGGCTCTAGTATCATTCTCAGGGTTTCTTAGTTACAATGTTTGGGGGTAGAGGTACTATGGCATTAGGAGACCGGGTTACTTCCAGCTTGAAATGTGTAGACTGCTCCTCTGTCCAGAGCTCAACAGTAAGTGTCTTCCTTTCTAGTCTCCAGCTTAGTTTCTGAGATGGCCTCTTCCTGAGTCTAGAGCTTACCAATTTGGCTAGAATCGTTGGTTGGCCAGCAAGCCCCAGGGATCCTCCTGTCTCTGGCCCACCCCCCACCTCAGTACTGAGGTACCAGCCCTGGCCTGACTTTTTTGTGTGGGTTTCGGGGTTTGAACCTAGTTCCTCATGCTTATCTGGCAAGCACTTTACTGACTAAATCATCTCTGCCAAGAGTGAGTTCTTCAGAGTGAAGGAATACTGTGCCGCTGGCTTCACACTCTAGGAGAGTAAGGTCAACTCATAGAGAGAAACAGAGTCCTGGTGCCCCTTGTGAATGCACAATTCCAGCCCTGCTGGTGCAGCACCGAGGATCTGACTGTATGCTTCCTCTGTGAGCCTCTTTGAGTTGACTCTGACCCTCACTAGTCTCGGGGTGCTCCTCTCAGAAGAGCTGTGTTGTCTGAGGAGTTTGGCCTCTCTGTAGCACTGTTCATCTGTCTGCAGAAACGGTCTGTCTGCACCGTTTTCTACCTCTGTGTTCATCAGACACCTGCTGAGAAACCTCCGATAAGCCCAAATGTCCCTCTTCTGTGCCCTGGAAATACACAGCATAGACCTCTGGGATTTGACCGTCTTAGAGTAAGTCATCTGCTAGTGTGTTTCTGTCACCTCCTGGACTAGAAAAATCCCCGATCGAGGGGTTATTCAACTCCTGCTGCACCTGTCACACAGCGGCCTAGTCCTTAGTAAAATATATTATTGAAAGCAACTGGTCAAATAGGATTGTCCTTTGCTTTGTTTTGCTTTTTGAGACTGGGTCTCTCTCTCTATGTGGCCCAGGATGGCCTTGAACCATTGACCCTCCATCTTCACACGCTTGAATACTAGCACACATGGCTAGGACTGTGAATTCCTATGCATCAGGGCAATAAGTCATCTGAAGGCACCTGGGACAGGTCACCAGTTGTATTTTGTGTCACTTTTGAGAGAACCCTGGTGCCTCTGTGATGATAGTTAATACCTGTATGAAAAGAGCTTTTTAAAGAAAAGTTAGTTTTGTGAATGAGAGTTCCTGGAAAGAGGAACTGGCTGAATAAAACTTCGGGGACTGAGGAATGTGAAATGTTGCAGGCCCGGAGTCTAATTACAATTTTTCGTAGATGCCTTTAGTCCCTAAATAGCCATTCCCTCTCCCTCTCCTTCCCCTCTTCCCCTCCCCTCCCCCTCCCTCTCCCCCTCCCTCTCCCTCTCCCTGTCCCTCTTGCACTGCCTCTCCCTCTCCCTCCCCCTCTCTCTCTCCCTCTCCCTCTCCCTGTGTCAGACCTAAAATCCTGACTACAGATCAGAAACCTTTTGAATTGTATTAACTAACAATGCTCTAATTTGCCACCAACCAAATGGCTAAGAGCCATCAGATAACATCTGAGGCCTGTAGATGAGTTTTCTCCACTGCAGTGTGACCCCTACTTCCTGTTCCCACCAGTGTGTTTGAAAAGTCCCTTGTCTCATGACTATCTTTGTTCTGCTTCCATGTTGGAACATAGAACTGTGTGTTTTGGGGCCATGGCCACTCATATCTGGCCCTAGAACAAACCTGTTCTTTTCATGGACAGTTTTAACATTACTTGTGTTCTGTGTTGAGCAAAGAAAACAATGTTTCTTATGAAACTGTTACATTATGACCAGTAGAACTTATTTGTGGGTGACCATTTTATTCCCCAGCACACATGGATATGGTGACAGCTCTCTAGGGAGAGCGAAGGGTGTGGTCTTCTAGAGACCACTCCTTTTCAGAATCCTAAAGGAACTGACTGTTCCATTAAAGGGTTCAGATTACAGGTTCAAAAGAGACACCCTCTTAGGTAAGAGATTTATTGAAACAGTTATTAATGCCATGGGCAGACAGACAGACAGACAGACAGCAGCATGGTGGGAACTCTAAGGAGAGTTTGGGGGTCCCGCCTTACAGGTTTCCAACAAAGCGGGTGGGTTCTATGCCATGTGATTGACAGAGTGGCAGATAGAGGGGTAAGTCTGTTAACCTGGGACCTGGATGCAGAAACAGCTCCGAGGGTGAGGAGAACAAGAATCTAGAACAGTGAATGGGCTTTAAGAACAGTGTGGTCCTGGGTACCATTCGCGAGCCCACCCTGCCTCTATCCTTAGTCCTGGTTTATGGGTAGAGAAAGCAGAATGTGTGGTGTGTGGGCCTCCAGGGCCCGTTCTGGGGATATGAGCCACATTTTCATTTCCTCGTGATCATCTCACAGTGTACCTTTGTTTTTCCTGTTTGTGTCTCCGAGGAGATGGCAGGGTGAGGAGGGCGAGGAGAAGTGAAGAAATGTGTATTTTTAGCCCTGACACAGCAGAAGGCTCTGAGACTTCTTTATATAAGCACATTTAAGAGTGAGTGTCAAGACTTAGGGACGGAGTGATCTTTCTGTGTCCGAATCCCCCTTCCTTGGGTAGGCTTACCTTGTGCTCTGGATACACCTGTGTGGGCTCTTTTAAAATCACTTGCATGAATCACTAGCCAGTAGAAGGCTCCACGCCCCCTCCCCTCTTCCGGTCCCATTTGGCTCAGGCTGACCTTAAGCTCCTACTCCCTCTGCCTTCTCCTGCAGTATGAGGCTTTAAGTGTTCCCATCATGCCTCGATGAAACTCTAGGGGCCTAGCCCAGGGCCCTGTGCTGGACAAGGACTCTACCAACTGAGCCATACGGCCTCCCGCCCCCCTCTCCTCCTTCCCTTCCTCTGGGGCTCCTACACCTGCCCCACACTAAGCCTGTGCACTGCCACTGAGCTCCACCCCTGGCCTCTGAGAGGAGAGACTCTGTGAGGACAGGACATAAGATGCGTTCTTAGATTGAAGGTCAGCATTTGCACCTTCACTGAAGCTGAGCTATATAACCACTTACCTGCATTGTCATGAAAGTGACTGACCACGAAGACACTGCTTTCACTCATATGTGCAATGCTGCCCACAGGCCCACTAAGAGTAAAGACTGCATTAGTGTAATAGGGTACTGGCATTTTCAGGACAGCCAGCTTCTGTTTGATTGTCTGTAAGGCCCACTCCACAGGAGATACATGCTTATATTGTAACTCTGGCCAAGGACAAGAAGAGCACACACACAGGTAAGGGGTGAAGACACTAAGTGCACACAGTATCAGACTGCTCTCTAAATTCTACCCACAGACTACTCTCCTCTCGTCAGAGAAGGTCCCGTGTGCAGCGGTGGTGGTTAATGTAGAAATTCTCAGCTGATCAAAGGGCAGAGCGTTAAGTGTTAGTGGACCACTCATCCACAGCCAGGGTGCATGTACAAACCAGTGAGTGTTATGGAAGAGAGGATAGAAAGATTGTAAGAGCCTAAGTGGAGAAGACTGCAGCAAAACAGTGCCTTCTGGACACGACAGGACCACAGCACTCATAGACACATAGCTATCGTGTCTGGTGGTACAAGATCAAGCCAGTTAATGACAGCGCAGGGGTTTTTCTACTGCTATATCAGGACACCATGACCAAGGCAACTTAGAAAGCATTTAATTGGGGCTCACAGTTCCAAAGGGTTAGAGCCCATGACTATCATGGCAAGGAGCACAGCAGCAGGCAGACAAGCATGGTGCCAGACAAGTAGCTGGGAGCTTACATCTCATCCACAGGCGTAAGGCAGAGGGTGAGCACTGGGATTGGTGCATGCTTTAGAAGCCTTGAGCAAGGCCACACCTCTTAGTCCTTCCCAAATAGTCCCACCAACTGAGAACCACACATTCAAGTCTATGAGCCTGTGGGAGCATTCTCATTCAAAACACTACAGGGCTTGCGATCCCACCTCTAACTGAGGAGCTATGGACAGCTGATGGCTTCTGGGGAGGGAAAGTCAGTGTTGGTTAAGGGTGTGGCCCGTGGTAGGTCAGTCTTGGATGGACCCACACTCGGGAGTCTATGGACATCACAAACAGGACTTGGTGGGTTACATTAAAAAAAATAATAAAAGACCGCTGGGCGGTGGTGGTGCATGCTTTCAATCTCAGCACTCGGGAGGCAGAGGCAGGCAGATCTCTATGAGTTCGAGACCAACCTGGTCTACAAGAGCAAGTTCCAGGACAGCCTCCAAAGCCACAGAGAAACCCTGCCTCTAACCCCCGCCCCCAAACAACAACAACGAAAACCAAAAAACAAAAAGACCAAGTTAGGGCAGTCGAGAAGTGGAGGTAAATCTGGAAAGAGGTGGGGGAGGAATAGGAATGAATATCATTAAAATGACGTTGTATGAAATTCTCAATTAAATATACTTTAAAATAAAAACATTGGTGAGTATCACTGTGTTAGGTATATTTATTGTGGTCATTTAGGGAGATAATAACGTCTACACTCGCATTTTAATCAATGACAGACTAACAGAAGTCCTGTGAGATTATATGGAGCTGAATTAAAAACGTCTTATCACCTACTAGTGTCATTGTTTTAGTGAGGCTGGTGTAAGCAAGCCACTTCAGATAAGTTAAAGGCATAAATCTTGCTGCCATGCTCAGTGCAGCAACATGTGGTGCACAGGTTTGTAGCCTAGGGACAGGCTGTACAAAGCTGTATAGTAGGAGCCAGGATCACGTGAGTCTGCTTGACGGAGAGTGAGAGCTCCTCTGAGAACACAGACCCGTTGCTGGCGGGATGCGTGCTTATGAAATTCTGACCAGTTCTATGGCATGCACCGTATTTTGTGATGAGTGAGAGTATCTGGCTACATCTGCCTCTTTGGCAGTGGGCTTTCCTAGTGTAATGATCTTACGGGAACTGTCTCATTTTTGTTAGCAATATCCCTGTTCCTGATAAAGTGGAAACACTCCATGAATGTCTTGTGGAAGAGCAAGGGGCAGCCTGTCCTGCAGCAGGCAGGGTTTTCCATGCGTTTGCACTGGCAGCACCGTGCATTTCCTGCAAGGAGAGATCAGCTGACTGCTCATCATAGAGGGGTTTGGCGGTACAGAATTCTGTGCTGAGACACCTGGATTGCTAACCAGAAAACAAAACAAACAAACCACAAATGGGTCATGAGTAAGGTGGTACTCAATGTGCAATGTGTTTTTCCTTACAGGGTTAAGGCAGCTTGGTGCAAAATGCTAGTTAGCCACACGTGTGGTTAATCTTGGTTGTCCTTTGATGGCATTGAGAGATGGCCAGACAGTATAGCTCACTTCTGGGCATACCTATGAGGATATTTCCAGATAAGAGAAAAGGGGAGACCTTCCTTTACCGTGGTTGACAGGCTCAGTGGGGGTGGGGCAGATAGAGTGAAAGAGGAAGGAGGAGGAAGCCAGTTAGTGTAAACATTCGTCTTTCTGAAACCATGAAAATAAGAAGAAAACCCACATTTCCTTCTTTAAAGGATTTCTCTTAGGCATTGTCACAACAACAACAAGCTAACTTTATATGGCACAGTGTAGCAGCCTGCCCAGCACACATTAGGCACAGCTGATCCCCGGTACCACTAAGTAAATAATCTTAACGCCAACTATTATCTGTTCTTTACCAAACTCTTCAGAGAGAGTAAAAGACATTAATGGGGCTAGAGGCACATGGTTCTTAGTAGCTGACTATGTATGGTGGCCCGATTGGTCCTCAGTACCAATAAAACCTGTGGGTGGCACAATCCTGTCATCACAACACTAAGAGGTTCAAGGTCATCCTCAACTGCATCACGGGTTTGAGGCCTGTCTGGGACACATGACGTTCTCCCTGTCTTTAGAAAGAAAAGAGCATGTCAATGGATTATGGAAGCAGCAGACTGTTCAGATCAAAATGAAGAACCTGAAAATGTAGATTTTTTTACATATTTTTTTACATATTTTGTACATAGTTTTGGCTAATCATTTCCAGATGATGCATCTGGTTTTTCAATTTCATAGATTTTCTTTTTGCTGGGTATTTTAAGATAATACTGTTGATAAGTACAGATTTGACCAAAAGGACCGACTCACTGAGTTTAATTAATATTAGCAAGTGACTTCTATGGGCTTGCTTAGTAATAATGCTAACCATCTCAGCACTTCTGCTTCTTAAGATGGTGGTGTCAAACTCAAGGCTCTCCTGCCTCAGCATCCAAAGAATTAGCGTTCAAGCTATCTTTTCTGCCCTGCAGCATGGCATTGGTTCAAGAGAGTGTCTACACAAGTCCACTGTGGGCTTTTCTTGCCTTGAAGGTGACTGGTTGTCTTCACATTCCACAGGAGGAAATGGAAGCTGAGAGAGCTGAGATAAAATTGCCCCAGGCCACAAAGTTAATGCATTACAAGGTCAGGGGCCTGGGCCCATGTTTAGCCTCCTGGTCCAATAGCCCTCATCTTTACCATACAACACAAGTGTTGGACACCCACCATGTGCTCCAGATCTCCAAGGAGATCTGACTGTGCCTAGAGACTTGGAACCAAATCCGTTCTGAGGAGAATTACCAACACTCTTGCTTTTGCTCCAAATAAATTCATCTGTGTGGTCACAGATTGTGTGAACAGTCAAACACCAACACAAATCTCTACTTACCTGCAAGGGGGGGATTCATGGTTAGAGAGAGAGATGCGGCACTCCCCACATCCACACAGGAAGGGTTAGCAGTCTTAGCACAGTGAAGCCGGGCTGTGGTAAGGACTGAAGTAACTCTCTGTGAAGTGAGAAAAATACCTGTCTTAGGTAAAGACGGGGCAGCTGGAAAAGCCATTCACACCAGCAACACGTGTTTGCTTTCAAGATAGCTCAGGAGAAACCCCACCCCTGCAGTGCGTGGGGCCTACTGTTTCTTGGACATCCACCTCATCCATGGGGTCGGAGTTGCTCCCATCCTGGAGACACGACAGACCCTTGAAACTGGTGACAGTCTTCTCCTCTACAGAGAACTGTTTCAGGACGTGAAAGGGAACGTCACCTGAGGGCTGGCGATGGGGCTCTCCTTGCTTGAGCTACTGAGCTATCAAGCAGACTGTGCCAGCTGGAGCCAGGCACAGGATTCATTCAGTTCGCCTGAATCTACAGTGGTAGAATATGGCGCCTGATAAGCACCTCGGGAAGCCCAGCTGATGCCCATCAGCTATTCCATTTTGGGGACAGGCCCATAAGGAGGTGTCTGGAAGGGATGACTTCTGGTAATTTGTGTGCTCTGCAGGGCAGCTTGAGTGGCATACATCCAGCTTGAGCAGTGGTTCTCAACCTGTGGTCCTGACCCCTTTGACAAATCTCTAACTCCAAGAAATATGTCATGATTCGTAACAGTAGAAAAACTACCGTTATAAAGTAGTAAAAGTAGTTTTATGGTTGGGGTCACTGCAAAATAAGGAACTATATTAAAGGGTTGCAGCATTAATAAGGTTGAGACCCACTGTCGTAGGGTTTCTATTGCTGTGGAAAGGCATCATGACCACGACAACCCTTATAAAGGAAAGCATTTAATTGGGGTGTCTTAAACTGTAAGCAATTAAATGCTTTCCTTTATAAGGGTCCTTTATCATCATGGTGAGTGGCATGCAGGCAGACATGGTGCTGAAGAAGAAGCTGGAAGTTCTATGTCTTGATCTGCAGGCAACAGGAAGTGAACTATGTCTCACTGATCATAACTTGAGCAAAGGAGACCTTAACTCCCACTCCTGCAGTGACACACTTCCTCCAACAAGGCCACACCTACCCCCACCAAAGCCACGCCTCTTAATAGTTCCACTCCTTATGGGGGCCATTTTCTTTCAAACCACCACATCCCACTCCCTGCCCCCAAAGGCGTGTAGCTATATCATGATGCAAAAATGCCTTCAGTCCAACTTCAAACGTCCCTAAAGTCTGTAATAGTCTCAAACTTACTTAAAAGTCGGAAGTTCAAAGTCTCTTCTGAGATTCATGTAATCTCTTAACTCTAATCTCCTGTAAAATCAAAATCAAAAAGCAGATCACATACTTCCAGCATACACAGGATAAACATTGCCATTCCAAGACATAGGGAAGGGAGCAGAGTGAGGAAATACTGGACCAAAGCAAAACTGAAAATCAGCTGGCAAACTCCAAACTCTGCGTCTCTATGTCTGAGGTCAAAACGCTCTTCAGATCTCGAACTCCTTTCTGCTGTGTTAACTACAACATACTTCTTTCTCTTGGGCTGGCTCCACTCCCTGTGAGTGGCTCTCCTCGGTAGGTATCTCATGACTCTGGTATCTCCAACATCTTGGAGTTTCCAACGCAATCCAGGCTTCACCTTCATAACTTTGCTCAGTGGCCTCTCTGGGCCTTCATGGAGGGATATTCCTGATACATGCCTGGTCCCAGCAGCTTTTCTTAATCCTGGAGAAAGATTGCATAATCTCTTCCTTCTATCTTTGACTCTAAAGCTAGAACCATGTGGCCAAACTGCAAAATTCTGCTGCTTGCTGGAGCCTGGACCATGGCCCCTTTTTCAAGTATGTCTTTTACCAGCTTTCTGTCCTTCACTGCCTAAGCCTGGGTGTCCTAGAACTCCCTCTGTAGATCAGGCTGGCCTCAAACTCAGGGAACCACCTGCCTCTGTCTCCTGATTGCTGGGATTTAAAAAAAAAGCTGTTTACAACCACACCTGGACATAAACTGTTCTTTAATTCCTTTTCACAAGTTGGAATCTTAACTGAGTAGAATATTTCCCCAAGGTCACCACTCCCTTTATTATGTTTCTTAATCTCTTTATCTCCTTGCACACAAGGCTTAGCTCTGTTCCACTTCCTGGTACCCCCTTTCCTCCTCAAATTGTGCATTTTGTATTTTTCCTTTCTCAGCTTGCTCCTTTCCATTATGAATCTTTATAAATATGAACACTAGTAACCACAGGACAGAGTCTATACTAGGATGTTTTGAGATTTTCTCTGCCAATGAATTAACCCAAATCTCTCCCCTTTAGCCTCAGGCAGACTCTTTGGGTAAGGGCCAAAAGCAGCCACATTCTTCACCAAAATATCAAAAGAATGACATCTAGGTAACATACTAAAATTCTTCTCCTCTGAAACATCTTGAGCAAGGCACCCACAGTTCAAGTCATTCTCAGCACCACTGTCTTCCATGTCCCCACTAGTATGGTCCATTAAGCAGTGTTTAAAGCATTGCACTACTTTCCTAACCCAAAGTCCCAAAGTCCATATTCCTCCAAACAGTAACATGGTCAGGCCAATCACAGCAACACCCCAGTCCCTGGTACCAACTTCTGTTTTAGTTAGGGTTTCTATTGCTGTGAGGAGACATCATGACCACATTAACTCTTCTAAAGAAGAACATCTAATTGAGGCTGGCTTACCGTTCAGAGGTTTATCATCATGATGTGTGTTGTGCAGACAGACATGATGCTGGAGAAAGAGCTGAGAGGTCTACGTTTTGATTCACAGGCAGCAGGACATGAACTGTGTCACACTGCGCATGGCTTGAGCAAAGGAGTCCTCAGAGTCCACCCCCACCGTGGCATACTTCTTCCAACAAAGCCACAAGGCCTCCTAATGGTGCCACTCCCTATGGAGGCTATATTCTTTCAAACCACCACACCCACTGAGCTAGAGAAACGCGCATGGGGCTACCATATACTCCCCTGCTCAGAGGCAAGCTAGTGACTACCACTTGTGAGAAGAAGAGAAAATATCTGCAGCACAGTTTTCCATACTGGGCCTTGAGCTCACTTGCCTTCCAGTTAAGAGCAGCCCACCCATTTTCACCCCCACCCCTTGAGTAAAAGGGCTATGCGTTCTTTTAGGCTCCGTAGCATTCCAGATATTCAAGGAACTGACTGAAGATTTATAAAAAGACAAACAAAGATACACTGTTTCTATTGTTAGTTCGCCAAATAATTGTTTTAATAGTACCCCAGAACAATTGTGTTTTCTTAAGGCACTTTTGTAGAATGATGTCTTCCAGTTGTAACAGCCTTTGCTATCTTAGTTAGAGCAGTCCTGACATTCCCTCGTAGAAGAAGGCAGTAGTGATGGCCATTAGATCCTCATTTGAGGTTTCAGCTATTGCCCACTACACCCCAGAATCACCTCTTTTGTATGTGATCCTGTGTGAGCTGCAGGTACTCTGGGTGCCAGAAGGTGCTAAAATACATGGATCATTGAAGGCCAACTGAATGGAGGAAGTTGCCCACGCTGAGGTTAGGCTTTCTGAGAATGCCCTATGGAATAGAGTCACTAAGTGCCCAGACGCAGGGATGAGAGGTGGAAAGGCATTGGTTGCAGGACTGAAGCTCTGGATATGATCACATTCTGGAAACTCTCTGCATGAGCGGTAAAATTGTTTCTTTAATGCAAATTGGGTCAGGGTTTTCTGTTGTTTGCAATAAAAATACCACAACAATATGTGTGGTGAAATCACAGCACTTGCCGTTTCATTTCTACAACAGGGGTAGATGCAGCATTAGACAATGTTGACCATCAGCATAGCACAAGGGGTTTGTTAAAAGGAAATCAGCTGGTTCCTCCAGTGTAGCCTTCCTTCTCTTCTGTTCGCTCAACTGCTGAAGGACATACTTGGGTAAATCCTAGCTGCTGAAGTTAAGTGCCCTGGAGCCTCTGTTTTTACAGGAGAGTGCATTGAGCCCCACATTTTCAAGCAGAAGATTCTGAGAGTGTAACCCAGATTTTCCTGCCTTTCAGTGTAGTAACATCATGACCTTTTAAATATCCACTGTGATCTATGCTTACCAATCAAAGACAGCAGGCAACCATCCTTCCCTACCTGCTGGGTGAAATGTGGGCCTGTGCAGTTGGATTCAAGCCACCTTTGAATCCCCTTGACTTTGGGCAGTATTGAGGATTGAGCCTCCAGTGTCAGGCCTGGGGAGCAAGCTGTCTACTGCTGAGTCCCAGCCACCACTTCTGGATCATTTTCATGTCTCTTATTACTGAGCAGATGTTTTCAAGTATCTATAGTTCAAAAACTCACCGAATTACTTTGTATCTGATTAAATCCCACTTTGCATACATGTAAGGTGTGTTATACTGTGGACATCTCCCTCTGACTATGCTGGTGAGCTGGACAGCTGTCTAGAAGTTAACCCACTGTGGTGATCCCCTAGAGTTAGAATTAGCCCCACAGAAGTTACTTTGTCTTTTCTGACCCCCTGTCAGCTGCAGGGCCCCAAATCCAACTTGCTAACAATGTCCACAGTGTCGCAAATTGCTTGAAATTCCTTTTTTGTCCCAGTTTCCCAAGCTTCGAGTGCAGAGGACTGTGCTCTGTCTCCTTCCCCTGGCAGGGGTGGGGGTGGGGGTGGGAGCAGCAGTCTCCCAACTTTGATAGTATCCTCTGGGCTGGCCTCCCTTGCTGCCTACATTGTTCAGGGACTTTGGATAGATGCTCCATAGCCCAAAGTCCAGGTAGCCTCGACTAGGCTGGTGGCGCGGAATGCAACAGATGCTGTGAGACCAGGGGTCTCATGTGGATTTAGTGGGCAGTTATTAGTATGGCTCCGAAGACTTCCTGATGGCTTGCCTACCAAAATGTGTCTATGCATGGATTTATTAAAGAGACCCTGGCCCTATGTCACTTAGGATCTTATCTCCACTCAGTAGAGTACGTAGCCCTCAGCACCCATCCTTATCAAGGATGCCATTCAAGACCTGAAGAAATAATCATTACAGTACCCTAGAAAAACAAGGTTACAGTCTGAATGCCATTAAGGCCAGTGACAAAGCTTATCCAAGAGTACTTGGATTAAAAAAAATTACAGTGTCAATTTGTAATGTCCTTCTTAGCATGAATGCCATGATTCCTAAATTACATGAGATCATTTCCAGGCAGAGACACATTCTTTTTTTTAATTTTAGTATTCAAATTTCTTGTTACAGTTGTTAGTCAATAGTTAGTTAGCCAGGCATGGTATCTTATACTGTAATTCCAGCATCCCAGAGACTGAGGCAGGAGGATTGCAGTGAGTTCAAGGTCAGTGTCTCAAGCAAAGAATTAGCTTGATATTACAACATTTGTACAGAATAGTTAGATTTAAGGCATGTGCCTGGTTGGGAGGCTAGGAAGGGTGACTGAGCTCAGGATTCCAGGCCAGCCTGAGTACACAGTGAGATCCTGTGAGAGATGACAGCAGCTGGCGCTACTCTTCGATTTCATGGATGAAAATGAGATATGGAGTTAAATGATCTCGTAAAGAGTGATACAAGCAACGGTGAAACTAGCGTGCATGGCGAGTTTAATTACTGCATGTTCGTGTGATAATTTCTATTACACTCACTATAATGTTGGATGTTATATTCGGGGCAATGTTTAATCTCGGTATGAATGGCCTTGCTCTTTAAAAGCCATGCAGCAGGGAAGTTTCTTCTGTTTGAAGTGAATAAACTCTAAGGCAGGGAACATAGTCCATCTGGCATTAAAATCATCTTAGTTGTAACAATATTTTTGAAGTGCTAAAGTAAAGGAGATAGCATTTTTTAAAACCCATAAACCGATTCCTTTTTTTTGTGTCTAAATGGTGCACGCAGACGCCACCAGCTCACCAGTTGAAGTGAGACTCTGCAACTCTGATTAAATTATCACCTTTGGCATTTTGCTGACATTTGCTTACATAAAAACCACAGCTTTTCTGTTTGACTGGCATGGAAGTATAGTCGTCAGGGCGCTAAGAGAACACACCTTAGCAGCTTACTTCCTAATACTTTCAAATATTTAGCCATGTGGCACAGGGACCCTTGTGTCTCCTGGGCTCTCTTAGTGGTGGGCCCCAGCAAGTGGTCCAGGTGCTGGAAGCCACGCCCCCACCGCCCACCTGCTCGGGGATTGGCTGCCTTGGGCCTAGTGGGCGGCCCGGGTCGGGACGAAGTTGGGGGTGACGGGCGCTGGACTCCCAAGGGTTCTGACTCTTACAGCTCCAGCCAAAGCCATCTGGGTGCCCTGCCGCGCTCTGTCGCAGCGGACCAGGAGTTTTCTGACTCCGAGCCAGGCTCCCCGGCCCTCCCAGTGCGTCCCGGGTTCATCCTATCCCCGGCAGGATTGGGCCTTGGGGCCTCGCGTGGGTGTCAGCAGCCTGGGCACTAGCCCGGGGGCCGCTGGGGCCGGTTCCGGGGCCTGGAGGGGCTGCAGGAAGCGGAGGCGGCTCGGGAGCGGCTGGATCGAAGCGGGCGCAGACACCCGAAACGGCTGGGGTGGCCGCGAGCCTGCTGCTGAGTAATCCTGGGCGGCGGGTGGGGGCGGCCCGGCGCCCACGTTCCCCGCGCCGCAGCCGGGCGGCGGCTCCGCCTCCGCGTCCCTCCCCGCCCCCTGCCGGCTGCTGTGCTCGGCTCCTGGCAGGTCGGAGCGGGGCTCGGGGAGCGCGGGCCGCTGCAGCCGCCTCCCGCACCTCGCCTCGGCCCGCGCGGAGCCTCGTGCGCCCATGGCCGGCTCGGAGCAGCAGCGGCCGCGGCGGAGGGACGAAGGCGAACCGGCCGCGGCGGCCGCGGCGGCGCCCCTGCAGGACGCGGAGCTGGCCCTGGCTGGCATCAACATGCTGCTCAACAACGGCTTCAGGGAGTCGGATCAGCTTTTCAAACAATACAGGTGACACCGCTCTCCCGACTCACTGCCCTGGCTGCGCGCACCGGGTGGTCACCTCGCGACCTGAGGCTGCTCTCTTCCCTGCCCCCCTTCGCCTCCCAGGGCTTTATCTGCAGCCTTTGCCCTGCGCCTCCTCCCCACCCCATCCCCCGCTGCGTTGTCCCTTTTCTCCCCAACACCGCAGTCCCTGCTCACTTTCTGCCCTCCTAGGAGTGCCCAGTGTTTCTCAGCTGCTTTCAAGCTGTCGCCTGGTCCCCCACCGCACATTGGCTTAGGAGACTGATGCATCCGAGGCAGCAAGGAGCCTGGCTCTTGCAGGGTTGAGACTCTGGCTCGCGTGCTGCCTGGGCAGCCTTTGTGACCCGAGCACAGCCTGCTGCACCCTTGCTGGGTCCTTGTACGGCGCTCTGCTTTGTATTCTTGGGCATTCCCAGTGCTTTTGTTATTAAAAACAGTGTCGTGTCGCTGTGCAGGAACTTACAAATTTCAGCCCAAACTCTGATCTGTCTCTGCCTATCCTTCCAAAACCTCAGCCTTCGAAATGAGTTACTGATGTCTTTCAAGAGAGGGGATTTATTAAGAATTTCTCTAGTAAGAAGAAAGAGGGAATACGGAAGAATGGAAAGGAAAACACGTGTGTTCGTTAAATTTTGTTTGTCTTTGAAAAATTTGCTGTTGTGGAAGGAACCTTAGTTTCATTGGGAACCTAAAACATTCAGGTGTTCTGCTTCAGGAAGCCAGCTGGTTTACCCAGTGAATGTGGCCAAGCAATCGGATGCCTAGCAGCCGAGGAACATGTTTAAGGGCGTCTGCCTCATAGTTTCTTGAAGCCTGTAGTTTAGGTTGAAATTAGCGAATCGCAGCGTAGTTGTGATGGAGAATTGAGCAAATGAGAAATGCTTAGACTTCAAAGAATGGCGGTTTCCACCAAGCCCAGCGACTGCTCTCAAAACAGCATAGCAGTTATCTTGCAGCTAGGAACTTTTCACTAAACCCGGTTTACTTTGTTGTTTTGGGTTTGAGACAGTCTATGATTTGTAGCTCAGGCTAGCCTTGTTCCTCCTGTTTCAGCCTCTCCAGTGCTAGGGATTACAGGCTTGCATCTCATGCCTTTCTGGCTCTACTGAAGGGTTACTTTTTTTGTTTGTTTGTTTTGTTTTGTTTTACGAGACAGGGTTTCTCTGTATTGTTTTGGAGGCTGTCGGTCCAGCCTGGCCTCGAACTCACAGAGATCCGCCTGCCTCTGTCTCCCGAGTGCTGGGATTAAAGGCGTGCGCCACCACCGCCCGGGTGAAGGGTTACTTTTAAGTCAGCTCCTTCTCACCCAGGTGGGTCTGAAAATGAAAACATTTTAACTTTCTTCGAATGCCTTATTTAACACAGAAACACATACTTTCTCACACACACACACACTCTCTCTCTCTCACACACACACACACACTGTCTCTCACACACTGACACACACACATACTCATATACACACAAGTTTGATTTGAGCTGAGTTTCAGCAAAGGCTTTGATGGAGGATTTTTTGTTTTGTTTTTGTTTTTTGTTTTTTTGAGACGGTTTCTCTGTGTAGTTTTGGAGCCTGTCCTGGCACTAGCTCTGTAGACCAGGCTGGTCTCAAACTCACAGAGATATACCTGCCTCTGCCTCCCAAGCACTGGGACTAAAGGTGTCATCACCACTGCCCTGCTTTTGATGGAGGATTTTTAAAAGTTATTAGTTCTGCATTATCAATTGCTTGTAGGTTTGTTTGAATTTAAAAACAAATTTTTTTTGAAACAGAGTTTCACTATGTATGTAGCCTGGAATTCACTATATAGTCCAAGCAGTAATGTTACTGTCACACTGAAAGTAGGAACCTCTTTATTTATCCCATTGGCTGTCATCTTGTGGGCCATGACCCCTTTGACAAGCCTCTATCTCCAAAAATATTTACAATACTATGTAGCAAAATTGCAATTATAAAGTAGCATCAAAAATAGGTTTATGATTGGGGGTCACCACAACATGAGGAACTATGTTAAAGGGTGTCAGCTTTAGGAAGTGTGAGAACCACTGACCAGTTTCGTGGGATGTCAGCAGAGGTCTGGGGCTCTGCTAACAGCAGAGAGATGCATCTTGAATGGAATTTTCTATATTGAAGGAGACCAGGAAATGTATAGCTGTGTCCTGTGTTTTCCAGTGGGAACTGGGAATAAGGAAGAAAAAACAAAAACATTGTGATACCTGTATTTTTTGCCAAGCCCAAGCCCAAGCCGCACTCCCTCATTGTCAGTGCTAGTGTGGCAGGCAGTGAGGGCCTGAGACTCTTGGCATTGACTGGGTCTGTCACCATGGTTCAAATCGAGACTTGGGTTTCACCATTCTTTCTCCATTGGTAAATTTGTGAGATGTTCGCAGTCTTCCCTGGACCTTAATTCCCAGTACTGGGATGGAGGGAGAGAAGCAGAATGACGGACAGCATTATCCTATCGGCTTTCCCTCGCTCCATCTGTGGTGTAGGGATGCGGAAAGACCTCGTGTTCCTCCCACCTCCAGCACATGCTGCTTCTCAGCCATGAGCTGCGGAGCATGGCTGAATGGAAGGATGTTCAGAGACTGGCATCAGTGGCTCGGGCTCCAGTATAGCTCTGCCCTGCTGTGGTTGCTTTATTATTAAAATGAAGGTAGTGATAGCGGTACCCATAGCACAGTGTGACTGAAGGTTAAACATAACAGGAAGAGAGCTGGGGACAGGGTGTAGCTCACTGGTTGGGTTCTTGCCTACTGTGCTAGAACTCTTGGATCCAATTCCTAAGCTTCCACACCACTTGAACTGGGCGTGGTGGTGCATGCCTAGAATCCCAGCACTCTGGAATAAAGGCTGAGCATCACGATGGGAAGTTTGAGGTTACCTAGAGAACAGGAGATTATCCTGGGATACAGGAGACAGACAAAAACAAGAATCTGGGGAGCCTGACACCATGTGTGCCTGCAGTTACAGCTAGGTCCTCGTATGTCATGTGTGCCTGCAGTTACAGCTAGTTACCTCGTACTCCATATGTGCCTGCAGCTACAGCTAGTTACCCCGTACGCCATTTGTGCATGCAGTTAGTTACAGCTAGTTACCTCATACGCCATGTGTGTGTGCCTGCAGCTACAGCTAGTTACCTCATACTCCATGTGTGCATGCAGTTACAGCCAGTTACCTCATATGTCATGTGTACATGCAGGTACAGCTAGTTACCTCGTACGCTGTGTGTATGTACATGCAGTTACAGCTAGGTCCTCGTATGCCATGTGTGCATACAGTTACAGCTAGTTACCTCATACGTCATGTGTACATGCAGGTACAGCTAGTTACCTCATACGTCATGTGTACATGCAGGTGCAGCTAGTTACCCCATATGCCATGTGTGCCTGCAGTTACAGCTAGTTACCTCATACGTCATGTGTACATGCAGGTACAGCTAGTTACCCCATATGCCATGTGTGCATGCAGTGAACGCATACACTGCCACCACTATTTCAGCACAAGGCAGAACGCCCCGCGTTCTGAGGCAGCTTGACAGTAACTAGTTCTTCTCTGCGACGCTCACTTCATGTACCACATTTGACAGTCATATGATGCTTGAGGGAACTTTTCTCTTCATTCCAGCAGTGAATGGCCTGCTGGAAACTCAGCATTGACTTTGTGACCAGTGTTTGAGTGTCACTTCTAGCTTAGCTTAGCCATAGGAACCAGATTCCTAGCTGCCATTTTAATCTAAGTTGTTCTATTACCAATCAAGACTCAGGAGTCAGATAACGGGGTGGACACCTAATAGATCAACAAGGTGGTAGAGGAGCAGCCAACTGACTTTCCCTTTTCCCAGAGACACAGCAAGCATCTCTCTACACACCCCAGACCAAAAAGGACAGTGGCTCTCTAAGTCCCTCCCTACTACTTCCTGTGCCCCTCTCCATCTAGCCCCCCGGGTCCTCCATCCTCCCTATGGATAGCTCTTGTCAACTAGTCGCTGACTCCATCCCCTGATCCAAGGTTAATTTTATTACCGCAGTCTTGGAGCTTCACAGAGCTATCAAAGATCCCCGCAGCACCAGCTGTTTCCTTTTTATTGGCTTCTAACAGTGACCTACTCCCCTCTCCTTCGGATGAACAAAGAACCACTGTCTATGTAGCATTAAAGTAATTTTTGTTTGTTTGTTTTAAGAAGGTCATTTTCCCATGCCCCATTGAGGAGCTGAGTAGTTTCATCAATAGGTAGCAATGGTCACTTGTAGAAACTGCTTACAGTGAAAGCTGTTCTGGATGGAACAGCACAAATGTTCTTCCACGAGGATTAGAATTATCTGCACAGTAGACACCTTCCTCTGAGATGCCAACACTGCTCACTGCTGCACCTACTGCAGATGGCAGTGCCTGTGCAGTGACAAGCTGCCTGTGATTAATTGGTGCTCAGCCACTGCCAGGCACCAGGACAGGTTTGTGCTATGGTGTGAATGTGGGTTGTGTCTCTCTGGTCTATTGAAGTTAAAGGCCTGACTATGGGAGGAGATGGACCCTTTGGGAAGTGCTAAACTCTGGGCTCTATTGGAAGGGGGGACCTTTGGGAGATGACTAAACTCTGGGCTCTATTGGAAGGGGAGACCTTTGAGAGATGACTAAAGCCTGGGCTCTATTGGAAGGGGGGACCTTTGGGAGGTGGCTAAAGCCTGGGCTCTATTGGAAGGAGGAACCTTTGAGAGGTAACTAAAGCCTGGGCTCTATTGGAAGGGGAGACCTTTGGGAGATGACTAAACCCTGGACTCTATTGGAAGGGGGACCTTTGGGAGGTGGCTAAAGCCTGGGCTCTTTTGGAAGGGGGTATCTTTAGGAGGTGGGACCTAGTCGGAGGTTCTTAGGTCACTGATAGTTCTTAGACATCTGTCACAAAAGGAGTAAGCCTGGCCCTACCTGCACCCCTTCTCTCTCCCCATCACGTGATTCTTTGCTCCTGTGTAAGCAGCCCTCAGGGACCACTGGCTGCCCCCTTACATGTGTGAACTGATCATGTTCTGTGACCCTCCATACCATGGAGCTTCAGAAGAATCTCTGTGTAAGTGCTCCGTGTGTGTCAGGCATTTTGTTATAGTAAGGACTGCTGCTAACCCCTCAGGACTGTTTCTCTTTGTGCCCAAGGCCATGCTTGCAAGTTCATGATGCTCCTGTCCCCAGAGCTCAGTGCAATGGTCACGTGACCCACACTCAAACCTTGGGGCTGGTGATGAGACAAACTTGGTGAGGTGCAGGAGCGTCTCAGCCTTGGCTGCACCTGGACCTCAGCAGGTCGCACTCACAGGTCAGCGTAGTGTGCAGGAGCAGACGTGAACAGTGCTGAGCCAACGAGAGGACATTCTGCAGAGGAAATGCTGCCCGAGTTCATGCGGAGTGCCGCTGGTGAAGAGAGGAGCTGGGGGGGGGGGCATGAAAAGAAGGATGTGAGAGGCGGTGTGGTTTAAGCTGGGCTGGGAGAGGAGTTGGTGGGAACCAAGTAGGGCAGACACAGCCGTCGAAGCTGCCGTGTGCTGAGTAGCAGCTGATGTTAAGTGGATGCCTTTTCTGCTTTTCTCTCCTCTGGGTGGTGCGCGTTGCCTGGGGATTGGTGCTTTTCCTTAGGGTTGTTTTGCTGTTAGGTGTCAACTCCCTGTTCCCTTCTTCTGTCCTGATGTCACATGGTCAATTTTCAGTCAGAGGGCTGGTAGGGGAAGAGGGCAGACAGGAAGCCCCGAGGATGACCAGAGACATGTGGAGCTCCAGTGAACTTTGTAGTTCCTTTCCCATAAAATTTAGCCTTTTTCCTTCCCAATGGCTGCCATTACATCCCCTGCTTTCTCTCTCGTCATCCTTTTTTGGGGGGGGAGGGCAGAGTTTCATGGAGCCCAGGCTAGCTTCAAACTTGCTATGTAACAGAGAATGAAACTGAACTTTTATATATCACTCTGGCTCCTGAGTGGTGAGGTGACAGGCATGCCCCCCACCATGTCCACTTTATGTGGTACTGGGAGTCAATTCAGGGTCACCTGCATGCTAGGCACATGTCCTACCAGCTGAGCTACACCCGCCCATCTCTCGACATCTTTTCTGACATCTGAGGTCTCACTCTGGCAGCGTTGCTACCAGTTTCTGGCCGTGGATGTTACTGAGAGAATAAGCATATTAAAAAATATGCTGAGAATGCATAGAATTCTGTGTTCAATCCCAAGCCTGACAAATAAAGGGTGTATTGGCCATTAAACATCCACCCATGATAAATGTGCACAAATAACATGTATGTTGACCTTTGAACATGCACCAATGATAAATATGCACAAACAAGTAAGGATTTGATAGAGGAAAAAAAAGTAGGTAAAATTATGAATTTTGTTTTTCTTTTCCATTTCAAATTTTAAAATGCCAAAAAGTATTAAGAGCAAAAGAAAGAAAAATTTGTGGTAAATAATGTAGTGTGTGCGCGCCAATGTGTGTAATGCGTGTACAGATCCTAAACTGCTCAGCACAGTCATGTAACGTGTTATGGAGTCATGTTCTGATGTCTGCCTTTTGAGGACATGCTGACTGTGGAACTAGAACTGTTGTTGCAGAGATGGTTTGGTATCATTCAGGGCACTGGAAGGTATGACTACCAGCCAATTCCTGCCTGCTGTCTCTATGCAAATAAAGTTTTATTGGGACACAGCCACACTCATTTGATCACCTCTGGCCTGTATCTGTGTGTGCGTCACAGTTTCAGCAATAGGTAGCTATGACAGAGACCGGAAAGCTAGCCCAGGTCCAAACAATGGACATCCTTGGGAAATTTCAAGGTGAGGATGTCAGGCTGGAGGGCCCAAGCTTCTTCCCAACTCCACACCATGTCACATCCCTGAAAGGCAGAAGCTGAGATGATGTCATGGGTGCCCAGGGGTAGTAGGGTAGCTCAGCTTTGCTGTTGGAGTCTGTGGATAAATCCGTGGATGCAGAAATTCAAGAAAAATTGAGAACTGAGAGTAAAAATGGTTTGAGGGAACTGGTAGAAAGGCTGGTGACTTCATCTGTTGATTATCCTGACCCCTCCCTCAGTGGCGTGACTGCCAAAAGGCTGGTCTTGAGTTCTTTCTACCTGTTGCAATTCAGGGAGAGGCCCGATTAAATATTCCTTCCATTTAGCTGAAGTGGGATTCTTTTAAAAATTGCAGTTGCCCATAGAATAATGGTACAGAATAGAGGAAGTGAGCAGCACCCCTTCAAAACCACCCCCACCTCCACAAAACCTTAGGTTGTGGCATGTGTGCATTCGCACATATGTGTGTGTACACACACATGCACATTTGTGCAGGATCAACGCTAAGAGTGCGCCTCCAGAAAGTCTGTGTGTGCTGAGTCACTGATAGTGACTTCAATTAGATGACAGTTTTCCTCTAAGCCGTGGAGAAAAACTGTGTGAGGCTAAGAAAACAAGAGAGAAATAATATTGGACCATGGAGGGTCTTCTATTCTGTTTTTAAGGTCCATTTTACTTTTTAATTGTATGTATGTGAGAGTGCATATATGCACATGTGAATGCAGGTACCCAGCCAGCAGAGGGCATCAGATACTCTAGAACTGGGGTTGTAGGCCGTTATGTGCTGCCTTACAGGGTGCTTGGAACTGAACTTGGGTCTTCAGCACAAACAGTACTTAACTGCCGAACCATCTCTCCATCTTTTCTAGTTACACAGAAACCACTTGTAGATCTTACGTGTTTCTACCTTTCACAGGCTGCTTGAGGTTTACATACCTATCATTTTCTTACCCGATCTTTACTTAACAACAGCAGTGAGATGTTGAAGGGGTTAATGCACAGGCCTCAAGGAAAAGAAAGCCCTGGAGAAACACAGGAAGCTGATGGCTGTGTGGGCCACATGAATTTACCTCGGTTTCAAAACTCCATCTAGCACTAGCTCACTCTGAGAGGGGGTAGGCAGGGGTGGGGAGGAACTGGTCTCTGCCTCACGCTGTTCACTGTGGTTTCACTTTTCGTAGTTTCTGGTTACTTACAGTCAACCACAGTTTGAAACTCTTACATGGAATGTTCTAGAAATAAACAACCCATACATTTTTATTTTATTTCATTTTAGTTTTTTGAAACAGCGTCTCACTGTAGTCCAGGCTGGCTTCAAACTCCTGCCACAGCCTCTAAGTCCTGGGATTATGGGTGTGTGTCACCACATCTGGCCAACTCACGAATTTATAATAATTTATTATAATACCTTGTTATTAGTTGTTTTATTTCATTGTTAACCTCTTACTGTGTGCAATTTACAAACCAAACTCCATCATCCCTGTAATGTGTGAAGAAGGAGAAATGGCATCCGGAAGTTTGAGTACTGTCCATGCTTCAGACATCCACTGTGAATCTTGAACTGTGTCTCTCGAAGATGAGAGGGGGCTACGGTACCTCTTTCAGCACTTACTGTATTCCTGGAACCTGAATTCACGAATATGGTACCCGTTTCAAGTCAACATTGAATCAGCCTCTGTGAAATGCTTTGTGAGCAGGAGGAATGAAGGCATAGTTTGCAGAGTCATCCGTAAAGCTGCTGGGTGAGGAGCGTCAGCCGTGACCCCCTGACAGCAGTGTGCAGACTGAGAAGACCTTGTCTCCTTTCGTCAGATTGGTTGGCATTTTGCCAACGTTCCTCCCCTCTAAGGTTTCTGTCTCCATCTCTTCTCTTTCGTCGAAGAGTTTCCAGATACACAGTGCTCACAGGTACGCGTACAAGAAAGACCCTTCCGAGACGTTCCCAGACCATTGGGATGCCAGGGTGCATCCCCAGAGCCCCTGTGTGTACCGACATGCTCTTCCTTCCCAGGGCCCTAGCTAACTCATGCCTTTTCTCACATCTTCAGAGACACATCAGCCCTTGCTGGCTCTT
The DNA here is from genome assembly GCF_017639785.1 of Mesocricetus auratus. Lineage (NCBI taxonomy): Eukaryota > Metazoa > Chordata > Mammalia > Rodentia > Cricetidae > Mesocricetus > Mesocricetus auratus. The sequence goes on from NW_024429198.1 coordinate 43,794,909, forward strand.
GTCCCAAGCTGCAGCACCAGTAAAACCACTAACTGAGGGGCTCCCACCCTACCCCAGTACACATCAGAAACCAGGTAGCTGCTGGCTGCTGCTCGCTGAGTCCCGGGCCGCATGCCCGGTTCTTTGGGGATTTTACTCTTCACATAACCATGCTCTCAGTGGAGAATGCGTCAGGTATTTCCCTTGAACAGACTAAAGGAGAAGCATAGTGACACTGCGTGAACTGCTAAGGTCACGTAGCACTAAGTGTTCTGGGGCACGTCTGGTCCCAGAGTCTGCGAGTGACTACTAGACATGACCTCTGCTTTTCCTATACAAGTTTCAGAAGAGAATGCACTCAACCCCATTGTGCAGGGTGAGTTCTCTAGGCAGCATGTGAACCTCTCTCTGCTACCCAGAAACTCCTCACCAAACCACCTGGCTGGTGTGAGATGCCCTGTGTCTCTTTACCACTCCCTAGAGTAGTCGGCATTGTCCAGCCTATTGTGGACTTTCTCGTGCCCCTTTGGCTTCCATCCTTACCTTTATATATCTAAACACATGTGCGAGCCTGTGTGTGTCTGTGTATGTCAAAGGTTGGAGGTATTTATCTGCGGGAGTTGGTTCTCTCATTTCATTTTGTGGGTCCCTGGGATTGAACTCAGGACGTCAGGCTTGGCAGCAAGCCCCTCCAACCTATGGAACCATCTCTCTGGCCCTGTCCTCAATCCTTCACCGTGTTGCATTCCCATCCTCGTCTCCTGTCTGTAGGGAGGGCTTCGGTTGGAGAGGCTTCCTGTGCACACAGGTCCTGCCTGAGGTTAAGAGTTCTCATTCCCCTGGCAAGCCTCTTCCTGGCCCTCCCTAAGGACTCTATAAACATCTTACGTCTCGGTTGGTCTGTTATGCTTAGTAACTTTTTTTTTTTTTTTACTAGACAGGGTTTCTCTGTATTGTTTTGGAGGCTGTCCTGGAAATAGCTCTGTAGACCAGGCTAGTCTTGAACTCACAGAGATCCGCCTGCCTCTGCTTCCCGAGTGCTGGGATTAAAGGCATGTGCCACCACTGCCCGGCCTAGTAGCTTCTTATAAAGACTCCGTGCAGGTGGCATAACATCTGAGCTGGGGAAAGGAGAGGTGGGATTATGTCTATGTCTTCCATTACAGATGGAGGCTGGGAGCCTCACAACAGCCAGATCGCTCATTCATTCCAGTAACACTGTGCTTGGGACGTGCTGAGAAGCACAGGCATGGGCTGGAGAGATGGCTCTGCCATTAGAGGCTAGGATCACAACCAAAAATACAAGAAACACAGACATTAAGATAGAGAAGACAACAGCCTCACTCAAAAGTTGCCAGAGATCAGTGGATGCACGTTTTTATCTTTTGAATACATGAGTAAATCCTGGAAAACAGCCACAGCCAGAGGAGGTCATCGAGGTAGCACAAACCAGCCCAATGCCACAAAGTTGTCCTCAGACCTCTACAAACACCATGGTGTACATGTGTGTGCTCTCTCTCTCTCTCTCTCTCTCTCACACACACACACACACACACACACACACACACACACACTAAAATTTAAGTAAATAAAAGCAGGCTCCCTTTACTGGCCAAGGCACAGTGTCTTAGGTGCCCCGGGCCCCCCATTCCTGACATGCCATTAGCATGCCTCCTGACCCAATTTGAAGTACTGCAGACAACCCTAAAATTTTTATTTTTACCTCCTATAAACAGGGAGTGTAACTACTGTCTAGAATCTTCCATCAATTCTTTCCTCTTGGTGCAGCCCAGCCTGCCCTGGGCTGAGCAGGGTTGGAGAGCCACCATGGACACACAGTACCAGCGAGGGTCTCTCTCCCAGTTTCTTAGGAGCTGTGAGTGTCACCTGCATCTGGCCCAGGGGGTGGGATGCTGGGGACAAGAGCTCTTTGAGTGGCCGGGCTGTGACAAGGCCAGCCTCGCTGGGGAGCTTTCTGGAGCCGTGACTCTTGATGGCGTCACAGCCGTGCCCTCTTTGGATGGCAGGCAGTTTGTGGTTCCCCCTTTATGGTCTGAAGATGAGATTGGGTGCAGGTGAGCTGTCCCATAGTATAAAAAACAAATTCATAATTCAAATCACATGCACTCAGCCTGCTGTCACCAGGAGAATATGCAGTAGACACTGTAGCTGTAAGTAGTGAACAAATCTAGATGTAACAGAAGACGGTAGAGAGTGAAAGGACTGTGTGCTTTAACAGAAAGGAAGTTGCAGCGCATCACCTGCGTTAAGAGAAAAGGGCTGTGACCCTAACAGGAGAATCCTGGCCGGGCCAGGCTGCCTTTGTCCGGGAAGTGTCAAAATAATTAAGTTCCCGTTTAAGAACATGGGATATACACTGGCCCAGTGTCTTGGCAAACAGTTTGTTTCTTGAGATCCCACTTTCAGTCAAGACTATGGAAGCCTTTACTAGGCATTCAGGGTTAGATGGTGAATTGCAAAGGGTTTGCAGAGGAGTTGGGCAGCGTCAGTCTCCAAGTAAAGTTAAAAATTAAGAACCAGGGGCTAGAGAGATGGCTCAATGGTTAGGAGTGCATCAGTTCCCAGAACCCATATCCAGTGACTCAGAGCCACCCATAACTCCATCTCCAGGGTCCCAACACCGGTCTAGCCTGGATACCTGCATTCACGTGGGTGCTCCCACACGCAGACACATGCGCATGTACACATGATTTTAAAAAAATTTTTAAAGTCTTGTTAAAAACAACTAATTCCCAAATTTCTTTTTAACAACAAACTGATGTAAACACTTAAGAGCTTGACATAAAATCAAGCAAATTGAATAATTGCACTAGTTGCTATCCAGTATTTCATGATTTCAGTAATTTATGGGATGTTGATACATCGAAAGGGGATTATAATATACTGTCTAAATTCTAGCATGTGATACAAGTAAGTGTAGGTTAGTGGTGCTGTGATGTGGCCATCCAAAACCACAAGCTGGGAACACAGTTTTCCAATTTCAGGGTCAAACCTTGACAAAGCGTATCTTTGAATGTTGCACCGAATACAGCTGCTTTATTGCATCCATAGTTTCTACAGCCAAGAGCTGAGCCAAACAGGGATTGAAAATACCTGAAAGAAAGAATTACAGAAATATCTAAAAAATAAAATTTGAATTTGTTATGCATCAGGTACTGTGCTGAGAAACAAACGTGTTGGCTTGCTATTAGACATTTCTAGGATTATAGGTGGTCTAGATGATGCAGAGGTATGGAGGATGCTCATGGGTTAGCTGTAGATGCTGAGTGCTTGGAGTGTGAGGGCCTGGAGCTAGTCTCCCTGGGTACCGGGACGTCCTAACTATTGCTATGTAAGTAGAGGTAAACTGAAGCAGTTTTGTATCTTCACAGTTTTCGGAGACGCTAAAGTGACAGTTTGGGACAGAGTGCCAAGAGCTCACACCCTGCACTATGGCTTGCATCCTGGGTCCTGTCACACTGAGTTTCTGAAATGCCCTCCAGAGAAACACTGGGACAGGGAGGTTCAGAATGGGCCTTTTCATCTGCGAATCCATCTGGCTTTTGGTCTTCCCACTAGAGCCTGCAGCAGGGGTGGGGGTGGGCTGTGGAGGAGGGGAGGGAGTCTGCCCAAGCTGAAGCTGAGGCCCTGTGAGCTGGTGGAGGGTGCAGCTCCTCCTTTGTGTCTGTGGCCACAGGTTCAAATTTCTGTGGTGGATGAGGAACCCCCAGGTTGAGTCTCACAGTTACTCATCTGAAGCACCAGTTTTTCCTAGTGACACACATGCTGCTTGTAGGTCCCAAGGAGTTTCTGGAAGCATTGTCACCCGCAGTTCTCCTTCCCATACTGTGTACATTCAGAGCCATCAGGGACCTTCCTTTTGTCTTACCCAATGCAGAACTGAGCTGTGGGGCCCGGGGCCTCTTCTCATTATTAAATACCAAGTCTTCTTAGCTTGGAACTGCAGGGTGCTGACTCATCTGTATCCTTCAGGAATCCAGTGAGCTTCTTAACTACATCTGTTATACAAATGAAAAACATGTTTTTAAATCTTGAACACCCACAACTCCAGAAAGGAGGGCACAGTTGTCTAAGGTTACATAGCCCGAAGGACCATTTCCTCATGGGAAATAGGACAGGATGCCTTGTGGTGACTCTGTGTCCTCCTTGTGTTTAGAAGCAACCAACAGGGCCCCCATATTACAGAGCACCTGCTGTCACTGCAATGCGACATTAGTCGCGTTGGCCCAGCCTGTTCTTGTGGGTGCCCTTGCTCATCAGATTCATCGCTGGGAGGAGCTCTTCTAGAAAAGTCTGTATCTGGGCCTGAGACTTCTCCCCCCAGTGAGTGACAACTTGCTGTTTGTCATCGGTCTGCCCTTTCCTGCCTCACCTCTGGGCCACATCCCCTGGGCTTCTCTTCACGTCAGTTACTCACCATAAGATAACCAGTTGTCAAGGACACTGAGATTCTCAGATTCTTATCCTTTGGTCTCACCATTAATAAAGCTGTTTAGTACAATTCCAACATGATTTGGGAGTACCACACGTACCATTTTGCATTCTTGAATTTGCTAAATGATAGAGGCTCCTTAAAAAGCAGTTGACCCTGTGGCCTCTTGAGGGTGGTTCCCAACAGGATGAGTCACCATGAAAGGCTTGAGTGACTTGTTTTCCATCCCTTGTTTTGAGCAGTGAATTGCAAAATCTCAAGTTATGCTTTGTCAGGGAAATCTCTGGAATGTAAAGACGAGCACTTGAGGCTCCCCTGTCCTACAGATGTCACTCTCCTGGTTCATCAGGCCCAGGCTGGTGGGGTAGGCTCCAGACTCCTGAGCTGTAGTGGAGACAGACCCACAGTATAGTTAGTGTCACATCAGTTTAATTGCTCAGAAAAGAGTGTCATTTACATCTACAATGACATCCACGATGCCATTCGCTTCAGCTGTCAACCACCTATGTGATCCAAATAGCTTTGTTGTTGTTGTTGTTGTTATTTCTATGTTGATGATTGGTGACACCCTCATTAGCTAGGATTTTGGAGATTACAGAGTGAGCTACACATCACCGCCTTGAAATAATGCAGAAGAGTAAAACGGGAAAACGAGAGAAGGGCGACCGCAGGAGCAGGCGTGGTGTCTCAAGCAGCTCAGCTGAAGTCGGGACTGCAGAGATGTCACCTTAGAGGTCTTCCTTGTTCTGTAAAAGTTACCACTGCTAAACCAGCAGAAAGGAGGCACAGTCACACAGTCCCTCTCACATCTTGGCCCTGGCCTGAGCCTTTGAGAGAATTTAGTGAAACTGGGGACTGTCCTCTGAATAGAAGAATTTTAAGTTTCAAAAACAACAAAAACTTATCACAGAGCTCTTAAGTTCTGGGAGATTATGGCTGGGAGGAATCTTCAGAATAATGAAGTAAACGCAAATGGAATTTCCATGACCCAGCTCTACTGAAATGCTCCCCAGGGAAAGTGTGGCTGTTTGCATGGGTGACACACAGCTCCACAGCGCAGACTTTATCTCAGGGAACTAATTTACTGAGGTTTGTCACGCAGTATGTAGCTTCACTTTGAACTGTGTGCACACATGCCTGAAATAGACAGGGAAAGGGGGGGAGGAAGAGAGGGAGGGAGGGAGAGAGGGAGGGAGGGATCTCCAAAAGGTCTGAGTTTTTTAAAGTGAATTAGTAATTGGATTGCTCACATCAATAGATGAATATTTCAAATTATAAAAGCATTATTACAAATTGTAGTTATTGCCACAAATAATAAAGGAAACATTTTGTATCTTAAAGATGAAAATACCTTGGTCAGTTTTGTTGCTTTTTAAAAATTTTATTTTTATTTTATTATTTTGTTCATATGGGTGTTTTATCTTCCTATATGAATGTGCACCACATGCATGCCCTGTGCCTGTGGAGGCCAACAGAAGGCATCAGATCCCCGAGTGCTGAAGTTATGGATAGTTGTGAGCTAACATGTGGGTGTTGTATATCCAACACAAGCCCTCTGGAAAAGCATCCTGTGCAGTTACCACTGAGCTATCTTCCCAGCAACAACTGCATTGCTTTTTGGAAAGTTCTGGTTGGGAGATAGGGCGGAAGGCCTGCAGTTGGTTGACAAATGTGCTTGGATGTCACCTTTGCAAGATACTTAGCAGTGCCACCTCCGTGCTTGTGGCACTGAGTGGAAATGACTGACATGCATGTCTGAGGGAGAGAAGAAACAAGAACCAGGACTAATGTATTTGGAACGCATTTGATACATGTTAATGACATTAGGGAAAATAAATATTGGCTATTTAATCTCTAGAACTGTTTTCAGAATGTAGCAGCAACTCTCACTGACCACCAGGATATAGCAATAATTGAACACAAATAAGCAAAACTTGAGAGGACCTGAAAGTTAGACAGGCTTGTAGGTTGTGACAGCGAAGAGGGTGAGTGGTTACTAAGTGCTCGCTGCTGGGCTGGGAAGATGGCATGATGGGTAAACCACTTGCAATCGCCACTTTGGAAATATGAAGTTGTCTTTAAAAATTAAAAATGCAGCAACCATATGACCATTGCTAGGCTGTACCTAAAGGCCTCTAAGTTCTACCACATAGATACTTGCCCGCCCACATTCATTTCAGCACTATCCATGACAGCCACGAACTGGGGCAGCCTAGATGTCGGTCAAGAAATAAATGGAGAGAGAAAAGATGCTGTTAATATACTCTGGAGTTTAATTCAGCCATAAAGAAAAATGAAACCGTGATACTTGCAGTAGAACAGACAGAAGCAGAAATCCTTATATATTAGTATAAGCCAAACTCAGAAATGCAACATGTTTCCCGTCATTCAAAGAATTTAGATTTTAATTCATATGTAAAATTTATATATAAATATATTTATATATCTTATACATTATATATACGTGCACATGTGGGATTTGTGACTTTTTTAGCATAATGACAAAAGTTCCCTTAGCATGTGAAAATCATGTTCTGTTTTAAACTTGAATAATATTCCCTTGTACACATACGTCACGTTTTATGGATTCTCCCCTGATGGATACTCAGTTGACTCTCACTACTGTCTTTTGTAAGATGTTCCTTCAAACACAGGTGTACAAAGGTCAGCTTCAGCCCTCACTGTAGTGGAATCACTAGATCATATCACGATTCTATGTTTAAGTTTTAGGAGAATCACAACTTTTAAAGAAAGTGTGGTGAAACACCTAAATACTCCAATTTTAAGAAATACACAGATTTCAAAAAAAAAAAACACTTGCAATCGTGCCATCGTGAAAACCTCAGTTTGATTCCTGGCAGCTGTGTGCGGTGCTCTGTGCTGTGCTGTAGTCCCAATGCTGGGAGGTCTAGAGACAGCAGTATTCCTGCCCTTCAGTGGCCATCCAGCCTGGCTTCGTGGGTCCCAGTACAAGGAAAGACTTTTCTGAAAAGAACGAGGAGGTTAGTGTCTGAGTTAACCTCTGGCCTTTACACCCGTTCGTTGAGAAGAATACCCTTTTCTTGCTGGTCGTGGTGGCGCACGCCTTTAGCCCAGCACTCAGGAGGCAGGCGGATCTCTGATTTCAAGACCAGCCTGGTTTAGACAGTGAGTTCCAGGACACCTCCCCACACCCACTCCCCCATTGCTAGATTTTTATTTTTGTCCCATCAGGTCCTGCCACTTCAGCCCCAAATGAACACATGGATGCTACATTTGTTACAAAAATTGTTGGCTAATGGCTAGGGCTTCTTACTGGCTATCTCTGTCTTAATTATTAACCCATTTCTATAAATCTATGTATTTCCACATGGTCTTGGCTTACTGGAGAATGCCTATTCCTTTGGCATCTACATGGTGTCCTCCCCACGGCCTCTCTTTCCCAGAATTCTCCTCGTCTCTTAGTCCCACCTATCTTCCTGCCTCTATTGGCCAAACAGCGTTTTATTCATCAACCAATAAGAAAAACATACATACAGAAGGACATCCACCATCACATGCCTGCATCCATTTCCCCCTTGATTGATTCTGGATGGGATGTAACCGTTGTGTCAAGTTTCTGATGCCTTTGATTTCCCTACAGTGATGACATGTAATATAGAATTATGAGCAAATAAATTTCTTTTCCTGTGGCTTTGTCAGGGTGTTTTGTCCCAGTAACAACAAAGGAAACCGGGACATGTGTGAGGTAAGACTGTTGTCTCTAACACAGTAACCACAGACTGTTGACTGTCCCTGTGATCCACAGCCCTGACTCTGCTTACTGTGTCCTCTGGGCTTTGCCTAATGTCCAGTCACTGCTGGTAATTAGTAATTTACATGTGTTTTAAACAGGGATCCTATCCTGTGTACCACACAGTCCCAGGCTTGTGGATTTATGGATTCTTTCTGTATTAGGAAAACCTCCTGGTGGTCAGTGAGTGATGTTTAGGCATGTCAGCTAAAATGTTTAATTATGTAATTAGGTAAAAGTACAAATTGATATTTCCAAATTGCTTTAATCCTTACATATATTAGGCACTCTGCATACTGTTTATTTGGGCATTTTAATACTTCGTTATTAACAATTTATAACTTGGACACTGGACTCAATGAGCTATGAACTCATGAAACTCCTAACAAATATAAAGTGGTATCTAAGTTCTAGTATAGTTGGCCCCAAGGCTGCTCTTGTCAACTGGGAAAGCACGAAGGGATTGGGTGGTTTTATTTGGTGTAGGTAGATACGATGATTAGGTCAAGAAGGAGACTTTTAGTTCTTTTTTCTCTTCAGGCGGCTTTTGTTTTGTTTTTGGTTTTGTTTTTCGAGACGGGGTTTTTCTGCGTAGCTTTGGAGCCTATCTTGGCACTCGCTCTGTAGACCAGGCTGGCCTTGGACTCACAGAGATCCGCCTGCCTCTGCCTCCCGAGTGCTGGGATTAAAGGTGTGCGCCACCACTGCCCAGCAGCTTTTTTTTTTTTTTTTAGAGAATTCCTGTATGTAGGTCATTAGCCCTGGATCGATGTGGTTTCAGCAATAAAAACAAACAAAAAACCCAGCACCTCTGTTTAATGTAACTGTGTCCCTGGAATAGTTACATAAACATCTGGGAGGGGGCAGCATTTATCCCATACAATTCAAAACCTGGGCGCTGGTGACTCAGCAGGGAGAGTGCCCGCTGTCGCTGGCTGCAGAGGACCCACGTGGGGTTCTCAGCTCCCACTTAAAGCACACAGCAGCCTGTGACTCCAGCTTCAGGGCTCTGCCTTCTTGGGCACTTTACTCACGGGGACATTGACATCCTCCTTAAAGAACACACACACATACACTTGAAAAATCGAAATCTGGTTCTAAGTTTTAAAAATTGAAATGTCAGCATTATTTATAAGTTAAATATTTATTGACTGCCTGTTAAGATCATCTTGGTGCAGCCTGGGAAGAAAGTAAAGCAGACTTACTCTCCGCCTTCAAAGACCCACACAGCATGTACTCTAATAGAGTCATGTCACAAGAAGAGAAACAGTGGTGTATTAGTTAGCTTGGGGTGCCATAACTGGGTGACTTTGAGAGCAGATTTGCTACCCATCAGTCCTGGAGGGTAGAGGCGTACGATCAGGAAGCCAGCATGGTTGGGATCTGGTGACAGCTCCCTCCCTGGCCACCTTCTTGCTAAGTCCTCTTGTCATCTTTCCATGAGCACCAAAATGAAAACAAGGAGTAGGACAGTCTCCTCCTGTCACAGAGCTATCAGAATGCTGCTCCCAGGACACCATTTGACATCAGTTCCTTCCTTAAAGCTCCATCTTCAGATACAGCCTCACCGGGGATTAGGAATGGGGGTGTGATGGCAACAGTGGGGGAGGGGACACAGTTTCATCTTACAGGGATACGAGGCACTTTCGGGGTACCTTCTTGATGAGGTTCTCACTCTCCTTGCCCTGTGAACCTGGAAGGTGGGTGCTGCTGTCTCCCAGTCAGCCTGGAAGAAGCCGAGGCTCAGAAGAGTCAATTGTTTTCTGGCATCACTCATGCAGTCAGGACTTGAACCCAGGGCCTTGGAAACCCAGGTGCTGAGGAGTTGCCTAGAGACTGAGTAAGGAAGAAGCCTGAGGGCCAGGCCTCTATTTTGTTCAGGCTGAAGCAGCCCTGTGGCTGCAGAGGTGACTGTGTGTTAAAGGGACTAAGAAGTTGACGTGTCGATTGGTGGATTCCTATGATGTGCATAGCCACCAATTTGTAGCTTTGTCCCTTGGGCAGTAGGAAACTTTGATGGTTTTTAGTAGGTGTAAGAGTTATGTTTACATTTTTAAAAGGTTTTTTTTGTTGTTTTTTAAGCTAATTCTAATGGTGGTGCACATGTAAACAAGGAATGGGGAAAACAAGCTAGGAAGCAGATGCCAGAGACACATGGGACGCCCTGGATGGGTGGGTTTCTGTTTGACTGGGATTGTCAGCGGCAGGAGGGAGGAGGATTTGAGGATCTGGGTAGCCATCTAGATGGTTCTGTCCTTCACAGAGAAAAGAAGGGAAGAAAGGTCCCAGGAAACAGTAAACTCGAAGGGTTTGTCATTAAAGAACATGCTGGCGGGCCCATGCGTGTTAGGGGGCCTCTTCTACCAGGATGGGGCCACCAGCAATTGCTGCATTTCAAAGTCACTTATTGTGACTTTTGGCGTAAGGCCAAGGCCTTTCTTTTGTGAGTTTGTGGATAGCTTTTCCGGTGGTTTTGGTCTGAAGCCACTCCCCCAAGAACTGTCCCCAGATTCTTGTATCATGACCCCTAAAGTGATTTTGCAAGTCAGTCAGTTTTCTCCGTCTCACCCTCCACCTAGAGCTGCTCTGAAAGCTACCTGTCCTTTTCAAAGAACACAAAGCCTATAGTTGTTTTTTACATGCGAACAATTTTTCCCTAATTTGATTCTGTTTAGACAATAAACCTTGGAGTATACACAGACAGACAAGATGCATATCCACTTAGGACAGGATGCTCTGGGGGGAGGGAAGGCGCACACATTGCACAGGGTGCCGGGTCAGCTGTACCTGTGCCCTCTGATTTTCCAGCCAGGGAGGTGCATGAGTGATACCAGCACCCTGGAGGCAGAAAAGAACCCTAGGCCTGCTGGTCAGCCAGCTTTGCGTCATCAGGAAACACCCCGACCCGTGAGAGGATCCCTGACATTGGTCTCAGGCCTCCACACTCATGCGCGCACACACTCACACAGGCATTCACTCACATACCAGCAAAAGGTGTGATGAGGTTCCAGATTTCTTGGTGTCATTTCAGTAGCAAAGGCAAGTCAGGGAGCTGAAGGAAGAGGCATCTCCCGTGTTGTCCCACCACGACGTGCTATCGCCAACTTAAAGAGGAGGGCCAATACTTACTCTTCCAGTCTTCAAAACTGTGGGCAGGCAGACAGCACCCCCAAGTCTTCCCTTACACTGTTAACATGCCCTCCCGCCACTGCCTGGGTGCCCTCTCCACAGCCAGTTTTCTGTGTCAGACACAGGTCTACTGCAAGGTGTCACCAAGCACTCCCAAAGTCATCCCCACCATCAAAGCTTCAACGAGCTATGCTTTTGTCAGAGCCAGAAGCTGGTAGGCTCACCCTGAAGCCATGGCCATTTTAACTGATGCCTTAAAAAATGCCATATGCAGGCGTTGGTGGCACATGCCTTTAATCCCAGCACTTGGGAGGCAGAGACAGACTCCAAAACAATACAGAGAAACAGTGTCTCGAAAAACAAAAAAAAAAACAACAACAAAAAAAGCCATATGCAAATTGGATCTCAGAAGCAAACACTTTGCCCATCTCTCTCCAATAACCCACAATCCTCAGACCTTCCTTCCTTGAATTCAACCAATTTCACTTCAATACTGAAAGAGGGATTGCACTGCCATGCCCATTGTCAATTAACTGTTACATAATACTTCCTGCAACTGTTTCCTCTTTGTGTAACTGTCATATGCACAGCAAGAAATTTAGAAGGCAGTCCTGAAAAATACAGCACTACAATTCCAAATAATGTGTTCAACTGTCCTTACACACACACACACACACACACACACACACACACACACACACACACACACACACACACACGTAGAAATCCATTTGGCCAATCGTGACTCTCTTAAGTCTCTGGATTAAGCAGTATTAGAGGGAGAGAAATAGACGCCCTTCACCCAGTCCACTGAGTCTAGCTGCCTCTCCTCCTGCTTACTGGTTAAGCTCCATGCTTACTCTAGGGATTACTCCCCAAACCATTTGTGCCCATTGTCCTTGTGCCAGAGGTAGTTCTGGCTGGCCTAGAAATTGCCGTGTACAGCAAGCTGGCCTTGAACTCATGGAGATGTGCCTGCCTTTGCCTCCTGAGTGCTGGGCCAGTGTTAAAGACATGTGCTATCACATCTGTCTGAATAGTAATCATTTTAAGTTTGGACAAAGTGTTCTATCATGTATATGAAGAGCTTACTATTTTACAGTGGTCATTTAGGTAGTTTCCGTTCCCTTAGGGTTTCTCTTAGTGCTGCAGTGAACATTTTTGTCTGTGCGTATAAAACCGATTATGTCTAGACATGGGATTGTTTGGGTTGAGGGATCAATGTTGTTCTATAGTGGCAGATTTCAAGAGTTTTACAGAAGATTATTATTTGCTCTTAAATTATTTCCTCTCATATATGTGATATCATTTTTATTTTGTTATGTGAAAAGACAAAACAAGCAGAAATAAATCATCCTATGCATTTCTATTACATAAATAAGAAATAGGTCCAATGGTACTGTGGTGGCTTGAGAAAATGGCCCCATGTGTTCACAGGGAGTGGCACTATTATGAGGTGTAGCCTTGTTGGAGAAAGTGTGTTACTAGGGGTGAATGCTCAAGTAGGGCCAGCGTGCGTGCGTGCGTGCGTACGTACGTGTGTGTGTGTGTGTGTGTGTGTGTGTGTGTGTGTGTCCCGAGTTACCTGCAGAACCAGATACCTCTCCAGCACTATGTCTGTGGACATGCCGCCATGCTTCCTGCCATGAGAATAGTGGGTGGGTGTTTAATTGTACAGATTCCCTGAGTTGACCCATAGAACCTGCTTGGACAAGGGGAGGAGGGCAACTAGTGAGGGGCAGATTGTTGTGGGGACTTTAGAGGCCTGGCGAAGGTGACATTTGGCGCACTGGAAAGTGTTTCTATGGAACACTGCTTTTGTGAGAGTTTGGTGTGGAGCCACATCTCACGGGAGGTCCTCCAGCAGTTCTGCCATAGTGCCGGGGCCCAAAGTGGGGGCTGGTGTCACAGGGACACGGGAGAGAACAGCACACAGAACAAGGGTACGGAGAAGAAAGGAGATCAGGAAAGCTACATAAACAGAGTCCTAACGGGGTAGGCCCTCACTGCATCCAAGAATGGAATTCCAAATGCATGTATGTTTGAAATTTTACTGAACATAATTCTGTATGCCAGCATTTTGAAGTTACCTGTATATCACTGGTCAGAGTATGGCTTGAAGGCAGAAGTGTCATTTAGGGACTCGATACACTGGGGGGACCCCCAGACCTCCTACCTTGGTGAGAATCTCCGAGGGAATTGTGTCTCAGGAAATGCAAGCAACTCTGCCTTATGTCGCTGTCTTTTTGTGGCTTAAAAGAAAAATCTAAACAAGATGAATTGTGAAGGCGGGGTTGAAATGAGTAAGGGAGGACGCTGCTACAGAAGCGTAACCCTCTGCCATGGCTGCTGATTCATTCTGCCAGTGACGGGGGCAGGCGAGCATAATGCCTGAATCCTTACATTAGCTGCATCAGTAGACTCAGCCCGCACGGCACAGCTTCAGGACTGGCAATGCAGCAGGAAACGGCATGCCTTACTACTTCTTTATTTTATTTCTATTTTTAATTTTTAAATTTAAATTAGAAGCAAAGTTGCTTCACATGTCAATCCCAGGTCCCTCTCCCTTTCCCTCCCCTCCTCCCATGCCTTCCCTCCAACACCCCCTCACTTCCCAGGGAGGGTGAGGCCCTCCTTGGGGGTGTCCATAGTCTGTCATTTCATCCAGGGCAGGGCCTAGACCTTCCCCCAAGAGTCCAGGGCGAGAGAGCATCTCTCATTGTTGGATGGGCACCTAAAGTCCATTTGTATGCCAGGGATAAATACTGATCTACTACCCAAGGCCCCATAGATTGCAGAGGCCTCCTCACTGACACCACATTCAGGGGGTCTGGATCAGTCCCATGCTGGCATCTCAGCCATCAGGCTGGGATTCGAGAGCTAACCCTTCTACTCACAACTTAGGTTCTTTCCGTTTCTGGTTGCTTTGACAGAATACTGACAGAAACACCTCACAGCAGGAAGGTTCTGCCTGGGTCAGAGTTCTGTTTTAGTCAGTGTTCTGTTGCTGGGAAGAGACACCCTGACCACAGAAACTCTTTTAAAAGGAAGCATTTAGTTGGAGCTTGCTTATAGTTTCAGAAGTTTAGTCCGCTTCCATCGTGGCAGGGAGCGTGGCAGCACGCAGGCAGACATGGTTGCTGAGAGTTCTATATCCAAACCCACGGGCATTAGGAAGAGAGTGACACCGGGCTTGGGGGGGCATTGGACCAGCAAGTCCACATCTCCTGATCAACCTTTCTCCATTAGTGCCACTTCCTGCTGACTAAGCATTCAACTCGATGAACCTATGGGGTCATTCTTACTCAGACCACCACACAGGTGGAGAGGGTGCAGCTCTTCGTGGCGGGGAGGACATGGTGGAATTCATGTCGTGGGGGCACACGTGTGGACACCCCATCTCTCCATGAGTCAGGAAGCAAAGTTTAGGCAGAAAGAGTAGCTGGGCTGGAGCCTAAATCCCCCGCTTCTCATCCACGCTCTTCTTCCAGCTGGACCAGACCTCCTGATGCTTCTGCAGCCTCCCGGAACAGCACCACCTAGTGGGGACCATGTGTACCAACTCATAAGCCTCTGGGACATTTTGCATCCAAACCACTAGAGAGCTTCTGACCCCAGAAGGTTGGCTCCCCAGCACTTGGCCTCTGTGCCCTTTGTAGTAACCCTTTCATTACCGTGGTCCATAGAAAATAGCTCTCAACACACTCTCCAAGGACACTGGGCTCTCACTGCATTGTCAATATGTCAGTAAAGGTCTTCTCTTACCCCAGGATCGTTCATCTTGGTGGCAGGGGTGGTGAACAGCTTCCTTCGCAATTGTGTGCCACAGTGATGCCACTCTGAAATGTTCCTGCTGACTGACTCATGTACTGAAAACGGAACAGTTTGTCCCCCAGGCTCCTTATGGTTAGGATTCATTATGTCATCACTGGGAGAGGATTCAGTGGGCGCCTTGCTTTGTCGAACCTGAGGACAATTTTAATATTTAATCCAGACTTCGTGTGGGTACTGGTGCAGGTTTCTATTATAAATACGGCAAGTTTAATTGTGTGTGTGTGTGTGTTCAGTTGTATGTATATTTAAAAGTTTTTATGTGGGTAGGTGTTTTGCCTGTGTGGATGTCTGTGTATCACATGTGTGCCTGGTGCCCCCAGAGGCCAGAAGAGGACGTTAGATCCCCTGAAATGTGGAATTACAGAGGTTGTGAACCATGTGGGTCCTGGGTCCTCTTAACTTCTGAGCCATCTCTCTAGTCCCTACTTAACAGTTTAATTAGAAAGCTAGACGCACAGATAAGGGGACAGGTCATATAAAAATAACTCCATAAGAGCCCCCATTCCAGTGCCTCTAATAGTTTGTGATACTTGGCATAAGAAAATAGATAACAGAGGTTTAGCTACATATTTGCCATTGAACATTCTGTAGGAAATCACCTGTGATGTCCACTAATAAGCTACCTTTTTCTTGTTTATTTGTTGAGCTGTTTCATATAGTTTGTCATTGTGTGTGTGCTGTTTTGTGTTCTGAATTTTAAACAGACATAATGACGGTGACTAGCATAATTGCAAGTTTCAGATTGCATTCCTTTCCGGTTTGCTTCTATGTCCCTCAGGTAGTTACTTGGTCAGACTCAGCAAGGAGGAACACGGGCTGAGAGGTCGCAGAACCTGTTGGTGCCATAACAATTCTATGATCAAGTCAACAACATTCTATACCCTGCCTTTTCAAACAGCCAAGAGGGAGTGTCCCTTAGGATTGTTTTTTATGATAAATGGCTAAACAATAATCTAGGTGAATATATTTAATTTGTGTAACTATCCATATTTCTCATTATACTTATTGCTGGAACTCTATAAGATATCATAGTAAGCACCTTTGTTTATAACTGTTCATTTCTTTAGGGTACACTCTTAGGAACTTCAGAGAGGGAGAGGGAGAGGGAGCACACATGCTTTTACAGTTTTTTGCATCAATTTTCATTCTCACAGTCACTGTCTGGATGCACATTTGAATGTATATCAGTAAAATGTGTTACCTACACTTCCTCAGGAAGTCCATTTGAATTTGTTTTCTTTTTGCTCCAAGTAATTTGATTTTGTTTTTCTTTGCTTTTGTTGTTGTTTGTTTTTTGAGACATGGTCTCAGTATATTGTCCTGACTGGCCTGCAACTCACAGTGTAGACCAGGCTGGCCTCCACCTCACAGAGACCCAGCTGCCTCTGCCCCTGAGTGATGGGAATAAAGGCATTTCTTTCGATACCTGGCACTTGTGTTTTGACTCAGACAGTCTGATTGATATTTTACTGAAATGCCTAGCTGTCCCTGAATACCAGCTTCTCCAGTTCATTGGATTTTTGGTGTTGTGTGCCTGTGTTTAAAACTTTAGTTTAACATACTTAACTTTGGAGACTCTCACAATTTTTTATGTGAAGCTTTATGGATATACAGCTTACCTAACTTGAGTGTGTACTTAGAGCAAGTGGTAACTTGTTCTAGGAAAATCATAATATACACGTTCTTAGACTTACTAGTATTTTTTCTTTTTCCCTTCCCTTTCTTTCCCATTCTTTCTTCATCTTCCTCCTCCTTTCTTTCATGTCTTAAATCTTTTCACATTTTGATTATCTGCAAGAGTGTCCATGTGCCACACACACAGCACACGTGGAAGTCGCAGAACAACCTGTAGGAGTGAAGTGTGTTCTTCTGTCACGCAGGTGCTGGGATTGGACTCAGGACATCAGGGCTGGCAGCGGGTGCCTGTGTCACTCACTCAAGCCACCTTGCCTCCCCTCCCCTGTGTGTTTCTGTGGCGGGAAGGCAGGTGGCGCATGGAGGGAACCAGTGTGCACTGTGGTGGTGCAAACCCAGCCCCGCATGCTTGTGGTTTAACTTGACAGCTTACTAAACAAAGAAGGAAATAGTGCCTGCTGCTGGGGTTTACAGTCTTCACATATTGTCACAAAATTGAATGTTACTTTAAAAACAGGACCAATAGAGGCAGGTAATGGGGGATCCAGGGAGAGGCCATGCTGCCCTACCACTTACCCACGCTCGCTTGTGTTACACAGTGTCTGCTCATTCCCCCCCCACACACACACTGCCCTATCCTAACCCATGCTTGTGCTACACAGTGTCGGCTCACTCCCCACAGTGCGGCTTTGATAGGCAGGGCTCTCAGTCTTTCTGTTGGCAGGTCACATCTCTCAGTAAGTGGCATCTGCTGCATGTGTGACGGTGACCTGATCATGTCTCTGCCACAGCAGACATTTAAAATATGGCATCTTAATTATTTGTGTGCCAATAATAAACCATGGAATTTGGTAAAGAAACACATCATATGTTTTCTAGATGTATTATGAAGTTGCAATTTTGAATAAGCTATGTGACATTATTATAGTCATGTGAACAGTAACTGGTGTGACATTCGTATTTCTTCCTCTTTGGATACTCCTTTCTGCTCATTGTAGAAATGATTGCATTTCTTTCGTAAACTGCCACTTTCATAGCAGCCATTGCTGTTTTGCAACTGTTTCTTTTTTAGGGTTTATTTTATTTTATTGATACATGTATGCGTGCTGCTGCCTGGTGCAGTGCTGGGAGCCGAACTCATCCTCTGCAAGAGCAGCAAGACGTTTTAGCCACACTCCAGCCTCTCTTCCTTTTGCTGAATTTTTTTAATGCAAGACTTGTTTTTAGTCTGGGGTTGACTGTGTAGGCAGAAAAGAAGGTTTTTGTTCCCCATTGTGGAATATATTCTCTGTAAAAACACAATTTAAACCTTCAGTTTGTGTTTTGTTGGTGTTGGGTTTTTTGAGATGGTTTCTGTCTGAAGCCTTCGCTGACCTAAAACACACTGTAGCCCAGGCTGGCCTGGGACTCAGTCTCACAAGTGCTGGGATTACAGGTGAGGCTGGAATTACAGGTATAATTCTACCATATGTAGACAACTGTAAGCCACTGAATTGTAAAACTATAGTTACAAATAAGACATCAGTGCACACACACAGTTACATAGTTAACATGTATGTGAAAACTTAAGAGAAACCTTACCATTGTATCATACTGCCCATGCAATGCCACCTTAGATTATCTTAAGAGTCTCGTGAGTAAAATCTATGTTTACAGAGTGATAGTTACAGAGAGCGCTTGAGAGAGGCAGCAAATCATTGTAAGCAATTTCTGTGCTTCAAAGACCGGCTTCAAAAACATGGATTTTTGTTTATTTAAAAATCATTCATTATTCATCACCCTCCTACCTCCTCCCTCTGTACCTGCTGTCTGCCAAGCACTGTTTTAGTTATTGTCTTTATTCAGTAAACGTATTGCAACACAGGAACGACGGTAGATGGCCCAGCCAGCTCAGTACCAGATGCAGATTTCCTAAGGACTTGTATTCATTCATTCACGTGCTAGCCTGTTCAGCAAGAGCAGTCTAGACCCTGGCCCCTCATGGGCGCCAAGCTGCTGTTTCTCAAGAACCCAGAGGGGCTCCCACTCTCACCTTAGGGACCGGACAAGTGTGGGGCTGCGTGTTTGGATCGGCCTGGAGGCCAAGCAGGAACCGTTGAGGAACGAGTTGGGCAGTAGCCTGGGTGAAGATGCCATGCGCCAAAGCCTTAGGCCAGAGAGCAAGGCGCTCCCTTCTCACATTTGATGTTGATTTTGACATTTTACAGGCTTAATGTCGTAATGGGCAAAGAAATAAAACCAAAACAGTTCATATTTTTCCAATTTTCACCTGGACTCTAACGAGTTTCATGTAGCTGTTTTATTTCTCAAGTATCCACCTAACCTAATAGTTCCAACCTAGATTTCTCACCCAGGAAATCAACGGTGGTGACTTGGGGTCAGGCTGCATTCCTCACTGGCTACCTTCTTCTGTAGTTTGCCCACGCCCAGCTCCCCCAGGCATGGTTGCTGGGGTCCTGACACTGGGGACTGTGAGAAAGGGGCTTCTCAGCTTTCTGCCTGTTGCCCCTGGCCTCCCACTCTGTCCTCTGCCCTGTTCTTAGGGGTGTTCCGTCCTAAGTTTGGGGGGTTCCCCCGGCCCAGGTAGATCTTCCCTTGTGAGGTACTAGTGATAAAAAGTAGCTGGTCAGGGGTCTGCCTTTTTAGAGTTCCTCTAGGGCCTCTGAGGAGTAACTTGCCAGAGATACATACCTTTGTCATTTTAATGGCTGAGCCTACATTTTTTTAACTGACACAGGTGTTAGCTGTGTGCTGTGCATGCTGGGCTAGCGGGGTAACTGCCCAACTTCATTGTGCGTCCACAGGAGTGCACTGATCAGAGCTGTTGTCTGCAGGGCACAAGGATCAAAGGCCGAGTTACTTTTATCGAGGTGCTGATAGAGAATTACCCCCAAGCTGTAGAGTGGACCACCCAGGCTCCTGGTTACCTTATCCTGTTCCTCCGTGAGAGGAAGTCCAGTCCTGTCCTGCTTCCCATGCCGTCTCATGCCTGACCTAAGAGCTTCCCTGTTCCAGTGTGCCACAGACCTTGATAGTATCTAACCCACACATCCCCCTCCAACCTCCATGTCCCCCTCCTCTTCTTTTTAATAACCACAGAGCCCAACGAGTGCTGCCCACATGTGTGTAGGACCATCCGCCAAGAGCGTGGCGGTACACTGGAAGAAAGGTACTCCCTGTCTTCCAGCAGCCATCACTTTGCCAATTGTTCTTCAGCCAGGGATGGCCGACGTCTCTCTCACATCCAGCGTGGAATGTTGACTGGCTTACTGGTAGCTACTGTGAGCTCATGAACGCCATTGCCGTACGGCTTCACAGCACCCCTCCTATTCCCCAGCTCTCGGGCTTACCCGCCAGCACGTCCCCAAGGGTCCCCGAGCCTCGGGGGATGGCTTTGATATAGATGCATGTTTAGACTGAACACTCAAGATTCACTTATTCTCTGACAAGTTATGAGTCTCTGTTGACTGATACCCACGAGAGAGAGAGAGAGAGAGAGAGAGAGAGAACAGTTTGACCAAGGTTAAGAGCAGCCCTAGTCTATGGGTATAAATATAAATATTAAGAAAGCAGTTGACAGCATGACTATTTAGAAAGTAACAGTAGTAAGTGTCTACCACAATCCCATCCATGGGATTTTGACCAGATCTGTGTTTCAGGCCTGAATTCCCACCACTGGAGTAAGTCTCAAGTCTAATCAGAAAGTGCTTGGTTATTCCCCAGCAGTCATGCCGCTATTGGCCCTCTGGGCACCCCTTGCTTGGAAAGTTCTACCACTAGACGAGTCTGTTTGTAACTTTTCTCCCTAGTGGCCCGATTCCTTAATCATCCTCCTAACCATTGGACTCGGAAAGAATTAACACCATTTTATTTGTTTCATTATTTGAGACAGGTCTTATGTATCCCAGTCTGATCTCCAAATCTCTGTGTAGCCAAGGATGGCCTTGAACTCCTCCCGAGTGCTGAGATTGCAGGTATGAATAGTCAGGCCCAGCTTACGTGGTACTGGAGATCAAACCCTGTCAGACAGTACTCTGTCAGCCGTGATACAGCTCCAACCCCAGAGCTGGCATGGAATCCTTCAGCAAGTGGGGTGGTGAAGTGCTCTGCAGTTAGGCTGTGTGTTCCTGTCTCTCAGCCCTGTTGGGAGGATGGCACCAGTGACTGGAATCACCATCAGGCTGACTCCACATTTTATTTCCTCCATGATCTGCAGCATGGTCCAGAAGGCTGCTGCCCACCTGTGCGATCTCTATACATGCTGATGCATGCAGGAAGTGTTTTAAACTGAGATCTTCCAGAAGAAATTTGATTTTTCCCTTTGAATATTTTTCTACTAGAAATTAAGTTAGAAAAAATTCCTTTTAGAAAACCTTATATCTCATGTTCTTAGCTGCCATAGTAGATGGGCCACTTTTCTTTATACTGTTGGCTTAGAGCTTTTCTTTTTCATTACTTTACTTATACATTGTGTGTTAGGAGTGTGGGGTCATGCCATGACGTGTTTGTGGAGGTTAGAGACAACTAACCTGTGGGAGTTGGTTCTCTCCTGGCATGTCAGTCCTGGGGCTAGAACTCAAGTTGTCAGGCTTGGCAGCAGGCTCCTTTACTTGCTGAGCCCTTTTGTTGACCCAGAGGTCCAACACTTTGGATTGAGATAGTGTAAAGAATCTAAGACCTGTTTCTGATAAACTCTGGGCTGAAGGTAGGGACCCTGGGCTGCTTTGGGGATGCCCTGTCATTGTTTACTTCTCTCTGGGGCCTTTCTCCAAGGAGGGCAGAGCTAAGCCTGAAGAACCTGGTCAAGCTCCCCTTAACCCTGGCAGGGATGTCTGGGCACTCATGGGCCTGGAGTTTGTCACTCGTCTCTTCCGAGCTCCCTTTTCTTTTCTGCACGTGCAAGACCCTCTCCTCAGCCTGCGCATGTCAGATGATCTAACTGGAAATGTCCCTGCTCTTCCCTGCAGTCTCTTCAGTGACAACAGCTGGCCACCACACCTTCCTTTAGTAACGCTGCCACCTTTGCGTGGAGACTGAGGCTTCCATGTTGTGCATGGTTATAGCTTCCTGCCCTGTAGTTAGAGAACTTGGGATACCGGACCAGACGGATGGAACCACAGTCCAGGAACCACCAATTCCAGCTGAGTGGGGTACAATCAGGCTCAGGGTTAGTACACCGAGGCATTTGAAGACTTGCTCTGCTTAGTCCTCACTGTGACATGTCAAGCAATTGTGTTAGCTTCTAACGCTGACCTCATCAAATGACTTGTTGTAATGGCCCTGTATTTATTTTGGCAGTGGCATGGAGTCAGCTTAGTGTGGGTGGTTTTATATTAAAATAGGTATTTCATTAGATGAGACCCAGCTGAAATCACACGGTGTGGTTCCGTTTGTTAGACTAAAGGCTTAGTGGTTGTCCCCGTCTCTCCTTCACTCTTCCCTTCCTTCCTTCTTCCTTTGAAGGGGCTACATAAAATTCATGTAATTTGTATTTTATTACCTTGTAGCTAATATAAAAGGAACTCTGAGAGAAAGCACAGCAGTTGAGGGTATGTACTCCTGCTGTGGGCTCCGAGGTTACCAGCACTCACAAATATACATGTCCCCACACAGACAATCATTTACACATAATTTAACATATTTTCTTAAAAAGTAGAATATGAGCAGGTATCTGTAGGGAAACCCCATACAAGGGTCTTTCTTCTTACTTCGTAGGGTCTAGTACTCTGCTAACCTTAGACCACAGATGGGTCTGGCTGGGCCTCAGCTTGCCACAAGGTGAACAGCACACTCCCACAGAGGCAGAGTTTACCTGTTTGCTGCTGACCCAGCCCATTATTTTGGTGGGTGGATGGTCTCCTCTGTTGAGCGTTATGGAGGCCACGACTGAATTCGAAGGAGTGTTCGGAACAAGTAAATTGACATGAATGATATGTTGTCATTCTGAAAGGGGAATAGAAGACGCGGTGTCCACATCACAGTGCAACTCTGACATGCCAGCTGTGTAGGCACGGCTGTCAATCCCCTCCACACACACACTTTTGATCTTATTTCAGTTTTTAAGTAATTGATATAGAATCACATCAGTTTCTCTCTTCCTTTCCTCCCTTCAGCCCCTCCTGCACATTCCCTTCAACCCTTGCCATGAACCCACAGCATCTTTCAAGTTGTTAGCCTCTTTTCCTTTGATTATTATTGTTAACAGATGCACAAATATGTATCTAAATACTACCTTCTTATTGGAAAATACCCTCCATTTCTACCTCACAAAACAAATCTTTCCATTTTTCTTTGCATGTATCTATTGGAATATGCTATGCACACAGCTTTTGTTTCTACATTAAAGTGCCTTAAACAATTTTAGCTCAAACGATTTTCCATTCCTATTTTGCTTACACAGTCTCTTCTAGTTCATGCTGGTTTCAAACTCACAGTGCCTCTGAGGATGACGTTAAACTCCGATTCTTCTGCCACCACCTCCAAGTGCTTGGAGTTATTTTATGATACGATTTGTTTCTTTGCACACAGTTGGGTTTTTTGTTTTGTTTTGTTTTCCGTATGAAGAAATTTTTAAACTGTGGCAAAATATATGCAACACATTATTTTATCATGCTAGCCATTTTTTAATTTATTTCATGTGTGTGGGCATTTTGCCTGCAGGTATATATGTGCATGATTGCGTGCCTAATGCCTGAGGATCAAGTTAGAAGCTATCATGGATGTAAAGGGAATCCTTTTCCTTGAGAGAAGCCGTCCAGCCAGCCTGGTTCTAGAGCCGCATCAGTCCCAAATAAACACGCAGGAGGCTATATTAATTATGAAGCTGTTGGCCTTGCTTGTTTCTTACTGGCTAGCTCTGACTTAAGTAATTACCCCATAATTGTTAATGTAAGTATTTCTATTACTGGAGAATAGTTCCGGGCTTCCTACCCCATGGCGTTACATCTTGACTTCCTGTCTTTCTCCTACCCAGAGTCCTCCTGGACTCCTAGTCCCACCTATCTTGGTTCCCTATTGGCCCAACAGTGCTTTATTGACATAATCACAGGACTTCCCATATCACATGGATCCCGTGGAATTGGAGTTATGGTTGTAGACTGCCCTGGGGGTGCTGGGAATCCAACCATGTCCTCTGGAAGAGCAACCAGTGCTCTTATCCTCTGATGCATCTCTTCAGCTCCTGTCTCAGCCATTCATATTGTTTTGCAAGCAATCTGCAGGATTCTTCCCGTCGTGTGACACTACAGCTCGATCTCCTTTAAATTAACCCTCCCACTTCTCCTCCTCCCAGCCCCAGTGGCCACCGTGGTCCTTTTTCTCTCCATGGATTTGCCTATACTAGCTGCCTTCAGTGAGTAGGATCATGGCATGTTTGTCTTTTCGTGACTGGTGATTCTCAATTTACCCTGTATCTTCAAAGTTCACCCATCCTATAGCTTGAGGTAGAATGTTGTACCCAGATTCTGAACCCCAAAATCACCAAGAGGCCCATTTTGATGCAAAAGCCAAGAGTCTTTTATTGAAGTTATTTAACGAGCTAAACCCATTAGCTCAGGCTCTTCATCCTGCCACCATGGCGGATGGCTAGAGAAAGACCCCGAGCAACCTCCAGGCAGGGACCTTAAAGGGCAGCGTAAGGGGAGTGTCTAGGAGTATGAAACAGTCTCAGGATTGGTGTACTTCCAGGCTTGGACCACCTGCCCTGTGTTGATTGGTCAAATGGTTGTTATGGCCCATAGGCCCTCCCAGGGCGGTTGCTATGTCACTGTTATGCAATTGTCTATAAAGCACACCCAAAGCCATAAAGCACAGCCCCGTCAGCTAACTTATGATTGGCTCCTTGCCACGGGGAGGGCATCTGACCTCCTAGTGACCAGGACAGGATCGGTAAGGTCATGCAAGCACATGGTAGCCTGTCATGGCTGCTAAAATGGGGGACTGGTCACTTCAGTGGGAGCATATCCTGTTGCATGTCTGTGTACCCTTTGCTTCTCTGTGCATCCGTGGTGGACTCTGGGATTGTTCCCACTGTTTGCCCATTGTAAATGATGCTGCTGTGAACTAGGTTGTGCAAACATGTTCTGAGTCTTGCTTTCTTTCAGCGTGGGGCTGAGTAGACAGAGGGTTTCTGCGTCATAAGACAGTTCTGTTGGTAATTGTTGTGAAGAGCAGTGGTATTGTGTGTAGTTACTGATACCATCTATAGTCTCCCAGCTGCTTCAGGACTGGAGTTCTGTTCCTCCATGTCCTCTTCAGAGCCTGCTACTTCCTGTTACTTAGTGGCCATCCTGATAGGTGTGAGATTGATAGGTGTGAGATGCTGTCTTATGTCTTTGCGCATATTTCCCTGGTGGTTAGTGGTGTTCAGCACCTGTTCCTGCCTTGTTGGGTCACTGGTGTATCTGAAAAAAATGCCTAGCTCTTGACTCATTTTATATAAAAGATTTTACTTCCAATTTTAATTACATAAATATGTGTTTTTGTGTAGATTTCTGCAAGTGAGCATAGTGCCAGAGAGGAACAGGAGAGGGTGCCGACTGATCTAGAGCTGAGCTACAGGTGGCTGTGAGCCACCTCATATGGGCCTGGGAACCCAACCTCGGTCATCTTAACTGAGGAGCCAACTTTGCAGCCCAAGCTTTGACCTCTTTTTATTTTATTTTTATGGTTATAATTTATAATTAGCTTGTGTGTACGTGCGCGCACATGTGCATGCACAGATATACGTGTGTGTGTGTGTGTGTGAGAGAGAGAGAGAGAGAGAGAGAGAGAGAGAGAGAGAGAGAGAGAGAGAGAGAGAGAATGCTTGCCATAGCATGTGTGTAGACACCAGAGACAACTTTGTGGAGTCATTTTTCTCCTCCAATCTTTACATGAGTTCTGGGAGTTGAACCGGAATTGTCAACAAGCACCTGCACCCAGTGAACCATCTTGCCAGCCCATTCTTGCACTTTTGTTTTTGGTGCTGTTAAGTTGAAGGCATTCTTCTTAACCTCTGGATCTGACGACTTTAGAGACACAGGGTTCACAGCTAGTCCCTCTTTAGTTCATAGTGGCTACCTGTGTGCCCTTGATTGTGTCCTCTGATTCATAGAAGCCTGTGATTTTAATGTAGTTCAACTTACCTTTTGTTTTTGTTTTATTACCTGCGATTCTGTGTTATGGCTACAAAACCAGAAATATCAGGCTACTGTATTCTCGCAGCTGCTTTTGATGGTACTAGTCAGAGCAGACAGAATTTCTCTTTTGCTGTTGGCAATTCTGTTTCTGAAGACAAGGTCCAGAGGCATCCACATGTGGCCTGTTTTTTTTTTTGTTTGTTTGTTTTTGTTTGTTTGGTTTTTTTTTTTGCTAGCTGTGTAAAGTTAGCTGTGGTGGTGCAGTGATCCCTGGGCTGTGGTTGAGAGCATCACAGGTCATAGAAGAGACTGGGTGTCACTAAGAGCAGCAGGGAGGAGTTCATTCATTTCTCTTCTGTCCTCAGGTCTGGAGACTCACACCTGTAATGTGTGAACAATGCTCATCATCCGCTGACTGGATTCAGGGGGCCCAGGGCCCAGGGCCCTCCTGGGTTATACAAGGCTCCATGTGCTCACACATTTGGAGGGCAGAAAAGTCATTTTGAAATATCCTTCTAAGAACTTAACATTATATGAATTTAGAACATTTTTAGAAAAAAAATCAAAGACTTGGAATTTCCCCCCTGTTTGATAAAACCCCATTTGCAGAGGTGTATCCAGGCAGAGCCACCTGACAGTTATGCCAATTCATCTGGTGGGAAAATATTCCTTTAAGGATAAAGTATAAGACTGGTACGATGGTTCAGTGAGTGATGGTGCCTGCTGCCTATCGCCAGCCGACTACCTGAGTTCAGGGGAGAAGTGACTCATGCACCTCTGCATGCATGCTTCCCCTGTACCCATGCACTTAATGCCACAAAAGAATAAATACACTTTAGTGTAAAGATGGAAAGAAATCAATGTAGACATCCCCTCCCACTGTCTTTCCGAGAACAAATCCTCATCAGTTGCGTTTGGAATATCCTGGAGAAGCTTGAAAGAGTTCTTCTCCCTTGAGATGCTGGTCACCATAGGGGCAGATGACAAATTGCTTCCTTGTATTCTCAACAGGTTATCTATCCTTTGGTGGGAAACTTTTCATTGTGGTAGAGTGAAAAGTTCAGAACCATTTTATGACTGATGGTCCATTTCCGAAAACTAAACTATAATGGCGAAGTGAACATAAAGAGAACCCCCCCCCAGCCGGGTGTTGGTGGAGCTCGCCTTTAACCCCAGCACTCGGGAGGCAGAGGCAGGTGGATCTCTGTGAGTTCCAGGACAGCCTCCAAAACAATACAGAGAAACCCTGTCTCGAAAAAAAAAAAAAAAAAAAAAAAGAGAGCCCTCACCAGTGGATTCCAAAAGGTACCTTTTTGGGGGAATGTGTGCATTTTTACTTGTGTGTATTTTAACTTTTTGTTTTGAAAATTCCTACATTTTGCACTGACTTCTTACCCCTACAGTGGACTGTCTGAGGGCAGTTTTATTTTGCTCACAGTTTCGGGAGGTCAAGTACCTAGCATTGGCCTCGCCTAGCTGTGTGAGGGCCATCTGTGCCTCGTCACATCATGGTGGTGTGTCCTGCAAGGACGTGACCCGTGGAAACGGCTTGAGCCTTGTGGAGCGGCGTCCCTGGGGAGGGCTTCTGAGGTCATTCCGTAGCAGTTATGTGCTGTTAGGTTAACACACATTAAAGTCTGTTGATTATGTCACCCGATCCCCTGCAGTGTGAAGGGACTTGGATTTACACAGAGGTTCCTTTGGTTCCTATGATAGCCTATTACTCCTGTTTCCGGCTCCACAGTCTCTTCTGTGAGCAATGTGAATGCAAGAGCATTCATGTTTGCCCTCATTTCCTCCACCTTACCTTCTGGATACCATTTTCATCTTTGTGATTTATTTATAGTATATTGTAAATGTATATTTACATATATTTATATAGCCCAGGCTTGCCTCAGACTTACTGTGTAGTTGAATGACTTGAACTCCCAACCCTCTTGCTTCCCCTTCCAGGTACAGCGTTCAAAGATGTTTGCCCTAACACCTATGGCCTTGGTGGTGAACTCAGGGCCTCATGGATACTAGACAGGCATTCTGCCAGTGTCCACAGTCCTAGACAATCAGTTTTTCAAACACATGTTGCGACTTTCCTGCCACTGTGGGGTCCTCATGAGTAGTCTTGAGCCCTGTTTCCTTCTGCCTCAGCCCAGGGTTTTCAGTAACCATCCTTACATCTTTGGAGACATTTTAAAATTCCCCAAGACATGTTTTGTATAGAGATGTGTGGACCAGAATTAATTAAGATGAGATAAGTTAATGTTGGATCCGTTGAAGTTAGAAGGCTGAGTGGCCCCAGCAAGTGAGCGTGGGTGGGCTGAGCCCTGCAGCTGGCAGAGCTGTGGAGAAAGGACAGCAGTAAGTGTCTGGTGCGCCCATGCTGGGTGCTTGATGGACGGGACCTCAGGGAGAGAAAATGCCTCTGCTGGACCGGTGTCAACATATTTTTTCCCATTTAAATGATAAGATGGTATGCGAAATAACAGGCAAGACTTGGTACCATGAATAATTAATTCCTGTGGTTCTCGGGAAGCTAATTTTAGCCAAGATTATGAAGCAAAAGTAGCAGTGGTTAGAGTGGCTGACCTGTAGGCAGGGGATGGGATGGCCAGCACTGTGTTGAGAGCAACTGTCCTTAAGAGCAAGGTCATCACCCCCTCACCGGTTCCTGTCCTCCACTGCCTGCTGAGTGGGCACCAGAGTCAGCTAATGGAATCCAGGAGCCTGGGCCACATCTAGGCTCTGGGTGTGCTGTGGAATGAGAGTGAACAGCTTGTGTGTGGAGGGCAGTGTAGTCGTGACACAGACCTCCCAGCTAAGCTTAGGGGTCTGATTGCTGCTTTGGGCTCTTCACAAGCAAGCTGACTGCCTGTTTGCAGCAGCAGCTATGGGATGGGCAGAAGTACAAAGGAGATGGGAAAAGCGTAGCAGGTCAGCATTCCAAATATATTGAATCGCAGTCTCCCTCCACAACACACCCGTCCACAGGAAAGAAGTGCGCATGTATTCTGACCATGGTTCCCCCTGTCTGCCTGTCTCAGGTAGGATGTCCAGGTAGGATATCCCCAGGCAGAGGTGTAAATGTTCATATACACAGATACACAGGGTTCACTTTGTCTCTCCTACACACACACACACTCACCTATTTTCATGTTGGGCACAATCTAAATGTTTAGTAAGATGGACTAAATAAGTTGATACACGACACTTGTTGTGTATGTACTGGCCATGTATTTGCATAGTGAAAAATTAGCAACATTTTTTTTTTCGTTTAAAAGCATATGACTTTCTTTTCCTCTTCTACAATTTACAGAGATCTGGATTTTGAACTCGTTTCTAGTTTGAATTGAAGATTATGTTCTTGTCTGTTTTGACTCACTTGGCCCTGGTTTGGTCTCCTCATGGGCTTACTGTAAGCAATATTGGCTAATGACTGTGTCTCTGTGGGGAATGAGTGTGTCTTAAGGGTCTTCTCAACCTTGGGTGGTGAGTTTGAGAGGTCAGACCAGCTGGTAACACCCTTTGACCTTTTCTACAAATAAAACTGACTTCATGTGTGTCCTGTTTTCTGTTTTGTTTGTTTTTGAGGTAGGACTTTGCTCTACAGCTAGCCTGGGAAACCTCAACTTCACGATCCTCCTGGCTCAGCCTCCCAAGTGCTGGTATTGCAGGCCTGCTCCACCATGCCCCGCCCTTTATGTGTAAAGTTTGGCTGTGGTCTAGCAATGTTAGCGTATCTTTCTATTTATAGCTCTATATTTACTGCCAGCTCCTTTGTGGCCACAATTTAAAAGTTTATTAGGCAGCCTGTTATACTGAACACCGAGACCTCCCTTGCTGGAAGAACTGAGGTGTCATCCAGGTAGGGGAGCCAGGAGACACTTCGCCTCTTCAACTCTGTGGCGTTGTCTAATCGGCTTGCTTAGCTTACCCCTGGCCAGTGCATGGAGTTATGGAATGATATGTCCTGTTTACCAAGTGCTTTTAAAGTAAGTCTTCTAATACAATGCTTTGTTTGTTTCTTCAACAGAAATCATAGTCCGTTAATGAGTTTTGGAGCCAGCTTCGTCAGCTTTTTGGTAAGTTGATATCAAAAGAGATGTTGCTGTAAAACAATCTAAACCAATGCCTGTTTGCCTGCCGACTGGATATTGTAGAAAACCTGAGGCTTTTTTCCCCATTAACCAGTGTCCGTGAGATAAATGTTCTCCCCCACTTTTAAAAATAAAATGCTTATATATAATTTTTAGGTTACATTTTTCCCAACCTGACATTTTGTTTGTTTGTTTTAGAATAAAAATCTAACTGATAGTCCTTCAAAGATTAAGGTTGTGTGTGACAAGACGAAAAGTCTTTAGTAAGAAAGGTTAGCTCCAAAACTGAGTGACAACAGCCTAGATGATGAGTTCAGAGAGTGAGCTAAAGCGTTCCGATACTGCTGCTTGCGAGCGGAGGAGTCGGCTCCAGTCAGGGTCAATATAGGAAGCCGGGTGCTTTTGTTTTTCAGAAATGCTTGTCACACAAGCTAGTTTTAAACACATAATTGAAAAAAATTCATCATAGAATTTTGTAATGGGGAAAATGTGCTGAGTAAAGACTAAAGGGAGAGAAAATTTGCATTCAAGATTGAAAAAGATAGCAGCCAGTGGGACTCTTGTAGACGGCCTGCCTGGTCCTCCACCTGGACCAATAAACTGTGTTCTCACTCAAGCTATTGGCTTTCTCTCAATGGAACAGAAGTGTTAAGACCTCCCCTTTGTAGGAATGCCAGCTCCATATCTAGGGGAAGATTGTTCTAGCATTAGTGTCTGTCTTAGTGAAAGGGTTTGTTGTGGGTCACAGTTTGTGGTATAGTCCATCATGGTTAGAAGTCACAGGCAGGAGCCTGAGGTAGCTGGTCACACTGGAGCCCTAGTCACACTTAGAGGGTGTCCAAGATCCCAGGAAGGGCATGATGTCACACACAATGCATAGATCTTCCCACCCCATAGGCCTTCCCAGGTGATTTTAGAGCCCATCAATTTGACAGTTGAGATTAGCCGCCACGGAAGCCATGGAGACAGAGACAGAGGGTCTTGGCTAAGTAATGTGGTGAGGAGAAGTGGAGAGTTAGGTTTCATCAAAGCTGACATACAGCAGCCTGGAGGATGGCAGGAAGGACAGGGGGCAGAGGGGACTGAGGTCTGGTTTGGCTGTATTGCTAAAGGCAGTTAGAGTAATGCCAAAGGAACCTAGAATGCCAGCCCCGCCCAGTGAAGAATGGAAAGACAGCAGACCCACCAGGCCTCCAGAGAACTGCACGTCCTGTCTGTGTTGCCTGTTCAGCTCAGAGACCTCAATTCTTTCCAAGGTGCTTTGGTATCTGGTAGGGGCAGAAGTTCAAGGTCATTGTTGTCTGTATATTGACTTCAAGGCCAGCATGGGCTACATGAGACCACATTAAAAAAAAAAACTAAGCCAACAAAAGTCCACTGTTGTACTGGGTACAAGTCACAGAGGCTCATCAGATACTGAGGAGTGACTGTAGATCATGCAAAGTGAGTTCCTTGTGGGTAAGTCCACCCTCAGGATTCCTGTCCTGGTAGATTTCCCAATGGTATCTACTAATTATTCCTTTGCTATCATTTTTTTGTTCAATATTTAATCCAGGGATCCACCAGTGGGTACAATGAACTTCCGAATGGGACACTGTCATAAAAACTGAATAAAAAAATTATAGAGCATTTCGATTATGTTTAATTTTAAAAAGAGTATAAAAGACAACTATAAAGACATTCACCAACACATGCTGGCATAATCGAGGTATAAAATCTCATTTTCTACTGAGATTACAGTTTCTTTAATGCTTAGGATGTGCTGTAACAGTGTGAGCCTTTTTTACTTGGCAATAATTGAGATGATTTTCCTAGTTTGGCATTTCATGGCCACAAAGCCTGCCATTCCTATGCTTACTGATTCATTCATCCTTTCTGTTTCCTGGAAGAATGCCATGATGACATTCGAGGAAGAGAAAATGCAGTTGGCGTGCGATGACCTCAAAACTACAGAAAAGCTGTGTGAAAGTGAGGAGGCTGGAGTCATTGAAGCAATCAAGAATAAAATTAAGAAGAATGTGAGTGACGTGGCTCTAGCCTGTGGGTGGTCCCATTCCCTAAGCAGGGGTGCTGAGCTGTGTGAGGTGGGAGAAAGCCGGATGAAAGCAGCGCGGGGTCTTGACTGGGTGTGGTGGGACTCTCTGCTTTAGGGTCTTCCTTGATCGCCCTGAAAGATGGACTGCAACTTGGAATTAGAGATCACATAAATCCTTTTTTCCCTAAGCTGCTTTTGGTGAGGCTATTTTCTCACAACAGAAATGAAAACATCGTAGCTCCTTGGTGGAGGCTCTTGGGGTGAGGGTGTCCTGTGTGTGATTACACACGCAAGGATAGTGGTCGATAGAATAATCAGATGCTGGCATGTTTCTGGAACCCAGCTCTTGATCTAAATTTCTGGGGAGTTGCTAGCCTTTGGTTATAAGCAAAGTCTCAGTGAGGTCACCATCCAGGCTGGGAAGGAAGCCCAACTGTCAACTGTGTACACACGAGGACTTAAGCTCAGTCCCAGAATCCATATAGAAGGCCAGGCAGGATGGCATGCGCTTAATCTCCAGCACTGGGAAGGCACGGATGCATGGGTCGGTCTGGCTTAACCGGTCTCAAACAGCAAGGAGGTGTGGCGGTGAAGCCTCCCTGGGAAAAGGCGCTTGCTGCCAGACCTGACAACCTGAGTTCAAGCAGTGGGGCCCAGGGGGTGGACTAGAAAACTGACTGTCATTGGCCCCTGCTTGTGTAGCCACACACGCAGGTGAAATTTAAATTAAAAGACAAAACAAGATGGGTGGTGTCTGAGGAGGAGCCATGCCTGACACTGTCCCCCGACCTCTGTATACTTGTGTAGATACATGCACACAAACACACAATAGATCATCATCCATACTGATGGCACTGTCTGGGTTTCATACATGTCACACACATGACTTAATGCATATGTGTTGGTAGTCATCATCAAGTGCTCATCTTCGCTCTGCTTCCTTGGGTGAGGCCTGCCTGGTCTCATAGATGTTAGCGAAGGCTTTAGTTCTGGGATTGCAGATGGGCACCGGCACTCCTTACCTTCTTTTTTTTTTTTTTTTTTTTTTGGTTTTACGAGACAGGGTTTCTCTGTATTGTTTTGGAGGCTGTCGGTCCAGCCCGGCCTCAAACTTTCAGAGATCTGCCTGCCTCTGCCTCCCGAGTGCTGGGATTAAAGGTGTGTGTCACCACCGCCAGCCCACTCCTTACCTTCTGTGTGAGCTCTTGACCTGGAGCTCAGTTCAGCATGCTTGTGCACTTGGCTTTACCTGCCAAGCCATTACCCTGAATCCCAGAACATTAGTCCTTTCCACTCATTCTTTGGTTCTTCCTGCCTCTGTCACCCCTGCCTCTGTACTCTCCTGCCTGGGGCTCTGATCCCTGGTGAGTT
Source organism: Mesocricetus auratus (assembly GCF_017639785.1). Classification (NCBI taxonomy): domain Eukaryota; kingdom Metazoa; phylum Chordata; class Mammalia; order Rodentia; family Cricetidae; genus Mesocricetus; species Mesocricetus auratus. The sequence continues at coordinate 43,828,327 of NW_024429198.1, forward strand.
GCCTGTGGAGGTCCCATAGCTGGACAGCTACAGTGTTGTACTTTATTGTACATGGTAACAAGGTCTCTGTTTTCTCTAACTGTAAGGTCATTCCCGTGCCTGGCCTGGGTCACTCCTGCGCTATGTCGCTGACATCCATGATGGGCCACTCGGTAGCTAAAGCGGCATCTTGTGCTGCAGGTGTTCCTCACCCCTCTGGCAAGCCTGCATGGTGCATGCTGCTGCTGGGAGGAAATGCGAGCATAGCTGTCAATTTTCTGTACCAGCGACTGCTGGACTTGACACGGAGCAACAGTGACCATGATGGATTATGTTAAAGCTTAGAAAAATGAGGTGAAACGGTCGTTGTGTTGTGTTCTCCATGTGCACAGTTGACATACATGGTAAAACATGTCATTTCTGCACCACTCTGAAACTATGTACAGTTACTCCAGACAGTCTGTTCAGGGATGCTGTGTGGTCTTGTGTCACAGTGATTGTTTTTTCATTCCATTTAGAAACATCCTTATGACAAAGACTAGTATTAAAAATGTAATTTGACTTTCTGCTTGTTTTTACTTACATCTCTTAAATTTCACGTATGGTTTCTGATCTAGTTAGAGATTAATTTTTTATTTCAGGAAATATTTTGATTAACGGATATATGTGTAACCAGTTTCTAACCCTTGCATTTCAGTTACCACAGCAAAGGATGCACCCTAATATTAGTGTTCCCTAAAGACAGGCTGTAAAATGGCCTTTTAGGATATCTGCTGTGTGAGGTGTGTCATATATTAATATCTTTCATTTGCATTAAAAATTTACATTGTCTGAAAATAGATGACTCCCTTATTAGTTTTTTTTGCCATTTTTCATGTTTCTCATAAGTTCCATTCTCATCATTTACAATGACATTTACAACTGTTGACACGTTTTCAATTGTTGACACAGCCCAATCGAAGCGGGTGTGGGACCCCAGGCCTCCAGGATAACTTGGTCTCGGTCTTGGATTTGAATGTCCACCAGGCTTCACAGCTCCTGTGGGAGTCATTCTGTGCCATGGAGATGCAGATGCAGCTATTCGGAGACTGTGCTTTTCTTGGCTGTGATATATGATATGTTTTCTTCACAACACAGGTTGATGCCCGAAAATCTACCCCTTCCATGGTTGATCGACTTCAGAGGCAAATCATCATTGCTGACTGTCAGGTCTACCTGGCTGTGCTTTCATTTGTGAAACAAGAGCTGTCAGGTAAGCAGGAGCTGTTAGCGCTGCTCCCTATTCGGTGGACATATCATTAGTGCCGTTCACTATTCGGTGGACACATCATTAGTGCCGTTCACTATTTCGTGGACACAGCACTAATGCTGTTCACTATTCTGTGGACACACTGTTTTTTGTTTTGTTTTGTTGTTTTGTTTTTCAAGACAGGGTTTCTCTGTGTAGCTTTGTAGATCAGGCTGGCTTCAAACTCAGAGATCCACCTGCTTCTGCCTCCTGAGTGCTGGAATTAAAGGCATGTGCCACCACTACTGGGGAATTTGTTTTCCTTTTTTTTTCCTGTGGGCACATTGTTAATGCTGTTCATAGTTTTAATGCTCTTCACTATTCCATGGACACATATTTAATGCTGTTCACTATTCCATAAACAAATTTTTAGTGGTATTCACTATTCCATGAACACAGTTTTAGTGCTGTTCACTATGCTGTGGACACATTTTTAATGATTTTATTATTCAGTGGGCACAATCAGTAATACTCTTTTTTATCTTAGAAAACACATGGCAACGCTCTTGTTTTGTGTGTGTGTGGGGGTCATTACTGATTTGTTATTTAGGAAACTGAAACTATGGGAGCTTCATGTGTGCTCAGTAGGGTCCTTTAGTCCTGAATTTTGCATCACTGTCTTTCTTTTTTTTTTTTTTTTTTTTTTTTTTTTTGGTTTTTCAAGACAGGGTTCTCTGTATTGTTTTGGAGGCTGTCCTGGAAATAGCTCTGTAGACCAGGCTAGTCTTGAACTCACAGAGATCCGCCTGCCTCTGCCTCCCGAGTGCTGGAATTAAAGGCGTGTGCCACCAATGCCCGGCTACAGTCTTCAGTCTTAAGATAGTTTTATCTTTCTTAGAGAAATGGCTAGTACCTTTCATATGTGGGGGCATACGATAGTGCCTTGGTCATCAAGTTGTCCGTGTTTTTCTTTAAAGTGAAATCAAACTGTTTTAAATTTCAGCTTCTCGGGAAATTGTTTTGAGCTCCTTCAGTGTCAAGTATATCAGGAACGATTCCCTGCTGTCCTGAGAGCCTGGTGTCATAGCAAGCTTAACGAGCTCGTGCCCTGTAGTCAGCTTAACGAGCGTGAGCTGTGGTGTCTCTGCTGTGCACGGCACACTGCACTTGTCCTCCGGGTCTTGCTGCTCCCATTTCCTGAGGAGGATGGGTTCAGATGAGTCTGGCGCAGCACGCTGTGAGACGGGTCTCTTGGATCCTGACAGAGGAAACCTGCCACGTGGCCGAGCAGGATTCACATATGGGGAAAAAATAAAAGAGAAGAAAACGCTAAGTGGAAATCAATTCAAATTCATACTCAGAAACACATTTTCTCTCAAACCTTAAATGAAGGCGATTCTCTCCACTCCCTGTGAAATATAATTCATACTTTTCTTTCTAGACAACGGGAATAATTTCCTCCCATCGTCTTCTGTGTCCATTTCTGTCTTCTACTTCTGTTTTGCTTCGGTTGAAAGGGAATTTTAACTTTTTCTCGTTTTGACTGCTAGCATTTAAACTTCAAATATCTGTCTTTGTTTGAAAATATGTCCTGCTTTTACCATTGTCCTTTTCTGTCTGTTTTTGTTCTTTTCTTCCCTGTGACTTTTTCTTATTCTCTCATCACCTTACTAAATGACAATTTTAACATGCTGAGAGCTCATGGTGAATGTGACTCCCAAAAGTCGGTCAAGGTGACACACCCCACCTCACCCCACCCCACCCTATCCCCACCCACCCCCCATCCTGCCGAATCAGAACTGTACAGTGACTGATACCAAGGGGCAGCACACCTTACCTGAAACTGAAGTCATCACAAGAGCTCTTGATTATTTGTCATTTTGGCATTCTTTTTTTTGATGCCCAGGTGTTCTGGTGAGGAACTTGTTTTAGCCATCAAGAAAATGATCTTGCCAGGAATGGTGGTGCCTGCCTTTAATTCTAGCACCAGGAGGCCGAGACAGGCAGATGTCTGAGGCCAGTCTGGACTAGTTCCAGGACAACTAGGGCTACACGAAGAGATCAGTCTCAAATATAAGATGACTGGGCAGTGGTGGTGCACACCAGCACTCAGGAGGCAGAGGCAGACGAATCTCTGTGAGCTTAAGGCCAGCCTGGTCTACAGAGTGAGTTACTGGACAGCCAGGGCTACACAAAGAAACCCTGTCTCAAAAAACCAAATGGGGGAAAAAAAAAGTATAAAGAAAATGTCTTAAGAGAGGGTAACCAGGTGTGTTGGTACACAAATCCCGCTAGCTGGGGATTGAACAAGCCGGGAGGATCCCTTGAGCCCAGGAGTTCAGGACCAGCTGGGCAGTAAAAGAGCACACTTCCCTCTGCCTCCCCCTCCCGACCCAATTTTATTTTTATTTCTGTGTGTCTGGGTATGGTATGTGTTGAGTGACAGTACCCTTGGAGGCCAGAAGAGGGCATCAGATCCCTCAGAGCTGGAGTTTGATGTGGTTTTGAGCTGCCTGGCATGGGTTCTGGTCACTGAGCTCAGGTCTTTAGGAAAAGCAGTCTTCATTTTTTGCCACCGAGCCATCTGTCCAGCCCCGAGATGCTGCCTCGTAAAGAACAGAAATTAGTCACTAAAGGGAAGGGCCAAGCAGATGCAGTGAAGTGCTTATGTGAAAGTTGCCGAAGGATGCAGAATGGGTTCATCTGCGCGTCGTTGGCCCACTCAGCACTTACCGGAGTCGAGAGTGTGAGCACTGAGCAGGTGAGCAAACTCAGGCATGGTTCCTCCTACAGTTAGACCATCAGACCGCATTCTTTGTTTCCGAGTATTCCAATTGGAAAATGGCAACACCGTTACAGAAATACTGCGAAGTCGGGTTATAACCTCTGCTGTTACCACCTGGAAGGAAGATCCTCTTCCTCTTTATATTTCTGAAATATTTTTAATGAGCCTACAGTACATTGTCGCAGCTCTTCCCCGTACATGGCAGTTCTGACAGGATTCCTGTGGCTGTTTCAGAATGCAGTTAGAGACCACAGCAGACATTTATATTGCTGATGGGCCACGGCATACGTAGTCCTTGTGGGCATTTGTGTGTTCTTTACTGTTTGTGCCTTTTCCGTTTGTTGGTCTCCGTCTCGTGTATGAGTGGAGTGGAACCCATTCGCTTCTGACTCACTAATCCTATGGTGGTGCTGGGCGCGTGCCCAGGGCCTCCCTGCACTAAGCGGTCCTCTACTGTGGGGGCCTTGTTCTTCTATCCACGAATTGCATCTGACAGGAGCCTTTCTGGGCTTTGCTCCCCTGGGTCTGCTGCTGACGGGGGTGATGCCGCCCCTGCCGTCAGACAGTTGACAGCATTCTTGGTTTTCTGGTTTATTGAATGAGATACTGAACCTAAAGGGAAACTCTCAGAGGCTCACAGCCTTGAGTCATGGCCATTTGTTTTAGGAAGAGTTTGGTGTTTCTTCAAACAGTGAGCTTCACCCAAGTGATTTCGTTTACGTTATTGTTGGACTTGTCTTTACTTTTGGTCTGTTCAGCTTTTCTGAGCTGGGTCCCATTCGATAGCCCAGGTCAGCCCCCAACTCGTCATCTTCCTGCCTCAGATTATAGGTATGTACCATCATGCCTGGCATCTTAGAGAACATTCTAGATGGATACACTTAGAGAAAAAAAATAGGACTACAAAGCTCTTGTCTTCAGAGCTCTTCCCTCTGAGCAGGGGGCACGCACTGTTGGAGCTGTGAGGGGTAAGTCTAACTTTTTAAGGAACACTTGTGTCTGCCTCACTTTTGACAAATCACCCATCATCTCCCTCCATGTGCCAACATGACCTTGCATCTTTATAACTACAATCCGAGGTTCTTTGTCCCTCTTCCCGCAGTGAGCATGTAACTTTGTAATAAGAAGTTGTGTTGGAAGCCTGCCTTGTAGCCGTTACCCACCTGGCTTATTCCTTGTCACCTTTGTGTTTGAAGGGAGCCCTGTCTGCTGGTTGTGTGTTGGCACAGTGAACGCTCAGGTGGCCTTCCTGGCCTTTTCCTCCCTTTCTAGGGAGACAGCACATTTTCCTACTTTGTCACTGAGCTCTGCTGAGACTGTCTCTTTGCCCCCAGTCTGGCTGCTTGTGCCAGCACCTCCTTGTAGCCCCCAGTGTGGGTGTCTCTGACCACTCCCTGACATGCTCCTCATTTCCAGTGTCACTAACCCCTGCTGCTGGAGCTGTCCTACAATGTGTGACACCTATGCTTTGGACACTTAGCTGGCCTGTGTTGCAGGGTAGAGCCGAGTCCCTCTCATGGATAGCAGGTCAGAACCCACCCCCTTCTGGCATCCTGTGTGCTCATTCCTCAAGGTTTTTTGAAACAGCCTTGGCAGCTTGTGTCTTAGTTCACATTGCTCTGACTGGAAACACACTGCTTTCCTCTCTTGCCTAGTCGGGTGTGGCCTGAGCCTTCCTCTGTCCTCATAGGCCTCGTCAGGCCTGTCTGGGTGACGAGAGGGGAACCTCGTGTGTGGCCAGGTGAGCAGCTGTTACCGGTGATCAACATTGTCATTTCCAGACCTGCTTCAGTATCAGACTGCAGAGTTCTCGAGAGTGGGACCTGGCTGGTCTGTGTGCTGTTCTCCTCTTTGCCCACGTTTCAGCATTTGCTAGGAGTCAGGCCCAGTGAGATGACAAGTGCTGATGGCCAGAGATGAAGGAGGGTGAGCCTTGACCTGAGAATCACGGTCTAGCGTGGAAAAGGGATGAGTAAGTTCTAGCCCTGGAAGCTTCTGTGGCCAGCAGGTGTGGAGTTACAGAGGCGGCACCAGGAACAAGTGGTTCTGACCCACGGTGAAGGTCAAGGTTCTCTGTCCTGTCCCTCTGCAGTTATAAGGAATGAGCCAGACAGGGAGGGGGATAAGTGCTGGCCTCGAACCCCAGCACTTTGGAGGCTGGGGCAGTAGGATCTGGCATTCAGGGCTATCCTAGGCCACAGTACAAGACTGCTGGAAACAAAAAAAGCAAGAGTCCATTTACTCCTCTGTGTCTCAGGAGCATGGCTGGTGCCACACCCTGGTGCGTGGTGAGTGTGTATTCTATGAATGAAAGAGGAACACACGGGGGTGATGCCACCTGGGAAATCAGTTGCCAAAGGAACAGGGAGTCTGTTAGAAGTCTGGTGAAGACAACGGGGAGGTTGGCTGACTGGGGACACTAAGTCACCTGCTGTGCTGGGAAGACAGGTCATTTGGTAAAGTGCATGAGGAGTTCCATCCCAGAATCCACATGGAAATCTGGGTGTCAGCGCATGGGGCACATTCCTCCCAGCTGTGATGGGAGGACAGGTGGCCCTCTGAGGCCATTAGCCACACATTGCCACCCACTCAGCAAGCTCCAGCTATCTCAAAGGAGGTAGACGACATTCCTGAGAAACAATACAATACCTTCCATACACACGCTTACACACAACCGTGCACAAACATCTGCACACGTGCGCACATGCCCACACACCAGAAATCAGCTTTGGTCCTTTATAGTCTGTTCAAGGGGTCTCAGGAAGGGTGAGCCTGACTGATCTGTGCCGTGAGGCTCCTAAAGCAGACTGATGCTCTTGCCAGACACGGTCCCTGTGGAACACGACAAGGTCAGTGAAGTATAACCGATGCTTTCATTTTCTAAGAAGCCACCCTTTCCAGGAAGGATTGCCAGCCCCATGGGTGGCAGGGCTTCCTGACCCCCTCCCTATCTCCCTGCAGATTGATGTGTGGCCCTCACGTGATAGGACAAATGGTCTGTGGTTTCCTGCTCTTTCCGCCTTCTCAGGCCCAGGAGATCACAGAGGCTGAATGATTTATATCTGCCCTTTCAGAGGGGCTGGCAGAAAGTCATGCCGGCCCTGAAAGCTGTGTTTTCTGCTGAACGGAAGGCAAGTGCTCTTTGGAGGCACTGCTGGGTTATAGGTAGCCCAGCATTTTCCCCAAGCAGAGCCTCTCCCCTGCAGAGTTGGGTGCCTAAAGCCAGATGCACTCTCCTGATGCGTAATCTGCACGCTAAGTGGTCTCCTTCGGAAGGGAGGAGGGAAGTCCTGGAAAGTCTGTTCCAATGCTAAGCTGCATGTAGTTGATGTCTGTGTATTACCTTTGCTTTGTATGTAGTTCAGTTTCTAGTCTTGACCAGTCCTACAACCTCTTGGATTTTTAGTTTTACTTGCTTAAGATAAAGCTTGAGTGTGTGTGTGTCATGGTATAATTTATCCTCACAGACATTAAGACCAAAGTGCTGTCTTAGGCATGAAATCACTGTATTTTGATTTGGTAAGAACGGGGTTTTCACTGAGTTCCATGCAGATAGGAATCGATGGATTTTTCTGTGGCTTGCCATTGCTGCCTGCTTTGTTCTCACGCCTCTGCTGGGAATCTAGGCTACAACACTTCATCTTCCCAATGCTGTCCCCTTACTCCCAAGTTTGGACATTGCCGTGGTTCTTTGGCTGCCCAGCTTACCCCTCAGCTGGCTTGTTTGGCCGCAGTGCCTTTGCTCCGCCTCTGTCCTGGTCACCTGCCTGCCTCTTCCTCCCTGCTGCTTTCTTGTAAATCAAGACTCCACTTCCTTCACTAAGGGAGACACAGTTTCCTTTTCAGGAGGGAGAGAGAAGGAAGACTTCAGGTCCTTGCTACATGGGGAAAAAAAAAACAAACGTTGAGAAAGCCAAAAGGGGTTTTGCTCCTAAACCCAGGTTTGTTTAGGCGGAGGCAACAATGTCCATGCTCTTCCTAACGAAGGGATTTGGGAGAACACTCTCAATCTCGGGTTCACCCGGGTCAGGGTCTGAGGTGGTGTGCCTGTGCACTAGGTCATGTTCAGTGAACTAAATACGATATCTCAAGCAAACACTAGTTTCATATTGAGAAAATTCGCCAGGCTTTGGGTATTTATGTTTGTTACTATGTTTATTTACTTTGTTTATGCAAGGGGTGGAGAAATGCGTGACTCAAGTGCCTGTGGGTATCAAAGGACAGCTTGCAGGACTCTAGTCTCTCCTTCTACCACATGGGTCCCTGGGATCAGACCTGGTCGTCAGGCTCAGGGCAGGTACCTTTATCTCTGGGCCATCTTACTGGTCCAGACTGCTTAGTTTTACTTCTCTTTTCTTACCTTGTTCTTTTAGATGAACAAAGACTCCAGAACATTCACCACTCAGTGTTCATTGTGATTCCTTAGGAAATATAGGCATCCTACGTTGGGCAATTGGGATGCTTGAGTGTATTGTATTGTATTGTATCGTATTGTATTGTATCATATGGTTTTGTGGATCTCTAGGACACCCCCTGCAAAATACCCATAGCACTCAGGGCACAATCGCAGTGTGTGGTTTATGACAACAGGATGTGGGACAGAATCAACAAAGTGAAGGATGCTTGGGGCAAAGTCTAGATGGGACCAGGTGCAGGTTCCCAAGGGTACCACTCTGCAGCTCTAGACAATCAGGTGGGGAAGGCTTTCCTTAGCAGTGACTGAAGTCAGCACGAGGCCTTCTCTTTAGAGGTCTCGGCCCAGCACTATTACAGGAGGCTAATTCTCTAGGCATCTCCTGCTCACACATGCCCTCATTCCAGCCTTCCAGGCAAAATTAGGTGTTCCCAGAGCTGCAGCTTCTGAACTCTGAGCTTTCTGTCTAGCCAAGGGCACACACAGTAGACAGGCCTGTAGAAGGACAGCAGGCAGAACCAGTGAGCTCATTCTTCTCTGATATACTGTATCCTAGATCCCTTCCAGTTCCAGTAGTATAGTTGATGCATCCAACTTTATTTGATACCATATATTTCTGAAGTTGTGTTTTCTAAAGTGTGCTTTCCTGTTGTTGTAGAGGTTCTAGCCTTTGTCAGGTCTTATTTGCCATTTGTTCACAGAGATCAGAGCAGTAATGTCCTGTCGTAACGGGGCTCATGGGCTTGTCTGTTGTCTCAAGACAACTTGGTCCCTCCCTCCCTCCCTCCCTCCCTCCCTCCCTCCCTCCCTCTCTCCTTGTTTTTCTTCCTTTTCCCTCTTTCCATTTCATCCTTTACTTTTTACTTCCCTTCCTTCTTTCTGCCTCTCCCCCATCTTCCTACACATTTCCCTCCCTCCCCCCTCCCTCCCTCCCTCCCTCTCTCTTCCACTCTCCCTCCTCCTCCCACCCTCCCTTCCCCTCCCACCCTCCCTCCTCTTCCCACCCTTCCCCTCCCTCCCTCCCTCCCTCCCTCCCTCCCTCCCTCCCTCCCTCCCTCCCTCCCTCCATCCCTCTATTTGAAGACTTTGATAGCAGCAGTAACAGAGCCCACATGGTTCTTACATGTGGTCGGTCCCTGTGCTGGAAGAGTATTGGCTGTAAATAGGAAATGTGTAAGTCCCGGACCAGGTATGGTACAGTGACAGCTGATAGCTGTAGTTTTCAGGTGTTTACCCCCCCCCCAGCTCCTTTCTGACTGTTCTTGTATGAATGCAAGTACAAGTGCTATTGCTGGGTTTTGACTCCCTCTCTCCCTTTCTCTTCACAGCCTACATAAAAGGTGGGTGGATCCTGAGGAAAGCCTGGAAGATTTACAATAAGTGCTATTTGGATATCAATGCCCTTCAGGAGCTGTATCAGAAGAAGCTAACAGAAGAGCCCTTGTCTTCTGATGCTGCCAATGATAATCACATAGTGGCTGAAGGGGTGACTGAGGAGTCCCTAAACAGACTGAAAGGTGCTGTTAGCTTTGGATATGGCCTTTTTCACCTTTGCATATCCATGGTGCCCCCAAACCTGCTCAAAATCATCAACCTGCTGGGGTTTCCTGGAGACCGCCTACAGGGCCTTTCTTCACTGACGTATGCAAGCGAAAGTAAGGACATGAAGGCCCCTTTAGCTACGTGAGTAGCTATATTGCAATGCTTTGGTAGATAATATAGTATTGAGAGTAAGTAAACAGCAGCAAGAGCTTTAAAGGAAATCAGAAAAAATGCTGGTTGGTTGATAAGGATGCTGTGCCTGTCATGGAATGTGTTCTGTGCTGATGGTGACATAATCCTGTCAGTTAGAGACCTAGGGCACTGTTTGTTAAGTTCCCTGACTCCTGTATTTGTTATTTCCTTGTTTTTATGTGTGTACATGTTTATGCACACAGGTGTGGGGGGAGGGATACACATAATAGTCTGTGGAAACTAAAGAGTAACCTTGGGTGTCAACCTCAGAGATAGGTTCATTTGAGATAGCATCTCTCATTGGCTTAGAGTTGACCATGTAGTCTAGGCTGACTAGCCCAGGGATGCCCCTGCCTGCACCTCCCCAGCAATGAAATTATAGCATGTACTACCAAGTGCGTATTTGTATGTGGGTTCTGGGGATTGAGCTCAGGCTCTCATTCTTGGGAGGTAAGCACTTCCCAGGTGAGCTGTTTCCCCAGCCAATGCAGTCGATTGTTTGTTACCCTTTGGGAGCCCACCACCAGCTCCCAAATAAATACAGGGAGACTTATCCTTACTTACGAATGCCTGGCCTTAGCGTGGCTTGTTTTTAGCCAGCTTTTCCTAAGTTATCCTGTCTACCTTTTGCCTCTGGGCCTTTCCCTATTCTATATATCTTTCCTTCTTGCTCTATGGCTGGCTGTGTGGCTGTGTAGCTGGCCCCTGGCATCCTTTTCTCCATCTCCTTTTCTGGCTCCTCTCTTCTCTTCCTTTTTTCTCTCTGCCTGCCAACCCTGCCTGTTTCCCTCTTCTGCCTTGCTATTGGCTGTTCAGCTCTTTATTAGACCAATCAGGTGTTTTGGGCAGGCAAAGTAATACAGTTTTACAGAGTTAGACAAATGCAACATGAAAGAATGCGACACATCTTTGCATCATTAAACAAATATTCCACGGCATAAACGAATGTAACTCATCTTAAACTATATTCTACAACAGGCCAGCCTACATCCAATAGTTTAAATGGTGAGTTTATAAGGAGTTTTGTGCCTTTACCAAAGTCTCTCAGATGTATACTTCTGATTTTATTTGAATTCATAAGGTCAAATTTTGTGTGGTTCTGAATTTTTTGTCTTTACAAAGAATATGTATGTTGGGTAATTTTCCTTGATGACCCTAGTTAGTTTGTGTAGTGTGTATTATTTAGATATCTTCCAATATCCAACTGAATTGAGCCATGTTAAAATTAGAATGATTAAGATGTTAGACAAGAATATAGCCTTAACATTTCATTCTGGGCGCTGGAGAAACGATGCCTCAGCAGTTACGAGCTCTTGTTGCTCTTACAGAAGATTCAGGTTTTGTTCGCAGTCACATGGCAGCTCATGACCTGTAACTCTAGGACCAGGGGGTTCTGATGCCCCCTTCTGGCATCCGTGGGCACTGCACACATATAGTGCACTTACATGCACACAGACAAAACACACCCATACACATAAAAAGAAACAAATGTCTAACATTTCAAGCTGGAAAATGGCTCCTCTCCTCAGGGTACACTGCTTGACGGATGCTGGGTCCTGTTTCTCTGTGTGACACCATCTTGGAAAGAATTTCTCCCTACTCTACGGTGTCATACAAAACCTTAGTGAGACGCAGTTCTACACGTTAGCATTGAAGGGTTGAAAGCTATTTAAGAATCATGGAGAATAGCTTTACCCCATCCAAGTCACTAAATTGTACAAACAGTGGCCCTTTACTGAATAATGTTATTAACAGGTTTGTAACTTGTGCACATTTCTTGCTTATGGCTTAGTATTGTTTTGTGTTTATCTCTGAAAAAGGGATTGGAATTAATTCTGCAAATTAATATGTTCTCCATATGGGGCTTAGTTTTACCAAGTCCACTAGATGTGGTATTCACATGAAGCTATTTGATGAGCTGGTTAGAAGTGTATCTCAGTGATTTTACTCTCTACATGCCTAGTTTAATTTAAGAGAATTAGTTAATTCTTGAACTGAGAGAATTACATCTTCAAAATCTGGAGAAGGGGCTTTAATCTGTCTCTATCCATTATTTTAATGCTTCTGTATGATTTGTGACTGTGGATTCTACATTTAAGTGTTGACTCTTGGCCCATACCATATATATATATATGGCATAAGATCTCACTAGGAGCCCCCACTATATAAAACAGGCTGGTCTGGAACTCCCATAGATCCACCTGTCTCTGGCTCCAAGTACTGGGATTAAAGGTGTGCGCCACTGCAGCTGGCCTGCACCCTGACTTTTCTGAACACACATTTTTACTTCTACAAAATGGAAAATCTTTTATTACAAAGAGACAGTAAGTTGATGGTGACTATTTCCGGTAGTAGCAATGCAGCTGGAAGTTTTAGAAAAGCCAAATACTTCTGCTGTGTCTTTCTCCTTTGTCCCATGCCAGAGTAGCAGTCTTCCAGATACTGACAAAAGTAAAAGCAGGGATGTACTCTGATTGTACTTTTTGGAATATTGAAGAGCAAAATTGTATTGGGAAAAGTCAGTTGTGGAAGAGCACAAGTTGATTTTTATTCTGAAAGCAGAAAGCTGTGCACCGTTGCTCACGGCCTTTCTTCCTCCCTGTCTCCCTGCAGATTAGCTCTGTTGTGGTACCACACTGTGGTCCGCCCATTTTTTGCCTTGGATGGCAGTGATAGCAAAGCAGGCCTGGATGAAGCTAAGGAAATTCTCCTCAAAAAGGAAGCTGCTTATCCGAACTCGTCCCTCTTCATGTTTTTCAAGGGACGGATCCAGCGACTAGAGGTAAGTCACCTTCCCCAGCCTCTTAAATAAACCCTGGTGACCATGAGTCCCAGTTCTGCTCGGGAGCTGCTAGGGGTGTGTTGGGATGCCATTGCCCCGGGAATGTCACTTCCTGGTGTCTTCTGTTAGTCAGGGCTGAGGAGGACCCTCGCAGGAACCCAGGATACTAGTCACTTACCTTCTCTTCAGCGGACAGGGCAACCCTGGGACCAGAGTCCTCAGTGACGAGAGTCCTCAGTGATGAGAGTGATAGGCGTACTTAAGCTTAAGGCACAAGGCAGCATGAAACCATGAGGACGCAACTCCTCTGAGTTAGTGACGGTTGATTTACACAGTGAAATCATCAGCTTTGAGCACTGCTTTTCCCATGTGTCCGTCTGCTCAGTTTCCATATGTACATGCCAAGCAATTTCCTCACACGATCCAGCCCCATCCTCAGAGCCAGCCTGAGCACAGACACAAAACTGTCACCTTCCGGTCACAGAAAAGGAAAACACGGATCCAAGAGGGCTTCTGAGATTTTCCACGTGAGCCCAGGCTGTCTCTCTCCAAACCCAGACCATGCCTTGGCTGCATCGCCCTGCCCCCTGCTTCTCTGTGTATTTTGTCTTGTTCAGGAGCATGAGGATTTGAGGGAAAATGAGGAGATTGCAGACATCTAAATGAAGGTGGCTGCTCTCACTGCAAGAACCACCCCTTCGTTATCTTACCAGTACTGTCAATAAAGTGAGGGAATGCTTTAACGCTCTGCCCTCCAGCTAGGTGTCCTTCCATCTGTCAGAAGTCAGCCCCAAGCAACCCCCCTCTCTGAGGACGGCGGGGATTTTCTGCTGAGCATTGCTCTCTGGGCACAAGGGAGGTTTGGTTTTCCCTTCTCTTCTGCCGGAGGTCCAGTTTCATATCAGCGAGTACACACAGCTAGAGCGACCTAGCTAAAGTGCTGTCACCTTGCTGGTGCTTGGGGTCAGTCTGGATTGAGCGGAGACTGTCACCCAGGAGTCCTCTCTGAGGATGGTGGGGATTTTCTGCTGAGCATTGCTTTCTGGGCACAAGGGAGGTTTGGTTTTCCCTTCTCTTCTGTTGTTTAGGGTTGAGTTTGGGTGTTGTCTAGAGTCATACAGGAAGCATGGAGAGTCATCTGTTCTGCAGTGGCTCGCTCGATGTCTCTTGAGCCTGAACACTGTAAGCAGCCCTCTAACTCTGGTTCTCACTGTACTGAGGATATTGGGATATTGTTTATGTATGTGTGCACGCATGGGGGCACATGTGCCGTGAACATACGTGAGGAGGTCAGAAGACGTTATGGTACCAGTTCTCCCCTCCCACTTTTATGTGGGTTCTAGAGCTCAATTTTAGGTCATAGGACCCGAATGGCAAGCGCCCCTCTCTGCCCACTGAGCTACCTCCAGGCCCCAGGCTTTGTCTTCCTGTTTGACTCTGCTGCGGTGAGAATTCTTGTCCAGCAGCACTAGGGTCTTGCAAGTACTAGGCAAGTTCCCTTCCACTGCTGTGAGTTTAATTCTCCAAGCACTGGTACAGATGTTCAGCCCAAGCAAGTCCTCAGTTCACATGCGTCCTCCTACCTTGGCTCCCCCAGTGTTGGAGTCACAGGCATGGGCCATGGCACCCAGATTTGAGATTTTACTGATAACTTGTTTCAAAGCACAGTAGAAATATCCATATACTTACACATATAGCCAAGTTAGTTTCATCTCAGTATCTTAAAACTCTTTGTTTGCACTCAAGCATGTGAACTTAGGGTTACTCTTCTTTCTGTCTCTTAAAGTGTAGTTCTGACTTGTGATGGTTTGAATGCAAACGGCTCCCATAGGCTGATACGTTTTAATATTTGGTCCCAGTTAGTAGAACTGCTTGGGAAAATCAGGAGGTATGGTCTTGTTGGAGGAGGTGTGTCACTGGGAGCAGACTCTGAGGTTTCAAAGGACTGGTGCCACTCCCAGTTAGTTAGCTCTCTGCCTCCTGGTTGTGTCTCAAGCTGTGAGCTCTAGCTGTTCCTGTTGCCGTACCCCTGCTCTATCACCGTGAGCTCTAAATGCTTTCTCTAGCAGGTTGGCATGGTCTTATTTCTCCTGCATGAAAACCTTGTGTTTAGTGTTGAAAGTAGAAATCCTGGCCTGATCCAGGGTTGGCCTGCTGCACAGATTAGTGAAATCATCAAGAGGAGTCCTTGTAGGCGGGGAAGGGAAGCTGCTGGTCATGTGCCTCCTCTTGCAAGCCTGTGTCTGAAGGACACACACAGTGACTGCATGGAGAGGCTAGGCTTTGCAGTGTCCTGGGAGGTCTGTTCCGGGATCCCCTTCAGAGGCTAGGCTTTGCAGTGTCCTGGGAGGTCTGTTCCAGGATCCCCTTCAGAGGCTAGGCTTTGTGGTGTTCCTGGGAGGTCTGTTCCGGGATCCCCTTCAGAGGCTAGGCTTTGCGGTGTCCTGGGAGGTCTGTTCCGGGATCCCCTTCAGAGGCTAGGCTTTGCAGTGTCCTGGGAGGTCTGTTCCGGGATCCCCTTCAGAGCCTAGGCTTTGCAATGTTCCTGGGAGGTCTGTTCCGGGATCCCCTTCAGAGGCTAGGCTTTGCAATGTTCCTGGGAGGTCTGTTCCGGGATCCCCTTCAGAGGCTAGGCTTTGCAATGTTCCTAAGAGGTCTGTTCCGGGATCCCCTTCAGAGGCAAGCTCAGCGAGTGTTCAAACACTTTCTGTACAGTGGCAGAGCATTTGCATGTGCCTGCACATTCTCCATACACTTTATACCGTGTCATACAATACGGTGCCAACACTAACTCATCGGTTGTTTTACTATGTTGTTTAAGGAAAAAAGTGTGTACGGGTACAATTTAAAACATGTGAGTTGGAGTTTGAATCTGCAGGTAGGGGACCCACAGTGCAGAACCCGTGGGTTGTTGCTGGGATTTGATGTGCTACTGAAGAGTTTCATTTCTTTAGATTACATTCTTGCTTCAGAGATTTGTGATAGTAAGGAACTGAGTTAAATAAACGTGAATGAGACAAAGTGAAAATGCATTTAAATGAAGCTCTGTGCTTGTGACCAGGAGACCCAAAATGAGGGCACAGGAGAACCCCGCTAAAGCTGTGCCTAAGGCCCCTTCTCTATAGCCTTCCAACATCACCATGCTTACTTCATGAGGACAGAGTGGGAGTTTCTAGGGCCAAATGGCCATATGGAAGAAGTTTCAATGCACTTTGTGTCTTTTCTTTATTTTATGTGTATGTTTTGTCTGAACATGTCTAGCATCACATGCATGCAGTGCCCCAGGAGGCCAGAAGAGGGCATCAGAACCCCAGGAACTGGAGTTACAGATGGTTGTGAGTAGCCATGTAGGAACTGGAGTTAGGGTCTTCTGGAAGAGCTGCTAGTGCCGAGCCATCTCTCCAGCACCATGGTGATGGGGAATGGTCTTCTGTATATGTTTATCTTATTGGTTGATGAATAAAACACTGTTGGCCAATAGGGAAGCAAGATAGGAGAGGAGGAGAAGGATTCTGGGAAATGTAGGCAGAGAGAGATACCATGTAGGCTGCTGGAGGAGTAACACCATGCTGGGCATTATGAGGTAAGCCACACCTTTTTAGCAATACAGAGATTGATAGAAATGGGTTAATAATTAAGACAGAGCTAGCCAATAAGAAGCCCAAGCCAATAGCCAACAGTATTGTAACTAACATAGTGTCCATGTGCTTCTATGGGGCAATTGTGCTTCTATGGGACAAGGTGACAGCAGAACCCGGCGGGAAACTCTGGAACACAATGGACTTAACCTTTTATGTCTGTACATGTATGTCACATCCACATATGTTGTATGTACTTACACAAAGACCTACATATAAACAGAATATTGGTCTGTGTGTGTTGCTTAAGCTCCCAGCTCTCTGTGAGCCTCTGTTCTGCTGCTTCTGTCCATCAGGAATGTCAAGCAGTCCGTGTTTCAGTACAGCTGCTGCCTGCTGCCTGCTGCCTGCTGCCATCTGAAATGGTCAGATAGGTGCTAGAGAGATGGCTCAGCCATTAGGAGCACCGGCTACTTTTGTGAGGATTAAGGTTCAGTTCTCAGCACCCACATCAGGGAGCTCACAACCCCCTGGAACTCCAGCTCCAGGGGCTTCTGTGTCCTCACAGACAGCTCCTCTGCATGGCCTTCACAGACAACTCTACTGCATGGACGTGCACACACACACACACACACACACACACACACACACACACACACACACACACGCGCGCGCGCGCGCACGCACGCACGCACGAATGCATAAATAAATATTTGAAATGGTGGCCCCGGTTCTGGGACCTGCACTGTACAGTTGTCAGGGCATGTTGAGATCTGCTTCATGATTGGTTTCTTGTAAGAGGCAGTGCTCTGTCCTGCTCTCTTTAGAATTCCCCGCTAGAGCCCCTTTCTGTTGAGCAGGGCACATTCATCCCTCTGTGCCGTCTGCAGAGACTGCTGTGATTGCTGACCGTTGCTTCATGGTACCTAGTGTCCCAGTCCTTCCTGGAGGGTGAGGACCTGCTCACATCTGGTCTCTGAAGCTCTGCATGGAAGGATTCCTTCATAGACTGACTACTGTAGTTTGATCCCTGCTGTTTCTGCCCCTTTTGTTGACCTGTTGTTGCAGGTGTCATCAACTCGGGGCATGTCCTATCTACCTGCAGTTGTCAATCTGACACAGCCTAGAAGGGAAGCCTCCATTGAGGAATTGCCAAGATCATATTGGCCTGTGTCCATATCTGTGTGTGTGGGGGGGGCACCTTGGTTATTGATTGATGCCGGAAGACCCAGCCCACCATGAGTGGCGCCAGTCCCTATGGAGTTGTCCTGGGCTGTATGGTAAGGCTAACTAAGATGAGTCCGTGAGTGAGCCATAGCTGTGCTTCAAGTTCCTGCTTGAGATTCTGGCCTGACTTCCCTCCGTAATGACCCGTGATCTGGACGTGTAAGCCAAGGAAACCCTGCCCTCCCCAAGCTACTTTCCCTCAGAGCGTTTTATCTCAGCAACAGAAAGGAAGCCAGGGCCTGGAGCTGGCTACGGTGTTTTCACTCTATACCTCTGTTTAAACTACATTCTGCATTGGTGCTCCCCCAAGATGATGGTCCACACAGTTGTTAGCTCATTCATGATTGTGGAGGGACTGGAAAGTGGGTGTTGATCCTTGAGGTGAGTCATTCATCAGGTAGAAAAGAGGGGAGACCTGCAGAGGTTGTGGGAGCAGAGGTCAGAGAAGAGGAACCACACACCAAAGGCAGTGCACTCCCGTAGCAGAAGCCTTTGTGAAGGGCAACCTGCATCTTGTGTGAACAGCATGATGTAATGTTGTTATTTATAGGATCAGAGACAATGCAGGAAGAGAACTAATTCCCCCAAGCTCCATTAATTGTCCTGTCTTCTTTCCCTCTAACCCACACACACGTCTCTTAATTACCGTAAGCATCCCCTCCCCACCAAAGCAATCAGGGTTGCCATTTATTCTTAGACGTACAGAAACCATTATTGGTTTCGTCTGGTGTGGGGAGATGGAAGACATATCTGTTCTCAAATCCCAGTGAGATGAGGCCACATAGTGTTTCCATACATAGTGAAATACATGATGAAAGCAAACTCACCGGCACGAGAAGTACTTTCACCCACTGCACTGACTGGTTGTGGTGATTGTACCTGGGGTTCACACGCGGTCCCTCACCAGACACCTGTGGCATCCCACCAGAGTGCCCGTCACTTCTCGGGACCCTTTGAGGTGCATTCCTGACGGTGACTTCAGTCTGTCTCTTTCATGCCCGTCTCTGTTCACGTTTGGTCTTTTCTACCTACTTTGAGTCTCAGTTTTCTGAGCACCGTGACTGAGATCATAAACTAGTGTGTTCACTATTTCTTTGTTTCCCGAGGAAATTCATGGCACTCCCCTGTTCTTAATTCTTTGATGTCATCTCTATCATGAACACATTCTTTTCACTCTTCTGCTCTCGGGCTCTTTTTCTCCATCGTGTCAAAGCATCCTGGTGTAGGGAGAGACTGTTGATTGGGGTCATCTCGACAAGGATGTGTGTGCTGGGGCGGTGCAGCTCAGTGGTCCAGGGTCTGGCTAGAATGCACAAGGCTCTGGGTTCAGTACCTAGAGCTCTTCCACGTTTGGGGCTTGCCTAGATTTTTTAAAAGTATTATTGCTGTTATTGGAGAGAGAGAGACAGAGACAGACAGAGACAGAGAGATAGGGAGGGAGGGAGGGAGGGAGAGAATGAGAATGAGTCAGTATGTGTATTATGTAAGTATGTGTGTGCATACCTACCATAGCATGTATGTGGAGGTCAGGGGATACCTTTGAAGACTTGGTTCTTTCCTTTTACCTTTATGTGGGATCAAACCTAGTGCCTTTGATATCATAGGCCTGTAGAGGGATGTCATAAAAAATAGGAAAAGTCCTTGTCTACAAGGAACAATATATGTGGCAGGATCAGTCATGACAGAAAAGCAAAGGACAGAGACAAGTGGATGGGTTTGATTGGACCCTGAGTGATGGGAGCTTGGAGACTGAGGTTGGCAAAGGTGGCCGATTTCAGTGGCATAGCCTCTTCAGGCCACATGGCTTCAGCAAAGCCTTCCTGTTGTCCCACTGACGCACGGAGACTGCCATCTGTCCTGGCACAGGGTGAGGAGAGTGATGGTAGCTTTTATGACGCTGAAGAGTGTGGCACCATCTGGGAAGTAATATCACCTGCAGGTGGATTTCATACCTGCCAGCCGCCTCCGAATGTCCTTCAATTCAGCTTCGTTCAAGAATGTAGCAGGAAGCCGGGCGGTGGTGGCGCACGCCTTTAATCCCAGCACTCGGGAGGCAGAGGCAGGCGGATCTCTGTGAGTTCGAGGCCGGGCTGGACCGACAGCCTCCAAAACAATACAGAGAAACCCTGTCTCGTAAAAACAAACAAACAAAAAGAATGCGGCAGGATGCAAAAGCCGGTGAGCAGCAGCCGAGCATTCCTGCAGAAACAACTACCATGCACTCCCATGCTGCTAAGCAGCAGAGCTATCTGTAACTAGTGGCTGGAGACCCATGACTTCTAATAGGCTTCTGGAGTCCTTGTGTCAGAATGTCTGGAGACCTCCCAAGCGCTTAGTGACTCCAGAATGTCCCTGGAGCATAGAAGTCTGTGTCATTTCCTAACCCGCTGGCTCTGTGTAGTCAGCAGTAACGGCACAGGTGTTCCTGCTCTGTGGAACTAGCTGCAGTCGCCACATCTCATAGTCTCTTACGTGCATTGGATAGTGACGTCCTCGTGTAGAACTTTTTAGGAACTGGGCTGCTCTCTGTCTCCTCGATGGCTGCACTAGGTTCCTAATAACCCCTCCTTTTACCTTTCTTGCCTTATAGACTATTCTTAACATGCCAGTCTCTGTGACCCATACAGAACACTTAGAGTTTAAAACCTGGATTCTGGGCCAGTAATCGGCTCGGTGGCTGAGCGTCCTCACTGTGCAGAAGACAGGAGTTGGTTCTCAGAACTCATGTAGGTGGCTCACAGCTGCGCCTAGTTCCAGCATTGGAGATCAGCGGCCTTCCTCTGGTTTCTTTCCACATCTGCACACATGGACATGCCATCTGCAGACACAGTACATACATGTACTTACAAAGTCAGAGCCAGGCATGGCGACTGGCTTGTGATTCTCTGTGAAGGATAAGCTGGCCTTGAACTCACAGAGATCCACCTTTCTGCGCCTCCCAAGAACTGAGATTCAAGGTATTCACCACCATGCCTAGCTGAATTTTTAAATTCTGTATTGTAAACTATTAGGGCTTATTGAGAAAAGCCTCAGATCTCTTCCTAGTGTTTCCTGTATTAGGGAAATAATTAATAAAACCATTTTCTTAATGCAAGACTACCCAATCTAGATTTTTTTTCAAAGCCAAAGAAAGTACTAACAAATTAAAAATCAAAAGCTTATTTCCCCTTTTGGTAAAAATGGCATAGATAGTATCAAAGATAGTAGCTGTCTCTACCAGTGCAAGTTGGTGACATCATCATCCAAGTCAGGACGGGGAGGAGTGAGTCCTGGGCTTTCTCTGCTGGTCCTTCACATTTTAACTGGTGCTCCTAACCAGCGAACAGACTAATACAGGCATTGTCATAAGACTTGAATGTCTCCATGGAAGAGCCATGGGAGAACCCCGGGAAGTTTTGAGAACTTGAGGTTGAAGAAATAGCTCAGTGGTAGATCCCTTGCCTGGCATTTCAAGACCGTGATATGAGACTCCCCTGAGAGCATAACAGTGCAAGCGAGATCAAGCTGGAAGTCCAGAGCGGTTTGCACAGACCAGCTAAGGAAATGCCTGGGAGTACACCACCAGGAAGAAGGCAGAGGCCCGACTAACTGGAACAGCATGCTCTGTCCACAGTCACGGCATAGTGGCTGCCGTTACGCTCTGTGGTAATGGCCGTACTCCACTTAGCTAGGGAGACTTGCACTCCTGTTGTTTGTGACTCCCTTGGAGGATGGGTCGGTGGCCCGTGTTGCTTCCTTGCTTTTGTGTTCGCTAGTGGAGGCTTCCAGTGTATGTCTCAGGAGTTTTGTTGTTGCTGGTTTTGTTTGTTTATTTGTTTTTTTAAGATGTGAGCTCATGTAGTCCAGGCTGGTCTTGAACTCCCTGTGTAACCAAGGATGACCTTGAATTCAGGATTCTCTTGCCTCAGCCTTCTGAATGTAGGAATTACAGATACTCATCACCATAGCTGGGGGTAGAAGCCGGGTCTTCATGCATGGCAAGCAGACACTTCCATGCGCTAACCCCTCCGCAAATGTTGTTTTGATGTAATTTGTTAGTGTATAATTTTCCAGACAAAAGCCAGTGCCCACGTGCGGTGGTGGCGCACGCCTTTAATCCCAGCACTCAGGAGGCAGAGGCAGGCGGATCTCTGTGAGTTCGAGGCCGGGCTGGACCGATAGCCTCCAAAACAATACAGAGAAACCCTGTCTCGTAAAAACCAAAACCAAAAAAAAACAACAACAACAAAAAAAAAGCCAGTGCCCAGCTGGTTAAGAGTACTTTCTGTAAGCAAAGCTTGAATGGAAAAATATCCTGGTAGCTGGGAGCCAAGAAATACCACAATGCCACTGTGAGCCTCACAGCCCTGCTCCAGTGGAAGAGTTAAAGCCCTGTTCCCGGAAAAGTTTTCCCAGTGCAAGTGTAACAGTTCTGCTAGGGGGCAGTTTCCCGGGCGTGGTTATTGTGGCTCTGCTTAGGTCCTCCAGAGTGTAACAATTCCCTGGTGAATGAAAATTTCCCCAGCAAGAGTGATACAGTTGCGCAGTTCTGCACACAACAACCCTCACTCAAGAGATTTATTGGGAAGGAAGAATCCAGGAAGCTGGCTTCCTCAAGAAGCAGCAGCAAACCGAACACAATTCAGAGCTTACATAGTGTTTCTTGGCGGGGAGGGCTTTTCCAGGGTGGCCTGCGATTGGTGGGCTTTTGTAGCCTGATTCTGGGGCAAGCTCAGAGATTGGTGGGATTTCAAGCCTGGCCCTGGGGTCAAGCCAGGGTCAGGGTATTTTCCCTTGGTTCAGGTCTCAGGTCTGTAGTCAGGAGCAGGGTGTTTTTGTCTCTCTAAGCTACACTTACTGCTCTTGCAGAGGACCTGGGTTTGGTTGCCAGCACCCGCGTGGCATCTCACAACTGTGTATAACTCTGAATGCAGATGATCCCATACCATTTCCAGCCTCTCGGGTCACCATGGACACATTTAGGCAAAACACTATCCAGTAAAATTTAAAAAATATTTAATAAAAACAGATTTGGGTCTGATTCAGAACCTTGAGTTTTCCACACTAGCCTTGTTTCTATGTACTCTTCAGGCCCAATTATATATTATCATTTATTTTAAAATTGAGCTGTGAATCTCTTGGTTTTCTGTGCTGTGATAGGTATTTTAATTCACCATAAAACTCACCATGGATTATTTTCTTGTTTTAAGTTATTTTGGTGAAAGGGGGTGATATCCTTATTCCTCAGAGAGCAATCAGGGTAGAGTTAGAGCTGATTGGCAGCAATGCTGGCTCTTGGGACCATGTCTTTAAGCACACACCACCCCCTCCCTTAGAATTTCCAAATTCTGTCTCATGTGAGAAAGAGGGATCACATTCTTCACACTTACAACTTTTAAGAAATTAACAGCCTTTGTTCCTCAAGTCTGTATAACAGATTGTTGCAGAACATATGCTACAAATTAGTAGAAATGCATTCCTACCTCTGCAGTCCAGATGTCTTGGTAAACATGGAAATCCAACTTGACATGACTGTGGCCATCTTTCTTTGAACTGTGTCTTGTGCACTGGGCGATCTGGGTAGGCATGCTAAACCCAGCTGGATGAACAGTTGTAACGATTCTTCCCATGTTGCCAAGTTTGTATTTTAAAAGGCTAAGTCTACTCCAGTGGACTGTGGATCACCTTTGTCCAGCTTAACACAGGAATCCCTTCTCCTGCCGCCTTGGCTGTCCAGCTACTGCCCCCAAGGCCTTGGGTAGCAGGTGCTGCATTTATTTACAGGTCTTCAACTGGAAGCATCCTCTGCATTGTGTGTTCTCCCACACTGGGCTAAACAAAACTGCAGAGTCTGCAGGGTCTTGCTCCCTGAGGCTCCAGGAACAATCTGTTCCTTGACTCTTTTACCAGGCGGTTACCAGCATTCCTGGGTTTGTGGCCACACCCTTCCAATTTCTGCCTGTGGTCACAGTACCTCCACTCCTGAGGGTACAGGTGATAATCTCTCTGATCTCAGGATCCTTCATTTAATCTAATCTTCATACATAGTCCCTCAAGAAAGCTTACTCTGCAGGTAATCAGGTCAGAATTTGAATACTGGCTCCTTGCCCAAGTTTCTTCACCTTGTTTGAAAATAGACGACGAGTGTGTCTCTCACAGAGAGGCATGAAGTGCCAAGCGCTACAGTGTGGATCAGTGTTGTCTCTTGGCTTCCTTCTTCCCTTCTTGATGTCAGACTTATTTTGACTGTGTTATCTAGAGCCAGCCCCAGTTACTGGTGGGTACCTTTCTGTCCTCTGAAGGCTAGTGTGACATTGCACTGTCCTGTCGTGCAGTGAACACACAGCTGGAGACAGCTTGACCACGACCCACTCAGAGATAAACATCCTGTGTGTGATTGCCAAGTGCCCTTAACTTAACCACCAGAGGTGCGTGAGGCAGAGCTGACCAGTGTTGTGATTACTGGGCAAAGACATCTGTGAGGAGAGGATGCCTGGAAAGAACTGAGGCGAGATCCTGAGGGGACAGTTGGAGACAGTCAGAAAGAGCATCTCGGGCCTGCACCTCTGAGCACACTCACCTGCACGCACCTTTATTAAAGGTTGTTTTTTTTTTTTCTGAGATTGGCACCTGTGTCTGGTCTTTGTAAGTGTAAGCTCTGATCTCCCCCATGGGAGTTTGTCACTTTCCTGTGAGGTCCTCTCCAATGCCGGTGTGCCTTTCAAGCACAGGAGGGGTGACCAGGCGAAAAGTCTCCTTGTGGCTGCCTTGCCAGCATTTATTGGGGGTTTGAAGATTGCATTTTGTCTTTGTGACAACAGAATGGTGTGTCTCACAAGGACAGTTATCTGTCAGGCCACAGCCTTGGTGAATGAATCACTCAGCCAGCAGAGTTCCTGAGTCACAGGCTGCCCTGAAGATCACCTCTCAGACTTAACCTGCAGATCCTCTTCTGGGACCCTTCCCACTGTCCCTGCCTGGCTGGCCTCCTAAGCAAGCATGTTGGGATCCAGGAGAGGCAGCAGCAGAGCAGAAAGAGGGGGAGGGTTGGGGAAGAGGTCACAACCCTGCCAGAGTAGAGCAAGGGAAGCCTCAGGCCAGCTGGAGCAAGCAAGAGTGTGCCAAGCCACCCCTCCCCAGGGCAGGCTGTGGTCTCAGTGGGTGCCAAGCCACCACCCCCAGGGCAGGCTATGGTCTCAGTGGGTGCCAAGCCACCCACCCCAGGGCAGGCTGTGGTCTCAGTGGGTGCCGAGCCCCCCCCTCCCCAGGGCAGGCTGTGGTCTCAGTGGGTGCCAAGCCACCACCCCCAGGGCAGGCTGTGGTCTCAGTGGGTGCCAAGCCACCACCTTCAGGACAGGCCGTGTTAGATGCCTGCACACATTTCAACACGTCCTTAAGGAACTTGGACCTTTTCTGATTCTGCTGATGCTTTTTGAGAGTTCTTGAGGGAAAATGTTTAATAGAAAATGAACATTTTTAAGGAAAAGAGAAATCAGGTGTATAGTGGTTCCTTCCATACACTGAACATGTTTTCCAAGACCCTCTGAGGACTGAAACCACAGAGAGAGCTGAATGCTAGATATATTCTTTTCCTTTCATACTTGCACACGCCACAATTTAATGTATTAATGAGACCAATAACAACAGTGTTAAACAGCAGCTGCAACAACCATAGGCTGTAGTGAAAGTTACTGGAATGTGGTCTCCTACACTCTCAAAGCATCTTCCTGTTCTGAATCTGTCTTTAGACCGCAGTTGACCACAGGCCCCTGGAACCACAGAAAGTAGAACAGCAGATTGGGGAAGGGGAGGCCTATCATGTATAACCAGTAACAACTCAAACTGACATCTGGGGTGGGCTGTTGGGTTCTGGCCAGCAGTGGGCAGACACGCCCTGCAAGTGGAGTCTGGGAGAGGACACTAAATGACCAGAAGCAAATGAACTGTAGCTCTCAGTA
This sequence comes from Mesocricetus auratus, assembly GCF_017639785.1. Taxonomy (NCBI): domain Eukaryota; kingdom Metazoa; phylum Chordata; class Mammalia; order Rodentia; family Cricetidae; genus Mesocricetus; species Mesocricetus auratus. The sequence goes on from NW_024429198.1 coordinate 43,853,991, forward strand.
AGCAAACAGTCCATTGCCAGGTTGAGCAAAGGGACTAGATAGGGCAAGGCTTAATGGGAGTGCCTGTGCGTTCCCTCCAGGCTGATGGGGATTCCTTCTGGACCTGGTTGGATGTTCATCCAGGGGACAGAATATGGCCCTTTGCTAATTGATACATTGGTAACAAAAGACTAGATTGGCAAACAATTACAATACAACAAAATTACATACTCTTGTGACCAGGGAATAGGGTGGGGGAGGCGCTGAGCCCTCACTGGAAAAGTCACCTCCTAAACCAGGCGGTGTGGTGCACTCCTGCACTCTCAGCTGCTTGGGGAGGGACACTTAGGTAAGAGGATCATGGGATTGAAGCCAGTGTGGGCCACAGCATGGGACCCTGCATTTAAAAAAAGAAGGAAAGGAAGAAGGAAAAGAAAAAGGGGATGGCTTTAGGGTAAAGGCACTTGATGCCAAGACAGAAGACCTGAGTTCAATCCCCAGGGCCCTCATGGTGGAAGGGGAGAACCAACTCCCACAGTGGTCCTCTGACCTCCACATACGTGCCGGCCGGCTATGTCATGTATGTGCACCCAGAGGAAATAAATAAGCAAAAGAATTAAAGGGAGTTTTCTGCACTGAGGTCAATTTCAGCTTTGCCAGGCAAGTGTTTTCCTAACAGTTCTCAAATGGTTGTTCTGCACTGCACTTGGTCTGTTTAAAATTACCTGTCAGGAAGAAGCCCATTTTTGGTTGATACATAGCCAATCACCCTGCTTTTCTTTTCTTCTTAGTGTCAAATCAACAGTGCCTTGACTTCCTTCCACACTGCTTTGGAACTCGCCATAGATCAGAGGGAGATCCAGCATGTCTGTCTGTATGAAATCGGTAACTATAAGAGTCTAATATGTCTGTCTGTATGAGATCTGTAACTAGAACCCAGCATGTCTGTCTGTATGACAGCAGTAGCTATGAGAACCCAGCATGTCTGTCTGTATTAGATCAGTACCTAGAGCCCAACATGTCTGTCTGTATGAGATCTGTAACTGTGAGAACCCAGCATGTCTGTCTGTATGAGGGTGGTTGCTCTGAGACATCTCCCCACCCTTGTGCTCAAGCTCTCTGCTCTATGTAATGAGGGTCACCTATGTGCTGTCACCAAAGCACGCTCTAAAACTTCTCTCTGGTGCCCATTTCTCCTTGCATTTTTAGTTTAGGAACGATGGAAATGTGGGGTGGATTGACCTCAGTGCCTTACTCTAGTACACAGTAGAATTCAAGGCTCTTGACAAGTAGTGCCAGGAGAAGGCTGCACCCCAGCTTTTCTAGTCATCTGTCCTTGGGGCCTTAGATAAGTTACTGAAGCCTTCTGAGTCACTTACTGCCAGTGGAGAGGCTGCGTGTTCTACTTAGATTGTGCGTGTGTGTGCGTGTGTGTGCGTGTGTGTGTGTTTATTTTTGTTTAATTTGACACAAGCCAGGGTCAGCTGGGAAGAAGGAACTTCAATTGAAAGAATGCCTCCATCAGATTGGCTTGTGAGCAAGTCTGTGGGGCACTTTCTTGGTTCACGTGTTTAGGCACAGCCCATGTGGCCAGTGCCACCCCACAGCAGGGGTCTGAGGTGGGATAAGAAAGCAACTGAGCAACCCATGGGAAGCAAGCCACTCAAAGTGTTCCCTTCATGGCCTCTGCTTCATTCTGTCGTCAAGTTCCTGCCCTGGCCACCCTCAGTATGGACTGGGACTGGGACCTAGAAGCCACATAAATACTTCCCTCCCCAGGTTGTTTGGAGTCGGTGTTATGTCCCTGGCTTACAAGTTTCATTTTATAGAGGCAGTATTGTATTGGAGAAAAGAGTGATGAATACCCTAACACACACACAATTCTTCCATCGGTGGGCCTGAGAAAGTCAGTAGTCTGTTGATATCCCCCTTCTAATTGTAGGACACCATGAACCACTTGTGCAAGGCTGGAGTCAGGACCAGCAAGGAAATGCCATGGAAATGCTAGGCCTCAAGTGAGGAGAGGGCAGTTAGTAACTGGGAATAAACCGCTGCTGCCTACCAGCACACAGGCCGGGAGTGGATGGGGAGGTGGAATCCGTCCTCAGCACCAGCAAGCAGAGGAGGGCGGGAAGAGCGGGCCCTCACTGGTTCTCACCGGCCCCTCACACAGGTCGAGCATGCACGGTGATGTTTTCTCCTGATGAGCGCTTTTTGGTGGCAGCCACTTAGTGTCTCCTCTGACCAGGCTGCCTCTGCCCTTCCCTTCCTGCCTCGGCACACACGTTTGCTCTCACCGACAACGAGCCAGTTGGAATCTTTGTCTGGAGGGTGCATCCTCCTCCATACTTCCCCACAGCTGTCTCAGGCTCCACACGGAAAGTATTTAAGGGGAACAATAATTCCTTGTATTTTTTTTAAAAGTTCAAAGTTTGAAGCACTTCAAGAACACGCCCAGAGAAGGGTTTTAGTCAACACAGAGGTTTGTAGCTTGACAATAGGCTGTGGAGTCCCCTGCTTCAGGATGGTGAACTGCACGCACCACCCTACGGTGTTGCTCTGACTCTACGTAGAGGGCTCTAAACTCACGCCTGGGGGCATTACACTGTTGGTTTTGTTTTTACTGTGCTCCCTGACTCAGGGTAGCACCCTAACTGTGCTCCTTTTGTAGGCTGGTGCAGCATGATTGAACTTAACTTTAAGGATGCATTTGACTCCTTTGAGAGGCTGAAAAATGAGTCCAGATGGTCGCAGTGCTATTATGCGTATTTGACTGCAGGTGAGTGAGGGCCTGTCCGTGTGGCCTGTCTGTGTGGCCTGTCTGCTCCTATGTCCTGGCATGGGGAGAGGAGGGAGCTCAGGTGTGTGAGGGTGGGTTCTTCTTTTCTGATTGAATTTAAAGGTAGGAATGAAGTGTTATGGGAAATCCTGGGGAGACCAGATGGAAAATCTGGGTCCTTTCCTGGGGTTCTTAGTGTCTTTAGTAAAAGGATTTAAGGCTAGAGTCAAATTAACTTGGAGGATAATTTATTAGAGTTGAAAAGACAGACCCCAGGACAGTCAAGCCAGAATGCATGCTGCCAGCTGCCTAAAAGCAGAGAAGGGGAAAAACCATGATGCTTGAGAGAAGTTGACAGAGGTCAGACTCCCACCATGAGGGACGGGGAGGCTTTAGAACAGAGGAGGGAGCTCAAAGTGCAGGAATGGAACCGTGAGCGGGCACTCTGGCATCAGAGGAAAATAACACAACAGGAGGAGGGGGTTGGCTAATGCCTTTCTGAGTTAGGACTTACCTGAGGGGCGGCCCCACCTTCCTGAGGGACAGTCTCACCTTCCTGAGGGGCGGTCCCTTAGCCAGGGCCCCACCCTTAGAGGCGATAGGACATGTCTCCTCCTGCAGGCTTTCCTAAGCTCTTTGCTATAACTAAATGGGACAGAGATGCCTAGAGGCCCAGCTGGATGCAAAGAAATCCAGGGCTGTGCCCAGCCGTTCCACACTCCAGTCTATGCCTGTTTGGTCTTTAGAAATGCTTCCCCACCAAGCTGTTTTTACTCCCAAGCTCTTGCTTCCCCTTTGTTTTCCTTTACTATGTTTTTACTTATTAGGATTTTAAAATATTTTTCAGCATCGGACATGTCTTTTTCATTGTGTGGGCAGTTTCTAGTTGGCGTTCTGCTTAAAGAGTTCCGTAGAGCCTGAGTTTGCTCCAATCCCATTTTACCTGGCAGTCAAGCCCTATTGACACAGAGCGAAGGGCATCCTCATGCCGTGCACTGTGGCAACAAACGTGACTGGGTGCTGACTTCTGCTTTTGGAAGCTCTTGGATGACATAATTGGCATTGTGCTGCCACCTGGTGGGCAAAGCTTGCGTCTTTGTGAGTCACAAAGTGTCCTAGTTTAGGGTTATGAGGAGCAGAACTGAAGAGACCAGAGGAGGGAGCTGTGCTTCTCCTGTCTTTGAGCAATCCCTTGTGAAGGTCTTCAGGTCTACACTCCACGGGCAACCTCAGTCTTGGTGCTGGGAATAGACAGGCCCTTGCACATACTTAGTTAGCTGTGTTTCCCCCTGAACTACATTCGGGTTCCACTGAGCATCCCAACATTACTGTAAACGTCCCCTTACTCCTTTGAATATGTGGCTTTAGTGAGACGTTTTCCCCTTTTAATTCCATCCCCTTAACTCACCTAATTAAAACAGGACAGGAACTGCATTAGTGAGGCCGTGTCCTGGCTACCTTAAAACTCCCTCTAACATCAACCAGAGAGCGGTCGGTAGAAACTGCCTTGTGCGGTCTCGGCAGGGCGTCCCTTTCCTGTGTCTCTGTGTTTGGTGTTTATTGTTTCTGATACGTGGCTTGTTTTACTACATCTCATGCTTAAAGGATTATTTTATATAGTTTTCCAGCATGTTGGATAAAAATAAGAGCTACTTACTGGTAGGAATTGGCGTGCCCAACTCTTTGAGAAATAGCTGATCCCCAGTTGTGTAGCCTGGAAGCATGGCTACAGGAACGCCAGTGGTCAGTGGGTGTGGCTAGGTCTTGAAGTCAGTGGTGGGCAGCTGTGTTTGTTGTTGAGGCATATAAGAAACAAATGTGTGAGATAGCTGTGTGACTGAACACTTACATCCGGCCACTCTGGTTGCAGTTGTGTGAAAGAAGGGTCCTCATCCCTGTCTCCACAGGGCATGTCTGGAGGTGCCAGGAGTGTGCACAGCCGCATGCGGGCACCGAGCAGCACTTTGTCCACAGCCAGGGGACATGCCTTGCAGGGTTGAGTTTGAGTTGGCCACGAAGGAAAGTATGAGTTGACCAAAAGGGACGGTATCCAGCACCCAGGCTTTCGTTCCTTGTCTTACTGTAGCACAAATCCCACGGTTTGGGCTTTTTCATTGTACCTCAGAGCTACTTCGATGCCACCATCACCAATTCCCAGGACGCCCGGATGGTTCCATGACGGACGTCTAAACACTAACATTGCTTCCTCCTCCAACACGCGGTCACCACTTTCCTCCATTTTGTCCCTGAATCCAGCTATCCTGTGCCTTACATGGTCATAGCATATTGATCTCTTTGTGTCTGGTTTACTTCATTTATCAAAATATATCAAAGGCATGTCCCAGTATTTTCCTTGTTTTTAAGGAATAATCACCCACTGCGTGTTGTATGCCTGTATGTTTTGTTTACCCATTCATCCTACAGTGCACGTTTTTTTGGGTTGCTTACTCCTTTTGACCGTTGCTGGTGCCATCAAGTTGGGTAAATAGGTAAAAGTGCTTGCTCCAAGCCTGACGACCCCAGTCCAGTCCTTGACACCCATATGAGTAGGAGAGGATCCCGTCCTGCAAGCATACCCACACAAATTCGTAGTGCAAGTCTAATTGAAAAGAATGTTCTCAGTGATCTGAGGAAGACCTCAAGCTAAGGCAGCAGACATTCTTCTTTCCCGCTGGTTCCCTGGGCCTCTTTGTTCCTGGAGCCGCAGTGACCGCTTGGTGACACCTCCTGTCATACACTTCCTTCTGGTGCTGCATGCCATTGCCGAGGTAGATGTGGCCATTTTGGATTGGTGCAGCTGTTGGTGTGGCTGGGAGGGATAGTTCCTTCTTTTGAGCCCTCTTACTACCAAGAATCTCCTGACATCCCCATCACCTTGGCATCCTCAGCTTTCTGCAAGCCGTGTGTGTTCTGTGCCCCTTCAACAGCTGCCATGACCCTGTGCTCGGGCTACCTGGGCTCTCTGCTTCTTGCGTAAGAAGATAGAAGAGCAGGCAGTTTTACTCCTCTGCAACACAAGGCCGAGTCCAAACCTGGTGAAAAAGGAACGGGCGTGCGTAGGGTCGGTGCTGCGTGGAAGCTGAGAGGACAATGCCCTAAAGTGACGCTCATTTCATTAAGATTGGAGTGCTGGGGCGAGGCATGACGTTTGCTGGGGAAGCAAGGGGAATGTGACTAATCTTCAGGGTGGGACTCGGGTGGCCAGCTGGCTAGCAAGCACCAGCTACCCTCAGGGTGCAGCTCAACTCCCAGCTCCTCATGGCTTCCCACAAGCCAAAGAGAGGTGATGCTGTTTTCTCTTGAGTGCTCTAAAAGCACCATGATGATGTCCCTCCTTTAGGGTTGCTGTCACCATAAGCGCTGCAGCTATGGATTCTCTCTCTCTCTCTCTCTCTCTCTCTCTCTCTCTCTCTCTCTCTCTCTCTCTCTCTCTCTCTCTCTCTGTGTGTGTGTGTGTGTGTATATGTGTGTGTGTACATACATGTGCTCTTCCTCGTACATCCCTGCTGGCTTGTGATGGAAGAAGGCCAATGAGTGTGTGCAGCCTGCTTCATGAATTCATGTTCCCCATACTCTCCTCTTCCCTAGACCTGTGGTATTCAGCACTCTGAAGACAGGGCCTTCAAGTAGCTTGTACTCTGTGACAAGAGCTGGCCATTTTATTACATGTGAGACTGTCTCCTCCCATTAGAGGGCAAGGACCCAAATGCTTTGTGTCCCAAAGATCTCTAGAAACACCTGCCTGCTAGGAAGAGTTGAATCCACAGGGTGGGGTCAGCAGGACGATGCCATCTTTTGGACATAACTTGTTTGTATCTTCCCTGGCCACCATGGGAATGCAATTCTGATGTCTTGCAGTTTGTCAGGGAGCCACTGGTGACTTGGATGGAGCACAACTCGTCTTTAAAGAAGTCCAGAAACTGTTCAAAAGGAAAAACAACCAGATTGAACAGTTCTCAGTAAAAAAGGTATGTCTGTCAGGGCCTGTCATCAGCTGTCATTCATATTCAGTGTGTTTTCTCCTGTGGCCTTGCTTCTGCTCTGAGGAGAAAGGCTGCATGTAACTGAAGCAGGGTTGTTTTGATTTTTGAATGAGATATGCTGGACCCTGGAAAGAGGAAGTGTCTGTCTGTAGTTCACGTCCACTAGAAGTTGATAGAACCCTTGATAGGCAGATGGCTCTGCTTCCCAGGATGGTGACCACCTCACATTTTAATATAATAAATACCAAAAGTGACATTGTATTTATCAGTAGAGATTTCTGGACTATAGGCAAATGTCCCAATTTCATTGTCTATTTCTGACACTAAAATAGGCTGAATAACCTTGAGTGATGTCTTAGCTTGTCATAGTTTGATTGTTCCTTCACTTTTTAAAATGTTCTTTTACTTCATAAAGTCTTAAAAGTTTAATTAGCTTTTATTAAATGAATAGTTAATGAATTGTCCCGACATAAAATAAATTACAGGGGCTGCAGACACAGCTCAGCTCTTAAGAGTGCTCACTACTCTAGCAGCTGAGGACCCATGTTTGGTTCCCATTCAAACAGTGCACCACTGCCTGAAATGTCAGCCCCAGACAGAATACAGTGCCACCTTCTGGCCTCAGCAAGAACCTTCACTCAAGGCTGCCTGTGCCTGTGCACTCAGTGAGCACGCGTGCGCACGCATGCACGCACGCACGCACGCACGCACACACTTAGGAAATGTGGGGCTCTGTACGAGGGCACTTGCCCGGCATACGCAAGGCCCTGAGTGTGGTTCTCCAGTACTAAAAAATAAATAAATGCATACATAAAATTATAATGCAGAGTGCAGCTGTGAGCTGTGGGCCTAAGCTGAAGATGGAAAGTCCACGGGGCCGTGGTAGAAATGTGCACGTGGACCACTGTGTCAGCCACCCAGCTTGTGAGGGTTCATTGGTTTAAACTGAATGCATCTTCTCACCCCCACATTCTCAGAACGCAGACACCCAGAGACTTGGCTGAATAATGACTGTAAGCCATAGCCATGAATGTATTTGTAAAAACCTGCAAAGCCTTTGTGATGCAGAGAGACTTTCCATCTGCATCCATTTACATTGACCTTGCATTGTGATGCGCCTCCAAAGACCAGCTTGTGTGAGTTTGCTTTTGAAGATCAGGGCCTGATATCTTGAGAATTCCTTGCAGGCTGAGAGATTCCGGAAGCAGACCCCAACCAGAGCGCTTTGTGTGCTGGCATCCATCGAAGTTCTGTACTTGTGGAAAGCCCTTCCCAACTGCTCCTTCCCCAACCTGCAGAGGATGAGTCAAGGTGAGACATGCAGCCAGCTGACTGATCGGGGAAGTCACAGGGGTAGGGCACACTGGCTTGGACAGACACACGCACCCTATGATGATGACACCCTTAGTAAGAGGGGTGCTAACTGGGCGTGGCGACACATGCCTCTAATCTTAACACTTAGGAAGTAGAGGCAGGACAATCAATAGTTTAAGGTCATCCTTAGTGACATAGTGAATTCAGGAACAGGCTGAGCTACATGAACCCTGTCTCAAAAGGCAAAACAAAATAAAAAGGCAAAAAGGAAAGTGCCAGTTTGACCACGTTGGTGGATGCTGTAAGCACACACCTTTCCCAGTGAAAGCTCTTGTTTTCATGTATGATTTACGGATATACATGAAACGTTCGGGTCGTGTCTGACTGAACTGGGGCAATATGCACAGCTGGGTGTCTGTACAGAGCATTTGTAGCACCCCTGGCATTTACGTGTGCTCCTTCTCTGTCAGACCCTGTTCTGAGTGCTGTATCCGTAGGTTAGTTTGCCTGTCTCTGACCTGCTTCCCTCATGAAACATGTCTCCCCTTTGCCCCACAATAGCCTCTATTAGTAAGTCGTTTCTTTTCCTTGCTGAGTAGTATTCCATTATGTACACATATCAGAGCCACTCTTTGCTTCTCAAGCAGAGGCTTGAATTGTCCAGCTGGAAGTACAGCTCCAAGAGAAAAGCCTGGCATGATGACTCAATCTATGACCCAGCACTTCAGACTGCAGAATTAAGGCCACCCCTGGCTACATATAGAGACCCCGTGCTGACAGACAAACAGACATTTTAACCCCATGCTGTGTTAGAAATGAAAACACAGACCTCTAAAACAGTGCTTCCATGGTTAAGGAAGGTGTCTTTGGGAATCTATTCTGATGTGCTGCTTTTCTTTCCTGAAAGAGACTTACAGTAAGCAATTTGGATTTACTCCAGAAATAGATGGTAAGGCACTGCAGAGAGGTCCTCAGATTTTGTGCATCCATACCTGACCAAATATGGGATTAGTCATTAAATCTCAGATTTTGTTTTTTGAGACAAGACTTTCTTCAGGTGCACTCTCTGTCTCTCTGTGTGTGCATTTGTACACACACATGAGTGTGCACACGTGCATGTACATGTGTGTTGCACCCATGTGCATGTGAGCTTGGAGACCAGCAGATGTCCTTGGGTATTATACCCCAGAACTCTATCCCCCAGGTACTGGAATTATCAGCACCTGCCAGCATGCATGGCCTTTTATGTAGATTTTGGAGAATTAAACAATGGGTCTTTGCAAACACTTTAACCAAATGAGCTCTCTTTCCAACTCAACTTTTATTTCTTCAAAACAAAAGCATGTCTACCCTGAGGGTCAGATGCACTGCTTTGAGTCTCCCTTGGTGCTGAGTGCAGTACACCATATAAGTTTACCTAGAGAGTCTATTGCATGATGCTGATGCCTGTAGTTGGTGTAATGCAGAGTTTTATATTAATAGAATTTTTGAAAAGGTTTGAGGTTTGCAGCAGAATTGGTTACAAAGTCTAGAACACCCCCTACACACACACATGTACACACACACACACATGTACACACACACACACAACCCTTCCTTCACACTCTCTAGCCCCCTTACACAACTTCCTGGACAGAGCAGTGTGGTACAATTGTTGGCACAGATGAATTTGTTTTATACGGTGTAGTCCCCAAAGCCACAGTGCACAGAGGTGTGGACTCCTGCTGCACGTCCTGCTGGTGTGAGCGAGTGCCTCATGGCCTAGGTTCACATAGTGTCTTACAGAAGAATTTTGTCACTGCCCTAAGCATCTGCCCTCCTCCACCCGCTCACCCTTGTTTCTTCCCTGACCCCTGGTAATTGCTGATCCTTTTCTGTCCACACAATTTGTCTCTTCCAGAACATCATATAGTTGGAAAGATGCAGGCTGTGGCCCTTTCAGATTAGCTCCCTTCTAGTGAAAAGGCGGAGCCTGGGATTCTTCATGGGTTGATGTTTCTGCTGCGGAGATGACTCAGTCAGTAGAGTGCTCACCGTGCAGGCATGAGAAGCTGAATTTCACCTTCAGAACTCACATTACAAGGAAATGCTATAGTGATGCATACATGCTATCCACAGGAACAGATGTGTCACTGGCCACACTAACCCCATGGCAAGTTCCAGGCCTCTGTGAGACTCCCATCCTAGGAAAGTAGTGTCTGGGGGATGACACTTGAGGTTGATCTTTGGCCTCCATACATGTAGACATGCACACACATGAGTGCACATACACACACAAGTGCACCTGCACATACATGAGTGTACATATTCACACATGAGTGCATACACACACACAATGCACCTGCACACACGAGTGCACATACACACACATGAGTGCATCTGCACATACATGAGTGCACATATACACACATGAGTGCATATGCACATACATCAGTGCACATACACACACATGATTGCACCTGTACATACATGAGTGCACCTGCACATACAGCAGTACACATATACACACATAAGTGCACCTGTACATACACAAGTGCACCTGCACATACATCAGTGCACATATACACACATGAGTGCATATGCACATACATCAGTGCACATACACACACAGAGAAAGGTTGATATTTTTGCCCTTCCTTGATTAAGGAGAGTCACCCATGGGTGAGCAATGGGTACCTTCTGAATTTGGGGGCAGAAGTATAAACTAAACAGACACGGCTACTGAACTTGATGGCACTGAGGTTCTAAGTGGGTGTCTTCCCTTCCTTTCCCTCTCTTCAAGCTTGCCATGAAGTGGATGACCCATCTGTCACTGGGTTGAAGCATTTGCTCCTTGGTGCCATACATAAATGTCTAGGAAACTCAGAAGATGCTGTTCAGGTAAACATGTTGTTGTGACTCCAGTAAAACAAACTGTGACTCCCTGCTCGTGGGGACGGGGCGGGGGGGTGAGAGCAGCAGGCGGAACTTCGCCGCTCTGGTGGGACCTCGTGCACCGTGTATAAGAATGGCGTTTTCAGGCGCCGGGAGGACAGGGTGGTTAATGTGATGTTCTTTTTTTTTTTTTTTTTTTTTTTTTTTTGGTTTTTCGAGACAGGGTTTCTCTGTATTGTTTTGGAGGCTATTGGTCCAGCCCAGCCTCGAACTCACAGAGATCCGCCTGCCTCTGCCTCCCGAGTGCTGGGATTAAAGGCGTGCGCCACCACCGCCCGGCTTAATGTGATGTTCTTAACGGAGGATCTGGAGCGCTCCTCTCTATGCTCTTTATCGAGGATGGCAGTATCAGCTCAGGAGGGGGGGGAAGGAGGCTGACAGCTTGGGCAAGCAGCAAGCCCTCGTGGACAAGGACAGGTGTCTGCTGCGGATGACAGGCTGCTTGTGTCCCATCGCTTTCTCCTCTTTGTGACAGTAGAGGGTGCCCAGGGCTGGGGAAGAGGTCTGGAAAGTTGTTGCCTTAGGCTTGCAAGTTAGAGAGCTGTCTGACCCTGTGGGAGAGTACCTGAGCTTCGAATGGAGGTTTTTTTGTTTGTTTTTCTTTAGCTCAGTTTCAGGCTGTGGGGAGGTAGAGAATCTTGGGAGAAGAATGACAGAGTTCCCTCAGGAAGCAGAAAATAAGTCAGGAAGAGAATATTCCCTCCACAGATAAGTCCCTGTCACCGAATCCTCTCACCAGCTTCACCTCCCAAAACCCCACTGGCTGTGAATTCATCAGCTGATGGGTTCAGCAGCTTGAAGCATCCTGATGGTCCAGCTCCTCCTCACAAGTGCCGAGCTGGGGACCAGGCCTTCGGTGTGTGGGGGAGAGAATTAGCCATTTTCCAGTGTAGCCAGAGGGATTTCTTTTTTAAACTAAAGTTTTGTTCATTGCTGTTTTGTACTAGGAACTGAACTCAGGGCTGCCCCCCAGGCCAGTTAGACTAAAAAACAACTAAAATAAAATAAGTGGTATTGCATTGCCTACTTTTCGAAATATTTCCATATAGATGCAGCCTTTACTATCATAGGATATTAATATATTCATGTTGAATTTGAAATTAATCTTTCAATGTGAATTATCTTAGTTATTACCTAATAATAAACAGCTATTTTAGATTGCATACTTAGATAGTGGCAAGATGTATGTTAGGAGGTGGACACTGGCCTGTGTGTGCTTTACATATTAACATGGGGATGTTTAGACTTGGTAGCAGATAAAGAGTTTCTTCTGGTCAATACAAGTTGGTGTGTTGGCTGGAAGAATCGGCAGTACAGGTTAGGTTGCAGATGGCCAGTGTGTTTGTGTCCTAGGGAACCTGGTTGCGGATGGCCAGTGTGTTTGTGTCCTAGGGAACCTAGTTGCCCTATGCCCAGCATGTTTTGTGTGATAGGGAACCTGGTTGTCCTATGCCCAGTGTGATTGTGTCCTAGGGAACCTGGTTACGGATGGCCAGTGGTTTTGTGTCCTGGGGAACCTGGTTGTCCTATGCCCAGTGTGATTGTGTCCTAGGGAACCTGGTTGCGGATGGCCAGTGGTTTTGTGTCCTGGGGAACCTCCCCTCAGGTGTGGATGGGTTTCTGAGGTGCACATGGGAATGCAGAGGCAGGAAGGCATTTCTGTTGTTGTAGGACATGGGTACAGATGGGGATAGTCATAATGAGAAGATACATTTAGTCTCAGAAAGACAGGTATCAGCTTTCTCTTGTCCACAGGCCCTAGTTTAATGCACCAAATCATTTGTGTTTAGATGACATGGTGCAGAAGTGAAATTATCTAGGGGGTGGTCCATGGGAACTGATGGGAGGAGCTGAAAGGGAGGCAAACTGGGGGGTGGGGGATGTGTTCAAAATGCACTGTGTATTGCATGGAGATGGCCTTATGTAATCCAGTCAAATGGAAGTGGAAAGAAATAAAGACCAGTAAAGAGGAGAAAATTAGAAACAGAAAAATCCTCCTTTCTTGCCTCCTGAGTGCCGTGATGAACCTTACACCAAGAAGGAAATGAGTTCTTTCCAGTAACATTCATGTGACTCTCAGTTCTTCCAGCGCGCTGCTAAAGATGAGTTATGCCGTCAGAATAACTTGTATGTCCAGCCGTATGCGTGCTATGAACTTGGCTGTCTCCTACTAGGCAGGCCAGAGGTAAGAGTTCTTCTGAGTTCGTAGTTTCCAGCAGCATCGAACACTCCTCACTTAGACTAAACCTCCTGTTTTGCTTTTCTTGGTCTCCTGGAGACTGATATCATTTGATGTTAATGTTTTTAAAGAGACAATAGGAATTTGAATTATAGCTGTAGCTTCGCATACAAAGCTTCCTTTGTGGGGAGGACTATTGTCTTTTTCATAGTGATACGATACACTATGTATTGAGAAGTGTATTGAGAAGCTGAGAGCTTTGTCATGCCTGCCGTATGTCCTACTGTGTGCCACTGATCAAGTTACCAGAGCACAAACCTACTTCCTAGCCTGCACAATGGGCAAACCCAGCTTGCCAATTTACTAAGAGTTATAGTTAGAATAAGTGAAGATGACATGTGAGTCCTTTAAAATTGTTACCACATCTTACACATAATTTGACAGCTACTGTGTATTACTTAGGGTGCTTGGGAGGTGGCTCAGTTAGTGATGGACTTGGCTCCCAAGTGTGAGGACCTGAGTTCGGATCCCCAGAGCCATATAAAAACCAGGCATGGCCACACTTATCTATAACCCCAGTGCCAAGAGATGGAAGGCAGAGCCGGAGGCTCCCAGGAAGCTGTCTGGCCTCCAAGTGAAAGACCACTGACAAAAACTGCCTCAAACAAAAGTCAGAAGACATCTGAGGACACCCCAGGTCATCCTCTGACCTCTATACTCCATACAGAGAATCGCCCCCAAATACACCTGCACACACATGCACACCAAGATGTGTTAAGTTAGCAAATGGGTAACAAGATTTCTGTTTGTCTAGTGTCTGAAAACAATGACTCAAATTCTTTAATTGAGTCATTTTACCAAAACAGAAAAAAAAGTAAATTTTGCACATTTGGATTGAAATTTGAAGCATGCTCCCTTTGTTGTAAGGGAGTGTTTACTTCTCACGTAGTTGTATCTTAGTGTAAGCAGGCATCAGCTCTGAGACTGGTCAGTGTCCGTTCTCTGCAGCAGGGCCTTCAGCCTGTTGGGCATACTGTCTCGAGCTGAGCCTTTGCCTGCCGTTACTGTAAGTTGTTTAGTAACGCTTGCTGAGATTGTTGCATTTTGTACCCAATATTGGACCATGAAAACGTCCTTGTCAAGCAACGCCTTAATGTAAACTAATAAACATCTTTACACTAGTGAAAAGTGACCCTTGTGCTTGGCGCCCCCTTGTGTCTCCTGTGGATTGTTCTGGTTGTGTCCTCCACAGATAGATATGCAGACATCACTGTTAAGACACAGTATGTTTTTCTTATGTTCACAGACTGTAGGAAGAGGCAGAACTCTACTCCTTCAGGCAAAGGTAAAAAACAAAACAAAACAAAACACCCAATCCACCTTCTTCTCATGGCTGTTGTTACCCTATTTTCTTATACCTGGGTCTGAATTCAGGAAAACATGGAAGTGTTGATACATGTGTCAGTAATTCTGAAGAGAAGCAGTTGCTAACAAATCCATGAGCACTTGGCTTTGAAGGGGAAGTGCCACGATTAGGATAAATTACTGTGGCATCATTCGTCCTGTCTATAAGTGCTCTAGTTTTGGTGTGGGTTTTTTGTTTTTTAAAGATTTGCTTATTTCTTCTGTATACAGTGTTCTGTCTGTATGTATCCCTGCATGCCAGAAGCGGTCACCAGATCTCACTACAGATGGTTGGGAGCCACCATGTAGTTGCTGGGAATTGAACTCAGGACCTCTGGAAGACCAGCTAGTGTTCTTAACCACCAAGACATCTCTCTATCCCTAGTTTTGGTGCTTTTTTGGGGAAAATACATTTTATTATTTTGATTTTTAAATAGGTCTTGCTGTGTTTTCACATTAGTGTTACACTCCTATAAGTGTATAGACCCCCTGCCTTGGCTTTCTGACTAGGTGGGGCTTTGGTCTTACACCACCATACCTAGCTCCAGGAACAATTAACTTCTGATTTCATAGATACGTTTTTAAAATAACTGATATTTTAATCTTATGTATATGAGGATATTTTAAATACTTGACATTTTTATTTTATAAGTGTTTTGCCTGAGTGTATGTATGTGTACCAGATATATGGCTGGTACCCTCAAAGGCCAGAAGAAGGTGTCCGATGCCTGGAATTGGAGTTAAGGTTGGCTGTGAGCTGCCATGTGGGTGCCAGGAATTGAACCTGGGTCCTCTGGAAGAACAGCCGGTGTTTCTAACTGCTGATCTGTCTCCCAGCCCCTCCTATGTTTTTGAAGAATTTCTTAACAGTAGCTTGCTTTGAGCTTAACTTAAGACAAGTATTTCAAGAACAACACGAGGGGATTTTTCCAGAGACTCATCCTCTCCAGTGCTAGGATTTGCAGGCTTGGGCCACTGGTCTCTAACAGTTTTAAACTCTGTGAGCCTTAGGGAGTCAGGGTGTCAAGTGCACGTGAAATCTCCTGTAAGATGTAGGGAATTATTCTGCGGGTGGAAAATGCAGTGTGTGTTATCCTGTGACACTGTGAGGACAAGCTTAGCTAACAGTCACAATCGTCTTTATCTGGCCCTTCCAGGAGGATTTTTCTGGCTACGACTTTGAAAACAGATTGCACGTCCGCATCCACGCTGCTCTGGCCTCCCTGAGGGAACTGGTCCCTCAGTGAGAAACTGAGTGACCACTCTGTCCCCTCCACCAGGGTCAGCACTTTGAAAGCAGAGGCGAAAGCCCCTTTGAAGACCAGCGTTTCTTCTGGAGACCACCTGTGCCAGGGATGGGTTTCCTGGTGTCGCTGACGTATTACAGATCCCTCTTTTAAACATGTAGCTCTGGGGTAATAAAGATATTGAAAATCATAAAAAATAACCGACCTGGGAGAGGGTTAAGTGACCTTGTTCAAACATTTTAGTTTTGTGATTTATTATTTTTAAAATAAAATCAGTCTAAATACTCAACCTGTGATGTTGTAGGAGCACCTACATTGAGCATAGATCAGAGTGGGCTCAGTGTAAATTGTACCACACATAACATATCTTTTGTGTTTAGATAAAAATTAAAGAGTTTTCTAGTGTTTTACTTTATCTTGGAAATATTCCTATGACAGTTGTGGCACAAGCATTCTTGGCTGGGCCTGGTGGCATACACCTAGTCCCCGCACACAGGAGGCAGAGGCAGGCAGGATCTCTGAAAATGAAATTCTTACCCCTGTTTTACATGCAGCGACACTCAGGTACGACACTCAGGTATGATCATGGCAGCCGACTTACTCTACTTTCATGGGGCAGTGGCTAGAATGCAGAGCTCAGGACCATGAACTGGATACTGTTTTTATATGAAACATGTTAATAACCTGGAAGTCCACGCATACCTTACCAAATGCTCCGTCTGCAGCTCAAGTTGCATCAACAATATCCATCCCCAGTGGCTGAGAGGAGCTCAGTCAATAAAGTGCCTGCCACACAGCGTAGGACCCGAGTTCCTCTCCCAGGACCTACATAAAATAACAACAACGACAAAGCTAGGCATCCTCAGCACAGGTTAGCCCTGGGACCTGGGGAACAGAGGCAGGAGGATCCCTTGAGCCCCTCACTGACAAAGTAGTCTTGCTGAAACTGAGCTCCAGGGTCAGTGAGAGACTCTGCCTCAAAAGACTCAGGTGGAGAGTGCTTGAGGAAGGCCTGAGGGCGACTTCCTGCCTCTACATGCACACACACATTACCCCTACACACCCCTGCACACATCCTACATTGTCGTCTGCACAGGCTCTCAAGATGGAGACAGCAAAACGGGAGCGGAGAGAAGCTTACCTTCACAGTGAGGAGCATGTTCCTTCTTCCTGTCCCGACAGAGAATCAAATCCCTAGCTGTTGTGAAAATGATATGATTAACTCTTAGAAACCCGTCAGCACAGCGGTTCTCGGGGAGTGTCACAACCACTTTGGTGGTTTGAACAATGCCACGTATCAGTATTTACATTCTGATTCATAACAGTAGCAAGATTACAGTTATGAAGCAGCAGCAAAATAATTTAATGGTTGGGGGTCATCACAACATGAGGAACTGTGTTAAAGGGTCGCAGCATTAGGAAGGTTGAAAATGTTGCTTTAACATGGATCTCGCAAAGGCTATTGGACCTGAGGATATTGGGTAGAGCTGTACATGCACAGTTGTATGTTGCCAGGATTAATTAAATCCTCTTACCTCAGGTTATTGGACATTATAAAACTCACAGTCATGTTTTAACCCCTCATTGCTGGGCTTTTCTGATGATTCTGTTTCCTCTGTGCCCAGCACTGCACAGCTGTGGTTGTGAATAAATACCTCTGTCACTTTTAAGAATCTTTGCCTAGCCGGACGGTGGTGGCGCACGCCTTTAATCCCAGCACTCAGGAGGCAGAGGCAGGCGGATCTCTGTGAGTTCAAGGCCAGGCTGGACCGACAGCCTCCAAAACAGAGAAACCCTGTCTTGTAAAAACAAAACAAAAAAAAAAAACAAAAAAAAATCTTTGCCTAATTTGGCTCAGCTCAGTTTTACATAGGTTTGTAAGTTTTCATTGAAATCAAGATTTTCATTTTAAGAGTATAATCCATTTACATATTCTAATGTCTGAAACACAAGTTTGTGTGATACCATTTTTTAAATTTTTATTTATGTTTTTGAGACGAGGTTCTTCTGTGTAGCCTGGCTGTCCTGGAACTCACTCTGTAGACCAGGCTGGCCCCAAACTCACAGAGATCCGCCTGCTTCTGCCTCCTGAGTGGTGGGATTAGAGGCGCGCACTCCTATACTCGGCTTGTGATATCAAAACAGGAACAAATTAGCTAGAATATTGTCAAATTTTATCTTAATCTGATATGGAAGGATGGGTATCCTAAATCTGGCATTGAAGGGTGGGGTGTCCTTTAGTGGTAGAGTAGTTGATGTGCCAGGGACCTGGGTTCTGCAACCCCCCCCCAAACATTTAATCTTCTTTGAGGAAGTAGTACCTATAATTGCAGCCCTTCCTCACCGACACTCATTATCTGTCCCTTAGCCCTGTGTCAGCCACTTTAGATTAGACTGTTGCTGAAGTGTTTTTATCAACATCCTGCTATGGGTCTCATATGGAGGGAAGATGTCAGACAAGAAAGACGGCAACCCTGCATTCGGTGGCTGAGAACATCCAAGACGCTCGGGAGTGTGAGTGTGTGTGTCAGTGTGTGTCAGTGTGTGTGTGTCAGTGTGTGCTGAGTACATCCAAGACGCTCAGGGGAGTGTGAGTGTGTGTCAGTGTGTGAGTGTGTATGTGAGTGTGTGTCAGTGTGTGTGTGTGTGTGCTGAGTACATCCAAGACGCTCGGGAGTGTGAGTGTGTGTCTGTGTGTGAGTGTGTGTGTGTGTCAGTGTGTGCTGTGTACATCTAAGACGCTCAGGGGAATGTGAGTGTGTGTGTCAGTGTGTGAGTGTGTGTGTGTGTCAGTGTGTGCTGAGTACATCCAAGACGCTCAGGGGAGTGTGAGTGTGTGTGTCAGTGTGTGTGTCAGTGTGTGCTGAGTACATCCAAGATGCTCGGGAGTGTGAGTGTGTGTCAGTGTGTGTGTGTCAGTGTGTGCATGTGTGTGCATGTGTGTGTCAGTGTGTGCTGAGTACATCCAAGACGCTCAGGAGAATGTGAGTGTGTGTGTCAGTGTGTGTCAGTGTGTGTGTGTGTGTCAGTGTGTGAGTGTGTGTGTCAGTGTGTGCTGAGTACATCCAAGACGCTCAGGAGAATGTGAGTGTGTGTGTCAGTGTGTGAGTGTGTGTGGGGGGTATTCTGAAAGGAGAAGTTGGTGGCCCCAAACACTGGAAAGCTGGTAACTAGAGGGAAAAATTTCATAAGTTTTAGAACTGTGACTTTTACTATGCATTCTCTTGCTTTAGTATGTGGAAGATGACTCTGTCAGGGCCACAGAACCTTTGGAGTCATGAGGTACTTGTAGTTTTTCTTCTTTAGTCCAAAGCCTTCCAAGATATTATTCTGTATTCAACCTTATAAAGTCCCATATTTTCAAATTAAATAAATTATGTATACATTACTTTAAAATTGTTTATATTTCTGCCATTGAGATTTCTGATTTCAAATTGTCCTATGACAGGCTTTCCAGTGGACCTTCCAGTGTGTAAATGTCAAACATTTTTATATTAGTTTGTACCTTTGATGAGAGAATGGATATTTTATGTATGCTAAGTACATTTTTTATATAATTTGGCAGACTTGGAGGCATGGTCTAGTGATGACAATGTATTATGTACTTTTCTGAATGATGTAGTTAAGATTTTTATCTTTATGGAGTTAAGTATCTTTTTATTTGAATGCACAGTAGATAAATTTTCTGAGTAAAGAACTATAATTTTCAGGCTTCAGAGAAGATTAGAATATTGTCACAGGATTTATAAACCAATTAATTGCGGAGTTTGCACTATTTCTATTTCTGCGAACTAAAATGACAAAGGCTATCTGAGGTTTCACACACACACTGCTGTACACACACACACACACACACACACACACACACACTGCTGTGTAAACTTTGGCAGTTGATTTCTTTCTTAAGCAAACCATAGTGGCAAGCATTCAAATTGGCCTTATCTTTATGAAGACACATATGTGCCATTGTGTTGTGTGGACTTGCTTGTTTGGGTGGAAGTAAAACAGCTCTTGTCACAAAGACAGTATGAAAGTTTGTTCTGAGCCAAACGTGAGTGAACACGCCCAGAAACATGAATTCCGATTACACAGAGTGGCATAAGCCATTACAGAAGTGGTCACTTTTATAGTCACAGAACAGAGTCCAGTTGCAAGTCAACAGATGTGGTGGGGTTGTCAGGTAAGTAGGTTAGTGCACAGTGGTGTAATCTCACTTGGGGTTAGATGCTGATGGCATCCTTAGCATCTGTGTTGGTGAAATTCCGGGGCTGCTTTAATACAAAAGGTATTACCCTACACCCAAAGCATGCTAAGTCACACAAAGGAGGGCAGCAGAGGGTCCTAACAGTAGCTCAGGATAACCGTGGCCTTTGATTTGTATAACTACAACTCTCCACAGCATTGAAGTGCTAATCGGTGAGTCTCGACACAGCCTTCATGGGAACTCCGGTCCATCCCTATGGGAAAACTTGGGCCTAGATCACTGCAAGAAAATGCCGCAGAAGCTAGTGCTGAGAGGCGCAGGAGGATGGAAAGCCGGTCCCGAGCAAACGCAGCCCCCATTGAACCGTGTGTGAGAGCTAACCCGAGAGCAGTGCAGTGTGGTAAGACCCCAGCAGGCTGCTCCCTGTGCTGGTTGGCGGGGTGTGCAATGGGGCTTGATCCTAAGTAAGGAGAAAGGAGAAGCATCAGGATTTCCTCCTGCTCTCTACAGACAAGCCTCTCAAGAGGAAAAGTCCGTGCCATGCTTAGTAATTCCCTCTGTATTGTATTGCGTGGCAGAACTTGGTGAAGATGTCAGAGGATTAATACAAAGGAAGTTCAGGGAGAGGAGGCGGCAACGTCAAGACAGTAGTTTCTTTCCTGTACATCAGTGTTTGTTGTTTTTGTTTCTTTGAGACAGGGTGTCTTGTATTACAGGCTGACTGGAAATCGCGCTGCTGCCTCGACCTCCTAGGGCTGGGATTACAGGCGAGCATCTCTGTCTCCTGAGGTGCTGGGGACTGAGTGCAGGGCCTGGAGAATGTCAGGCAAGCTCTGCCAGCTGACCTGCATCCTCAGCCACTGATCCAGTGAGCAAACATGGAGCCGCAGGCCTGGCGTTAAAAAATGTCAGTTGCCATGGCAGGAGGGTCAAAAGACAAAAGCTCCCTTCTCTGGCTCCTTACAACCTCCGCCTTTGTCCTCCGAGTTCTCATTGGCTGCGTCGGTCGAATCCCTGCCTCTTCCGGTGGGCCCAACCAGGGGCGGGACTCTGTGACGCACGCATGACGCACGCAGGGGTATAAATAGAGGGCGGGCTGCGGTTTCTCGCACAGGAGCCGCCGGCGAGGGGGCAAAGAGGAAGCTTTATTGAAGCCGGAAAGAAGGTGGGCCTGGCCTGGCCTGGCGGACCGGCGCCGGCTGAGCCCGGGAAAGCAGCGGGCCGAGAGCGGCTGGAGACCGCTCCGAGGGGTGACGGTGGTCGGGCGGGAGTCTCGATGGCCCCGAAATCCCCGCTAGTGTCCGCGGACAAAGAGCCGCTGCGTCCCACCTGGGGCGTGTCAGAGGATGCGCCTTTCTAGAAAGGTCACTCTTGCCAAGGGTTCTTGAAAGATTAAGAGCAACTAAGCTATCACCAGTGAAAAGCCCGCCGTCAGCTGGGTTGGTGACAGATCTGGTGCCACATCGCTACTTACTGCCAGGGCCTTTTCACAGTCAAGAACTTTCTTAGGGACAGTCAGCACCCCTGGCTTTCCAGGGTCTCTAAACTGAGACCTGCTTAGCGCCATCCCACGCTGCTGCTCAGTTGGTAGCACTAATTACCTAAGGAGAGGGTGCTGTGCCTGCTCCATTTTGCCTGCTGGTCACTTTGAAACCTTCCCCTGGGGTGCTTATTTGAAAACAAAACCAAAAAACATATATACATATGTATGTTCGTGTATGCTTATGTGTTGGAGATCACTGCCATTTTAACGTGTGGGTGTGATAAAGCTGCATTTCCCCCAAAAGATGGCTTAATTCAGTAATGCACCCGGTGAACAAGGGATTAAACATTGTAGTCTCAAAAGTTTCACTTGGCTCAAAATGTACTTTTGCCTAGCCTTTGGTAAGAACGTGAAAGGTGCCTTTAAATAAAAACATTTTGCTGTGGCATATTGCGTTTTTATTAAAAGTTGGCCCTCGATATAATTGCTATAACTAAAGCATGCCACTTAGTCCCATGAAACAGGTAAGGCTGTTAGGATATGATTGTCATAGTAGTCTACTCTTTCTAAGTACCCCTGAGAAGCACTCTTAAAGTAGCTGTGTCTCTAGAACAGCTGTGATTTCCCCTAAGCAACCGATATTTAAAATACATTAAAGTCGGAATCTTTTAAGCACCTCTTTCCTATTTGGTGGCTCCTTGGTAACTCAGGACCCAATTTAATACAGTTGGCAGCACTGTAATCTTTCCCTTGCTAAAAAGATTCAGTTTTTTACTTATTTGAAAGCTTTCATGTTTCAGAGTGAACACACAATTTAGGGCTGACACAAACTTTAACCTCATGAGAATTATAGGTCTAGATGTGTCCAACTTTCAGCCTGTATCCCATAATAGCTATAAGTGCAACCCAACATGTTTATATGTAACATAACCCAATGACAAAGGTTGGAACAACTCTATAGATTATATAATACTCAGGGTGCCACTTGAAAGTCAGCAAAGGGATGGATATGGTAGCCCAAACCATTAATCCCAACACTCAGGAGGCAGTGGCAGGTGGATCTCTAGTTTGAGGCCAGCCCCTAGTCTACAGAGAGAGTTCCAGGCTAGCCTAGTCTAAGGGGGAGGGGCATGTTAGCAAGATAGGAGAAAAGGGGGGCAATGGGAAGAAAGTAAGAAATAGTTTGACTAAAGAAAGTACTATACATTATGGGTATGGGTATAGAACCACAGATAAATCTAACATTAAAAAGTAGTAGTTATGGCCTAGTATTATGTAAGGCCCTGGGTTCAAGTCCTAATGCCAAAGAAGAAAACAAAACAAAACAACAACAACAAAAAACAACACAACTTGTCTACTGGAATGTAGGACACGTGTCTAGGGATAGATTTAGAATAAAATGTCATTTTTTTTGTACTGTACAAAATTAGTCCCTACATATGGACATTATTTGGAAATACATGTGCTTAGTTTGTTTTTATTGAAATAGGATTTATGTGTTTTATTTAGGCCTGAAATTGTAGTAAAGTATTCTGGCAATCCTGGCAGGGCGTTTCCTATTGATTTAATGTGTGTGTGTGTGTGTGTGTGTGTGTGTGTGTGTGTGTGTGTGTGTGTGTGCGTGCATGCATGCCATCTGTGGAGGTTAAATGACCAATCTCTAGAGTTCTATTCTGCTACTGTATGGTTGAGGAATTAAACTCGGGTCTTCAGGTCTGTGGGAATGCACTTTTACTTGGTGAGCCATTGCCATGGTCCACTTAGCAATTTCCTAATGAATGCTAGATCGCTTGCTTGTGCACAGTAGACAAGCAGATGGCAGTGGGGCTTATTTTGTAAATTATTACCAAGAATTGCAGAGCATGCTACTAGACTAAATAAGAGTATAGCTAATAATTCTAATATTTGGTTTTAGGAACCCAAATTAATTCATAAAATTCAATAAATTTACAGTGTAAGATTTTGTTTCTCTTCAATATAGTTGAAATTACAGACATCCTGCCAAAATGACTTCTTCAAAGCCCAGACTTGTTGTACCCTATGGCCTCAAGACTCTGCTTGAGGGAGTCAGCAGAGCCATTCTCAAAACCAATCCGACAAATATCACCCAGTTTGCAGCAGTTTATTTTAAAGAACTCATTGTGTTTAGAGAAGGTTTGTATTACTTTAGATTCTATATTTGTTGCTTTGTAAAATCGTTGTAAGTTTTAAAATGTCTCTATTTGACTTCCTGCATTTATTCGTTCAGGGAATTCATCTCTGGATATAAAAGATCTGATTAAACAGTTCCATCAGACGAAAGGTAAGTGCCACTGAGATGCTCGTTTCCACAGGGTCATCATTACATATGACCCACATCTGTAATTTTGCCAAGGGATACTTTGTTAACCACACCAGTTTCTTACATGTGAGAGATCATACTGGTGCTTTGTATTTTTACTGAGTCAGTTTGAGTTTATTTTAAATCAGGATTTCCGGTTGAGAATGCTCTAAATCTTAAGAAGAGGTGTGTTGTGTGTGTGGTGGTGGGGACTTCTCAGGGCTGAAAATCCAGGTTGGTAGTAGAGCACTTACAAAGCATGAGTGAAGTCTTGGGTCAATCCTGGAGCCACCAGATGCCACTTGGAACCATGACTATTCATGAATGTCAAGACCAGTGCAGATAAACTATGATTCAGACCCTCTCTACTGTGCACACCTTTAGGGAAGGACATTGGAGTGTAAGAGGACTTGCACTCCATAGTAAATTGCAGTGAGGTGCTTTGTAATGTTGTCCAGGTTACATCAGCTACATACAATGCTCCAAAATAAAAATGAATGCGGTGCTCAACGTCCTGACTTAGAGCATTTCACATTCCTGGTTTTCAAATTATAGGTTCTCTCCTAGTAGGCTATTCTAAAATGTTTTTTTTTAAGCCCTCAAAATCTGATCTATCAGCTTTCAGGCATTTCTGACAAGAAATGCTTAAGATGTATATGCTTTTTAATGAAGTAGAACAGGTGGGTTACAAGAGATATTTCAATATAGGCTTAGTCATGAAGGTTCAAAGAAAAATTTCCTGTTCAAAAGAAAATAAGACATACCCACTCTTACCGGGAAGTCCATCTACAAGAGATTAGTCTACTTTGTCATACAACCTGCTGAAAAGACTGAGTAGATGTTTTTTCCTGGAGCAGTAGTTTCCTCCATGTCTCAGGCATTGTGACACAGTAGCATATAGATGTTTACAGAACACTTTTTCATTTGTAAATTGAATGTGACAGAGTAGCAACAAGAGTGCTGAGAAAAGGCAGAATTTATACAATGAAACATTTAGATTATTGTTAAGTTAGGAAGGTGCAATTTGTTAAAGAATGCATCTACAAGAATGGTGAGTTAAAGTTTCTCAGAATTTTATGAAGAGGTAAAATGATGTCTG
The DNA here is from genome assembly GCF_017639785.1 of Mesocricetus auratus. Taxonomy (NCBI): domain Eukaryota; kingdom Metazoa; phylum Chordata; class Mammalia; order Rodentia; family Cricetidae; genus Mesocricetus; species Mesocricetus auratus. The sequence goes on from NW_024429198.1 coordinate 43,878,916, forward strand.
GCCACTGTGGGAAGCAGCTCAATAGTTCTTACCATATTGGTGGACCAACAGCTTTTGGATGATTGGAGAGAAGTTAGTTACCGGCCACCCTTCAACTGTCACTTTTTAAAAAGGTTTTTTTGTTTTGTTTTAGATTTATGTGGGTGAGTTTTTCTGTTCATATGTAGTGATGCACACACATACACATGTCACATTCTGCAGAAGCCAGAAGAGGGTGCTGGATCCCCTGGAACGGGACTTAATAGGCAGCTGTGAGGCACCATGCAGCTGCTGGGGACTAAACCCGGCTAAACCCGGGTCCTCTGCAAGAACATGAGCTCTCTTAATCACTGAGCCATCTCCTCAGCACCTCCATCATTTTTCAACCCTAAAGTTTGTGTGTGTGTTGTGTGCATGAGCATGCTATGGTGCACATGTCTAGGTCAGAGGACAACTTCTGAGAGTCAGTTTTCTTCTTTGCTCATGTGGGTCCTAGGGACAAACTCAGGTCATCACACTTAGCAATACCTTTGCCTCAATGGTTCAAACCATGTCATTTTCTCGAGTCAAAGATAACCACAGCTATGAAAAATTAGGGAGTCAGATGGAGGAAAGTGCAAATATCATGATGGTTTGACTCTGCAGTGAAAGATCCTCAAAACAGGAAATCAAGATTAAAACTAGGCATGTGAAGGGGCAGGGAATAAGGTGAGCAATGCTTCTGAAACACTGCATTGTCTAATGCTTCCTTGAAAGCACCTGATGACATTGTTACCTAACCATGAGAAACTTTGGGACTTGCTTATATACTCTTAGCCACATATACAAACCAACTACAAGGAAATTGCTTTCTGTATCCATGATCCTAGTTTCTCAGTAAGTTTATTGTGTTTGTGTCTTCAAAACAAGAGCTGCATTAGAAAATACTGTGAGCATGCAGGCTCACCCTGTTTTATAATGGCAAGACAGTAAGTTTTCATGGTGGAAGATAACCGGCTACTTAATAGTATTTTGAGATTTTTTTATTTACTGAAGATTTTATCCAACATTCATTTTAGCAGGTGGACTAAAATGTGGATTATGGTAAATAATATGAAGGTTAATGTTTTTGCATCACAAATTTTTTAATTAATTTGGATTAACAGAGTAATTTGCAGGGCAGCCATACTTTTGATGGACTTAAAGGAAATGTTTTTTATCTCTTCAAATAACTATATCAACAGATAGGTATAGCATACCTAAAATAAAGCACACAGTATGGCTATAAAAAACAGATTGCCCTTTAGGAAGTAAAACAGTGGTAACCTTGCTCATTCTAATTACTGGAGAGGTCATACGGCATTTATCAAAGAATGCCAGAACACAGTTGTCTGATATCGCCTTGGCTCATTTGTCTTCCCTTATGTTGTCACTACAGATAGCTTCTTACTAGACAGACTGCATCAATCACTCTGGGTGCTCCTATACACACTCCATGAATTATTCATCTACATCTAGAAAAGTTTAAATACTTTGGGCTGAAGAGGGGTATAGACAGACGCCATAAGGTTCCCATGCAGTAGTTTATTTTCTCTCCTGAATGATAGCTCCCTGTGTTCTGACTGGTTAGATTTTCTGCTATTCTTTTGACAGCTGTAAGTAAATTTGATCATGTGGTGGTTCAGTTTTCTTCAAGAAAAATAATAGGTTTAACAGCTGGCATTTTGTCTTTCACCCATCTTGTATGAATCCTAGGTTTAAATGTAGAGGTGCCACAAATAATTCTACATCCATTGCTGGTTGATCCCAAAGATGAGAAGCCGTCTTGGGCTATCAGTGACTTGTGAAAATGAACCATTCTAGGAAGACTAAGTCAGTCGACCCTTATTCTGTTCCGTCTCTTCAGTGTGAGGCCTGATCACTCGCCAGCACGAGGCATTAGAAGTCGGTATGCGTGCAAGAGCTAGCTGCTAGACCCTAGTTCATGTTCCTCACTCCTATCAGATGTGAGCCTGTGTTTGGTGACGACTGACAGGTCAGTGAGGATGTTCTGTTCTCCAGTTACGTCCAGTGGTTAGTTTGCCTGCCCAGCAGCTTTATTCATGTTCCCAGTGTTAAGGAAAGCATGGGGATAGGAACATACTCTGCATGTATCATTTGCCTGTTGAATGTCTTTCTGGGATTTTTCCTAGAAATAAAACCATTTTTGGTGGGTGTCGAGAACCAGAAATGGTTAATCATTTTGCCATGCACAGTTGGATAATAGAAGAGAACTGTCCATCAGAGCCAAATATCACTACTCTCGTCTTCCCATTTGTCAGAGTTTAGTGTCTTTAGAATGACTATGGTTCTATCCATGGCCATCATATGTGTCTTGGGCCAAGTGACCACTGTTTGGTATTAAGACAGGTTCTATCCCATCTCCACCATTCCTTTGAGGCCTGCAGAAAAGTACTTATTAGTCATTACAAACTCTTCCTGAGTCTGGAGGCACAGGACTGACGTCCTAGGCCACATTTGGTAGCTGTTACTTTCTCCCCAGGTAATGGTGGCTTTTTCTTTCTGGCCCCTGCTGTTGTGGCATCTTGTTTGTCCAGTGAACTTGTAGTAGTGACCATACCCTTTTGGGTGTGGTTTCAGGTACAGACTTGACTCCTTTAAAGAGAGGAGCAGCAGGACACTCTCTTGGGTCTCAGAGAGCAGGGGAAGGGCAGAGACCGCATCTTCTGGAGCAGGAAGACTGCAGCAGTTATTTACTCTTATCCGTGTAAGCTGCTCCCCAATAAAACACCATTTATCTTTTATCTTGGGTCTGGTGAACTCATTTAAACCCCCACCTTCACCCTGCCATGGCTGAGTCAGCTCTGGTGGACCTCTGGGGTGGAGGGAGACTGTTCTTCATGGAAATCAGATAACTTCATTATGACCTCAACTGTCTGGACTCAACCAAAGTTATGATTTTATGATTGATCTTGTCAAGATGGGAGTGGTATTGCTTTGATTTTCTATGTATCCTAAGCATGAGAGTAACTACTAAGTCAGACTTAACTCAAATAAACCTCAGGATTTGTGAATGCTAAAGATTTTTATGCATTGTCATTTAAAATTGTGTGTGTGTGTGTGTGAGAGAGAGAGAGAGAGAGAGAGAGTGCATGTATAAGTGAAGGTGCCCAAATGTGTTGGGTCCACCAGAGCTAGAGTTACAGGCAGTTTGGAGTCTGGATGCTGGGCCCAGAACTTGGGCTGCTGAAGAGAAGTGAGTGCTCTTAGCCGCTGAGCCATCTCTTGAGCCCTGAACTCTTAACATTTTAATAATGCCATTATCAGGTTCTTATGTTTTTATACCTACCATATTTGTGCCTAAACTATCTCATAGTGAGTGTTTTTGTGCACTGTCATCTTCCAGTCTTCCATGTGAGAGAATCAGGCTGCCAGGTGTGTCGGTGTGAGAAGATAGGTTAAAGGGCATATCGCATGGTAGAGCGCTTCTTTAGCAGATGCATGGAAGACAGGGAGGACTGAGGCAGGGGAGTCATAAAGAGATGGTTGGAAAAGTGAGATTAATGTTGAGTAGCTTTTTTTTTTGTGGCTTTGCTCCACATATGAGTATTTAGTGGCCATTTGTATCCAGAATTAGGCCTGTGAACCAAAGTTACAAACTAGCAAGTAGAGTGGATAGACACTAGTACAAACCTATGAAAATACTGTGGCTTTGAGAATAGGGTCTGAAGGCTCTGTAGCTACAGCTGACTTTGAACTCATGGCACTCAGCCTCCCAAGTGCTGAGATCACAGGCCTGTGCCACTGTGTCTGGGTTTCCAAACCCCTGACCCGAAGCAATCACTTCTCACTTTCCCTGCTGACTTCGTGCTCTCTAAAGAGGAAACTCCTCAGTGAGCAGGTGTGAACACTGAATACGGAAAGCCAAGGCCAGGTGTGGCTGCTGACCCTCGGAACGGGTCGTCCGGGGCACCCAGTCATCAGCTCCCTTGAGTTTTTACAGGCTTAAGCATTCAATGGCTACACTCATGGACATAGGCGTTTCTCTTTCTTTTCCTTTCTTTTTTTTCAGTATAATTTTGGCTTCATAAGCACATCTCACCAGCAAATATGACCATTTTCAAGTTAGAATATATGATATTTCCCAATGTGAGAAACCACAGTGCTTCAGATGACAAATTCAGTGTTACACTTTGCATACTGACAGTCTTGGAGAGATGCATCTCTGTGTTTCCTAAGCTACCATGCTAATTGAAATTGGAATCATTTGCTTCCCTCATTAGTCTTTAGTTTTTCCTTTGTTCATGTTTTGTGGTTTTGTGTGTGCATGTTTGCATGTGTGAACATGGGTATTCATGGTGGCCCAAAATTGACACTGCTCAAACAACTATTTATTGAGGTAGAATCACTCACTGAAGCCAGGGCTTGCCAACTCTTGCTAGCTAAGTCACTCTCAGTATTGCCTGTACCTCCCTACTTCCCTAGGGCTGGGATTTCAGGTGACACTCCAGTCATTGTACCCACATGGCCAGGTCAAAAGAAGAACTGTATCTACTGGGTCAATTCCTCAGTGTCCTTTTTTTTTTTTTTTTTTTGGTGGGACAGTGGACCAGGAGGGCTCCAACTTTCTTCCTCTTAGGAACTGACTATCAGCTTAGAGAGGTATACTAGCTTTACACTGTAATATATGCTGGTCATTTATTTCTAAGGAAATGAATTGTTTAAGTGGATATGAGCTGTTGCAGGTTCATTAGCTAGTTAATTTATAGATGTTGCACAGAGATCTGTATATATTAGTATTTGAAAGTTCAAGCTACTGTTGCTTTATTTAAAACATTTTGAGGAGTGCTTGCTGATTAATTCACCTGGCTGTTACTTTTAGTAGAGAAATGGGCAGAAGGAGCGACAGTGGAGAAGAAGGAACATGTAAAGGAACCAGGAAAAACACTTCCAGTTTCCTGCGAACCTACACGGATGGAAAAATCCACAGACACGGAGGAGGACAATGTAGCTGGACCAATATTTAGCAACAAAACCACCCAGTTTCCATCAGTTCATGCTGAAATCCAGCCTGAGGAGACAAGTGAAGGAGTGTGTGGTCCTTCTTCCAAACCAACCACACCCAAGACTACCACCCCACCCTCATCACCACCCCCCGCATCCGTCTCTGCAGAGTATGCCTATGTCCCGGCTGACCCAGCTCAGTTTGCTGCTCAGATGTTAGGTAATGTTCAATCTATCTATTCTGAAGTTTTAATGGTGGACGTGGCAACAAGTACCCAGGACGCCCTGAGTGCAGAGATTGATGAAGAAGTTGTGGTGTGCTCTGGAGAGATGTTAGCAGTGCAGGTTATGAGCCAAACATCTGCGCAGGCAGTTGTGGGTCCTAAGTTTAAGGCTGAACCATCAAAGGCTTCCTCAGCCCCCTTGCAGGGTGAACAAGAACCTCCTGCTTATGACGAAGCTCCTGACACTAAGGTTACATCAACCTTTCATGTGTCATCCGTATATAACGATGTGCCTGTCAATGAAGGAGTTGTCTATGTTGAGGAGATACCAGGATACGTAGTTATCCCGTTTACTGATCAAGTTGCTTGTCATAAAGAAACTGAGCAGTCACCACCAGTTAGTCCCAAATCTGTAGGCGCCAAGACTTCCTCAGGCATGTCTAAAATATCTATAGAGTCTCTGAAAATTGTACAGGTGGAGAATTCCCAGCACCAGCCCTCAGTACATATGGAGGCAGAAGCTACAGTTCTGCTCTCCAACGCTTCTCTAGAGGGTCAGCCTGAGGTGCCTGCAGAGCCCCTGGATGCAGAGCGCTTTATCAAACTAGCCTCTGAGAATTCTCTGCACCTTGAAATGGAGATCGTTACCATAGACCCTGACAATCCTGGCCAGGAGGAGTCAGGGGGCTTTACTGAACCTGAAATCCAACCCGATGGGGAAGATGCACCTGAACAGGTTTGATGAAGCCAGGTAAGAAAATTAGATACTTGCACATTCACATGCTATGTTTCAGGTAACATCTGTATTCAGTGACCATGCAGGTTGGGCTCTCCTGCTGACTGGCCCAAGTCCATTTTCAGGTTTTTTAAATGCCAAACCTACTTAAAGGCTTTGTTGAGCTTAAAAATTTACTGCTATGAAAGCCAGATGCACCGTCAAAGCTTGCTTCCTTTTGCACAATTGTAAACATAAGCATCTCTTAGGCTTTTAATGCCTGCATACAAAATGGTCATCAGGAAACGTAAGGCGAACACTGCATTTATTTGGGCTGTGGCATTTAAAACATGACAGAAATGGTGGTGTGGCTGACTGCTTTCGCGCTGAGTCAGGAGAATTATGCAATCAGGTTTGGGATGCCGGCTCAGACACTGCTTCCTACTCGGGACCTTCCGTGGCTGAGGGAGCAGTGCCACAGCTGGATGGAGAAAGGACGGGCTAGATGGCACTTCTGTGACAGGAAAGCGGCGGGAAGAATGGCTGCACACTTGAAATCAGTGTGTGCTGTTGACATGCGTGGACCTTTGGTCCCTCAGCCCCAGGCACACCAAAGTCAAGCTGCTTGCTCTCTGGGGAGCTTTTCCTCCAGGTGCCTTTCCTGCCAGCAGAAGCATTTTAGCCTCCTTCTCCATCTAATTTTGGCATTTGGTCTGCCTACCCTTCTGCCTATCTGGATATTGCAGTGGCCCTTCCTGGGGTATCTGAAGGGACATGCAGGAACAAAGCCTCCCAATCCTCTTGCAGAAACTCTCAACTCTGACTCAAGCCAAAATTATACAGAAATATTATCAAAGCAGGTATTTAGCAATCAAATTCTGACTGGCAGTGTGACAGGTTCACTGCAGCTGGAAAGGTAGAGGGCAGTGCTACGCAGAGCCTGTGCGGCCGGCATTATCCTGTGGCTTGAGCATCTGTCACTTCAAGCCAAGTCACTGTTTTCAGGCGCTTAGCTGTTACTAAAGGACAGCTGTCCTTAGTGGACAAGTTCTCAAGAAAACTCAGTTTGAGGATTTAGATTCTCCCATCTGAAAAGACTGACGACTTGGATTGTATTTTTAGTAAGGATCCCTTCATCTGTGCATAGTTTAACTCTCTGTGGAGAAAGGCTGCATCAGGAATGGATGGCCTAGGCTTCCAAACATGACCTTGACACATTTGAGTCCCTATCTTTGGCAAGTGACACTCCACTCTATAGATCCCCTGCTATAGGCAGATGGATGGCTTTTCTAGCTCTCTATATTAGTGTCCACCAGCGTTTTGCTATCTTCTGAGACATATGGTGGTGCCCAGTCTTGGCTAAAAGGAGTGCTCTCTGGGATTCTGATTCCTAGATGAGGTAATAGATTGAAGATGGGAGATGACAGTGCCTGTTAAAAGACCAGGGATATTATTAGGTGACATGTAGGTGACTTTAGGGGGAGACACTGCTATGCATGCATGTCTTACATGATTTTAATTGGCTTCACATGGTTGATGTTTTGAAAGTTTTGTTAACTTCTGAGTACCATGTGGAAGCCATATATAAAGTCTAAGATTCTGGTTAGGCATGGTGGTAATTCTAGCTCTTGGGAGATTGTGGCAGGAGGACTGCTAAGAGTTCAAGACTAGCCTGGGCTCATAGTGATACATTGTTTCAAAGAACCAAAACAGTGTAAGAGTCTGGAAACAGCAACTTAGATACAATTGCTTCTTTAGCCGCAACTCTACTGTGCCTGCCCTTACTATCAATTAATTCCTTTTCCAACTGTTCTGAATCACTCTGTTCCTTCACATTACCAGGCACAATTTCTTTAGTTCTCTCTATAGCATGCTTTATGGCACATACTATTACAGTTGCTTATTTATATGTTAAAAAAAAGAGATTTACAAAGACATGACTGTGCATAGTGCCTGATACAGAGACCAAACCTTTAATGCCTGCAATTTTTTTTTTATAGCACTAGCAACAAGCGAAGCAGGACAACCACCACCATATTCTAATATGTGGACACTTTATTGTCTAACTGATATGAATCAACAAAGTCGCCCATCACCGCCACCTGCACTTGGGCCTTTTCCCCAAGCAACCCTCTATTTACCTAATCCTAAGGATCCACAATTTCTGCAGAATCCACCGAAAGTCACTTCTCCAACCTATGTGATGATGGATGACAGCAAGAAGACCAATGCCCCACCTTTTATTTTAGTAGGCTCAAATGTTCAGGAAGCGCAGGATTGGAAACCTCTTCCTGGACATGCTGTTGTGTCACAGTCAGATGCCTTGAAGAGATATGCTACAGTACAAGTGCCCATTGCTGTTCCTGCAGATCAGACATTCCAGAGACCTGCCCCAAATCCCCAGAATGCTAGTCCTCCAACAAGTGGACAAGATGGCCCCAGACCGCAAAGCCCGGTCTTTCTTTCTGTCGCTTTCCCAGTAGAAGATGTAGCTAAAAAGAGTTCAGGATCTGGTGACAAACGTACTCCCTTTGGAAGTTATGGTATTGCTGGTGAAATCACTGTGACTACTGCCCATGTCCGCAGAGCAGAATCTTAAAAGAGTAGGTACCCTTCCTACCTTGACACGTGGGACAGTTAACACTTGGTACTAATGGGGTATACTTCACATTATGCTCTTGGCTTCCAACTGCAGAGCTGCTTATGAATGCCCAGCCACCTTCGAGGGTGCGGTAGAGTCTAAAAAGAGAATGCAACTTTTCTTTTCAGTGAGAATAATCAAGTTTTAAGAAACAGAGATGAGACACTAACTGTATGTCCATGTAAGAGGTTAAAAGGTTAAACAGAGAGGAGCTGTTAGTGACAATTATCCCCTTTTTTATTCAATTGGACTTAATGTCAGGCCTCTCCCTTCCGTGTGGACAGTGGGGTGAATAAAACATAGAGCTGAGTGGAGGAGACAAGCACTGTTTGGAAAGTGCTCCAGGCATGTGACTAAGGAAAGCTATGGATTCTTAGCAGAGTTAAGCCATTGTGGTTTGGGGGGCTGGGAGGGGGTGGTATTTCAATTAACTTAATCATGGCAACCTTGTAATGTCAAGGAACTGCTGGGGCATCTTTGATTAGCAAAGAGCTTAGTAAGAGGAGGACGGTAGATCAGTTCCACTGTTTCATGGTATTTAAACAGTTCAATGTCTCTTCATTAACAGATGCTGAAATGATGCTGAGTCAGCATTCGAGGTGGAGTCTGTCACCATGTGCACTGTATCAATAAACTTCCTGCAAGCATAAAACTTTGCACTGTTTTGGTGTGCAAGCTACCTTACATGTTCAACTAATCAGCACAATATCAGCTAGGCAGTGACTCTGTTCTGAAATAGTTCACACTTTTTTAATATTCTAAAGCCTTTATTTAGCATCATTATAACACTTGTTAACTTTAATACAATTAAAATAACTTACTGGAAGCTACCTAAGACCCTTTAGGGCAAGTATCTCAGTCTGGGATTTGGTTGGATAAATACTATGAGATTACCCCAATTAAAGGGGCGAAGCTACTGTCCAGTATGTCTCCAGTACCTTGCAAACTCAAAATGCACAAGGCCACCTCTTACAGAGTATAACACACGAGTGCTTAATTTCTGTGGCATTTGCCACTGGAAGTTGAAACTTAAAGGCTTGTCATTAGGTAATGATATCGATTAAAATCTATTTCTAGGGCGTTTTTGTGGTGATTTTCAGTTCAAACATACAATTTAATCCTGTAAGTTGTAGTGTCAGTGATGACAGTAAACTCAGAGCTCTAAGATAAGTAAATACCTTTTGCAGTTTAGAATTTTCAAATCAGGAATTCCCGATTCTGCTTCGGCCCTCCATTCCTTTTTGGAGGTGGGAAAGTAACATTGAAAGGACTAAATTCCCTGAAAGGTCATCTTACCAATTTAGTTTTTATAAAATGACACCCTTTACATCAGAGCACACAACACTGTACAGAAGAATTCTAAACATTTCAAAGCTACACCTAAGATACTCAAGCATAAAAATATTCAAAATAACTTGATTTTTGGATCACTACAGAATTTCATAAAGCTGAATGTTAGACTAGGTATATACCTCCAGCACATGGAGCTAGAAACAGCACCTCCAACAGCTTCTTACTTTGCATAAACAGTACTCCAGGTAAGCAGTGCGAAGCAAAATGCCTCATGCTCCCTATGCCTTCACCACTATGACCATAAGCCCTGTCTTGTTGGGTGAAATGCAAATTATAGAGGAGTAGAAACCAAGGAAACTTTTAGAAACTTAAGCTTAAGACTTATGTAGATTAGCCAAACAACATGACTTCTCCGCACTTTAATAAATATCAGGCAGATTGAAGTAGTTTCTGTCCCAGTAGCTACCAGAGTAAATCCAGTCCTGTGCTCCATTGTACGGGTTGGGGCCTTGATGGAACCACCTGTCCAGTGAGAAAGGGTAAAATTTAGAGAACAAATGACAAACCTCACACACAGGACACTGTCATTTAACCACTTAAAGTAGTTGGTTCTCTGTGTCATGGATTTCCTTAGAGACCCTAAAGTGATAGTTTTTCCAATCAGAGAATATGTATCCACACATCTTCAGGCTAAAGTAGTTACTATCTATAGCAGTTAACAGTGAGTACTGTGATCTGTCTTACCTGTGACCACCCATGAGGAGGCATTCTATGATGCCATCAGGAATGAGAATTAGCAGACAGGAACACATACCTGCAGCAGGCAGGATGTCCCACGCCTGTGGGGTGCATATGACCTCCATTTTACAGGAGAGCTGACTGTCAGTCTGTTGGCCAAACTAGCAATGGCCGCAGGCAGGTGCGCACCCAGAGGCTATGGATCCCTCATCTATTCCTCATCTGCTATGCCATGTATACCCAGTGAGGTTAGCCCAGTCCAGACTTTACGGGGTCTCGATGTGGACTCCTAGGCGACATCTGCTTTCATTTTAATCTGCCCTAATTACCAAATGAGCTGCCTGAATGATTTCCCTGCCTCTCAAAAAATGGAGCCCCCAAGCCAGGCACAGCAGGACACTGCAGCATCCAGTGTCTGGAAGCAGCTTTTACACTGTATTTCAGATTTAGAGACAGGGGCTACACACCGGAAAGGAAGGCGAGGAGTTGCCAAGTCTGCACTTTACTCATTCTTTGGCAAGAGCTATTATGTGAATAAAACCCAAAACACTTATTGAGGTAGATGCTGTAAGAGCATTTCTAGATCTTTTTGTAAGACGTGAAATGGCTATCATGTCTACTGGAATGCTTGCAAAATTATGCTCATGCTGGCTTTAACATTTACTTAAATGTGTCAAGGAGCAGCAGTTACAAAGAACTCTAACAAAACACGTGACTACTAAAGTTAACTTATTCCAGTCAAAAGTCAGACATTTGATATTGCCCAACATACTATTTTTTTTTAAGTCCCAATTCTATCATGTCTAACCTTGTGTTTAGAAAAGGCACTACCTAAATTAATGGTCCATGATACGTGCACACATGGATGATCCTGTAATTTACTCAAAGATGTGAACAAATAAATGTATTTTCGTGTCCAAATCTAACTCTGGATTGTACTTCCCTTTCCAATACTGAAGGAATATTGGAAAAGGAGAAAAGATAAAATGCTTGACTAATGTTACCTGCAATCACTGTGTAAAACATAACTAACTTCTCAAGTCATTTCTCTCATTACAAACACAACTCTTGGTTTTAACACTAGCTACTGTAATCTGGAAATAGTGTCCTCTGAGGCCTGGAGCAGATCACCAGGGATATGGACCCTTGCCCTGTGGTTCACGGTGTCTGGCATCTCTGTCATTCACACAGCAGCCCTAGATGGCTAAACCACACTTAGAGGTCACACACCTTGTCTTCCAGTCCTCTTCTGACTTGGACCTGTTTTTGCGGGCGGCTCTTTGTTTTTCCTCAAGTCGTTTTTTTTCTTCACTAGCTTGATCTAAAATGAGGCCAACAAAAAGCATGTTATGCTGGGAATGCCAGGCATGGCACTAACAACAGTGACTACAGACAGCACTGTCCATGTGGGCCTGCACCATACAGCACTACAGTCAACATACAATTGATGCCCAAGCCGGGCGGTAGTGACGCACGCCTTCAATCCCAGCACTCGGGAGGCAGAGGCAGGCCGGCCTCTGTGAGTTCAAGGACAGTCTAGTCCACAGAGAGAGAGTTCCAGAACAGCCTCCAAAAGAATACAGAGAAACCCTGTCTCAAAAAAACAAAACAAAAACAAACAAGCAAACAAAGTAAACAACAACAAAAAAACCAATCCTGATGACCACTAGCACAGATTGGGGCACATGTCTGCTGGAATCTTAGATATTTAGAAACTGAGGCAGGAGGATCAAGACCAGCTTGGGCAACTTAGTAAAACCCTTTCTCAAAAAGTAAAATAGAGAGCTAGAGATATATCCCAGTAGTAGTGTATTTACCTAGAATGTATCAAGCCATAGGAGCAACCTCCAGAACCAACTAAGTTAATTACAGAAAATGAACACTCTTTAGACTAATCACAGGGAGAGTTGGCATCTGTCATGTCATTTTGCTTTTTTTGTTGTTTTGGTTTTTTGTTTGTTTGCTTTTCACTGTAAGACTTTCATACACACATATAATGTACTTTGGTCAAATCAAACACCATCCAGCAGCCTCAGCTTTAACCAAAACAACATGCTTATTGTTAAGGCCACAGATAAAAACAGAATAAAAGTGAGAGTACTGAAAATTGAGTGAGACCTGAGATTTCCTTAATTCCATCCTAAGTAATTCAAACAACTTTACAAAATGCCTTTGTTGTGTAGAAAGCCAGTCCCAGTGAGAACCCTGACACCACTACACACTGAAGAGATGTCTGTGTGGCCAAGGCTTCCTGTGATGGTAAGAGCAGGCTGAAGCACTACCTCAGTAGGGAGCCATTTCCCAGAGGGGAGTTTCACACTTAAGATTAAATGTGTCCTGCAGAGGAAGCCATACTCTTGGGAGGCTCACAAGGTTTTTGTACATACTGTGAAATATACAATGAAGGTTGGAGACTACAGTTTAAAGTTGCTGAGTGTCCTCTGACTGGCTCTTTTCTGGTCACATGTACTCCATATGGAACACCATTCAAGCAATGAGTTTGAGCTTAAGTAAGGCCGATCTCAGATTTTCAAACTTAAAGCCAAAATTGCTAATTTTAACATAAAAGTCTCTAAGGCTAAAACTCTTGAGTACTGCAAGGATGCTAACAAAGATCAGGAATGATACCACCAGAAGCTCCCTCTGCCCTGAGAGCACAACCCTCACCGATCTCTCCGTTCTCCATGGCTCTGATGTCAGGCCGCAGCCTACAGTCAGTCTTTGGAATTACACTCTCCATCTCCTTGTCTACTTCATTCAAAACCATTGCAAAGCTGGTAAAATTATACATCTGAAACAAAAGCAACAATCGAGTTAACACCTACCGAATCCAAGCAGAAAGCCCTGAAAGAAGGCATCTAATCTGGTAGTGACGCCTCTCTTGGCCAAAGTCAGAGGACACGGCTAAAGGCCTCCACCTACATCGGTACCATCCTGTGGACAAGTCAGCTCTTAGCAGACCTCACAGAGTAGCATACCCACATCCATTCCGTTTCCTTCATTAAAATCATGTCCTGCTGGAGCTAGAGGGTCTCTGCTGGCCAAGTGTGTCAGTCTGTTTAGCAAGGGCTTGTGTTACCCCCACATCTGTTAAAGAGACTCCCAGGGAAGTTCCATCAAGCACACCTACTAGTTTGACAGAGTGCCCTCTGGTTAGGGAGAGGATGTGACATATGGCTGGCAGCATGAGACAATTAAAAGGACTTAGGCTACTGAGGAAGAGACCGTGGAAGCTGGCTATCAAACAGTTACTATACATAGAGCCCAGGGCTCACCTGAGCGGAGTTGGGAGGCCGTGGGGCTATCCTCCACAGGAGCACACTTCCAGGGATAATGAAGACACTCTCAGAATCTGGCACCGGCATTTCATCAGACTCCTCAGATGAACTTGTCTAGAAGGCCAAGCAAAGTTTTAAATATACACTACGTGCTCTGACGACTGAGCAAGTTCTCACAGCACACACAGAGTGGCCGAGAATCCTTGTCCAGACAGCAGCTCAGTCAGGCAGAGGCCGGGGCATGTGCAGACACAGCCAGGCCACAGGCGCTGAAAGGACTAGGCTTCCACAGTGGCCTTAGCTTCCAGGGGCTATCCCCGGAGCCCATGCTGGTTGCATTATTGGTGCAAACAGCACCCCCAGCTCTTCATGGCAGACAGTCTCCTAGATGCAGGTCAGGAGGGCGGTTACAGCCTCCAGCTAGCTGGAGGGACTTACTGCCACAGCAGTGAGGAGTTAAACAGTAAACATGCTTGCTCCTGAAGCAGAAGGAAGGAGAAGATGGTTCTGCTTATCCAAACACCATTGAAGAGAGACTACAAGGGCTATTGGGTGCTCTCTTTTGGCCTGTCTCCAGCTATGAATGACATGCTGAGTGCCCAGGACTCAGTCTTATTCTGGTTACTATATTTGCCACTCTCCTTCTTTACTACAGTGTCAAGGTTTCTAGTCTTTGAAACACAAAATGACAAGTACTTACTGAAGATACAGAGTGGTACAGGAACAGACTGACAACCAATCAACCACACACTAAAGGCACAGGCAACCCATCTACACTGGAGAGAGGCACAAGCCAATGTATGCACACATTTGAGAACAAAACACCAAATTCTGGGCCACTTAACTAAATTCATCAATGATATAGACCTAGCAGGATTCCTCAATGCAGCTGGCAAAAAGAACTTACAAAAATATCAGGCAAAAAAGGAAACTGGTGGTTTGTTTCCTTGACCTCTCTCTCCATGGACCAGCTCTTCGCTGATTAGACCCTTGAGAAGCTGTTAGTATAGTAATGGAAAACATAAAGAACTCAGATTCAAAAGGTTCATTAAATCCCTCCTCAACATCAGTTAACAAAATTGCCCCTTAGGTGAGACCCATTCAGTGAATGCACAGTGGAACCAGCAGCAAAGTGTGGCATGGTGCCTAGAAAGGGGAGCATGAGAAAGGAAGGAAGGAAGGAAGCGAGGGAGGGAGGGAGGGGGAGGGAGGGAGGGAGGGAGGGAGGGAGGGAGGTGGGAGGGAGGGAGGAAGGGAGCATGTCCAGGGACAGCAGCAGTCTACAGGAAGGCTTGAGGGGGAGGCTGCTTCTCTATAAAGAGTAGATTGTGAGAGTACTTTCTGAAATTTGGCCATAGTCCTTTGCTGTCCACCATGTAAGAGAGTTGAATGACAAGTGTACTGGGGAAGTTGTCTTTGCTATGTCAGTGACTTGGAATTCTGGGACATTTCCTTCTTCGTCCCACTAGGGTGTCCTACAAAGGACAGTGGGTAGACCTCCCAGAGGAGGCACACGCAGGCAGGAACATGAAGAGCTGTGCCCACACAGCTCGAGGGAAGGGTTAAAGCACAGCAAAGCTGTGTGCTCCAGGCCTTAAACCAGAGCTGTGAGCTCCAGGCCTTAAACCAGAGCCGTGAGCTCCAGGCCTTAATCCAGAGCTGCGAGCTCCAGGCACACAGAGGAAACTGCCTCTCAGGCCCAAGGCTAGCTCCTAATTTACAAAGTCACAATAAATAAATGTGCCATCCACCTCTGGGGAAAACAAGAGCTAGATTCTCAAACGTTGCATGCCTAAGAGTCAAAGAAGAGACGAACAGAAGTGAAAGTTGTCATGTGTAGCACCCATTTTCTCTCATGTGGATGATCTAGATTCTCAAACGTTGCATGCCTAAGAGTCAAAGAAGAGACGAACAGAAGTGAAAGTTGTCATGTGTAGCACCCATTTTCTCTCATGTGGGTGATCTAGATTCTCAAACGTTGCATGCCTAAGAGTCAAAGAAGAGACGAACAGAAGTGAAAGTTGTCATGTGTAGCACCCATTTTCTCTCATGTGGGTGATCTAGATTCTCAAACGTTGCATGCCTAAGAGTCAAAGAAGAGACGAACAGAAGTGAAAGTTGTCATGTGTAGCACCCATTTTCTCTCATGTGGGTGATCTAGATTCTCAAACGTTGCATGCCTAAGAGTCAAAGAAGAGACGAACGGAAGTGAAAGTTGTCATGTGTAGCACCCATTTTCTCTCATGTGGATGATCTAGGTGACAACCCACGCACACCATAAAAGTAAAAGTGGAGGAGGAGGAAAAGCAAGAAGAGAACAGGAAACAGGAAGGAGAGGGTGATGAGGCAGGAAGTAGGAGCAAATATATGTATGGAGATATCAAAAGAAAACCCATCATTTAGTATGCTAATTAAAAGAAACATGCTTATGGTTGGTTAGGTCTGAGTCTGGGGAGTGGGACTAAGAGTCTGCACATTTAGTGAGCCATCAGCAAGGCCTGGCTGGTAGACAGGGGACGTATCTGGATTAAAAGGACTTCATTGATTTCACCCAAGAGCACAGGCTGTTGAGACCTTCACAAAGGCCATAAAAGACCTTCACTCATCTAGCAAAGGGGTGCTGTTAGGACACCCGTGTTAGGGGTGACATCCAGGCTGAGAGTTACAAATGATCTGAGCTTGCACTGCTCACTAGTGAGAGACTGATTCTAACCCAGAGTCCATTTCTCCTGGTCACTTCCTGTCCCCATAGGTACACTCTTTAGCTCATAGCAACGCTGACTGCAGGAAGGAGACACAATCTACAAAATGCCAAGGCAGGCCTGTGGCCAGGCAGCAAGCCTTGCTCTTATCTGGGGTTGGGACGAAGAATGTTGCACAAATAGGAATGTTCAGCATGGAGGAACACTGCAGGGCCAGCAGCCTGCCCTGGGATGGCATTAACATCAGTGATTCTGTGACTGAGAAGACAGAGACAGGTACAACTCACAAGTGGGAGCCATCGCTCCGGAGTAAAGCTTCCCTACTTGACCACTCTACCTCTGACACACAAGAGCAGGAGGGAGACCCACCACTTCCAGGATGGGCACCAACTTTCCAATCACGTCAATACTGCAAACAAAAGTGAGACACTGCCCCAGTCACTAGAAGCCCAAGCCTGCCATGTTCCGCTAAGGGGACAGATAGCTGTTCATTCAGAAGATGCCGGGAGAAGAACACAGGTGTTAGCAGCAATGTCAGCTGGGCCCCGGGACAGGCAGCTCCAGAAGGGTCTGCACACAGACACACAGAAGCTGGCTGCCAGCGGCACTTTCAGTGTGTTCACCTGTTTGCTGTTCTTCTTCTCTTCCGTGTTCCTCTTATCATTCTTCTTGTAAGCATCGAACGTGGCGGGGTCAACGCTGTACAGACACTCAGTCCACTTCCCGTAGAGAGCACAGAGTTTCTTTTTGCTATCAAGAGAAACTGTTGTTTAGTCACCGAGTAAGTCTATGTTGTGCTGAAATTGCTACTACATTTTTTATAAGTCTATCCTTTAAAGAAATAGTATTTTCCTTTAGAAGACTTTTCTGTTATTTGAATGTCAGTGTATCAGGCAGCACACTTCAACACAAATATCATTTGCAGTCAATGTGGAAAAAAGGAACCTTACCTTTTATCTTGTATGTAGCCTTCAACTTTGTGTAATTCCTTGCCAAAAAGACCACATGGCTTAAAATTCAACACACACTTGTCCCCAGTCCTACGAAAGAAAGACTTAAGTTCGCATGACCACACAATGCCAAGAAGTGGGTTGAGAACAGTAAGTGGGATGGCCTTCTTGGTCAGAGCACTGCTGACTGACTCTCCACACCCACCCCTGCCCTCCATCAGCACTGCTGACTCTCCACACCCACCCCTGCCCACCATCAGCACTGCTGACTCTCCACACCCACCCCTGTCCTCCATCAGCACTGCTGACTCTCCACACCCACCTCTGTCCTCCATCAGCACTGCTGACTGACTCTCCACACCCACCCCTGCCCACCATCAGCACTGCTGACTCTCCACACCCACCCCTGTCCTCCATCAGCACTGCTGACTCTCCACACCCACCCCTGCCCACCATCAGCACTGCTGACTCTCCACACCCACCCCTGTCCTCCATCAGCACTGCTGACTCTCCACACCCACCCCTGTCCTCCATCAGCACTGCTGACTCTCCACACCCACCCCTGCCCACCATCAGCACTGCTGACTCTCCACACCCACCCCTGTCCTCCATCAGCACTGCTGACTCTCCACACCCACCCCTGTCCTCCATCAGCACTGCTGACTCTCCACACCCACCTCTGTCCTCCATCAGCACTGCTGACTGACTCTCCACACCCACCCCTGCCCTCCATCAGCACTGCTGACTGACTCTCCACACCCACCCCTGCCCTCCATCAGCACTGCTGACTGACTCTCCACACCCACCCCTGCCCTCCATCAGCACTGCTGACTGACTCTCCACACCCACCCCTGCCCTCCATCAGCACTGCTGACTCTCCACACCCACCCCTGCCCACCATCAGCACTGCTGACTCTCCACACCCACCCCTGTCCTCCATCAGCACTGCTGACTCTCCACACCCACCCCTGCCCACCATCAGCACTGCTGACTCTCCACACCCACCCCTGCCCTCCATCAGCACTGCTGACTGACTCTCCACACCCACCCCTGTCCTCCATCAGCACTGCTGACTCTCCACACCCACCCCTGTCCTCCATCAGCACTGCTGACTCTCCACACCCACCCCTGTCCTCCATCAGCACTGCTGACTCTCCACACCCACCCCTGCCCACCATCAGCACTGCTGACTCTCCACACCCACCCCTGTCCTCCATCAGCACTGCTGACTGACTCCCCACACCCACCCCTGCCCTCCATCAGCACTGCTGACTCTCCACACCCACCCCTGCCCTCCATCAGCACTGCTGACTGACTCTCCACACCCACCCCTGCCCTCCATCAGCACTGCTGACTGACTCTCCACACCCACCCCTGCCCTCGATCAGCACTGCTGACTCTCCACACCCACCCCTGCCCACCATCAGCACTGCTGACTCTCCACACCCACCCCTGTCCTCCATCAGCACTGCTGACTCCCCACACCCACCCCTGCCCTCCATCAGCACTGCTGACTCTCCACAGCCACCCCTGCCCTCCATCAGCACTGCTGACTCTCCACACCCACCCCTGCCCTCCATCAGCACTGTTGACTGCCTCTCCACACCCACCCCTGCCCTCCATCAGCACTGCTGACTCTCCACACCCACCCCTGCCCTCCATCAGCACTGCTGACTGACTCCCCACACCCACCCCTGCCCTCCATCAGCACTGCTGACTCTCCACACCCACCCCTGCCCTCCATCAGCACTGCTGACTCTCCACACCCACCCCTGTCCTCCATCAGCACTGCTGACTCTCCACACCCACCCCTGCCCTCCATCAGCACTGCTGACTCTCCACACCCACCCCTGTCCTCCATCAGCACTGCTGACTGACTCTCCACACCCACCCCTGTCCTCCATCAGCACTGCTGACTCTCCACACCCACCCCTGCCCTCCATCAGCACTGCTGACTCTCCACACCCACCCCTGCCCTCCATCAGCACTGCTGACTGACTCCCCACACCCACCCCTGCCCTCCATCAGCACTGCTGACTCTCCACACCCACCCCTGCCCTCCATCAGCACTGCTGACTCTCCACACCCACCCCTGCCCTCCATCAGCACTGCTGACTCTCCACACCCACCCCTGTCCTCCATCAGCACTGCTGACTCTCCACACCCACCCCTGCCCTCCATCAGCACTGCTGACTCTCCACACCCACCCCTGTCCTCCATCAGCACTGCTGACTGACTCTCCACACCCACCCCTGTCCTCCATCAGCACTGCTGACTCTCCACACCCACCCCTGCCCTCCATTAGCATTGCCCACACAAGGAAAGGCTCAGGAGCATTCACAGATAATTGTGACTGAATCTGAAACTAATTTTCAAACTCCACACTTCTCCCTCACCTGCCCTACCCTGAATCAGTGACACAAGGTAACAGGATGGGCAGCACAGGGAGGTTGGTGCCAGCCCCGGGGAGGCCGAGGCTCTGTCCAGTCTGTGCATATGGAGATGTCGGTAGACATTATTATAAATGAAAGGGCTTTGTTCCCGGTTCTTAAATCCCATCGGGGAATAAAGCCTTTGGAGGAGACTGAAGAAAGGATGAGTACAGGCAGACCTGAGTGCGCCTTACTTGTGGTTTATGATTTCCACATTGCCGTACTGTTCAATCCAGAGTTTGCCCACGATGATGTTGTGCACACAGCAGGTGGGGTTTGTCCATGTGTATGCTTCATTGTGTCTAAAAAACAACCCCAAACCCAGAGAAATAGCTGAGAAGAACCATTTAGTCTAATAAAAGAATCTGCTTCAAGTGTCATTCAGGACAACGAACCAGGCTGGGGAGCTGGCTCAGTGGGTAGCTCTCCTGCTTCACAAGCACAAGGACCAAGTTCAAATCCCAGCACCTGTGTGAAAGCAGGGTGTGGCATGCATCTGTAACCATAGCAACTGAAGCAGGCACACAGGCAGATGCCAGGAGCCTGCTGGTTCCAGTTAGTGAGACACTGTCTCAAAAAATCTGGTAGAAGCAATAGAAGAAGACACCTGGTATTGACCTTTGGTCTACACACACACACATACACACACACACACACACACACACACACACACACACACACACACACATACACGCATGCACGTACACACAACACACCCCACACTGATATTACCTCACAGTAAAACAGGTTTTACCTGCTTGTTCTTATTGTTTTAAAAATAAACTATATACAAGTTGAATATCCCTAATTTGAAAGTTCAAACCCCAAAATGTTTACAAACTGGCACAAGAATCAAAAACCCTTTGATTCCAGAGCATTTGGATCTTGGACTTTCAGACAGTATGTTCATCCAACTGTAAGATCTACACACATTCCAAATCCAGTCTCCTAAATATGGAATACTCATCTCCCAAGACTCTCTGAAGAGAAAATTCAACCTGTATATCATTGAAAAGTTTGATTAAACATGAACAGAAAAATTAGAGGTAGAAAATAAAAACGAAAGTCCACTTGGTACCTTCCAGAGATCTGTTCCAGTTTACCCCAAACCAACTAACCAAATCTCTAAATTTGTTTTGGTTATTTGTAGTTATAACTATCTCAGGGGGTCTTTATACGTTCTAGACAACAACCCTTTATTAGGTATATCATTTCTAATAGTCTATAGCTTATCTTTTATACCATGCATACTGCAATTCAGTGACCTTTAAACTCAATCCAGATTTTAAACTTGTCTTCTGTGCATTGGGCTTTTCACACTGTGTTTATGTAAGAGTTCTCTACCTAACACAAACTCAACACTTTCTGTTTTCTCCCAAAAGCTTTATACTTTTGCTTTCTTAGCCTGTGATCTACTCTGACTTTCTGGAGCCCATTTCTGGACTCTCTTGCCTGCTCTGACACTGTTAACACCACCGAGGTGTCTCATGTCAACTGTCAGTCTTGGTCTCAGATGAGCATCTCTTAGTTTTTTGATCCTTTTTAAAATGCCAGTGGTTTTAGTTGCTCTATTTCATCTGCTTTTCCACATAAATTTGGAATCAGCTCCTTTATGCCTACAGAATACCCTGGGGTTAGGGAGATGGCTCATATGCATGTGCTGGGCATGAAAAGACCAGAGTCTGCATCCCAGAACCCTCATAACACCAGGTGGGAGCAGCCTTCCTCTTACCCTAGCATGCAGGAGGAGGGGACAAGGGATCCCCTGGGAGAGCTGGCTGGGTAGATTAGCTCAATCAGTGAGCTGTCAGTTCAAATGGGGGACCATGCCTCATATATAAAATAGAGAGTGACCATGGAAGACAACAGATGTCAGCCCTTGGCCTCTACACACACATATGCACACTGTGAACACACACACACACACTTTGGTCTGTTTTTACGGAGAACACTTGCAGGTCACTGGGAAGAATCAACATCACAACTGGACTGAGGCTCCAGTGCATTTTCCTCCATTGTGCTAGTTTCAGCACCAGCCTCCTACACATCATCTTTATGCGGCTCCTGGGCATGTCCTGGTCACTGAATTTCCCTTGCCACATTTTCAGTACCAAAATGTCCAAAAATACTTCCCTGTCTTTGCTAGAATAGCCACCCATTCATCTGAGTGTCCTTCACCATTATCTTCAATAACAGCAGTAATAGCCACTTCTAACTGATGAAATCTCAATATCTGGGTCATCCTGGGGTTAGAGGCTGAGTTGTTGATTTTATTTCAGTTTCTTACTAAAGCCAAATATTCCAAATTATATTCCAGATATTTTAGTCTTATGAGATGTGCTACTTTCTTTAATTCTAAAGAATACTGACTTTTGTTTTGATTGGAGGCAATTAACATGACGTCAGGCCATAAGTCCTAAGCTTCCTTCTGTGAGCATTTAAAGTCTTTGCAATGCTCCTCAGATGATTCCCACCTACCATGCGGGGATCTGTTCCTAGGGCTACCCAGTGCTCAGATCTCGAGGCCTTTGGTGTTTCTTTTGGGGTAAAGGCCATGAGGACTGGTTTAGGAGAGGAATGTCCTGCCCGTTTCCTTCAGGACCACTGTGCCTTACACTGGAGTTCCAACTCTCTGGGCCTGCCTCTGGGACAGTGATAATTGTTCTTACAGCTTTGTCCAGTTCCTGTGGCTGCTGCGGGTTTTATCTGTTGAAGACACTGTGGCTGCAGCAGAAGCAGCTATTACAGCCAGCACCAGGGGCCTAGGCTTTCGATTCAGGAGAAGGCTAAGAGGTAAACCAAACCTCTGAAGGGTTCTCTGGGATCTAAGGAGAGATGAGAGGGTCTCTGGGAACCTCTTCTGTTTACCTGTAATGTCATTTTGTAATGTGCTGCTCAGACTCTTAGCACGGAAGAAAATAGAAAACCAGGGCTGTCTCGAGGATTTGACTTTTCTCCCCAGTCTGTTGTCCTTACTGCTCAAAGTCCCAGAATGCTGCTTTGTGGCTCCTGCCTGGGTTTCCTAGCTGAAGTCAGCAGTTGGGAGAGGGTGGAGTATGTGTTTACTTAGAAATGCCTTGGCTTTTAAAGTTAATCCTGCACGAGAGTTCCCAAACAACCTAATGTCCAACACATCACACAACTGCCACTTGAGAAGGATCCTTTAAACAAATCATGGGCACCAAGGTGTCCAGATCTATTTTATAGTTCATCCAGTCTGGCTGACAGTGGCTACTGCCATGTGTTTTGAGTCTTTCACTCAGGCGGGAGTGAACAGCTGGGACAGCGTGGTCTGTCTGAGCATGTGCAGACTTGACAAAGCAGGCACACTCTCTGTGCATGTGCAGACCGACAGAGCAGCCACACTCTCTGTGATGTGCAGACTCATGACAGAGCAGGCACATTCTCTGTGATGTGCAGACTCATGACAGAGCAGGCACACTCTCTGTGATGTGCAGACTCATGACAGAGCAGGCACACTCTCTGTGATGTGCAGGCTGACAGAGCAGGCACACTCTCTGTGATGTGCAGGCTGACAGAGCAGGCACACTCTCTGTGATGTGCAGGCTGACAGAGCAGGCACACTCTCTGTGATGTGCAGACTCATGACAGAGCAGGCACACTCTCTGTGATGTGCAGGCTGACAGAGCAGGCAAACTCCAGCAGAACGGTTCTCCTGTACTTACTCTAAAAGCTCCAGGGTGATGGTCCCCTTAGGTTCTGCTTCTACACTCTTCCCCCAGAACTTCAGTCTGGGGTAAATGGAGCCATGGAAGATGAAATCATTGTTTAGCCCTTCTGCGTGGAATGCACTGATTGGTGGGTGATGGCTGACTTGTTCTGAGATGAGTCTAAATCCAAGGTCATCTCTGAAGATCAAAATGAAAAAAGAAAAATGCAATTAGCTGTCATTGAATGTGTTAAAATAGTTAGGGAAAAGGTCAATGAGGAAAGCCAATTTTTTTATTATTATCCTTATTACAGAACACCCTGACATGAGGATCAATACAAACATAAGCTAAATTACTTTGTCCTGTGCTGGAGCTGGATGCTTGGACAGATTAAAACACAGAATGTTCATATGACCTTGGTGATGAACACAAACAGTATGGCTGTGGTTTGAATGTGAAATGTCCCTTACAAGCTTGGTCCCCAGCTGGTGGCACTGTTTCGGAAGGCTGGTTGGAAGGTCTGATAGCATGGATTCCCTGTGTCTTCTCCCGCTTCCTAATTGCAGGTGCAATGGAACCAGCCTCCACACATCCCTGCAGCCACGCTCTCCCGGCCATGATCTGACTGTATCCTTGCAACTGCAAGCTCAGTAACGAGAACAATGACTATTACTGTAAGTGTTACAGCTCTCAGGGGCATGGAGCCAAGGATTAGCACAAAGTCACATTGCACAACAATCCTCACACAAGAGATTTACTGAGAACAACACAGGAGGGTGGCTGCCTCTGCTTGGGAGAGAAACACCAAAGAACCGAGGAGGAGGCAGGCTTAATATAGGAGTTTGGAGAGGGGGCAGAACTTTCCAGGGTGGCTTGGGATGGGAGGGATTTTGTAGTCCGATCTTGGTGCAAGCTCAGGGATTGGTGGGACTCTGAGGCTTAATATTGTGTTTTTTTCTCTACAGGATGGAGCTTGGCTACCTGCTCCTCGAGGGACTAGAAATGGCAGCTTGCAGATGGCAGAATAGTCTTGGGGCAGGGCCTGGCCACTACCTCAAGGGACTTACAACTACAGTTACCCATCAGATTTAAAACAGCATTCTTTTTATATGAGAAACATGGCAGTTCTATTTACAATATTGATATGATAAATACTATCAAAATAAGTGCTAGGAAAAGGAGGAAGACACAAACAAGATAAAGCCAAATGAATTCCCCTAGTCACATATAAACAACAAAAACGTTAGTGCAGAAACCTATACAGTAACTTACCACTTCTAAGGTAATACACCTATTAATATAGCCATGGATGGATGGATGGATGGATGGATGGATGGATGGATGGATGGATAGATGGATGGATATATGGGAAGAAGAAATGTCTCATAAGTAACCCTGCTGGCCTGAACTATGAAGACTAGGTTGCTTCTGCCTCCTGAATGTTAGGATGATATGTGTCACTGTTCCTAGTGTGCTGGTTGATTTTTACCAACTTGACACAAACCCAGACATACCTGGAAAAGGGGAATCTTAACTGAGAAGGCAAGTCTATAGGATAGTTTCTTGATTAATGATTGCTGTGGGAGCCTCTACCTGACCCACTCACTGTAGGCAGGGCTGCTCCTGGGGTAAGCGGTCCTGGAGAGTATAAGAAAGCAGGACGAGCGAGCAAACCAGTAAGCTGCACTTCTCCATGGTCTGTTTCAGTTCTTACCTTTACGTTCCTGATTTGAGTTTCTGCCCTGATGTGCTGGCTACTTTTACATCAACCTGACGCAAGCTAAAGTCATCTGAGGTGAGGGAACCTCAGTTAAGAAAATGCCTCCATACTATGGGGCTGTGGGCAAGACTGCAGGACATTTTCTTAATTAGTCCAGCCCATTGTGGGTGGGGCCATCCCTGGGCTGTGATCTTGGGTCCTACAAGAAGGCAGGCTGGGTAAGCCATGAAGAGCAAGTCAGTAAGCAGCGCCCCTCCAGGGCCTCTGCAGCAGCTCCTGCCTCTGGGTTCCTGCCCTGAGTGAGTTCCTGTCCTCACTGCTTTTTTTTTTTTGTTTGTTTGTTTGTTTGTTTTTATGAGACAGAGTTTCTCTGTATCGTTTCGGAGGCTATCGGTCCAGCCCGGCCTCGAACTCACAGGGATCCGCCTGCCTCTGCCTCCCGAGTGCTGGGATTAAAGGCGTGCGCCACCACCACCCGGCCCTCACTGCTTTTGATGAACGTGTCATATGGAACTGTGAGTGAAACAAGCTCTTTTCTCTAAGAGCTGGTTTTGGTCCTGATGTTTTATCACAGTATAGAAACCCTAAATCCCTGATCACGTCATGTGATCTACCTAAAAATGGAGGATAGTTAATCCCAAAAGATCAGGAACACTAAAACCTTGCTATTGTTTTTTTTTTAATGGTGGTATACTAAGTGTCTATTTTCATAGATACGAACATCAAAATAATTAGTATGCTGCAGTCAAAAATAATTGTTTGGGGAAACTCGAAATACCCCATTTTCTTCATTGGAAACAATCTATGTAAGGCATGCACATCCAGCAAGTGAGCGAGAACGGAGCAGAAAACCTCACCGAACTAACTCGTAAGTTTCTCCCAGAAGTGGGTTGAAGGGCTTTCCAGTTCGCTCCCACTGTGAAGCGACAGCAGACACGGCAAACGCAGCTACACACTGGAAGAGAGCAGAGCGTTGCACAAGTTAAGAGCCAGTTGGCTACTGTCTCTCAGGAGCCGGGCTGCACAGGAGACAGTAGCTGACAAAACTACTGAGCGACTTAACGAGTTCAGGTTTTATACGGCTTTCTAAAGCTACTGGAGAAGCTTTTCCCCGGAGAATGGAAGTCCCTGGCTCTTTTCCTAAAGTGTTCTTCTCAGGCACGCACGGCTTCTAATATGACTTTAAATCCAGGGGTCTCTCAGCATTTGAGAGGGACTGGTCCTAACACCCCCCAGATGCTCAGGCCTCATAAAGTGGCCCAGTATACACTTTCAACTATATATCCTCTGTATAGATGACATATTCCCTAGGTGTTTACAGTATCTAGTGCAATATAAAACTGTTATTTCTTTCACAGATTGACAGTGAAGACAAAGTCTGCGTGTTCAGTTACAGGTGCACTTTTATTCTTCTCACTGTGATCTGAGTGGGGCTCAGTCTGTGACCGTGCAACCTATGAACGCAAAGCACTGACTACACCTCCAGAATCCAGAAGAAGAGATGGGAAGCCACTCGACTTAATTGGTGTAAAAGCCAATTTTGCTGACTAGTCTTATGTCAACCCCACACAAGCTCGAGTTCATCTGGGAAAAGGGAACCTCAACTGAGAAAATATCCCTCCAAGACCGGCCTATGGGTAAGCCTGTGGTACGTGTTTTGAGTGGTGATTGATGTGGGAGGGCTCAGACCGTTGTGGGTGGTACCATCCCTGGGCTGTGACCTTAGGTTCGACGAGAAAGCCATGGGGAATAAGCCAGGAGGCAGCATCCTCCATGGCCTCTGCAGCAGCTCCTGCCTCCAGGATCCTGCCTTGACTTCCCTTAGTGGTGGGCTGTGATGTGGAGTGAGTGAGTGAGTGAGTGAGTGTGTGTGTATGTATGTGTGTGTGTGTGAGTGAGAGAGAGAGAGAGAGACAGAGAGAGACAGAGAGACAGAGAGAGCGCTGAAATGAATCCTTTCCTTTCCAAGATTTTTATGGACTTGGTGTTTTGTTACAGCAACAGAAACCCTGGCTAAGATACCAAAGGCAGAAGCCGTTTATATGAATGAAGAACAGAAGGACCCTGTTTGTATGGAGGACCACCGCATCCATTGCACGTGGCCCGTGTCTTGCCATTGACGCACACCATGCAAACATCTTTTATTTTGAAAATTAAGAAGTTCAACAACTTCTTACTTGAGTGCTTATGAATAAGCATGCTGGAGCATACATCCAACATAAATGTGTTTGTAACAATGTTCGTCTTTTTCAGAAGATCCTCAATAAAGTTTGAAATAAAAATGTCCATCTCCTCATCGTCACATGCTACCCTCTAAACTGAAGACTTGGAAAGAGCTTCCCAAGAGCCAAGTGTGGTTGTATGAACCCTTCTGAGACGCTTGAAATTCACTATAGCTCTAAGCTCTAAGAATGCCCTATCTCCATGTGGACTTCATGGCAGCAGGCATGCGTGTGAGCATCTATGTCTGTGTGAGCATTTGCTTGTGGGTGGGTGGGGGAGGAGGTGATTTACACTTCTCCCATGGTCCCTGTCACATACCTGCATCCTTTCCACAGGATCGGAAAACGAACTGGCTTTGTGGATGAGGTAAGTGTGCTCCATGTACTCAGTCAGCCGCTGCAGGAAGCTCAAAGGCTCGTTAAATATGACTGGCATTGTGATCTTAGACAATTCCTATCAAGAAGAAAACAAAGCTGTTATATCAAAGCTTTACACCAAAAATTTATCTACTGCTGCTATACATAGTGTGTTCCTGAAAAAGATGCAACAGAAAAGCCCAACTCAAGTGTAGGGAGAGATCTTATGTGCTTGTAGCACTGACCACGCCCATTTAGGTGTGGTTACAGGTACATGAGAGAAGGCAGGGCATAAAGGGCTAGGAGGAAGGGGTCATTGCTCGCTTGGAGGTGTGGATTTGTATCCCACTTCTGACACCAGATAATGTGGAGTATGGAGCTGCACAGGGTAGGTTTGTCATATAATACTTATTGACGGGGAGGTCATAAGAAGCTGAGAACCTGAGGCCAGCGCTCTGTTGGTCCCCGAACCTCGACCAGAACACCAAGCGAGCAGTGACCCTTTCCTCTTTTCCCTTTATGCCCTGCCTCCTCCCACGTGCCTGTGGCCATACCCAAACAGGCATGGTCAGTGCTACGGGCACATAAGATCTCACCCTACACTCAAGAAACTTAATTAAAACCAGCTTGGTTTCATAAATCTTTACAAGCATCTGATATTATGGAATATCTAGCAATACAAAAAAAAATACAGACCAAACATTCTTCTGGCTTCACAGAATACCCAATATAGTGGTGAGGTGAGCTGTTGGCAGCACTAATTCTGCCTCAGATCAACACTACAAGTGGATAAAGATGATGGGGACGCAAAAACTATCTTTGTATTGATGCTAAAAAGATAACAGGGTGACAGAGGTGGCTTGGCACCTAGGGTCATTGCATAAGCAGACAAAACTCAATCAGAGACTGACAAGCAAGCCACTAACAAACAAGTCTCCACTTTAACCAATCAAGTCTCTCTCTGACAAGGACAACCTCTATCAGTTTTCTCTCTGATCCCTTTCATGGAATCCTGACCAACTGGGGCCTGGGGCTGAGTCACGAATCACTTTCAGCTCAAATAAACCCACGATGACCTCAATATACAATACAACTAAGTTTATTTTTAAAGAAACAACGTATTATTAGATGCACTTATCATGTGGGGATGTATGTGCAGCACATGAGGAGGCAGAAGTCAGTTCTCCCCCCGCACCGTATGGGTCCTGGGATAACAATGATTCACGGCAGACACCCTAATCCAACGAGCTATGGAGCCGGCTCTCATTAGTCTTACACCAGTGGACTATGGATCAGTCATAGACACCATTTTTAAGGGCACTTTCTAAAGGAAACTTGAGGTCATTTCTGGCTGACACTGGGCTTTTCTGAGCTTATCACTCTCACATAAGTGTGGGCTGACATCAGAAGGCTGAGTCTATCTCATAAAATGGTTTTCCATCCCCTCTGCCCACTCACACACTGGACGAGGCCCTCTGACATGGAAAAGCTGTGACATGGAAGAGTCACCTTTCAACTCTGTGTACCAAACTGCCAGCAAGTAAGCATCATCACTTTCAAAAGTCATTAAGTAACAAACTTCTCCTGGTATTCTAGAATGTTTCCTTTGGGAATCTGGCTAATATCACCTGGCCAGGTGGACAGTCCCAGGTGCCATCCAAGATGAATGTCACCAGCTCAACTCTGACCTGTTCCTTACATCTGCTTCTTATTGGTCTGCACAATTAAAATTACATGTGGCCTTCATAAAACTGCCATTAACTGCACTTAAAAGCGGCCAGGAAATGTGGCCTAGGTAAGTAGCAGTTCAATATATTAAAGTGAATGCTCCTGCTGCCACACTAGGGAGAGGAGGAAGGAAAGGAATCTAAACAAAAAAAGAAAAGGTTCAGCTAGGCACAGCCAAGATTTCCTTAAACTCAGAGTCACTATGGCATAAGTCACAGACAGTGGAACTAACAAGGCTTATTTTAATTAAGATATGTCAGGTTCTTCTCCCACTTGGAAATGTACTTTACTTAAAAAAAAAAAGTATAGTACATGGTATTCTTGGTATAAAAATAAATATAGGGCTGGTGTAATGGCTTGGTGGGTAAGAGGACTTCCTGTACAAATACAAGGACGTGAGTTCAAATCCCCATCACTCACGTAAAAAGCAGATGTGGCCAGGCACATGCCTGTGATCTCAGTGCTGTTCAGGTCACAGAGAAGAAAACACAGGGGCTTTCCAGCTGCCAGGCTACCTCCAGGTTCTCTGGAGCCCACCCCCCCCCCACACACACACCGCTAAATGTGCTCTTCCTCTCCTTCCCCCACTCTGTCCCAGAGATAATGCTCCAGCACTCCAAAATAGAGGTGTGTGTTCATGTGTATACAGTGTAGAGGAGAGGGAAATTCTTTTGCTTTGGAAGTCTGGCATCTGTTCTATGCATTTGCTTTTGTTATTGTTGTTTTGTTTTTCAAGACAGGGGGGTTCTCTGTGTAGCTGTGGAACCTGTCCTGGTACATACTCTGTGGTCTCGAACTCACAGAGATCCGCCTGTCTCTGCCCCCACCCCAGGGCTGGGATTAAAGGCATGCAAAACCGCTGCCTGGTAAGCTCTATGTATTGGCTACTATACTTTCCCTCATCTCTGTTGGGGGTGACTTCTCCTGGAGAGTCTAGGTCACAGCCCTGCTCAGGAGAAAGGTTAGCAAATACCCCGGGGCCAAAGGTCTTCTGAAGGTATGCCAATCCATGCCTCCACTCAAGCTGGAGTAGCCAGACCTTCAGCATCCACGGCACTGAAAGAAGTGCCTGGCTTCCCCTTCGCTCAGTCACATTCACCCTTATTCAACAAGAACTTCCTGAGAACTTAGGAATTAAAAGCATCAGTGTAGCCACCCGCAAGCCTGCTCTCTTCACTAAACCTCCCTAACAGATGTCCAGGCCCAGTCAGGTCTGACATCTTTTGGCATCCTGGTGCTCATCCAGTTCCTGTTCCTTCAGATACTAGGGCTGTGACAAACCAGTGCTCGCAATTTAGCATTTGATCATGTTAGAGTACATTATCCTGTCTTCTGAGTACTTATCTTACTCATACTGAGTAGTAACACTTTATGATGAAAGGTACAGAGTGTGTGGTGTGTGTGTGTGTGTGTGTGTGTGTGTGTTTCCTACTTATATGCATCACATGTATACTTGGTGCCTAGAGGACAGAAGAGGGCACTGAATTCCCTGGAACGGGTGCTATGGATGTCTGTAAGGCACTGGAACGGCTGGCAATTGAACCTGGGTCTTCTGGAAGCAAGTACAGTTAACCTCTGAGCTACTACTCCAGGCTGAGGACCTACCTACCTATACCTACATGTGACCCTCAGGGAGGGCACGTTGCAAGTTCCTGTGCCCTGCTGCACTTAGGCGTCCCCCTTCTCCTTGCCCAAGTTTACTACTTCATCTCCCTACCAGCTTCACCAGACTACTTAGCGTCTTGGAGACAAGGGTCTGTTGAAAGACACACAATAGTTAACAGGCAATGCAGAGAGGGAGAGGACTGCATTACAAAGGAAAGGGCCAAGCAAGCTCTGAAAAGACCAGGGAGAAACTGGAATGCATTAGGAATGAGGGTGTCGATGTTAAATTGCTGCCGACTGAGATTCCCACTACTAGGAAGACAACATGAGCCAGCAGGTGCCAGCTGTAAAGAGGGATGGGTGTGCAGGAGCAGAGCACAGGACACCAACTCAGCGTCATGACATGACCACAGGACACCCAGGGACAGCCCATGTCAGCTGCAGGCTGGGGAGCACCGTATGTCCATCAATGGTACCAAACTGGCTTTTTAGTGATGACACTCTGGAGACAAACCAACAGAGGGGCTTAGACAACTCTTAGAACTTCAACAATTTTTATATAAACCCAGACTATTCTAAAAAAAAAAAAAAAGGAAAGGATTTTAAGAAACAAAGTTCAAGGAGCAAAGTTTGATTGACCATATCTGAAAAAATTACTTTCTGGTTTACTTTGATAGAAGTAGCAATCACCTATAACAAGAATATGCTATCCCTAATAGAAGAATAGGCATTAAAGAAAGTATCAGATAGGTGATTGATAACATTTGTTATTATTCTAGACATATCATTTTGAGTAGTTATCAATTATTTATACTTCAAAAATTGTTGTGATTGGCTTTATCATTCAAGAAAACAAAAAAATGTATTCAAGCTGGGTGGTGGTGGCACACGCCTTTAACTCCCAGCACTCAGGAGGCAGAGGCAGGCGGATCTCTGTGAGTTTGAGGCCAGCCTGGTCTACAGAGTTCCAGGACAGCCTCCAAAACAACACAGAGAAACCCTGTCTCAAAAAACCAAAACAACAATCACAAAAACAAACAAACAAAAATACCACATTCAAGCCTAGAAGAACAAGTCACAAAGCAACATTAAAAAAAAACAACAGCATAATTTGTGGTGGTGCATACCTTTTAATATCAGCATTCATGAGGCAGGGAAAAGTGGATCTCTGTTAGTTCAAAGCCAGTCTGGTCTACAAACTGAGTTCCATAACAGCTAGAGCTATTACACAGAGAAGCTCTGCCTCAAAAACAAAACCAACAAAACAACACCCCCAAACCATAATTTAATTTTGTTGCATATATATTTGAACAGACACATAATACAAGACTGGAAAAGCCACAAAGATAACAATGGTTATCTTCAGTTGGTAATGTAGGAATCTCATATTTTCTTTGACCATATGAAAATCATATAAATTTATCTGAATTCTTACATTGAAAGTGTATTTTCCTCTCCAAAAATTATACATTAAAATACAAATATGCAAATATAAGCTTATACAGTTAAACAGTTAAGTATTCTATATTTGAATACAATTAAGTGAAAGTAAATATTAATAAAAGCACAGTATGTAAGATCAGATATAAAATTATGAAACAAACCTAAGGAATATAATTGCTAATGGTATTTTTTTTTCGAGACAGGGTTTCTCTGTATTGTTCTGGAGCCTGTCCTGGAACTCACTCTGTAAGACCAGGCTGGCCTCTAACTCTCACAGAGATCTGCCCGCCTCTGCCTCCCAAGTGCCGGGATTAAAGGCGTGCACCACCAACGCCTGTCTGCTAATGGTATTTTTAAGCGTGCCTTTTTCTTATATGTGCATGTGTTGTTTGGCCTACATGTATGTATGTGTACCACATCAGTCCTGAGGCTCACAGAGCCGGAAGAGGACATCAGACCCTCTGGAACTTGTAGGGGAGCTCTCACGAACCTGAAGTCCTGACCACGCCCATTTGGGGCGTGGACAGAGAGTTGTGGAAAGACGAGGGATAAGAGGGGGAAAATAAAGGGAAAGCTCCCTCTTGAATCCTGGCCAAGGTTCAGAGACCATGGAGCGCTGACCCAGTTCTCAGCTTTTCATGTAAGTCACTTCTCTCTTTAATAAATATCCAACTACCTTTTCCCGCTGACTCGTTTTCCATTCACATTTGGTGTCAGGAGTGGTTCACCCACCTGCCCGACACACTTGGTTCCTTTTCTGTCCATAATGCTGTTTTCTAACCATGGATCTCTGCAATCTGTACAGGCTTCCCCCACCCCAAACCTGCTCGCTAATTTTCTGTACAAGCTGCTTAGAATCTTTCTGCTACTATTTGGAAGACTAACAAGGTTTCTCTGCGGAGCTGTTTGTCGATACATCTGTGCCATCTACTGGCCAATTATACTAACTGCAGGTGAAAATCTTCTCAACCCAAATTGATTCGAAATTGATTGGTGGTATGATTACCCGCTTTATACCATGGCAGATAATCTAACGATGCAGGATGTTAGAGATCTCATTGCTCATGCAAAGGATAACACATTGGGAGAGAATTATGACATGCTACAAATGTAATTGTGTCTGATACTAACTATTAGCTTCATAATACATATAATTGCATGGAGTCCCCATGTTGAAAATGATCCACTCATTTCCACTCACTGTGGAGGACAATCTCTCCCAGAACAATTAGAAGATCCACTGCCTATGGTAAAGAATAATACCACTCTGGATGACAGATTAGCTACTAAGGATGAACCAATCGTTACTGAAGGAAATAAAAACATATATTTTGGCAAACTTCTATAAATGGTCAAAGACTAAAATTAAGAGTGCAAAGGAATCACATTATGCTGACAGTTTTGGTGGACACAGGGTAGGATATTACTATTATAATTCAGGAATATTGGCCTAAAATGGCCCTACAAGAAGTAAGTGTTCAGTTCTCAGGGATTGGAACCCAATCTTAAGTAAATCAAGGAATGATATGGGTTAACTATATAGGGTCAGAAGGACAAAGAGCAACACTGAGGCCATATGTCATAGATATTGCTATAAATCTCTGGGGTCATAATTTATTGCAACAATGGAATACCCAGATTAATATTCCTCCTATATCACATATGAATCATAAACAAGCTCTTGGTGATAGA
Source organism: Mesocricetus auratus (assembly GCF_017639785.1). Classification (NCBI taxonomy): domain Eukaryota; kingdom Metazoa; phylum Chordata; class Mammalia; order Rodentia; family Cricetidae; genus Mesocricetus; species Mesocricetus auratus. The sequence continues at coordinate 43,913,289 of NW_024429198.1, forward strand.
AAAAAATAATGTAAGGCTCTACTGTAAACAGATGCCAAACATACAGGCTGTACAGAAACAGGATACTAGTGCCACACCTACAGAGGAACCAAAAGCTCTACCCTTAAAATGGCTAACAGATGAATCTGTCTGGGTAGGGCAATGGCCTATGACCTCTGAGAAGCTAGAGACTTTAGAAAAGCTGGTCCAGGAATAGATAAATGCTGGACATATTGAATAATCCACCAGCCCATGGAATTCTCCTATATTTGTTATAAAAAAGAAACCTGGTAAATGGAGAATGATCACTGATCTAGGAGCTATCAATAAAGTCATCCAGCCTATAAGTTCTCTACAGCCTGGGATGCCATTACCTTCCCCGATACATAAAGGATGGTCAATTATAGTAATAGATCTAAAAGACTGCTTCTTCACTATACCTTTACAAGAAAAAGATAGGGAAAAATTTGCTTTTCCAGTGCCTACCTACAACAATTCTCTACCAGTTAGAAGATTTCAATGGAAGGTTCTGCCACAAGGAATGTTAAATAGTCCTACTTTATGCTGGTATTTTGTGCAAAAACCGTTGGAAATAATTTGCAAACTATTTCTGCAATCCATAATTTACCATTATATAGATGACATACTACTGGCTGATTTGAAAGAAGGAACATTGGAAAAGAAGTTTAAGGCAGTAAAGGAAATTTTACCTCCCTGGGGATTACAGATTGGGCCAGAAAAAATTTGAAGAGATTATATTAACTAGGTTATGAAATAGATCTACAGAAAATTAGACCACAAAAAATACAGATCAGGAGAGATTGTTACCAGACTCTTAATGATCTTCAAAAACTATTAGGAGAAATTTCTCAACTACAAACAATTATTGGAGTAGAAGGGCATGATTTAAAAAACCTTAAAAATGGCCCTAAAAGGAGACACAGACTTCAACAGTCCACAAATATTATCAGCTAAGGCTGAAAAAGAATTAGAATGGGTAGAGAAAAGAATATTAGAAGTACATGTAGAACGTGTGGATCCAAAACTAGACTGCATTCTGGTTATTTTACCATCTAGAAAAGTTTCCCTCAGGGATTTTGATGTAGAGGAAAGATATATTAGAATGGCTATTTCTGCCACATTAACAAAATAAAAAACTGAAGACATACATAGAAAATAATCTATGATTTGATTTTAAAAGGTAAATTAAGGCTGCATCAACTAACTGGAAAGGATCCAACAGAAATTATTGTACCTTTAACTAATGAAGAAATGTTCTCCTTATGGAAGGATAATGAATGTTGGCAAAGAGCTTGCAGTACCTTTTGGGAACGATTAATAACAACTATCCCAAAACAGAGAAAATCAAATTCATGAAGAAAACAATTTGTATCCTTCCACATATTATAAAAAAACCCACCAATCTCTGGCATTCTTACATTCTACACAGATGCAAACAAGGCAGGTTATAAATCAGGAAATATAAGTAAAGTAGTTCAAAGCCCTTATAACTCTGTACAAAAGGTATAGTTATATGCCATTCTCATGGTACTTAGGGATTTTACAGAGTCTCTCAATATAGTTACTGACTCTCAATACGCAGAGAGAGAGAGTCGTCTTACACATTGAGACTGCTGAATTAATTCCTGATGATATGGAATTAACCTCATTGTTTATACAATTGCAAGAAACTATCAGATATAGAACTCACCAATATATATATATATATACATATTGATGTATATATATATATATCACACATCAGATCACATATGGGCCTGCCAGATCTTCTAGCACAAGGTAATGATGAGACTGATCATTTATTAATAGGGAATGTGCTAGAACCTTCAGAATTACATAAAAACACCATGTTAATAGCAAAGGCTTAAAGAAGAATTTTTCTATCACTTGGCAACAAGCCAAGGAATAGTAAGAAACTGCACCACCTATTCATTCTATAATCAAACTCCATTACCTGCAGGCAGTAATCCCAAAGGTATTCGTAGGAATGAACTTTGGCAAATGGATGTATTTGCACCGTACCATAGAACGACATGTTTTTAGGCTTCCAGAGGGCTACTGCTCGTAGCTCTGAAAACGGCGATTCTGTTATCACACACCTCTCAGAGGTGATGGCAATTGTGGGCATATCTGCACAAATAAAAACTGGCAATGCTCCAGAATATGTCTCCAACAAATTGGAACAGTTTTCAAATATTATAACATAAAACATGTAACTGGTATACCTTAGAATTTCCACAGGACAAGCAGTGGTTGAGAGATCTAAAAGAAATATTCCATAAACAGCCAGGGGGAAAAAGACCCCCAAACACAGATTACATAATGCTTTATTAACCTTAAACTTTCTTAATGCTAATGAGAAAGGACACACAGCTGCAGAAAGACACTGGACTTCTGGGCAAAATCAACCGGAGGATTTTAAGGATGTTATGACGTCAGTTTGGAAACCAGGATATGTGTTATGTTGGGGATGGTGTTTTGCCTTTTTTTCTGCAAGAGAAGAGAAGCTTTGTATTCCATCAAAACTGATAAAGATTCGATCTGAACAGGAGAGACCTTGGGAGGAGGAAAGATGACAGCTCATCCACAAAGTCATATTCTACAAGGTGTAAGGAGACTTCACAAAGGAAAGGGAAGTGTTTTGTTTTTGTCCTCATAGAAAACCCATCTCCAAACAGCAAAAAGAAACTGAACGTGTAGACACCCCAAGAGGAGAGGATGGCTAGTCAAAGGACCATCAAACAAACAAGAGCCTAACGTCTGGTATCAATGTCTAATTCTCTTAACCTTGCACTTATAATATTTATTTCTCTTTACCTCCTAATGCTCTTTTGGTCCCAATTCTCTTAAACCAAAGCTGGCTTTGGAGTTGGATTCAGCTCTCTTCCTCTAAATCCAAGCATGGTGGTAAAATAAAACTCAGAGTTTCTGTATTATATCAAGGAGACAATTGATGTAAGACAGAAGAAAACAAAATCTAGGCACTGTCATCTGTTTATACTCGGTTACTTCTCTGAAAGTCTAATTTCCCTCATACTTACCGTCTTCCTTACTTGCCTTTCCAGGTATGCATATATATAAAAGTTGAAAATCTCTCTGTTAATATTAATGTTTGAGTTTTCCACAGAGAACAAGGAATTTCCTAATAGCAATCTTCAAAAGCTTCAGAAGGAAAATGGGGCCCCACATCATCGACTCCACCTGACTAGTACCATCCTAAACCAGTTTGGGATTACATCGCTCTACTCTACACTGGACCAATGAACTGATATGGTGCACCTTCTACAATGTGGCCAGAGCCTCAGACAAGAGCTTCAATCAACACTAGAACTTCAGTCATGAACTTCAATTGAGCATCTCCTGCCAAACAGAGACTGGGTACAAATGTTGTGGCTAGTCCACTCGAGACCTTCACTACTCTAACATTTTCTTCCTACAGGATTCCATGGGTTGTCGTCGCGTCATCCCATCTCAGCAGGAAGTAATTCTGAGACTACTACGCCCCCTTTCCCTACTGTTGATATTGCAGGAAAGTTTACACCTGATAGGGTTAGTTTTCAGTTGTTTAGGGTTGGGATTGGAAGGAGGGGTTCAGACTTGGACATCTCTTTCAGATAAATTTAGGGTTTAGATGGGATAGATATACTTAGGATAGGATTTAAGTAGATTATAATTTGCTTATCATCTTCTATGTATATATGTTGTATATGTTTGAGTTTTGTATCAAGTCTAAATCTTTTATTTAGACTAAATGGGAAATTGTAGGGGAGATCTCACATACCTAAGGTACTGACCTCACTCGTTTGAGGCGTGGACAGAGGGATGTAGGAAAGACGGGAAAATAAAGGGAAAGCTCTCTCTCTTGGAATCCAGGCCAAGGTTCTGAGACCATGGAGCGCTGACCCAGTTCTCAGCTTCTCATGTAAGTCACTTCTCTCTATCTTAATAAACAGGCAACTACCTTTTCCCAGCATCCTTATCATGACTCGTTTCCATTCACGGGAACTGGAGATAAGGATGCTTTTGAGGCCACGAGGAACCAAACTCAGGTCCTCTGCAAGAGCAGCCAGTGCTTTTAACTGCTGAACCACCTCTCCAGCCCCAAGAATACTTTTTCTCTATTCAAGCTTTCCCTGCAGACTAAATTCATTCATTTACTTAATTCATGGAATGTTAGCACATATTAAATTCTTCGTGTTTTTGTGTATAACCTTTGACACACCCTTGCTTCGAGGAAAAACTGCATAGAGTGTTTCTGCTAAATTGTAGAAGATAGTTTTATTGATTGCTGAGTGCTCGCATTCCTAAGATGAATACATATGGTTCTTCTCATCAGGAGTAAAGCGAGATGTGATAAACAGAAACCTTGGAGTTGAGGCAGAACAAGCGGTCGGGGTACATGGGAGGGACTGGAGAAAAGCAAAGGGGGAAAACTATATAATTAAGTATATACCTAACATGTCCAAGGAGAGAGGACAGAAGCTGGTCTGTCTTACAACCCTCACTGGCACTTATGCCAGTAACAACATGGAGAAGGGAGAGCAGTGACGGAGATGGTCCAGGGAAGAGTACGGTGAGTGCCCTCGGGTAGTCCACGCCTGCATTCAAAAACAAACGTGCTGTGTTGGGAGAACGGGCTATAAACAGACAGTGGTGCTGCCAGACCCGAGGGGGGCACCCGGTAGCTGGTGCTGAATGGTTTTGCAAGAAGAGTCCTGTGAGGGTGGCGTGGAGGGTACAGCACTGCATCTGTACTTAATGCCACTCAGGGTGGTGTCAAGGGGTTGTTTAATCCTGAGGACTGCAGTTCACACCCCAGCACTGTGTAACGAGAGAGTCCCACAAATGCACACATGTGCACACACATTCAGATAAACAACACGCAGAGTCCCACAAATGCACATGTGTGCACACACATTCAGATAAACAACACAGAGTCCCACAAATGCACACATATGCACACACATTCAGATAAACAACACGCAGAGTCCCACAAATGCACATGTGTGTACACACATTCAGATAAACAACACACAGAGTCCCACAAATGCACACATGTGCACACACATACAGATAAACAACACGCAGAGTCCCACAAATGCACACATATGCACACACATTCAGATAAACAACACGCAGAGTCCCACAAATGCACACATATGCACACACATTCAGATAAACAACACAGAGTCCCACAAATGCACATGTGTTCAGTGTAAGAGAAGAATACTAGACGCTGCCTCTGGCCTCTGTGCATGTTCACAAGTATACATCCCACACACACTTGTACACACACAGAGAAAAATAAATGTCAGGTGGTAAACGTTACATGTATTTCCTGTGATTAAAAAACAATGGAAAATTAGTCCTCCACCAAAACAAACAAACAAAACAAAAACATCTAGATTATAGGCCTAAACTTTCTCTTATTTGGCCACAAGCAAGGCTAACCTTCCACTCAAAAATGGGATGAGAGTCATTGTATACCTCAAAGCATTTGAAGATATTACATGAACTAATTCATATAAAATACTAACAAACTGGACCAGACATACTAAGTGAGCCACAAATGTTTAAAATTATTAGCACCATCACTAGCCAGGTACACAAGCCATCAGACCCACCAGCGATTCTTGAAGGGTGCAGGGAGCCAGCTGCCTGGAGAGCAGCACAGCTCCTGGTTAGAAACTTAAAAAGTCCAAGGGCGGGGTGAGGCTTCCCAAGTTGACTGGGAGGATCCCACACCAGGGTCCAGGGTAATTCACTCCTAACACAGCAGTGCCTCATGACCCTGGAGAGAAGGCTATAGGACTGGCTTTCTCCAGGTTAGCTCTCTTCCTGTTTTGTGAATTGTTGATTTGTCTTAAAATAATTTAAAAGATGTATGTAAACAATGAAGGATAGCTTTACCCATAAGTTCAACTCTAGATACCCTCCCAGCAGAAAAAACTCTGGAGACTAGGGAATTTTTGCTGAAAAACAGATGTACTTGGGTGGGGGTGTGCAGCAGAGCTTCCCCAGGGACTTGACTTGCTATTACTAGGAATCCTGACTTGGTGACATCAACTCTAAATATGGTATCTCTACAGGGAAAGTCAAAGCCACAGGAGGAACAGGGTGTCCAGTAGCCATAGGCTGCTCCACACTAGCTGGCAGCTCATGGGAGGCACAGGGATCATCACTAGATTAATGGGCAGATTGCATTCTAATAACAAAAAGCTCCCCAAATGCTTAAAGTTGTTTGGAAAAAATTGTAATACAGAATAACTTAAACACACATTTATTATCGGAACTCAGAATATAAATGCTCAAGAAAATGGAAAGCTAATCATCGTGGCCAATAAGAGACTAAGGAGGAGCTGGAAACAGTGGCGCACGCCTTTACTCCCAGCATTTGGGAGGCAGAGGCAGGTGGATCTCTGGGAGTTGAAGGGCATCCTGGTCTAGAGATACAGAGTGAGACTTTATCTAAAAAAAAAATCAACTACCCACACCCACACCCCCCCACACACACCCTGGTCTAGAGATACAAAGTGAGACTTTATCTCAAAAAATCAACCACACACACACACACACACACACACACACACACACGAGAGAGAGAGAGAGAGAGAGAGAGAGAGAGAGAGAGAGAGAGAGAGAGAGAGAGAGAGAGAGAGAGAGAGAGAGAGAGCGAGAGAGAGAGAGAGCGCCGCACAGGGAAATACATGCCCATTGTCCAGATGGCCATGAAAACAACCCTGACCTCTCAAGAGCACACAGTAAGCTATTTTAAAGCATGCTAACTGGCTGTTTTATTTCCTCCATTGTTGGTAATTAATTAAAAATAATCACAGTTATTTTTATTCTAAAATGTACAGAGCCCTAAGTAGATAATAAAAACAGTGACATAATGTACATTTCCCCTTTGTCCCTCCTAATCCTGGTAACTGAGATACACTGTTGTTGATTTTGATCCAGCAAACCTGGTGGTGGCATCCCCTAGTACAAGCATAGTGTGCGTGCGTGCGTGCGTGCGTGCGTGCGTGCGTGCGTGTGTGTGTGTGTGTGTGTGTGTGTGTGTGTGTGTGTGTCCCAGTAACAGGAAAACATGTATTCCAAAGTTCAAGCTTCAAGAAGAAACACTACCTGTAACACTTTTATCACTGAGCTGCAATCAGCTGGAAAATTTAAATATTTATTCCAGGCAACTCTACCTTGTGACCTGGATAAAACAAAGTTTAAATTTATCCATGCAAATTAAAAGCAAGCAATGATGCAATTGAAGAACTCCTAATTGGAATTGCTCATCAGTGGAAAAAGTGTAAGGAGAGACAGAGAAGTAAGGCCATCTCACTCCAGCACTGTAACAACCGCCCACAAGCAAGGCCAAACTGGAGCTCGGCTGAAATGAAAAGTATTTTCTAAACATGAAGTTTACCATATTAATATTTAAATGTGCAACTAGCTAAGACATGGGCTATCAAGAGAAAATGTGTGTTGTGGTGAGTCTGTCTACACTGTTGCTCAGGCAGCCAGTCACAAGCCATGGTGGCCCAAGCACCTCGTGGGGTTCTGGGTTCTTCACATATGGTCAAGGACTGGCAGCAGTTTGGACTGTTCCTTAGGAGGAAGATGAAACTGGCCCTGGATCCTTCTTCCATGCTGCCTTAGCTTCCCACAGCTATGAAGATGGTGGCAATGACACAAGGCCTTACAATGAAAGGCCTTGGATGGTGAACAACCATGTTCTGATCTAGTACCAGTCATTCAGTCCCTCACTCCTGTCAAGAAGTTGTTCACGTGTCTATAGTTTGTCATTAGGCGAGATGTCCTTACCATCTGAATACATGATCAGCAGCACCCTGAATAGCAATGCTAGGACATTGCAAGACACTCTGGAAACAGACTGCTGTCCTGGTGGCAGCTCTAGCTGCCTAGTTTCGATCCTCAGTCACATGAGTGGCACATGGGAGATATGCCCCCAGACACAGACAACTACCTGCACAGGGCACCTTGATACTATCAACAAGACATGGGAGGGAAAGAAAATACAAGAAAAGCTACAGGGACAAGAATGAAAATGAAGAGATTGCTGCATGCAATCTGAGCCAGGAGGTGCTAGGAGCTGGCTGGGCAAGTGTTAGAGGAAGGGAGGGAAGCCAATCTCCCAGCTTTCACTCAGTACTTGTTTAGATGATCCATCCCTGCCCTTGAAAGAGTTCCCTCCTCAGCTCTGAGGCAGCACCTGTGCTAAGTTTCCCACAGTGCTTATCACTTGAAAAGTACAACGCAAGAAGAAACACACTCCCTCACCCTGAATTCCTGGGAATACCTAGCCCTTCCTGAATGACTGCAAACATTTTCTTGTCTGTATGTGTGAAAGTCCTGAGTTTCCATTCAAGGAGCATCCATGCAATCAGTCACCACTCATCATCTACTGCACTCCACGCCCTCCCCCTTTGGCGGTGCAACTGTGCTCCACCAGTGTGACTTCTGACCAGTTCTTGCTGGAGAGGCACTGACTTTTGCATCACGATGCTCTGAAGTGGTGGTGATGTCAAGTCGTGTTTTACTACTTTGTGCTTTGCTCTTGGGTCAGCGTTAGTAACAGCAGGCATCGCAAAGATCCCAACTTACCCTAGCTCTCCACCTAGTCAGAGACACATGTAGTTTTGAGGGAAATAGTTAGAGCTCTTTGTTGAAGGGAATACAATCAGGCAGAAGTGAGTGAGAGTGACATTATGACCTCACTGAAGATTTCTAGCCTGCTGGCAGCACTCTGCTGGCAGCACTCGGGAGGTGTTGGGATATGACGCCTGGATAAAGGCAGCAGGCAGATGGGGGGTGTCCTTTGAAGGGTGTCTTGTCCCTGGCCCTTTCCCTGAGTCAGCAGCCCCTCTGCCACTCCCTCCAATCACATGGACACTATGTTTCATCACACGGTCCAGCTAACCGTTGACAAGTTTGCAGAATAGGAAGGCAAATGAGTCGTTTCCTATTAGGTAACTTGTCACAGAGGTGGAAAAGTCACTAACACATATTTCAGGACCCAAGGTAACACTAAAGCATTTCATCAAAAAATACAATCTTTGCAAAAGTAGTCTTGGATCGGGAGGATTTTAAATTCCTTCTATAAGGGCTGGGTAGCCTGGGTCAAAGAACTGTGTGAGTGAAGATGTTTGTGGCCCAGAAAAGCCTCTCATATTGTTTCATCCAAACCACAAGACCTGGGACTGTCACAAAATGTAGCAAAATCCTCTGTAAGCTTTCCAGAGTTCAGTTTTTAAAAACAATAAAAGTTCTACTTGATTTGTCAGCTTATACATCATAACAAATTATTTTTGATAATGCACTCTAATTTTTGGCACATATCTGAGAAGGGACAAAGAACTGAATGACAATCCTAGATATTAAAAATCCCACAAACTCCTACTCCCATCTGTCTATTAATGTGCAAAAGGTTCTTAATCTTGTTGTCTATTAAAGTGGCATAACTGTCATAAAAATTCACCCTCATTTTTGCAGTTGTAATCATATGAATCTGATTGCAACAAGGTCATCTTGCTTATATACAAATAGCATTCTGCTTTTCATGCTAATATTTTAGGGATGTTACACCCAAACTGTTATCAATTACATACTACTTATAATAATGGAACAAAGATTTTTTTGGCATTAAGGTTTTATGGTCATGTTAACATTTACTTTGGGCACATTTTCTGATAGTAAAACATGAAGTAATCAATAAAATACTTTCAGAGATAAAAATCAGTTCAATGTGACTTAATTTCTGTAGGAAATAAAGATAGAAATACAAAATATAAGGGGAAGTGGAACTCTATGTTTTTGAACTATTCAAAAACATCTTACAAATGATGACAGCAAGCACATCTCCATGGTGGTGGATTCAACAGAGCTTTTTCGTGACAGGATTTCTCTGTATTGTTTTGGAGGCTGTACTGGGATTAAAGGTGTGCACCACCAACATGGCTCAGAGTTTTCTTTTTTTTTGTTGTTTTGTTTTACGAGACAGGGTTTTTCTGTATTGTTTTGGAGGCTGTCCGTCCAGCCTGGCCTCGAACTCACAGAGATCCGCTGCCTCTGCCTCCCGAGTGCTGGGATTAAAGGCATGCGCCACCACTGCCCGGCCAGAGTTTTCATTTTTAAAAGTTAGCATTCATCAGAGATGGAGCGAGAGTGGACTGGGGGGAAGGGTAGAAGAGAGGGGAGGGAACAGGAGACGAGGAGGAAGGGGAACTACGGTAAATATGTAAAATAAATGAAAAAAAGTAATAGAAAAATTTAAAGAAATCAGCATTCATCATAAAGCAGCCTTTGTCCTCTCTTACACTGAGCTACAAGGCAGACACAGCACACAGGGAGGCCATCCCCAAAGCAAGGGGTCTTTGCCTAGGACCACGCGCTGGTTTGTGCAGGTTGTGAGCAGGAACTCCCAAGCCAAACCTGTACTTGGGCCTCCTGACAAAGGCTCAGCAACCAGGACTGGAGAAGGGGGCAGGGAAAAGACAATAGAGCAAAGGCTTCCCAGGGGAGCCAGGGCCACAGCAGTCCCGGAAGCTGCCCTGCTTCAGGAAAGCTTTCATCACAGTTATATAAAGTGTTTATTCCACGGAACGTAATCTGATGTTTGGTAACGTAAGTCTGTCCCACACAAAATGAGAAGGGACAAGAAGGGCTGTGTCAGGTGAGAAATGTGAGATTCTATACTTTTTAGAAACAAAGCAAAATATGGTTTGTTGGGGGCCGAGGGGAAAGACAGTGTGAGCTTTGCTGTAGTGTTGGATTACCTGGCTACAGAGGGAACTGAGCTGAGAACACAGGGGCCTTCCTTACTCGTCACAAAATTAGATCCCACCATCCCTAGCAGAGAAGTTTCTCCTTGAGTCTTTATTTTTTGAGCCAGGGTCACTGTGTAGCCCCTGGAACTCATTATTTAGACCAGGCTGAACTCCAAATTGCAGAGGTTTGTCCATCTTTGCCTTGTGTGAGTTTTAAAAGTCATATTTTTAATTACAACACACATCACTGTATCAGATCAGTGCTCAGCTATGAGGCTGATGGCAGGGACATTCACACACTGTCAGGCTGGCCCAGTGCTCAGGGACAGTGTAAATAGGTCAGACAGGACTCAGAGTCACATTTTCTCTGCTATTTTTAAACTTCTATGTCAGGCATGGTAGTGAATGTTTGTAATCCCAGTACTTGGGAGGCTGAGGCAGGAAGATGCAGGGTTCAAAGTCAGCCTATGTTGCATACCAAGTTCCTATGAAACCAACCAATTAACCAAATTCTTATCACAAAACTAAGAGCCACAATGCCCAGGGAAGAAGTATGGCAGCTGAAGGCACTCACGTGGGTATTCAAACTGATTGACACTAACTGCAACAGAGTCATGGATATGAAGTAAAAGATTTTTTAAAATTCTTTAAGAGTATCAAGACATATGAACACTACTAAGTCTTGACTTGTTTTGGGGGGACAGGGTAAAACAGGTATATATTAGAGTACAAGACACAATTTTCACTACGGTGATACCATTTGCACTACTCTGACAGGTTATCTTTATTTCCACCATTGTTGATGCCCAGCACTTAAACCTTTTGATTCTTCTGCTGCCAAGGAGAGGCAATCCTTCCATGGTAAGCATCTAAAGAACAGTCCAGATGCTTATGATGTCCCTTAAACTCACACTAATAAATCTACAACATCTGTAGGGTCACCTCCAAAGATATTATTTCCTTGCAGCTGTATGTCCATACTTTCACCAGCCAGATCTACAGACAGGTTTCAAAACACTTTATAGAGCTCTCACAAGCCACATGGCTGTCTTTATCCGCTTTATTTTATTTATGACTCATCAGAGTGTTTGTTTACACACATCGCTCTGTACCTAAAAATAAAAGCAGAGCCCTGTTCTAGAAAGAACAATGACAGGCCTGATCCAACATGACGCCATCTCCTAACTTAGGGAGGTAAGTTCTAGTGTAGACAGGAACTTGCTAAAAACAACCATATTATTGGTCACCTCGGCAAACATTTACCACACAATGTCACCCCCATCGCACCTGCCATCTTCTGAAACAGGAGACAGGCTTAGACAAGACATAGACAAAAAGCTGCATTTTCCATGGTGTTCAGGAAGACCAACTACACATGATGTGTCATACAAACTCCTTTCCCTCAAAGTTCCAAGGCAGACACAGAGCGGTGTATTTCAAACCATGGGTTGTGGTTTATCAGCATGCTATGAAATCCATTTAATGAGTTGAAATCAGTATTGCTTTAAAATAAAAAAGTGACTGTGGTAATGATAACCATTCTCTTGTGAAATTGGCTCTAATTTTAGGAGCACACACACACACAAGCTACATGTTAGACGACAAAGATAAATACATCTATTGAAGGTCTGAAAAATACCAACTCCACAGAGAACAAATTTTTGTCTTGAATCCTCAGTTACAAAGACAGTATTAAAAACAGTAGGAAGTGGCTTGTATTAGCCTACAGCTTAGCAGGAGTATAATCATCATCTTATTGAAGTACATATTTGCTGTCTTGAATCCTAATGTGACTGAAGGAGATTTGAAGTCCACATTCTGACTCTCAGGTGACATTGCTGCCACTACAAGGACCACTATGCATTGAGCACTACGGTGATCTATCAGATATGTAGACATTTTATATAAACTACTTATCTTTGCACACATCTCTACAGTATGGGTCGGTGCCCAGATTTGATGCAGGGGGCAGCAGTGCACAGGGAGCCGTAGTACCCTGCCCGGTCTCACAGAAAGGAGCGGCAGGGCTGAGATGAAACTACAGCTTCCCAAATCTTAGCTGGATCATTTTCTGTGAGGATTCAGAAGGCACTGGTTTACTAGATTTTCTGGGATGAGCTCCTTGGAAGTGGCACTGAGGAAGACTCTGTTGACAGCACCAACCTCAGAGCAAAGGGACAGGAGGACAGCTCAGAGGCGGGTAGAGTGGCTGAACACACTGAATGCAACATTCGTTCAGGTGAATCCTTGGCACCTTGAGACCCATGTTATTCAACTATCACCATTCTCGGTGATCAAGAACACACTAGGAAGAGATGTCTAGCATCAGGTGACAGAACGGACCAGAAAGAGGAAATGCTGACACTGTCCTCCCTCTCCCTCAAGCCTGGACAGTGCAGCAGAGACACAACCTGTATATCTACTGCAGCACACGGCAGAGCCAGAGCACGGCAGCAGGTTCTACACAGAGCCCAAAGTAAAGAGCTACACAGTGCAGCTGACCTTGGAGAAATACGAATTCGGTGTGCTGCAAAAGAAAGTCATGTCTTTATTTTCCTATAAGAGTCACATTAAAGCCACTTTAAACAGTATAAAAAGAGATTCAGACTCTTCCAGAAAAACCTAATGGAAGGCTGAACTTCTTACTCTTATGGTATTCTGACAGGTGTTTGGTCACACTTCCATGTTATTTTTTTCAAGATCCCCATTCCTAACGATATGACATAAAAAAGGCAACCACTCAACACAATGAGGACTCAGAAGCTGACTTACCATCCCAATGCACTTTCTGAGGATGCTCCAGATGCTGAAGTCGTTTCTGGAGAACATGGGCGAAGGCAGGCTTGTTCTGGAAAAAATGAAAAATAAAAAAGGTCCATTTTAATGTTAGTGACATTGGAAAGAAAAACATGTTGTCACTGACCCGAGTATAGACATACACATTACAGAGACATCATAAAAACGTACATTGTCACAGACAGGACAAAGTAGGGTCACACCCATTCACTACTGTTTTGACCCTGGTCAGTTGTGAGCAGATAAATGGATCCTTGTTTTCAACTGCAGTGAATGCCATTCCCTCGTTTTTCCAGATCCTCAGGACAAGACGAGATCATCGCACCTCTAAATGTACCTCTGTCACCTGAATAAAACCGCACCAGCCATACTGTGACCTAACAAACCATCATATTCTAGCTGACTGCTGGACACAAAATGCCACCCTAGAGCTCTTCAGGAAATTAGTGGGGAAATGCAAACAAATGATCAAAATGAAAGGAAAGTTAAGGCCCTGTATTATACATTCAAACTTGGCCAAGGCACTGACACGGAAAGAAATTGAGAAACCACCTATCTATTGGAAGACTCCTTAAAATGTGAACTTCAACAGAGGAGCATTTTCAAGGCTTCTATAGAGCTCTGCAAGCAGCAAGATGGACAGTGCTGCCGATAGCAGGGGGTCTCCAGCTTGGATGTCGGGCATTCAGAAGGCAGGCCTGGTAGGCAGGGGTTCAAACCCTCCCACAGATCAGAACTGCAGTCCTTGGATAGGGAGGACAAAGGTCTACCAGTTCTGCTCCCTACAGCACGTGGTAACTCAGTTTACCGAGATGACAAGGGGGTCAGCTTCCTAGCTTCCCTCTAAGGGACATTCTGATGATGATGATGATGACGATACTACTACTACTACTACTACTACTACTACTACTAGTAATAATAACACTTACCATCCTGCACTGAGATGGTGAGAAGAGGATAGTGAACAGAGAGGCAATTTTATCTACAAAAACAAAGCAAGGGGCTGGAGAGGCGCTCAAAAGTAGAGCATTGGCTGATCTTCCAGAGGACTTGCGTTCATTCCCAGCACCCAAAACTTTGCTATGTAGCCAAGGTGGGTCTTAAATTCTATGTATAGGATGCTGGCTGGCCTTGAACTCTCAATCTTTCTGCCTCTGCCGTGCTGGATTACAAGTGTGTACCTCCGCCTGGCTCTCAGTGGCACTTTCAAAAGCAGAAGAGGATAAGGGACCTCAAGCTTGGTAATAAGCATTTAGAAATTGCCACAGTCTTGCCACTAGGAATCCCACTTGGAATATCATCTGCTTTTCCTTTTGTGGTATTTTACAAAAATGCATTAATTACTCACTTATGAGGAATCCAAATCATTAGCAATGATATCCATTCCAAACAAAACTAGAAAGCAGAGGAGGAAGGAATGGTGAATCGTGAACACTTATTATACAGACAGTTGCTTTCCCACATTTGTCATATAGATCCAGGTGCAAACCTTATTCAGCCCCCATTGTGCTATGAACTGGTCAGAAACTGGTCTACAGGAATACGTGCTATGCAAGACGTGGTTAAACAATGACCTCAGAGTTGTTGACCATGATCTAAGGCTGCCAGAGCTGCCAAGAAGACAGGTGCAATGGCAGACTGTGCAAGGAGGCCCACAGCCAAACAGCCCAAGAGCCACACAAACTGGGACCCAGATCTGCAGGAGGACTTGCCAGAGCCAGGAAACCTGTCTAGAAAACTGTCTAACCAGTAGCAAAGGAAACATGCATTCTGGAAGAACACAGGAAGTAGGGGGTTAGGGGACAGGAAGCATGGCAGAGGCTGGGGTGACAGGCATAAAAACAAACCTGCAAAACCCCTACTACCCCACCCTCCCTGAACCTGTCTCTTTCACCCTCCTCCACAGCACTGATCATGTGACACCTGCATAATCTCTTGTTTATGTGACTGTGACCTAATCGGTATGAAAGTTCCCAGGAGTTCAGGTTTTAATCTACTGCTATGGTGATGCCTAACATGATGTCTAGCACAGTAGAAATGTTTGTTGAATAAAGTCTGAATTGTGTAAGTCTGTTAGTAGACATTTTCTCCTCCAAAGTGTTTGGTTTTCTGTGTACCCAAGACAATAGGAATTAATTACAGGTGCAAGCAGAAGTTGGGGCAGTTGACCTGAAGGGGAGGGAGGGTGCCCATCTGAGGCAGGGTTTCTGGCAGGGGCTGAAAAACACATAGCAGAGAAAACTCATCTGCATCAAGCAAAGCCAGGAGGGCTGTGCTGATGGACAGCATGCAGAGAACAAGACCGACCCCACAGAGTGACCTGCCCAGTGTCAATGATGACAGGGTGTGCAGCCATCCGTACTAGATGAACACAGAAAACTATGCATAATTTCCAGGATATAACATAAAATAGAAAGAAGCAAATGAATGCTGGTCACTACTGGGGACTATGAAATGCTCCTGGAACCTCTTATGCCAAACACCTGTCTCTCAGCCAGTACCTTCTTATTCTGGAAATTTAGGAGGAAGAGGGCAGCGGAGTAGGCTTTTGATGGCTACATGGGGTCCCCAGTCCCGTTCCAAGTCCCCTACCAGGAAGACAGACCCTAAATCAAGGGTACCAAGGTCCAAGAACCAAAGATTGACTTGTATGAAACTAGGAACCAAAGAAACCTTCCCTCAAGTTTATTTAAAACTTCTTAAAATTAATTAATTGGGAAGTCATACAGACATACAATGTATTTTGGTGACATCCACCCTCTAATTCCTCTGGGAATACCCCCACCATGTTCTCCTTTCCAACTTCATGCCCCCCCAACAATCCCAAGTACAAAAACATTGCTACCCAAATGTGCATGTGAGTAAGCCACCTATGGGAAGCAGGCCAATCAAATAGGGTCCATACCCCTGAAGAAAACTCTCTCATCAGTTAGCCATCAGCCGCCAATAGCTCTTCAGGGATGGGTGGGGCTGAAGTGAGCCTCCCTCTACCTGTGCATGAATGTCAAGTGGCTTGACCTTGTGAGGTGTGGCCTGGGATTCTGCCACTGCGGTGAGAAAGTTAATACTGTAAGAAAGCACCACAACTAAATGCTAGCATTTTAACATGTATCGGCACACAATGCACACATTGTCTTTAAGATGCTGTGCATTTTACACTCACAGACATCAGCTTAGCTATGAGCTCAAAGTGAAATGTAGCTAGAACAAAGCAAGCTCACTGCTTCCGTGCAGTGTACGCTAGTGGAAACAGAACCAGGTCAATCCCATGCCTCAGCTAGAGGAGCCACATTCAACAGCACACAAGCCACCTGGGCACAGCAGCTGTCACACCAGCAGTCACAGACAAACTGCTCAAGAACCCAAAGTCAACGAGAGCAAAAGCCTGCTCACAGGCTGCTCAAGACACGCTAACCCTGCAGAGGGAAGTAGGAGAGAAAGGATGGGCAGAGTAAGGCCGAGGAGGACACACTTCTGTATGGGGGGGGCTTGCTGGGTGGTGGCGTTAGCTCAAGGCAGGATTTAGAACGGCTCAGCAGTGAGCACAGACAGGCTATTCTCCTCCACGTCCATCTGAAGGTCATTATCCCACAGGCTAAGACGAAAGCACCCTGTACCAGGGGCTGACAGTGTTCTGCCTGGCTCAATTCCGGACCACACAGATGACATTATGACTGTCCGCATAACAGCACAGTATGTGGATTCTGCATGAGAAGTCTCCTCACTTGCATTATCTGTTGCTACTTTTGTCCCACCATGATACCCCTGTTCTACCCTCTACAGAGTCCAAACTGAACTAAGTGAGTTCTGACTAGCTTCAAAAATGTTTGTAGGAAAAACTGGGCCAGGGTCTGCAAACGACCTTCTACCTCCCGCCTCCAGGCTTTGACCCATATTTGGACAGCTGAAACCTTAAGAGAAACCCCACAAGTCAGGGCTCAAAATTCACAAAACCCAAAGATTCATCTATTTGCAGACACCCCCACTGGCTTCCTGTTTGTGTCCCACGGGTCACCACGTTAAGCATACAGCACCACCCTTGGCCAAGATGATGATGATGATGATGATGATGATGATGATGATGATGATGATGATGATGATGAAACAAGACATCACATCTCAGGGGCACCATACTGTGCATGAGTATAGCCTTAAAACTCTGAAATGTCAGCACACTTCGGTGAGAGGCTTTTGTTTTTTTAAACTGTGTATGAAAGCACACCCGGGATGGGATGAGTTACAGCACCCTTGCTACTGGCTCACTCAGATCCTTAGCAAATCTCCCAGTTCAAGATCATTATCACTGTATAGTTCATCTTGTTTGGCAGTTAAACACTCAGAAAAATAATGTCCACCATAATCAGAACCTCTGCAGAATCAAGTCTTAACTTCTAATTTATAGATCAGCTTTAATGACTTTTCCAAGCTCCTGCTATTTTTATAAAGTACAGACTCACTTCTATAGCATTCGCCGGCTATATCATTCCACTATATTGACTTTTTCCACTAGTTAGATATGGCAAATACTTGGTTCACTACCTAAATGGGCGGTGATTCTATTTTATAGTATGATTTGTAAAGTATAATCTATCCCAAAATACATTTATGTCCATTACAATGAGCATGTAAAACAATCAGCTATCTCTAAGCACAGAAGAAAAAAAAGATACACAATGGGCTCTGGGTGTGAGTAGGAATGGTGCTAAATCATTTACAGAATTAGTCAACCTCATTCTTGTATTCTTAGGAATAAGAATTCTGTATCAAACCTGAAACATACACGATAAAACAGTTTAAAGAAGATACCAGGGGCTGCCCTGCCCATCCATGCCCACGTCTTGAGGAAGCAGACACTGTGCACCAGACGTAGCAGCTGGCCCTGCCTGCCACTGCCGCCCCACATACCTGTCCTGAGATCCAGGCCTGGACTCAGCAGCAATGACTGCCTGCCCAGACTCGTGCCACCTCAGCGGCCACACACACAAGTCAGCACCAGTTGTTTCCATAGCCAATCACACGCAGCACATCACTGGGCAGAGAGAACAGCGCACATATCTGAACACTCAGCACAGGCGTGCCCAAAATGCACTGAGGTTCGATCCATACACAGATGAAGCCAAAGCCAGCCGGTGGTCCAGGGTATTAACAGAGAAGACAGGAAAAGAACACCAATCACAGAAGAATCCCAGGAAAGAAACACTAGCCACAAGTAAGGAAATGGTCAACCCTGGATGTGGTTGATGTTCTACTCTCAGGGAAGACCTGGGGTAGTTTCACACCCTAAACACCAGCCTAGCACGGGAAAAAAGCATCTCAGACATACTACAAATCCAGTTCCTCATGTATGCTGCAAACATTTCTGGTTAAAAAGAAAGAAATAAAAGTAACAAACATACAAACAAAATCCTGATGTACAAAGAACCAAATGACATGGAAAGACCAAGACTAACTTGTGTTTTCCCCAAACTACCAATCCCAGAAAAGTGGCACCAAATGACAAAGAAGATCTAGAAGAAATCCAAGGCTAGAAATTAAAATTATAGTAAGCATGTTCAAAGAAATGAATTGGAATACAAATCAAAATGGGACATGAAAATGGGACTAGGAATACTTAAGAAAACCAAAATGAAAGGACAGAGATGATAGACTCAATAAATCAAACAGCTCAACAGAGAGCTGCACCAACAAAATAGAAAAGTATAGAAGATAAGGTAGAGCATATTGGAAATTCAAGGTTGATTTGGGGATCGTAGCAAAAGGCTTGGGAAAAGATGGGCTAAACAAAACTAATGATTTATGAAGAAGACTTACAAAACTCACTACTTTGTAAGCTAATTTAAAACATAATTTAGGCAAAGGAGTTTGAATACAAGTGCCACCATGTGAGTGAACAACTCTGCTCCCAGAAGACAAGGCATATCACATGAAAATCTCAGTCTGGGCTGGGTTACATTCTTACACATCCTGGTCAGGGAGGCCCCCGAGCCACCCAAAACAACACAGCCTAGGTTCATTGCTCTGGTTGCCCGTGGCAACTATTTGGCAAGACCCTATTGCTGAAGACACCACACATTTTGGTTGCAGGACATAGAGAATCAATCATGCACTGACCAGGAACATCTATCTCTTCCTGGTGACAAGTTTTCACAGGCTAGAAGGTACTATGCAGACCTCTGGCTGAGAAGATATGGACATCCATGGTCTATCCAGTGCTGCATCCCACATGCTGTCACACAGACCTGCCAGGCAAGATGCAGCAGAGACATGACTGTCACATGGCAGTCAACCACTTTTTGCCTGCCTCTGAGGCACGCTCCAAAGGAAAGAGTTCATATTTTATATTGCAAGCCTAGTCAAAAACCTATGGTTGATGAAACCATAGGTCTTAGCGTAGAACCTACTGTAGTTTTTCTTTGTGAAATGTTCCCATTGTTGAATTGCATTTTAAACATTTGTCTTTAATGCTGGGCTGCTCTCTGCCCTGGTGAGCGTATCATCTGCTTTGCTGTGGGTAGTGTTTAATATACTGTCCTGCCATCATGGACTCTGACCCTTTGAAAGTGTCAGCCTAAAACTTGAACACTTTCTTTTCTAAACTGCCTTAGTAATGGTATCTTAGCACAGCAACAGAAAAGTAACTAAGACAGAACATTCTAGGAATCAGACAAGGGGAGCACTTTCAAAGAATACAAATACTGTTTTGTTTTTTAAGCCAAAGTAACAAAACAGCATGGTACTGGCATAGGAATAGACATGAACAACAACAAGATAGATAAATCTGAACAGCGGTCTCCTGACTTTTGACAGGAACACCAACATTCCTTGAAGAAAAGATGCCTTTTTAAGTCAGGTGATGGTGGCATACACCTTTGATACCAGCACTTGGGAGGCAGAGACAGGCAGATCTCTGTGAGACAAGCCTGGTCTATAGAGAGAGTTTCAAGACAGGCTCCAAAAGTACAGAGAGACCCTGTCTCAAAAAAACAAAACAAAACAAAACGCCTTTTTAGAAAATGCTCCCAGAAGAGCTGGTAATTTACATGCAGAAGAATGAAACTGGGTTTCAATTTCTTACTGTGCTGGTTAAACTATCAACCTGACAAGCTAGGATCACTTGGAAAGTACATTATAATTTGGGAATGTGTAGATGGGGTTGGCCTGTGGCATGTCTGTAAGGTGGCTGTTTTCACTGATAACTGACACACATGACCCAACCTGCTGTAGGTGATGAGGTTTTAGGGCTGGGCCCAGGACTATACAAGCTCTAACTGCTGAGTCATCTTTCCAGCCCTCATTAGAGGTTTGGTTTGTTTGTTTGATTCCCCTTCTATTTTATTTGTTGTTGTTGTTGTTGCCATTTTTTCCTATTGAAATGTTTTCATTCAGTATATTCTGATCAAGCTTTTTACCTCCTCCAACATCCTCCCTACCCAACTCCATCATGCTCTTTCTCTCTCTAAAGAGTAAACAGAAAGTACAGAATTAAGAAACTTACTCTTCTTTCTCTCCTCCCCCCCCACCCCACAGAAACCAAAATATTTAAGCAAAAGTCTACTAAGACAAATAAATGCCCAAACAAAACAATAAAGAAAAAGTCCACAAAAATACCACTGAGGCTGTTTTGTGTTGCTCTGTATTCCTGGGCATGGGGCCTAACCTGAAATGTGGTTAATGCACGCAGTAAGATTCCATTGGAGAAAACTAATTTTTCCTTTGCAAGCGGGTATCAACTGCAGATAGCTTCTAGGTTGGTGGGGCAGCCAATGTCCACTTCCCCTTCCCAGTGACAGTACGCCATCTGGCTTGAACATACAGGACTTGTCCTTATAGTCAGTCTCTGTGAGTTCATACGTGTATCAGTCCTGCTGTGACTGGAAGACAGTTTCCCTGGAAACACCTATCTCGGCTGGTTCTGATGATCTTTCTGCCTAATGTTCCACACAGGTCCCTGAGCCCAGAGGGACGGTTTGATGAAATACTTGAGTTTGGGTGTTGTTTTATTTGTGTGTGTGTGTGTGTGTGTGTGTGTGTTTACTTAAGACATGAAAGATATTAATATTTTGTTACATTTGCAGGCTTAAGTTTAGAAAACTTCTATATAAATAGTTCTTTTAAAAATAGCTTTTGTATTTTATATCCAATTAATGGTTTCTCCTAATTTTAATTAACAAAGCTGCATAATGTCTCAAGGCCAAATCTCCGCAGAAAGCAATGAGGCCTTGTAGGAGGCTGCCCTTGCTCAAGCTTTGAGCCTTTCCTAGATCCCCAGGTCCTCTATGCCTTTCTGCCTCGTCAGAAAGCTTAATAGCATGCATTTTACTTAGTTTCTGTATCATTAAAATACCATTGATCATGGATTCCCTGCCTCAGAGAAGACAGTAAAATTCCAGCTTTTACAAATGCTGTAACCTCGGAACATTCCTAAGCAAACTTCAAACGAGCTCTAAGGAGAGAGTGAGATTCTGAACACTAATGGCTCTACCCACCGTGGACCATCTGTCAATCATTCAGCATGAATCTCATCACTGAATTTTCTCAACAGTTCTGTCTGCTAAGCACTTGTACAAAATACTGTGTGCATGGTCACAAGTGCAGTAAGTGGTAGAATTGGATTCTTTAGTTCAGAGCTAGAGCTCCCAGACTTTAAAGGTCCGACTCTCACTCAAGACTGAAATGTGAGCTAGTAACTAACCAAATACTTAGTGCTTCTATTTAGGAAAGAGATACAATGTTCCAGCCACAGTAAGGCTCCAGTAAGCTGTACATATAGAGCAGCTTTTTTTTTAATTTTGAATATCATTCATTATGCTCTGTAAACTCTATTTAATGGTTAATAAAATGAACATTTAAAAACTGAATAGAGTAACCTATGTTCTGGTTGTGTTTTGTCAACTTGATGCAAGATAGAGTTATCTAGGAAGACAGAGCACCAACTGAGCAAATGTCCTCCACAGAATGGGAGGAGGGCGAGTCTGGAGAGTATTCTCTTCACTAACAGTAAGTTGTGGGAGGGCCAGCCGATTCTAGGTGATGTTATACCTAGATGTTGGCCTATATAAAAGCAGGCCAAAAACATCATGAGAGGCCAGCCAGTACAAGCCGGTGGTAGTGATCCTGCACAGCTTCAAGTCTGTCTCTGGGTGCCTGTCTAACCTCTGTCAATGACAGATTGTGACCTAAGAGCTCCAACATGAAATAAACCAAAGTTGCTTTTGGTAATATGCTTACCTCTCTAAGACAACCCGAGTAATCAAACTTTGGCTGTAGTAACACAGACACAGACCCCACAAGCAGTCAAACCTCCTTTGAAATATGTCACGATAAAGGGCTGCGGAGATGGTTGAAGACGTGAAGGTATCTGCCAACAAACATGTCAACCAGGATTGGATCGCCCAGGGACTCACGTAGGAGGAGGAGAAGTCAGCCTCTCCCATGTATCCTCCAATTACCACACACACACACACACACACACACACACAAACTGCAATAGAAATGTGATCAAATACATGTTTAAGTACAATATTTCATCAAGGATGTAAAACATTCTTTTTCTGGGCCACACATGTAAAACCAGAATTGTCAACATAAAGTAGATACTGATGGCATGATTTCCTGAAAACCCATCTCATTTTCTAGCCTGAGGTATTGAGTGGGGTGGACAATTCAGTGATTTCAGTTTCAGATGATTATCTAGTAAAATGGTTATTTGCCAAATAAAGCTCCACAGATGTAACAGAGGCTTTGATAAATAGTTCTATTTGATGTTACTTTTTATGACTAAACCAAAAGCAAATGAGAATGCAGGTTCCATACTGCCATGGCCAATGAAAGAGCTTTGTGCAAGGAAGACAAGTACTGTGGTCAGTGGGCCTCGTGTCAACATGGCTCAGAGATACAAACAAGAATACAGCTCTCTTTAATAACTGTTGGCTGGCCTGGGCTGGGGGCAGTTGAGGATGTCAAAGCTTCTTTAAGACTGTGGTTGGGGTCTACAGCATAAGGAAGTGGTACTTGCTGAGTCTCTTTCCTTCCGGTCATCCAATAATTCAGTGGCTGCAGTATTGGATGAGAACAGGCTCCACAGACTCATATATATGAACACTTGGATCCCAGTTGTTGGAACTGTTTGGGAAGGATTAGGAGGTGTGGCCTGGTTGGAAGAGGTATGTCACTGAGGGTGACCTTCAAGGTTTCTAAAGGTTCATGCCATTCTCCGTGTATCCTCTGCCTCCTCCTGTTTGCAGCTGGAAATACGAGCTCTCAGATGTTCTTGCTACTGCGCCTCCACTCTGCCTCATGGACTCTAACCCTCTGGAACCATAAGCCCAATTAAAGGTTTTCTTTAATAAGTTGCCTTGCCCATGGTGTTTTATCATAGCTACAGATAAGTAACTAATACAGTGTAACTCTTTATCATATGACTAGAGTCAAAAAAAGAGGTCAATTCTGTCCAAACAGTACTCTTCATTTAATCGACATGATTACAAGAAGACACTTGTAAGTGCCACATTTAATTTTATTGTGCTTTAAGCATTCCATTGGCATAATTGAATGGTGTCAAAACTGTCTTCTCACCAAGTACGTCTTTGGGAGATGTGGAGCATAGCCCCTCCATTTAGGCTTCTATTCTGCTGTCAGCAGTGGGATTTTAAAAGTAGCTCCAAAGTGCTAATTCAGAACAGCAAGGTCATCTAGCTCCGCATCCCACTTACTGTAAGTATTTTCAGCTTCACTCACCCCTGCTGTTATTTCTTTGTAGCTCTGCCCATCACTGAACTCTAGTTCTCTTGGAGGCTAGAGAGCATGTTTCCTCCGCCTCCTAGTGCTACCAAAGTTTGACACAGAACAGGTACTCAGTGTTTAAAAATACATGGACCTACTATCTTTTAAGTTAAAAATGGATTCATAGAAAGGAAAAGAGTGAGAATAAGACATGCTTGCACAGCAAGTGCACTGAAAACACAATTCACTTCTAAGCCTTGTCTTGAAAAGTACTCAGAAAACCAGCTTGTTCAACACACTTTTTGCTTCTATTCAACTAATGAACATCTCATGTTATTAATGATTCAACAGTATTCAAGATTTTAAGTAGCCAAATACTTATCTGGATATTCATGAAAGCAAAATCCAACCTAATTATTACCTCTGATTCAAGACCAAAGGAATGGGAAAAAATTCCAATGAGGTAACAAGAGAGATAAGCCTGCAGTTGCCTGCAGCTGTGACTCATGTCTATGACCAGTGTCTGTGATTCGTGTGTCTGTGACCAGTGTCTGTGACTCCTGTGTCTGTGACCAGTGTGTCTGTGACCAGTGTCTAAGACTCGTGTGTCTGTGACCAGTGTGTCTGTGACCAGTGTGTCTATGACTCCTGTGTCTGTGACCTATGTCTGTGACCAGTGTGTCTGTGACTCCTGTGTCTGTGGCCAGTGTCTGTGACCCATGTCTGTGACCAGTGTGTCTGTGACCAGTGTCTGTGACCCATGTCTGTGACTCGTGTGTCTGTGTACCAGTGTGCTCATCATGTTGCTTTGTAAGTATGTATACACTTGTAAACAACTGACACTCATCATTTCTCACTGTCAAAATTCTTCCTCTCCTCTCTTATACCCCAATTTAAATGAAATCTAAAAAAGCACTACTTGTATCTTTAATTTCTGTTCCCTACTGGTGCTTACTAAGCACCTGATTAAAATATGCTTCCAAAATAGAAAGTCATTAGAGATGACTTTACAAATATAAATTTATAACATGGAAGATTTTTGATACTACAGAGTAAATGACAATAGCAATAAAGTCTTAATTCATTTATATATCAAAAACAATGCAAAACACAGCAAAAATTCTGTATATAGCCTCAAGATAAATTTAAATCTTACAAGTTGATGGTTCCAAAGGATTGATTTTCTTTTGATGTAGGTTATATGATTAACAAATCAGAGAAAATTAAATTTTTAAACCTTTCATTTAGCAAGTTAATGATTTAATAACCACAAACCCAGTACTGTTAAAGCACATTCTTAGAAAAAAAACACAGAGCAGTAACCTTCTCTTGCAAAGTCTTTAATGCACAGGTCAATGAGACTAGACTCTCAGAAAGGTTCTGCACTCCATCTTGGACCTCACACATTATACGGTCTTCAGAAACACTACAACATGCTAGGGGTATGAAAAAGGCAAGTGTTTCTGTAAAACTATAGAAGGTATTTTAACTTGAGGATCCTTGAAACAATCCCTAGGATCCACGTAACCCAAACCATTTTTGTGGGGCTGGGGAGATGACTCTGGAAGTAAAGAAACTAGTAAGCAAGCATGAGGACCATGTAAACCTGGGGCAGCATCCTGTCTGTGATGTTCCTGTGGCAAGATGGGAGCAGAGACAGGAGATCATAAGAGGTGCTAACAGCTGAGCCTTCCCTGCAAGTCCACCATAATTTCATTCATTCACTTATTACAGTACTGAGAATGGAAACCAGGACCTTGGGCATGCTATACAAGTTCTCCACTCCTGATCTACATACTCAGTCACCTCCATGTTTAATCTGAAGTAGGGTCAACCTCCTCAGTCACACAGCTCAAAGACTGACAGCTTAAATAGGATGCAGTTTGACTACTTCATGAAAATAACCCCTCATAATAACTAGGGGGAAGTGTGCTCTCCTAAGCTCATGATGCAGTTCCAGTCTTTAAAATATTGTCATGTCTCAATCTAGGTAACATCAATTAAACTTTCTGCTATAGTGTGGAATTTTAGATACTTAAAAGCATCTTACATATGGAATATCTTCTAACATTAATATATTCAAATCATCAATTAAAGCATCCCTAATTTACCTACTCAGTTAATTCCTAAAAGTTACCTATCCTAGGAACTCCCCAGTGTGGGTGCTGGAAACCAAACTCCTCTAGAAAAATAGTTAAGTGCTCTTAATCTCTAGGTCTCCTCTCCAAATCAAATCATGTTTAGAGTCTGATTATCACTTACAAAACCTAATTCTGTGAAGTAAAGGTGATTTTTTTTTTGGTTTTTACAAGACAGGGTTTCTCTGTATTGTTTTGGAGGATGTCTGTCCAGCCTGGCCTTGAACTCACAGAGATACGCCTGCCTCTGCCTCCCGAGTGCTGGGATTAAAGGCATGTGCCACCACCGCCCGGCTGGGGCTGGGGTGATTTTACTTATTTTACAAGTGTTTGGTTTTGTTTGATTTTAATAAATTTCAAACACATATAAAATTGTATGTATCTATTTTTATAATGCATCTCTATAACTCATTATCATATTTCAAGAACTCAGGGAGTTTATTCCCTGCATCTGTTGGCTTGTCACATAATTGCACTGGTGGTACAGGCTTTAAAACTATGAGATTTTCAAGCCGAAATGTCCTGATGGAAATAACTATCTGAGCTAGTGTCCTGGTTTAGTAAGAAACATCACTTTGGGTGCTGGACTACCTATATTGGGTTTCTTCAGAGCTCGGCATGCTTAGGTGGGACGCCACATGAGGGAGGCAGTCCAGCCTTGATCTAAGATACCTGAGGTTTCATGCACCACGTACTAGAGATATGAGCCACTTAAGACAATATGACCTTAGGGGCCTAAAGGAAGCGGTTTAATGTCAGAGAAGTGTGGTGACATACAAAGGATGCTGCACAGATCACAGCCACTTGTACACTCATATTTCAAACTAGCTTACCACAGCCTGCAGCAAGCTCTGCTTGGGGACAGCAAGGCATGGAGAGGTTATACACTCTCCCACAAACACCTCTGCGTCTAGAGAATCTGGGGCTGTTTGATTACTGGGAAATTGACTTTTCTTCACTACCCAGAAGAGTCTATGCTAGGAAGCTGAGTTTGCCCCGGGTGGATTAGAACCCTGACTGCAGCACTGAGAGGTGACCCCCAGAGTCTACTCTCATAATGGAGGTCTGAGTGCTTAATGGGAATAAACAGATGATCCTTTGACAGGACTCTGGGGCATGATGATTTTTAATAGACTGTATCTGCCTGAAACACCAAAGACAAAGACTGCAGCTCCTTGTACTATGGATTTGAGAAAAGCAGAAAGTATTCCACCTTCCTTCTCAGAAGCAGTAGCAACGACTAGCTCAACACCCTGCTCTAACTTCTAACGATGTAAGATGCCTTAGACTGTACCCATCAGAGGGAATGTTTCTAGTGATGGAGCTGAAAGCCTGGCTGTCTTGCTTGATTGTGCAAAATACGAGGGAGTCCTCTGTCCTCTGCCCTCCTTTTCCTGGCTGACTGTGGCCCCTTTTCCAGTGCCTCGTTTCTTTGGTGAGGACAACAAAGTTGTAAACACAGTGAGTTCCAAGCAGTTGACCTGGCCTTCTGAGAGTCTGCTTCTGCTGAGCCAGGTTGTGTAGATTCTACTATGAAGGAAAACAGTCAAGAGACTTTCACTGGTACTAATGTGCATTATTAGGAGAAAAACAAACTCCACAAAAATGCTGTCATTATAAACCATTATTCCTGAATCCTTGGGGGAAGTTGGCAGACATGGGGCTTACAAGAAGACAGAAACTCTCTGAGACTGCTTATATAGCATGTGTTTTCATCTCAATCTTGTTTTAGAAGTTGCACCACTTTAAGTGGGGGCTTAACAACCACTTAGGAAAATGGTGCCACTTTTTTTCCAGTCATTATGCGGAAGCAGGAAGCAGAATCAACTGCTGAGGCAAATTACCTGGAGCTTCAGAATAAGTTAGTTCCCTGATACAGTCTGTTATTCTAAGTAGCTCTCAAAAAAAAAAACCTAAACATAAAACTAGTGTGTGTGTGTGTGTGTGTGTGTGTGTGGTGTATATAATGGTGGAGACCAGAAGAGGGTGTCCTGCTCCCCCACCCTCTGCCTGTCTCAAAGACAGTATCTCATTGACCCCAGAGTTTGTTTAGCAGCCAGAGTTCCAGCGATCCTCTCTTGGACAAGTCAAGTTTTCTGAGCCTCAAGGATGCTGGAAGGGTATAATAATGCCTGCCTTACCTGTAAGTCAGGTAATAAGTTAATAATTAGAAGGTGACAATAAAGTTACTTTAGAGACACCAATTTACAATCTCAGGGTAAGCTCAGCATCAGACTACACACACACTGAAGAGTCCTGGATCTACACTGTGGAGTGAGTCAGGCAGGTCCCCAGGCAATCTGCTGTGACCTGTAAGGTTCTGCTGAGCTGGGGACAGAAGGAGGTGAGGCATGGGTAAGGCCAAGCCAGAGTCAAGTGCTATCGCAACCACAGGCAGAAGCAGCGTGTTAGGTCGGTGACCCTCACTCATCTCAAAACCGTGCTAGAAGGGTTGCCACTGTGCTGGTGTTAGGAGACATGAGACCCCAGAGCGCGATGTACAAAGCTGCAGGCAAGAATCCATGGCTGCGTGACCTCCACATCCTCACAGGCCCATCCTGCCGAGAATGCAGCTGGCCCTGCTTGGGTGCATTCTCCAAGTGGCACCCTGGCTCCAGGAAGACACTGCATAGCCCAGCTCTTACCGGGCACATCCTGCTTTAACACAAAGAACATTACCTGCTTATAAGATGTTCCACTGCACGTGGGAACAGGGCGACACTCAGAGCTGACTATTTCCTTATCCATGTTTGTCCTAAACGGCAGTACTGACTGCTTTCTTGTAGAGAAGCAGTGTCCCCGGGGATCGGATGTACTGCCACACTCACGGAGTGCCTCTTAGGGTATCCGGGGTGAAACAGTTCACTATTAATTTCAAATCCTGACTCAAGACAACAAGCGTGGGACACATCTTAGATACCCACAGTGTTTTGAAAAAGGTGGTGTATGTAGGAACAGAGCACACAAAGTAACAAATATTTAAATAACTTCTGTGATTTTTAAAATAATGGCCTGTGTATTCTCTTAACCTTGCAAACCCTTTTTGTTATCTGTAGCTTTTTTTTCTTCATGAGCTAACAAGCAAAGAAAACAAAACTGGAGAACTCTAGGTAGGTCCCCTGAGGCAGTACTCTCCTGGAGGTAAAATTTGGATTGGCACAATTCCAAAGGGCAAAAGACACTTGAATGTAATCCTGGAAACCAAATCCCATGTGTCAACAGACATTAAGGTGCTCAATCTATGACTTAAGATGAAATGTACAGAGTATATACATTAAGGCAGCCCATTAGAAGACCATGTTACACCAAAAGGTACCTCCTAATGTTCAAAACCATGTGCTCACGAGTGTAGATGGGTGGTGTGCAAGAGGGACCACCGCAAGTAAATAGAGCAAGACAGTAAGCAAGTCCAGAAAGACGGGGATGGAAGGGTACGGACACAGAAGCGGACGAGACGAAAAGACACACGATGATATGTATGGGTGAAAATATAATGAAAGCTGGCGCTTTGTGTGTTAATTTAAAAAATAATCAAAAATGTGCACTTCGATATGTATTGAATGATTTCTTTCTGTGACACTGTAAGGACTCAGTGTTTACGATAACTTGAAATAGAAACTGGATATTTACCTAAGAGACTGAGAAGGTCTCTGGATCAAAAGGAGAAAGTAATGAGACCTCTGCCCAGGGAGAAGCAATGTCAAGGGAACAAGGAGGGAGCAGCAGCCTTAGAGGCTCTCATCACCTCTTGTTTACACGACTGACAGTGGAGCTAACTAGACAGCCAGCTTAGAGCCCAGCAATGCTTACAACAGAGAGAAAGCTATGCTTCACTTAACCACACGGGGAAATGACAAGGAAACCAGGATAGCACCTGAAAACAGCCTTTTTAAAAAGTTCACACATACCAAAGGAAAACAGTGTTACCCTAGGATCAAAGCTTTGGCCTCAGCTTCCCTGTTCCAAAACCCACTTTCAAAGGATAAAACTAACTTTCTAAAACATGTCCAGAGCCCTTTCTCCTAAGTTAAAGAGGTAAAAATGCCAGGCTTGGGAGTACACACCTGCAATTGGGCACACTAGAGGATGAAGCAGGAGACTTGCTGGGAGTCCCTGGGTTATCCAGGGAATTCTGGCTGGCACAGGCTACAGAGTCACAGACAGACAGACAGACATGAAAAGTAAGCAAGCACCTATTCTTACTCCCGTGCAGCAGTCTTCTGTGTTCATAAGTAAAAGGTTCACAGACGCCTTGTACACATCATCTAATTTAAGCATCAACAGCCAGTAAGGTTGTCTTAGTTGATATTTTACAGACAAAGGTGAATTTCAAAATAAAAAATTATTCCTTAGCCTATGGTGAAGAAAGTGGCAGTGAGACTCAAACCCCAAAGTTGGTATCAACTACACTCTTAGAGTTTATTGATGTGTCTTCTTTTCCAAAAAGACTTACATAGACGAAGAGGTAGAAATTTTAAATTTAAAGGTGTTATTACTTAAATTATTTCAGTAAACCCATTTCCCACAATAAGGTAAAAATAGAAGTTCTAAGAACTATTTTTCTTTTTGAGAAGCTGGAAAGAAGCCAGGGGAATGACACACACGTGCTGGGATTCCAGAAGCCATTATACCTGGAATTTCAGGCTTCTCCAGAGTGAGTTGTTGGCCTGCCAGAGGTACACAGAGAGTTCCCATCAAAAATAAAAACAGCCAGAAAAAATATATTCACACGGGGAAGCCCATTTCCTTAATAATCAGATAAAGATCCTGAAAATTGGCAAATTCAACATTCTTTCAAAAACATGGGTAAAACTTTGGGTTTATTTATAAATCATCCTCAATTATGCTTTAGAACCCTAAACCACATTTAATATATAAACAATGTTCGCACAACCATCCGCTCAGTTGTTCAAGAATAATCCAATTACAACTGGATGAAGAAACAAGAGACCTAAAAAGCTGGAGTTACTGTAATTCTTAAGTGAAAAAAGAGGCAAAGTTACAAAGTACCTTTTATCTACAGGAAAAACAAAAGTAGGGTATTCAACTCCAATGTAATAAACTAAAAATAGATCAGAAACAACACTCAGCTGCTTCTAAACAGAATTGCCCAGGAAAATAAACCAGGACTCTAGGTCTAGAGCAGGAAGTAAACAATATAAGCCTGCAATACTCTTCATCAGAGAGCAAGGCGGCTCTCAGACACACGTAGGCATATTACACCTAGAAGAAGTTGGGGGCTAAGGACATACATGGCTTGGTCTGGTAAAGTGCTTGCCTTACAAGCATAAGGTCCTCAGTTCAAATCTATAGAACCCACATAAAAACCTGGGCATGCTAGCCAGGCGTGGTGGCACACACCTTTAATCCCAGCACTCTCAGAGACACGTGGGTCTAGGTGAGTTAGAAGTCAAACTCGTCTACAGAGAGAGTTCCAGAACATTCAGGGCTACACAGAGAAATCCTATCTCAAAAATCAAACAAACAACAAACAAACAAAAAAAGCTGGTCATGCCAGGCGGTGGTGGCGCACGCCTTTAATCCCAGCACTCGGGAGGCAGAGGCAGGTGGATCTCTGTGAGTTCGAGGCTGGGCTGGACCGAAAGCCTCCAAAACAATATAGAGAAAAACTGTCTCGAAAAACCAAAAAAAAAAAAAAAAAAAAAAAAAAAAAAGCTGGTCATGCAAGATGAGAGCAAGAAATCCCTGGAACTTTTGGTCAGCTACCCAGGCCTATATGGGGAAGTTTCAAATCAATCAGACACCTCATTTAAACAGAAGACTGAAGGCAACTGCAGAATGACACGAGGTT
Organism: Mesocricetus auratus; assembly: GCF_017639785.1. NCBI lineage: Eukaryota > Metazoa > Chordata > Mammalia > Rodentia > Cricetidae > Mesocricetus > Mesocricetus auratus. The sequence continues at coordinate 43,945,538 of NW_024429198.1, forward strand.
ATGTGCTGAACCTCATGCACGCTAGCTTCTATGAGCATGGATGTGAGCGTGCACACGCGCATACGCATGCACACACACGCACACACACACACACACAAAGTATCACAAACAAAATGGAATCCTATAGAAGAGACACAGAGAAGCTCTCACTGACCACAGGGGTGAAATAAAGTACAATATGTAAGCAAAACTAGTCCATATATTCACACATCACTTTTGAGATGAAGCCTTATATACCATTGTGTAAAGAGGTATTCATTAGCTTATGTGGAATGTGTGTGTGTGTATGTGTGTGTGTGTGTGTGTGTGTTATGCACATAGATGTATCTGTGCACAACAACCCAAGGTTGTTGACTATGAGTAGCCTCACTCACTTTCTACCTTATTTTTTGAGACAGGGTGTCTCGATCATTGAACCCAATAGAGATCTCCAGTGACTGGCCTGTGTCTGCTTCCCCACCACTGGAATTGCTGATTCACGCCAGTGTACACAGCTTTTTAAGTGCATGATGATGAATGTTTACTGCAATGCAACACAATGTGGATTTTCATAATTCCTACAACACAAATGCATACAAAGATGATGCATATGCTAATTAGCTCTATTTAGTCACTTAATGAAATACATGCATTTCAAAATACCATGCTGTACACAACACATGCATACAACTTTTTCAATTAAAAATTTGTGTCCTGAGAAAGAGATGATAAAGATAATATATCCTAAAGTATAACTTTAAAGTCATAGGAAATGAGGTGGTCTTTAGGTGAAACAAAGGTTTGTTCATGATGATGATGCTATGAGAAATAAACAGGGTTCAAAACAATATTTTCTATACTTCTAGGCATGCATAAAACTTTCTGCAATTAATTTTTAAAAATGGAATTATCCACCTGAAAAACTAGTGTTTATTTTTTCACAGCCTAGATAAAGAACACCAATTCCTTAGCTATTTGCAAATGTAGTTCATTCTAGCAGAGTTGCAGATTGTAGATGCCCTAGAAAACTGTTTTTACTCCCCCACAATGATAGGTGTCTGTCTGTCCAGAACAGCTAGAATGAGGGCCCTTGGATTAGGATGAAAGTATCCCAGGCTGAAGAGAAAGCGCAGTGAGTTAAGTGTACTGCCGCTCTTTCCAGAAGACCCTGGTTCAGTTCTTATTAACCACATAGCAGCTCATACCTGTCTAGTTCCAGGGCTTCTGATACCATCACACAGACATCCATGCAGGCAAAACACCAATGAACATACTAATAAAATTAACTTAGGGAGGGACGGAGGGGGAACTGGGATGTGGATGCAAAATTAAAAATAATTGTTTAAAATAAAAAAAAAACAAAACCACAAAACAAACAGAAAGTATACCATACATCCTTGCACAGTACCCAGGCTGGGGAAGACCCTGGTTTTCTGTTTTAAAGCACCTCCTGGCTACAAAGAGCATCTCAGGAGAAGGGGTAAGACAAACGGGCTGGGCCCCAGCCTCAGCCCTGCTTCCAAAGAGAAGCTTCTCTGCAACCTTCTTTCCAGCAATGGAGGAACTCACCATGGTATGATGTCATAGTTTTCCTACAGGGACTCCTATCAGTGAACAGGCAACCTGGACTTATGATGAACTTCTGTGAGTTTAGGCCCATCCTGCCTTTAGCTTCTTCCTAACACACTCAAAGTGACCTTGGAGCCTGCCAGCTTGTTCTCAGGTAAAGTTTTAAAATCTGAACCCTTTTGACTAGCCCCATCTGGCAAGCTCGCACCCTTCTTTGTGGAGAGGTCTCAGAATGTAATTTTATGGATGAATTTCCTGTAACCTGAGCAGTCTGCTGAGCTTGAGTTCACTGCCTCAGCTGTTGCCGTCCAATTTGCCAATTCCATGTGCTCAGGGTGCACTGGCCTCCAAGGACAGACACTTGCAGTTTCTTGACTTCAATATTCAGCCTACATCACAGTAAAGTGGCACCCTCATCCAACCTCCACACCGCTGATACGACCACCCTCGCTGAGTTGCTACAGCAGGCAGTTCCTTGGGCCTCAATAGGGTGGGCTGCTGAAACACACTTCTGTCCAGCTGGTTATGGGATGCCTCACCCCCAGACTTGAGACTCATCAGGGTTCTCTCTCACTCTCCCTCACAGGCAGAAAAGAACATAGACTCAAGTGACTTTTACTATGTTCCCTGCTGTCCCTAGACCTTCTACAAACCCAGCCAATTCTGGGCAAAGTTCTTGCTCTTTTAATGACGGCTCTAGTGATGAGATATGATGTGAACTAAAAACTTTACTGAGAAACACTGGCATAGATTATATTGGTCAACCTCTTTACTTCAGCTTGTCTGTGAATCTCTAGAACAAAATCCTTATACACAGAACATTCCTCTCCCTTCCAGCTACCTAAGACTTTACATCAAAAGCAGTCATGGATGGTAGCAAAAACTCCTCACCCTAGCTGGAGGTTCACCCCACCACCTCAGCTTAATGAACCCTGCAATCCTCAGTCACATTTAAGTCAGAGCTTCACTCAAATCAACAAGAAAGTGAACCTAAGGTTCTAACGTCAGAGGAAATACACAATCTGCCATTTCTGTTGAGAGAAATCTTCCCCACCTTGAAATTATGAAGCTATTTTAAATTTCACATTTAGGTGTTTGGTTCATCTGAATTTATAATTATGTACAGTCATTCCTTGGAAGCTACACAGAATGCGTTCTAGTGCCTTGGTTCCCCATATGAAAATCTGCAGGTGCTGGTGTCAGCTAAGTCAAATTGTGTTCTATGTGCACAAAACCCTGCATACATCCTCCTGTATATTCAAATAATCTCTAGATCACTTATAATACCCAACATAATATAAATGTTATAGAAGTCAGTTCAACATTTGGAAGAACTTTCCATGTGTAGTATCTTAATTCCATAGAAAATGAACCTGCAGATAGGGAGGGACCACTGTGTATGGGAAATAGCCACTGCTCACCTTCCCATAGTAGTGATTATAATAATTCCATGCCAAGCCACGTTCCCTTCCCCTCCCCTAGCATAGCAGACCAGCTTTCCTGAGTCTTTGTCTACAGGTCAATCTATGTCCTGGAGAAGTATTCTGTCACAGGCCTTGACATTTGGTAGAGAAAACAGCAACCTTCCTTTCCTGTGATCTGGCTCCTTGTTTTGATTCTTCAAAGCCCTTTGCTCTTTGTGTATTCCTCCCTACATTCTAGTTTCCGTGGGAAAAGAATATATTTTGAATTAAAATTAGTTTATATCTACAGATCAGTCTGGCAAGAGAACCTTTTGACAATGAGTGTTCATTTTCAATAAGTATCATTACCATTTTCTTCCTGTGTGAGTGGGTGGGCTTTATTTGGGTGGGGTAGCTACACTTGATAAGGTTGTTAATTTTAGCAATTGCTCTAAATATTTCCTTTCCTCTGTTGATAATTTACAAACATGTAATTCTGCATGCAATAACCTTGCCAAATATTTTAACTTTTGTCATTTCTCTATGGATACTATGTGTCTTTTATGTAGTCAAATATGTCATCTGTGGATAGTGATAATTTTATTTCTCAAGCTTTCGTGTGTTGTGTCTCTGGTAAAGTAAAAAAAAAGAGAATGAATGAATGAACCAAGAATCCTGTCCAGTTTCCAATGCTATAACTGTCTTAATGTCTCATCACTAAGCATCTGGTATAGTTGCTGACACTGGAGATCCTCTTTTGCTATAGTTTGCTGCAATGGTTCCTAACTGGGGGCAAGTTCATCTACCAGGAAGGATCACTCGAGTTCCCGCTAGTCTGTGGAGGCTGCTGAGACAGTGAATGACATTCACAAAACCTCCCCTGGGTCCAGCATTTGCTGACTCTCTGCTTTGTATCTTCTACATTGTATCAGTGACACACTGGAACCCACAGCTAAAACTTTACCTAAGAGAACTATTGGAAAAAAAAAATGCTACGAGCTAAAAGATCAGAGCTCAAAGGGAGTTAGGTCCAAGTACAGACAACTGCTCCTTTGGAATCTGGCCCAGATGGCAAGGCCTTGTCAATGTAACGGACAGCAGTGTGCTGGAGGCTGAGCAATGACTTACCAACTACAGATACGTTAGTGTGGCGGGAGCACTGTCGTAATGCAGTTGGGATTTTAACCATTTTATATTAAATTTATATTGGACAAATAGTTTCATGAAAAATTGTTGAAAATTCTTTTAAAACTATCAGTTAAATGGGTTTATAATTAGTAAAGTTTCTCAATTCCTATTTTAAAAATTTATAATCCACATATGCCCATATATTCACCAACTATAGGGGAGCCTTATAATACACAGACATTTGAAAGCATCCTGTCAAAGTTACCTTATCCAAGCAGGCAGATGTTATGGCTATGACAATTTCTTTACTTCTATACACTTGATACAGCAGAGTAACAAAAGACTGTATCTTTACAGTTATAATTTTAATAGGACACATCTTGCTGTGTAAATGTAAGTTTTCTGGTAAGGTATCTAGCTACTTATATTTCCTTCCCATACAACTTGACCTGAATTGATCTTTTCTAAACAATTCCAAGTTGCATATTTGTACCTTTCTGTGTATGACTGAAAGCAGAATACATTAATACAGTAAAATCACACTGAACACAAAATAGCTACTGTCTTGTGACAGCACATATACAGAAAGGTGAAAGGCCAGAGGGGAATCCCACAGGCAACAGCACTGGGCAGCTGCTTAGACCAATCACTGTGCTCATTTGGGTATTTTGGTAACTTATTTCACGAACTGATCTTTCTAAATATTTTGCTTGCTTTCTCACTGGAAAAAAGACATGTGTTACTAAAAGGTTGTCTTCTCTTATGTTGGGGAAGTCTTATGCTAATAAAGCACTGTCTGGCCAATAGGAATCTAGATAGGTGGGGCTAGGAATCCAGGAGGATTCTGGGTAGGAGAAACACAGGAGAGTCAACATGTAACCGCCATGGGGGTAGGAGCCCAGAACTATTCTCCGGTAAGAGACATACTTAGATTAACAATTATGGGGTAATTACTTAAAGCAGAGCTAGCCAGTAAGAGACAAGCAAGGCCAACAGCTTCTTAATGAATATAGCCTCCTGTGTGTTTATTTGGGACTCATGCGGATCTCGAAACAGGCTGGCGCGGCAGAGCCCAGGCGACTGGCGGGGGATAAACCAAAGCGGCTAGCAAGGAAAAAGCTTCTCTTAACACTTAGACACATGGCTTGTTGGATTTAGTGTCTAGACACACATCAGTCCTGTGTTCCTGCAGAAGAGCTGTGAAAGACTCTGACTGCCAGCCATACCATCAGTAAAAGTGGAAAACTCAATGAAAGAAAGCTGTTTTAATCTAGTTAGTTCCTAAGTGTCACATGAATTTTTAAGACATTTTAAACCCCACTTACACTTTAAAAAGAAAAAGGCACTCTTTAACAAGGGGAAGTGCACATCAGAGTGTAGTGTGTACAATGGTCCTGGACAATGCTCCAGACAGGGTGGTCAGAATCATGGTGTTACACAATCTACAGTCTGAACACTCAGAAGACTGTTCTGCACAAGTTAACCATTAGCATCTCCTTACAAAGATAACAGGATGTCTCTCTTGTTGGCAATTTTATAAAATATGTCTCCACATGAACACCAACAAGCCGTCTACCACACTGTCTGTGAACCTGTCAGAAACCACAGAACTGTGGTGTCTGTTACATCATGTCATATTGAATTACCTCTAGCACTACCCATCAGGTGAATAAAACCAAACTAATGTTATTAGAGCATGTAAAATGGATGTGTTCAGTAAATCCTGGCCTTAGTAACAGTCTTTGTTTAAATTTAACTAGATTGTGACAGTAGGCTGGCAACATTAACATTCACTCTTAAGACCAACAAGAAGATCAAATGACTAGGAACGAAAATAGCTCTGGGAGGCAGTCATAAAAGATGAATGACGAAACGGGAACAGCGTCAGTTTCAATGGGTGGCTCTGAGAACCTTACTCCACCGAAGGCTTCAGACATTCCCTGATAGCGCGGCTGCCAGAGCCAAGCCCATGCCGTGGCCCTCCCCTCACAGCAGACATCCCTCTAAGCAGGCAAGGAGAGAGCACTTGTGTTAAACCCTGTCCTGGAGCTGGCACAGCAAGCAACACAGACACCCAGCACTGGGGAGGAAGCGGGAGTCTCCATGTTTCAAGCTGTGTGACAGTGACAACTGACTGCGGTCCACAACTACCATACCTGTGTTTCTTGATGCCATTGGAGAGGGCATCGCCCCCACCACAATCTTTTCCTTCGGACATTCTGTGTTTTCCACTGCTCACGGGTACTTCGTTCTCTTCAAAGGAGTGTGCTGTCACCGCTTCCAGGCAAGTCAGGGACCCCTCGGACTCGGAACCTGTGGCAGAACAGGCTCATGGTGAATGGACTGAACATGGGTGCAAGGCTTCACTAACAATGGATATGTCCCTCAAGGCCTCGGCTGTGAAACTCAAGCAGCCCACTTTGTCCTTTCCCAATCCGCAAACACCTACCTCCTCAGGGATTTCAGAGAACCCGCACCCACAGCGGCTCACATGGATTTATGTGACAGATGTACACTTATATAAAGTTACAATTAAACTGATTTTATATACTCAGAGGTAGCCAAAGATTGTTGAGTTCTTTAAGAAATCATATTCAGCAGTCTCCCACCCCCAAATTTCTATTCTCTTCCTTCTCAAGGCATCTCAGCTATAGCTTACCCCAAAAAAGGTTCAATTTTAAAAACTCATGTATAATGGAAGAGCCACAGTGGCTGCACTTAAGAGACTTTAAGTCACATCAAACTCCGCAGTAACAAAAGGAAAGGCGATTTAAAAACCATGTAACAACACTGCCCTGGCACTGTTTATCTGAGTTCTTGTGTCCTTATATCAGTTACCAGGCAGGTGGTCTAAGGGTGGAATACCACATTTCCAGTTGCCTATGTACTCAGAAGGGGCCATCTGCTTGCTGGGGACCAAGATGATGATTCACTTCTGTATCCTCCATGGCAACTGCCCAGACTTTCACACTCCACATCTCCTCTGAGCATCTCCAGGATGCTTTGGGGAAGGTGAGATGAGGCTCTGGATTATCTGTATGTATGTTAGTAATCTCTTGCTTTGCGAGTGGGGTCTTAGGGCCTGAACCCCAGTTTTCTGACTCCTCATTTAGTAGCTTGTTTTGGCTCAAAGCAGTAGCTACACACTCTCCAGAAAATTTCTTTCCAGGAGGCCCCTGTCTCTGGTAAAGCAGTATTCAGGATTGTCTACAACTTCCCTTTGACTCTACGCACTTGTGCTAGGCTCTGAAAACTTGCCTCACAAGGCTGGCACAACCCGCTTGGTGTGTGTTATTGCTGAACTCCCATAGGCTACATATGCATGACAGCTCAGCTCTGAAGCAAGTAGTTTAGGCTTTCTTTCTCCCCGCTTGGCTCAATGCATTGAGTCTTACTGCGATCTCATTAGGTTGATTCAGAAAGAAGCAAATTCTGGGCACCACAGTCCTAGCTACATCACTGCTGCTTACACCGGCAGGGCACCTGGAGCCCGAGTGGGGACAAAGGCCACAGTTCTGTTCTCTCCACTACTTACTACAAAGACACATACTAGTAGTCCTCCACTATTCCCTGTTTGGCTGGCCATGGTTTCAGCTCCTTGAGGTCAACTCTGATTCAACAATACACAGAAAATTCCAGAAACCATTTCCAAGCTTTAAATTGAGCACAGCAAGGTGATAGTGCTCCATGCCACCGCCTTGTTCTGAGGGCTGTGATGGTAACTGTTATAACTGAAAGTTCTGCTCCAAGGAGCTACAGGACCAAACACACAAGAAGAGGGGAACACATCAGAGGAAAGGGGCCCAATGCCTGCATCTCACAATTTATTCACATGTAAACTATTAAGAATTTCAAGAGTTAAACAACTTTGATGACTTAAAATGCAGTTGCAGTTTATAATTTAGATGTCAAAAATATCAATCAAGCAAACACAGAATATTGTGTTTGAAATTTAAGAGACACAAATGACAGGAAGGGACTCACCTACTTACAAAGCTTTTTTTTTTTAACTAAAAAGCAGATGTATGGTAAACAGTAAACAAGAGATAGCAGGAACTTCTATGAGCAAAGATAGTCTTTTCATAAACAAGATCTCAATATGGTGACTCGACCGCTGAAGCCTCATTTTCTTCATGTGTATTAGTCATTTTAGGAATGTGTACATAGGGGCCACCACATTCATCCCAGGGACATGGAATCAGATGTCACTGCAGACCCTCTCCTCGCTGGCTAGTGGCATCCCTGTCCCTTTTCCTTGTCATCTCCCTGTTCCTCCCCCTCCTCTTCTCTACCTTCCTCATCCTAGCTCCTCACTATCTGGCTTATCAGCTAAAAAAGGTCTGACAAAGGTTACCAATGACCTCTGTTTCCACCCTAACTATGACTCGTCTATTAATCTGACACTGCTCAATTCATTCCTCGCTTTGTAGGGGCCATGTGGAAAGCAGGTGCATGAGATTCCCAAGCAGTGGGAAGTAGATGTGTCCAGTAAATTGTTCCAGGTACAATAACAGAAGCCGGAATGGGGACAGCGGGCCACCAGGCAACAGTCCACTTCATGGTGGAGAGCGGAGTCAGAAAGGGCTGGAGAGTGGGGTGAGTAGGCTAACAAGAACCAGGAGAAGGACAACAGAGTCGCACTTAGAGACTGTGCCAGGCAAAAGGAGACCGGATGAGTCAGTGTGGGAGCAGCAAGATGCTTACAAAAGAGCAGAGAAAGATGCTGGAAGGAGTATGCATCATGTACCCACTGCAGAGGATAAAAAGGGGAGGGGGAAGGCAGCAAAAGCAGACAGAGGACAAAGATACAAAACGAAGCAAGGGATGACATCTTTCTGTGTTACACTGAGAGCGACTGAACTTTTGTTTGCAAGCAACTGCTTTTACTTCCTGGTTGTGATGTGCCACGCAGTTGATCACTCATGAAGGCAGGAGCTCAGAGTTCTTGGCAAGTGCAGAACCTCATGGCAAGCACTGCAGTGCCAGCCCCGGCAGTCAGGGTGCCGAAGGCCACTTTCACTACAAGAGGGACCTGTCTCATGGAGCACACATAGCTTTAGCATCACACACATCATTTCCAGTGTCACGGTTTCAAAAGAAGGCCATAGCTGCAAACTATTTACATTCAAACACGTTTATTAGACCAGATGCCAACCTTTCATTACTCCTGTTTCCCACTTTCCCACTGTTTGCCCACATCGGCACTAAGGCCATAGCAGCTGTAACGGTGTACAATTTTCACCAGAGCCCATCCACACAGGTGACTTGTCAGGTCTTCTGGTAGGCTTCAGTGCCTCTGAGGTCATCATTCAACTCTGCAAGCTCCTCAATTCTATCCCACTGTAAGTGGCCAATAGGCCAGGTCTCATGACTATCCCCTGTTCCTGGTGGATATAACCACTTTAAAGGGAAACATGGCATTGGAAAATACGTCATTCCTCCATGTGTTGGCTACTTGTCCTGTACTATTGTAAGCCATAGAACTTACACTTAAAAAACAAAACAAAACAAAAACCAAGGGTCACGAGACACCAAATCTGGAGTTCCAGTTTGGGAGAGGCTGTTTGTATCTCACACATTGCTATAAAGGTTCACATGTTAAAGCTTCCTCTCCAGCTTTGAACTACTTGAAGGCAGTGGATTCTGTAAGAGGCAGGCTCTCATGGAAGGTCTTGTGGTCGCTGGATCTACTGATTAAATGAGAATGGTCCCCATATAGCGTCATGCTTAGCTTAGTCTCTTTTGAGGAACTGACTGGAAGGATCAGGAGGTATGTCACTGTTGGAGGAGGTTTGTAAGTAGGGGCCTGATGTTCCATGAGTCTATGACGGGCCCCATGTCATTCTCTCTCAGCCTGCTGCCTGTGGATCTCAGTTCCTTCTCCAGTCCTTGCCTGCCTGCGAGCCTCCATACTCTTGCCATGATGGTCACGATCCGCCCTCTGAAACTGTAAGTAAGCCCCAGAAGCGTGCTTCCTTTAAGAGTTTCCCTGGCCATGATGTCTTCACAGCAACGGAAGAGCAGCTAAGACACAGGGGATGCACCCTCAAAGGAGATGCTTCTCATCACAAGGCAGACAGGGCTATTTCAGTGTGTGCTTGTGTCATGATATGCTGCTGTGCCATTACTGATGATGGGCTGAAACTTCCAGAACTGTGAACGAAAATAAACCTTACTTCTTTAAGTTAGTTATCTCAAGCGTTTGTTAAGGTGATGGAAAGCTGACAAAATCAGATAGGAATGGTGGCACATAGCAATGTGAAGATACCTAATCCCAGCACACAGCAGTTTAAAATGGTTAACAAGAATGACACATTTTACAACAAAGTAACAAGCAAACAAACAAAAAATCCCACAGAAATGCAGCTCTGAACAAACATGTGACACGCTGAGACCACAGGCCTTACACTCTTGATGCATGCTCTATTTATTCTGGTCTGTTCAGCTCTGAGCTCAAAGCCATTCTCAAAAGATCACCACATGGGAGCATAATGATTTTTCTACTACCAGTAAATGTAATTACAAGAAGTTGATTTTAATAATATGTAGTTAGATCTATAGGATATTAGGTAGCCATTTAAGTTTCTCCTGAATTTTCACTACAAATACTTGTGATCCTATACTAAGCAAGTGAAATAAAATTTTAAGATGCCTCACTGATGCTTCTAGTATCACTCCTGATCTTCTTCAGGACACTTGGGAATATCCGTAGAGTCTAAAGACAGGAAAGGGGGGCCTGGTGTAGTTTTATTTGTGAGTCTACTCTACCCAGGTCCTGAAGGACTCAACTTGAGTTGCCATGTCTATATTTTACAAAAATATAGATCCCCCTGATTAAGGAAAAAGGTATTAATAAAACAGCTGAGACAATTCAAAACCCTCTAAAGCTGTTTTTAACTCGGTAAAACGTAACAAAGCTCAGCATTATTCTGCACACATTTCAGATTGAATGTGGCATGGTTACTGCAAGACCACGTTCAGAAGTGCCTGCCCTTCAGAGAAGTGCTTGGACAAGAGGGATCTACCTGAGCCAGTGGCTCTCAACTTTCCTAACATGCAACCCTTTAACACAGCTCCTCATGTTGTGGGGACCCCCGACCATAAAATTATTTCTGCTGCGACTTCACAACTGTAATTTTGTTGTTACAAATCATAATGTAAATAGTTTTGGAGACAGAGGATTGCCAAAGGCATTGCAACCCAGGGATTGAGAACCACTGACCTAAGCGGTAGTGGTGGGAACTGGGGAGGTGGGGCCTGATTGGAGAAAATGGGCGGCTAGGGATGTGACTCTGACGAACGTATTTTATCCCTCGTACTTGCCCACCCCACCTTGCTCACTTCCCAGCCACTATGGGGTAAGAGTCTCCTCTGCCAAGTTCCCTAGATGCTCTGTCTTACTGCAGGCCTACTGAAACTGAGCAAGTCAACTCTGGCCTGAACCCGGAGTGCTCAGGTATTTTGTCACAGTGACACAATGTGACTAACACAGCTCCCTTCATGACAAAGATAGCACGGGCATAGGACTGTGACGGGGGTATTGTGACTCCAATCACTCTAGAATTAAGATAACCTTTGCCTCTGCCTTTTCAGGGTTATAGGCATGTTCCAGGTGTTGACTCATTCATTATTCCTACCTAAAGGCTGGAAGAACAGGTCAGAGCTCACAATCAAACCCTGCTAATAATTCTACTGGGCTGTTCCGATAAGTGCCCTAACATGACCTTTGAAGTGCAGCATAAGAACAAACAAGAATAAAGCAGAAGACTCAGAAGAACCATGGACAGCATCCAAATCACGCTTCCTCCTCTTTCTTAAGGTTACAGGGAAGGGCAAGAAGCACAGCTCAGTTTAAAGCTTTCATTGTTTAAGTTACCCATGAACTGGGACTCTTCTTAAAATGCCTGGAATGACCCAAATGCAGCTTTAAATGCCAGGGCCACATCCTATTAAGCAATAGGTATAACCTCATAAACTCAAAAATAACACAGAAATAAATGAGAGAGCAGAACAAAGAAATAAAGCTGACCAAATCATATTTAAAGTAAATTATGAACTGAAAATACAATGACTCCAGAGTTGGCTGCCAAGAGACTGCTGTAGTAATTTAACGGGGTGACCAGAGCAGGAATGGGGCACGAGGTTCATAGGCACTCTAGGCATCCTCCCTAGAGGACATCTGAGGTCAAGGCAGCCACACTGCTAGGTAGCGCTTGCCACAGACTTCTCAAAAGCCCCTAAGGAATAATCTAGCACTTCCATTTGTAAGATCTTTACACGTACTTGAAGAATTACATGACCTACAACATACAGGTTTGGATAAACCTTAACGGACCTGAGTTTAAGTCTCAAGTTGCCTGATTCATCTTGATTGACAGGCTTTTTCAAAATTATTTTTGGGGAAGTCACAGATGCATTCAAGACCTGTTACAGAGTAACAACTTTGGGAGATTCCCGTAACCAGCAATCGGCCTGCCACACACTAGCTAAAGGACTGGCTTCAGAGACAGTTAGGAGGGATTAATTCACTACAGTGGAAGACATACAAAACCACATATGCAAACACACGTGTTTGAGAACATGGGAGGACCTGATTTTAGGGAAGTCAGAGTCAGCTTCTGAGAAAACACGACAAGTAAGCTTCACGGAGAAGGATGAAGACAACGATTTCAAGCCAAGGGAGAAGGAACTGCCAAAGAAGGCAGTCACAGGGAGACAGGGTCCTAGAGACTGTGTTACATTGGGGCAGGTCACAGAGTTCGGGCTTGAGCCCACAGGTGGCAGGAGTTGTTGGAATACATTGCTGGCTGGTTAGAGGTTGCAGTCAGCCATAGCCTGGCAGCTTTCTCTGAGTTCGGCAATATGGAAACTCCCTCCCTATGCAGCAAAACTTCCTGCTGTCTGCCTGCCCTTATCTGGAGACCGTCCCTGGGCCTGGAGGACTGACTTTATCTGAACGCTGTCTCTAACCCAGATACCTAATTCATCTTTAGCACAGATCCCTGCTGGACGACCTGTGCTAGGAGCTCGGCTATGGGACCCTACTACCACACACTGAGCCTTGTGATAGCAGAGTGCTACTTCATGCAAATTAGGTCTGTCCCCAGATCCCCAATCCTATATATTCCTTATACTCTGGAAGAAAATTGAGCTGATTCACTGAAATCTGTCTGGGGAAGGGGGGAAGCTGTCTCTGTTCATGCTCATGGGACCCTTCTGATGGCCAACAGGCTGAGAGGGACAGGGATGATGCAATTATTTTACAAGATGATGACTAGCATCTGCTTTTGACTTTGCACATGGCCCTGGTATACCATTTCTTATGGATATGGTAATAACTACCACAGACTAAATTCTGCAGTGTCCCAATATCAGTTTCCCTTAGTTAAAACCAGAGTGCTGGCAGGACAGTACCGTACCTGGGGCTCTAGAGGAAAATCCCCTGAAGGCCCCTTTACATCCACATGGGTGCAGGTGTGCCAGGCTCCTGGACATACTAACCAATCTCTATTTCTACCTTCATGTTACCTCTCCTCACATGGCTGTATAACCTTCCAATCTGCCTCTTGTATGAGAGCATTTGTAAAAGGACTTTGGTCTAACCTAGAGTCACTGCAAAGATTCTATCAATCCTATCTGCAAGGATGCCATTTTGCAAATGAGGTGATGTCTACAAGTTCTATCGATTGAAAGGTGGGCATGTGTCTGGAGATCGGCTTCTCAATACATCATAGCCAAGAACATAATGAAAACCAGTGACACAGAATGGAAATGAGGAGACCTATTACAAGGGCAGTGCCACGTCTGTGGGGTCAAAAAGGAGTGTGGCTGAGGCAGCCGTGGAGAGTGAAGATTAGACAAGAGTTGGCCTTACTCACTTACTCACCCAATTTATATTTGCTGAGTACATACATCTTTTTGACTAACATTTGTGAACTGAATAAAAGCATCTCCCCATTAAGTAACTTATAGTCCAGTTGTGTGCAATCAACAGAGACTTATTATGTGAAAGACACTATTGGAATAGAAAATGATTGTAAATACATTCAGAAACAGAAAAAATATAGAAAGTGAGATATTGAACATAATAGATTATAGATATCTTGGTTAAGAGACTTGTAGAAAGAAGAAATGACAAAGACCAAAGGCCTGAGGGTACACATGCCAAATTCAAGACCTAGTATTGGCTCATGATGACTGGAGTGAGGGAGGTGACAAGGCAAGTCTTGAGAAAGTAGCAGAGAGCCAGGTCGCTTTAGATGCTTATCCAGTCTTTGATAGAGCACATGTTGTCACAAAGTTCACACTCTAGAAGCCTCTCCTGGTTTACTGAATTTATGGCTTCTGTGCTGGCCATGTGTGGCCATGTGTGGCTGCACTAGCCTACAAGTAGGGCATGTCCAAACCTACAGAATAAGTGAAGGAAAAAGAACAAGCTCAGCAACTTTATCAAAAACGTGGGAAGAATGTAGAGAAGGCACCAGCACATCAGGCAAAAGTGCATTAAAGGTGTCTGGGCACTCCACAACATGAAGCAACAGCAGCAGAGGTAAGCCTACAGCCACTGGGGACTGGCTAAAGGAAGAATTGCCTTTATGTGAGTGACAGTGGCTAGAACTCAGGACACACACAGAGCTGTTGGCTTCAGTAAAGAATTGTTTTAGGTACTTTTTCTGTTGTTGTGACATCACATTGACCAAAAGTAACTTGGGGAAATGTCTTAGTTACTTTCCTATTGCTTTGACACAATGCCATGACCAAGGCTTTTATAAAAGAAAGCATTTAAGCTGGGCAGTGGTGGTGCTTGTCTTCAACCCCAGTACTTGGGAGGAAGAAGCAGGTGGATCTCTGAGCTTGAGGCCAGCTGGTCTACAGAATAAGTTCCAGAGCAGCCAAGACTACACAGAGAAACCTGGTCAAAGGAAGAACAGAATAATGGATGGAAGGAAGGAAGGAAGGAAGGAAGGAAGGAAGGAAGGAACGAACGAACGAACGAATGAACGAACGAACGAACGAACGAACGAATGAACTAATTTAGATTATGTCTTCAGAGGGTCAGAGTCCATGATGACAGAGCAATGGCATGGCATCAGGGACAGCTGAAAGCTGTCCTTGCTTAACAAGTTGGGGGGGGGGGGCAGACAGACACACTGGGAATGGCACTGGTCTTTTGAAAACTCAAACTTGCATCTGACAAATCTCCTTGAAGAGAACCACACTTCTTAATCCTTCCCAACCAGTTTAACTTTCAACTGAGGATCAAACACTGAAACACATGAGCCCATGGTATCCATTCTCATTCAAAACACCACGGGAGGGAAGGGTTTATTTGGCTTACATAATGAGGCAAACCAAGGCGGGACCCAGTGACACAGAGTAGGCACCAAGGAATAACACTGTTTACTGGCTTATTTTTCTAGTCCAAAGTTGCAAAGTCTTCCACATTCTTCCAGAAAACAGCACGCTCAGGACTGTCACAGCAATAGGCATCAACTTCAGTATTATTTTTCTGCTACTTCGATAAACGCCATGGCCAAGGCAACTTAAGGAAGACAGGGTTTATTTTGGCTTATGGTTCCAAAGGCAGAGTCCATAATGGAGGGGGACCCAATGCATCAGTCAGACAGAGAGTAAGAAGCTAAAAGAGTTCATCTTCAACCAGAGGCTGAAAGGAGAGAGAGAATCAGAAATGCAGCAAGGCTATCAATTATCAAAGCTGGCCCCCAGTGATGTGCTTCCACCACAAGACTCCTCCTCCGAAAGGTTCCCTAACCATCAACAATAGCATCAACAATCAGGGAGCAAGAGTGCAAACATGTGAGCCTTGGGGTATATCTCTAGCACCACGCAGACCCAACGGCCTGTGTAGAATACAAGAGAAATAGAAAACGGTGGAATACAAAATGTCACAGGAGTGCCCAAGTCTCTGTGGTGCTGGCTTTGTTAGTGGACACAAGATCATCTTTCTATGACATTGTCATTTCCCATTAGATGGAACAGGAGAGAAACTTTTGGTAAGAGCTAAAGAATGAAATAAACATCCAAAATTACTAGAAAATGTACAAGGATTGATGGGCAGCAAAAATGGACAGAAGCAGTAGCCATGGATCTAAAATTTAAAAACCAGTGTCATGGGATAGAAAATTGTTGTTGTAGACTAACATGGAAGAATAAACATGGCCTGGTGTAATAGTTTTTTGTTTTGTTTTGTTTTTAATTCTTTGGAGACCCGCCACCCAACTCTCAAAAAAAAATACATGGAGACTTATTCTTACTTATGAATGTCTAATCTTAGCTTGTTTTGTTTGTTTCTACCCAGCTTTTCTAACTTAAATCATCCCATTTCTCTTTACATTTTGCCTCTGGGCTTTTTACCTTTTATTATTCTACATATCTTTACTCTGCGGCTGGCTGTGTGGCTGACCCTTGGTGTCCTCCTCTCCTTTCCTTTTCTTGCTCCTCACTCTCACTCTCCTCTTCCAGAAAACAGCACGCTCAGGACTGAACTTGGGAATGAGGCCACAGAGGACTGGAAGACCAGGTAGTATCTTATCATACATGTCATTGTCTCCTGTGCTGTGGTCTCTCCTCCTAGCTTGCCAACAAGCCTACTGATTTCAAAGACTGGATCTTTCTTATCTGGGTATATTTATTCCTAACCAAGCACCTGAATACCAAGTACTCAAAACACACAGGTGGGTCACTAAAGCAAACAGCGAGGTTCTCACCTAGACCACTAGAAAGGACACAGCCCAGCTGAAACTTTAATGCTAGCACTTTTAAGGGCTGGAATACTGAATCACTCTTTAATTTTAAGTCGCATGGTACTTTAAAAATAAATGAATGAAGCAATAACTAAGTCTCCTTTGGAAGGCACGGGACAGCAGGACAAATAGGGTTAGCCTTATTTAAGGGGTCAGATTTCTTGTTTCATAACAGAAGTGAAGGAGGAAGTGTGAAGAAAGGCTACTGTGTAGACACTATAGTGTGTAAATGAAGTTATTACTCAGCAAGAGCTATTATGACCTCCATGAATTATGTGGCCAGGTCAGCAGCAGGTCAGGACTTGAATGCAGGTTATCAACTTCATTTCAATGAAAACTTCACATTATTCTATGACTCCCTAAACTTGTAGTAAGAAATAGTAGAGAAGCCACAGATGAACTGCTGCGCTCAAACAGACGTAACAGAATCTGTAGACTATTCAAGGCTTGGCACTATCCCTCATTTCATTCCCTACAGTCAACAGAGGATGAGCTATTAGCTTGCTCTCAGGAGCCTGCTCAACACAAAACCCCAGAAAACAACTGTCACCACAATCCCACCTGGCCAAGAGGCAAATCTGAGAATGCTGGAAGAGGGACTACTGCTCCTCTCTATCTCCTCCTTCCAGTGGTGACTGTTCAACATAGCCAGAAGCCAAGAGACAGGAGCAGCTGCTAAATAACTCCCAAGAAGAGAGTGGCTAAGGAAATCGCTCTGTGTATGCAAGGCTGAGGAGGAGTCCTGAGACAAACTGCTGGGTGAAACGCTCATGCAGAATAATCACATAATCCTGCTTTCCCAAGTCCCACTGTATACGAGTCTATGTACTTGGAAATGTGAGAAGGAAGGCCTGGAAGAGGGGCTGTCGAGTCGTTACTAACCTCTGAAGAAGGGGCTGGAGAGATGGTTCACTGGTCAAGAGCACTTGGTGCTATTCCAGAAGACTCAAGTTTGGTTCCCAGCACCCACGTCAGGCAGCTCATACCTGTCTGCGGCCCAGTTCAGGGACTCCAACACCTCTGCTCTCTAGGGCAACCCCCCCACACGCTCATAGGGGATATGCTATGCTGTGCTTGTGCACAGCTTCTGGGGCAAAGTTAAGCGCTCCCTTTTTTCTGCCCCAGTTACACTCTGGTCTCCTATCTACTTTGCCTCTAGCATATTGAACTCTAAAGGCCTTTTTGAAGACAGAACCCATTGTCTCTTTCTGTTTTCTTAAAGTATGTCACCAGAGCTGGCACCCAGAGGTCACTGAAAAAGGAGTAAATAAAACGTGTTCATTCCAATTCTGACATATTGTACACTTTCAAATTAGGCAGACTCCACTTTGACTTATTTGAAGTAGCAACTCTCTTTAGCTTAAAAACTAATGTGTTTATTTATTTGGAGGGCCACATCCATGCCATAGTATAGTGTGTGGCCAGTGGACAACTTCTGAGATCTGGTTCTTCTGTGGGTACCTTCACCAGTGAAAGCCATTTCAGCCACTCAGTGTTGACTTTTTGTAACCAACCTTCAGATTCTTGTCATCACACACACACACACACACACACACACACACACACACACACACACACACACCAGTTGGGCAGGGTAGATGGCTCAGTGGATGCTTGCCACCTAAACATAAAGATGTGAGTTTGGATCCCAGAACCAAAGTAAAGCTAAAAACAGTAATGAACACATATGAGCCTAGTGGTCCTGTGGCTAGACAGAAGCAGAAACTGGAGGATCTCTGGAAGTTTCTAGGGAGGTATAGTGGTAAATAACAAGAACCCTGTATTAAACAAGGCTGGGAGATGGGGGAAAGAACTAATGTCTGAGGCTGTCTTCTGATCACATGCATGCACGCACTGCACAGTAGTTAGGGGAACTACACTGATAAACATCTTCATGTTTGTTCTGGGACATTCCAGGTGACTGTCGCTCTTCCAAAGACTTGGGTGGTGGACTCCACACTTGCAACAACACAGAGAAAGGATGCAGGAGTTACCTGACCGTGCATCATAGAACTCGTCCTCACTAAGGATGCTGACAGGTGGGGATCCTTCAACCAGGGATTGCTCTAGTTCATGGTGTTCGGTGGCTAAAGTCTCCAGTGCTTCTGACAAAATTTTGTTTTTTTCTTGTTCCTGTTCCAATTTAAAATTCCTCACCTGGAAGAATGCATATACACAAGAGTTCAGAGTGACAGGAAACACACTTTCTCAAAGGTTGTGAAAATTACTTGCTTTTGATCTAGTTCAACTGAAATATCAGAACCAAAAGCAGTTGAGTTACATACACACAGATGAATGAGCAAAATCACTAAACTAATCTTGTTCTTCTCAAGGGGCCTCTTTCTTACAACAACTTAACTAATGAAAGCAGATTGTGAACTACCAAACAAATTTGGCTCAAATTATAAGAATACTAGTAAATAAAAAGGTGTTAGTCAATTTGGAAATTACATTTAAAATAATATATTCCTTCCTCAACACTAATCTCGGAATTTTAAAACATCATTTCGGCAAGCTTTCAACAAAAATATTTCACATCACCTTAAATTTTACAATATACACAAAACTGAATAGAGTCTATTAGTTTATTTCCCAAATAGTTGGAATATCAAACAAAGGGAAACAAGTTGCTAAGAAAATTTTACTACCCATTTTCAATTCCTTGTTTCTACTTCAATTCTACATGTTGCCTTTACTTTAGTAAACTTTTTAAAAAAGGTACAGGAAAGGCAACGCATGGTGAGGCATTTTGGCACACAAGAGTATCTAACCCTGCACTAAAGTCCTCCAAACCTTACAGGACAGCATGCACTGGGCTTGGTCCTGGGTTCTATCTAATTCTGCACCAAGAACTCCAGAAACCACTGCTGGCCCTTGGTTTTGCTCAGCAACTCACTCTGGAGCCAGAGACATTATCTCCAATGGCTGCCATGTGTTCTCAGGAATGTCTTCTGTAGTCTCCATCGTTACCTCATAACCTAAGCAGTGTTCAGCACAATGGTCTTTAAACTTATTTTCAATTCAACAGCAGAATCTATTTCTCAGAAGCAATCCTCAAACATAAATGCCTGTCTTAAAGCTAGTTATGTGTGTTTTCCTGCAAGTCCAGGATTTGGGAGGACTGAGCATGAGAACGGAGACTTTGGAGTCAGCCTAGGATAGATATAGGAACAAACACCTCTATAAAATCAGTGTTTTGGACAGCAGAATCCTGCTACTGGTGCTGGACAGGACAGGAGCCTGCTTTGACTTTCTCCTCCCTCCCAAGCAGACACAGAGATAGGTCCAAACCCAGTTCCCAGTTCTCTTCAGGTCAGACTTCAGACCTCTATCTGAGAACTCTGACAAGCTCACCTTGCATCACTCCCTACTGATCCTAACCCTTTACCTCATGACATTTTTCCCATGCTTCTCTCTAAGCCCCGAAGGAGGAAGCATTTCCCTCTGTTCTGACTCCAGGACCCTGTGTGAACCTGAGGTCCTCGAGGCTGCGCCTCAGGTCTAATGCTCTGCTAAGAATTCTGGGAAGAACTAAATACAGTTTGGCTTCCAGGCTCATTTCATTGGACAAACAGGGTTAAGTCTTTATCATCTTGGGAACCGATCCAGTCCTCGGGCACGTTATCATTAGAGCAATGAGAGTATAATTATTAGAGCTTTGATAATGAATTAAAGATAGCAATACACATAAGTAGTCCTAAACAGAAACAACACACAAAAGTACAAAAACTTTAAAGGTACATAATTATATTTTGTAACAAACCCAAAAACACTTGTAAAAATTCTCATAATTAAAATAGTGTCTCCAGAGAAGGAATGATTATACTGTGGCTAGACTGAACCTTTAAATATGACAGAAGAATAATTCCTTTTGCTTAACAAATGCTTACATTTGAATGCTAGATTTATGTAGATTACAGCCAAGGGACAAAATTGATCCAACCCTCAAACATCCTATCCTCCCTAGAAAATCTTATTCCAATCACAGTGAAGCCTTTATACACCTAAAATAAGCATTACTCCCTTCCTGCCACCACCTACAGCTGTCCTCACTTGTTAGAGAAGAGAATGAAGGGGGTGGAGGTGGGAGGGGGTGCTGCCCTCCTGTGTGAACTTGTTAATCTTTCAGTTGATCTGAGAATGCTCCCTGGAGTTTCTGGCCTCTTGGGAATTCCCTCACTGAAGAAGCCTTTCCACAAAACTACCTGTAAAAGGACACTCTCTCCTTGAGTAAGGGATTTGCATGACCAAGGAACCCTAAGGGCGGGAACTGCACCAAGATGCTTTCTCCCTACAGAAAGGCACCTGTGAGGACGCTTGAAAGCAGGACAGTACCGTCAACTACCCAACAGGAAGCAAGTGTGTTGCTATCTAAAGCCCCTTGAAGATTAACTCTATTTTGAGGAGTCTATCGCCTCAAACCACTTCCATTTTATTCCACTTCCTGCTAGATGAACTCTTCAGCAAATGTTTCCCACAGGAACAGATGCCAGCAAGGCAATCCAGTTTTTAAAAAGCATGTGCTAGCCAGTCTACATACATTGTAGCTATTCTTCCTTCTAGAAAGTGCCCTGCTATTTATCTATGCCTTATAGGGGGTGAATGGGGCAGAGATAATACATCATTTGACAAAGACGTCTAATAGCTGGAGACTGTTGATTAGTGTCCAGGGAACACCAGGTACAATGACCTGATTATAAGACTGGGAAATTCAGGCCACACTCTGGTTTCTTCTTGTTATTACACATACAGCTACAATAAGAAAGAATGTATCAGAGTCTGAAATACTTGATCTTCACTAATTTTCCCTCTGAGAAGAAGGTGTTCCAACACTGCTGTGGTAGTAGGACCAACAACACTCAAACTTTCTCAGGATATGAGATTCAAGACACTGCCTGTTACTACTCTAACAAAACTGATAACAAGTGTGGTATGAGGTGGGCTGTGGTGGTGCTCACCTTTAATCCCAGCACTCAGGAGGCAGAAGCAAATGAACTTCTATGAGTTCGAGGCCAGCCTGCTCTATAGAGCAAGTTCCAGAACAGGCTCCAAGGCTAAACAGTGAAATCCTGTCTGGAAAAACAAAACAATCAAAAAAAAAATGTGTGGTATGGTAATGCACAGCTTATGTGAGCTCTTCCACTCACATTTGATGACACTGGGTGAAGCCAAACTGCCAGAGTTTGACAGCCTCCGACTGCCGGTACTAGAAATGTAATCTCCAAAGCCAAATGTTAGTAGTATATGGAAGTAAAGCCTTGAGGATATAATTAGAATTAGATGAGACCTTTTCAGGGTGGAAGGGCTTGATGGCATTAGTGACTATGTAAGAGAGAATCTAGCGGGCAAGGGGCCATGTGAGTCTTCTATGCATGAACTAGACGGAAGGTCTTTACCAGACTCTTAACAAATGATGGCATCATATACTTAAGGCTTCCAACTCCAGAACTGTGGGCAAAATAAAGACTTCATAAATCACTTAGACTGTGGCACTCAGTTACCACATATGAAATACAGACGAAGATAAGGATGTCGTGCTCACATGAATCCAAACTGTTCACCGTCACTTCTCAATCCACAGTCAGACTAAACCATAATCTCTCTTCTAGGGTCTGGGGATACTATACTTTGATCCCATGTGAGGCTCGATGGAATATGGATGTACATCCTGATGACAGTCCACAGCACACAGCTGCTTTGTTTTGTGACATACTGAGCATCTTTGTGTACAGTAAGTTCTAAGGATGTCAATGACTCTAGTACTTATATTCTTTGCTATCTTGAACCATTATTTCACATGAAATTAATTTATTTTATGTCCCTGCTTAACAAGAGACTGTGGGGAGGTCAAGTAAAACAGAAAAAAAAAAGACTGACACTTGCTGGGGAAGTGCTGAAGAGCATGACTAGTCTGGCAAGATTTTGAGAGAGGGACTAAACAATTTGTGGACAGATGTCAGAGTAAGGAAGGAAGCAACATGGCTTCATGGTTTGGGGCTCAGAGAGTAAGACAGAGTTGTGATTACCTGAAGCAGGGTAGACTGTGGGAAGACAGGCCTGCTGGATCTCAGTCTTAACATGTGATAAAACTAAGATGCTATTAGACATTCACGAATTCAGATGTTTAAGGAAGAGAGGTTATGTCTCATGGGTTATATTTTAAGTTATAAGGTAAGTTCACTAGGGCAGAGAAAGGGCAGAAATATGACAAAGCCCAGCCTGTGTTTTGTAGCCACTAGTGAAGAGGGAATGAGCAGAGAGGATTGCTGGAATGATATTACTGAGAATTAATCCCTAAGTGTAGCTGGTCTTCATTAAGGGACTAGACAGGTCACTCTCCTGCAAGAGGAAAAAATGGCAGGTGTAGGCATAGGCTCAAATAGATAGGTACATGTAACTTCAAATTTTCTTCTAATTGCTTCTGTTGTCTTCTTGCAAGTGAAGAACATAGATATCAAGAAACAGTTGTGGAGATCAAGCAACACTGGTCCCAGCATATGACATAAAAGAAGCCACACTAGTCTCTTGACAACATGAAGGAAGTATGCCTAGAAGCTCAAAATAAGATTGCTACAGAGCTTCAATCTCACACTCTGGTCAACTCAACAATGGCTTCCAGCACCACTAAAGATGCTCTTTTCTCATAGTCACCTTCACCTGCCGCAGTTTTGTTCACCCTGAGAGAAAGAGAACTCCCCTTAGAACAAGCGCCTTGCCTTCCTGCCCTCAGGCTCCTGCACTGAAGGAAGACCTGATTGATCCGGTGTTGACTGGCACGATCAAAGGAAGACCTTTGCAAAGCCTCCTGCTCCATAGTCACTTCTGAGGAGACCCTTAGACATTTATATCAAGGCAGATCTAGGGACAGTCTTTTATCCAGGATGGAACAACAGGAAAGCAGATACTGTGAAATAGTTGGAGGCAGAGGTAAAGATATTATTTTGTAAAAAGCAAAATTTCTTCTTTAACTTAAGAAAAAGATACCTGGCAAATAAATTGGGCTAGGGGTGTGGGGGTGAGGTGATAATGAAATCTGGAGGAAAAACAAAATAACACTGGGTAGACCCAGAGTATCTGAACTTGTTTTGTTGGAACAACTTAAAAATAACTTCTTAAAAATCAAATCAAATGCTGCACACAAGTGAAAATATGTCAAGGAAATTTGCTTTCTGCCTATCCTTCATAGATATGGAAGAATGAATCATGATTTGGAATTAAGAGTGGCACTGATCTCACAGATCAGCACCCCCAGTATGGCCCCAACAATGGGTGTTCCCTTAATGGCTCTAAGGGTTAACAATAAATTGGAACAAGAATGAGCTCAGAAGAACCTGAGCTTCAATGAGAACATTGAATCACTGATGTTGGAAGGTTTACCTAGTATCATGTCCTTTTATAATCTAAAAGTAGCACTTACTATTTTCCTGTAAGCACTATGTACTTCAGTGTGTAACGTCCAAGTCATCCCAGATTATAGTATAAGTTAAAACTCCAATGGTTTCCAATGGATTATGTAAACTATACAATAGAATGCTAAACCACATGATGATGAATATCCAAAACATTGTAAAACATGCCTCAATTTAACACAACAGCTCATGCTGCCTATAAAAACAGAATTCCAAATATACCTATTCAATAAAGATTCTAGAAGTTTTTTGATTTTGCTTGTGTTTTTATTTGAGTCAAACTGACCTAGAACTCCCTATGTAGCTGAGAATGACCTTGAATTTCTAACCCTCCTGCCTATACCTCCAAGTACTGGGAATATAGTATGCATGGCCACCCCTGGCTTTGAAATTTCCTAAAAATCTATTTTTCAAAATAGTATCTTCTTAACTCAACACACAGCAGTTTCCTGTTTGAATGAGCTTCAGTTATTGTTAGGTCATTATATACTCACAACTGTAGGAGTAGTGTATGGTTTAAAAAGAAAAAAATCATAAACAGTTGAGAAAGCCACCCCAAAGCATTAATATCATTACCAATTTCAACAAGTTTTCTAGTCGTTCATACACTCCAGTAACAACTGAGTGTCACTGCTAATGGGGATGCGGGTTAAGTGGGGAGGGAGAGGGGGAAGCAGGGTGGTAGAGGGCTAACTTTGAAAACCCATATTAAAATCTAGTATTATATAATCTCTCTCTCCTCTCCCCCCCTCTCTGTCTCTCTTCTCTCTCTGACCCACCCCTCCCCCCCCTCTGAGTTACCCTACACAGAGGATGATGCTCTGCCCAGTAACCATAGGTTTCAAAGTAAAATGTCCAGTACCAATATGGAAAGCCTTACCTCAAGATGTTTACCAGGGGCATCTCAGAGACTTCCTACACAATATAGACTACTCCCATTGCCACCAGAACTTGATGAAAAGACTATGGCAGAAGTCACCGTATATTTTGTTAACAGGACATGGAGAACTCAAGCTAGTACTGGTCAAGAAGCAGCTTCCTCCCTGCTTCAGGTTCATAGTACCTGAAGGTGTTATGTAGTCTGCTATGGGTGAAGAGTCATCAGCAGTCTTACCCCACTGTGAATCCTGTGCGCTAGAATAATGACCAGCCTGGCAGGAATTGTCCAGGGGTGAAATAATGACATGAGCATTATAAGGTCAATCAGCTGTTTTCTGATTTGATTTATGGCCTACTCCAAGAATGAAACCCATACCTAAATTTAATCAAAAACCCACCACTAGGGAATTGATAAACCCCAGAGTGAAGCTACAAGTATCACTTTGCTCACAGGACATACTATTAATATACCCTCCAAATACACGTCTATGTACACATCTATATACATTGGAGAAGCAGTTTGTACAATGGACAGCTGTTAATGCAGAAAACTAACCAACTGTTGGTCAAAGCACAGAGTGTGTCTACAAAGTACTCAGTCATAATCTATGTCATATAAGAGAGAGAAAAGGTTGTAAGAGGCAAAAGTCTGGAAAGACCTGGGCAAAAGCATATCTTCTGGGCATGGCAGGACTGCTGCACACATGGACATAGCAACTGGGCTTGCTTGCATGAGATCAAGGCAGTCTACATGCTAACATGGAGGAGTTGAGGAGCTATTGACAACCAATGGTTTCTGGGGAAGGGAGAGTCAGTTTTCTTTAAGGGTTTGGTCCCAGTTTGGTAAACAATGATAGTGGATTGTTCTATACCCATGCAAAAATTAACTTTAAAGTTCTATTTTTAAAAGCAGGTCAGGTCATGTGTCCTTGGGGAGCTGACAGTTCGGTTGATAGTGTTCTGTAGGCAAGAAGGAGGACATCTGCTTGATTATCTCAAACTAAAAGATGAATGGTGCCTGAGGTTGACCCATGACTTCACACACACACACTCACACACACTGACACCAACTGGAACCCTTCTGTGGAGGCCCTAGTAGAGCTCACACTGCTGTAAGGAGACAGGCTGCCTCAGCAGGTGACACACCCTCCAGATGAACAGCCCCTTCACCCAAGTACTGGCAGGTCTATCGGGTAGACATCTGCTTAGAGCTGAGGTTTCCCCATAAGCACCTAACAGGGGTACATTTGTTTCACGGTTCCTCAGATTCCATGGCCAGGTTTGGAACTGCTGAGTCAGAACTTCCAAGAACATACAACCAGGCTGTGCGCAGGTCAGAGGCCGCTGGGTGCTGTCAACACTGATCCTCCCCCTTTCCTTGCAAAGGACCCCAACATATTAGCTGACAACACACATCCAGCCAGGTGTCTACTTTTCAGTCCCTCCATCACCTTCAGCTACGGAAAGAAGCTCTGGCCAAAAGACTGCAGTATTTTGCAGAATTTACCAAGTCTACAAAGGAAAGAGGCATAGGAATGTGGTGCCTGGAATTGCCTTTAGCCCTGAAGCCTCCCTTCATGAAGCTCACACTGTCCACCTCCCGACTCTTCAAGGTGAAGGAAAAATATATCTCTAATTCATTTAAGCCAATGGTTTGGGGCTTGGAGATTTTTATTAAAAGCAAACCCAAACACTGAAACATATAGTGTGTTTATAGACTACTACAGACTAAGTTTACTTAAAAATTATCCTTGAAGACCCAAGTTCAGATCTCCAACATCTGTGTACACAGTCAGATGTGACT
This sequence comes from Mesocricetus auratus, assembly GCF_017639785.1. Lineage (NCBI taxonomy): Eukaryota > Metazoa > Chordata > Mammalia > Rodentia > Cricetidae > Mesocricetus > Mesocricetus auratus. The sequence goes on from NW_024429198.1 coordinate 43,972,473, forward strand.
GTTCTTCTAAGCCTGTACCCTGTCACTGGGGAAGGGAGTAATTAGGAAATAAGACAGGACTAGAGACAGGATGGAAAGAGGAGATTACTATGGTTTTACTGACAGCAGTTTAGGCAGTGGGTGGGAATCCAGGGGCACAAACTACAGATTCAGTGAGAGACCTTGCTTCAGGGAAGCTACAGATTCAGTGAGAGACCTTGCTTCAGGGAAGCTAGACAGCAACTGACATTCTCCCTCTGGCCTCCATGAATGGGCATATGCACACACACTTACAATTTTTAAAAAATAGATTAAACACATTTATTTACAAAGCAGTGGTGGCATGACCTTTAAGCTCAGCACTAGGGAGGCAGGCAGAAGCAGGTGGATCTCCATGAGTTCTAGTCCAGCTTAGTCCTAAAGAGCGAGTTCCAGGAGAGCCAGACTACACAGAGAAATTCTCAAAAAAACAAAAAAGTTATTCTGATAGAAAAACAATGAAGAATATTAAGAGGTAATACATGCTGCTTTTGTGTATTTATTATTTATTAAAGTCTTGCTAGTGGATCCTAAATTCTGATTGTTATATTTTACTATATGTAAAAACTAGCTTTTCCATATACTTCCATTTATGTCTCTCACAATTTTCCAGTCAGCAAAGTATTTGAAAATAGATCCCACCTAGGAATCAATGTTGCCACCATCAATGCTATGTCCAGTTTGCAGACATCTGATGAGAAGTGTCCCACAGCCTCCGGACAGTCAGTCAGAGCACAAGGCCTCCAGACAGTCTGAGCACAGAGCCTCTCGTCAGTCAGTCAGAGCACAGGGCCTCTGGAAAGCCAGAACACAGGGCTGCCTTGGCATCTGTTTAGGAACCCAATCTGAGAGTATGCTAAGGACACTCCTCATGGTTGCAAAGCTCTCCACCTAAAAATAACCTGTTCTTATGTAATCTGCTCTCCACAGATTTGTGCATCGTACATACCTTGAAATAAATCTCTTTTTAAGAAATATGCCATAACAGATAAGTGATCATCTGTAAAGATGGAGAATTTAACCACAACTCTATTAAGTGTAATCTTGAGTAGTTATGCAGGCTGTAGTTGACACTTATGCTAATGCAGAGAACTAGAAAGGTTATTTTAACACAAGTGACACCATAGCAACTCTACGTGTGCTTCTGAAGTACCTGCTGAGATTAGATAGAACCCATCTGCTTTAGGGGTAGTGGCAAATGTACCCACTACACACCAAGCACTGCCACAAAGTCAGGACGCTCCCACTGCCCCCTCCCCTCAATTCCAGGCCCTTTTCAGCTACCCTGCCCAGGTGGGTTCCTGTGCCCTGGACTTGGTTTGCCTGTCCTGAAACTTGAAATAAACGAATGAGGTTTTGATTGGATTCACCCATGTGTTCAACAAGAAGAAGGAGTTCTTGCCTTCTTTTTGTTGAGGACAGCTGCAGGGCAGAGATAGTCCATGATCACAACATCCACTTTGTGTTGTTGTTTTGGAGACAGGGTTTCTCTGTCCAGCCTTGACTGTTCTGGAACTGCTCTGTAGACCAGGCTCCAACTCACATTGATTTGTCACCGACTGCTGGGATTCCAGGCCTGTGCCACAGTCTCACAGCCTTGCACCATCCACCTTTAAAGACTGAGGGGGATTGCTCAATGGCACAGCACTTGCCACCAAAGCATGACAACCCACATTCGGCTCCCCAAGATGGATGTGAAAAGTCAGGCATGGTGATGCCCCACCTATAATCCCAGGACTGAGATGGCAGAGACAGGAACCCCTGGAGCTCACTGGGCAGCGAGTGTAGCCAAGAGAGAGCCTTCGGGACCCTGGCACACAAGTGAGGTACTTCCACCTACACCCTTGAACATGCATACATGCTCAGACACGTGTGCCCACGCACACCAGGAACAATGTCTGTGTTTCTGCCCCAGGCAAATTTCAATGTTTTCCTCTGATGTGACAAGTAGCTTCATAGTCCTCCAACTAGGAGAAAAAGATCATATTGGAACCAATTTAGTGGGCTAACTGCCAAGATCACTAAGCCTACCGAGGCATGCATACACAGTCAGTGGTATTCCAGTAAATAAAATTGTCTAGCATGTGGCTAAAAGGAAATATATATTTACTAAACAAACCAAAATGCCTTGAAATCTGCAAAAGTCTAAAAAACAATACGGCTTTGTAATTTCTTGTAAGCTTTAAAAATAAAAAAATGACCTTGACTGGTCCTCAAGAGCCCCTTTCAAGCCCAGTATTTTGCAATCTTCAAGGCAGAAGAAGGGTGCAGTCCCGTCTTCTTCACCCAACAAGAATTCGTCAGCCACCCACTCCATGCCAGGCCCAGGGAGTCCACCGTGAGTCAGAGGGCAAGCCTGCACTTGTTCTACTTCCCAGCTACTGAGGGGAAAGACACAAGGTGTCACAAGTCCTTAGGTCACAGCAAGGAGATGTGAAGAGGACGAGGCCATGGAGGGCGCCAGGGTCACACACAGGCCTTGCATACCACAGTCTTGCAGTTCTGAGCGAGCACTGGAGGCTCCCCGCGTGAACGGTGAGAAGCCACACTCTGCATTCCCCTTCTCTGTGCAACTGCTCTGTCTCTAAAGACACCTTTCAAGAAAAAGTACCCTTTCTCACAGAAGAGAAGGCAGCCTTCTGCAGAGTCTGACACAGCGTGACTCTGAGAGAGCTAGGAGATGCTTGGCTTAGGGAAAAGGAATTTTCTAACTATTCCAAATAGCCAAGAAACTCGCACACGAGAGAAAAGACTCTTTTCTATGACACTGCACAGCTGACCTGGAGTCATGAGTTCAAAACACAGAAGGGAATAAAACTTTAACCTTCTGTCAAGACAGTGGAGCAAGGGGCTCACAGAGACCACTCAGCAGCGGCAGGAGCAGCGGCAGGGGCAGCGGCAGCAGGAGCTAAGGGCCATGCTGTTTACTCTGAAGCATCCTCTCCACCACAGCACTGTGCAGCTGCCATTACACAGTGAGGGAAGCAGAGCAAAGCCAGGCTACAGGACGCCATGATAACACAGAAGTGCAGAGAGACTGGACTCATCCAGTCGGTGTGACTCTTAGCTACTAGATATACACACACAACTCTCTGATCATACTGCTACGGTGACTGCCTGGCTGCCAGAAGCTGTGGGAAGAAGGCCTAAGAACAACAAAAATCCATGATGTCTAGGATCCCTTTATAATTCTGAGATTACATTTTCTGAAGTTCCAATCTTAATTTTTTTCTTTTCTTTACAGTCTAGGAACTCTGTACTTACAACTGTGGATAAAGATCAAAAACTAACTTCAATATAAAACATTCTGAGTTTTCTTTTCAAATCAAGTCTATAATATTTTGGCTTAAGAAAGAACTACTGTTTCTTTAGGCCCTAGCTACTCTCCTGTACCACCATTTCTCATCTCATATTTCATAGTTCTAATAACCCTCTATATGACAAAATTCTCTTCAATTAGGTAATGGCCCTTTGAAATGTGACAGCAAATCAGTATTTGGTATCTATAATACAGAAAGATAACATTAAAAAATATTTAAGTCAAATCTTAAGCATCGGGGCTGGGAAGATGTCTCAGTAGGTAAAGTGCTAGCACCTAAACAAATAAATTACCTCAGAGATGGTAGATAGAGAGGAGAGGATTTTTCAGGCCTTGCTGGCCATCTAGGTCCAGTCAGAGATCATATCTCAAGAAGGAAGGTAGAAAACAGGGGAAGAAACAAATACCAACCTTTGGCTCCCCATGCACTTATACACGCTCACACATGCATGTACAGACATGAAACCATGCTTGCTTTGTGGAACACTTGAAAAGGGGGTACACTAAGGTGCACCCTCCCACCACTAGCAAATGATGAACAGTTTCAAAAACAATGTTAAACCAATGCTTTGCAAGGCAAGGATGGGCCAATGTCAGGAAGGGATAGCCTGACAATTTGGAGGGTAATATATGCATAGAAAATATCAGTAATTCTACTTAAACTTTTTGTCACACTTTACACTCTTCGGATGATTACTGATTAAGAAAACAATCAACAAAACAAAAGTAAATTTGATATCAATGGGATACAGAGGAAGCAGAGCCTTGGTGATGTTGACAGGAGCATCAAATGGTACATGCTGTGGAAAGCAGTGTGGCTGTGCCACGAAGAGTCATAGGGAGACATGGTATATGGCCTAGCAGGCACACTTCTAGGTATATGCTAAACACCCACCATGACAACCCAGACTTAGAAGTACTCGCACACCATGTTCACAGCAGGGTTCTTCACAACAGCCCATGGGAAAAGTCACACACGAAAGGTGGAACACTATACGCTTCAGACACAGGAATCCTGACCCAGAGATAACATGGATGACACTGAGAATGGCATGGGAGATGAGTCCAGTCAAATAGGAAAAGGTAAATACATAACTACTGTATGATTCCTCTTGCATGAGGTACAAAAGGGAGCCAACTGCATAAGGATGGAGAACAGAATGAGTTTCCGGAACTTGGGAGAGTAGGGAACAGGCTACTGCTTCATGACCGAGTTTCCATCTTACAAGGTGGATGAGACAGTTGTACAGTAACATACATGAATTTAATGCCACCAAGTGACAAACTCAATGTAATTATGATGGAAAGACTTATATGTATTTAATACCCTCAAATTATTTCTCCAAATATTGGACTAAAATATATAGTTAAACTGAGTCACACAAAAAGTTAAAACCTTCCCATTATAATTACAATGTTTATTAAATTGGGGTCCTTGAAATTATCTATAACAAAGTCAAAATTAAATGCCTAAAATATAATTACTATACATAAAAGTACTCTGGGGCACAAGCATTTCAACTAACTGATAAGACAATACTACAATGCAGAGACTACCAAACAGTGAAATCATAAACGTACAAAATATTTTCTGATAAAGTGTGGGATAGGACCCCTTGGTGACAGGGCTTAAGGAGACACCATGGACAAGCCGTACATGCAGCTCTCAATTCTCTGAAGGCTAAAACAGAGAAATACAATCAATTATGTACCTTTAATTGTCCACAAGGAGAGGAAAAACCCACAGTTCTTTAGGGAAAACAAACTCCCTCTTTGCCCTTAGCTCTAATTTCTCACCCACTATAGGGGAATATGAGTGCTACAGGACAAAGATGTTATGTCAATAAAGCCTGTTTCTCACAAATGCCCCAGAAGAATTGAGGTATACATCCAAATTCCAACTCCATGAGTGCCAGTTTTGGGGGGATCAAGTAAACACAGCTTAAGCTAAAGCACTGACAATCAATTTAATCTCAGGACAATATTATGTTATGTAGAAAAATGGACACGTTCCGTTTTCTTCTAAATCACAATTTATCCGAAGCAGAATTTCTCTCAAGAAGACAGCCATTTTCTGTTATGAACCTGGAACACAGGTATTCCGTGCAAGGTCTAAAGCCATTTCAGGATTCTTGGCCCTTTGCTTTTCTTATTTTTAAACTTGGTATACCTTTGTCAAGTTGAAAAACTAGTTTACACAAAGACCACAGCAACCCTGATAGAGCAGGCCATTCTTCCTGTGTGGAAGAACTTTCTTAATAACAGCTGTGTTTGTTACTGATGCTGCTATTTGGCACTCAATCTGGAGACCACATTCTGGATTTAGCTCTAAGTTTCACATCCTCCTACTGCATAAACTTGAACAATTAATGAAGCTCTCCCCAGGCCCGAGTCCTTCCTCTGTGAAGTAAGAGTAGATCTGTTACTTTCACACTGTGTTACATGGAGCTGCTTCAGCTAACGAGAGGGTATTTTTACTTTCATCTGTCCCATGTACTCAAATCAATTCCCAATAAAACCCAAAACAACTAGTGAGATGGGTGTTGTACAAGATGGGTGTGTTCCTTTCAATTCTCAGTAAAAAACAGAGAAAAAGAAAATAAATAAGAAAGGTCCTCAGTCATCTCTACCACATGCAAAATGAACAAAGTTATGCTCACAAACCATTACTTCCAATTCAGTTGTTTAGAACTCAGAATAACAGCACAATCTCAGTTATAGAAACCTTCTTCAAAGTAGATGTTGACTGCTCAGAAATAAAGCTGAGAAAAGCCCAGTATCCTCTCTGTAGCGAATGGCAACTCAGCAAAGACAGCAGGCTTCCCCATAGGAAGGCTGGCCCGAGTCTGCGGTCAGAAGAGCTGCTCCGGGTTCACAGCCTCCCTGAGTCTCAGCCCCTGAGTACAAGGGCAGCACCACTGTCACCCCCTCCACCACTGCCGGTCCCATCACAGTGTCTCTCATGTAATACGTCATGCAGCAACCATGCCATCCGGGACAGATTCCTACTTCTACAGATTTTTCCTAGGAGTGGAGCACATGATGACACCTAAATTTAAAACTAATAATACATTTATTTTCATCTCATTTCAATTTCAATATACCTGTGGCAGAAAGGGGCTGAGTTAGGGGGGAAAAAAATCCCACAGTATACAGGAAAAAGGTGAGCCTTGCTGTAAAGCTTGCTCCCAGCACAGAACAAGTTCTTCTTGCTTCTTGAACTTGTGACTGACTCGGGGTCCACAGGGCAGTCACTTTACCTTCTCCTGCCCAGGCCTCCTTCCTAGGCTGTCCCCATGTGGTAAATGCTGAACCTTTGAGCATTAAAGACAAGTAGAAGCATACCATCCTGGGCTGTGAGCAGACGGTTTTTAAAGAAGTATAGCAAGGCGAGAAGGGGAGAGGGCAAAAGAAGACAAAAAGGACTGTCACGGAAAAGAAGTGTGTGAGGAAGAAGGAGTCACAAGATGAAGCCAGGGGAAGAAGGGCAGGACAGTAGACACATAACAGGTAGGCAGGTGAGGGGAAGGGCCACCTGGAAGGCATACAGAACTTCTCCAAGTTCCAAGTGTTTGAAATACTAGACCAGCCGTGCCTATACATCACACTTTAGTATCTACAACCTGTCAAAAAGTGATCTTCAAATGCAATATTAGAGTTCATAAAATAAAGTAATGGATAAAGCTAGCGTTGACATTCACTAAATTACAAACTACTCAGATGTAGGAATAACTAAAATCTAGAAAAGAACAAACATTGAACAAAGTGTCCACACTTCAGAAGACAAAGCATAACAAATGCACAAACAATACAAATTTAATTTGCAAAATTTAATTAAAAATAATATGATGCAATAGATATCGCAGCTAAAGGCAGGTCTTTGAGGCATAGGCGAGCAAAGCTTTGACAAAACTTATTTGAGGGGTATAGACTAATTTGAAAGGAGAAAGAATGCCTTCAGAAATATATTTTAAAAGGGGGGAGTAATTATAGCTCCAACAAAATTTTAAACAAAAGTTTAAAAGAAAATAAAGGAGTACTAAGAACCCCTGATGACAATAAATTCCAATAAATTTCCATTGAAGGAAAGGGGATGCCCATTGAAATATCAAACTTGCTAAAGCTAACCCAAAAAGAAATAGAAAACCAAAGTAGCACTATAATTATTTAATATATTTAAATAGCAATACACAAAACTTACAAAGATGGCTTTGTTAGAAATTTTCTACTCAAAAAATCATTTCAATTTTACAGAAGTTCTAAGGAACCAAATTGATTTTATGAGATCAGAATAAGCACAGAAAAACCTGATGGACAGAAAAAAATTATAAGCCATTCTTACTTATAAAAAGAAGCCAAAATCTGAAGTTTCGCAATTTTCCTGACATGGAAAAATATAAGAATGAAATGTGAGCAACATTAATATGGTGAGTGGTATTTATTAACTATTTCTGAGTGAATTTGTAGAAGTTACAATTGCTTTTTTTTAATCACAGAAGAATATGGATTTGCCATCTCAGCATCTCCCTAGCATTGCCTTTAAAGCCCTGGCCAGGAGAAAACAAAAAGAAATCCCAAACATCAGGGCTAAGAGAGCAGAACAAGCTGCCATTCTCTGAGATCACAGAAGCCAGCAACAATCACAGTCGCTGGTTATCACTTCTACTCCCTTGGTCTTCTTCCATTTCCGGCTTCTTTCCAAGGAGAGAGTACACCAGCACACTGCACACTGCGGTTCCGAAGGGCACTTCCCAGCATGCCTAGCCCCCTGGCCTCACCAGGAGCTCCCCTGTACTTCTGACTGACTTTTCTGGGTGTTCATTCCTGTGATGCTGAACTTTCCCAAGCTTCATGTCTATGAGGCATTACTCGCTACTCACTTTGGGGCTGTGAGCACAAAGGATATTTAGGGGACTCGCAGGAGTACCAGGATTCCCAGGCTTTTCTAGAATGAGGAAGGGTGTATCAACACGTCAGGTGCTAACTCACCTTCCCACATTCCCATTTCCTATCTATCCAGTAATTTACACCAGGAAGCCAGGAGTCAGCCATGGCTCTGCCTTCCCCTTCATCTCTCATTCAATCCAGCTCTGATTTATACTTAGAAATCTCTCTTTGCTCTCTAACTTCCTGTCCTTAAGTCAAACTTGATTCCATACTAGCATCTCTCTTGAATCCCTGGACCTGCCTGTCCTGATTTCTGGCCTGTTCTCTACTCCTTCAAAACAGCAAATCTGATCAAATTCTGCCTTGATTAAAATCTTCAGGTGACATTAACTGCTCAGCTGAGGTTTAAAACTCTTTAGATACACTCCATAAAGTCCTTAGAAAAAGGCCTTGTTTTTTACTCATGCAGTCTTCATGGTCTGCTAACATTCACCCCATTCTGCTACTTTTGACTTGTTGCTTCTGTACAAAATCTTCAGTGCCAGGCTCCTGCAGGACACTCTCCAGAGTACTGAGATGATAGACATCAGCCCCATACTATTAGAACTCATCATTTTATTTTTATTCATCTATTTAATTTTTGGGTTTTTTGAGACAGGGTTTCTCTGTATTGTCTCGGAGGCTGTCCAGAAACTCGCTTTGTAGACCAAGCTGGCCTCGAACTCACAGAGATCCGCCTGCCTCTGTCTCCCGAGTGCTGGGATTAAAGGCATGCGCCACCAACGCCCATCATCATTTTATATACGCTACTTTAAATGTGCTTTTAGAACCTATCACATAGGTGAATAAGGCATCTACTTTATTATGGAATAATTGAGTTATTTTCTCCATTTTGTAGAGTGTAGAAAGACAGAGTGAAAAGATTATATGGGTCATTTTATCACCAGTGAAATTCTTGAAAAGTAGTCTATAAAAAGCACCTAAAGAAGAAGACTAGAATCCAAACACTGTATTCACAAGGATCCAAATTTCTTTAAAACTCCAGTCATGGCAGGAGTAACACAGAGACCTAAGATGAAGTAGCTGCCGGGTTGTCATATTCAGATTAAACACTTAACAGACCAAAACTGAACTGCGTTTGCAAGCCACCGGTTTCAGTGCTAATGAAGCATTACAGGAGAAACTTCATTGTGTAGAATGGGAAGTTTATTACTTGGCCCCCATGATCTACCCTACACTTAGTCCACCAACACGGATTGCAAGCATTTTTCCCCTTCACACTGCTTTCTGCTAAGCAATGCTCTGCCTTCAAAGCCAAGTGCCTTCCTTGAACCTAATTAAAATGAAGAAACTTTTAATAGCTTCAATAACTCTAAAGAGCTCTACTCAGCTCTACCCTCCCATCCATCTCTCCAGACCATCTCCCTTCAAACAGAAAAATCCAGCTCCTGTGGATGTTAGGAGTGAGACGCTGGCCAGCTTACTCTACCAAGACAGTGTGTAATGAAAAACCCTTAACTAACCATTCGAAAATGAAAGCCCCCACACAAAACACATGACTTCTTTCTCCTCAATCCTCACATGCACTTCCCAGCCAGCTCCCAGAATTTCGGCGATCTCTGAAACTGGAGTGGTTAAGTTCATACCAATGTCAACCAGAGCAGAGACAAGGAAAAAAAAATCACTAACTTGGAAGGTTATTTAGGACAATTGTCTTTCACCGCCTTACTCCTCCCACTCCAGCTTGCTTGACCTAATACTAATATTTAAATGAAACAACCGCCAAGGACTGTTCCCTGGGGGCTCTTCTAGGAACCCAAGGCACATACAACGGGCAGAATCTCCCCCACCCCCGCCCCCAGAAGAAAGGGGGACACTGGGTCTCTGGCTACATCACCCCTCCCCATGCAGGCAAGGCTCCCCTGGGCTCCACACAAACCCGCCCAACTATTCTTGGATCAACTCACATCCCTGGATCACATCTGGCTGCTCTCCTCCTCCTCGCCCTGTACCCCGGCCACCCCACCCCCCACCCACCAGAGCTGCCAGGGAAAGGTTGAGCAAGCACATAAACCCACCCACCTGGGCTAGATTTTGAAGACCCAAGCTCGTGCGCTGCACCCCAGCTCCTCTGCAAGCTTCAGCACAGATGTTTTCGGCCTGCTCTCCTCCCCTCCAGCCGATCTGATCCGTGAGGCGCGACCCAGGGTAGTACCGCAAGGTCTCCCTAAGTCACCTCTGCGGCCCGCCCCTAGTCCGGCAGCAGCGCCCGCCTTCCCGGTGGCAGCTGAGGTCGGCAAAGGCTCGGCCGGTGGCCCACGACTCTGCTGCTTGGCCACAGAGGTCGACTCTGCCCCTCGCCCTGGCCGCTGGGCTCGGCCTCAGACCCGCCCTCCAGGACTCACCCGCCCGCAGAGTCCCAGCCAACAGAGCTGAGCCGACAGAGCGGGCGGGCGGCGTGGCCTGCAGCCTGCGGCGGGCGGTTCCCTTCTTCCCGGCTGTGGTCTGGGTCCCTCCTCCCCTACACCGGCGGCGTGTGGCTCCGGGAAGCTAAGGTAGGGACTGCCACCGGGGAGAGCTTGCCCGCAGCCTCCAAGCCTCTGAGATTCTCCAAGGAGAAGTAAGGGAACTGCTCCTGGCGTACAGAGTGAGCAGTGCACATAGGATCTCGCAAGGTCCTAGAGTGGCCTTGTGCTCAAGCCCTTTCCTTGACAACTTTTAAACGACCAGCATGCTGCTGCTGCTGGGAAAACTCAGCAAAAGCAATGCTCGTCCTGCAGTCTTGGCTTCTGCAGAAGGGCTCACTATCCCTAAAGCAGAGCTAGTCTGCATGCTTACATCCCCGAATGAGCTGGAGCTGGGCTAAGAGACACTCACTATGCCCTGCTGACAGAAACTGCTTACAGATAGATGGCTTTTCATTCTGGCCATCTTTGAAGGACAGACAAGGACTACAGGGGCAGGCAATCTCCCAGACAAATACACACTTCTGACACGCCAATGAGACTTCTGAGTATCTGAGGCTCAGTGAAGACAAAACGAAACTAACTTCTAAAATGTGCACACCTGTCCTCTACTTGGGAGAACACTTTACTGAACCTGGCAGCGACAAACAAAATTGGTATTTGTTTAACAAGTCACAGAGTATCTCGTGTTCCTTTAGCTCAGGAACCAATAGTGGACAATCTAATTGCTGGGCACACATGCTCACTCAGAAAACTTGGAATCCTGTCTGGAAAGTGTCACAGTGTCTTTGAAAATTCTAGACTGATAACTAAGCACTCTTGTACTTAGAAAAGCCACACTTGGCAATGAAGGGGAGGCCCTGGCTACAGAATCTTCCCCTTCAGGCCCAAAGATCTGGAAAAAGAATTCCGCTTACAGAAGAGGTCCTCAGCATGAAGGGAAACAACAAAGGTACTTTGTTTTAGAAGGCAGTTTTCAAGGCCCCTGACATGGGGGAGGGGCGCTGCACTGATCACATGAACCTGCCTTCCTGGATCTCAGTTTTCAGATCTAGAAGTGGAGTTCCCAAACAGAGCTTAATTTGCTTGCTTGATGCTGAAGCAGCAGAGTTTAGATACAGACTGCTCTGGTCCAAAGTCTTTCTTTTGTACAGCCATTGTTCATTCACTCGGATGTCTATTAACCATTACAACATGCCAAGTCCTATGCTATATGGGTCTAATGAGGACAGCTGTGTCCTTAAAGAGCTCTGGTGTGATGTGCATAATGGGCAATCTGATAACAAGGAGTACAAGGGCAGGAGGACCACCTAAGCTGGCTTTGAAGGGTGGAGACTGGAATGAGGAGTGGGGGACCCTTACCAGAACAGCTGGGGAGAATGTATCTTGGGATGGAGGAAGAGAGGAGGGAAATGGGGACACAAGACAGACAGAATTTAGTCAAAACTGGGGATGAAGAAGTGTCAACTAGAGACAGTCCCTGTGGTCTTGCCTTCAGTGGTAATTCAGTTTTAGACAAACTGGTCTTAAGATACCTCTTACAGAAGCACACAAAGTATTTTAAAGGCAGCTGGCATACCTGATTCAGAGCTCAGGAAATGTCTATGGTAGGTATCTAAATAGTTGTGTATTTCTAGTGAAGAGTGGGTCCTACCAATAATCCAGGAAGGATGCCAGAGAAACCCACATAACTACTAATATTTACAGCACAGGAAGGAGAAGTAATGTTTCCAAAGGTGAATAAGCAAAGGACAGAGACGCCAGAAAAGACAAAGAAGCGTGGGGGGGGGGGGACACCATGGAGGCCACAGAATATTCAAAAAGTAGCAAGTAGCCAAATGTCAAGTCCTTCAGACAGCCAAGCAAGATAATTTAAAAGTATCCTCTCACCAGGCTTAATGGCACCCAGTCTGTTATCCCAGCACTAGGGAGGGAGAGGCAGGAGGACCAAGAGTTCAAGGTTATTCTCGGAACATGGAGAGTCTGAGGCACAACAAACACATGCTCTCATTGAGCAGGGAGACACTGCTGAGAATCGCTCCTGTGGAGCGTGGAGAGAAGAAACTGAGAGGACAGGAGCACATTTTCAGGAACGAGACTGGAAAGGGATGTACAGAGACCGTGAAGGCCACAAATACGAGAAAGGAGCGGCCACCAAAAGAAAGGAAGGGAGCACAAGCAGGCACACACTGGGGTGAGGATGTGGTGTGGACTGATGGGCTGGGGGAGGGGCGGAGCTGGAGGAGCTGTCATCAACATCAGAAAACAAGAGCAGAGGGACACAAAACCACAGAAGCCTGGATGACAACACAGAAAATTAGAGGAACATCGGAGGCCATGCCTTGGAAGACTGGCAAGCCCACACAATCACATGACTGCTCTCCAAAGGTTCTATCCAGAAGAGCAGCACAGACTGGACACCTTTCAGGTGGTGCAGTCTGGGGCCTGGATCTTTCCATTACAGATCACCCATACATCTGGGTCACCCTCCTCAGCAGGAGCAGGCTTAACATGAAAGCATCAATGTTTGTAAGCGAGCCTCTGACAACTTCACACAGGCAGGTTCCTGACTTGGAAAAACTGGTTTGACTAAGCACACCGGAGTGAAATACCAGTACACAGGGAATGCCAATGATGGCTCCCATGATTCTTTGTACCATACTCTCGTGAGAAAGACCATAGAAACAAATTATGAAACAAATTCCTAACTTTTTGAGAGTCTCGGAGCAGGTTAAAGGGAAAAAAACAAGGAAAAACTCAGTTACTATTTCCATGTGTTCTTGTAGCTTTCCCTTTTAAAGATCAACAAACTGGGTTAGGGTGAAGTCCTTGCCTTGCATGCTCCATGAGAACCAGAGTTTGAGCCCTAGACCCCAAAGTGAGCACACTTGCAATCCTAGAGCACACAGGACGCAGGCCCTGGGGCTTACCAGCTAGTCTAGCCTATTTGGCAAATTCCAGACCATTGGGTGGTGCCATAGGAACAACAGCCAAAGTTCTCCTCAGGACTCCACAGGCCCTCCTCCCATCATCAACACACACACACACACACACACACACACACACACACACACACACACACACACACACTTTCCAGCTTATTTTGGAATACTATCATTTTCTCAACTAGTTAGGTTTTTTTTTTAATAAATGAAACCTGCCTGTGATATTTCATTTATCTATAGGTTATAATAAAACCTCCAGCCATGTAGATTCCAAGAGAGCATACCCCTAAAAGCAAAACCATGCACAAATTACAGAAACAGAAGGCACAAGAAATAGCCTTACGTCCCATATCAAGCCAGCTTACTGAATCATGGATGTGATTTTACCATCTGACAACCTGCTTTTTTCATGAATAAACAGTGTTAGACCAAGTAAATCAACGGGTCAGCATTCTACTGCTAGATGCAAGCAAATAGTTGTTATCAAATCCAAGGAGCACATAAGAATTTAAAGGCATGATTAGGACTGCTCTCTTTAGAACAACCTGTGAACATTTTTTAAAAAGTATCTCTGTATCAAGGCAAAGAGTCATGACCAATTACAAAGAGAGAATCCCAAGACACCTGAAAATAGAAAAGTTTTAAATTTTTGCAATGGGAAGATGGCAGAATATAGAATGTTCGCCTAGCGTGCACAGGGTCCCAGGTTCCAAACCGAGTACTGCCATAAACAATCCCAGCTCTATAGAAGCATTGAGAGGTCAGGGTCAGCTACGGCCGTGTACTGAAAACTTGTCTTTGATGATGATGACGACAATAAAGGAAGAACCTCATAGATACGACTCCGAAAGAAATTCATACCTTTTACTGAGAGATGGGCTTTCACAGTATTTCTGAAAGCTACTTAAAGGTATAGTGAAGTCTGAAACATTAAATATCAGCTTCTAAGTGAGAAGCTGTCCAAGCTGTGTGTTGTATTCCCTGTGTACCTATGTACCCGGAGGCACTTGATCTTGCATTATTTAGACATTTCGTTTTATAGAAACCCATCAGACATTTGGGTAAAGACTGAAAGTGAAACCAGGCCCACTCCACTTTCAGCCTGGGGCTCCTGACAACTTCCTGTGTGTCTCCTTTAGAGTGTGACACACTGCTACATCCACGCAAGACGCAAGCCATGAGAATGAAAACAAACAGCAGCAGCCCTAGAGCAGCAGGGAGCCTTTTCTTTTAGTGGGGGACTGGTGAAGACTCTCACACTGTGCTGCTGAGTAGTCTCAAGCTCAGTCTCAAGCACTGAGATTACAGACGTGTGCCACGCCACACTCAGCACTCAAACAGTTTCCTTAGGTAACACTGCCTTTACTCAAAGCAAGATAATGAAATGCTGAAGACCCAGAGAGGAGATGTCAAGTGTTACTTATGTAAAATCTTATAATAATAACTGCCAGTTTTTATGGGGAGCTCAGCACCCTCCAGTCACCAGGGCCTTCTGCCTATACTATTGTACTTAATCTTCCTGGCAAATTTTAAAGACTGAAAGAATTGAAGTCTTACCACTAAAAGCTAATGATTTTGTCTATCCAGATTATTCTTCACTAAGAGATGAGTTATATACTGTTTTAAGCAGATGGCTTAAAAATTAAAACATATGTATTTTTTCAGAAATTAAACACACACCAACCTGTTTTTCAGCCTTAAAATAATACCTCTAGAACAAAAAAGTATCTGAACATTCATTAGGTACCACATAAGAAATGAGAGACCTGGTTTTACAGTGTGCTAAATAGTGTATGAAGCCAGTAATATAATTTGTTGATCCCAAAGTTATGATCTCAATTCAGATTTTCTTAGAATACTGTATCACTCATTTAAACAAACTAGCATATGAAATCTAAACCACCAAAACCAGAAGGGGTGTTTTTAGAAAAACTGACATTTAATCATTTAATCATTAAAAGGTGTAATGGAATGGAGTTGAGTAGAGCAGGCTATGCATGTTTGCTCTAGGTTATAAAAAAAAACAGCATCTTGTGGGCTTGCCCTGAGTGACAAAGGCTGTTTTATGCAACAGCCTTTGCCCCATTTTGGATGAAAGTGCTGATGCAGAATGACTATCTGGTTTGTGCAGGTAAACAACTACCATCTGTACAACACAAACCATGGCACAGACCAGCAGTTAGCTTACTCATGCCAAGTACAACATTACCTACAAATTTAGCAAAGAGTTAGTAGACATGGGAGCATGCCAAAGCTCCCAGGTTCAGGAACACACAACACAGAGCAGACAAATGAAGACTGAAATCCCACAGACATATAAGAAAGGAAACCCCTCATACTGGGAGAGCGGTACCCACCTGACCTAAAGCCATCAGGAGCAAAGTATTAACCTGCAGTGAACTTGTGACTCTAGAAGCAGGTTGGTACACTTGTCTGACACACTTGAATTGCCATCGGTCTGAACTTGGACCTACACCTTGAATCAGTTCTGCCTTGAATGGGCTGGCTATGCACAAAGATCAAGTCCAAATGGATCAAAGATCTCACAGAACCTCATAGACGAGAAAGTGGGAAATACATTTGAACACATAGGCACAGGATACAACTTCCTAAACAGAACACCAGTAGCACAGACACTGAAAGCAACAATGAATAAATGGGCTCTCCTGAAACTGAGAAGCTTCTGTAAAGCAAAGAACACGGTCAACAAGACAAAATGGCTCCCTACAGAATGGGAAAAGATCTTCACCAACCCGTATCTGACAGAAGGCTGATCTCCAAAATACACAAAGAACTCAAGAAACTAGACTATCAAATAATCCAATTAAAAAATGTGGTACAGATCTAAACAAAATTCTCAACAGAACAATCTCAAATGGCAGTAAGACACTTAACGAAATGCTCAAAATCCTTAGTCATCAGGGAAATGCAAATCAAAACCAATCTGAGATTCCATCTTACACTCATCAGAATGACTAATATCAAAAATATCAGTGACAGTTTATGCTGGAGAGTATGTAGAGAAAAGAGAACACTCCTCCATTGCTGGTGAGAATGCAAACTTGTACAGCCACTGTGGAAATCAGAAAATTAGAGATCAGCCTACCTCAAGATCCTGCAATACCACTGTGGGGCAAATACCCAAAAGAGACACATTCACACCACAAGGACATTTGCTCAACTATGTTCATAGCAAATTATTCATAATAGACAGATCTTGGAAACAACCTAGATACCTCTCAACTGAAGAATGGATAAAGAAAATGTGGTACATTTACACAATGGAGTACTAATCAGTGGTAAAAAAAAAAAACAATGACATCCTAAAATTTGCAGGCAAATGGACAGAACTAGAAAAAACATCCTGAGTGAGTTAACCGAGAACCAGAAAGACAAATATAATATGTACTCACTCATAAGTGGATACCAAATATAAAGCAAAGATACCAGAAACAGATGGAAGCAGATGCAGAAATCCACAACTAACCAATGGGCCAAGCTCCTGGAATATAATCGAAGTGAGAGAGGAGCAATAATATGAACAAAGGAGTCAAGACCATGATGGGGAAACCCACAGAATCAGCTGACCTGAGGTAGTGAGAGATCACTGACTCATGGCTGACAAATAGGGAATCTGTATAAGACCAAACAATTCTCCCTTATTATAGGTGACAACGGTGTGACTGGGGCTATATATGAGGTCACAGGCAGTGGGTCCAAGATCTAACTCTAATGCACAAGCTGACTTAGAGGAGCCCATTCTATATGGAGAGGTACCTTGGCCAGCCTAGACACAGAAGTGTGGGAGTGGAGAGGAGCCTTGGTCCTGCCTGAATGAGATGATGGCACAGACTTAGTAGACTTCCTAGGGGAGGCCTTACTCCTAGGATGGTGGTTGGGGACGGACTGGAGAGAGCAGGAAAAGAGCGGGGGTGGAGGAACTGTGATTAGAATATAAAGAAAATTAATTTAAAAAAACTGTGACTGCCAATAACTTTATCAGAAGCATGTGGTGAATTACAACCAAGAAAATTGACTTACCTTATAAATACAGTTTCATTAAAAGTTATAAAATATTTTTAAATTATTTTAAATTATGTGTATCTGAGGGGCTAGAGGGGAGATGTGCACGTGAGTGCAGTGCCCAGAGTCCGGAAGAAGCTGGAGCTGGAGTTACAGGCAGTGTGAACAAGCAGCCTAGAATTTGGGAACCTAACCTGGTCCTTTGTATGAGTGCCATGTGGTCCCAACCACTGAGCTCTCTCTCCGGCCTTGAAAACACTACTGCTCAATAAATCCTGATACCATGGAAAGAGAAACACATCCATGTCTAAAACAAAGCACATTTGCATCACTAGTACACAGCAGTGTGGAGGTCCAGGGAGAAGGATCACGAATTTGGGGCCAACCCTGGCTCCACTAGGCTCCACTGCAGAAGCCTTCTGAAAAAGCAGCAATAAATAATGAAAGGCTTGGTGCACAGTTACCCTTCTCCTGTGCTTGTGACAGGACTGTCTTAAGAGTCTTTTCAATGAATTCATACTAGTGTTTTACTCTCTTCCACAGAAGAATATCATACATGACATTTGTGATACACATAAAAAGGCAGAATTTTAAAACATCTATATGAATTCGTAAAGCTTCTGCTTTGTCCATGGAAGAACAAAATGTTCAGTCTCTGCATAAAGAAACAAACAAAACCCCATAAACCAGCTGAATGTTTCTGATTTTTATCAAACCCAATTTCTGACAATCTTGCAAATAAATTTTAACAAAAAAATTGGTATCTTAAGAAAATAAAGGTTGGTCTCACACACACAAACACACAGATACTAAAATGAGAATGGAAATTTTAAAAATCTACAGACAATAAAACACCAGTTCAGACGACAAAAAGACATTTTACGACATTCTAATCCTTAGCAAAAGATCAATGGATGGACATACATGATGTTCTCCCTCAGATTTGAAACTCCAATGGCATACTGCTGAACCAGAAAGCAGCAGAGGAAAGTTCATCATGGAGTTCAGTTTAGACAGGCAATCTAGACCTATGGCATTATGCAATGATGTTTGTTCTAGAATACTCTCGCATCCCTCTTACTGAAATGTCACACCACCTTGGCTAGATCAGTGTCACACATGTTTATTAAATATGCCTACATCAATACAAAGATGTAAACACAGCTTATTTCACAATCATCCTATCCGGTCAAGAATGAGTAAGTTCTGATTTTGATGGAAAATGAAGTTTTCATTTCCTTTGATAATACCAATTTTGTACCACTTT
This sequence comes from Mesocricetus auratus, assembly GCF_017639785.1. Classification (NCBI taxonomy): domain Eukaryota; kingdom Metazoa; phylum Chordata; class Mammalia; order Rodentia; family Cricetidae; genus Mesocricetus; species Mesocricetus auratus. The sequence goes on from NW_024429198.1 coordinate 43,991,397, forward strand.
TGAACAACTTGAACGCAGTGGCTTATCAGATAATTAGGCATGTGACACCCAAGCAATTGCTCTTAAAAAATCAATTCCAAATGACCTACCCCTTCTTGTTTAGTGAAGAGGTTGAGGCAGTCACTCAAGGCCACACAAGTCTCTCTAGAAGCTTCGGAGACAACTTCGGCTTTCTGAAGAAATGATGGAAGCATGTCTATAAACAAACACAAGTGGGAAGGTACAATGAGTGAGACTGGAGTAAGGGTAAAACCACAGGCATGCTACATCCACTAACTCCACATGTCCTCCCTGCTGTGCACAGGGACATCGGGTGCTTCTTCCCACTGTGGGTAAACCCCTGCTGCCATCACATACATCAGAGTACCAGAAAAGGACAGTCCTTAACAGCCTGCCACCCCAGAAGAACAGCTAAGGCTTTAAGAAGCCCACAGAACTGGACAGTTTTGTGATGCTGAAGGCGGGTGGCCAGCAAGGGCAGAAAGTGTTGCTTGTAACACAGCATTTCCTGTCATGACAGTATCTGCTGGGTAAGTAATTTTATTCAAAATTGAAGTGCTAAGAAGAGACAAAAATAATTCTGTGGTTGACATGGAGGCTAACATATCTGAAGGCGGCTTTAATTCAACTTCCTCTAGCTTTTATTTGGAAAATGTTTGGCATAAATTGATATTTGTACTTTCAAAAATGTATCCCCTATGAAAGCGTACTGCCTGTTGTTAGTGTATGCTCATGCTAGGAGCAAAGAAGAAAACGGCAATAGCAGACTCTGAGTCGCTCAGGCAGGACAAATCTTAAGCAATTACTCATTTTTGAAAAAAGAAAGAAGCCGGGCGGTGGTGGCGCACGCCTTTAATCCCAGCACTCGGGAGGCAGAGGCAGGTGGATCTCTGTGAGTTCGAGGCCAGGCTGGACCGATAGCCTCCAAAACAATACAGAGAAACCCTGTCTCATAAAACCAAAAAAAAAAAAAAAAAAAAAAAAAAAAAAAGAAACAGAAGAAGAAGAACAACCAATGCAGGTGAGAGAAAGCTGAAAAATAGAAATACATCACCTAAAATAAGTAAGATGCTGTGAATATCTTGTCCAGGTTTATGCACTAAAATAATTTAAATTTAATCTTCCAACCAATTAAAATTCTTAGTATCTAAGAAAACTTTTCATTAAAATAAAACTGAAAAAGAAAAATTTGAAGCGTTCTTTGTATTTCAAATAATCTTGACTTATTTAAAACAATGTTAAAACCATAAACAAAGCCAATTAAGCAAAAGAAAAATTAGCCATCAGCCACAGGTCGCACTAAGATGCTGCAAATAGTTGGGGCTGGAGAGGAATGACGGTCTGAGAAGAAAAGTTGAGGATCTGGGGCACATCACTAAAAGCACATGTGCAGGTGTTCACACCATCATGAAGGGGTAAACTCTAAACACAAGTCTTCTCAGTCACGCTTCAAATATTCCATACAAACTTGCCTACATTAATGAGACGTCAGGAAAAGGGTCCTATGTAGGAAAAATATTTATTTAAATTCATAAGTGAATAACCAAAAGGAAAATGAGTAAACACAGAAATTAATTACATTTCCTTAATATCAGGGCAGGCCGATCCCACAGTATCCCTTCTAGCACAAGACTCTGAAGGAACACCAATGGCGGAAAGCTGCTGTACTCTAAAATCTACGGCTTTCCACACTTAGTCTTTCAGTTTGGATCTTTGGTATACACCGTCAAGGTTTATTCTCTACTTGCTTGTTAAATGGCTAAGAAAGTAGCACATGCTGGATGTCTGGGACTCCAGCAATAGAAATGTAACAGATGTCACACACAACTGTTAGACACACAAGAGAAAAACAGATGCAGCCTTTGTCTTCCATAAATGTTCGGGGTAATCTAGTAATTTTCCACATTTGTGACACAAATGACATTAAGATGAAATCATGGGGGGGGCTGGTGGGGAGAGAGGGGAAGGAAGGGAGGGAGAGAGAGCTGTGACTGACATGTGAAGCAAACTTGTTTCTAATTTAAAATTTAAAAATTTAAAAAAATGAAATCATCAAATACATAAGGAACACCTGAATGTACCTCGGCAAACTCATTCTACAAACTTTGTGCACACACTCACACACACATACACACACTCACGCATGCATACACACACGCATACACGCACGCACGCACGGGCAGAGTTTCATTTCTCCTTATTTCTTGTGGCAGTTTGCTATAAAAGCTGAGGACCCCTGGCTAATGGTCTACCTCAGTATTATACAAGACCAGTTCCCAGGGCATGCTTCTTAGACAATGATGTTCACATACTGTCATACAGTAAGAAAGAAGACCTGAACTTTTAGAAAAGTGACCAACTAGGAATCACTAAAAATATGTCTTAGGCTGTTAATATTTGGAAAGTAAACTGCCACACATGAATGCAAAATGGTCACTGTGTTACCTTATTTGGCCCCTTATAATAATGTAATTGCTATTTTCGAGGTGAAAATTATTTTTATACTAAAATTATTTTTAAAGTCATGAAAGCTGCTAGAGGGGATCATATTGGGAAAAGCTTAACTTTAGAGACAGAAAAAGCTCACAATCTGTCATTTTTCATGATTATACTGTACCATTTTTAATTGGGTAAGCTTTAAAAATAATGAGAATGTACTTGTTTCTTTTGTCTATGTAGCCAATTAAGTCTCAATTTAGACAACCTCCCATCACAGAACAAGTTCACTAATGTCTATAATCCTGAAGATACTATCAAAATCTCTGAGAGCCAGGCTGCGTGTCTAAAATTACTTGTTTACCTAGGAGAGCCTTCTATTTTATTTCTTCCAAACCTTTATATGAGATATTAATTCTCTAGGCATCAAAAGTCCAATATTCACAAGTTTCTCCAACTGGAAAATATCTATATTGCCTTCCCAACAATAGTTCAAATGCCATTCTCCCTAGTAAGCCTCCCTTAAAGGTTTCTGTGGGGCTTGGAAACACTAACCAATGCATCTGTCACTCCATTCTGCTAAACCTCTTGACCACAAAGCCTACCTGGTAAGCTCCATGCCAGTGAGAAGCCAGCTCAAAACAAGGAATGGCCTCTAGTCTATACATGTGCACATACAAGCCCACACATGAACACACACAGAGAATAAAAGTAATATTTAGTCTGATTTTAGTCAGAATAAAATGAACTCCTCAGCATATCATTGATCTTTCTATCTCATAAAACAAAAAAAAAAAACAAAAAACAAAAAAAAAAGATCATTGATCTTTCTGGAAAGCGAAAAAACTGAGATGTACAAACAAAAAAATTATATCTCGTAATGTCTGAATACAATTGTAACTTTTAAAAATATCAAGAGATATGATGTTTACATGATCCAAGAATACAGATTTATCTACTGGCACAAATTAAGTTTGGAAACACTCATCCACTGAGTGCATACATCAGAGGTATTGGTATCTATATATAATAGGTATGTAATTTACACTAACTGCACTAAAGAATATGAAATATATAGCACAAAGTACCATATTAAATTAGTTAAATAATAAAGAGATTTCAGTGTTGTCATAGAACTCAAAGAATAAACAAATAAAGCATTCTTTGAAAATGAGCTATCCAGTGAAGGAAGTGGTTCTGGGATAGAGAAATCAGCTGTGATTGAGGGAGCACTGACTTGAATCTTAAAGAACAGTAACATTATTGTTACTAAATGCAAGCTGGATAAAATACTCCAACTAAAACCCTTGTCCTAAGAGAAGACAGTGCCACAGTAAGGTCAAGGCCACTCTAGAGATGTGGTATGACTTAACGTACCATTTACTGAACAGCAACCATGAAGATGGCACCATGCCGGGTGCAGAGATGAAGGTCTAAGAAGGGCATGTGTCTTGTGCTTTCCTGTTCCTTTTTATATTCTGGTTTGTTTGGTGTTTTGCTTGTTTGCTTTCTAAAAAGAGAGAAATAAGGGTGTCTCCGCACTCTTTATTCAGTGGGTAGGGAGTTGGAGAGGATCTGACAACAGTTGGGAGAACCCGTGATCAGAACATAGTGTATTAAAAAGTTTACAAAAAGGTATATGTTTGTGAATTATGTAAATAACAATTTAATGCACAAAGAAAGTTTCAGCAAGAAAGAAAAGAATGAGAGAAAGTCTTTGTCTTCACAGGATTGTGTTTAGAAAGACTTTAGAATACATGAAGAACCCATAAGGTGAATAGGAAAAAGAATGAATCATGTTAAAAAATTTTTAAAGCTGATTTTTTTTAGGAGACCCTATGAGACAGACCTTGTTAGACCAACTACACAGCACAGCCAGTAGAACTACGGATATGTGTTTTGAATTCTTTAACAAATAAGAGTGAGATGAAGCAGTAAAATTCAATCCAACTGAATAGAAACTCCCTCAAAAGCTACTGAGTGGTTTGCATAGCTCCTGACTGACACTATGAAAACAGAATTGAAATAAACAGTAATTAGGACAGGGCTATGACCAACAGAACCCCACCTGTGGGCAGGTCAAGGAGGCGTCCTGGTAAGGTCTGTGCCACAAAGAATAATGTGAAGATGTGTCAATGTGTGAGGCTGGTCCACATTTGAAAAACCAACATGACGTTGTCCTGATTGCTACAGACTTTGGCAGAAATAGAACACATTAGGTCATCCAGTTATACAAGCACACTTCCTCACCTGCTGGCCTCCTCCCGCCACCCTGAAAGCCAGCCTGCACCAAGGATGATGCTGTCTCCAGTGGCTACACAATGGAGCTTACTACAGGCGATCCCTGTGACCTCTGCCATTCCTCGTTCTTCTCAGACCCACCCAGTATGGGAAAGACACAAAACTACAGGAAGATTGCTTAGGCAGGAAGGGAGAGTCCACAATGATGTAGCATAGAGCAGGAGCACTGATGCCAGACTTAGAGATGTCAGAAAGTCTGAAGAACTACATGTGAGAAGACAAGGAAGACCTCCCACCCTGTGACCAACAAATGCTAAGAGAACCGAAACACAGGAAAAGTTCATATTGATGAACATAGGACAAAGAAAGACGAGACGAGAAAAAGACCAAGGTCATAGTCAACTGAGACTTCAGCACTAAGGCTTCAGGCAAAGTAGACCAAGGCCTCATCTATAAGAGACATCTCTAACTGCACTGAGGAATATTCCACTGAGACAAACAGAAGGATTGATGGGACAGAGAGAGAGAGAGAGAGAGAGAGAAAGAGAGAGAGAGAGTGTGTGTGTGTGTGTATGTGTGTCTTCTGGGGGGTAATGACGACAGAAAAAAAGGAAAAGCAATTGCAGGTATAGGCTGGGAAGCTGTGTGAAGGGGTGATGTATTTTTTTGAGAAGAAAAACAAAGAACATGGGGATAAATAAAGAGAAGAAAAGGGTTGACTGAAAATAATGCAACTTTTAAATTGAAAACTGTCTATCATACCGTGCTTTGAATTACTAAGCAGGTAACACGGAGTGGAACAGCTCAATTAGGGCAACGAGGCTGGCAGACTGGGTGGACAAATGGCGATCATCTCCTCAACCCCACCAACGAAGATGTTGACTAGAACAGCACCAGGTAACATGCACCAGAGCTCAAGGGGAGGCCAGAGACGAGATAGGGAAAGTCCAGGCTGATGTGGCAGGCTACAGAGAGCAAGGGCAGAAGAGGGTGTGAGAACCCGGGACAGAGACATATGAGGGGCACTCTGATGCACTTCCTCTATGCTGGCTAGTTTTTATGTCAACTGACACAAGCTGGAGTCATTTCAGAAGACAGCACCTCAACTGAGAAAAGTACTCTGTAGGACTGGCCTATTGCCAGTTCATTGTGGGTGATGCCATCCCTGGGTAGGTGACCATGAGTGCTAAATGCAAGAAGGTTGTTCAAGCCATTGGGGAGCAAACAAGTAAGTAGCGTCCCTCCATGACATCTGCATCACCTCTTGGCCCCAGGTTCCTGCTCTGTTTGAGTTCCTGTCCTGACTTCCTTCAGTGATGGACTATGATGTAGAAGTGTAAGGGAAATAAACCCTTTGTTCTCCGACTTACTTTAATCATGGTGCTTTAGCACAGCATAGAAATTGTAACCAAGACACCCTCCTAAATCACAGGAAAGGGTGCTTTGCCTATTACTCTATGTGGAGCTAGAATGATTGAGAATCCCTTAACCTGTGAGTCATCTAGTTATGAAATCCCAATTTCAAAACATCAGTCAGGATACAGAATAACCATTGAAGCCTCAGCAGGAGCAGAAAGTTACTTTGTAGGTAAGCCCTAACACACACCAATGAAGAGCTCAAATGAAGATGCAATCCAGGGGAGGGATATTCTGTAGACTCAAGAATTAGCTGCAGAACTTTAAAGTGATATCTGTGTAATGAGTAGAGAGAAAATTACAACTACATATACATTAGAAAGATCATGTTGCTGTGGGAAAACAAAAATTTTTACATTTATTTTATTTAGTATGTGTGTGTGTGCACCATGGCACACACATGGAGGTCCAGGGGAAACATGGTATCGGTTTTCTTCTTTCAGCATCTGAGTTCCAGGGATTTGACTAGGTCATCAGGCTCCATGGCAAGCGTCTTTACCCGCTAAGCCATCTTTCAGGCCTACAGAACATATTTTCAAACTTCCAGCTTCAATTTCTGGAATTAGAAAGGCAGTAAGATTAGAAGTTACAACCTCAAGATATTAAGGAAAAAGGAGACAAAAGAGAGAGAAAATAAACTAGAAAAGATTTTTTAAAAATCATCAGAAAACAACATAGAAGGATGGAAACCAGCTCAGAAGATTCTTGTGTGGAACAGCAAGGCCCTGGATTCAATCCTGGCACACAGCCAGCATAAAGCAGTAAATCGGAGTGCAACATGAAAAACGTGGAAACTTTCAGCGAAACTAAGAGCTAGGGGATAAAATAAGAAGGCTCCATAAGTGCCTGGCATTTTCTCTTCTGGTGGAAGAGAAAAAGGGAACAAAATTTTAAGAGAAAATGGTTTAAAAGTTTTCCAGACTGAAGACAGGTCACCACTGAGTCTGAAAGCTAAGAATCAGACTCAAGCAAGCTATACACAGAGGAACAAACTCCAAAGGTACAGGCAGAATAAGACGGCACAGCATCAAAGACACAGTCAGAAGCTTTGCATCACCAAGGGAAGCAGAAAGGAAGGCAGACTGCCTCAAAAGCATCCTATTTAGAACACTGGAAGTCAGAACAGGTTGGGATTGCATCTTGAAAATAAATGTACATAACCAGGCCTGGGGTGGAGCTCAGCAGGCAGAGTGCTTGCCTTGCATGCAGGGGGTGAGTGGAAAGACACTCAGAGACGGGGGAAAGACAGTGTGTGTCAGCCACAAGTGAGATCCAGAAGTAGCGAATATAGAGGTTCAGCAGGCCCATGAGAAAACCGGAAGTATCCACAGCTGAGGCTTCCAGTAACTATCTTAAGAAGTGCCTCTGGGTACACCAAGAGACAACATAAGCAACAAGGCATCCCCTGCTGCCAGAAACTATGCAGCCACCAGAACCTCAGCCTCATCCCCGCCAGCACCTAGAGGAGCAATCACCTGAGCCACAGCATTGCCTGCATCTTGACGAGTGACCAGCAGAGACATGGCGCTGCCTACACCGAAAGGAGAGACCATCTGGGCCTAGAGCCCATCTACACCTGGAGCAGTGATCACCAGAGGCTAAGCCCTGCCTACACCCGCAGGAGTGTTCAACAGAGCCAGATTCCACAACTGTACCAATTGAAAGAAGAGGGACACCACTAAAGAACAGGCTCTACCTCTGATTGGAGGAAGAGATGGATAGACAACAGTGTAAGATCACACTCAACACAGAAAGCAATAGAGCATGACCAGAAACTAGTGGTTCTACAGTAACAAGACCTGAACATCCCAATGCAGATGAAGCAGAAGAAAGCAACACAAAAATCAAGATGATTGAGGCACTTAAAAGGAAATGCAAAACTCCCTAAAAGAAATGAGAGAAAAGACAAAAAAAAATTTAAAGAAAACCAAGAAAAAGCAATCAAAGTGGTGAAAGACTTGAAAACTGAAATAGAGGCAATAAAGAAAGCACAAACAGCCGGGCAGTGGTGGCGCATGCCTTTAATCCCAGCACTCGGGAGGCAGAGGCAGGCGGACCTCTGTGAGTTCGAGGCCGGGCTGGACCGACAGCCTCCAAAACAATACAGAGAAACCCTGTCTTGTAAAACCAAAACAACAACAACAAAAAAAAAAAAACAAACAAACAAAAAAAGAAAGTACAAACAGAGAGAACTCAGGAAATGGAAAATCAGGGTAAATGACCAGGAACTACAAATACAAGCAGAAACAACAGAATACAAGAGATGGAAGAGAGAATCTCAGGCATTGAGGACATGATAAAGGAAGAACATTAATCAGTCAAAGAACGTGTTAAATCCAAATATCTAGGAAATCTGGGATACCCTGAAAAGACCAAACCTAAGAATAATAGGGATAGAGGAAGGGAAAGAAATCCAGCTCAAAGGCACTGAAAATATATTCAACAAAATCATAGGAGAAAACTTTTCCAACCTAAAGAAAGACATGCCTGTGAAAGTACAATAAGCTTACAGAACACCAAAAAGACTGGACCACAAAAAAAGTATTCTTGCCACATAATAATAATAAACAAAATAATCAAAACACTAAACATGCAGAATAAAGAAAGAATATTAAAGGCTGCAAAGGAAAAGGGCCAAGTAACATAAAGGCATACCTACCAAAAGTATACCCAACTTTTCAATGGAAACAATGAAAGCCAGGAGTCAGGCATTATGTATGCAGACACTAAGAGACCACAGATGCCAGCCAATACTACTATATCCAGCAAAGCTTTTAATCACCATAAGTGGAGAAAACAAGATATTCCATGGCAAAACCAGGTTTAAACAATACCTATTCGGAATCCAGCCCTACAGAAAATACTAGAAGCAAAACTCCACTGGAAGGAAGTTAATTATATCCACAGAAACAAAGGCAATAAATAATCCCATACCAGCAAATCCCAAAGAAAAACACACATACAATACCACCCCAACATCAAAAACAAAAATAACAAGAACAAGCAATCACTGATCATTAATATTCCTTAATATCAATGGACTCAATTCGCCTATAAAAAGACTCAGGCTAACAAACTGGATATGAAAACAGAATCCATCCTTCTGCTGCATACAAGAAACACAAAGACAGACATTACCTCAGAGAAAAGATTTTCCAATCAAATGGACCTGAGAAACAAGCTGGTATAACTATCCTAATAGTTAACAAATAGACTTCAAACTAAAATTAATAAAAAGAAATGAAGAAGGTCATTTCATATTCATCCAGGAAAATCCATCAAGATGAAGCCTCGATTCTGAACATATATTCCCCAAATACAAGTATAAAAGAAACATTACTAAAGTTTAAATCACACATTGAGCCCCACACACAAATAGTGGGAGACTTCAACACTCCACTCTTATCACTGGACAGTCTCCCAGAAAGAAACTGCATGGGGAAATATAGGAACTAACAGACGTTATGACTCAAATGGGCCTAACAGACATCTATAGAACATTCCACCCAAACACAAAAGAATATACCTTCTTCTCAGCAACCCATGGAACCTTCTTTAAAATTGACCACATATTCAGTAACAAAGCAAACTACAACAGATACAAAAAAAATTGAACTACCCCCCATAACTTATCGAATCACCATGGCTTAAAGTTAGAATTCAACAACACTAAATAAAGAAAATCCGTAACAGATGAAAATTGAACAATGCTCAACTTAATCACCATGGGTCAAGGAAGAAATAAAGAAATTAAAGACTTCTTGAAAATTGTTGCTGGAGTTTCTTTCCAGCATGGCCACAAAGCCGATTCATCCCAAATAAACACATGGATGCTACATTAATTATAAAGTTGTTGGTCATTGGCTAGAGTTTCTTATTAACCCATAACTATTAATCTATGTATGCCTACATGAACTTATCTTGCCAGAGAACGCCTGGCGTGGCCTATTTTCCCAGTCTCTACATGGTGTCTCTTTACAGCCTCTCTCTCTACATACCTTCCCCAGAATTCTCCTGGTCTGGTTTCCCTGCCTATGCTTCCTGCCTGGCTATGGGCCAAACAGTATGGTATTCATCAAACAATAAGAGAAACATATATACAGAATGACATCTCCCATCAAGAATATCCAAATTAACAAAAATAGAAATGAAAAAGGGACATAACAACAGACATTGAGGAAATCCAGAGAATCATCAGGTCATACTTCAAAAACCTATATTCCAAAAAAATTGGAAAACTTAAAGAACTTCAAAGAAACAATACCAATACTCCTCAAATTATTGTACACGATAACAGAAGGAACTTTGCCAAACTCTTTTTTTTTTCAAGGCTTCAGTTACCCTGATACCAAAGCCACACAAAGATACAACTACAGACCAATCTCCCTCATGAACATTTATGCAAAAATACTCAAGAAAATACTGGCAAATTGAATCCAATAACAACAGAAAAATCAACCACCATGATCAGATATGTAGGGATGGTTCAACATACAAAAATCCATCTATGTAATTCACCACATAAACAAACTAGAAGAAAAAAAACACATGACCCTCTCATTAGATACTGAAAAAGCTTTCAAAAAAATTCAATACCCCTTCATGATAAAGGTCTTGGAGAGAGCAGGGATATAAGGAACATACCTAAACATAATAAAGACAATATAGAGCAAGCCAACAGCCAACAGCCAATATCAAACTAAATGGAGAGAAACTCAAAGCAATCTCACTGAAATCAGGAACAAGACATGGATGTCCACTCTCTCCATACCTATTCAATATATTACTCGAAGTTCTAGCTAGAACATTAAAACAACAAAAGGAGATCAAGGGAATACAAATTGGAAAAGAAGTCAAATGTTTATTATTTGCCAATGATATGATAGTATACATAAGTGAGCTCAAAAATTCTACCAGGGAACTCCTACAACTTATAAACACCTTCAATAATGTAAAAGGATAGAAGATTAACTCAAAAAATCAGTAGGCATATACTATATGCAGATGATATATGCAGATCATAAACAGGCTGAGAAAGAAATCAGAAAAACAACACCCTTTACAGGGTTCCTCTGTGACTTTGGAGGCTATCCTGGAATACCCTTCAAAAAAATCACAGAAAAATTGTTCATATAACTCAAAAGAACAATACCCAACTTCATATGGAAAAACAAAAAAACCCAGTATAGTCAAAACATTCCTGTACATTAAAGGAATTTCTGGAGGCATCACCATACCTGTCTTCAAGTGATTAGAGCTACAGTAATGAAAACAGCTTGGTATTGACATAAAAACAGACAGATGGACCAATGGAATACATTAGAAGACCCTGATATACATCCATACACCTACGAATACCTGGTTTTTTACAAAGAAGCTAAAATTACAAAATAGAAAGAAAATGTCTTCAACAAATGGTGTTGGCATAACTGGATGCGGGCATATGGATGATTGCAGATAGATCTATATCTATCACCATGCACAAATGGATCAAAGACTTCAACATAAAACCAACCTCACTGAATCTCATAGAAGAGAAAGTAGGAAGTAACCTTGAATGAATTGGCACAGGGACTACTTCCTAAATAGAATGCCAGTAGCAAACTGAGAGAAACAACAAATGGAACCTCCTGAAACTGAAAAGCTTCTGTAAAACAAAGCATATGGTCAACAAGACAAAACAGCAGACTACAGAATGGGAAAAGATTGTTACCAACCTTTGACAGAGGGCTGATCTCTAAAATATACAAAGAACCCAAGAAACTAGACATCAAAAGACCAAATAATACAACAAAAAATGGGGTACAGATCTAAACAAAGATCTCATTAGAGGAATCTCAAATGTCTGATAGACACTTAAGAAAGTGCTCAAAATTCTTAGACATCAGAGAAATGGAAATCAAAACAACTGTGAGATACCATCTTACACCTGTCAGAATAGCCAAGATCAAAAACTACGATGAAAGTTTATGCTGGATAGGATGTAGAGTAAGGGAAACACCCCTCCATTCCTGCTGGGAGTGCAAACTTGTATAGCTGCTCTCTAAATCAGTTTGGCAGTTTCTCAGAAAATTGGGGATCAATTTATCTCAAGATGCAGCAATACCATTTTTGGGCATATACCCAAAGGATGCACACTCATACCACAAGGACATTTGTTCAACTATATTCATAGCAGCATTATTTATAATAGCCAGAACCTGGAATCAACCTAGATACCCCTCAACCAAAGAATGTATAAAGAAAATGTGTTACATTTACATAATGGAGGTAACAATGACATCTTGAAATTTGTGACAAATTGATGAATTGAAGAAAAAGCCATCCTGAGTAAGGGAACCCAGAATCAGAAAGACAAATATAGTGTGTATTCACTCATAAGTGGATATTAGACATAAATCAAAGGACAACCAGCCAATAGGCCACAACCTCAGAAAACCTAGGTAACAAAGAGGACCTTAAGAGAGATATATATGGATCTACCTGGCAAGGAGAAAAAAGATAAGATCTTCTGAGTAAATTGGGAGCATAGGGGCAAGGGGATGGTGGAAGATGAGAGGGGAGGAAGGAAGGGGAATGGGGAAAATGTATAACTCAATAATTTAAGAAAATGGCAAAAAAGACCTATGAGTCAAGGGAAAAAATTAAGAAGAAAGTGGTAATAAGGGCAAAATAAAGACACAAGCAAGTGAATGTACATAAAATAAATTAATAAAACCCCAGAGGTGAAGAACATGATAGAAAAAGCTACATGCATTAACTATGGGATCCTTGTGGGCCAGAGGTCAAACCACTGGAGTAACCTGGGTTCCTCCCTATTTGGTTCTTTCTTTTCTAACCTCTCCTCTCCTTTTTCCCTTCTCTTTTCCACCCTCCCTCCCTCCCTCCCTCTGTCCCTCTCTCCCTCCTTCCCTCTCTCCCCCCTTCCTTTTTTCTTCCTTCATTCTTTCTTACTCTCCCCCCCACTTTCTTTAGCTCTATAGACCAGGCTAGCCTTGAAGTTACAAAGGTCCACCTGCCCCTGCCTCCCTAGTGCTGGGATTAAAGCTGTGGTGCCACCAATGCTTGCTTTATTTTTGGTTGTTTCTAAAAGTCTTAGTGATTTGAACAACCTCACATTTAATAACCAAACATATACTCCTTTCACTCTGACTCTTAGAGAAGTAAGTTGCAAATATATAAGCTAGGTAAGTCATTTGTTTCATTCACCAGAGAAAGGGAGAGAGGAAAGGGAGAGGGGGGAAGGGAGGGGAGAGGGAGAGGGGGAGGGACAGGGAGTGTGAGAGAGAAAGAGTATAGAGGGATTCAGGGAGAATGGGAGATTCCATATATGTGACAAGCTCAAGGTTGGGAGACACCACTCACAGAGGGGAGGAGGGCTGTGTAAAGCAACAGACCAGAAGTTGCCATACAGAAAAGAGATGGGACAGTGTGACCAAGATCATCAAGGAGTGAAGGGGTGGTGCCACAGACAGACCTGGGGCATGGGACAGATAGACAAAGTCACCAGCACTGTTAGGCCAGGGTCCTGGAGGATATATTAGCCCTACAGTAAGACAGACGCTGCTGCCCTTTGGAAATCTGCTAACATGACTTCAAAGCTGGCTTTCTTTAATTCCACCAAGGCTCTTTGGAGAAACTCACAGGAAACACCCATAATGACTACATCACTGTAGCTCATTCTTTGGAGGACCTGGAGAAAACTTTGTTCATAATGCTAAATCCTCTGCCCACAGCAGAAATGAGTCTTCCAGCTTCCCTTTCTGCACCAAGCATGTAAATAGAAGCAGAATGCTCAGGAATGTGTCCATCCTACATGTGCATTCCTATATGAACACGTGCGGGTCTCCTGATAAGCCTTCTTTGTTCAAGGACAGCACTGCACTCAAACAATGACAGTGCTCTCCTTACTCAAGGATGAATCTCTACTCTCGTCTGCTTGTGCTTGCTGTGGGTCTGTGTATTCACCAAGAGGCAAACCCATTTTGTACTGTTACAGAGGGAGCAAAGATAAACCTCTCTGCACCCATCCCTTGAGAGACCCTCCTGATTGCTGAATTCATCAGAGGTCCAACTCTAAGCAGGTCTCGGTAATGGAACTTTGTTCCACAGAGCACAGCAGAATGGGCACAGAGGAGCATACCAGCACAGGTACAAAAGAGAGGCTCAATCTAAGATTTTTGAGAGTAGTGTTATCAAAATGAGAAATGGGAGTTGCTGAGATGGCTCTGTGGTTAGAGGCTCAGTGGTCAGATGGCTCAGTATCAGAGGGCTTAGTAGATAAAGGTACTTGTGGCCAAGGCTGACAACCCATGTGCCACTCGCCTGGACTCACTTGATTCCTACAAGTTGTCCTCTGTCCTGCACACATGTTATGGCACAAACGAGTAGTCATGGTGCACACACACACACCAATTGACGGAGGGTCAGAGTGGGGGTCTAGGGTAATGTCTTTCTCACTCTCTGTTTCCTTACCTTTGGCTACATCACACTCCTTAATCATTTTGAGAAAGTTGCAAATTTCCCTGTCTAGTCTCTGTTGGCATGTTTGTGCTCTCTGAAAGAAAAAAAAAGACAAAATTAAAACAAACCATTAAAGGACTTTCAAAATTACATATGTATTAATGTTTCTATCAAAACTTGCAATTCAGACACATAAGACTCTTAACAAGAGGATACAGATGAAGCATTTCATGAAGTAGTTTAATAAGAACAAGTATTTAATTTCAAACACATCCAACATTAGTCGTGTAGACACCACACAACTGCACAGATTCATAATGCTCTCTTGCTATGCCGTGCATATGCAGAGTTAACTGCTTTGACTTAATAGATCTGAATAAATTCCCCCCAAAATTATAAAATGTATTTTTCTTTTTTATTTTTCTTTTCTTATCTTTTTTGTTTGTTTTTGAAGACAGGGTTTCCTCTGTGTAATAGTCCTGGCAGTCCTAGAACTCACTCTGTAGACCAGGCTGGCCTCAAACTCACAGAGATCCACCTGCCTCTGCCTCCCAGTTGCTGGGGTTAATGGCATGTACCACCATCACCCGGCTGTAAAATGAATTTCTTAAGGATACAATTTAAAACTGTTTTTTGTTTTAAAAAAATCCAGATGGCCCTAACATTTGGAAATCATAAGCTGATTTTTCATTCAGCATTTTAAATACACGCTGCCACCACCCACACCATCAGACCAAGCAGAGCACTTTCTTAACCAAGCTAAAGCCCATGAAAATATGGTAAAGTTAGTTATGGAGAGCAGTCTCCCTTGAAATTTTAAATTTCTTCACAGTAAGGTCCCTGGAAGTAAAATGTGAATATGAAAATCCATCATCTAACTTGCGTCCAAGCCTAGAGAAAATTCAAAGAACAAAGTACAATCACTGTCAATTTTATGCTGGTTTTACATAGCAAAAAGAATAAGAAAATCATACTGGAATTGCTGGACTGTAGTAACTGAAACTATTTGCTCTGTGAACCAGGACTTTGTAAGTATTAGAATCACTGCTGTGGGCAGAGTAACGGGTTCGGCTTCCTTACTCTGTACTCCTAACCTCAACTGGCCCATCACAAAACATTTGCTTATTCAAAATTAAACTAATGTAGCTGTGTACCAAGGTGACATAGGTAAGTACTCTTTTCTCCTATTTCACTTTATAAATATTTTAGCTCTTATAAAGCTCAACCCAACCACAGCAGAGTTATTAATGGGACTACATTAGTGACAGACAATGCTCTCTCTTAAATGTGTATCATCCCTTATGTTTGAGACTCCTAATGACATCTAAATATAACACACATTTATTTATTTATCGAGAGAGGAGTGCTTATACTGTGTAATTTAAAACCCTATAGAGGTTTGCTGCTCATTTTTTCAGACACTGCCTGTGAATACAGGTTGAAAGGTGGGAAGTCCCTCCAGAAACACTCACTGCAACTAAATGCATCACTCTTGACTTACTAACAGAAAACCATTCTCACACTAAGCACATAATTATTCCTGACATGGCCAAGTCAATGCCACTGCTTCTCATTGCCTTCCCATGGTGCAGGTTGGCTACAGGAGCACTGGCTCCATCTGCAGACTCCTGATCAGACGCAAGGCTCAGCACAGCTCCTGGGTAAGCACCAGGTGGGTCCCACCCTCCACAGTACCATCTGTAAATCCTGGAGTCCCAAGCCTCTTCACTTAGTATATTTGTGTCAAAGCTTTTTTAAGAATGCTTTTTGGCTCAACGGTTTTAAAGGGACATAACAGCTAGCTAAAGAAGAGTCGAAGAACACCAGTACTAACGTAACTCTGATGACACTAAAAGAGGACAGAAAGCTTCATTACAATAAAGCACATTCTCTAATTTACTACCACCCCATTAATAATTATAAAATGCAAACAGACAAAAAAAATAAACAACAAACTCTTCTGGGGTAGGCAGTAGCCACACACCTGAAGCCACAGTATCATGGATTTTTGCCCAGCCTGGGCCATATATTGAGACCAGGTCTCAAAAAATAGTGCTTGTGAACACTTGGTGATATCTGGCATGGCACCTCACTATTGACTTCTATACCATTAACCTTAGCCACGGAAATGGAGTTTTAAATTTGATTTATTCATTATATAAGTGAGGTCCCACTATAAACATTATTGACAATATTTTTAACTTTATCCAGTTATCCAGGCAGAGTGCCTACACAACAAGGGTGGCACCATGAGTGCAGAGGCCCAGTGCACTAGAAAGTTCCAACAGTGAGCAACCCACTACAATACGCATCTACCGTTCCAACTTCCGTCCACACACCCCTTAGCTATCACTTCCCTGACTCAAGATGACGTTCATCTACCTTGTCCTGACTAGGAGGGCCACTTAACACTGATTCAAGGGAGTGATCCGCAAGAGAAGCATGGCGTGAGTAGAAGGAGCTACATCCAAGATATTTGCTGGAGTTCGCATGGGATTAAGAAGTGAAGCCACTGCACTTAGAATTTAGCAACAAAAAGCAACTTCTAATACACACACTACAGGGAATGAAGTCAACTCAGGGAGAGAAGAGCATGGACTGTACACCTCTGTTTCCATAGAGGAAGAAGCCAGCCCAGAGAAAGCAGAGCATGAACTGGAAAGCTCTGTCCCCATAGGGGAACAAGCCAACCCAGGAAGGGCACGGAATGGACAGCTCTGTTCCCAAGTACAATACTGTTGTTGTGAGCTCCAACAGCCAGGGACCAGGGAAATTTATGATGTGATGGGCAAGGTCTCTATCTTGACAGGTTTGAAGGGGTCACACAAGGTTCAAAAATTTTAATCCTTAAAAATATAGCAGACTGTAGATTCTAACGATTGCAGAAACTAAGTCCATGGAGAGTGGTACCAAGTGGTCACTTGCAAGCTTAACTCCAGGCAGGTCTACCTCAAGGTCAGCCCCAGGTCCTATCTTCCCTTGCATGAAGAAGCCATGGCACATTTTTATTTTCCTGGTGCCTGGTGATTAGTCTGGCCCTGCAATTGTCTTAATGTTTTCTGTTGTAATAGAGATTCACAGAAAAATTAAAATTAAAATTATCTGGAAAGAAAAGTAATTCTCCCTCATACACAGAACACGGTTACCTTTCCAATAGAGCGCCACCCCCACACTTGTTGCAAATGTACTCTAAGATTAGTGTGCAGTTAATGCAGATGACCATTGACTATGCTAGTTCCTGGCACCTAACTCCCTCACCGTGTCTGAACACACCAAGAATAAATTTGCTCCATCATCTGGCCCCCAGAATTTCTTTTAAGTTCACTCAAGGGTCAAAGTATCTTGAGTAATTCTGCCTAAGCTACATGCAAACATTGATAAACCATTTCAGATTTCATCCATTTTGAACAAGGGTCCAGACACTGAGAATCAGAACTCTCACAGTTTCCATCCAAACTCCATTGACTCTGATGTCTGGAGCCTGGAGCCTACAACACCTGAACATACTTCATACTGGCTAGATTCTCACTGACTTCAGACATATAGCTTAAGAAACAACTTGATGGTTTTGAAGTTGAAAGAAAAAAGTGTTTAAAAAGGAATAACGACATTAAGGCCCAACAAGTTAAGAGTGCAAACAGTTGTCCATGGCCCATGGAAAGGAGGGGAGGCAGAGTCCACCCAAAATACCAACCCCAGGCTCCCTGAAACTCTGCAAGCCTTGAAGAATCTTAATCTCTCTCCAAGGCACCAATGCACGGTTGACAAGTCACCTGATTTCTGAGTGTGTCTCATGGTTCGCCTCTAGCATCTAGGGATGACAGCTTTGCACATTTTGGGGGTTCTGATTTTGTACTGTGGATGGTTTGTTTCTGGCCTTGGATTTTAACCTCCAGGGTGCCAGGCTATATGATAAGTACTGTGATTCCATGGTTAGGGGGGCTCTTTTCTATTCCTATGGGATTTTTTTCATGTAATATTCAGTTTTGTCTTTACTCATTTGAAGGCAATTCATGCACCACCTTGTCCTAGCATTGGCTCTTTTTGTTAAATGTTAATTCAGCTTGCTTTTGGGGGAGGGGCTCTTGAGCTTTCATGCCCATCTAATGCAGGTTGATAATAAAGCTAATCATATATATATATGTATATGTATATATATGAATAAAATACAATGTAAACTGAACTGATAACTTGCTTGAAAATTTGAAAAATATATTTTTTAAAATTTGTCTTTAATCATATATCTTAATGATAAAGAAGCTAGTATGTTTTCATTTTACTTATAGCTCCCATTTAAAATGTCTCAAATTACCATAATCCTAGAAGGTAACGCTTGCTTTGTAAATCCATGTACATTTTATCACTCATTGAAGGAAAATAAATAGGAAAACATTCTTTCCACTTACGAAATATTGACTACATTTTAAAACACTTAGCATAATTTTTAATTTTTTCCTTAATATTTAGCCATGTATTTAAATCTTCCCTATTTTCCAAGTCTCCTTTTTAAAAGATTTATTTTTATTGATGCGTAGGTATCTCTCCCCCTCTCTCTCCCTCTCCCTCTCCCTCTCCCTCTCCCTCTCCCTCTCCCTCTCCCTCTCCCTCTCTCTCTCTCTCTCTCCAGTATATACACGGCATCCCCTAGAGCTGGCATTACCAGCTCTGAGGGTTAAGTCTCAACCCTGGTCGTCTACAAGAATAACAAGTACTCTTTACCTCTAAGCTCTCTCTCCAGCACCAATTTTCTAAGTTTTGATGTCACTATTCTTGATGTTCTGGAAGATTTTATTTTTGTAAAATTCACTTGTCTAAGAATTATATATGTGGCCAGTATTACATATTACACTTTAAAATAGTACAGACAAAGCAATTACTAACAAAGTTTAGAAGATATCATCAACAAAGCATTGATGAGTTCAAATTCCCTGATGCTTTATCATAAATTAAAATTAGGAATGAGGGAGCCTAACATTCTTTGTTCATCTGACACTAGAGGCTCTAATGTCAGTGAAACCCTGTATACATTAGTAAACTTAAATTTAGACTTGTTTATTTAGAAACATGAAAATCATTTAAATAAAAAAACTTAATTTTCATATGGTTAAATTTAGTAGGAAAATCTGTGTGCTTTGAGATAACTATTTAATCTGAAACAGGCATCCCCTTATAGCTCTAACTCCCCCAGATTCACCAACATTTATGATAAACAAGGTACATCTAAAAGATACTGCCGAAAAATTAACTAGCATTTGCCCACAAAATACCTACTTTCAGGAATGGATACGGTAGTGCTGTCACTTCAGATAAGGATACCTCTACTCATTACTGATGCTTTACCCTATCCCTAAGCAGTGGCTGATACATATTGCAAGCAGTTTTAAATGAAACCACTGACCAAGAAATGGGTCACTATGGTTGCATTATTGAAACTCTGAAATATGCAATGAAGTCATAAAGGGGAGCAGGTCAGGCTCAATCTGCATCTCCCACCTCCTGGAGGCAAATACAAATGTATTTAACATAAAAACACATTCATAGCATCACAGCATTTTCACCAAGACATTTTATAATACTATTATACCAGAGGTGTATCAGAAGAATGCAGCTAGACAAAGCAACATCATTTCTGTCGTCAGAAGTCATAATTTCCAGAAAGCATGTTTGAATTGTGTATACAGGATGAACGGTGTGTGCTCACCTCTAAGGACTCTTTCAGGTCCATGGGAGAAACCATGTCTTCCTCTTCCTCATCAGTCACCTGGTCCTGGGAACAGTAGTGAGTGCTGTATGCAGAATGTTCCTCGATGGCTTCCAGCCACTTCTGAAACAATCAAAGAATTACATAAAAATACTTTTACTCCAAAAAATATTAAAAATCTATACAGCATAAAATTTACATAGAAGGCCGGGTGGTGGTGGCACACGCCTTTAATCCCAGCACTCAGGACGCAGAGGCAGGCAGATCTCTGTGAGTTCAAGGCTGGGCTGGACCAACAGCCTCCAAAACAATACAGAGAAACCCTGCCTCATAAAACCAAAAAAAAATTTACATAGAAGAAATATCTAGGCAAAAAGCTATTCCAGATGACATTCTAAATGTTACTTGCCTATGACCTGTCTGCATAAAAAGATAGTCCTTGTGCTTTAAAAAATATCATCTATACATACATGTACTAATAAGTACTTAAATATACCACAGAAACTAAGCAATAAAGGATATCTTTTCAGCTAAAATGACTGGTTTCCAACACTGTTGAATAATTCAATGCACAGCAATAAACATAGCATTACAGATGTAACATTAAATTATACAGTAAAACTGGATCATCTTAAGAAAGCCAAATGCCTGATGGTTTCACTTTAAAAATTGTGTAAAGAAAAATGATTAGGAAAAAATGGATTAAAAATACTTCCTTGTTTCTTCCTAGAATTGTGTGTGGTCCATTCTTACTAAATACTAAGGGGCAGTCATGATTTTAATTATTTAGGGCTCCTTGCTGAACCAAGGCAAATCATATTGGGAAAAGACACTTTACCAGGTTTTCTAAGCAGGCATATAAACACCATCTAAGGCTATGAATTCTGCTTTAAGAAATGTGGATTTCAGTAAAGTGCTGTTCAGAGCAGGCTTAGCCTTCTCGTCTCATCTCCGTCTTCTCTTACAGGCCATTTCCATTCCTCTGTGTTAGATGCCATCCCCAGAACACTTTCTACCAAGAATGCCCAGTGTCCACTCTGCTCCCATTGCAATCTCTCCAAATTTACTCTTACTCGTGTAGCAACTTGCTTGCAGGGACCACCCCTCCATTCACCACCCCACCCTGCAAAACACACACACACACACACACACACACACACACACACACACACACACACACACACATCTTGATTGCTGGAGAACTCCATCTCTTGATAACCTGTTCTTCTAGTTCAGAGTCTCAACCTGTGGGACATAACGCCTACAGGGGTCAAACAATCCTTTCATAGGGGTTGCATATCAGATAACATGCATATCAGACATTACAATTCATAACATTAGCAAATTACAGTTATGAAATAGCAACAAAATAATTTTATGGTTGCGAGTCACCATAACACGAGGGACTGTATTAAAGAGTCACAGCATTAGGGAGTTTGAGAACCACTCTCAGCCTTTCCTCCTAGTCATCTATCTCCATTCTTTGTCACCTGCTGATATACAGAGAACTCTCTGCCAGCGTCACCACAGTCACTACGCTTGCCCAGGATCTAGAGATGACAACTGAAGAAAGGACAGCCACACAAAAAGACCAGATTTGGACACTGAGAAACATCTCCAAGCATTGTAGCTACAGATGCCTAGATCCCAAGCTAAGCATGAGCAGTTGAAACAATGTGTCTCTACTAGAAGCCAGTTATCCTGTTGCAATAGGACTTGAAAACTGCAATATAGCAGTTATGCCTGTTCAAGGAACTTAAAGAGGATATGAATAAATCCCTTAGTGAAGACTATGGAAACAAAAAAAAAAACAGCTGAATGAAATAATGAAAGCAATTCAAGACAGCAGTTAGAATTTTCTAAAAACATAGACTCACTAAAGAAAACCCCAATAAAATTGAAAATGAAAAATGTAGGAAGTCAAACAAAAACCTCAGAGGTAAACCTCACCAACAGAATGCAAGACATGGAAGAGAAAGAGAATATCAGTGCTAAAGACAAAGTAGAAGAAATCACCTTGGTTAATGAGAACGATAAATCTAAAACTCCAGGCATAAAACCACCAGGAAATCTGGAGCACTATAAAAAGATGAAATTTACAAATAATTAAAATGGAGGAGGAAGAACAACATGAAAACAGAACCCGCCCGCTGTCTGCCATGTGGTGGCGTGGCTGAGGGAAAGATGCCCTCCACCCTCCTTCCCTTTGCTACTTGCAGACAAAAGATCTGGCCCCAGGGTCACAGAGTGGGAGGATTAGCCCCGTCCCTCACCAGCCACAGCACACAAGAGAGTGGGCCCTGCACCCCATCAGGGCAGCACAATAGAGCTGACCCAGTTTTCAGGGTCGGAGATGAGCCATCCCTGATGGTATGAGAGCAAGAGAGTTCATTGCCTGCCCTTGATCCCTCCCACTACAACAGCTGGGATAGAGAGCCCTGCACCTCACCTGGGCAGAATAGTAAAGCTGACCCTGGTGGTGTCAGCAGGGACAGCAGGACTCAGGACCTGAGAACAGGAGACCTGGCCCCACTCCTTGCTGCAGGTTGCACTGAGTGAGCTCGCTGAGCAGTGCTGGAGAGCTGGCCTTGTCAGTGACAAGGAAGGAAAGCTGATGAGCTCACCAACCCAGCTACCACCTGGACCCAGATCCAGGGCTATGGGTTGTCCCATCCCTAGAGACTTGTCTCACAAAGTACAAATAGCTCATTTATGAAACTGGGTTTTACAGAACTAAGAATTCTCAAAGGAAGCTATACAACGGCTGAGAGACACTTACAGAAATATTCAACATCCTTCATCATCAGGGAAATGCAAATCTTAACAATTTGAGACTCCATCTTACACCTGTGACAATGGCTAAGACCGAAAAAAAACCATGGTGAGTATATGGAGAAAGATGTATTATTCATTTCTGGTATGCCAACTGGGAATAGATCCACCTCAAGATGCAGCTAAACCACTCTTAGACATCAAACCAAAGTCTCAATATTGTACTACAGAAAAGCTAGCTCATGGATGTTTGCTGCTGCTCTATTCATAGTAGCCAGCAATTTGAAACAGCCTGGACTTGAGATAGAAAGTATCAAAGTTAGTTGGTAGGGAGGTGAGGAGGATGTGGGAGGAATTGGAGGAGAGTGTAGTAGCTTTAGCCTATACTGCAATTAGCTTCCCAACAATTGGATTCGACTCCATATTCTCCATACAAACTGCACATGGGCAATTTTTTCCATGCTGTAGTTTTCTTATAAATTAAGGGCTATGCTTTTAAACAATCATTTAATCTCCTCCCCCCAAAAAATCAGTGTGAGCTAAAATGAAAAATTATAAACAGAAAATATCTACTTGTTTTAGTTGTAACAACTAAAACTCCTGTATTAAACTTTAAAAGCTTCATATGAGTATTCCCATTTGCAAAAAGTCAAACACACATAAGACAGGTACATCCAGTGGGATTCCTGGCTTTCCTAGTCTCCTGGGCAAGCACCAAGTTCCCGGGGCAGTAAGAAATCCTCTTGCTACAAAGATGGTGTCTAGCTCCTGGGGACAACACCCCAGTTGTCCTCTTTCCTCCACATGCACACATATGCACTTGTACACACAGAAATGTGTAGACACACACAAAGTGAAAACATAACAATAAATATGTCGAAAACTGTGATGGCTCCGTGGGTACACTTTCACTATAGAGCCATATGACACAAGTATGATTCCTGGAAGCCAGTTGGATATGGTGGCTCACATGTGTAATCCCCGCACTCCTACAGTGAGATGGGAAGAGAGACAGGAGGCTCACCCTGAAGCCTGGGGGCCAGCTAGCCTGGAGTACACAGAATGGCAGAATGGCAGGTGGAAGATAAGAATCGACTCCCAAAAGTTGTCCTGTGACCGCCACACACAGCTGTACTCATGCACATACACAATGCACATACACATGCACACGATCATATAAACAAGCAAATCTTGCTTATTTTAGAAGTCTTAAGTTATATTTATGCATTTATTTCTAAGTCCATGTGTACCACAGCACATGGGTCCTGGAGGTTTGGTGGCCAGTATCTTTACCTACTGAGCCAATTTACTGGCCTCACAATCCAAATAAGGAAATACATAAATAAATAGATAGATAAACAAATGAATGAATGAATGAGTTTTTAATGAATTTAATCAACAAGATTATTGTTATCTTAGATGTAAATACTGAGAATACATTCTTGAGCTCTGGGTAAAGATAAGAGTTGATTCATAGGATTACCTCTCTTGACTGCTGAGGGCTATTCTTAGGCACCCTGAAGCCATGAACAGTGTTGTCAAAGCACCTGATGGAGAAGAGGCAGCTATCTGTGGGTTTCACCTGCATACAAAGAAGCCAGAAAACAATGCTCACTCACTGAAGTTATCTACCACAAAATGTAACATATTAACACAATGTAACAATGCTCAGCTGAACAATCTGAAAATCAAGAATTAGGAATCACCTAGGAGACTCAGGGCACTGCAGTTTATTCATGCCAATCTGGTCGTCACCTTGGACACTCCAGGAAAATACTCGTGTGTCACTGTGTTTGTATAGTTAGATTTACTTTCCAGTAAGTATAAATTAGGATGTATTTGAGCTGTACAATGCTCTACATAACAAAGCTCCAATTTCTTCATACCATTCTTGAATGAGTTCCTTCTTTCTAGAAAATGTTTGAGCTGAGTTTACAGGAGTAATTGATAGGTAAGGTTGATTAAAGGATAGTAAAGGAGGTAAAAAGAACTAGAAATAATTATTTTTTAATAAATTAGGAATGGAGGGGATTTAAAAGTATAAAGGTTGGACTTCTGTTCCAAGGCGCTATTACAGGAATACCAGTAAAAAAACAACTATGCAACAATTTTGTGGACCTCTGCTGCCTGCACCCCAGAACAAAACCAACCACACGAGGAACTGCAATGGCAACAACCATGCACAGACAAGAGAAAAGGGGCTCTTGGTACAGCCACAATCAGAAGATATGGAAGACATCCTCATTGCCAAGGAGTTTCCCCTGCAGCCCACACAGGGATATGAGAGCTACAAGAGCACAACTGAGGCGAAGGTGGACAGCCAACAACACTCAAGACAGTAGGACCATCCCCCAAGAGAGTCTGGAGACCCCTGAATGTCTGCACATATCACTAACTGACCAGTGAACCATGCGCACGCAGCACAGATTTAAAACAATTCACCAGATCAAGCCAATCTGAACTGAGATTACAGCTTGCTTGAGGTTTACAATCTAGAGCAAGCCAAGAAAACAACTCAGTAAAGACAAGAGAAAGATAGTACAAAATAAATGGATGGAAAGCAATAAGGCCACGCCGGTCATATTAAAATCAGACAAAATCCATTTCAGAACCAGAATTAGGAAAACATCAACAAGTCTGCAATCAGAAACAACCACACATATAAACCTCCACACACATAGATGATGGCCTTAATACTTCAGTCATTGATATTAACTAGCAATAAACTAGAGAAAAAATTATGTATCACATGACAATTTATATTCATAACAGTTTACTTAACAATAGCAAAATAAATTTCTCTTTTTAAAGATGTATTTTATTTAATGTGTATTAAGATTTTGCATGTATACAGCACATTCATGTGTGGAGTCTGCAGGTGTCAGAAGAGGGTGCCAGATCCCTGATATTACAGTTGCAGATGGCCACTACTTAGGGGATAAGAAATAAACTGGCATTCTCTGCATAAGCAACAGATGCTCTCAACTGCAGAGCATCTATTTTTACAGTGTCAAATACAAACACATTACTATTACAGTCCATAAGTAAACCTATTGAACAAGCTCATTCGGTGTGATAAAATGGGAATCATAAAATGTATGTTCTAAATCAAAATAAAGACATTAATCAAGAACAGGATAACCAAAAAAGCTCAATCATTTGGGGGTTAGACATCACACTTCTAATTTTTAGAACTATTTACTGGCTCTAAAAGCAGAAATCACAACAGAATTTAGAAAACTCTTTTAAATGATAATGAAAAATTCTACCAAAGCTAGTGGGGTGAAACAAAAAACAGCTACAAATAGTAAAATATGCTTTAACGGTTCTGCTAGTAAAGAACACCCATTTCACCATCTTAAGTTTCAACCTTAGAAAACTGTGATAGCATATATGCACAAGATCCTAGGTTCGCCGCCCAGACCCCACCCCCGGCTCTCCCTACCCGCCTGGCTTTAGTGAGACCAGTGGAGGCAGAGAGACCCCACCTACACCCACTCCAAGAAGGGATGGGAATACAACAGTATAAAAACACACTCAGCAATAGAAAGACCAATATGACTCCACTAGAACCTAGAGACTCCACACCAGCAAGACCTGAAAAGCACAACATAGATGAAGCAGAAGAGACAGACCTTAAAATTTATTTTAAGAAGATGATAGAACAAGGAAATCCCTTAAAGAAATAGAATATAAAACAAACCAAAAAATTGAAGAAACAAACAAATCTCTTAAAGAATCTAAAAAGAGTCAAGAAAAAACAAACAAGGAGGAAACAACTCAAACAGTTCAAGTCTTGAAAGCTGAAATTGAAACAATAAAGAGAACACAGAATGATGGAATGTTGGAAACAAAAAAGCTGGGTAAACAATCAGGAATTAAAGATGTAAATATAACCAATAGTATAAAGAGATGGAAGAGAGAATCTCAGGTGTTGAAGACTCATTAGAGGATATACAGTCATCGACCAAAAAAATATCCAGGAAATATGGGACATTGTAAAGAGGCCAAATCTGAGAATAACAGGTATAGAAGAAGGTGAAGAAATACAGCTCAAAGGTACAGAAAATATATTCAACAAAATCATAGAAGAAAACTTCTCTAACCTAAAGAAGGATATGCCTATGAAAATACAAGAATCTTACAGAACACCAAATAGACTGGACCAGAAAAAGAAGTCCCCTCACCACATAATAATCAAAACAACAAACCTAAAGAAGAGAAAATATTAAAAGCACCTAAAGAAAAAGGCCAAGTAACATACAAAGGGAGTCCTATCAGAATTACACCTGACTTCTCAATGGAAACTATGAAAGCCAGGAGATCCTAGTCTGATGTCCTACAAACGCTAAGGGAACAAGGATGCCAGCCCAGACTACTGTACCCAGCAAAGCTTGCAATTACCATAGATGGAGAAAACAAGATATTCCATGACAAAACCAAATTTAAATAATACATATCCACAAATCCAGCCCTACAGAAAGTACTGGAAGGAAAACTTCAAACCAACAAAGATAACTACACTCACAAAGACACAGGCAATAGAAATCCCAATTTACCAAAAACCAAAAAAAGGGGGGGGGGCAAATGAAACCCAGACAAAATAACACCACCACCAATAAATGCAAAACAAACAAGAATCAACAATCAATCGTCATTAATATCCCTCAATGTGAACGGTCTCAAATTGCCTATAAAAAGACATGAACTAACAGAAAGGATATGAAGACAGAATCCATCCTTCTGCTGCATACAAGAAACACATCTCAACATCAAAGACAGATGTTACCTCAGACTAAAGGGTTGGGAAAAGATTTTCCAATCAAATGGACCCAAGAAACAAGCTGGTGTAGCAATCTTAGTATCTAACAAATTAGATTTCAAATTAAAATCAATCAAAAGAGATGAAGAAGGAAATTTCATATTCATCACAGGAAAACTCCATCAAGATGAAGTCTCAATTCTAAACATCAATGCCCCAAATACAAAGGCACCCATATTTGTGAAAGAAATATTACTAAAGCTCAAATCGCACATAAAATCTCACACACAAGTAGTAGGAAACTTCAACACTCCATTTTCACCAGTAGACAGGACCTCCAGACAGAAACATAACAAAGAAACAAAAGAACTAAGAGAAGTTATGACCTAATTGAGTTTAACAGACATCTATAGAACATTCCATCCAAGCACAAAAGAATATACCTTCTTCTCAGTGCCACATGGAACCTTCTCTAAAATCGACCACATAATCAGAAACATAGCAAACTTCCACAGATACAAAATAATCGGAATAACCCCCTGTATCTTATCAGAACACTTTAAAATTAGAATTCAACAACAACACAAACAACAGAAAACCTACAAACACATGGAAATTGAACAATGTAGAATTGTACCAAACCTGGGTCAAGGAAGAAATAAAAAAGAAAGTAAAGACTTCCTGGAATTCAATGAGAATGAAGACACAACTTACCCAAACTTATGGGACACTTTGAAAGCAGTGCTGAGAGGAAAGTTCATAGCATTAAGTGCCCACGTGAAGAAACTGGAGAATAGTCACACTGGAGAATTAATAGCACAACTGAAAGCTCTAGAACAAAAAGAAGCAAACTCACCCAGTAGGAGTAGATGCCAGGAAATAATCAAATTGAGGGCTGAAATCAACAAAGTAGAAACCGGGAAAACATTCCAAAGAATCAATGAAACAAAAAGTTGGTTCTTTCAGAAAATCAACAAGATAGATAAACCTTTATCCAAATTAACCAAAAGGCAGAGAGAGAGAGAGCATGCTAATTAACAAAATCAGAAATAAAAAGGGAGACAAAACAACTGACACTGAGGAAATCCAGAGAATCATTAGGACATACTTTGAAAACATTTACTCCACAAAATTGGAAAATTTAAACAAAATGAACAAATTTCTGGATACATATCACTTGCCAAAATTAAATCAAGAACAGATAAGCAATCTTAACAGACCTATAACCCCTAATGAAATAGAAGCAGTCATCAAAAGTCTCCCAACCAAAAAAAAAAAAAAAAAAAAAAAAAAGCCCAGGCCCAGATGGCTTCAGTGCAGAATTCTACCAGAAATTCAAAGAAGAGCTAATTCCAAGTGTTCCACACAGTAGAAGCAGGAGGTTCACTTTCAAACTCTCTCCATATCTCTTCAATATTGCACTTGAGGTTCTAGCTAGAGCAATACAACAACAAAAGGAGATCAAGGGGATACAAATTGGAAAGAAATAAGTCAAACTTTCATTTTTCACATGATATGATAGTTTACATAAGTGACCCGAAAAACTCTACAAGGGAACTCCTGCAGCTGATAAACACCTTCAGCAAAGTGGTAGGATACAAGGTTAACTAAAAAAATCAGTAGCCCTATTATATACTGATAAATAGGCTGAGAAAGAAATCAGAGAAACATCACCCTATACGATAGTCCCAAACAACATTAAATATCTGGGGATAATGCTAACCAAACAAGTGAAAGACCTGTATACCAAGAACTTTGAGTCTCTAAAGAAAGAAATTAAAGAAGATACCAGAAAATGGAAAGATCTCCCAAGCTCTTGGATAGGTAGGATCAACATAGTAAAAATGGCAATTTTACCAAAAGCAATCTACAGATTCAATGCAATCCCTATCAAAATACCAGCACAATTTTTCAGACCTGGAAAGAACAATCCTCTGCTTTATATGGAAAAACAAAAGACCTAAGATAGTCAAAACAACCCTGTATAATAACGAAATTTCAGGAGGCATCATCATCCCTGACTTAAAGCTCTACTATAGAGCTATAGTCCTGAAAACAGCTTGGTATTGGCCCAAAAGCAGACAGGTAGACTAATGGAATCGAATTGAAGACCCTGATATCAACCCACACACCTTTGAACATCTGATCTTTGACAAAAAAGCTAAAACTATACAATGGAAAAAAGAAAGCATCTTTAACAAATGGTGCTAGAGTAACTGAATGCTGACATGTAAAAGACAGCAGATAGATTCATGTCTATCGCCATGCACAAAATTTAAGTCCAAATGGATCAAAGACCTCAACATAAATCCATCCACACTGAACCTATTGGAAGAGAAGGTGGGAGGTACAGGAGACCTGAACATAACACTAGTAGCACACACATTGAGATAGACAATTAATAAATGGGACCTCATGAAACTAAAAAGCTTCTGCAAGATAAAGGACTCAGTCAACAAGACAAAACAACAACCCACAGAACAGGAAAAGATATTCAC
Source organism: Mesocricetus auratus (assembly GCF_017639785.1). Taxonomy (NCBI): domain Eukaryota; kingdom Metazoa; phylum Chordata; class Mammalia; order Rodentia; family Cricetidae; genus Mesocricetus; species Mesocricetus auratus. Next base: position 44,021,686 of record NW_024429198.1, read on the forward strand.
CAACCCCACATCTGACAGAGGGCTAATCTCCAAAATTTACAAAGAACTCAAGAAGCAAGTCTCCAAAACACCAAATAATCCAATTAAAAAGTGAGGTACAGAACTAAATAGAGAATTCTCAACAGAGAAGTCTAAAATGGCTGAGAGGCACTTGAGAAAGTACTCAACATCAATGCAAATCAAAACAACTCTGAGATACCATCCCACTCCTGTCAGAATGGCTAAAATCAAAAATTCAAATGCCAATTTTTATTGGAGAGGATGTGGAGAGAGAGGAACATTCCTCCCCTTCTGGTGGGAGTACCGACTCATACAGCCACTTTAGAAATCAGTATGGAGATTCCTCAGGAAAATGGGAATCAGTCTACCACAAGACCCAGCAATTCCACTCTTATACATATATCCAAAAATGCACATTCATACAACAAGGACGTCTGTTCCACTATGTTCATAGCAACCTTATTTGTAATAGCCAGAACTTGGAAGCAACCTAGATGCCCATCAGCTTAAGAGTGTATAGAGAAAATGTGGTACATTTACACAATGGAGTAGTTAATATTCAGCAGAAAAAAACAATGGAATCCTGAAATTGCAGGCAAATGGATGGCACTAGAAGAAACCATCCTGAGTGAGGTAACCCAGTCACAAAAAGACAAACATGGCATGTACTCTCTCATATATGGATTTTAGACATAGATCTGGGGAGTGCCAGCCTACAATCCCATGGCCAGAGAGTCTGGGTAACAGAAACTTCATTCAATGGCTGATGGAAGAAGAGGTAGACTCCCACAGCTAAACACTAAGCTGAACTCAAGGAACCCAGTGACAGAGAGGGAGGACTGATGAGCAAAGTGGTTAAGACTGGGCTGGTTTAACCCCCAGAAACAGCTGAACTGAACAAGGGGTAGCTCTTGAGTCCCAGACTGATGGCTGGGAATCCAGCATGGACTGGTCAAGACCCCCTGAATGTGGGTATCAGTAAGGAGGTATGTACTCACTCATATATGGATTTTAGACATGGAGCAGGGGATTGCCAGCCTACAATCTCAGCGCCAGAGAGTCTGGGAAGCAGGGACGACCCTAAGAGAGATTTGCATGGTAACCCAGAAAAGGGTTATGGGAGGAGATCTCTTAATTGGATTAGGAGCAGGGGGGAGGGGAGGGAGAGGGAAGATGGGAGAAAGAGAGGGGGAAGAGGAGAGGGGAGGAGGACATGGGAGAACAGGAAGGTTGAGCCAGGAGAGAAGGATGAGAGATACCAAATAGAGGGAGACATTATAAGTTGGAGGAGAGATCTTATGTGAACATTTGTTACTGAGCTGTGTGTGTGCATGGGTATCCATGGTGTGTACACATGCACTAGTGAGATCTTCACAGATCTAAAAAGTGACAACAACTGGCATTAAGGCTACCTTAAATGCCCTCTCCTGATAATGAGATTGACAACTACCTTAAATGTTCTTCCCCAATAATGAGATTGATGACTACCTTATATGCCATCCTAGAACCCTCATCCAGTGGCTGATGGAAGCAGAGGCAGACACCCACAGCTAAACACTGAACTGAACTCCTGGAACCCAGTTGTAAAGAGGAGTGATGAGCAAAGGAATCAAGACCAGGCTGGCAAAACCCACAGAGGCCTCTGACCTAAACAAGGGGGAATGCATGGAACCCAGACTGATGACTGAGAGACCAGCATGGGACTGATCCAGACACCCATTCCCCAACCTTTGTGTCAGAGAAGAGACCTCTGCAATTTATGGAACACTGGAGAGTAGATCAGTATTTATTCCTGGCATAAAAATGGACTCTGGGAGCCCATTCCACATGGAGGGATGTTCTCTCAGCCTGGACACATGGGGGAGGACCTGGGCCCTGCCCAGGGTTATATGACAGACTCTGGCAATCCCTCATGGAAGACCTTAACCTCCCTGGGGAGCAGAAGGGTGATGGAGTGGGATGGGGGTTTGGGAGGGATGGGGAGCTGGGGGAGGAGAGGAGGGAAAGGGAACCGAGAATAATTTGTGTAAAAAGTTAAATAAAATAAAAATTTAAAAAACCCTAGCTTCAATCCATGTACAAAACAAAATCCCATCAGACTATGAGAAACCATATTAAATCCAAGAAACTAAAATTTGGATTTTGTTTGTTTTGTTGTTTACTTTTATTTTTATGCCACACATGGTGAAGCATACCTGTCGTCCTAGTACTTGGAAGGTGGAGACAGGAAGATAAGTTCGAAATCACTTACCTTCCCCTACACATGAGTCTGAGACCAAGCTGAGCAACATGGAGCATCCTCCCAGTCCAAGAGCCCTATAGTGATAGGTGACGTTGCTGGGGAAGAGTCTGCAAACCTGGTATGCAGCGCTACTGACATGGGGGACAAGATGTGCCTACAGGTACAGGAGTCTCAAACACCTACTAGAGGGATAATCAACTATTCTCTGCCTGGAGCTTAGACACAGGAGGGAATTTTCAACTGGCACTGTGAACACAGTGAAAAAATAATGGCTGGGAAATTCTTAGGCCCTAATAGGGACGATATTGCTGTTGTTTTGCTAATTGGACATGATGTGCCCATCAAATTACTTCCTAATCCATGTGTTCATTCTCACAGATGACTGCTGTGACCAGCTCTTGGGAAAAAAGTTTCTTTTGTGCAGAGGGCAGTGGTAACTGCTGAGGCTCATAAATGGTCAAAGTGATGAGAACAGGTGATAGTTCAGCCATAAAGAAGATATCCCTGTCATCTCTACCACCATCAACCCACACACCACTGTCAAGGCTCAGGGAAGGGGAAAAGAAATCGTAAAAGGCAAATGAAGGACACACAGTGTGCATAGGAATCAAAGGAAATAAGAAGAAACAGAAAATATTGTGGGGTAAAACAAAACCAAATGACAGCACAAAAAAAAAAAAATACATGAGCTATGTCCCACCATAAAAATCTGCATGGATTTTCAACAATCCACAGTGAAAATGATTTTGTAAGTAATAAAAAAGTTTGATGTCCCAAACTTCCTCTGTTTAAAACATACTACAAAGTCACAGTGAAGAAAACTGTGACACCAGCAGGTCAATGCAATAAGACATACCTCATATATAGTCAAGTGATTTCAAAGAAGCATGCCAAGACCACTAGGGGTAGGGCGCAGACATCAAAACATGGTGTGAATACAACTGGATATCCACAGTCAGAAGAATGAAGCTGAACTGTACCTTATATCATGCACAAAAATTAACTCTAAGTAGGTTAGCTCAGTATATCAAAAGTCGAACTATGAAACTGACAAAAGAAAATATAAGGGATGGAAACTATACAACAGTATAACTGAAATACATCCTAGACAAAGGCAGAAGTGACCAAACGAAACAGGTAAATTAGACATGTCAAAAATCTAAATCCTCTGTATATCAGAGGACAAGATCATCCAAATGGAGGGCCATTCAGAGTAGAAAAACATCAAATCATTATGTGTAGAGTATCCAGAGTACACAAAGAACACCTAGGATGAGAAAACAAAAAGAACCAGCTGGGCTGAACACCAGGCAAAGGACTTAAGTAGACATTCCTCCAAAACTTGTTCACGGATGATCAAAAAGCAACTGAAATGATTGACAACACAACTAATATGGGGAAAGGCAAATCCCAACTATAATGAGATGCCCTGGTACACTCACCACAATGACCACTACCCAAAACAAAAGTAGGCAGCGTGGTGAGATGTGAAACCCTCCAGCATCACTGAAGGAAAGTAAAGGCAAGCTATTCTAGTAGAGGGGCTCCTCCAGATACTAAAATTACAACCAGCATGTAAGCCAGCAGGTCTTGTTAGGTACATAATCTCAAAAGTAATTTCTACCCATGTTCATTACATCACTGTTGACAGTCAAGAAATTCAAAGAGCTAAATGTCCACTGACAAAAGAATAATAAATAAAATGTGGTATATCTGTACAGAAGAATATGATTCCTTGAAAAGGAAATCAATTACATGCTACCACTTGGACAAATCTTGAGGAGTTATGTTTAGTGGAATGAGCTAGTCCCCAAGAGAAAAGTGTGTGTGATTCTCCTCTATGAGGCACATAGAACAGTTAAAACTCATAAAAACAGCAAGCAGGATGGTGCTTTACAGCGTCTGCAGAGGCAGAAAATGAGGGATAGGCAGTAAGCATTGTCTAGTCATAAAAGAAAAAAGTTCTAGAGGACTGTTTCACAGCAAACTGAATACAGGTAAAACTACTAAACCACATACTGGCAATAGTTAAAGCAGTAAATTATATGGCATGCTTTTTCTACAATTACAATTTTTGTTTACTTGTTTGCTTGTTTTGTTTTCTGAGACAGGGTTTCTCTATGTAACAGCCCTGGGTGTCCTAGAACTCATTTTGTAGACTCAAACTCAGAGAGATCCACTTACCTCTGCCTCCTGAGTGCTGGGATTAAAAGTATGTGCTACCACCACCCAGCACAATTACAATTTTTAATTCAAAAATAAAAGAAGGAAATTCTGACAATATGCCACACATGGATAAATTGGAGGGACATTGTGCTAAGTGAAAAAAGTGTATCACAAAAGGAAAAACACATGATTCCACTTATACATGGTACCTGGAGCAGTCAAGTTCATCCAGAAAGAACAGTGGACAGCAATACCAGAGGGTGTGATGGTCTATATACATAGAGTACACATTTGGGTACATGAAAAGACTTCTGGGGCTAGGTGCTGTTTAAAATAGCAAAATGACTCAGTATACTTAATGCCACTGAACCATGCAATTTAAAATAGTTAAGAGTAGACATTTTATTGTAGTTTTTTAAAGGTTGGTCAATGGTAGGAATACCTATATAATAGATCTCAAACAACCTAGGGGTCTACCCTAGGAAACCAGAAACTGAACACAGTTACAGTGTGAGTATACTATGAGTCTCCTTAGCTTGTGCTGACACGGTTCACAGATGAAGCTGGAAGCAGACCATTGCATAAGAAATCAGAAGTTATAGAACAGGCAGAGGCAAACACAACAGGACCTAATCAGTTCCACAGAAGGTAAAGACACAGTATTGAAAATGGGAGGTAAGAAACTAACAAGTTTGTTTGTGAAAAATAAAATAATAAAAAGGTTCCAGTAGAGTAAAACCCTGAATATAGAGTAGAAGAATCAAGTGTGCCTGGGCTCCAGGTTAGCCCAATCAGTAAATAGAGATATTTCCCTCTCCTGGATAGTAAAGATGTAACAACTGGAAATGAGTACAAAGAACTTAAGAGCCCTGACTTTGGCACAGGCTTTAAGTTTTATTGCAGCCCCAGAGGAGCTCCCATCTTCTAGATCTGCACATGAAAAAGATATACATGTACCTCAAATGTACTGTGTCTAAGTGCTGTTTCTAATGCCAAAGTGGAAATAAACAGGAATGAGTGTGTGTGGGGGGGGTGTGGGGGTGTGCTCATGGGCACACACAGAAACAGATTCTTTAACTTCGCTTGTTTTCATGAACAGAAATACACATACATCCCATGGAATCTCCAGAGTCTGCAATGATTGAACTACCCACTGCAGCTCTGACTTCACAGTCTATACAATCACACCCTCTCCTCTTACCGTGCACACTGCTTGGGTCAGGTGTTTGCATCCCTGGCGGTAAGTATTACGGACTGCATCAGGCCTTCAAAACAAAATTAAATTAGATTGGACAAAGAAAAATAGCTACGTGAAAACTTTTAATACTTTAAAATGTATATTCTGAAATGTATTAAGTATAAGAATAATACTCACTGTTTCCTATACCAGGAAAGGACTCCATGTTCTAACACTACCCAGAATAACTTCCAGCCAAAAAATCTTGAGCTCTACAGGGAAATGACAAAGATTTTCCATGCTGATGTAAATGACAAAAGGAACTGAGCTCAAACAGACATATGTGAGTCTTTCCCCTAGACATGGGGGCTGATCATCAAACAGCAATAAACCCGAGCTGAGATACTAAGAGCAACGATGAGAACATACTCCTCACTACAGGCTGACGGCACACAAGTTCCACACTCCAACAGTTCTGTTCAGGGACATTTATAGAAAACAGCAGTTCTGGGCTTTGAACACAATTTCCTCCTAACTGTGAATGAATGTCTAAAGAAGACAATGAACCTAAATTCATTTTATGTAATACACCTACGTCCAAAAATTTCATATAGCAGGACTGCTTACAGATGCAAACATAGTAAGTGCTACCATGGTTGATTCTAGAAAACAACTAAATTTTAAAATACAGAAATGTTTACAACCAGGGAATGTCCTTCCTAGATAATTCAGAAACTAATTTCCTGTGAAGTCCTCCATAAATTGATGTTTATAACAAAAATGATATTGCAATTATGACTTAGTGAGAAAAATACTTTCCTCTATTCCTCTGTGAAACTTACTTTAAAAGTACAGACAATCATCCCAAATAAAGCATTGGTACAATAACAGGAACCTCTTGAAATTCAAAAGTATAAAAGTGGCTTACAATATAAGATCCAAGGTCTCCATCATCTACAGAGATCCTCCCCAACTTCTAATGGGGTATACCAGTTAGCCTACTATGACTTTAAAATACTTTAACTAAAAGGGTCTAGCTAAGAGTGGAGCATTTCTTGAGCCTCCACATGCCTGGTAAGCACACCACTGTGGGGTAGTAAAAACATACAACATATTATGCCAAGTATGATGACGACACTGTACTGTGCAAACTTGGTTGATGCCCTCACAGCCACACAAGAGTGTCACAGCACACTACCAGGCCAATAGAAGATCAAGATTCGTAATCAGAGTATAGTTGCTACTAAATACACATCCTTTTAGTGGCACTAAAAGTCAAAAACTCATAAACCAGACTGTGTTTGTTTGAATGTAATCGGCCCCCATAATCCTATAATTTCATAGGGAGTGGCACTATTAGGAGGAATGGCTTTGTTGGAGTGGGGATGGCCCTGTAGGAGGAAATGTGTCACTGTGGAAGTGGGCTTTGAAGCTGTCTATACTTAGGATACTACGGTGTGACTCTCAGCTGATTTCCTGTTGCCTACAGGATGTAGCAGTCTCAACTTCAGCACCACATCTGCCTGCATGCTCCCATGCTCCCCATTATGACTGAACCTCTGAACAGCAAGTGAGCCCCTCAATTAAATGTTTCCTTTATAGGAGTTGCCGTGGTCACGGCATCTCTTCACAACAACAGTAAACCCTAACTGAGACACAGACCATCTCAGTCAGGGACATGCTGTATGACTGAAATCGCCAAAACTGCATTAAGAATCCTCCATGCTTCCTAATTAAAGCCATGGCATCCTACCTTCCAGAGAGGACCTTCGTATCGTCTCAGTGCTCTGTAGATGACCTGCTGGAGACACGTTTCATTAAAGACACATCTACAGAGCTCAAGCATTCCTTCATTTTCTTCCCTAAAACTTACTAACTGAATTTAGCTCGCCGGTACACACCTTATTGCCAACAAGAAGATGCTTCATTTCAGCACCATGGGCAAGGTCAAGAGGTTTCTGATCTGCATAAAATACAAGGGAAAAAAGTCACTATGTCAACTACACACACACACACACACACACACACACACACACACACACACACAAATCATTATAACCATGCTATACAATACTCCTTTGTGCTTTCAAAAACGCCTTGCCACCAACAAAAATAAAAATAAATCACCTACCCCTGAAGTCACCCTCTCAATTCTTTAAGGCTTCCTTTCAGGTCAGAAAATTTAATTCTCCTCAGAACAGGTTTTTTGACCTTATATGACTGTGTTAGTTTTCTTATTGAATAACAAATTACCACTAGTTTGCCAGTGTAAAATGATACAGACTTACTGTCTCATAGTCAATTTTTTAAGCTTTATATTAACCTGTTAACTTCTGGGTAACTGCTTAATTCTTTTAAAATACCTGGTATGTATCAGTCATATTTGTTTCTATTTATTCTCATGAAATTATGTGCCAATCATCATCTTAAGGCACTGGTGATTTAGCAATTAGCAATACAGGAGGTAGCAATAAATTTGTAAAAAAAAAAAAGATATGTAACAGGTAATACACCATGGAATGCTACTAGAATTAATGGCAGATTTGATAGACAATTGCTACCACTTGGGTAGAAGATGAGGTACTGCATCTCTGAGCAGGGGTGGTTAGACATACACAGGGAAGAGCTGATGTGAAGCCACCAGGGAGGAACAAGGCAGAGGATGAGAGATTTGGGAAAAAGCTCACACAGCTGGATCCTCGAACCACAAGGAGTAAGCTGTGTTTTCCAGACAGGATGGAAAGCTTCTGGAGTAATATGATTTGACTGATGTCAAATTTTGTCAAATGTTCAAAAGTATAAACTTTAGCTTTTTCACCATTTTGAGAAACTACAATATTAACTGACTGATTCTATTATTGTGTTTCAGCTTTTTTTCTTTTTTCTGGAATTTATTCTCCTTCATTGAAGAATATAACATCTGAGGTTTCCCCAATACCTTGAAAGACAAATACAAACAAACTGAAATCAAAATAATTACACAGACTGAAGTGGAACCAGATACTCAGGAACAAATCTACATCAAAGTATTTCTAGAAGAAAACAAAACCCATAGTAAAATTAAACAAACCAAACAAAACATAAAAAGCCTTTGGGACTTTTCAATAAAAAAAGGAAAATACTTAGATGGTTAAAAATGTAAATGTTGGGTTAACTTTATAAAACAGAAAAAAAACCCTAAAATATATTAGCATCTAAGGGCTGTGTGTGTCTTCTTTTTCTCCTCTTAGATTTTACTAAACCCCCAGGACCTAGCAATATGGTGTTACACGTTCACCTACAGTTAAACTGGCACCATTTGGTTCTCAGCAGCACAAATTCCATTGTCCCACAAGGAAGTCAACACTCTGCCTTGAAAGCCCCTGGCATTACAGCCATGCCTGCACTTCTTGGCTCGGCTTTGAGGATGGTAGTGACCAAATCTAGAGGCAGTCAATTAAAGGGAACAAGAAGAATTGTATTTCAGCCAAGTATGTAATCCTAGCACTTGAGAGGCAGAAGGAGTAGTCCAGGTCTACAGAGCCAGACCGTGTCTGGAGGAACAACTGAAAGAAAGAGGGAAAGGAAGACATAAGGAGAAAAGGAATTTGTCAGTCAGACTGGGAGGCATTTAAGTAAAGACCCAGTATGCTCTACACACACCACTGCCTGGGAACTATGGCCAAATCCGTATCCTGGGCTTCTACCACTAATCTCGTGTTTTCTTTGCTGACTCTTCTGTGTTCCTGCAAAAGAATCATGGCAAGAAAATGACATGCGAGCTGGGTGGTGGTGGCGCACGCCTTTAATCCCAGCACTCGGGAGGCAGAGGCAGGCGGATCTCTGTGAGTTCGAGGCCAGACTGGACCGACAGCCTCCAAAACAATACAGGGAAACCCTGTCTCGTAAAACCAAAAAAGAAAAAAAAAGAAAAAGAAAAGAAAAGAAAATGACATGCAACTATGATAGCAATTCTAGGCACACCATCTATTCAGTGTGCTTAACATGGTCATGGTGGGTATAGTATGGCCAATCACGAAGTTATATGACAAATCTTAGCAGCTTTCTCTGTCTCACAAGTATGATCCTGCTCCTACATTCCTAAACATGCTAAGACTTCACTTTGCCAAACTAGATCTTGGCACTCATTGGCAAGACCAGACCCAATCCATGTAAACTGGGCTGACTTCATGAGATAATTCTTTAAATCCCTCTATATGAATAGAAATGTGTCTTGTTAGAAGACTCACAAACTCAAGCACAATATGCAACTAGAAAAAAAACCCTTGGAAGTCTCTGAGATTTATCAAATGGAATTTGACCTGCATCTGGTTTAATACCAATTAGCCAGTAATATTCATGACTTTACAAGCTTTCCCTGGAGAGAAAACTGTACATTAAGCATTTGGTCCATTCATGAAGAAAGCTGTCCTTTCTTCTGGCTGTAATAGGACTGCAAATCTCAGGCTGAGATCTCAACACCAGCATTCAAAACAAAAATGCCACAGAACAGGCAACATTTGTCAAAGCTCATGAGGAGGCGGCGGAGGGACCACTAGTTTGCTCTTTCCATTTCTCAAACATTTCCTTCTCAGAGTCAGAGTGAAAGGTCCTACGTCATATCATGCCGCTACAGTAGGTGGAGATTTCACTCAGCCCCAAGTTTATTCCATTCAAGGCTAGTCCTGTTTGAGAACTGTTCAGTGCTCACCAGTGTCCACCCAAAGGGAGCGGGGATTTTGCTTCTTAAGAACGACTCAAGACTGCTGTCTAGACAGCTCCTTGTCTACACTGCTAAATCTAACTTGTACTCATACACATGCAAGAATGCATGCCTGTGTTATTCTGAAAAGTCTGAGACTGTGAATTGGTCTGAGTATGAAGTAAACAAGGCGAATAAAGAACTATGGTGAGTAACACGGAAACTCACGCTAGCTGGTGGTGCCAGTGCGTTTTTCCTTTCCGTGGTACTGGAGCTGAGCACAGCAGCTCGTGTGTGCTATGCAAGTATTCTACCATAAGCCCAGCCCCAACAGCACTAGCACCTTCTATTACACTTCATAAGCGATTCACAAAATATAGCTAACCAAGCATTTCCTTTCTCCAAAAATATAAGCTGTTACTCAGGGGAGCTGCATTTGAAAATACATGTGCATGTGTATGTAAGTAAACTATCAGAGCTGAAAAATGCCTTTGCATACCGACAGAGCAAACTTTCTATCAACTGACTATCTAGGCAGTGCAGTTCCTAGTATCTCAAGCAGCCTTATACATACAGTGAAACTTCCCCCTTGCTCGCAAGAGATGAAGAAGGAGGTTTTCCAGCAGCAATCCTTTCTGTCCTGTAACTTGGCTGTGACAGTGCATTATTGCAATGCTGGTTCTGGAAGCACCTGTAGGAGCCTAGATAACTTTATATGAGCGAGAGATTCCTTTACAGAAAGGAGTCAAGAGTATCTAACTTCTCCAGCAGGTGTTACTACAAAGTACCAGAATAGTGACATTCGTGGTTCTGCAATAAGAACCTTCAGTGTCCTTTGCCAACCTGCATTGCTTTTCTTCTTTCTGATTCAAAGACATAACAATCCTGGCAAATGGTTTTCAAGGATGCAATGCAGGCAGCATAAACAAGACCAGATTTATGCAATACTGATATCTAGTAAGATTTGGGGCAGAGCCAGCATTTTCTCCCTGATGTTGCTGCCCAATTAGTCCAGTCATTGAGGAAGCAGATTATAGAATGTGATGGCACTTTCAGGTAAGCACGGCAACTGCAAACAGACAAGAAGGTAAGAGAGCCCACCACCTGAGCCCTGATTAGCTTAGAACAATCAATCATGCAGTCCCCATTATTCCAGTGTCTGCCAAAAGCCACCTCTTCCAGATCAAGCAAAGTTGCTGATTGTGCATGTGGCTTTGTCCCAGTGGTGCATCAGGTAAGCAGGTATGCGTTGAGTACCAGGGGTGCTTCAAACTGCAGCTCCATCAACACCTTTCTTCCAAGGATGCTGGCCAAGCTTCAGGTCTAAGAATGAAAAGACTGTGTTGCTCTCCTCTGATTAAAAAATGAAGTCATCATCTCCACAGTATTAGTCACTGTTAAATATCTGAGTGGCAGAGGGTGGCCAAGCGCAGGCTTCTTCTCAGGGGAAATGTTCTTGTACATCCACTGCCGCTGTTCTTCCGACATGGTGATGTCCACTTCCTCTAACTCTACCTTGTGGGCTTCCAGAAATCTAACCATATCCTGCTGCTTCTTTTTTTTTTTTTTTTTTTTTTGTTTTTTTTTTGTTTTTACGAGACAGGGTTTCTCTGTATTGTTTTGGAGGCTGTCAGTCCAGCCCGGCCTCGAACTCACAGAGATCCGCCTGCCTCTGCCTCCCGAGTGCTGGGATTAAAGGCGTGCACCACCACCGCCCGGCTCCTGCTGCTTCTTGATTGCCACCTGAGGACGACGCAAGGAACACCACCATCCTCTCACTGCACCAGGAAAGGCTGCGGACGCAGAAGCTGAAGGCGGCAGAGGTTGCGTCTGAGAGTCTAGCTCCCACAGTGGATGAAAGCCCAGCAGTGTTTTAAGTTTTATTGTTTATATCTCCAGGCCAGAAGAGGGCACCAGAGCTCAAAACCGATGACTGTGAGCCACCATATGGTTGCTGGGAATTGAACTCAGGACCTCTGGAAGAGCAGTCAGAGCTCTTAACCACTAAACCATCTCTCCAGCCCGTGTTTCAAGTTTTAACATAGAAATTCACATGCCATACGATTTATATACCATTCAATTCTATTTTAAAGGGCATAAGTAGTCTTTAATATGCTGAGAACTGCACGCCTATGAAATGGTTGTTTAAAGGTGTCTTTATTATTTCATTAATATACCAAACTATCTAGGGAGCGGTATGGATTGGCTCTCTGGAGCGGTATGGATTGACTATCTGGCGCCGTATGGATTGGATCTCTGGAGCAGCATGGAATGGATCTCTGGAACGGTGTGGAATGGATCACTGGAGCAATATGGAATGGATCTCTGGAGCGAAATGGAATGATCTCTAGATCTCTAGAGCAGCATGGAATAGATCTCTGGAGCGGTATGAATTGGATCTCTGGTGCAGTATGGAACGGATCTCTGGAGCGGCACGGAATGGATCCCTGGAGCAGTGTGGATTGGATCTCTGGAGCGGTATGGAATGGATCCCTGGAGCGGTGTGGAACGGGTCTCTGGTGCGGTATGGAATGGATCTCTGGAGCAGTATGGATTGGATCTCTTGAGCGCTGTGGATTGGATCCCTGGAGCGGTCTGGAATAGATCTCTGGAGCGGTCTGGAATAGATCTCTGGAGCGGTGTGGGTTGGATCTCTGGAGCGGCATGGAATGGATCGCTAGATCGGTGTGGATTGGCTCTTGGGAATGGCTTCAAGGCAATCCGAGGTGTGGGAGGGGACGAAAGGAGAATGCCATAACTTTTAATCTAGGAAAAGATGATGGGCTTGACTTTGTCCTGAGACAGATTTGAAGAACTGCTGATGTGTTCACCTGTGGCTGCTGACATCCGCTTCTTCAGTGAGGAGAAAACCCCTTTGTAATGTTCACTGAGAAATCAGTCATCAGTTCGGATTTCTACACAACATCTAGGAAGATAACGGTCTGCCAATTTTATTATTCTCATCCCATCTGCAGGGCACTTTTGAGAAACTATCCTCCCAGCAGAGAAAGGGATGATAATATGATTTATTTCATGTAATTTTACCCTGATGACAAAAATAAATTCTGAGCTGCTGCCAACTAGATGAAATCTCAGAACTTCATCTCTGGATTCTATGTCTATCTACAGGGCTAGGAACCAGAAAATCTCAATGAAGCACATTTAGAACTAACCGAGCAGGCTTCCTCCCTACATGAACATATAACCAACAACTTTTAAAAAAATGCATTTTCAAAACAAAATAAAACAGCTTTGTTCACTAATGGAAAAATTCTGTAAAAATGTCATTTCTCTTCAAATGAATGTGCATAGAAGGAAATTCCAGTTTAATGCCAGCAGCACATTTTTAGGAGCCTAAAAACCTTACAATGCCATGTGCACCCGCACATGCAGAGCGGTTCGAGACCAGGAGAGAAGCTCTGATGTGTGAGAAACATTCACAAGAAGGCTGGGGCACTGGCAGCTGCAAATCTACACGCTGCTAGAAAGGATTATCAACCCCAAAGTCAACTATTTGAGGCAATTTTTTGGACCTTCACAGACATTTCCAAAATAGTGAAAAATCGGAATCATCCAACACCAGCTTTCACAGCGTGTCTGCAACTGTGAAAATAGAACAAGGTTAGACTTGGCTTTCTCCTTCCAGTCCAGGCAATGGCCAAATGTCCCTATTGCAGCCTATTAAGAGTCATGTTTTAGTGTGTTTTGCTTGTGATTTTTTTCTCATATAAAATAGCCCCAACACACATAAAATAAAATATTTTATTATTTCAAATACATATTTTGTTAAATAAATAGTTTAAAAAATAAGCACATTGAGGTGGCTCTCCTCTGAGAAGCCCACAACCACAATTTCCAATGTGATTGTTGCTTTTAAAAAATCTCAATTATCAAATTTTTCCAATAGAGACTCAGGAGCCAGATGCTAGGGTAAAATCCTGCTAGCTCAGGGAGGCAGAGAGAGCACCTAGCTGACCTTCGTCCTCTGCCAGCAAGGGCTCTTGTTTCTACACCATCTCAAACAAGACTCCTGCACCTCAGTGTCCCTCCCTCCTACTTCCTGTGTGTCTCGCTATCTGTCCTCCTGACTCCCTCGTATTCTCTACGGGTTTTTTCTTAATAATCCTATGTTCACTTCCTGTCAACTGGTTGCTTGTTCTGCCTCTTGACTTAAGGCTGACTTTATTTAATTCTGTTTACAATATTCAAGCAGAAAGCTACTGGATTAAAGGTATGTACTAGGGCTGAGCCACAGCACAAGTAGAAACAGGTTTTTCCTATAAACATCACAATCTTCGATTTCAAAGTGTGATCAAATTTCCAGCAACATGTGATTTCTTTCCTTCTTGTATCTTTCTGTTTACCATAGCATTTAAAATCTATATTAAAATCTCTTAATAAACTGCAACTCTGCTTCAAAAAAAATGGCTCCCAGAAATCATGCTGATGTGCTGGGCTGTGTTCTTAAGTGCTAGACTGTGATGTGCCTTAAAGAGTTAGAAACACTGCACTCAGGTTAAGGTGCTGCTGGCCATGACCTAAGCACTAATGGATCGGCAATGCACATTGCATACGGTGATCTAAGCACTAATGGATCGGCAATGCACATTGCATACGGTGATCTAAGCACTAATGGATCGGCAATGCACATTGCATACGGTGATCTAAGCACTAATGGATCGGCAATGCACATTGCATACGGTGATCTAAGCACTAATGGATCGGCAATGCACATTGCATACGGTGATCTAAGCACTAATGGATCGGCAATGCACATTGCATACGGTGATCTAAGCACTAATGGATCGGCAATGCACATTGCATACGGTGATCTAAGCACTAATGGATCGGCAATGCACATTGCATACGGTGATCTAAGCACTAATGGATCGGCAATGCACATTGCATACGGTGATCTAAGCACTAATGGATCGGCAATGCACATTGCATACGGTGATCTAAGCACTAATGGATCGGCAATGCACATTGCATACGGTGATCTTAAACAGTAGCACTCATAAAACATGACTGTACATTGATCACTGGATGAAATGCCATGACAAAAGGCTCATGATAATCTAACCCTCGGTTCTCCTAAAACGGTGGTTCAGAATTCTCTAACTCAGTATTGGTGGCAACCTTATGGAATGTAACCACTACAAACAATAATCAACTGTACCTAGCATTTCCCTGATGGTAGGATTATCTTGGTAAACACTGGTCTCATTTGGAGTAGGGAGTGCATTATTAATTAGTTAATAGGTGAAGAAAATGTCATTCTTTTACATTTGTGAATGTCCTTATTTTAAAATGAGACCATCCAATTTAGCAAAGGCTGGATCCCAAACTAAATATCTATAGTGCTGATTTCATTTGATAGAGTCAAACGGCCAAGGACAGCTGTCATCAGCATGCTCACCATTTTTGTTCTTCAGGTTGGGGTCAGCGCCACTTCTCAGGAGCTTTAAGGCACACTGCTTATGGGCCCGGTAAGCTGCACAGTGCAGGGGGGTGTTTCCTAACTGATCCGAGCAGTTCACATTGGGAGGATTGGGCCTGCTGAGCTAACAAAGAAACACAATGTGATTTTACACCAAAGAAAGGCTCAGGCAGGGCCTGCAGGACAGCAGAGCTCACGGGCTTTCGGACTATGCCCTTTTGGCTCACTCCTCAGTCAGGCATGCTTATCCTCAGAAGCCATGAGATCTGAGGTCTGTGTGCTGGCACCAAACACAACAGCAGCGTCATCCACCTACCCCTCACATTGAGATTTCCTAGTGGTGGTGCATGTTTTTTTTAATCCCAGCACACAAAGGCGGAGGTAGGTGGATTACTGAGTTTGAGGCCAGTCTGGTCTACAGATCAAGATCCAGGACTGCCAAGAATACACAGAGAAACACTGTCTCAAAACTCCCCGCCCCCCCCAAAAATTTTCAGTAACATGCTGCTGTCGACAGCCTTGAGACAGCAAAAGTATAAACCATGCACCCACCAACAGTCCCCAAGAAGAGTCAAGCCCAGAGATGCCAGCTCGAATCACAAAAGTCAAGGCTCGGTTGAATTTGCCGTTCTCACCTCACTCCTTTAGCAAGCTCTATATAGTCTTGTTTCACAAAAATGTTAAATGTTGCAGTACTATACTTAGAAACCAAAGGAGGGCTTTCAGGAGCCGGAATAGCTTTAAAGCAAATGGCAATGCTTCAGTCTTGAATCCAGAGCAAATTTAGAGTTTCCTATTTAATGAGACCACCAGGAAACAGGAAAGTAGGTCTCCTAGGAAAGCAGGAAGAGCCGGCAAAGCTGTCAGCTTGCTGTGAGCATGTGATCCAACACTGTCCCTTCTAGGTCTCTTACTCTTCTAGAAGGACACTGCTCTTTCAGAGTTTACTGCTCATCAAAATGAGAAAAACTTCCTCCTTGACAGGACCTGCAGTGTTTTTTCAATTTCAAATGGACTTAAACTGAAAATAGTTTTTAAATTTTTCTTTACCTTAACTATTTGCTATGAGAAACTGGGCCAGGCAAGTGTGTGTGTGTGTGTGTGTGACACTTCTATTCTAGTGTGGCAATAAGAGGTTTCCTCCCACAGTCACTGAATTATGAACTTAACATTTAAGGAAACAGCACTAGCGGGGGGAAAAGCGCTTCTTGTTACCAGAGCTGATACTTCGGCTGTTCGCCCTTCCCGAGCTGCTCCTAACAGCAATTCTTCAAGCTTTCTTTGTTGAGTCCTTTCCACGGCTACAAGAGAAAAAGAAAAGAGGTCGTAGTCTACAGTTGGTACAATCCTATTGGACAAAGATAAAGACAAATCCATTACATTATAAGCACGGGTTGGAGAGATGGCTCGGCAGTTAAGAGCACTGACTGCTCTTGCAGTCAGGTTAGTGTTGTGAGACATTTGTACACGGTGAAGGTGCACCTGTACACCTTGCTGTGACTGATGTAATAAAAAGCTGAATGGCCATAGCTAGGCAGGAGAGATAGAAGGGATTTCCAGGGAGAGAAAGGAAGAGGAGGAGATAAGGCGCCTAAGGGTCGCCAGTGAGGCTATGAAGCAGCAGGATGTGCAGAAAGAGAGGTTAACAGTCACGAGCCACATGTCTGGGTGTAGTTAATAGAAATGGCTCAATTTAAGTTATAAGAACTAGTTAAGAACAAGCCTAAGCTATAGGCTGAGCGTTCATAATTAATAAGAAGTCATCATGTCATTATTTGGAGCCAGATGATCCAAAGGAAAGTCTGAGTACAGGTCCTGGCACCCACATTGAACACCTATAACTCCAGCTCCAGGGGATCGGACACCCTCTTCTGGCTTCTGCAGGTACCCACCATACATATGACAGGCACACAAATCCATCGATTAAAAACACTTAACAAAGATGCATAACGAATAAGTTGATAACAGTGTGGGAAAATACAAATGTTTTGAACTGAACTGAAATTCAAATGCAGTTAGGTTTGGGAGTTCTGCTTTTCATTTCCAGTGAGCTCCATTTCCTTCATTTTTGGGTGAAATTATAATTTCAATTCAAACGATATTATGGATTTACTCATTTATAACACTTAGCATGAACAATTATGAACTTTCGATGATATCTGTCTGGGAAAGAAGACAAATGGGGTTTGTGACTTCTACAATATTATAAAAGGGAAAGCAGAGCCGGGCGTTGGTGTCACATGCCTTTAATCCCAACACTGGGGAGGCAGAGCAGAGGCAGAGGCAGACGGATCTCTGTGAGTTCAAAGCCAACATGGTGTACAGAGCAAGTTCCAGGACGGGCTCCAAGGCAATACAGACAAACCTGCCTCAAAATAAATAAATAAGTAAATAAATAAGTGAGAAAGCAGTAAGAAGACATAGCAGTTGGTAGTAAGATGTACAAATCATGTAAATATGTTTATTTTATAAGATTCCAAATTACTTACATACTTGCATTTCTATTTAACAAATACTAAGCCAGGCATTGGTGGCACACGCCTTTAATCCCAGCACTAGGGAGGCAGAGGCAAGTGGATCTCTGTGAGTTTGAGGCCAGCCTGGTCTACAGAGTGAGTTCCAGGACAGCCTCTAAAACAATACAGAGAAACCCTGTTTCGAAAAACCAAAACAAACAAACAAAAAACAACAACAAAAAACCCCAAATACTACAAATACTATACTACGAGATGTCAAGTACTCCTCTGTAACCACTAAGATAGGTGTTATTGTATAAATTACAAAGCTGCTGCAGAAGCTAGCAGTGGTGGAGCACACCTTTAATCCCAGCATTTGGGAGGCAGAGACAGGCAGATCTTTGCAAATCTCAGGACAGCCTGATCTGCAGAGTGAATTCTAGGACAGCCAAGGCTACCCAGAGAAAACTGAGAGAGAGACAACAAAGCAGGTATGGAGAGGCAGGGAAGGCCACCAAGTGGAGGGCTGGGAGTTCGAGGCTGCTGTCTCTGATGCTAGGTTAGAGCAACAGGCAATGTGTTGAAAGAGTGGACTGTATCAATAAGCTCTCTTACCTAGACTAGTTCTCTTTAGAAAGGAGGAGGCGGCAGTGGCAGCTGCTTCAGGCTGAAGGTTTATCTCAGTGGTAAAGTACTTGCCTACCATGTACAAATTCCTGGATTAAGTCCTTAGCATTATAAAACAAGGTCCTGTAAGTGTTCCCTTTAGCTAAGTATTGTGGTATACTCTTGTAGCCCCAACACATGGGACACAGAGACAAAAGTTATCCTCTAAAATACAGCAAGTTTAAGGCCAACTTAAACTATATGAGACCTTATTTAAAAATAACAATAAAGAAGCAAGTTCTTGCAAAAACTGAGTGATCCAGCTTAACATGTATGCACAAAGGCCAGAAGAGTCATTTCCTAACAGTACTCCTGGCTAAGGAAGACTTCCTAGGCTTCTCTTCCCCCATACAGAGAAGTCAATGAGGAGCCAGATAACTGGCGAAAGGAACATTTATTACAAGGCAGTCACTACTGTGTGCTGTTACTTGAAACACATTTAACATATACACCGCATATAGAAATGGTTGGAACTAATAACTGATTCCAGTTATTACGTATCATCTCTATGCTCACATTTTTATTCCCATACACCACCACCACCCACCTCCACCACTCTCAATGGCTTCTTCTGTTGCTGGAATTGCTCTGTTCAATCTCCAGTCCTGTGCATACTGCATTACCCTAGGCTGTGACTTATCCCGTCCTCATTCTGGAAACAGGACACTCATTCGCACCCTTGATTATCCAAACATTTATGACAGTGTCTGCCTAACAACAATCAGGGGCACACTGCCATATTCTAGATGGAATAAACTAGTGTTTATTTCTACAATTTCTAGGCTCACAAATGAGGGGAGACAGGCAAATGTTACTGGGCATTTCCTGTCTGTCCTGTGTTTATTCGGGGTGCATGAAGAAGACTGCTGAGTCAGTCAATGAACAGCAAATGCTCCTGTTTGGGGCCCCTACCTGTTCTTTTCTGCGCTATTCAGTTTGTGGGAACACTGAGCTTCACATTAATGATGCCCACTTTTCTGAATGTTTTCCCAAAGGAGGGACGTTTTTAAAACTCATGTATCTGAAGACGGAATTGTATAAACAGCTCATAATAAAATAATTTATGCATAGTTTAAAGCTACCAGTAAGATACACACACACACACAGAATCCACAGGCCCAGGATTTTAAGATCCTACAACCGATGCCCATAGATATTGTGGGGGTTTCACTATGATTATGTAAGAAGACACTGTTTTGGAGACATACTGATGTGTTTGGAGATATATAATGTCATTCAGTATGCAAATTTCTTTCACGTGGATCAATTAAAAAAAATCAATTCAGTAGCATCAAATAATATTTTAAAAGATAAAGTAGATACAGGCAAGATGCTTGTATGTGTAATCCAAGTGAAAAACAAAAAACATACAAATACTCATTTAATTAATTTAATTATTCTTAAAACTTTTCCTAGGCTAAGAATCAGAGAGAGAGAGAGAGAGAGAGAGAGAGAGGGAGGGAGGGAGGGAGGGAGGGAGGGAGGGAGGGAGGGAGGGAGGGAGGGAGGGAGGGAGGGAGGGAGGGAGGGAGGGAGGGAGGGAGGGAGGGAGAGGGAGAGAGAGAGAGGTTATTCCTCACCAGTACCTGACAGGTGGCTGTCTACCCTCTTCCAGAGTACCCTTGTCATTAAAAACTCACTACATCTCACCTTTCAAGGTAACTCACACCCTTGTGTACAACATAGTGGGCTCAAAAATAAAC
Source organism: Mesocricetus auratus (assembly GCF_017639785.1). Classification (NCBI taxonomy): domain Eukaryota; kingdom Metazoa; phylum Chordata; class Mammalia; order Rodentia; family Cricetidae; genus Mesocricetus; species Mesocricetus auratus. The sequence goes on from NW_024429198.1 coordinate 44,042,217, forward strand.
TCTGTGGTACTCAACCTCTGGTCCATTAACTGGCTATGATTCTATAAAAATAAGATCATCTCTATCTAAAACCATCACTTCAGATATTTAGGTGTGGTTTTCTTATGCCTACCCCTATTTCCTGTCTCCTGTGTTATCCTGTTATCTATTATCGTGGTGAATTGTCCCCAGCGCTTCCTGGAGTCTGCAAATGATGCGTTATTTACTGCTGTTCACAAACGGCATTCTGTCTGCGTAAGGTGATCTCATCAGAACAGAACAATTAATTCTCTGTATTCTATTTTCTATTTCCCAGGCTAGGACCACAAGAGCTGACAAATGTCACTACTTGTAAAGTCAACGAAGCCCTTGCCTTTGCACAGCTTGGGTTTTGGAAGATCCTTAGAGCATGTCTTTACAATTCCCTTATTAAAAGTCACCTGTCATACTAAGCTAACACTCAGTCTGTCAGGGAATCTCAGTCTCAGGTTCCCATGAGACAACAGAATGGCAGAACAGGATCAAACACAGTTACCTCACCTTTCAATTAGATCACAATGTATTAAAGGGCAAAGACCAATATCATCCATGAGTCCTTATGTTGAAGGCCACTGACAGAAGTGAAGTGTGGGTTTGGCTGTTCACTGAAGCCAGAGAATTCATTTCAAGTGAAGATACCATCTAGAGATGTGACAAAATGCCAGCCTCCAAGAACAGCTAGAGGTAGCTGGATGTGACCAGTGCAGTGACTGATGCAGAGAAGGAGCATATGCACAGAGTATGTGCAGTGTGTTAATAGCAACCCTCTAACACAGATGCCTAACAAAAATTCATTATTTTTTAACTACAGAAAAAGCAAGAAGAGTTCAATCCTTTAAGCCAAATGGAAAATTGTTGAAAGTAAGACTGTGGTTTGATATGAATAAAAATGCTATAACTAAAGTTACAAAGATAACACCCCTAAATACAAAGTTGTATCACCCTACTCTGAATTTCAAGAAAAAGAAACAAAGTATGTGTGCTGGTGCAACTGTAATTCTGAGACCTTATTTGCAAAGTAGAAATTACCTTACAGCAAAACCTGAACCATTCAAAGACTATTTCTATTAACTAAGGCTTTTCTAGTATAAACATGGGCATAGTTTTCTTTTGAACTGTAGTGGAGAAATTTCTCTACACTATTAAAGGTTTATACACCTTCCTACATGCAATTTTATCTCTGATGTCCATGGCAACTAAACCAATAAATCGAGAAATGAGTGTTCGTGTAACACTACATGGAGGTCTCGGGAAGATGAAACCAGACAGAAATATCCTCTATGCTAAGGAATGATGCATAACACCTAGAGCAACAGTTTCTCTGTCCTTCCTTTCTATACTCTCATTATCATACTGCAACAGTTTATCTAAAGCCACATCTTCTCATGTCTATATTTTCTACTTTTCATCTTGCTGTGCATGAGGAAATATTTTTAGCTTGCTACATTCTTCTGTAAGTGAAGATTTTAATAGTAATAAAGCGAATGCTACCGCGAGGATGTGAAATGTTTCTCCAGGTCTCATGCATGTGAACATTTGGTCCCCAGCTGGTAGCTGTGTTTCGGGAGGTCACGGAAGCTATGCGGTGAGAACTAGCAGAATAAAGTGGATAGATGAAGAATGGGCCTTGAATTGCACATCGCTGGCCCTCTTCTGGCCCTCTCTCTGCTGCCGTTCCTCTAAATGTCCACTCACAAGCTCCTACCACCATGGACCCACCTATCATGCCTTCCTGCCATAACGGACTGTCCCCCTTCAAAGAGTGAGGCAGCATAAATCCTTCCTTCACGAGGCTGCCTGTGTCAGCTCTTCTGCCACAGCAACAGTAACTAACAGAGTGAGGAAACATAAAGCTGCATCTACACAAGACTTTGTAATGACATAAGCAATCCAGAGATTCGCTGATGCAGAGCCGTTTTTACTCATCTGTAGCCTTAGCAGAAATAAAATCAAACACTGTTTGTGTTAGGATTCATGTTTACCTTCAAGCATGTTTCGGATTTCTCTGTCATGGGTGGCTTCTTTGGCTGTCTGTCCACTCCCATTTACAACCGTGGTATCAGCATTGTACTCTAAAAGAAGCATTACCAGCTCCTAAATAAACAGAGATATTGTGTTAGCTGATATTAAACTGCTACTTTACTGGCTAACAGTACTTTTCCAAATTACTGATTGCTATAATTTCTAATAGAAAAAAATCATGTAAGAATCTTCATGCCAAACCAAGTATGTCTACAACATATGATTCAAATAATTCTGCTCATAACTGGTAATTGCTTAAACAATCCCCAACCCACACTCATTGATAGCCAATTTCTGCAGTTGTTTTTTAAAAGTACATTATCTGGAGGCTAACACGATGGCTCAGTAGTTAAGAGCATTTGTGCTTGTTCACTCCCCAACACCCACATGGTGGCTTGCAACCATCTGTAATTCCAGCTCCAGGGACCCAAGAGATATAGACATGCTATACATATTCATGCCGGCAAAACATTCATACACAAAATAAGTCTAAAAATAGTTTAAGTAAATTATTCTGTTATTTTATGAAAACAACTCATGATTACACTAAATATGTAAGCAAACAAAACCACAATTTATAGAGAATTCAGTATATTCACTCATTTTAATAAGGCATAATAAGAATAGGAATTTCTTGAACACTTAACATTTTCAAAACCTACAGACCAAACCATCTAGAGTCTGTTGCCATTGGAGTCTTGGACCTGCCTGCACCCACCAGGAGACAGCCTTGGACTCCTACCCACCAGGAGAGGGAGAGACCCGACCTGCACTTACTGGAAGAAGAGATGGGAAGATGCCAGTATAAGAGCACATTCAACAGCAGAAAGACTGATACAACATCACCAGAGTCTAGGGACTCTATACCAGCAAGACCTGAACACCCCAACACAGATGAAGAAGAGAATGACCTTAGAAAAAACTTTATGAAGATGATAGATGCCCTCAAAGAGGAAATAAAAAGCTCCCTTAAAGAAAGGGAAGAAAAAACAAAAATGGAGGAAAAGACAAACCAAAAGATGAAATAAACAAATCTGTTAAAGAAACAAGGAAAGGCAAGGGAAAAAATCAAACAGGTGAAAGAAACAATTCAAACAGTTCAAGACTTGAAGCTGAAATAGAGACAGTAATGAAAACACAATCTGAGGGAATGCTGGAAATAGAAAAGCTGGGTAAACGATCAGGAACTACAGATGCAAGCATAACCAACAGAATACAAGAGATGGAGACAGAATCTCAGGCGCTAAAGATACACTAAAGGAAACAGATCATCGGCCAAAGAAAATCTTAAATCCAACAAATCCCTAACACAAAATATCCAGGAAATATGAGACACCTTGAAAAGACCAAACCTAAGAATAATAGTTATAGATGAAGGCGAAAAACCCAGCTCAAAGGTGCAGAAAACATATTCAATAAAATCATAGACATGCCTATGAAAGCACAAGAAGCTTACAGAACACCAAATAGACTGGACCACAGAAAAAAAGTCCCCTCGCCATATAATAATCAAAACCCCAAACATACAGAATAAAGAAAGATATTAAGAGCAGCAAAGGAAAAAAGTCAAGTAACATTTAGTGGCAAACCTATCAGAATCACACCTGACTTCTCCATGGAAACTCTGAAAGCCAGAAGGTCCTGGATAGATATTCTACAAACACTAAGGAACCATGGATGCCAGCCCAGACTATTAAACCCAGCAAAGTTTTCAAATCACTGTGGATGCAGAAAACAAGATATCCCATGATAAAACCAGATTTAAACAATACATATCCATGAATCCAGCCCTACAGAAAGTACTGGAAGGAAACCCCAACCCAACAAAGTTAACATTCTAAATATTTTCTAAAGCAATCAGACTGATAGGACATATCACACTGAAAGGACAGTTTATACTGAAACAATTTCCTGAAGTCAATATTCAACAAAGAGAGTGTGGTAGTTTGAAGTAAATGGGCCCCATAATCTCATAGGGAGTGGCACTATTAGGAGATGTGGCTTTGTTGGAGTGGGTGTGGCCTTGCTGGAGGAAGTGTGTAACTGAGGGAACAGGCTTTGAGGCTTCCTATGCTCAGGATACCACCCAGCGTCTCAGTTGACTTCCTGTTCCCTGACAGATGCAGGACTCTCAGCTACTCCTCAGGACATCTGCCTGCATGCTGCATGCTCCCTGCCATGATCATACTGGACTGGAGCTCTGAACTGCAAGCTGCCACCTCAACTAAATGTTTTCCTTTATAAGAGTTTCTGTGGCCATGTGTCTCATCTCAGCAATAGAAACCCTAACTAAGGCAGGGTGTATTACTCATTTTTACTCTGTGGTTAACTTTTGGAACTTCAGTATGACTGGTAATGTACTCATATGCAAGTCTAGTGTCACTGGGCCAGCCACACAGCCTAAGACACACAACAGACATGGAGGAGAGTGTGACAAGAGAACTGTGGTGCATGCCCTAAGACGCACGGCCCCCAGGCAGGGTGGCAACGCCTCCCTGTCAGCGCCACACTAAGTGCTGCTCTAATGTCCAACTGACGGCCCGGAAACACATGGGATGAGATCCTCTCTGTCCTACACTTTTCATCTTTCCTTTAGGCCACAAGATCCCCTACATTATTTAAGTATCTATACTTAAGTACATAAAATATAAGGAACAAAACATATCTTAGTTACTACATGATAACCACAAACATTTTAGTCTGTGTCTTTCTAGTTGGTGTTCCTCCAAGTAACCTTGGGCCTTCCCATGTTGACCAACCTAGTCTTAAACAATCTTGCCTTGCTTTTTTTCCAGTAGAAAAAGACAGGGTTTCTCTATGGCTTTGGAGGCTGTCCTGGAACTAGCTCTTGAAGACCAGGCTGGCCTCGAACTCACAAAGATCCGCCTGCCTCTGTCTCCTGGGTGCTGGGATTAAAGGTGTGCGCCAACAATGCCTGGCAAAGCACTAGTATTTTAATAAAGGGAATTTTAAAAAGATACCTCAGTATTTTGTGTCATTTTAGAGGTAACATTGTAACATTTCATGAAAATATTTCATGTGAGAAAATGAACCCAGAGAGTGATAAAAATTATTAGCAAATTTGCACAGGTGGTGGCACACATCTTTAATGCCAGTATTGCAGAGGCAGAGACAGGTGGGTCTCAGAGTTCAAGGACAGTCTGGTCTATAAAGCAAGACAAGAACAGTCAGAGCTATACAGAAAAACCTTGTCTCAAGAAACCAAAACAAAACAAACTTATTTTCAAATCATGTATTTGATAAGAGACTTGTATATATAATATACAAGGAACTTTACAACTAACAATGAGACAAGCATTTGAACAATCTGAGAGAACTTCTGAGCCTCCCTGCAGCCTGACTTCCTAATAAATAAGGGCCTCTAGATCTACTTAGCCAACTCCAGGTATGGAAGGCAAGCTCTAAGAAAAAGAGATTCAGTGTCAGAACGGTTATGTTACTCAGAGTCAAGATTAGAACAGTAGAGGACACCCAAAGGACTGGGTGGCCCCACTGGCATCAATGAGACTCCCAAAAGGACAAGTTGAGGATTATGCTAACATCTCAGTGGGCAGAGCAGCTTTTGTTTTCAGGGGCATTGCACTTGAAAACTGTTCTGCAAGCCCAACTGTGTTTCTCTCTGACCAATTTAAGGCCACCCAGCCTTCTGTAACACTGCAGATACAAGACAGTTCTCCATCACCTCCTCATCACCTCAACCTGGGACTCTTCATCCAGTCCTGAGTTGTCCCTGGTGCTGGAAGGAAGATCCACTCTCCTTCATCACAGAGAAAGAGCTTTAATTAGTGGACTTTGCTGTCATCTTCTATACCTTTCACAAACTCCCCAATGGTATTTATTAATGACTTTAGTTATGTATTTAACATGTAAGAGGCCTTACATTCCTAGACACCAAACACTAAAGGCAGAATGGGAACCTACCATGCAGGGGATGGACTTGGGTTCACTCCTCAGCATTAGGGAGTGGGGAAGCACTGCAAACTTTGACAAAGAGAAGTCTGACAAAACTGGAGCTTATCACGATATTCACTGGGACAAACCCAGTAAAAGTGGATTTTTTTAAAGCCAAGAAAATGACTGCAGGATGAAGCCTGGGTAAAAAGCGATGGGTACACTCCTGCTTCTTAGAGCGGATGGCAAGAAGGGTCCACAGCGACACTTTGAGCGCTAACGCAGGCAAACCCTACGCAAGGATCCAGTGTGAAGGACAAGGAGTCCCTTTTAGACACACGAGACATCAGAGACCTGAAGCAGTGAAGACGGCATGACAGGCAGCTGATGAGAGGACTTGGACACCTTAAGACAAGCACTGGGTGAAATAACAGATTCCAAAATAATCCCCAGGGAAAATCAAATGAAGCCAGAAGGACATTGAGATGGAACATTCCAGAAAAAAAGGGACGCTAAGAAAAACATGGAGAAATGCACCTAAGGAAAGAACCATCAAGCAGACAGAAAACCAGCCAGAGAGAATACACCTACTCCTCCGGAGAAGTGGTCAGTCGTCAGACGAAAACAGGGAAACAGATGCCCTGTGACCTAGGGAGTCACAGTGAGTCCCAGAGAATCCAGCTAAACGATAGACCTGAGAACCAGATGAGAAAAGGTGCCAAGGAAGACATTGGGAGCTAGTTTTAAAACTCGGACCAAGACAAACTCCTGCTCAAGGCAGGCTCAGTGCCGGCTACGGAAAGGAGTGTTGAGTGCCTCCAAACTGCCATCCCTCTACCTCATCGACCTACTTTCCTCAGCCCCTAGCTTCCCATAGTCAGCATCTGCTCCCCTCAGTGGAGGGCGCCATGCAGTCCACTTGCTCCCTATACCTCAACAGCAGCCATTTTTGAACATTTATTCATAAATGAAGATATTTTATTTCACATATTGCTGGCCAAGAAAGTACTTTGACCAACTTGTTAATAAGTCAGAAGACTAAAAAGTCCATGTTTTCTGTCTCCTTTTGGTGAGTGCCCCACTAAAGGTGGGGACTACATAACAAAGGTGACAGAAAAGTTAACACAGTCACATCCCCAACTGCGCTAAGCCCACTCGCACATCCACTGTCAATCATTCCTTATTGAGCTATGATATTGCTGTCATCATCACACAACTCATCTCAGGTGAAAGAGAGGAAAACACCACACCCACACTGCTTTCTGATCAATTTACTAAGAAGGAATTCACACAGCATGAATTGTGTCCTGTAAGGCACAATTCTTTGGCTTTTAATATACTCAAAAAGAATTGTTCTGTAATATATACTACTGAATATCAGAACATTTCATCACCTTCAAGAACCCCCATATCCACAGATAAAATCGCTCCCCATTCTGGTCCTTTGCCCATGTCCCCTTACAACCACTCATCTACATTAGGTCTCTATGGATTTGCCTCCTGAACGGCAAGCATTGATGGCACACACACCTTTAATCCCAGCACTTGGGAGGCAGAGGTAGGCGGTTCAAGGCCAGCCTGGTCTATAGAGCAAGTTCCAGGACAGCCTCCAAAATACAGAGAAACCCTGTCTTGGGGGAAAAAAAAGTTTCACATAGTGTTTAATCAAATATACATTCACAAATTAGAAAAGACTGCTTTCTGAGTTGACTGGGTCTCTCAGAGCCCACTCCAGAATTAGAAAACTTGACTGATGGTTTCACTGATGTAAGAAAAAACAATGGATGGCATCTAACATCACACCCTCTTGAGAGTACAGGAAATCAGGAGTGTCAGCTCATCTGCAGAGCAGGTGAGCCAGCTGGCCAGGCAAGCCACGTGGTTTGGTGGGACTAGGGGCATGGCGCAGTAGAAACAACTGCCCAGGGTGTGGGAGGCTCTGGGGTTGGTCCCAGCACCACCAAAAACAGTAAGAATTCAGTGACCAAACACGAGCCAAGTGATTATCTGCTGCCATTGTCCACTACACTTTGCCGCAGAAGGCCATGCTCCATTACTTTCTTAACTCTCAGTCCCCCCAGCCTTGACTCCCCGAACGTGTCCCTGGTACCATCACGCCATCCACTCGGCTTACTGCTTGGATCACATCTGACCACAAATGTTTGGAACATGCTTCCCAATGCAATCTCACATGCAGCAGTCTCTCTCATAAAGGCCCAAAACACAGGGTGAGAAATCACTACTGAGGCGTGTATACTTCCTACCCACAATTCCCTCTGGTACAGCCCCGTGGACTCGAGACATGATTACCTCATGCATTTCTAGCCTTTCACACTTTATCCAATCCAGCACACTCAGTTATTTAAAGTCAGTCTTCGGTGGCGACTGGGACATCTTGCTATTTCATACTGGGTGTCATCAGCTGTCCACACCGCTGGTGGCTATTTAAGTACAGCTCATGTTATCAAAGAAAATCAATGAGTTATGGTTAGACGTTGAAGATACAATGCCACCTCATCCAGCTTCTGGGACTGAGTCAACTTTGAACTATTTTATCAACTATTTACTAAAAGAGAAGGTGAAAACTAGAAGGTAAAATCCTACACTATTCCCAAGCTGTTCCAAAGTGGTCACAGAGAACCCTCAAACATGTCACAGACTGTCACATTTAAGGTCTGACTTGATACTACAAGACGAGAAGTGTCATCAGGACCTTTGTTGAAGGAAAATAAATATCACCCAGCCTATCTGGGGTCACAGCATGTGCAATGGGCCCACAAACATAACCAGTTAGCATTTCCCCGGTCCCTGTGTATAAAACTGGTTGTGGTCATAATCGTTACATTGCTTCCTGTAGCCAAATAGAAGGTTTAAAACTGCCCTCTTCCAGCCATTAGCCAGGACAAACCAAAAACCGTAACTTACGTGAGAAAGAATGGTAGAGCTAGTACCACTTTTAAAAACTCAAGAGAAAGGGTGGGGTACATCAGTGGTACAGTACTGCGGAGCTTGTTTCAAAGTCCTGGGGTTTGATCACCAGAATTTGTTGTCTAACAATTCCTCCAAGATTATAGCATTCTATCCTGCAGGAAGCTCTTTAGACAGGAAGGTAAACAACTCAAAACAGCTCTCGGAGCAGATTCACTAAGCCTCTCCCTGCCAGAATAATAAAAGCTGAGAGAGTCCCTTTCAGAAGAGCAGAGTCAAGCAGCAAATACCATCTGAGAAGAGAAGAGCTGCAGAGGACTCAGAGGGCAGACCAGCTACCTGGAAGAAGCAGGAACCAGCCAAGCTGTCCAAAACAGGTCTGGACGAGAGTCCACTTGGAAAGGACACTCTCCACCTGCTGAGCGCCTGCAGGTGCGCAGTGTGCTCCAGCTTCCCAGATTTTGTGAGCTGCCACCCGTGCTAGGGTGGGCTCTGGGGGGCAGCTGCCACCCATGCTGGGGTGGGCTCTGGGGGGCAGCTGCCACCCATGCTGGGGTGGATTCTGTGGGGCAGCTGTCACCCGTGCTGGGGTGGACTCTGTGGGGCAGCTGTCACCCGTGCTGGGGTGGACTCTGTGGGGCAGCTGCCACCCGTGCTGGGGTGGACTCTGTGGGGCAGCTGCCACCCGTGCTGGGGTGGACTCTGTGGGGCAGCTGCCACCCGTGCTGGGGTGGACTCTGTGGGGCAGCCGTTTTGAGGCATCTCTGCTCCTGTAAGTAACCCCAATACAATGCACTGGTTCCCCAACATGGTATCTTAGTCTGTGGTGGGTTCCCAATCTGGGGTGAGTACATGTGTGTGTTGCATCTCTCCAGGAAAAGTTCTGTCACACAACAATATTTCAGATCAACAGACATCAGACACTCCCCACTGGGGAGGTGAGGAAGTATGTGTAGGGTACACTGATGACATTTCCTACCACATTTTCATTTAACTCACCCATCTGCTACTACCACAGACCCCAGAGCAGAGAATGACACAGGACTTCCAAAACTCAACCAAACACAACAGTAGACAGCCACTCCGCCTCGTGTGCTGTTTGCTGGAGGCTCCTTGCAGGTGGAGCACAACTGATATGGAAAGTCTACTCTTTCCTCTCCCAATCAGGAGAAAGATCAAGGACGGCCTGCATTTACGCAGACAGCAGTATACATTTACAGCTCTGCAGCAAACCCCTGGGAATCTATGGAACCTCATACGGTCTACTCCATCAGCTAGTGTCCTTAAGACACACAGCCAGAGGGGCAGAGGTTAGTCTTAGGAAGAATCCAGTTTTTCTCAGATCAGTGGCTGAGTAATGCCAGGATATTTTCTCAAGGGCAAAGGCAGGCTGACAAGATGAAGCACTTGCAGCCAGACAGGATGACCTGAGTTCCCGCCAGAATTCACATGGTAGAGAGAAGAGAACCAATACTGCAAGTTGCCCCCTGGAATGCCCATGTGTGCTGAGGGCTGTGCTAACGTGTGCCTCACACATAAATACAAATAAATAATTGGAAACGTTTAAAGGGCAATATTCTGGGTACACAATGTACAACACCTAACACCTAGTGACCCGAATTCAATTCCCAATACACACACACATGCACATGTGTGTACATGTGCACACACACACACACACACACAGGAATTACAAGGGTCAAGAATCATCCAGCAGAAACAGTCACCATCTTAGAGGTAGCTGAACCTGATCACCTGGAGGGAGAAGGCTGAACATGAGGCCTGGAGGAGCACCTCTAACACAGACAACGTGCAAAAGCCATGGGTCATCTCGCTATGTGTACATGTGCACACACACACACACACACACACACAGGAATTACAAGGGTCAAGAATCATCCAGCAGAAACAGTCACCATCTTAGAGGTAGTTGAACCTGATCACCTGGAGGGAGAAGGCTGAACATGAGGCCTGGAGGAGCACCTCTAACACAGACAACGTGCAAAAGCCATGGGTCATCTCGCTATGACCTCGTCTACTCATCTGCTCATTTGCTTTTGAGGCAGAGACTTCCTATATACTCCCAACTGGCCTGGGATTCCTGATCCTTCCTCTGATTCTCAGCAACAGGATTACAGGAAAGCATCACCACACATGACCTTGTCCAGTGAGTGCAAACAGGCAAGGGTATGAACAGAATGGGACCTGAGGCTAAGACTGAGGCAGACCCCAGGAAACCTGTCACCAGTGAGAGGTAAAGAATCCAGAGTGGACGACAGAGAAGCTGATTCGTTGTGCATCAAGAGTGGCCATGTTCCAACCGCCTCCCCACAGAGCTCCTCCTGGGAGAGACACTCAGGCAGCCTGAAGTTGCTGCTCCCACACATGGATGAAGAAGTAGATCTGAGTTAAACAAATGGTGGGGTGTAGGAGAAGCTCTGAATCACTTCCAAAGTCCCCTGGAGGAATAAGATCTCTGCCTGCAGCTTTGGGAAGTGGCCAGGAGCAGCCTTTGTCTCCAGCAGCTACAGAGGGCAACACACAGAGTCACACCCCCAGAGCAGGTGTCTCCAATGCCTGGCAGTACAAAAAGCTGTAAGACCCTTTTTTCTAGAGCTCTCCACATGGAGGTTCATGCATCCTCTGGTGGTTTGAAAGAAAATAGCCCCCAAAAGGACTGGCAATATTAGGCGGTATGTGGCCTTGTTGGAGTAAGTGCATGATTGTGGGGGTGGGCCTGGGGTCTCTTTTGCTCAAACTTCCCTCAGTTCGACAGTCAGTTGACTTCCTGCTGCCCTCTGGTCAAGATATATCCGGCACCATATCTGCCTGTACACTGCCATGCTCCCTGTCATGATGATAAATGGACTGAACCTTTGAACTATAAGCCACCATCACAATTAGATGTTGTCTTTATAAGAGTTGCTGTGGTAATGGTGTCTCTTCACAGCAATAAAAAAAACACTAACTAAAACATTCCAAGAGGCTGAATCATGGCCTGACTCTAGCCTCTGTCCATTCCCAACTCCTCCATCCTTCCACATGTGTGATCCCAGCTTCACACTGGTCTCCACCTCAGCTTGCTTCCCAAATGACAAATGGCAATGCACCCATCTCTATTAATAGAACAGCTGGTTATCAATAAATAAAACAACATGGTCAAGCTCTTTGGGTGGGTCACGATCAATCTTAGGTGTACAAGGAAATTCTTACATAGACTTGAGATTGCATATCACTCTCTTAGGATCTATAACTCCTTAGGGACACCAAAAAATAAAGGCCAGGGTCACAATCCAAATATTTACTATACTTACTTATTATGTCACTATTTTAAGCAATTTACAAAATGTGTAAAAAAAAACTTTAGAATTCTAAATGCCTCTGAAAAACAAAGGAACAAATGTCAATTAGAACACTAAAAAAGTTTCCCCTTGCTCACACTGGGATCTCCTGGTCTGGGGACTGCAGACAAGTCTACTGGCCCCTGCAGACCAAGCAACCAGAAGCCTGCTGAGAGCATGGTTTTCTCCTGCCCCAGCTCTGGGCAGAGGTGAGCTCCGGGACCCGTCTCAAGCCTGAATTATTTCCGCATGCCCACTAGGAACTGCTGGCAGGTCAACTTCTTCCCAGCTCACTAAGTAACCTCAAGTCTGCTTAAAGCACTGTCCTAATCCAGTTCCCACCCATCGGGAGAGGGAGTGCCTCAGACACACCTGCACCTGCTGTGAGACACATTTGACCCATACTCTCCAGGAGAGGAAGAGACCCCACCTGTACCACTGTAAGAAGGGATGAGAAGACAACAATATAAGAACATATTCAACAACCAAAAAACCAATGACACCACCAGAGACTAGGGACTCTATACCAGCAAGACCTGCATATCCCAACACAGATGAAGCAGAAGAGAATGACCTTAAAAACAACTTCATGAAGATGATAAGACACCCTAGAAGAGGAAATGAGAAAATCCTTTAAAGAAATGGAAGAAAAGACAAACAAAAAATGCAAGAAACAATTCAAACAGCAAGGTTTGAAAGCTGAAATACAGACAATTAAAAAACACAGTCTAAAGGAAATCTGGAATTAGAAAAGGTGGGTAAATGATAAGGAACTACAGATGCAAGCTTAACTAACAGAATACAAGAGATGGAAGAGAGAATCTCAAGCATTGAAGATATACTAGGAGAAATAGATTCATCAACCAAAGAAAATCTTAAGTCCAACAAATCCCTAACACAAAATATCCAAGAAACATGGGACACTGTGGAAAAGGTCAAACCTAAGAATAATAGATACTGAAGAAGGTGAAGAAACCCAACTCAAAAGTAGAGAAAACATATTCAACAAAGTCATAGAAGAAAACTTTCCCAACCTACAGAAAGACATGCCAATGAAAGTACAAGAAGCCTACAGAACAGCAAATAGAGTGGACCAAAAAGAAAAAGTTCCCTTGACACATAATAATTAAAACATCAAACATGTAGAATAAAGAAAGAATATTAAGCAAAGGAAAAAGGCCAAGCAGCATATAGAGGCAAACCTCTCAGAATTACACCTGACATCTCCATCGAAACTCTGAAAGCCAGAAGGTCCTGGATAGATATTCTACCAACACTAAGAGATCACAATGCCAGGCCAAACTACTATACCCAGCAAAACTTTCAATCACTATAGATGGGGAAAACAAGATATTCCATGACAAAACCAGATTTAAACAATACATATCCACTTATCTAGACCTACAGAAAGAAACATTACTAAAACTCAAAGCACACATAAGACCTCACACAGTTATAGTGGGAAACTTCAACACCCCACTCTCACCACTAGACAGGACAACCAGACAAAAACCGAACAAAGAAACAAGGGAACTAACAATTGAGATTAACAGACATCTATAGAACATTCTGTCCAAACACAAAAGAATATACCTTCTTCTCAGTGCCACATGGAACCTTCTCTAAAATCAACTACATACTCAGCAACATAGCAAACCTCAATAGATACAAAAAGAAAAAAATGGGAATAGCCCCCTGTATCCTATCGGATCAACCTGATTTAAAGTTAGAATTCAAGATCAACACAAATTGCAGAAACCCTACAAACTCATGGAAATTGAACAACACACAATTGCACTATTGCTGGGTCAAGGAAAAAATAAAAAAGAAAGTAAAGACTTCTTAGAATTTAATGAAAATGAAGGCACATCATACCGAAACTTACGGGACACTTTGAAAGCAGTGCTAAGAGGAAAGTTCATAGCACAGAAGTGCTCATATGAAGCAAACTCACCCAGGAGAAGTAGACACCAGAAAAATAAAACTGAGGGCTGAAATCAATAAAGTTGAAACAAAGAAAACAATACAAAGAATCAACATAACAAAGAATTGGTTCTTTGAGAACATTAACAAGATAGACAAACCACTATTCAAAAGAACCAAAAGGCAGAGAGAGAACATGCAAATTAAGAAAATCAGGAATGAAAAGGGGGACAAAACAACAGACACTGAGGAAATCCAGAGAATCTTCAGGTCATATTTTGAAAACCTGTACTCCAAAAAGATTGGAAAATTTAAAGGAAATGGGCAATTTTCTGGATAGATATCACTTACCAAAATTAAATCTAGACTAGATAAGCAATTTAAACAGACCTATAACCCCTAATGAAATAGAAGCAGTCATCAAGTCTCCCAACCAAAAGAAGCCCAGGCCCAGATGGCTTCAGTGCAGAATTCTACCAGAAATTCAAAGAAGAGCTAATACCAATACTCCTCAAAGTGTTCCACACAATAGAAGCAGAAGTTTCACTGCCAATTACCCGGGTAGCCAAGAAACACAAAGACACACTAAGAATGAGAACTACAAACCAATATCACTCATAAATATTGATACAAAATTACTCAATAAAGTACTAGCAAATTAAATCCAAGAGCACATCAGAAAAATCATCCACCATGATCAAGTAGACTTCATCCCAGGGATGCAGGGATGGTTCAACATACAGAAATCCACCATAGAAGCAAACTGCAAAAGAAAAATCACATGATCATCTCACTAGATGCTGAAAAATCCAACACCCCTTCTTGATAAAGGTCCTGAAGAGATCAAGGATAATAGGAACATACCTGAACACAATGAAAGCAATATACAATGAACCAACAGCCAACATCAAACTAAATGGAGAGAAACTCAAGGGCGTTCCTCTAAAATCAGGAACTCTCTCCATATCTCCTTGAAAGTCAGCCACAAAGGACACAGTCAACAAGACAAAAAGGCAGCCTACAGAATGGAAAAGCATATTCACTAACCCTACATCTAACAGAGGGCTGATCTCCAAAATTTACAAAGAACTCAAGAAGCAAGTCTCCAAAACACCCAACAACCTAATTAAAAAGTGGGTTACAGAACTAAATAGAGAATTCTCAACAGAGGAGTCTAAAATGGCTGAGAGACACTTAAGAAAGTGCTCAACATCCCTAGCCAACAGGGAAATGCAAATCAAAACAACTCTGAGATACCATCTTAATCCTGTCAGAATGGCTAAAATCAAAAACACCAAAGACAGTTTATGCTGGAGAGGATGTGGAGAAAGAGGAACACTCCTCCATTCCTGGTGGGAGTGTAAACTCGTACAGCCACTTTGGAAATCAGTATGGAGATTCCTCAGGAAAATGGGACTCAGTCTACCACAAGATCCAGCAATTCCACTCTTAGGTATATACCCAAAAGATGCACATTCATATAAGAAGGACATCTGTTCAACTATGTTCACAGCAGTGTTGTTTGTAATAGCCAGAACCTGGAAGCAACATAGATGCCCCTCAACTGAAGAGTAGATAGAGAAAATGTGGTACATTTACACAATGGAGTACTATTCATCGGGAAAAAAACAACAACAGAATCTTGAAATTTTCAGGCAAATGGATGGCACTAGAAGAAACCATCCTGAGTGAAGTAACCCAGTCACAAAAAGAAATACATGGTATGTACTCACTTATGTATGGATTTACACTTGGAGCAGGGGAGTGCCAGTCTATAATCCCACCACTAGAGAGTCTGGGAAATAGGGAGGACTCTAAGAGAGATACGCATGGTACCCTGGGAAAGGGGAATGGGACAGGATCTCCTGAGAGGATTTGAGAGCATGGGAGGGAGGGAAGAGGGAGCAGGGGGAAAGAGAAGGGGAGAAGAGGAGGGGAGAGGAGGACATGGGATTAGCAGGAAGATTGAGTTGGGGAAAAATAGATGAGAGCAGAACGAGAGATACCATAATAGAGGGAGCCATTATAGATTTGAGGAGATCTGGCACTAGTGTGATTTCCAGAGATCTACAAGAATAATACCAACTGGCAATCTAAGCAATAGTGGAAAGGCTACCTTAAATGCCCTTCCCCAATAATGAGATTAATGACTACCTTATATGCCATCCTAGAGCCTTCATCCAGTGGCTGAAGAAAGCAGATGCAGACACCCACAGCTAAACATTGAACTGAACTCCTGGAACCCAGTTGCAGAGACGGAGGAGTAATGAGCAAATGGGTCAAGATCGGGCTGGTGAAACCCACAGACACAGCTGACCTGAGCAAGGGGGAGCTCATGGACCCCAGATTGATGACTGAGAGGCCAGCATGTGACTGATCCAGACCCCCTAAATCTGGGTGTCAGTGAGTAACCCTGGCAATCTATGGGACCTTGGGTAGTAGATCAGTATTTATCTCTGGCATAAGAATGGACTTTGAGACCCCATTCCCCATGAAGGGATGTTCTCTCATCCTGGACACATGGGGGAGGGCCTAGGCCCTGCCAGGGATGAAATGACAGACTCTGGAGATCTCCCATGGAGAGCCTCACCCTCCCTGGGGAGCAGAGAGGGGACTGGGTGAGGGAGTTGGGAGGTTGGTGGGTGGCAGGAGAAAATCTGTTATGCTGATTTCCAATATGAACACTAGGGGTCACTAACATACCAAGGAAAGCTAAAGTGCACTCAAAATTTGGGGAGTTGAATTCAATATATTTCAAAATAAAAGGTTTTAAAGCACTTTACAGGTTTCTTTTCCTATACTTAAACTCAATATTCTATTTAAAAATCACTCGACTTCAAGTTTATGTAAAATATTTTAAATTACATTCATGATAAAGGATTACAAGATAATTTGGGTTTTGTGATCACAATTAGAAGTTAAACTTTTTCTGTCTAACCTAATGATAGTTATTATTATAAATATAAGCTTAATACTTGTACATAATATAGTCATTTACTTTAGCTAAATGTTACATGAACATAGTTGGATTTTTAGACCAAGGCCCAATTTAGCGTGATCACATATTCAGAGTTCAAGAAAAAAGTAGAAATGCCCAAACATGTGAACATCTGAGCACAGATAATGAGTTGACTTGACCTAAGGACTAGGAATGGGCAGTGATATCTGGGCTGCATTCATGAGGGACAAAGTGACCTGTGCTAATTCCTTGGGAGCAGTATTGATGAAGCCTCATAAGAGGGAGGATAAGACACAAGAAGCAATAATTCCACCATGAGGTATAAAAGGAATGAAAATTCTGAACTGTGTCGGAGACACCTGGCAAGGTAGAATTCCTCTCAGCTGCAAGAAGTCAGGAACTCAGGGAGACTGCACTTCAGAAACAGGTAGAGGTGGGCATGTGGGTATAAAAAGAAACAGAATGTTCTGGTTTCCACAGAAAAGTAGGAGACATCCGGGACCACAAAGAGAAATCGTAAGTAGTTCACTCCTGACTCAGCAAGGGTCACAGTTTGTGTGTTGTCTTAAAAGGGGAGGCATCTGGCTCAGTGTTAGTTAAGGTTTCACACCTGGTTCACAAGTACCAACTTGTGTCCGACAGGTAAGAAGGGATTAATTCACAACATCCCAACATAGGTGGGTTTCTGGTGACTGCTAAAAAAACGTCATTAGAAGGATGGAAACTGTGGAGCAATATGACAATCTTTTAAGTGATGACAGCCCATAAACAGTTTGTGACCACAGGAAACACAACCTATGTTGCAATTTACTTACCAGGCTGCTGCTTCTGCTATGAAAACCACAGGACATTAGGAGCTCACAGAAGAGTTTCCCTGAACAGATGTCTATACAACTGGACAGACCTACAGGAACATTCTCCTGGTACTAGGTGCCCACTAAAGATTCAACAGTCAAAGAGTAGATATGCAGCAAGAGGTGCTGGGTGATGTGAGGTGTCAGGTGGCAGCCCCAGGGGCCCCCAGACTTCTAGCTGAGGCAGTTTACCTCACCCCGACTGTGCCAAGGAAGCTTGGTTAGGGCAGAGCAGTCAGTGACAAACAGTAGCTTTGCTGCCACATGAAACTAACCTGACAAAAGACAAAAACCCACACCAAAAGGCATCATTAGTGAAAACAGCAACTTCCATCGGAAACCAACCTCCAGCATGAGGCTGCTTTTCCTAACAGGATATCAACTTTCTATTACTGTTCTAACAAACTACTACTTACCTGGAGTTTTAAAACACTACATACAAATTAACCCTACAGTTCCACACTTCACTAATTCTGAAATGCATCTAACTGGATGGAATCAAAGCAGTGGAGGACTGGATCCTTCCAGAAGCTCTTTGGGGAATCAGTTTCCCTGCTTTTGCAGCTTCTCAAGGTCATCAACACTCCTTGGTTCATGGCTGCTTCCTACAATTTCCAAGCCAAAGCATAGCATCTAACGGACAATTTCCCTCTGATTAAACTCCTCTTCTGCCTCCCTCTCACACTTGAAGCACTCCTGGGATTGCATAATTATCTTTCAGTCAGCTGAAGAGAAATCTCAGTTCTGTCTGCAACTTGGAAATCCAGCATATTCACAAATATCAAAGTTTGGGCACAGACAGCTTTGAAAGCTTATAGCACAAGTGTTGGGCTGTTCTGCCCTTTGCCCTAACAGAGAGATCCTAGAAAGAAAAAACCAGAGAGTAGGTCATCTTCCCATGCAGTCCCAGGCGTGTCCTGGAGTGGGCCCTTCAGAAAGAGGAGAAGTGAGAAAGGCCTCAATGCTGACAGCTCTACCAATCGAAACTCTCTGGCAGAGCAGAAACCCTTGAGATGAGTATGTGAGCCACTGCCACCAGAAATGGCTGACCGACCTCTAAGCTATGCAGATGCAGGATACTAGAAAAGTACTAAGAAATACTACAATATGTACTTTTAAGACTTAGCACAGTCAAATGGTGGTGGTGCACGACTTTAATACCAGTACTCAGGCGGCGGAAGCAGGCAGATCTCTGTGAGTTCACGGCCAGCCTGATCTACAAGGTAAGTTCTAGGACAGCTAGGGCTGTTATACAGAGAAATCCTGTCTCAAAAAACAAACAAACAAAAAAGGCTTAGCAGAGGGGCTCGGGAAATGACTCAACAGGTAAAAGTGTTTGTTGTGCAAGCATGAAGCCCTCGGGTCAAAGCCACAAACAAAGTTAGATACCATTGCGTGCCAGCCCATAACCCAGCACTATGAGGAGAGAAACAAGAGGACTGCAGGAGCCTGCTGGCCACCCAGGTGTTTCTGGGGTGAATGACAAGACCCTCTCTTGAAGGAATGAGGCACCAAGTGACAGAGCAGCACACACAAGGGCTTGCTCTGGCACTGAGCCCACGCACATGTGGCAGTTACACACGGTACTGCCGCTTGCTACAGTACAGATAAACCTCGTCATTATGGTATAAAAGGGTTTCCACTTGTAAGAAATTTCTAGAAAAGGCAACTAGCTAGAGAAAACAACAAACAGTAACCTAAGGCTCGAGGAAGGATAGGGAATGTGCAGATGATCCAGAAAAGGTAATGGGGTGACCGAAATGCTTTGCTTTTGCATCACACAGAGGTGGGGGTAGCTGAGCAGCACATGGAAGCTCCTGGCCTTCATGTTTTCCCTCACTGCTCAGATCCCTCCTGCCCACTGTGTGCCCTTCTGGTTTCTACGTGTCCTTCTGGCTTTCCTAGGGGCTGGTCAGGTACGTAGGACCGAGCAGACAGCAGGGACTATTCTTCCAACCATCTCACTTGCAAACAAACAAAAACAGAACGTTTTTCACCTTTCGTCCTGTGAAGGCAGCTCGATGAAGTGGCGTGTCCCCCATGTCATTTAACACGTTCACTTTTGCTCCAGCCTAGTAAACATAAAAACTTTAAATAGTGCCCACACATCAGTAAATACACATATAAATACATACATGATAGAATTCCTAAGTACTTTAAAAATTAAAATAATGTAACATTGTTTGTCGCTACTAAAAGTAATTTGATTCACAGCTAAAGTAAATAGGTTTCCTAAAAGGTAAAACTCTACCAGATAAGCCAAGTTACAAGACTTTTCTTCAAAGGCCTCTGCAGCTCTACTCCACTCTTACAGCAGGACTTTAAGAACTGTCTCTGGACCTCAGAGTATCTCCTCTGTCATCAATATGTAAGTGTTCACACTTAACAAGATGCCACAGCTTAAATGCACAAATTAAGTACATAATGTAATCCAATTTCAAAATTACCCCTATGTGAAAAATTATCAGAGTGACATTTGAGGCCTCAGTTCTCATTAAGTCTTCTGAGATTCTGACGTCATCTTTATTAATATACCTACTTTGCCATTGTAAAGAACCAATAATGAAAAACTGGAATTTGAAAACTGGAATTTGAACTGGTTAAGCTAGCCCATTCATGTGCTTAGTAATGGAAGACTATGGCTAAGAATGTGTTGCTGCTGCTGCTGTTGCTAGTGCTGCAAACTACTGTGGCTCAGCGGACTCTCAAGACTTTCATCACATGATCCCATAGTATGACAGTCATTAAAAAGCTATAAATAGACCTTCAACAGATCCTGGACCACTTGTTTATGTCCAAAATAGCATGCCAGATGAAGAGGTGTCCAGCCCAAATTAGACTTACTTCTTCCTAAAAATGGGGGGAAAAGGAATCTTTAGATATTATTTAGGCAGTTTTCAATGAACTGAGTTTCTTCCTGATGAGGTACCCTGGCCAACAGGCCTCATATTACTGGTGAGAGGCAAGAAACATTACCACAGTAAGAACTCCACACATGCAATGGATTGGGTCTCATGGGACTTGACTGGATGCCACCTGTTAGCTCACAAGGCTATATTCTAACTACCTGATCTCCCATCAGCCTGCTGGCTCTAAGAGTCTAGTCTGTAAACATCTTTCCACCACCTAGTTCTCTTGGCATAGCGTTTAATGACAAGCAACTCCTTTAAAACCTTGCAGCACTAGGGAGGGTGGGCTGAAGAACTCAGAGAGGCAACTGTTAGAGGAGTCCTGTTGCAGCTGTCACACTGCTCAGCCCAGATAATGACTTACAAGGGAGTCTTTGACTTCAGATACAATCTTGGTTAATGAGAAGCTTGCGTTACCAGAGTACTGCAGAAAACCAAAACCAGTGTTAAAAGCAGTGAACAATCAGATCCAAAACAGCAATGCTGAGGTACAGTGGCAGAAATTAAAGCTGTATAATTCAATCAAGCAAACAAGATAAAGGACAGTATAATGGGCTTTAAACGGAGATAAATCCAAAACCTTACTAGAACTCCAGTTCAGGCTGCAGATTTGAGAGCCTGTCAAACTCCCAAAGCCCAACAGCTAGAGGGTCCAGCAGAGTTCTGGAGCCCAGTTACCATGCACAGAAGCTCCTGGATTTCTAGTTCTGAACCCACACAATCTGCAGTCACAACCCCAGTCTACAGCAGGCTGGTGGTTCTCCCATCCCACCTTTGTGGGACTCAGCTGCCAAGGGCCCGTGCCTATCCCTATTTACCAGCTGTTGCACGGGTTCTTCTCCTAAGAGCCCTGTGACACGACTCAGGCTACTTCACCTCGCACTTTTCTGCCTGCTGTTCTTCAGTGAAACCTAGCTTTCCCATGGCTCTACCCTCCTCTGGTGGAGGCTCCTCATTCACACCATAGTAGAAGCAATGTGCTGAACCCTACATCAAAAGACTGCTGCTGGCCATGGTCAAGAAATTTCTCCACCCATGTAACAAGTCCTTCTTTGAGCCAGCACTCCAGCAAATGCTTTCCCTGCTGCTGCCCGCTAAGCCTCCCAACAAATCATAATGTTGCCAACAGTCATTTTTTATATTGTATAATCCAGCACCATAGTAGGGGCCACCCTGGCCACCCAAGTTCCCTAGTCTGTCTCTCACTTCACTCTTTTTGTTTTATTTCATTATTTACTGTGTATGTGTGTATGTGCGAATGTATGCACATTTAAGGCATGGCACACAGGTAGAAAACAAAGGACAACTTCAAGGAGTCAGTTCTCGTCTCTCCTCATTGATTCAGGAATCAGCCTGGATTGTCAGGCTTAGCAGCAAGCAACTCTGTCCCCTTGACACCCCCCCACCTTTTGAAACTAGAGCTCATATGTCCAGTCTGGCCTCAAAGGTGACCCTTAAAACTTCTGGTCCTCCTGCCTCCATCTGCACAAGCTGAGATCACAGGGATGCATTACCATGCTCTGTTCATGCAGGGCTGAGGATAGATCCTGTTATGCAAGCTATACAGCACTCCTCCACCTAGGGAACTACATCCACAGTCTGCTCCCATCACTTCCTGGGAACTGTATCTCCACTCAGTGCCAAAAGCCACTGTCAGAGTGGACACCTGATACAGTCATAGGTAGCCACTGCCACAAACTCCAATTCCCAGCTTGCTCATGCAGGTCAGCCCCTTGACTCCATCACCTTTAACACATGCCACTAGTCCCTAGCTCCCCTTCACCAACTTTGGCATGTACATTCAGCCTAATGTCACTATCACCCTTATCTCTGCTAGAGTTGCCTAGAAAATCCCACAAGGCCTAGTAAATACACTCACTTGGTCTTTCTGTAAGTACAGCCAGGTCTATAGGCAATGTTGTAAAAATAAAAACCATTCCAAGGAGTTGTGGCACCACAAAAGTCGAGTCCCACACTTTGGCTTGGGGTCTTTATTACAATGCCTGTCTGAAGAGTCCCTCCTACCCTTCAATTTCTTTGAGTCCTCAATTGCCCACACCTCTTAACTACCATGCCCCAGTGGCAATGACCTCTGCTTTTAGAGGCACAGCAAACCAGGTGTTTCTTACAGACCTAGAAACACAAACCACCCCGACAGTATCTTATTAGTTCTGTTTATCCTTTTCTTCTCTAGTTTCCTCTGTCTGAGTCCCCATGCAGTCTTTTTCTAAGTCCATTTCTGAGTAGCCACTCCTTCAAACTTGAGTTACAGATCTTCCACTGTGGACCCACACACCTGAGCTTCTACACCCAGGCATCTGTTTTGTGGTGGAGACTGGCCTGGTCTGCTCATCTAGAATCTCAATGAGACCAGGGAGTTGTCTGTCTCTCCCAACATGACCACAGCTCTTAACATGCTGGGCAAACAGTATTTACCCAAACCTGCCGGCTCAACTATTATGTTTCTAAGAAAACTAAAACCATTATTGGAGAATGCACATCTAAGGATGGACCTCAATTCTCTGCCCTAGAGGGTATAAGCAAAGATATTTCACACAGTATTGTGGGGGTTTTTCCAAGGGAAAGGAGTGAGATTTGCCATGGGCAAGATTAAAAAGATCAGAGTTAATGGTGACGCGGACATGTAAGAGGCAGTGGGAGCTCACTCACCCTTACAGTCGATGGCAGCCATCACTTCCGCCCGCTCCATGGCTTCCAATAGCTTCCTCACTTCTTCAGCGTTGCCATTTCTGGCATGATGGAGAAGCTGTTGCTCTGCTTCTGTGTTCATTTCTAGATTAGAAAATAAAAGGAGGGTTATGATCTAGCAGCGTAATGAGCTAGTAGCTGTTACCTGCTAATGCAGAAGGGGAGGGGGAGAACTATTTCATTTGCAGCTCATGAGAGATACAAGAAATTTTTTTCAGGGTCAGGGAAAAAATTAATTAGAGATAAGGACACAAAGATCCTGGAGTGGTAATACTTGATTTTTTTCCTCTCATACATCCTTACCTAGCCCCAAACAAAATATAGGAAATCATAGCCAAATCTAAAATACTTATGTCAAAATAGCCATCCTCAGAGAAAATATACATTTCACTCTTACAAGTAAATAAACAAATAAAACACAATTTTTCCCACTAGCCCAACAGCATCAAAAGAAAAATCTAAGCATACCTAGTGCTGGTGGTAAAAGCAGCAATGTGTACCCATAAGAAAAGCAGGAGTGCTGGGTGGTGGAACTGCCAGCACTGGGGAGGCAGAGGCAGGCAGATCTCTATGAGTTCAAGACCAGCCTGGTCTACAAGAGCTAGTTCCAGGACAGCCTCCAAAGCCACAGAGAAACCCTGACTTGAAAAACTAAAAAAAAAAAAAAAAAAGAAAGAAAGAAAGAAAAGTTGGAGCATGCTGAGAAAGCCAGGCAAACACCATGACAGACCCCCAAAAGCTTAATTAAGAAATAGGCTCAGTTCCAGACTCCTGAAACTGAACAAGTTAGTTTCTGAGGAAGACATGAAGAAAGGGCAATCAATCACCAAGCCCCCCTTCCCCTCCCCCCCATACCAGTACAACAGAAAGCTGACAAAACACCAATGAGTATCAGACAATACCTATGCCTACAGAGGCTAAACTGGGAACTACCCCCACATCAAGTGACTCAGAAACCTGGGTATCCTGATCCCTTGCCAATTGGCTTGGAATACACCCCTGTTGCCACTAAAAATCCCTACTCTAATGACTATCGACCAGTACAAAACCTCAGAGAGTTTAACAATGGGTTGAAGCCCTTCCCTCCACAGTGCCTTCCCCAGAAAGGACTGTCTGTACTGTGTTAGATCTCAAGGATGCCTTCCTTAGCCTGTTACTGCCACAGCCAGTCAGCCCTTATTCACCTTCAAACAGACAGACCCAGGTATGGACTCAACAGACAACTGACTTGGACATGACTGCCCTAGGGGTTCAAAAACCCTCCCACCATCTTTGATGAAGCACTCTGCAAGGACTAGGGTGAGTACCAACAGACCCACCCTAGCGCCAGCTTATTATAATATGTGGGCGAGCTCCTAATAGTGGAGCTCCTTGGAAACCTACA
Source organism: Mesocricetus auratus (assembly GCF_017639785.1). Lineage (NCBI taxonomy): Eukaryota > Metazoa > Chordata > Mammalia > Rodentia > Cricetidae > Mesocricetus > Mesocricetus auratus. Next base: position 44,067,176 of record NW_024429198.1, read on the forward strand.
AAGCTGCCACCAGGGAGCTGCTCAAAACTTTGGGAGACCTGAATTATCATGGGTCAGCAAAGAAAGCTCAACTCTGCCAGACTGAGGTAACTTATCTCAAGGGAGGCTAAAGATGGCTGTCGACAGCAAGAAAATAAACCACCCTGAGGATCCCCAGGCCCAGCAACCATTGAGAGGTGAGAGGATTCCTTGGATCTTCTGGGTTCTGTAGACTCTGGGTCCCGGGTTTGGTGCGTTGGCATGACCCCCATATGAAGCACAAGGTGAGGGCAAGCTCCCCTTGACTGAACTCCACAGATGGAAAAAGCCTTTGATGAAATTAAGGCAGCTCTACTAAATAAACCCACTTTAGCACTACCAGATGTCACCAAACCCTTCCACTTATGTGTGGACGAGAAAAAGGGAGTTGCTAAGGGGGTACTGATATAAGTAAGCCCTTGGCCCATGAAAGTGACTGGTGGCCTGATTATAAAAAATGCTAGACCCTGTGCCACTGGATGGCCCCCTTGCCTCCACATAATAGCAGCAACAACCTTACTTCAGACAAACTAACTTTGGGACAGTCCTCATGCTATTGATGGGAGTTCTTAAACACCCTCCTGATAGAGTCCATTATCAAGATGTGCTCTTAAACCCGCCCAGAATCCAGTTCACCAGCAGCAGTGCCTTGAACCCTTATACCCTGCTTCCAGTTCCAGACCTGGACCAACCTCTCCACAACCACATGGACATCTTGAGTCATCCCCAAAGGATCAGACCAAATCTCAAGGATAACCCTATGACAAGGGTTTAAATAACATGTTATACTGATGGCAGTAGTTTCCTCAAGGTTAGTACCAGGAATACAGGGGCAGCAGTCACCAATGAGGATGCAGTCATATGGGCAGAGCCGTGTCTCCTGGGACATCAGCTCAGAAGAATGAACTGATAGCTTTAACTAAGGCATTATAGCTCGGGAAGGATAAAATACCTAACATCTACACTAATAGCCAATATGCTTTTGCTACAGTACTTGTCCATGGCACTATCTACAGGCAAAGAGGGTTATTAACTACAAGAGGAAAGACTATTAAAAATAAACAGATTACCTGGGTGGTGGTGCAACTTTACTCCAGCATGGGGGGGGGGGGGCAGAGGCAGGAGGATCTCTGTGAGTTCAAGACCAGCCTGGTCTACAAGAGCTAGTTCCAGGACAGCCTCCAAAGCCACAGAGAAACCAGGTCTCAAAAAAAAAAAAACCAATTAAAAACAACAATAAAACAAATTTTAGAGCTCTTATATGACTGTCTGTGAAAATAGCTGTTAAGCACTGTCCAGGACGCCAGAAAAGAGAGGACACCGTCTCAAGGGAGACGGCCGGGCAGACACAACAGCAAAGGAACCTGCCCTCCAGAAGGCAAACACCCTGCTGGTCTCACCACCAAAACAGGCAGCACCCACACTGCCAGAATTCCCAGCTTACACGGAAGATCTATATGTGTACAAACGCCTACAAAGAGAAAGGATGGTTCAAGACCCCAGATGAACAGATCACTCTCCCATCAGATCTCACCACTCAACTAGTCCAACAGACACATCAGAGCACTCACCTGGGAGAAAAGAAAATACAAGACCTCCTGAGGAGAGCACACCTTAAGGTTTTAGACCTTAAACCTAAGATAGCAGAGGCCATAAGCCAATGCCCCACATGCCATCTCATGAATGCAAAGAGTCACAAGGACAGGGCACTAGGGAAAAAAGAACCCAACTAGGAGCCACCTGGGAAATTGACTTCACGGAGGTAAAACCAGGCCTACATGGTTATAAATGCTTATTAGCCTTCAAGGATACCTTTTCAGGATGGGCTGAAGCCTTTCCAAGAAAATATGAGATGGCTGCAATAGCAGTGAAGAAGCTACTAGAAGAGATTATCCCAAGGTATGGCCTTGTAGTGCTCTTGGGCTCAGACATGGGCCCATTTCTCAGGTAACACAGAAGCTAGTTAAAGTAATGGGGACTAACGGGAAACTTAATTGTGCATACCGTCCCCAGAGTTCTGGCCATGCAAAATGGATAAACCCTTAAGGAGACCTTAGCTAAATTAGCCCTTGAGACTGATGGTGATTGGATTTCTCCCCTTTGCTCTTAACCGAGTTCGAAATTCCCCCTATACTTTGGGTCTAATCCCATTTAAAAGCATGTATGTCAGGCCTCCACCAATACTGCCTAACCTAAAGGTAGAACTGTTAGCTGAATTTGATGACCAAAAGTTCCTCTCCTCCCTATAAGCTCTCTCTCTCAGGTGCAAAGACAACTCTGTTCCCAGCTACATGCAGTCTACAAGAAGAGCCACCTCCAGTGTCCCACAGGTTCTGGCCAGGGCATCTAGTAGTCATCAAACAACATCAGAAAGAGACCTTAGAGCCTGGCTGGAAAAGACCCTGCTGTCATCCTGTATAACACAACAAATAAAAGACCCAGAGACTGATATTGGGGTTCAAGCTTCAAGACGAAGATCAGAAATGCAAAGCAGCCGGCCACTAGCTTTTACCTCTAGCTCAGGTTGAATGGGCTGATCCTGTTTCCACAAGCTCTCATCAAGCTTCAGACTGCTGCCTCTCCTCAGTGTGGCTGGAGAATCAACCCTTCCTATCCTCGGTGTGGCTGGAGAATGAATGCCAGCTCTGAGACCCTGTTTCTGCCTTAAATACCCCTCACGAGTCCTGGGATTAAAGTCATGTGATCCCAAGTGTTGAGATCATCTTTGTGTGAGCTATTTCTCTTTAAGGATGGATCTATTTCATTTAGCTCAATGTGGTCTTGAATTAACAGAGATCCATCTGTCCATTTACTTCTTAGTCCTGCGTCCTGGAATTAAAGGTGTGTACCACCACTGCCTGATCTCTATAGACTTTGCTTCCTGAATCCTCAGGCAAGTTTTAATAAATCATAAATAATATAGCACCACAATCCAGACCACATTCACAGTTGTTAAAGTGGGTGGAGTCCCCACCTGGATTTCACCATTCCCACATGAAGCCTGTGGACCTGCACACTGACCCTGAGGATTACGATCCAGAAGAAGTCAACCCTGGACTTTGGAAGATCCGTGCCCACCCACACCACAGGACCCACTCAAGTTGAGAATTTGGAAAGTAACTGACCCAGCTAAGGAGGCCGAATAATGACTGTTCTCCTCCCTAGCCTGCATTTACTAGGGTAACCCCTATTACTCTTAACAATTGGGCAGAATAGTTATAGTCCAGTCATATAACTGGACTGGAACTTGTCTAAACTTGACCAAGAATGTAAAAGCCGTAGCCTTAGCCAACCTGCTAGCCTATTAGGGTACTATTTATTCAGGAACTGGGAAAATCCTGAATCAAACCACCTACCAAGCCCCCATAGGGACCTGGTTCCTTGACCTGTACTTTGACTTACTCTCGCCCTGACACCCTTCATCTTACGGCTAACCCACGTTTCATTATCTGCCCCAACCATATTAGGAACAGGGAATGGGAAGAGAAATGGGGGGGCAATGAATACTATTGTGCCTCTTGGGATTGTGTTTCCATTGGTCACTTTTGGTGCTCAGCCCTGGAACATGGAGTCCTCATCTCCATCTCTAGGGTAGGCCACCCGGCCCATAAATGGGATTACTTTTGGATTAGGCATAATAATCCAATTCAGTTCACCGAATCAGGCAGGATGGACATAAAGTAAAACCTGGAGACTGAGAATTGAGGCATGGGACCACTGTATCCAGGAAAACATTTTCTATACAGCTACACTCAGCCTGTTCAATTGGTAACCCTAACTCTCTTATTGGCTCTAGCTGGGCTCTTGATTCTTCCTCTTTTGGCCTTAACTTATGGACCTTGTATAATTAACACCTTAATCAGGTTTATTAAGGAATGGATCTCCAACTAATGATTTAAAGCAAGTATACCAACCTGTAAACCTGGAAGAAACAGCTCCAAGATTTGAGATGACTCCCTCTACCCAAGGGAGAGAATGAGAAGGCCAGGAAAATATCATGACAGACCCCTGTCCCTTGGGCGCCACTTATCCCAACCCGAAGGACACAGTTGAGGGGTGAGGGTATCCTTGGGGGAGGACAAATGGGGGACAATAGACACAGAGAATGGGAGCCAGACAACATGGCTGATCAAGCTGAAAAATTCATTCCAGCTTAAGTAGGGGAATGAGGCAGGGAGTTGGGGCAGAGGAATGCAGGACATTGTTAAAGGCAGGAAGCATTAGGCAATGGGTTATTCTTGGTGCATAGCTTGACTGAAGGAGGTCACCTGAGAAACGGCTTTAGGCTGAGAAATGGAAACTTACTGAGACCTGGTAAATGGGAACTTAATGAGGCCAGTACTTGTGCTTTGGCTTAAAGACTCAAGGTCCCCAACAGACCCCTAATAACTCAACTAAGAACTAGATCTCTGTTCCAGTCTCCTGAAACCAAACAAGTTAGATTCGGAGGAAAACACGAACAATGGGCAATCCATCATCACTGCTCCCCCTCCACCACAGTAAGAACAAGAGTTGTGCGAACTCAGTCGGTGCCAGCTCCCCTCCCCACTCCAGGTACCTCAAGGCAATAACCAGATAAGGATAAAGCCTGGGACTTGTCTAGACTTGCCCAAGAATGTAAAAGCCGTAGCCTTAGCCAACCTGCTAGCCTTAACCAATTAGAATTATACAATATGGTGGCCACTTGTGTAAGCCAATCCTAGAGAGAATGATCACACTGCTTTGAGAGTTCCTTTAGTTGTAAAAGACCCTGCAAGCTTTTGTTGGGGGTTGCCATCCACCATTTTTGCCTCTGTGCTGCATGTGTGGCCCCAGCATGATCTGAGGGTAAATCAGGATGGCTGCCAGAAGGATTTAATTGAGAAAAGACACCTTTTATACTGTATAGATTCACAGGGGACTAAACAGATGACAAGGGGCTTGTGAGCTGGCTGTGGCTTGAGATCAGGGGTTGAGGAAGCCTGCATTGACCTTGACAAAGGGCCACAAGTTCCTCTTACCAGAGATAAAAGAATGACTGCTTTATCAAGCAGGAACTTTCCTCAAGCCCTCAAGGGAGGAAATGGAGACCCTTATCCAAATGCCTGACCTTGGGAAAAGGACTTCTGGGAAGCAGACCCTATCTATACTACAGTTTCTTAGTCTTACTTTATGGGTCTGTTCCCCTCATAATGCTCCCAAAAGGGAAGGACCTGATATCTTACTCTTCACCCATTATATCAGAATATTCTCATTTCTCTGTATTTATCAACTGAACTCTTCTCTTTAATGGCCTCAGGCTCTGGATCTGAATTGTAGGCATTTCATCCTTGAAATCAGGTGTGACTAATAAATCTCTAACTTTCCTGTTCTTGGTGTAATTAGGAGGGTACAATGGAATTTCTGGTTCCATAGAGGTGGGGATTTTTTTCCCAAAGAATTATTTTGTTTAAAAAGGCTACCATTGTACACATTTTCATCCTTTACCAAAACCCATGCAAAATTTCCCAAAGGGAAAGGCTTTAATATTAATAGTGAGAGTCATTAAAAATAAAAGTAAAAAGGTGCTGGAGACATATGGTCTGCAGTGTGGAAATGCTGGAACTTTGTCAAGCAGCAATTGTCACACATGGTCGATGTTTAACACATATCCTTCAAAAGGGAGCTGGCCAAACAAATCCTCCAGAGATTGAGAACGGGTCTCTGGATAGAAGGCAGTAACGAAACTGGAGGCAAACGTGGTACCTTATGCAGAGAAACCAGATCCCCAGTCCTGACCGTAATAACGGCAACATTCCTAATAGTGGCAAGTCAGGAACGCCCTTCAGAAGATAAAACTAGGAGATGGTAGCGCACGCCTTTAATCCCAGCACTCAGGAGGCAGAGGCAGGCGATCTCTGTGAATTCGAGGCCAGCCTGGTCTACGGAGCGAGTGCCATAAATAGGCTCCAAAGCTACAGAGAAAAATCTGGCTCGGGAGAAAAAAAAGAAAAGAGGATACAGCTAGTCAATCCCTCCAAGACACAGGCTCTCAGCCAAAGACCAAGCCAGATGAGCCTTACAGGAACTGGTAATGACAGCTTCCCACCTCGCTCAATTTCTACTCATCTATTTCCCTGCTCTTAAACGAGGAGAGGCTATTACTAAGGACAAGACATCTAAACAAAGCTTCTAAAATATGAAAGACACCAAAGCCAAATAAGTAAGAGAAGCAATCAGAGAAGACAAATTATTCAGATAAAAATGTAATACTTAAGATTAATATATTTATAATATAAAAATAATACTTATTAAGTTTTGGTTCTTAAAATAGTGGAAAAAGAACATTAAAAATTAAAACAAGTACAAATAAAGAGCTCAGTAGAAGAGTTGGGAAAATAAAGGTGAAGGTATACACTTGAAAACAGCAATGTTAGAAAAACAGTAAAGCAGGTAGGGTGGCATAGGCCTGTAATCTTAGCACTCAGAATGCCGAGGCAGGAGGATTGCTGCAAGTTCCAAGGTTATACTCAGCTGCGCAGTGAGTTAAAGGCCTGTACGGGATATACAAAGAAACCCTGCCAAGAAAAAGTTGATGGAATTGAAGGGAGAACTGAGAACCCAACAATTTTTTTTCAGTTCCTGGCCTATGAACAAGCCATCCCCATGTGGTCGTTTGAATGAGAATGGCCATCATGGGCTCATGTGTTTGAATGAATGGTCTCCAGCTAATGGAACTGTTTGGGAAGGTCAAAAGGTGTAGCCTTGTTGGAGGTGTGGCCCTATTGGAGGAAACTGCATTTCTAAGCATGCACTTTAAGGTTTCAAAATCCAACATTAGCAAGGGAATATTCTTTTGAGCTTCCAGGGAAGAAAAGGCTCCAATAATAAAGGAGCAGGAATCAGAATTATTGACTTTTCAAGCACAAAACGAACAGCTAAAAAATAAATATCCTGAAGTTCTGGAGGAAAATCATTTGCAACCCCAAATTCTACAACTAGCAAGTCAAAAGTACAAGTCAAATAAAGACGGACACAGACAAGCTTGGGCATCAAACCAAGACCTGTCACCTAACTCTACCAGAGTCTTGCCACCAGTCCAGCGGTGCTTCCATATGTGCATGTGCAGTGGTCCTTAGAAAAATAGCTTCTAGGCCGGGCGGTGGTGGCGCACGCCTTTAATCCCAGCACTCGGGAGGCAGAGGCAGGCGGATCTCTGTGAGTTCGAGGCCGGGCTGGACCGATAGCCTCCAAAACAATACAGAGAAACCCTGTCTTGTAAAAACCAAAAAAAAAAAAAAAAGAAAGAAAGAAAAATAGCTTCTTAAGGCATGGACAAGATAGACAGACACACAAGAAACAGGCAAGAAGTTAGCCCTTGGTGCTAGGAATTATGTGAAACACCTGGCCTCTAGATCGTCTTCTGAGAGTGTCTAGTTTATATACTCATATCCACAGTCTTCTGCCAGGAGAACTCAGTCACCTCCCAAGAAATGTTCTGTTTCTACCTAAACCCGAACCAGAGCTGAGAGCTCAGAAGGGCAAATGGTGTCCACCCAGCCATGCTGCCTAACGTTAGTGCTGATGAACTCACTGGGAAAGGTCACTCTCAGAGCTCACTCACAGCCTAAAGAACTCTAAGCTCTCTAGCAGACAAAGTCACGCTCATTCACCCAGACAACGTCTGACAAAACATAGTGAGTGTCCCATCTTTCCATCTTCACACCTCTTGCTAAACAACTCTTAAATTCATTGAATGGTGGTCACTTGCCAATGTACACCAATTAAAATACGTAAGTAATCACCCTAAATGTGCAATATTTATGCTCCTTGTAGTATTACATGTAAAGCAAAATAAGTAAATGAATAAGTTTATTTACATAAGTGATCACAAAACCTTTTAAAATTCCCTAGAAGCTAGGCATGGCAACTTATACCTATCATCCCAAAATTAGAGAGGCTGGGGCAGAAGGATTGGGCTTACAGCTACAAAGCCAGGCCCTGACACACACACACACACACACACACACACACACACACACACACACACACAAGACTACAGCTTTTCTCAGACTTGAAATTTCAAGCAAACATTTAATAGTTTGGGCCCAAGGAAACAGGTGGCTGGATGGGCAAAACTCTTGCCACACAAGCCTGATAATTGAGTTCCGATTCCACACAAAAGCTAGATGACAGAGTGAGCATCTGTAATCCTGGCATTCCCATGGTGTCCACACTGACACATGCACAGAATGCATTGGATGGCCGAAGTGATGGCTCCCTCCATAATGTACTGGTTGCATGAGCACTCTGAATTTGATCTCCAGAGACCAGATCTAAAAGGTGGATGCCGGGTTGTGGGCTGCATGTAGAGCTGGGGAAGTACAAGCAGGAAGACCCCTGGAGCCTGATCAAATTTCCAGTGAGAACGTGTCTCAGCAGATAAGGAAATAAATAAATAAGCAAGCAACTGAGGAAGACCCCGATGCTGACCTCAGGCTTCCACATGCATGTACACACATGTACAAATGTCATACAAAATGCCCTGCAATTTCTAAAACTGTACTACAATATAAAGCCAAATGGTGCCTTAGCTAGGATTACTACTGGCCCTATCCTGTATTAAGCTGACATAACCAGCCAGCACAGCTGGCGTTGAGCACTAAGTTCAGTGAGAGACCCTCTCTAAAAACTAAGGCGCAGAGCCCTAGGAAAAAGCACAAACATAATAAAAACAAACAGTATGTGGTTCCTGTAAGTAAAAGTTAACCTTTAGAAAACAGAGTGAAAGGGGTAAACTAAACTCAAAGGCTTCCCTTCTAATAATTTAGAAATAAAGGGACCAGACCCTCACTCAGGCCCCTGCTTTAGTAGCCATGACAGGCTACAGAAAAGAAACGTAGGCCTCTGACACAAGCAAACTCAAGACCCTCTGGCCTCCTGGAGTCGAGGGCCAAAACTGAACACAAAGAAACTCCAGACCTCCCCCTTCCAGCCTCCTAGATGCTTGGTTCCTGGGAACTTTTGCCCACAAAAGAAATTCCAGGGGGGACCAAAACCTCCCCTGTTGTCTCCAGGATATAGTTCTGAAAACTACTGGTTTCTATGAACAACAGGCCACCTGCAAGTAACAAGACAAAGCCAAAGAAACCACAGAATGTTTCCTCTCAGCACTGACAAATAAAAATATGACTTTGAGAAATGCTCCTAATTGTTCCCAAATGTCAACCAATCAGAAACCAACCCGTACCTACAGTTGTAATCCTGTAACTTTTGTCTTTAAAACCTAGCAGCAGACAGGGAACTTCACTCCCTCTAGAGGCTGCTGTGACAGCTAGCCATGACGGGTCCCTGTCATGGCTGGATGAACAATCATTAAAACCTTGCTTTTGCAGTTTGGTGGGTCTGTCTTCCTGGTGGTCTCTGGGGACTTTGCAACTTGGGCACAACAAAGAATTATTTTTCTGAATCAAATATTCATCTAAATGTATTTTGTGATGAGATTTTTTAAATAATAATTATTGGAAATCATGAAAGCTTAATACAAGAAAATGTTTTGTCTCTGGTGTTTGAGCAAAAAGAGAAAGACAAGCTGTCCCTGAGGTCAGAATGCATTTTCCACAACCTTGTTTTATGGACAGTTTTCTGATGCTCTTTTGAGGTCTGTGAATTTTCACTTTCCTTTTCCTCATTACTATATTCGTGTGATGGGGGTGGGAAGCAGAGTCAACTTTATGGAATTGGCTTTATCCTTCTCCTTTAAGTGAATTCTGGGGCTTGAATTTGGTCACCAAGCTTGTGGAAGCAAGCACCTTTACCCACTAACCCATCTAACAAGTCTCAATTTTAGATTTTTAAATGAGATTCTGAATAGCCATGAAAATGTTATCAACTAGATAAACACTTTACTTTAAAACTGGGAGACTGCAGTATTTCTCTCTTATGTTTCCTTGCTGCAAGCTCACCTTAGGGGCCTTCTAATTTTAATTTCTTTTGGCTGAAAACCTATTTATAATTTGTCTTTGAAGTACTGTAATTAAAAGAGTAACCATATAGACAGTAGGCCAGTCAGCCTTCACTTACTTTACTACATTCAGATCATTGAACAGAGATCCTCAAATGTATAGCTTAGAGGGTAATCAGGATTTGTAAAAGTTAATCAAAAGTCTATTTTATTTTCTTTGAGAAAAGGTCTCACTATGTAATCCTAGCTGTCCTCAAACTTGCTATGTATAAGTAGACCAGGCTGGTGTCAAACTCAGAGATCCGCCCACCTCTGCCTCCTAAGTGCTGGATTTGAAGGCATTTACTACCATTCCAGGCCAAGGATCTATTCTTTTATAATTTAAATTGCAACCATTAAGAATTCCAGAATTAAATAATTTTACATACTCTAAATATAAACTCCTAAAATATCAAAGATAATGAAGCTAAACAATGAGATCATGCTGGGCGTTGGTGGCACATACCTTTAATACCAGCACTCCAGAGGCAGAGGAAGGTGGATCTGTGAGTTCAAGGTCGGCCTAGTCTACAGAGCAAATTCCAGGACGACCTCCAAAGCAATACAGAGAAACCCTGTCTCAAAAAAAATGTGAACACTTTTAATGTAAATGTAAAGCATTTAATAATATATATCGACTGCAGGAATCAAATTTTCATTGTTGCCTGCTGTTTGACAAGAAGTTACATAGCCCAAAATGGTCTAGAACCTATAATCCTCCTACCTCACAAGGTAGTTCCACCACACCCAGCTAGGAATAGGGTTCTCAAAGGTATTTCAAAAGTACAAAGTCAGGGGGTTGGAGAGATGGCTCAGTGATTGAACGCCCTTGCTGTTCTTTCAGAGAACCCAGCCTTGGTTCCCAGTACCCACAAGGCACCCTTTGACCTCTGAGGTCACATCCACACAGATGGTACATATAATGCACAACACATATATAAATAGAAACAAAATTTTCTGAAAAGCACAGAATCAAATTCACCCATGCTGAGATTAACTCAGTTATACAAACAACATTTAGCTGTACATCATAAAACCCAAGTGTGGTGCTCTCTCAAAATCTAAGCCTAGAATTACCACAGGATCCCGCAATGCGAATGAAGGGTACCAAACAAGTACTTGTATACTCGTGTATATAGCAGTAGCACTCAGATTATCCAAAAGGCAATAAAAATGTGATAAACATGCAATAGAATATAATTCAGCCTTCAAAAAGATTCTCTTAGGACTGGAGGAATAGTTCAAAAGTTAAGATATTTTCTACCTTCCAAGGGACCCAAGTTTGGCTTCAAGCACCTGCATGGCAGTTCACAACCATCCATAATTTCCATTGCATGGGATCTGAAACTTTTTTTACTCTTTGTGCACCAGGCACACATACAGTACACATATATACAGGTAGGCCAAACATCCATACACATAATGAAATAAGTATGTTAAAAAACTTCTTTCTGGAATGTGCTGGAACACATAAACCTTGAACACATCTTGCTAAATGGCACCAGCCAGGCACAAAAGAGCAAACACGTATGATAGCACTTAACAGAGGCAGGCAGCATAGTACAATCCAGAGGCAGGAGGAACTACACACATCTGTAATCACAACACTCAGGAGGCTGAAGAAAGAGGCTCACAAGCTTGGAGCGAAGGAAACCCCGTCTCCAAAAGTAAAGTTTTAAAAGTAAATTTTTAAAAAGTTATACTTGCCAGTAGCTACGAGGGAGCAAGAAATGCCAAGAAACTGCTCAGTTGGTCTGGAGTTTCAGTTCAGAGGACCAAAAAGCTCCACGGGTAGATGAAGACACCTCGTTACCAAGCCATCATTAAAGCTGCTGGACGTGGTTACAGGCAGAGAGATCGCTTGCCCAACACATCCAAGGCTCTAGATTGGTCCCTGTACCACAAAGAAGAAAAAAAGATCACAAGCAGATACTTATTTTATGGTTGGATATCAACACACCAAAATAATACTTCACTTACATTCTAAGAATTTCAACAATGGGAAAAAATAAATGTGTTGTAAATAAATATACATAGAAACTAAACCTTAAAAAAGTATTTGAAGAAAAATGCTTAACTCTGCACTCCAAAGAGTTCCCATGTTATGTTCTTTTACTACAAGGATAGTATTAAAAATTACTATATAAAAGGCATAGAAGTGGTAAATTTTTGCTTATTCTTATTTGTTCCCAAGAAACTGAAAAACTCTTGAATGCACACGTTTTTACAATTATGACATTTGCAACAATCCAAGAAACCAGCTGCATTTTTGTTTTAGAAACTCAACATTGGCAAGAGCGTCCTAGCTCATCTAACACTGATTTTATGGTTAAAAAGCCAAAATACAAGAAATTAAAACTATTTGCCAACTAGATGACAGGAGAACAACATAACCCTGAACTTCCAATGCAGGGGTAAAATAATGCAATCTATTTCATAAATTCCAGGGCAGTGTCTAAAACTAGAAGCCATGGTTACTGTCATTATTCCCATGTGGACACTGAAGGAGAGGAATCTGAATTTTATGCTTTATTAACTGGACATATCTAAAATACAGCAATTCAAGGAAAGCAACAGTTTGTAAGAGCTGTGTGGGCAAGCATTCTCTAGTGTTTTGGGTTAAAGACTTTTCATGTAGGAAACGTTTTCCTTTAACTTCCTGGGTAAGTCTGTGCCCTAATGATGAGCAAGAGAAATAACACTGCTGACTATGCTTAAGTCACATGATACTTTCAGACCACTGAAATCAAGCCATCACGACAAATGCTCGAGCAAGCTACCATTCTCTGAATATTTAGCATTTAAATCATCTTCTGTCTCTGTTAGTCATAGCTTACACTTAATGCCACACAGAAAATAATACCTTCTACCCTGGGTAGTTATCATTTCATACAAATTCAACTGAAAGGCTTAATGTCTGATGAACATTAAATAAGTATCTTGGCTTTCCTTTACAACACTGTTTCAACTTTCTGTGCTACATTTTATTTTCTATTGCACCTGACTTCAATTTCAACTTGAAAGATTCTGAATACTTTAAACTTGTTTCTCTGAGTTAGGGTCTCCTGTTTACCATCGTCCATGAAACTTCCAAGGCTCCTTCTGCCTCGGCCTCCTATCACGTTGGGGCAGCACTGGGGTTACAGACTGACATGTCTCCAGAGCTCAGGTCCTGACAACACCAAGCAGTTTACCTACTGAGCCATCATTGTCTAAAACTTCATTAATGAAGTAGCATACGCCAATAACTACACTGCAAAGCCTATGTACTCTTTCTAGGAACTCCCAAGAGTTTACAATGCGATTAATGAAATTCTGGTTGAAGCAGACCCAGCTCAAGAGAACTGACAAAGGTTCAAACTTCTCTCAGGCAGGAGCCACCTTATTCCTCCATATGTTGATTTCTATCTTCTGACTTTTTGCAGTGAGCACTTATGAAGTCAGCTCATGATGTCAACATGTAAGAAGCTGCCATCAAGCTCAGAGAAACAGTACACCTTTGCACTCCCAGCACTCATGAGAATGACAGGCACTCAGTGCCAGTTGGGGAAAGATATCTTGAAAAGAAAACAAAAATGGCCACAAAAGAGCTCCAACTGGAAAATCACACATCTCTAAGTCAAACTAACAAGAGAAAATTTGTAATTTAATGGACACTGCATCATACAATCTCTCAAAAGAAACCTACTATTTTATATACTGGTTCCTTCTGTGACAGTATCATTTCCCTTTAAGACAATACAGGAGAGGGGGACGTTTTAGAGAAATCCTGCCTGGCTGTTCACGGGTGTACAAACTACTAGAATAATATCTGCTCATTTTTCTGAGCAGCCTCATGGGGCAGGAATTAGCCAACTGCCACACATTCCAGCTGCTGTACAAGGAACGTTTTACAAGTGTCACTGAACAACTATTTCAGATAAGTCTGCTCAGTTTCTGGGAGTTAACTATTACACTGATTATCTTCTGCCAAAAACTGTGGGGAGCTACTTTGCCAGGGAGAAACTAAAAGGATAAACTTTGAAAGTGTTACTGACTTCTTTCTTTGTGTAGGTTGTACATGGGGTTTATCTGGCAATTTAGAATTAGAGTATCAAAAGAAAGTGGACTTTGTAGCTATTCCGTAATTACAGATGCTTACAATTTCATCCGAGGGACTTATAATTTATATTAACCAGCTGGGCGTTGGTGGCGCACGCCTTTAATCCCAGCACTCGGGAGGCAGAGGCAGGCGGATCTCTGTGAGTTCGAGACCAGCCTGGACTACCAAGCGAGTTCCAGGACAGCCTCCAAAGCCACAGAGAAACCCTGTCTCGAAAAACCAAAAAAAAAAAAATTATATTAACCATGGTGCAGAAAAACAAACAAAACAAAAAAAAACCTTAGGATTAGCAAGGGAACATAAACGGCCCTCGATGTAGTCAACAATTTCCAAAAGCTAAGAGGTAAGACCGGTCCAAACTCCCCACTATGTGTCTTCTACGAAGCCGAATGCCTTCAGGAAGGACCTTACTGCTTGTAAAGCAAGTGCAGATCCATTATCAAGCAGCCTTACAAACCAAATAGCTACTGGACAGCACTCAGTCATCTTTGCCTAACTTATTAGCAGACGCTGAGCAATTCAATTTCACAATGCTCCCTGCTTAAACACACCAGACAGCTGAAAATTCCAAGTAGGAAAACACAGTTGGATGCCTCCGGCACATCCCTGGGGTCACGGATTAAGCGCATAGTCCCTGGTTCGGTGTGGTCATTTGATTGCTAAATCGTCATTTTCTGTTGTTGGGGATTGTCGGTCGAGGCGGTCATGTGGAACGTGGGACAATGGTCTCACGTTGCGTGACTTCCATTGTCAATGAATCCTCCAGCTAGAAGGAAACTTACCAGTTAGGACTTGTACTCCTAAGTCACTCGCAGTTGCCCAGCCGTGGCTCACACAGCCCTGGCTCGCACAGCCGATATCACGATATCCCGGGGATCTGGGCCCAGCCGATATCACGATATCCCGGGGATCTGGGCCCGGCCCGGCCCACCCAGAGCTACACTGACCTGCACGCTCACGCGCACCACTCCTGAAGAGGCCTCCAACACAAACAGACCGGGCGCCCCGCGGGACGGCCGTCACCCGCGCGGGCCGCTCACACGAGGACGCCTTTCGTATCCCGAAGGTAAACCCTGCCGAACCCGAGGAACCGCGACTCCAGAGCCAGGCAGGCCTGGGAACCAGCGCGCCAGAATAGTTGGCGCCCCGCCCGGCACGTGACCTGCTGGCGGGACCACGCCCCTCTAGACCACGCCTTCTGGCTGACCAGAACTAACTGGCCTCCTTGGCCAGGGGCGGAGTCGCTGCTGTCCTCCCGCCATTCGCCTAAAGAAGCTTGGGGGGAGGGGAGGAGAGGAGAGGCAGCGTTGACTCGAGCAAAATAACAGTGTGTTGATACTGTGAAGACTCCCTAGTAACCAGATACATTAATCGTAAGTCCCGGGCTATCATTTTTATTTTATTCTGACTGCTACAAGATCCAGCTAAACTTAATGGGCAGTCTCTAAACTAGTCACACCTAGCTCTTTTTGTTCTCACACTTCAGGGACTGGCTTTACCACATCCTATGGATGTAAACACTGGAAGTTAGGAATGCGTGAAAGATGCATAGAAATAAGATTTTACAGATTTCCCTCTACTTCTTCCACTGAAATAATCTCTTATGAAGAGCATTCCTTGTCACACTAGTGTGGTTGACCCATCTAGCCAGAGGAATTAACATACACCATACAAACTCATATGATTACGTCTGTAAGAAAAGATTTAGGCCGGACGTTGGTGGCACACGCCTTTAATCCCAGCACTGGAGAGGCAGAGGCAGGTGGATCTCTGTGAGTTCCAGGATAGCCTGGTCTACAGAGTGAGTTTCAGGACAGCCTCCAAAACAATACAGAGAAACATTCACACATAAACTCAAAAAAAGGCTTGTTAACATTTATAAAGGGATTTAAGGAATGTATTAGTGGTACAAAATTAAGAAGCATTGTTTCAATTTTTTAAAGGGCTGTATGTGGTTCTTGAAGTCCATTCATATCTAGAAACTTTTACTGAGAACTTATTACAGGAAGGTTGCTCATTAGACTGAGTGTGACACATCGTATGTGTCTGCCACACATGACAGGTCTTTACAAATGATGTCTTTGGAGAGCCTGTTCTGCAGGCTGACATCTTTCCTAATAAAGCACAATGTCGCAATTGCAGAATCTAGGATAATTGCTGTCTTTTTATTTGTGGAGGGAAACTCTGGGGCCATTTTACCATATAAAAATTTCATGGGGAGACTTAAACCATACTCAGCAATGAGGACATCAGCATCCCACAATGATAATGTAATAGAGTCTGTTACAAGAGCATCACTGTTCTGTGAAACTTTCTGCAGTGATGGGATGGCTCTGTCTTGTCAGGTCAGGCGCTACCAGCCATATGGAGCTATAAACCACTGGAAATGCAGCTTAGATTTTTATTTTAGCTTTAAACTCATGGCTGTGTGTTACCATTTCAGACACAGAAATTCTGTATGCACAGTCACCATTTTGTCCCCAATTGTAGCTTGCCCTATTTTGAGAAGCAGGTGTCAGTTACACACCCTCTAGACTCAGTGGATATTTCCCTTCATGGTCCACTCTGAGTATATGAGCAGGCAGGTATTTAACTTCCATGGGAAGCATATGAAAGCATCCCAATCCCTCTCAGCAATGTATGTGAGAATGGAGATGCATCATACGTGAGAGCTGGAAGCTTTGGAGAGATGGGGAAGGAACCAGAGAGTAGCTCCTCAGGGCCGTGCAGTCCCAGGCTTACCCAGCCCAGACTGAACAGTGAACCAGAGAACTTGAGAGCAGGACGACAGGATTGGTTTCACCCAAGACTCACCCTGGATTCTTTGGCTGACTGAAACCCCCTAGAAGGCTTCTTAACTGCCATCCTGCTCCTACATGCCTATGAGTCTTCCCAGAACAGAAGCCTCCTCAGAATCTACTACCTAAGGTTGAGTCCTTTCTATTTTGCCGTAAACACTGCAGAATGCACCAGATATTAATCTACCTTCTTCCATGTGGCTTGGTTACCTCTACTCTGTAGGTGTGTCCAACCTCTTCAGTGTCTCCCTGGTGTCTCCATCATGTAATCCACACATCTACATTTCTCCTCATCTCCTTCTTTCCTGGACATGCGGCCTGTCCTCTCCTGCCTAGCTAGTGGTCATTCAGCTTTTTATTAAGCCAATCACAGCAACACATCTTCATACAGTGCACAAATATCCCACAACACCTATATCTGTAGACTTCCTTGGTGGCAAGTTAGGAGTATAGCACTGGCCACCTTAAAATCAAGAATGTTGTCACTAAAAAGCGTATCTCATGAGGCTCAATTAGGGTGCTTCTTCAGATCTGAGAAAGAACTAGTTACAGGCAAAATCCACGCTAACTTTCTGTAGTTTTTTTATGAGAGGAGGCAGGGGGTGGTCAAGTTTTTCACATAAGACTGATGTCCCTGGACAGTATTTCCAGCCTTGTTCCTAGCCTTTACTTTCAGTTATCACTAGTACAACTGGTTTTTCCATTCGTAACTATATGATGAGCTGTGTGCCTAACACCTACCTAGCCCTTCTCTGCACCCTCAGAAAGTCTGCCTGATAATTGTTCTCATGTGTTTATTTGTTTTTCATACAGGGTCTCATGTAGTCCTCTCATGATGTAGCTGAAGATGACCTGAATCCTACCCCAACACTGAGATTCCATGCATGTGCCACCATCCTAGCCTGCGCAGTGCTGGGAACTGAGTCCAGAGGGTTTTTTTTTTTTTTTTTTTTTTGGTTTTGGTTTTTTGAGACAGGGTTTCTCTGTGGCTTTAGAGGCTGTCCTGGAACTAGCTCTTGTAGACCAGGCTGGCCTCGAACTCACAGAGATCCACCTGCCTCTGCCTCCCAAGTGCTGGGATTAAAGGCGTGCGCCACCAACGCCCGGCCGAATCCAGAGTTTTGTAGGTATTGGGCACTACTCTTCCAAGTGGGCTACACCCACACCCCCAACTACACAACTCCCTGCTTAACTTCCTTTTAGGAGCTCTTATCCTTAGCTTGCAGAAGGGGCAGGATTAGGGCCTATCCAAATGCCCTCTTATTAGTCTTAACAAAGATGTGGGGAATGTGCTCTACCCAACAGAAAACTTCTCTGTTGGGTAGCCGTGAGTCACTGAGAGTTTGCTCTTGGACGTATTTGGCTGTATTTCTCAGAATTTCTCAGAGGACAAAGTGTAGTCATTAGCTAGAGCAAATGTGCAAAGTCACAGAGAGAGAAGTGAGAGCAGAGAAAGCAGAAGTCCAGGGACAGCAGAAAGGAAAGATGACCAGGGCAGCAAAAGTGAGAGCATCGAGAATTCCCAAGACCGTGTGGTATGGAAAGGCTGGGACAGAGGGCAAAGGGGTCATAATGCAGCGGCCACGGCTACATCTCTACAACCTTCCACAGCACCTGATGACGCTCATTTTATTTCTCTGTATCTTGGCAAGTAAAGTCTACAAACACACTGCCAAGTGTAACTTGAGTGCTTTTCTAATCCGTTACCCAAAATATATCTTAGCATACCACTATTAATCTGCTTTCTCGTTCTCATCTACCCCACTGTTAAGCTCTAACAAACAGACCTGCTGAAACCTCTCTTTTCTGGAGCCATCTTGTGGTGATTAATTTTGCTGACTTGCTGGGGTCTAGAATCCCCCAGAAGATAACCCTCTGGGAAGATGATTGCAACAAGGTTTAACTGAAGAGAAAAGGCCCACTCTCAATG
Organism: Mesocricetus auratus; assembly: GCF_017639785.1. Taxonomy (NCBI): domain Eukaryota; kingdom Metazoa; phylum Chordata; class Mammalia; order Rodentia; family Cricetidae; genus Mesocricetus; species Mesocricetus auratus. The sequence continues at coordinate 44,085,985 of NW_024429198.1, forward strand.
TGAGTAGTACGACCCTTGGGCTGGGGTCCTGGGATGAACACAAAGGAGGAATTAAGAGCAGCCAGATCTACCTCTCTTCTTCCTGACTGTGGATGCAAGCGACCATCTGCCCATGTGCCTACCACCATGGTAACCCACATGATGACTTGACTCTCCAATCTGTGAGCCAGAGTAAACACTTCTCAGGCATGTTGTCACAGAATCAAGAAAAGTAACAAGAAATGACTACATGGGTGAAGGCACATGGCCACTGAGCCTGACGACCTGAGTTTCATCCCTGTAACATGCATGGTGGATGGAGGGAACCAACTTCTGTGAGTTCTTTGACCTCCACACATGCGCAGTGGTATACACATACACATGCATACATACACACTAATAATTTTATTAAAGTTATAATATAATCTGTGCACATTGTAAATATATATCACTTTCATTGGTTAATAAAGAGCCGATTGGCCTACCTATAGCTGGGCAGGAAGAGATTGGACAGGAGAGACAGACTAGGAGGACTCTGGGAAGGAGAAGGGCAGAGTCTCAGGACTTGCCAGCCAGATGCAGAGGGAAGCAAGGCATGTACAAAATGAGGCAGCCAGCCATGAGCCATGTGGCATCAAGTAAACGAATAAAAATATGGGTTAATTTAAGTTGTAAGAGCCAGTTAGTAGCAAGTCTAAGCTATTGGCTGAGCATTTATAATTAATACTAAGACTCTGTGTAGTTATTTGGGAACTGTCTGGTGGGACAGAGCTGACTGGACATTCCAACATAAAAACTCCACCTACATCTAATGCATACTGCTTTCTCCATTGTTTCTTCTGTACCTTGTTATTATATGTTATTATATAGCTTCTAAAATACATCTCTGGGAAGACTTAGGCAAGAAGTTCCTAGCAGCTCACTAGCCAGACAGCCAAGCTAAATCAAAGAGTTTCAGGTGCAGCGAGAGGCTGTCTCAAAAGGTAAGTTGGGGAACGATAGAGGAAGACATCTGACTTTTGCAAGGTTCAGGCATTATGCTGGCCTGCCCTGTTACTTGGCAGAATGCACTCAGGCAGCACTCTGGCCAGCTCAGAGTTCCATGAGTACCTGTCTGCATGGAGGTGCAAAGGACCCCTTTAAAGGACAGACCCTCTGCTCACTTACTCTCTCTTGCTCTCATCATTCTCATCTTCTCTTATCTTCCCTTACTCTCATCTTCCTGTCTCTCTCTGTCATGTCTGTCTCCCCCCTTCAGGTCTGGCTATAATAAACTATGGTTAATATGCTCTCCATGGCTTGTGCTTCCTCTATCGCGCTGGTTCTGGTTCTGTAATTAATAACTGTGACTTCCGACCTCCACATGTTTGTGTACACACATGCACGCGCACACACACACACACACACACACGCACGCATGCACGCACGCACCCCCCCCCCCCACCCCCCCCCACAAGAAATGTTAAAAAGAAAAGAAGTTTCTCTTACTGAGTTAAGCGCTCGCCGGCTCCTCCGACCTCATGAGTTTTTCATTGTACAAATGAAAGCATGCTTCCCCATTCACAGGCTATTCTAAGAATTTAACAACAGTTGTATGGCATCTTCTTCAGAATTAAAACTTTCCCTCCAACTGAAACATTCCCTCCAGGAAGGGGGCAGGGTAGCTCATGAGCCTGGGAAGGTAAACAAAAGGTCACATGTCTGGGAAAGCAAAACTTGAAAGGTTCCTGAGGGCTACTTTCCTGGGGGCAGAGACTTGGCCAGCCCATTGCAGATTGAGGATACCTGGCTATCTGTCAGGTAACTGCAAGCTGTGTGGAGAGCTCTAGGCTTCCAGCCTCTCTGGGTCTTCGCCAGTGTTGCAGTGGGCTTTTTCAGGGTACGGGTGCTTTTGAGTCATCTCTTCCCCTGTAAGCACTCCCACGCACACTCCGGTCAGTGACTCCAATAAAAATCTCAATGGCTCACCACGTTGGATATTGCTGCAATCCTTACTTTGGTCGGTCGGTCTGTCATGGGCTCCCTTTCTGATGCAAGTTGCATCATCTCAGGAAAAGGCTGTCACACGAGAGCTATCGTGGTTTCTCTTCTCCCGGCTTGCTGTTCTAAGATGTTCCAAGCCATCTTTGTGTGACAGCTGGTATTCCATTGTTATATGAAGTTAGTACTTTTCTCTCATAAACATTGCAGGCAGAATTAAGAGCCTCAGGCCATGTCTATGAAACTAGGGAGTGTTGCGGAGAAGGCTGAGTAAGTAAGCCTGGTTCACTGTAACTGCCCAACCAGTGGTGGCTCAGCTACCCGGCCTTTAACAGCTAAAGTATTTCTGATCTCTCTGCTGCCCTCTGGTGGCATCTAATTTTATCTCAATTAATATAGAATGCAAAGATGCTAGATAGTTGGGAGGATAAATGAAGGGTACAGGATTACCAGTGGAAAGATGGGAATGGTGAATAACGACTAACCAGGGCAGAGAAATTGTCACTCATCATTAACTCATTCCTTTTTCTTTTTTTTTTTTTTTTTGGTTTTTTTGGTTTTTCGAGACAGGGTTTCTCTGTGGCTTTGGAGGCTGTCCTGGAACTAGCTCTTGTAGACCAGGCTGGCCTCGAACTCACAGAGATCCGCCTACCTCTGCCTCCCGAGTGCTGGGATTAAAGGCGTGCGCCACCAACGCCCGGCTAACTCATTCATTTTTCAATTGATATGTTAGTAATTATTATTTTCTAAGTAGACACATGTGAAAGCTATTCTCTTAAACTTGTTGGCAGATAAAAAAATTAAATTGCCAATAGCCCTCCCCTTCAGGACTTAATCTAATGCATATAAGACAAAGACCTTTAAGTCAGAAAGTACACCGAAAGATGGAAGAGATGGAGAAGAACTTTTAAGCCTAATGAGAAGGTTCAGCTGGAGAAAGCACCCAACAAATACCCCTGCCAGCCTGAACTCCATCCCAGAATGCATGGAAAGACAGAACTCATTTTACAAAGCGGTCCTCTGATGTCCAAATTCACTCACAAGATCACAATAAATAAAATAAAAATTTTTAAAGAAAGTAATTTTTAAGCCACAAAAGAAGTGCTTGTCTGGGGCTGGAGGGAGAACTCAGCAGTTAAGAGTTCTTGATCAAAATTTGATCTCAGCACCTGGATCTGAAGGCCTCTTCTGACCTCTCCTGGCACGCATGCACGCCAACACACACACACATACCTGCACACACACATATATATAGATACACATACACATACATTAAAATTATATATAGAGAGGGAGTAATCTCTCTATGTAGCCCTGGATGCCCCTGGAACTCATCACACAGACCAGGCTGGCTTCAAACTCACAGAAACCCACATGCTTCTGCCTCCTGAGTGCAGTCATGAATCACCATATCTAGCTTAAAAGATATCCTTAATAAAAACATTATTTTATGTGTGTGGGTGTTGGCCTTCATGTATCTGTGCACCACATGTGCGGTGTCCACAGAGTCCAGAAGAGGCTGCTGGATCCTCTGGAACTGGAGTTCCAGGCAGTTGTAAGCCACTGTGTGGGTGCAGTAAACCAAACTTGGAATTCTGGAGGAACAAAAGGGCCCTGAACCACTGAGTGCGCTCCCAAGCCCCAAATCTGGGCTCCCTCGGTGCAAGGCTGTGGGGAAGGCCTGGCAGAGAAGGTGGCTTCAGAAGGTGAGACACTGAAGCTACAGGGAGTGATGGGACAAGGCCGTGTGCTCAAGCTCCTCTTGATCTATGTGGGAGGCATTTTCCTTTCCTAAGTATAGGATCAGACTCTGTGTAGAACAGCAGTCTCATGACCAATAATCAGACAATGATCAGAAAATATCCTCATAGCAAAGCCCTACAGAGAAAGGCAAGAGAAAGTTAAATAACATTTTTAAGTTTTAAATCTGACTTTGAGGGGAAGGGTTCTAGTCTCTAATTCCTTCTTGGGGAGGAAAGGGAACAGGAGATAGAAAAGCATGAGAAAAGGAGCTCTTTCCTTCAGTTCGCAGAACTCCCCAGGCCAAGCCTCTACCCTGAGGAGGGAGGCGAGGAGAGACATAAACATAGACATAGACATAGACATAGACATAGACAGACACAGAGACAGAGACAGAGACAGAGACATAGGCATAGACAGAGACAGAGACAGAGAGAGACAGGACAGAGGCAGAGACAGAGACAGAGACATAGACATAGACAGAGACAGAGACAGAGACGTAGACATAGACATAGACAGAGACAGAGACATAGACATAGGCATAGTCAGAGACAGAGAGAGACAGGACAGAGGCAGAGACATAGACAGAGACAGAGACAGAGACAGAGACAGAGACAGAGACATAGACATAGACATAGACATAGACAGAGACATAGACATAGGCATAGACAGAGACAGAGAGAGACAGGACAGAGGCAGAGACATAGACACTGGAAGAATTATTCTGTACATGGGAGACCACACCACACATGCTTGGACAGATTGTGCACTGAGCCCTCAGGAATGGTCCAGCCGTTGAGAGCCAAGGACAGAGGGATGGTGGAGGAGGACTAAGTGAGATTCCCGAGTGTGGGCAACAAGCTGGAAATTTCCAAGTGAGGCCTAGAATACGAAGTTGTCATCAGCCATGTAGAAATAAATGACTCAAAAGCCGTGAGGCTTTCAAAAGATGGGCAGAAATGGTGCTGACCAACTGGGCTAATGTTGAGTTTGATTCTGTGTCCCCTCCAAGCTTCATCTCCCCTCTACATTCCGTAGATTATTTTTAAAGCCACTATATGAGAGCCTCCCAACTTTTTATCCTCATGCCAACAAACTCACGACTTCTGTTGGAGAGGGAAGAGGGACCCTCCCTCCCTCCCGCCTGTGGCCAGAGCCTCGGCTAGCACACACTATCAGTCCTCCTCCTGTCCGTCAGCCCTCTCTCCTAGACTTGCAAATGCTTTCAAAATACAGAACACCTTAAACACCCTCTTGTCATACGGTTCTGTTTTCCTTTCTTCCTTCAGACTTAACCATGAAAGAGTAGTCCCCACCCGCTCTCTCATTTCTGCTTTAATCCCCCCCAAAGCAATGGACTCCTTCTCTCAAAGGGATCTTCACACATTCTTGCTTTATTTGACCTTTCAGCACTCGCTGGTGGCACTGGTGAGCCCTTCCCTCCTGAGAACTCTCCGTCCTCAGTGTCCCTGGCCTCTTCATCCCTCACCTTCCCCAGGGGCTCAACCTTAAACCCCTTTTTTCCTTATATCCTTCTTGGATGAGCTCGTGTGCCTGCCTGGCTGGGAGAACTCTATGCTTAGATGCCTCAAATCTACACCTCAAATCCCAACATCTTTCCTGAGATGTTCACCCACAAGCTGGAACTAATTCAATGCAAGCAAGCAGATAATTCCGTCTCCCCACCCCACTCTCTCCTTTTCCCCTCCCAACCAGCCTTTTCTACTACTCCACTCAGCACTAACTTGTACTTTAAATCTGAGCAACAGGTTCTCTGGTTTCACAATCAGCTCTGCCTCTGGGATATGGTCTAAACACTATAGTACCGTGGAGACCTGTACATTTTGAGATTTATCCCCTAGCACCCAACTCCACAGTATCATACGTGCCAGCAACCCGGCACAGCTTTCAGCTCCCTGCGCTGACTTAGTGACTTTTGGTTTAGAATGATTTTTTTCATGTTCATTTATGCCTTGAACTCTCTTCCCAGCTTCTCTGTCCAGTTAGAGCCAGGGCTTCATCCAATCGAAGGTTAATCGCTTCTCTCTGGAGCCCTTCGTGACCTTCTATGACCAGGTTAGGTGATTACCACACTCTCCCGTTATGTCATGATTACTCCTAGGAAAGCATTGGTCTATGCCTCTTGATTTATCACTTATCAAACCGGAAGTAAACTGTCCTTCGGCTTAACCCCTTTATCAAAACAGTACATGCCGCGTGTTAGGGAGTCAGGGTTTGTTGAATAAATGAATGAATGAAGACTTTACACTGTGTCAAAGGAGTTTTCTCTAATGTGGGATGTGATGTAGGGAAGGGAATGCACACCAAGCTTAAAATCAGAAGCTAGGATGAACTCCAGCTCTGTCTCTTAGCTTGCTACAAAACAACATCTTAGACCGTAAATGGAGTTCTTAATTGGTCTAGATAATGAAAAGCTGGAGTCAGATATAGAAGGAAATGCTGAGAGATCAGAGAGAAGGAGCAGCAAGCCACAGCACACCTTACCTCCTAAGCATCTCAGTAGATGAGAGCAGTTTCCTGTTTCTCCTTGCTTATATCCTGTTTCTTCCCAGCTACCCCACTTCCTCTCTGTCTGTCCAGACCTCCAGACCTCTATGGTTACCTAGTGGCAAGCTCCATTTTCTGACCCCCAGACAGGCTTAATTTGTACAAGCAAGGTATCACCACATTAGAGAATGAATTTGACTTCTAGGATTGAAGAACCCACCAGGGTCCAGAAACTGTTACTGATTATTGAGGAAGATTCACCTACACAGGTTAGGGATGTCATATATTTTACTAGAGAGCAATCACTTACATGAGAAGCCGAGAACCCAAGGTCAGAGCCCCACTGCTCTCCAAGACCGGACCGGGACCACAAGAGAGAGCAGGTCTCTCTCTGTACCATCCTTTATCCACCAGCCGGTTTGCACCGTAGCCACGCCCAAAATGGGCCTGGTAAGTAGCATGGGTACCTGGATTTCTCCCTACAATTCTCCTTTTAGTCTAAAGGAAAGACTTAGACTTAAAACTAAATTGTGTCACTATACAAAATGTCTCAAACACATATAAAGCATATATACATAGACGATGATAAGGATGTTTATGCATCAAATATCATGGATAGAAATAAGATTTTACACAATATGACGATTCTTTCTTTATAAGGTCACTATGGAGGAGTTTATCATTCATTCTCAAGGCCACGTTAAAAGGATTTTCAGCAAGAGAGTCCCGTGGTTAGATTTCTATCACAGAAGAGTGGCCATATGGAAAATGGGCTGAGAGAACTTGGTGACTTCATGGCTTGAGAAAGGTGGGGGCAGGAAGAGGAATTGTGGCACCCAATTTGTGATGCACATGATGGTTTAGAGAAGAGCCATTTGCTCTTGAAGGCTGAAGAAGACAAAAACAGAGAGACATTTGAACAAAGGGCACTTATGCCGTGACCTATAAGCAGGAAGCAGGAGGGGTTAAAGGAAAATCCTGGAGTTTGGAAAAACAGCTGGCAAGTTATGGCTGGGGTTAAAAGAGAGGCAACGGGGCTTGAACTGAAGTGAGCAGCTGGGAGGGTCCAAAGTTACTGGAGAGGTGAGCACACGCTCATGGGGGCATCAGAGCTAGGGAGGATGGGGTGCCAGGAGGAAACAATCGACAGGAAGAAAGTTGAGGTCACGGCCGTCCCTGTCCCTCTGCCCCCACACTTTGGAGTCTTCCTCACAATCCCATCCCCCAACCCATGAACAATTTGTCAGTTATTTCTGCCCATGAACTCATTAGTCTACAATTACGGCTTCTCTTGGGTAGTTCCTACTGTTTGGCTTCAGCTGGCATCCAAATACAGCGGTAGGTACCAGTGTGAGCTTCATCTGGGGAAGCAATCAGCCATCCACCACCAACAGCATTCAGTTGATCCCTGGGTGTCTTAACAGCTATGTGAACTGTAACAGTCCTGGACTGCTTTTCTATCCCTTGCAGGATGCTTTGCTTCGTGGTTCTTTGGTGAATCATCCCTTCCTTAATCTCAGTTAAATTCTTTGAGCATGTCACTGACGCCCTACAGAAATCCTGATCCACTACTTATACTAATCCCATCTCAATTACCAGTGTGCCATTTTGTGGAGGCATTAGTTAATTTGCTCTATCAAATGGGGTATAAATGATTGCTGTAGTCAAAATTGCAGTTTAATACCACATCTTGAAAGCTCCGACTGTTTCATTATCTTGATTGCAGAGATGATTATTCACAATTGCTAGCGTTCACTGATTACTGTCGACACTCCAGAAAGTGGTTTGAGCCACTCTGCCCTCTTATTCAGTAGTTTCCTCTTCCCTTTCCTTTTGGAGGCTGTGTCCAATAATTCACCTAGGGATGAACCACCAGAGGTATTTTCAGTAGTGTCTTTCTCTTGAGACAATGTTTCTGTTTTGTCCATGCTGTTCTCAGACTCCTGGGCTCACGAGATCATTGCACCCCAACCTCCCAAATAGCTGGGACTTCAGGTGCACAGCAGAAGTGATTTTTAAAAATAGATTCATTTGTATCACTTTGTAATTGTGTGTATACGTGAACACCTGAGTACAGATGTGTGTGTGTGAAGTTCAGAAGATGTTGGATCCTCTGGAGTTACAGCCAGCTGTGCAGGCTGGATACTCTACAGAAGTGATGAGCATTCTTAACTGCTGAGCCATCATCCATCCCCAAGTTGCCAATTTTTTGGAAGCTACTAACAGCCACAAAATGTGCCAGGGATTCCCTTATTTATTTATAATTCTCAAGATGAACATTAACATCCTTGTTTAATAGACAAGGAAATGGGGCTCAGAGAAGCTAAATAGTCTGCCAACAATATTTAGAAACAGTACAACAGAAAATGAACCAAGTACTACTTGTACTTCATAAGCTTAGACCCAGTCTCTGTGCCTTATTGTCAAGGACAGATACCCCGTGAATGTATGATTAGCTTGGAAATGAGTTTGGCTGATTGTGGGGCAGCAGCAGTGGGCCACCAGCGGGCTGAGGGTTGTTTTGTCCTCCCTGGGTAGTGATCATGGGTAAGCAAGAAGCGCTTCACGCACTGGACTCTGATCTTTGTTTCCCTCGGTGTTTGGCAGTAGGCTGCCGGTGGAGGCAAGTGGCGCCATCAAGAGGTGCGGCTCTCTTGCAGGCCTGGGGTATCAGCACATTTAGTCAGCAACACCCGGTGTTGTAATTTTGAAAAGCAGAGCAGGAGAGAAAGATGCCATGGGACAGAGCTCATATGGAGGGGTTTTATGAGGGGAAAGGGAATGGGAAAAGTGGGGAGACTGGCCTCCGGAGACAGGAGCAGCAGAAGAGGAAAGAGAGGGAGAGATGGAGGAAGGGAGGAGGAGGGGGAGAGAGAGAAACAGAGAGAGAAAAGAAAGACGGGAAGTGGGCAGGGCCCTTTTAAAAGGGAACATAGTGAATGTGCACAGGTGGTGCTCTTAGTGCCTGCAGCTGAGGGTGTATCCTGTCAGAACCCCAAGGACAGGCCAGTACAGATCCTGAATACTAACACCCAGTTTACAGTTTTCAGCCTATGGTCTCAGACACTTCATCCAAATATGACACCCCTTCTTAATGACTGGGACCATGGGTTCTCCCTTGCAGTGCCTCCCAGCCTCCCAGCAGAGGTAACTCTCTCTCCTTCACTCTTCCCCTCTCTCCATCTCTCTTCTCCTCTCCCTCTCTCCATAGCTTCCCCTCTTTCTGCTCTGGCTGCTCTTCAAATGTTCTGTTGCTTGTATCTCTGCCTGGTGCTTGGATGTCAGGTGCGCCGCCTGCATCACTCAGGGCTGCGTGGGCCAATCAGGAACCAGGTGGTAGGCATAGTCGGTACCACTCAGGTGTGGGCACTTGGTGCCATGCAGGTGGGCTCACTGGGCAGGCGGTTCACTGCCAGGTGGGTCCAAGTCCATGGTTGCTTCTTCAGCTATCAGGCAACCATGACAAGGCTTCCCTGCTTCTTCTACTATGACTGCCACTGTCTTTGGCAATCTCCTCTGGCTCTGCTGCTTCCATTGTTGGGTAACCAGGTAAGCGCATACTACTGAACGTAGTATGACCACCCAAGAGAAATCTTTTTTGGGCCTGATACTGCAACATTACTGTAAGCAGCCCAGGAGAGCTTTTCTGGATGAGTAGACTCACTGAATGGGGTCAAGCAGCCTCCTAGAGCCCCAGAAGGGGTATCCAACCAAAGCTACTTGCTAGAGCCCATCACAGCATAACTTCAACAACCTTCATAGCCACTGAAGCTTGTGATTTGGACCAATCATGGCCTTGACTCTTGGAATCAGTCAGAGCAATCCCTCCCCAAGGGGAAGTGTTCTTTCTCTGGCCAAGGTGGACATGGTTCTACGGTCATTAAAAGTACATTAAAGCTTGCTCTAGCAAAAAATTGGGCACAAACTGTTTTGAATAGCCCTAGCTGGTGCTGAGCCTTCAGAAGTCAGTACCATCAGTTGAATCTTTGCAGAGTTGTATCAGGGTGTCTATAGAGTATTTAAGATGGCTGGTGCTAGGTTAAACTCCCAGTTCTCTTGCTCAAGGCAAACGGGGAGTCCAGTATCTGCATTAGGAAGTCACATTACCCCACCCTGATGGCCCTGCTTAGTGACAGGAAAACAAACTTCAGAGGGAGTGCATATTAGACAAATTTAAATTAGTTACTAACAGGACAGTGACTTTAACAGATTTTAATAATATTTTAACAGTGCTCAACACCTGCTAATTGTCTAGAGCACCGAGAGCCTCATTGGGAAGGAGGGGAAGAACAGGATGTTAGGTAGTTGAGAGGTAAACTTGCTTGGCACTTCACAAAGGGCGAGGCAGATCAAGTTCTACATGGAAGGGTACAAGGAGACCGATTTTAAAAATATGTCACAGGAAATGAAAACGAGTATAAACTCATTTAGAAAAACTGACAAGAAAGCAAGAGTTTACTTTCCTCCAAAGGGTAGCCTCCCAGTTCTCACATGGGAGTTTCTAAGCGGTAAGAGTTATGTCTTACTGATATCCTTATCACTGTCTAGTAACCATTATGAAACCATTGAGTAGCGAGCAACAAACAAATGGTGACTAACTTACATAATGAAACTCCATACCAAAAAAAATAGTGACTAACTTACATAATGAAACTCCATACCAAAAAAAAATAGTGACTAACTTACATAATGAAACTCCATACAAAAAAATGATCACTAAATTACATAATGAAACTCCATACCAAAAAAAAAATAGTGACTAACTTACATAATGAAACTCCATAGTGTTTTCTGAGTGAAATGCATGTGTGTGTCGGGGGTGTTGATTGGTTAGGCCTCTCTGTATAGCCCAGGCTTGTCACCAGTCAGCAGGCTAAGGGGTGTTTTGTTTGACCCCCCATAGAAGTCATGCACAGGCAAGACACTCTGTTGGTCTCTGCATCATTTCTCTCTCCCAGCATCTGTCAGCAGCGAGTATTGGCAGAACAGAGAGGCAGCAAGTGGCACCCTGTACTATGACAGTCCCTGCAAAGACCTTGGCTCATTTGTGGGCCATAGCAGGCTTTCTTGGACCACCAACCGCCTCCCAAATCAAGGCATGGACTTATTATCAATTATGAATGCTTGGCCTTATATTCTTGTCCCACTAGCTCTTAGAACTTAATTTAACCTGTTTCTCTTCGTCTACGCTTTGTCTTTGGACTTTTTACTTTTCTTTCATTCTGTATGTCCTACTCCCTGTGTGTCTGTCTGGCTCTGGACATCTCCCTCCCTTTCTCTTTCCGCTTCTCATTCTCTGCCTCTCAAGCCTAGATTCCCCCTCCTAATTCTCTCTCTCTGCCAGCCAGCCCTGCTGATCCCTCTACTGCCTAGCTCTTGGCAGTTCAGCATTTTATTTTATCAATCAGGTGCCTTAGGCAGGCAAAGCAACACAGCCTTACACTGTGAAACAAATGCAGCATAAAATGTAACTCACCTTTTCCTAGAGAAAGTAATATTCCACACAATAGTGAGTAGCCAGTGTTATTGCCCTCAGTCTGAGGTCTGAGACCCCGAAGATGTGGCAACTCTTTGGAACTCTTTTGGTGACCAGGGCGTGCAGGTTTTGGTCTCTGGTTCCTCACAGCCTTTGATCAGTGCTCCTTTCCTCCCTGCTTCCTCTTCCCTTCTGTCTTCCCTGGCCACTGTCAGAATATTTACCTGTTCCTTCTGTTGGTGGCAGCTGCCAGGACATTCTGGGGAACCTGCCTCTCTCGGGATAGTGCAGGAGAGCCTAGGGTACCCAAGGGCTGTTCAGAAGCTGAACAGTGATGAGGGTCACTCAGGAACTGTTTTCCACTGCGGCAGGACGCTCCAGGATGAATCGGATCTCCAGGCAGGAAAGCAAGCTGACCTCCGGGTAGAGGTGCCATACTGATGCCACAGATGGCTGCTGGCCTATGGGAGCCACAAATGAATGTGTGCAGTTGCCAGAACTTTGTGCCAGGAGGGTTTAGGAGCACACACTAGAGACTGGCAGCTTGGTGGCATCAGCCTTGGGGACAGCCCCAAGTAGTATCAGTTTCAGTAGCATAGGGGCTGTGTGACCCCGATGGTGCCCGTGGATCTTCAGTTAACATGCCACTCTCCTGTGTGATTCCGCTCGTGTGGCACCATGGGATCAGCCCCTCCCCCAGGACACACGGCAATGCCTGTGGCTGTGCTTGCTTAGTAGTCAAGCTGCCCCCAAGGCCACTTGCATGCCGCCTCTTTTCTCTGAGTTCCCAGCTGGTTCATCCAGCGTTACTGAGAGTAGGCATGGACAGGCAACTAGAGAAGTCTTTCTTGCACTTGATGGTGCTATGCCAGGAAAAGTAACACTAGAGAGTGTCTCCTAGTAGATGCCCTGAACAAACAGGAGCAGCCTGCTAATACACTCCAGAAGAGATATTTGGACCAGTCATAACCTTGTCTCTATCACCAATCACAGTTAGTAAGGCTTATGCTTTAGATTGAAGCACAGCTTCCTACAAGTTATGGTAGTCCCTTCTAGGGCATATATGTGTTTAGGAAGACATATTACAAACACATCAAAGACATTTATGTTATATATTTGTTGGATACCGATTCGTACTGTGAAGAAGAAAATTACACATGATAAGGGCCTTGGGGAGGAGAAATTGTCCTATTAATGAAAAGGGGTACTGGCACTTTCTGCGCTGTTCTCCTGTCAAACACAAGCAGGCAGAAGCACAAGACTTTCAACTAAGGTGACTTTGTGACTGTGATAAAGTTACACACACACACACACACACACACACACACACACACACACACACACAGGTCCAGTTTGCTGGAAGGATATGATGCCAGCAATTGAAATGATCAAACATCCCCTCTCCCAGTTACTGTGAGTGAATACGACTCCTTTGCTTACTGCAGCTTCAGCTCTACCCCACCCCCCTGCTTCCTAGAGAGGGTTCATTAGGATACCTGTCAAGGGATCCAGCACCCAATCATACTTCAGTTTTCCTGACAACCTCCAACACAGAGTAATTCCCTTCCTTCAAGGTAAGCCTAAACCCTCCAACAAACTCTTTGACAAACTTTCTTACAAAGACTTTCCAAGTGTTGCCTCAGGGTAACAGTAAGCCTGAGTTACTCAGATTCTAGAATGCTCCTAAAGGCCCTTTGTAGAGAACATATTTAGAGGGGGTGGGAGAAAAGTCCTTAGGTATTTTTGTCCTGGGAACTGAACGGTAAGGAAACAGCCAAGTAAGACCAGGGGATGGGTATTGAGCTCTGAGGGAAAAGAACGTAGCTTCATTTTATAACCAACACTTGATTTCACATGCGTCACCCCAATCACCGATTTTGAGTTTAAAGGGAAAACTAATCCTGTTCTCCAAATGTAAAAAGTTCCAGCCTGGGAAACCTCGGCAGACACTGTGTATCTCCAAGAAAGGTTTAACTGGTTGCCGCTCTCCCCCAGGGTGTTGAACATAACCAATCCTTGTTAAATAATTAAAACCAGAACTGCTAAGTATTGCTTCTAGAAGTACATTTATTAAGGCTAAGTATCATACAAAATTTAAAAAATTTTAGTCGGGCAGTGGTGGCATATGCCCTTAATCCCAGGACTCAGGAGGCAGACGCAGAGGCAGGTGGATTTCTGTGAGTTCCAGGCCAGCCTGGTCTACAAAACTACACAGAGAAATACTGTCTCAAAAAACAAAGCAAAACAAAACAAAAAGCCAAAACATACTTATGAAGAGCTCCAGGAAGAATTCACTTTTTAGTGGAAACTGAATGGTAGCTAACCCCACAAGTCTTGTGACTAATAACAAAAGAAGAAATATTTCTGGTTATTTTTTACGGTTGACTCAATTTCGTTTCCCTATATATGGCCTTCCCTAGCCTGGAACTCACTATGTTGACCAGGCTGGCTTTAAACTCCTAGATCCCGGTCTCTACCTCTTGATGTTAGAAATGACACCAGGCTAGCCATTCTTTGCACAATGAATCAATGATCCAGTTCTACTCTAATTAGAATAATTAGCGTCTCACATGGAAATTGTTCTTATACACAATGTTGTATCACAAGCCAACCGTGAGAGAAGGCTTCTCACATTTTCAAATTATTTACCCTTTCCAGCTCATTTCTGTTTGTAAATCAAACTGTTTTGCTAAAAATAACCACGTACCTCTGAACATCAAAAAAAGAAACAAATTTTAACAACAACAACAACAACAAAAACCCGAAAAACGAGCAGGGTAGTGGTGGCGCACGCCTTTAATCCCAGCACTCGAGAGGCAGAGGAGGGTAAATCTCTGTGAGTTCGAGGCCAGCCTGGTCTATAAAGGGGGGGGGGGGGGGGGAGGGACCAGGACAGCCTCCAAAGTCACCGGGAAACCCTGTCTCGAAAAATCAAACTAGAACCAACCCCTGAAAACTGCCTTGAAAATGTCTCCCACGATCCCGATGGTGAGGGATGGGGGTGCGGAAGACCGCTTGCCAAGCTCCTCTGCATAGCCTATTAGGCGCGCATGCGCAAAAGAATGAACTACACCGCAATGGGTCGGAAAGCCCAGCAATCAGGGGCCCTAGTCCCTGCACTGGAGGTGACCCGGAAGCAGATGTGCATGGTAGGCGGTGCTGGGCTTTCATTTCCGATACACAATAGATCTGTGCAGTCACTGCTTTGCGAGTCCTCGTTTCTTGCGACGTCAGTGACTCTATCGTGTGGTGTGGCTGCTCCTGCAGGCCCTATGGCGGAGGCAGAGGGGGACGTTGGGAGCGACCAGAGGCAGGTAAGTTCTTTCCTCAGGGAGCCACACCTGGCCTCTGTGATGTCTGCGCTGGCATCCCCAGTGCAGCCTGTGGCCCCCGATGCGTCAGCCATTAGGACGCCACCGAGCCTCCCATTTTCCAACTGCGTGTTCATGGCGATCAGGGAGCTCTCTCCGTCAGCCAGGGTGTCCTCGAGCCCACAGATCCTCCTGCCTGCGCCTCCAGACAGCCAGGGTCAAGGGTGTGCGTTACCACACCGATAGTGTGCCCGAGTCACAAGGCTCCCCGAAGAGACCAGGGAGACAGACCACCGATGCGAATGCACAGGCTTATTGATGACTCTATCTTACCGCAGGAGGGGCCCCAGCTAGCAAGGTGACGCAGCAGCCTCCAGAGGGAGTGAAGCTCTCTGTCTACAGCTAGGTTTTAAAGACAAAAGATACTGGATTACATCAGTAGGTACGGGTTGGCTTCTGATTGGCTGACATTTGGGGAACCATCAAGAACATTTTTCAAGGTCATGTTTTTGGC
Source organism: Mesocricetus auratus (assembly GCF_017639785.1). Lineage (NCBI taxonomy): Eukaryota > Metazoa > Chordata > Mammalia > Rodentia > Cricetidae > Mesocricetus > Mesocricetus auratus. The sequence goes on from NW_024429198.1 coordinate 44,101,493, forward strand.
GTGTAATACCTGCTTACCCATTTTTCTCAAAGGCTGGTACCGGGAGGGAACAAACACTCTGTGGTTTCTATGGCTTGCAGATGGCCTATTGTACCAATTTTTTTTTTCAGAATTGAATTTCATGGAGAGTACTGGGGAGTTTCTTTTGCCTTCAAACAGTCCCCATGATTCAAGTCTCTAGGAGGCTGGGGGTGGGGGTGAGGGGGGTTGGAGCTCCTTTGAATTCAGTTTTGGCCCTAGGCCTACTGCATACAACATATTCTCTAGGAGCTAAGGCTGGGGGAAGGGTTCAGCTATGGTTTTTGGCACTAATCCAACCATGGATTTCCTTTTTTTTTTTTGGTTTTTCGAGACAGGGTTGAGACAGGGTTTCTCTGTATTGCTTTAGATCCTGTCCTGAAACTCACTCTGTAGACCAGGCTGTCCTCGAACTCACAGAGATCCCTCTCAAGTGCTGGGATTAAAGTCATGTGCTACCAACCCTGCCCAATCATGGATTTCTAAAGCTTATTATTATTATTATTATTTTGTTTGTTTTTTCGAGACAGGGTTGAGACATGGTTTCTCTGTATTGTTTTGGAGGCTGTCCTGGAGCTCCCTCTATAGACCAGGCTGGCCTTGAACTCACAGAGATCCTCTGCCTCTACCTCCCAAGTGCTGGGACTAAAGTCAGGTGCTACCAACGCCTGGCCTAATCATGGATTTCTAAAGCTTATTTATTTATTTATTTTTGGTTTTTCGAGACATGGTTTCTCTGTATTGTTTTGGAGGTTGTCCTGGAGCTCCCTTTGTAGACCAGGCTGGCCTTGAACTCACAGAGATCCCCTGCCTCTGTCTCCCGAGTGCTGGGATCAAAGATGTGCGCCACCAACGTCCAGCCTCTAAAGCTTAATTTTTAACTGTGTACTGCTCCTAGGGGCCTGTAATGTTGTGATCATTGAACCATTAGCTGTATGGTTCCCAATCTATTCTTTGTAAACTGTACCAATCTATTTAGAATACAGGGACCAAATGTAAGCAGGACCAGGAGGACAACCAGGGGTCCTGTTATCGTGGATATGAACGTCGTGAGCCAGGGTGAGTTATTAAACCAAGATTCAAACCATCCTTGTTGAGCTTCGAGTTCTCTTCTCCATCTTTCTAGCCCTCCTCTGATTTCAGTCATGTTGTCTTTTCTGCGACCTGAATGGTCTCTGTAAAAACAGCACTTCTCCCGCAGGGCTGCACACAATCCACTCTGTTGGAGGAATAGTAAATCTAAACCCCTACAGTTTTGTAGGGATACCTCAGCCAGGGAAGAAAGGGAATCTTCTAGGTGTGTAGTGGAATCTTCTATTCTTTTAAGGTCATTGTCTAGGCTTGCTTGCTCTTTTTTTTTTTTCAAGACAGGGTTTCCCTTTGCCTTTGGAGGCTGTCCTGGAACTAGCTCTTGTAGACCAGGCTGGTCTCGAACTCACAGTGATTCACCTGCCTCTGCCTCCCAAGTGCTAGGATTAAAGGTGTGCCCCTCCAACGCCCAGCTATCTAGGCTTATTCTTAAAGTAGAATAATGTATGAGAGCTGTGGTTTCTGTCCCTATACCTGCAGCTATGCCCGCGCCTACTAAGAGGTTGAGGGTGATTTCAGTATGGGCTCTCTTTTAGCTTTGTGGTTTTCTATGAGGTCTAATAGCTGCTCTTCTGTATGATAGATGAGTCTGGAGAGCAACCCAGATTATCTTTGTGTGTGTGAAGGGAGAAATGCCAGTGGAGCATGCCCACCACGTATCATTGTGGGGGAATCGAGTAGCCCTCCGAGTTAATGCTGGGGTATGTTTGGTTACAGAGGTGATAATGAGTAGGTGGGATGGAACCTAGACAGCTTCCTCATCCAGATGCTTGCTGTAAAGTTAAAGTGACTTTTGAGTACCAGCAGCATTGGTCAGAATTTTTCTCAACTGAATAGCTTCATAGTATGGTGGAGGTATCTCATAGCAGAGCCAGCAGAGCTTAGTAACATTGGGGTTAGTGACACTGAGAAATAGATAGATTGTTGGAGTACTGTTTCTAAAATTTCTTGAGTGGAGACTGAGGCAGAGGTGGGCTGGCTGGAACTGATGGAGCCAAACCTGGGTTTGTCTATTAAGACACGATTTGGGTCAACAGGTTCAGCCTGGTTGTTTGGCCATTGGATTCCGAGTTGTAACCCAAATAGGACTCCATCATCATCCTGGTGACTGAATACCCTGTCTTTGGTATATAGCCTTGGTGGGGAAGGCCTCCGTCCATCCACAAAAGGTATCTATGAATACTCTGTCCATCCCTGATGAAGCTACTCCCATCCATGAACCAGGACTCTTCTGCATCCAGCAACGATGTGTCCTGCAGATCAGGTCTGACACAATGTGCTTGTGCCAGGTGAGCCCCCAAATGCTGTGCCCAAGTCGTGAAGATCCCCAGAGACCACCAGGGAGACAGACCCACTGAACTGTAAAAGCAAGATTTTATTGTTCATCTAACCATGACAGGGACCCTGTCTGGCCAGCTGTCATAGCAGCCTCTGCCTCCTGAGTGCTGGGATTAAAGGCAAGCGCCACCACGCCTGGCTCAAGATTTGGGTTTGTAATTGAGCCATATCATGAGCAATATCATCGTTTTCCCAAATTCCCAACAAATGATTGTTAGATAAATTCCAATTATGACCCTCACTATAAGGTAATGGCTTTATATATATATGTTACGAAAGCTGGCGTAACATTTGATAGAAAGCTGAACTTTAATACTTTCTACCTCTTATCTTAGTTCCAAAACTACATCTTCTAGAGCATCGAGTTTTGCTTCTCATATTTTATCTATAATTTTTTGCCTTGAAAGGATTAAAGAGACATGTTTATTTAAGTCATTAACAAAATGTGAAGTTTTATGTCTGAGAATAGGGCAATTATTGAGACTGTAAGTGAAGTAAGAATGGCTATTAAAACACCTATGCCTAAAATGCTTTGGTCTAATTAAGTCATTAACTCTTTTAGGATTTGTAAGGCTTCATTGTCAAACCAAGCATCATTTTTTAAATCTACAGGAAGCATAATATAAGAAGGTCTTCGTAATAGCAAAATAATTGAATAATTTTTCGTTGATATATATTTAGCACAGTTTGTTAAAATACATTTGGAACAACTGACTAGATCTTTCTACTTTAGTAATTTTTTAAATCTGAAGGCTGTCTAGCAGTGAGTATGCCATAAGGATAGCCTAGGCAAGCTCTAACTGCCATAAGAAAGCTCTTAGGTAGCCTAGGTCTTTTTAAAGAAACCATGTCAGTTACAGCAAAAAGGTAAATAATTCTGGAAAAACATCAGAAACTTTGTATAATGGAGAGTGACTAACATAAATAGGTTCTACCCATCCTGGAGTGTACCATCTTTTAATAGGCTCATGTCTAAATATTTCAGGTTCTTGTCCATATGATGTCGTTAAGTATCCTCTGTAATCCTGAAAAGGACTGACTATAGAATTTTCATAATTTTTTCTAGAGTTTTCCATGGATCATGTACTGAAACCTATTTGCCAAATCCACATTTAAGCCATCTTGGACTTTCTTTTTCAAACGAGGATGCCCATAGCTGATCTTTATCCCGACATTCTTGTAGACATTCTTTAAGGGGTATAGGTTCTTCTGGCCTAATAAAAGTTTCATTATAATTACAGAATCCCCAAATCTTTATTGCAAGCTCACATACTATCCTTCTTCCCTCATCTGGAAAAATTCTATCTGGAGCATCAGTTTTATAATAATGGGAAGGTACCCTGGGGAGGGTATTCCCCTTAATGTAATGAAAATTGGAGCCAAGTCTGACATTCCCTCATATTTAATTACAGAGGAAGTCAAATGAGAAGTATTAGGGTTTCCTCCTAATAACTGACCTTGATATACACCTTATCCTCAACCCATGGGATGAAGGAGTGGAGGATGAGGAACATACGTCCCAAACAAGGTTGCAGAGGTACAGTATACCAGTGTAGTGACCATACCAGGCATAGCAAGAAATGTGTTCTCTGCCGAGGGTGATTTCCCGTTATCAGAGACCATTTGTTGTGCTCTCTGGGTGAGTTTCTTCAGTTGTCCCCAGGTGGGTGGATGACAGCGCAGGGGGAGGCGATGCGGCCTGTGGAGGAGAGAGAGCAAGCTTCTTCATTTCCCGTATTACTTCCTTCACCTTCTTTCGTTTCCTTCTTTTCTGGGTTCTCAATAGAGGCTTTTTTGGTGGAAGGGTTCAATAAGTCTGTCTGGAATCCAGATTGGGGTTTCTGCATTTTTTGGAAAAAAAACAAGCATATCCTGTTCCTGAGATAATTAACACATCTGTCCCTTTCCAGGTGCCAGTTAAAAGATCCTACCACATCGCTAAAGGAGTAACAGTCTGCTGTAGGGGGGCCCAATGCTTTTGCATAGGAGTAAAACTTTTATCATCTGTGTTAAGGTGATTAATGGTAAAAAGAACACGGCTTAATAATTGATGAAGTGAATACTAAAGACCACTGGATCTTAGTCTTTGAAGTTTTACCTTAAGATTTTGATGAGTCCTTTCTATGATAGCCTGTCATTGGGGGTTATATGGAATTCCCGTTGTATGTTCTATACCCCATTGAATGCAAAACTTCTCAAAAGCTTGACAAGTATAAGCTGGAGCATTATCAGTTTTAAATCTTTTTGGCATACCTAACGAGGGGAGGCATGTAATAAGATGTTGTATGACATCTTCCACAGCTTCTCCAGTTCTTGAAGTGGCCATGACCACATGAGAGTAAGTGTCTACAGAAACATGTACATACGCCAATTTTCCAAATTCTGGGATATGAGTTACATTCATTTGCCATGAAACTTGAGCCATAAGGTCCCTTGGATTAACTCCCATTTTTAATGGATGCTATATATCAGGAAAGTATTCAGAGTCCTTCACAATTTGCCTAACCTGTTCTCGTGTTAAATTGAACATCTTTCTCAAGCTTTCTGATGATGTAAAGCATGACTTTCTAATGCTTGTTCCACCATACTAGCAATCAAGTGTTCCTTTGTTAATAAATCTGCCATAGCATATCCTGAAGCCAATGGACCTGACAGGCCAATATGTCCTCTGATATGTCCTATAAAATTTTTCTTTTTCTTGATTGAATTATATTTTGCAACTGAAACAAGAGTGATATAATTTCCAGATATAAGAGCTGTCTCTATATTAGGAAATAACATACTACATATTTTGGATCTGTATAAATATTAAACTTTTCAGTTATGTGTTCAAGGGCAGCAATAACTGCTATAATTCCCACCTGCTGTGTAGAAATTCCTTTTCTCCTTTTAATAATTACAGGTTTATCTTTTATATACACAGCTGAAGTTCCATTAGATGACCCATCTGTGAATACCAAGAGGGCATCGGAGATAGGTTCCAATGCTATTTTTGAAGGAAAGATTATCTCTTCTACAAACTATAATAGAGGGTGTTGAGGTATATGATATTTGATTTGTCCCATATAATAAGCTAATGCAATTCCCCAATCATCTGCAGTATGACTAAATATTCCAATTGTTCCTTATTATAAGGAATGTTAATTTCTTGCATTTCTTTGCCAAATAATTACCTAGATCTTAACCTTCCCTTAATAAGTAATTGACTGCACATAAGAGGATAAGAAGATATCATTTTCACTTGAGTATGAGGAAGATATATCCATTCTAGTACACCTTCTTGCCATAAACATGCAGTAAGATGTTTTAAGTATAATAAGGGACCATGATTTTAGATAATTTATTTGTTTTACTTTTGCATCTTGCATCTTTTGTTCTATTAATTCAAAAAAATTTGGGGGGGTTTTCGAGACAGGGTTTCTCTATTGTTTTGGAGGTATCCTGGAACTCTCTCTGTAGACCAGGCTGTCCTTGAACTCATAGAGATCCACCTGCCTCTGCCTCCCGGGCGCTAGGATTAAAGGTGTATGCCACCAATGCCTGGCTAATTCAAAAAATTTTTTTTGTTTTTTTTCGAGACAGGGTTTCTCTATGGCTTTGGAGGCTGTCCTGGAACTCACTTGGTAGTCCAGGCTGGTCTCGAACTCACAGAGATCCGCCTGCCTCTGCCTCCCGAGTGCTGGGATTAAAGGTACGTGCCACCAATGGCCGGCTAAAATTTTTAAGGCTTCTTTTGCAAGCTGTCTTTTAGATTTGGGGTAAGGATCTCCATTTAGAATTTCAAATAAAAGATGTCTGGTAGTAATTTTTAAATAAGGACTAACCCAATTAATATTTCCCAATAATTTTTGAAAAGCATTCTCTTTAATTTATCAATCCTAAATTGCAATTTTTGAGATGTGATAAATTCACTATAACTTGTTTTTCCTAAATAATTTATTGGTTTGTTATGTTGAGTTTTGTCCAGGGCAATAATTAACCCTTGCTGAGTCAACACCTCAATCATATTTTTCAAAATTAATTCATTAAGTCCTTTGTTTTTTCTGCTATGAGAATACATACAATGTAATATGAAGGCCTTTCTATATTTATCTCTAATGGATCTTAAGGCTTGATCTACAGATTTCTGACAGAGTGGAAATATTTTTCATACCTTTGGGGAGAACTCTATTGATATCTTTGAAATGGCCTTTGAAAATTAACAGAAGGGCCGGGCGTTGGTGGTGCATGCCTTTAATCCCAGCACTCGGGAGGCAGAGGCAGGCGGATCTCTGTGAGTTCGAGGCCAGCCTGGTCTACAGAGCGAGTGCCAGGACAACCTCCAAAACTACACAGAGAAACCCTGTCTCGAAAAAACCAAAAAAAAAAAAAAAAAAAAGAAAAAAGAAAAAAGAAAAAAGAAAATTAACAGAAGGAATGCTGAAGGCAAAAACTCTGTATCTTTGGGTTGTAGTTTTATGTTAAAAAATCCTTTAAATCTATAACTATCACATAATAACTCTTGGGGACAGCTACTGGGGATGGAAGTCCTGGTTGTAAAACTATTAACAGCCCTAAGATCTTGTAAAAGTCTCCATTTGCCTGATTTTTTCTTAATGACAAACACAGGACTATTCCATGGACTGTTAGATTCTTCAGTATGCTCTAACTACAGTTGTTCTTCTACTAGTTGGTCTAAAGTCTGTATCTTTTCCTGAGTTAGGGGCCACTGATTCACCTAAACAGGCTCATCATTAATCCATGAAATTTTATCTACATATAATTCACCAGCAGCCCCTTTATAAAATGCTGATCATTCCAGTTTTTTTTTTGTTTTTGTTTTTTCGAGACAGGGTTTGTCTGTATTGTTTTTAGAGGCTGTCCTGGAACCATTCCAGTTTTTATCCATGGTTAATTTTACTTTCATTTTCCCCAAGATATCTCTTCCCCATAAGGAGAATAGCAAAGAGGGAATAATGTAAGGTTGAAAAGTACCTACTTTATTTTCACATTTCCATGTGAGGATTTTTGAACTTTGAGCTACATTGGAAGCTAGCCCCAATCCCACCAGAGGAGAGGTTTGAACTACAGGCCGTGTCCCTTGCAATGCAAGACCTGTCTGCTCCTGTGTCTAATAATCCTTGAATATTTTCTCCTACATTTACAGTTTTTAAAGGTCTCTGTCTAGTAATTTCCTGAGTCCAAGCTACCACTCTGTGGAGCCAAACCCTTCATCCCCTCTAGCCTCTAGCCTGGGGAGCTGTATGTAAGGGAGTAGTATTATCTTAGGTACCCGTAGGTTCTTAGGTAGTTGTATTGTTTCTTTCAATGGCCTAATCATAATTTTTACTTCTCCCTGGAAGTCTGAATCAATTACTCCAGGAAGTACTTCAAAATTTTTCTTTTTCTTTTTTTTGGTTTTATGAGACAGGGTTTCTCTGTATTGTTTTGAAGGCTGTTGGTCCAGCCTGTCCTCGAACTCACAGAGATCCGCCTGCCTCTGCCTCCCAAGTGCTGGGATTAAACTGTGTGCGTCACCACCGCCCCGCCCAAAATTTTTCTTATAATTTGACCTTCTGCGTACTATAAGACCAAAGGTGCCAGGTGGTAGTGGCCCTTTAAATCCTGTAACTACTAATTGTATTCCCTCATAAAGAGAAAGTAAATAATCTTTGTCTACTGCAAGATCTAATCCTGCACTTCCTGGGGTTGCTCTGGGTAAGTTTAAGATGCTAAACTCAGTAGCCAGAGGAATTAATTCACTTTTACTTTCCTCTATTTCCCCATTTTGCCCTTTTTTATTTTGGGGCACAGGGCATGCCCCTCATCCCGTTTTTTGTCTCCTCATATTCCAGGGGGGTTCCATCCTTATGAAATTTAGATTTACATTCATTTCTCCAATGCTTTCCCTTCTTACATCGAGGACATAGCCCTGGAGGTTGATTTTTCTTTTATTTTTTGAAATCTCCTTTTTTACAGTTATGGCTTATATGTCCTTGTTGTCTACAAGAAAAGCATGAATTTTTTCCTCTCTTTAAGTTCTGAACATAGGGACAGAAATGTTGCCCTTGCATAGCTGCAGTATATAGGCCACACCCTGGACCACTGCTGGTGAGGCATCTTTACATGCTTTGATGGCAGAGAGTATTGGCTTTTTCCCATGCAAGTTATTTTAATAACATGTCCAAGCCCTCAGAGGGAGGAAGCATCCTGCCTAATGCTTCTTCTAACCTAGCAATAAAGTCTTCATATGGTTTATCTTGTTTTTGTTTGATTCCTGCTAATACAGTTGTCTTACCATCAGCAGGATGGAGCCTTCTCCAAACAGCTATTACTATCTTAGAAACTTCCTCTACTATTTCCCCTTTTAAACTAACTTGTTCCTGGGGGGAGGCATAGTCTTCTCTACCCAAGAGCATTGACACAGTAGGTTTACCTGCCTTTTTTGTGAGGACTAAATTCTGAATTACTTCTCTTGCTCTATCCTCATATTCAGTCTTCCATGTTATAAAGTGCCCTGGGCTAAGAGTGGACTTTGCGGTCTGATGCCAACCATAAGGAGTTAACCACATGCTACCCAACATTTCTACAATCTGTAAAGTGTTTGGAGCACTTGGCCCAATGCTCTTAACAAAATACTGCAGTTCTTTAAGAGTTTTTAAAGGAAGAGGTTCCCATTGGGGTGTCTCTCCTTCAAGACTGGTTACTGGAAAACAAAAATCCAAGTATCTCCTCTTTGCTTGGCTTCTTTTATAGAAACCCCCTATTATTTGGCATCTTTCTTTCAAACTTTACTAATTTTGCTTTGAAAGCAGCAGGAGGAGGAGCAGTGTCTGCCGCAAAAATATCTATTTCTGTCTCACCATAAAAACAATCCCTTTCCTGATCAAGATCATATTCCTGTTTCATCACCCATTTTTCATTGTTCCTCATCATTCATCCAATCATCCCCCAGTTGTGCCTTGAGGAGAGTAGTAGTAGATGAGGAGGTATTATATGACTTAGTTTCTTTCCTCAGAGGAATTACCTCATCCTCAGAGCGTGCTTCTGCAAAGAATTCCATTTCTGGTTTCTCTGAAAGGAGATCTCTGATTTGTACCCATAATGAAAATGCCTGTTTAGGATCATGGCATTCATAAAATTTCCTCATCTCTTTTTTTTTTAAATGATTTATTTATTTATATGGGTACTTTGCATGAATATCTGCACACCAGAAGGGCATCAGACAGTTGTGAGCTGCCATGTGGGAGTTGGGAATTGAACTCAGAACCTTTGGGAGAACAATGAGTGCTCTTAACCACTGAGCCATCTCTCCAGCTCCCCAATTTCCTCATCTCTTGCCCTACTTTTTTCTACTTTTCTACAGACAGGCTTCCTTCCTCTGGGAACCATGGACTGACATTTATTACACAATCATAAGATGGTGCCAAACTCTTCTTTGAAGTTTTAACACCTCTACTTTCTAACATATCACTCAATGCTACCAGGAACAAACCTCTGTTTTTGGACTGTGACTGCCCCATGATTCTTACCTTCTTGGTGTCTTAACTCGATGTCTATCGAGGAGTCTGTAACACTCTGGCAAGGTCCTATCCTTACCTGAAAAAGTATTTTTTTTGGAAAAAGGAAAGAAAAGGGAAGAGAAAACTTACCTACTTCGAGTCACACGTTGAGGGCACCAGCTGTCACAGACCACCCCAGTCGGATATGGGGGACCCTGGAATGAGGGTTCTCGAAAACTAGGTGAGTAAGGATTTGGCAGTGACAAACAGAAACAAACACAGAGGCAGTTTGAATCTGAGTGTATTTTAGCAAGGCTTTTTATCCAGGATTAAGCACATCTTCTCAGAGTTTGCGTTCAGTGAAGCAGATAAATGACATCATCATTACTAGGCTAATAAAATGATAAATCAAAAAAATCATTCAAGGCTAGCCATAGCTAACCACCTATTTTTAAGATCAGGTTAATAAATTTTTATGGTTAGTTATTGTTTAACATTTGTTACCTAGTTCACAACTGTTTGATATCTGTTGCCTAGTTCTTGTGAGTCTATGAAATATTGAGCTATTTTAGCTTTTTTCCTTATGAAAAAGCTTTCTTTACCAAACATTAAAACCACTCTCGATCACACATGTACAGCCATATGAAATTTTATTGTTGGGCAAGTTTTTATTAATATTATTACTATTTACTTATGTGAATGATTCATAAAGCTCTGGTTTTCTTGGGGACAAGGTCATGGTCAGTGACCATGTCTCAGGGGACGGTTTCTCATTTTTATATTTTGTTTAAAATGTCAGCATAGGCTTTCAGGAACATTTTGTTCATATGAGAAAAGGGTTGAAGAACAGGAATTGCCATGAGAACTACAGCTCATTTTTTTCCCCCTCTGGCCGAGAGTACCACAACCGTTTCCAGGAGACCTCCATCTTTTGAAGTTATCGCCTCAGTCTGTGGAACTTGTCACACAGAATCTACTGGATTTGGTGTGGCAGTCAAACAGTCCTCAGGATCCAAATATCTAGGAGGCTGTGTGTGAGGGGGGTTGTGGGGGCTAGAGCTCCTTTGTGTTCAGTTTTGGCCCTAGGCCTGTTGCATACAACATAGTCTCTAGGAACTAAGGCTGGGGGAAGGGTTGATTTGGAGTTTTAGCTCTTTATCCAGCTAATTCTTTTTGGAAATGAAATGTTTTGCTAAAAATAACCAAGTACCTCTGAACATTAAAAAAGAGAGAAAGAAACAACAACAACAACAAAAAAAAACAAACCAAAAATTGCTTTGAAAGTTTGGTGCAATCTGGTGTAAATCCACAATGTCTCCCATGGTTCCGATGGTGAGGGGCAGGGGGTGCAGAAGACCCCTATCCCTTTAGAAAGAAAGACCTAGCAGCAACGTAAGCAAGTAAGCTCCTCTGAGTCACCCATAGGGTCTTAGGTGCACATGCGCAAAAGACTGCAGGGCTAGAAAGCCTAGCATCTGGATTACCTCACCATCCTTGGGAGGTGACCCGGAAGCAGATGTGCATGGTAGGCGGTACCGGACTTTCATTTCCGGTGCACAACAGCTCTGTAAAGTCGCTGCTGCTTCCCGTCCTTGTTTCCTGGGAAGTCAGTGGAAATCGTGTGGCTGTTCCCACGGGCCCCATGGCGGAGGGGGACGTCGGGAGCGACCAGAAACAGGTGAGGCTGTTGGTCAGGGAGCCACACTGCAGACGCAGCAAGCCTGGCCTCTGTGGTGTCTGCGCTGGCCTCCCCAGTGCAGCCTGTGGCCCCCGATGCGTCAGCCATTAGGACGCCACCGAGCCTCCCATTTTCCAACTGCGTGTTCATGGCGATCAGGGAGCTCTCTCCGTCAGCCAGGGTGTCCTCGAGCCCACAGATCCTCCTGCCTGCGCCTCCAGACAGCCAGGGTCAAGGGTGTGCGTCACCACACCTGGCTGTCGTTGCTCTTTAATCCTAAAATACATTTTCAGCGCTATGACGCAGTTAGCAAGAAGAAAAACCTTAGTCTTGTTCTCAGATTAAAAACATCGAAAACAAGTACTCAAGGAGACCTCAACAGCAATAAGGTGCAATGGTGCGGGGGTGACCTTGTCGTTCGGTAGATGTCATTACAGGATGGATATATTTGCGTGTCGTGTCGGCCTGTCCGCGGGTGTACACGCAAGCTGCTTGCTGTTATGATAAAGCTTGATCGGACCTTGCATGGATTCCAAGGCAGATTCCATGGCCGGCGAGGGTGACTGAGGAAGAGGGACAAACATGCCGGGCAGACAGAGCTTAGTGAGAAGGAAAGAGAAAAGTGATTTAAGGGGCACAGAGAGGACAGAAAGGAAGATTCCGCTGCCCCAGGGGAGCAGTGGGAAAGTGGGGGGAGGGGGAGAGCTGAGAGAGTGTAATGGGTAGGGTCTTTCTTTTAACGGGGCCCTGTGCACCAGCCCGCAGATTAGTAGTCATGGAACCCTGGGCTGACTAGGTACTGCCTGAATGCATTGTGTCAGGTGACAGGCATGCCACCATAATGCCTGAATCCTTATAGTTGCAATCATGGCAAAATTGTTAGGAAAGCAGACAGCAAAACATGCCCTGAACATATGGCCTCAAGGCTCTTGTTTGTGCTGGGCAGGTATGCTAATTGTTAACGCTATAAAGGCAGTAAGAATAGGCTTACCCGTGCGCGCTCATTTGTTACAATCAACTTCCAGAGCGAGGAGATTGAAGCAATGGCAGCTATTTACGGCGAGGAGTGGTGCGTCATCGATGATCGTGCCAAAATATTTTGCATTAGAATCAGTGACGACATCGACGACCCCAAGTGGACACTTTGCTTGCAGGTATGGTATGCTCTTCTCCTTGTAGCTCTCTTCCAGTCAACCGAATTTCATATATAACTGATGCCATTCGAGTATTTGCTCATTTATTTATTTATTTATTTTGGTTCTCTAGGCAGGGTTTCTCTATATTGCTTTGGAGGCTGTCCTGAAACTCGCTCTTTATATCAGGCAAGCTTTGAACTCATAGAAATCTGCCTGCCTTTGTCTCCTGAGTGCTGGAATTCAAGGCGTGCACCACCAATGCCCAGCCTGCCATTTGATTCTTATTGCATTGCCTTTGCTGTATTGTCATGATTTTTCGAATATAGATATTTAGATTTGAAATAATGCTTTTGCTGATTGTTGAAATTTTGCCTTCATTCTTCTAATTATTAAACATGTTAATAATGTTTAATAACTACTTGCAGGCTTGAGTTACACTTCCTTTTGTTACTCTAACCAATAACAGGAGGATTAGACCTGGAACGGTGACATTTCAGAGGAAGAGACGGTTATGAATAAAAATCCATAGAGCAATACTTGTCTCTTTATTGAGATTCAGTTGTGCTTAGCATAAAAAATTAATTGTGTCTTTCTGTCTTAGTGCTTATTCCACGGCTGCTATATTTTCATAGAAAGGATGCCGAATTGTGGATTTTGCAGTTATGTGGGTGCTGAGAATTGAACCAGGGTCTTCTGGAAGAGCAGCCAATGGTCTTAACCTCTGAGCCTTGTCTCCAGCCCCCTTAACCCTATTCTTAACTTCCATTCTGCTATAGTTTCTTTGCCAAGAATTAGCTTCTAAAACCAAGACAACCTCTCTAACAATGTGTTTTTTATGGAACCATAACTATGACAGGGGATTTTCATTTGATAGTATATAAACCAGTGGTTTGTCTTTTGTCTAGACAAATTAGGAACTTGTTCATTGGCTTGCTTTCTAAATGTAGTTGCTTTTCAGCTGTGATCAGTGTAAGCAAATTTGTTTTAAAACTTCCTTGTAGGTGATGTTACCGAGTGAGTATCCAGGTACAGCACCACCAGTTTACCAGTTGAAGTAAGCTATATTTTTACCTTTATATTCTTATGGAAATATTTTACTATCAAAGATAGCTTTCTGTACAGTCACTGTACAAAATAATTTGTTTAAGATGAAAATAGAAGCCGGCCCTGGTGGCGCACGCCTTTAATCCCAGCACTTGGGGGGCAGAGGCAGGCGGATCTCTGTGATTTTGAAACCAGCATGGTCTACAAGAGCTAGTTCCAGGACAAAGAGAAACCCTGTATCGAAAAACAAACAAACAAACAAAAAAACAAAACAAAAAAGAGAAAAGAAACTGGAAATTAGGAACATGTTTTAAGATAGTATAGAGCATTTTATAGAATGATTTGAAACATACTGATACATGCTGCCTGGTGTAATGGGAGTGCAGCGGTCAGAAAGTGCAGAGCTGTGGGAAGAGAGCATTCCTGTGGCTCAGTCTGCTAACTCAGCTCTTGTGTTAACTTCACACTGCCATCCTTCTTGAAATTGTCCAGTGTGCTGCAGGTGGCCGTGCCTGCTATTGAAGAACCACTTCTTAGTAGTTCAAATTTCATCTGCATGAGTCCCGATCTATTGATGCAAGTTACCTGTAGCCTACCTCACCTGTAACTTCATAGTTTAGAAAAGTCATGGGAACAGAGTTGTATAAATTGGCTATGAAAAGTTGTATCTAGAAGTGTTATTTTTGTGTGTATCTCAAAACTATGCCAATAAAACTAACAAAAATGGTTCTGCATTTTTATCTATTGCAAAAGATATATACAGAATGGTTTTAAATATTTTTTCAGAAAAAAAGACATTTTTACAATCACATGGCAACTTGTTGGACTCATTCTTTTTTATGTTTTGTTTTTGTTTTTTCAATACAGGGTTTTTCCGTATTGCTTTGGAGGCTGTCCTGGAACTAGTTCTTGTAGACCAGGCTGGCCTCAAACTCACAGAGATCCTCCTGCCTCTGCCTCTCAAGTGCTGGGATTAAAGGCATGCGCCACCAATGCCTGGGTGGACTCATTCTTGAGAGTAACCTATTAGTCAGTCTAGCTTTTGTATCTAGAAAAGAATTGGGAGATCCTGGCATTGTGGTAGCCATTAAAAATCTGGCGTGTTAAATTCTTGAAAAGGTTCTGCTACTGATAAAAACTTGGGTGGGTTTCTGGTACCTTAGGAACTCAATTTCTGTTTTGTTAACTCATAAAAATTCAGTAAGATTGGTGTTGATTTCGCTATGGTTTCTTTTTCTTTCTTTTTTTTTTTTTTGAGACAGGGTTTCTCTGTATTGTTTTGGAGCCTGTCTTGGAACTCAGAGAGTTCAGGCTGGTCTTGAACTCACAGAGATCCACCTGCCTCTACCTCCCAAGTGCTGGGATTAAAGGCATGTGCCACCACCGACTGGTTGCTATGGTTTCTTGAGCAGTTTAAATGAATTAAGGCCAATGAAAACATTTTAATTTTGTATAGATTTAAAAAAACATTAATGAATATTTGAAATATTCATCTAATTCTTGAGTGATTTTCTGTACTGTGTTTTGTTCAATCTCAGTGCTCCTTGGCTGAAAGGGCAAGAACGTGCAGACTTATCAAACAGCCTTGAGGAAATATATATGTAAGTAAATGACAGGTAGCTTTTCACAAGCATTCTGCTAGTGATTTCTGCTCTGGGCTTTTCTTGACAGGTGTGATCATTCCTGAACCTTCTGTTAGACTCTTTCATTAGCAATAACATTCACTTTTAGCAAACTTGAAAGATTAGTTATATAACTTCATATGTGCATTTCATCAAAAAATATGGTAGTATGTAAAGTTGGAAGACATAACACTCATTTGGCTTCTGAAAACAAATTCAGAGATACTGTACTTGTGCATTCTTGTAGCATATGATGAATAAAAATAATGACATAATTCAAACCATAGTTACTTACTAAAGGTCTAAATACTTTGATAGTTCTCTTGTATTAATCTGAAAGACTAAGATCCTACAGAGGCACTGATTTTTGTCCATCCATCCATCCATCCATCCATCCATCCATCCATCCATCCATCCATTCCTATATGGTGGGCAATGTATTAGCTCCTAGATACACATAGTTTAACAAAACCAGAAATTATCTGTTTGCTTAGCATTTAGATTTTCTAATGTGGTAAGGGAATGTATTACCTACAGCATTGTAACTCTGCCGTGATGGTGATTGAGTTTGAAAGCTTTATTGGGGTCTGGGAGTCTTTTGACTAAGAACGGAGTTAATTAGCTCACACTGATTTCAGTGAGAGGGCCCAGCATGGTGGGTGACGTGAAGTGGAATAAGCGACAGACTAACACAGTTGGCAAGACCTGGAAAGGTGCACAGGAAAATCTGAATTTGGCAGGTTGTGAGGAGTTTCTTCTTAACAGTAAGAACTGTTGAAAGCTGTATTTTGAGTGGTGGGTGCCAATGATAAGACATAGTCTGGAAAGGCAAGCCTGTTTCTCTGTTGAGATTGCCTTGAAAGCAACAGGAATTAATGGAGGAAATTTGCAAGGAAGCTGATAAGTTGTTAGTCAAGAGAAGATCAGGTTGATTTGGATTAATTAAATATATTGGTTTATTAAACCAAATACTATTCTGGATTATTAGGTATTTTTTCTTCCTGAATCCAGGAACCTAGTAAGCATATCTTGTATGTTCTAGGTATCCACCCCATTTGGTACAGTGAGAGTGCCCCCTTTATGTCCCAGGGATCAAGGCCAGGTTCCTTTTCCTCCCAAAGTTTTTAATTAGAAATGATAAGTTATCATAGAATCCATATTACTTGTTCTTCCTAAATGACCTTTCTTGGGTCCTCCTTAGTTTTTGTTATCTTCGGTATATAATTATTTCTTTAATTAAATGTGTTTGAAACCTGCTTTAAACATTACTGGCCATTCTAAAATTGTATTTCCCACATGCTTCTCTTTGTAATCCAATTACTGTATTTATCTTGTTTTCACCATTTAATGTAGAATAAGGTACATATTTGCTTACAGTCAATTTAGCGGCTAGTGGTCACGTCTCAGCTCACATTTTACTTGACTGCTTCTATGTTTCATGAAAGCCTTTCCACCCTTGACTTCCCTTATATTAACACATTTTTCTCCTTCCCCTGCCCGTGCCACAGTCTGTGCAGTGGTTTCCTGCCTGCCTGCTCAGATTCCTAGAGTCTGTGCACTAATAGAAGCCCCTTACAGGGCAAATAACCTCTTCTACCTCACTCAGAGATTTTAAACAGTTTGTTCTAAAGATAAGAGAGAGGTCATGTTTTGATTAGTAAAATTGCTTGAATAATAATTGTCATCTAATAATAGTATTTTCTTGTGGTATAAATAGCAATATGAATTGTATGGTATTTTTTTTTAAGTTTCATGTGGCAACTTTTAATGATTTTTTTTTGGTTGTTTTTTTTTTGAGACAGGGTTTCTCTGTATTACTTTGGAGGTTGTCTTAGAACTCCCTCTGTAGACCAGGCTGGCCTCGAACTCTCAGACATCTGCCTGCCTCTGCCTCCCAAGTGCTGGGATTAAAGGCATGTGCCACTAATGCTTAGCAACTTTTAATAATTTTATATTTTTCCATTCATGGGAATGAGGATGATTATGTACTTGCATAATATTAACAGCCTGTTAGGCTGTGTTAAGCTGCTTTGGTCAGTCAAGCTTCTGGAATCAGCTTTTGAGTAGCATACTTCCTTGTGTTTACTCTCATACTGATGGAATGAGGATAGTATCATTGTAAGGATGAAATGACACCCATGTAATACACTTTATTTCATATGCAGTATTGGTTTGTTAGCTTTGCACCATTTAAACATAACTCTTGAGATAGCTTACAGAGAATAGGTTTATTTTAGGATACAGACAGTTTTGGAGATTCCCATCTGTCATTGATCAGCCCTGTTGCTTTGGACTTTCTGATGCTGCAAGTGTATAGGAAAGCAGATCTTCCTAACATTAGCCAGAGAGTATAAACCAAAGGAACATGTGGGGGCTTAGTAGACAAGCCTGTCAGCTTTGTGCAATTTAATTAGCTTCTGTCTAGTTTTTTTTAAAAATAAGTCACACTAACTCCTAGTGGATAGTTAAAAGATAGAAATAAATTCTTGTTGCAAGAGAACTTCTGTAACCTGTCCTTATATTTAAATTTAGAAGTGAAAGCATTTTTGAAATATATAATTTGCATTAATTTGACAGCATTTATAATCAAGTGTATTTTAGCAGTTGTTCCTTCCTTAGCAATTGAATAACTGAAAGATAACACAATAGCATACAGTATCCAGACTTTTTTATTACTCTATATCTTTTAATTTTGCTTTTTACTTTTTTGAGACATATTTCTCTGTGTACTTTGGCTGCCCTTGAACTACCTCTGTATGACAGGCTGGCCTTGAAATCACAGCAATCTGTTTGCCACTGCCTCCTGAGTACTAGGATTAAAGTCGTGTGCCACCACACCTAGCTACTCTTTCTTTCTTCTTTTCTTTCTTTCTTTTTTTTTTAACCACTGTCTTGCTTCTTTTTCTCTCCCAAGCCTATGTATATTTTAAAACACATTGTAAACCTTTTAGAGGTTTTACTTCATCTGAATCTGACTTTACTGTAAATCTTTTTGTTTTTCTGGCCATGTGTCTTTTTTTTTTTTTTTTTTTTTTTTTTTGATTTTACGAGACAGGGTTTCTCTGTATTGTTTTGGAGGCTGTCGGTCCAGCCCGGCCTCGAACTCACAGAGATCCGCCTGCCTCTGCCTCCCGAGTGCTGGGATTAAAGGCGTGCGCCACCACCGCCCGGCTCTTTTGTCAAGTTTTAAATGGACATTCTTGCTGCATGTTGCTGGAGCCATATGTAACCAGCATTCTTCCTGCCAGCCTGGTCCCAGAGCCACATCAATACCAAATGAACATGCAAGATGCTATATTAATTATGAAGCTGTTGGCCATTTGCTATGGTTTCTTGTTGGCTAGCTCTAACTTAACTATTAACCCATAACTGCTAATCTGAGTATTTCTCTTACCGGAGAATGGGTCTGAACCTCTTCCTAGTGTCCTACATGGTGAATGACTGTGCCTCTGTTTCTCAGTTTCCTCCTCGACAACTAGTTCCACCTATCTTGCTTCTCTGTTGGCCAACAGTGCTTTATTTTATTTTATTTTATTTTGGTTTTTCCGAGACAGGGTTTCTCTGTGTTGTTTTTGGAGGCTGTCCTGGAACTAGCTTTGTAGACCAGGCTGGCCTCGAACTCACAGAGATCCGCCTGCCTCTGCCTCCCAAGTGCTGGGATTAAAGGCGTGCGCCACCAACCCCCGGCCAACAGTGCTTTATTTATCAACCAAAAGACAAACATATACACAGAAGGACTACCCCATCAAACTTCTAATTCAAACATTTTGTTCTTTAGTGGTAGACTTGGGAGCCTGGTAGAGAATGATTTGTACTGGACCCCCATGCCTCTTTGCACTGGCTTCTCAAGCAGCCGTCTCGCAAGTACTAGTGAAGGCAGACAGGGCAATGCATGAAGCTCAGTAGAAGTGCCTTCTTGGGAAGGCACGTGAGGAGAAGATATAGGAAGTGAAGGTTGAGTTTCCTCTGTTGCTGTGGAAAATTACTCGTTGTAGAAATTCTTCCAAGATACTATTTTCATATGATGAATGAGTAGTCGGATATGGTGACTCCAGTCTGTAAGCCCAGTACAGAGACTGAGATACGAAGAGCATGGGTTCAAGGTAGCCTGGGATACATAGTGAGTAGACATACAGATTATAACATGGGTGCATACATTAAGACCTTGACAAGCTGGGCGTTGTTGGCACATGCCTTTAATCCCAGCACTCGGGAGGCAGAGGCAGGTGGATCTCTCTGAGTTCGAGGCCAGCCTGGTCTACAGAGCGAGTTCCTGGACAGCCTCCAAAACAATACAGAGAAACCCTGTCTCAAAAAACCAAAAAAAAAAAATCTTGACAAAGAACAAAATCTGAATGTGAGTTTATATTTATGAAGGGATGATTTTCAAGTTTCAAAGGGGCTAGAGAGTGTTTACTGATGTATTTTGACACTTCTTATATATAGTAGGTGTTCAGTACCCATTAGTATTAAAATTTCTAGGTAATGGTGATATGAGGAATTCCGTAGAATAAGAGTGGGAGATAGAACTCTCTATAAAGCTGTGATTTTTTTCCCCAGAAAAATGTTACCTTACACTAAGAAAGGGCTGACATTATCCTGATCCCTACCATAGCCCCAAGACCTCATGCAGTGTGTACTAGAGGCTCTAAAAGAAGGATAACTCCCATGCACCTAGGTCGTTGAATCTTGTGTTTTTCTAAGCTTCCTAGACTGAATATAAATCTATCCCATAGACTACTGAAGTGTCCTTATCATTAGCTGTTTGATAGGGGAGCAAAATGCAATTGACTTAAGCATTGAACCTCAATTCTCAGTTCTTACTTTACCTTGGGCCTTCTTAATTGCTGGCAAAAACTGTTGGACAAGCTAATTGATTTCTGTAAATTTGTTTGCTTATCTCTATAATGGGGAAATCATGATGCTATCTTTGGACAGTTCTGTGTTGGTGTATATAATGTCCTTGGGACTTAGTGTATACTTAATACATTGGATCTTGTACTGCCCAGAGAAGATAGGAGTGGATATTCTTTAAAAGAAATTCTCTGTCTTTAAAGATCTTTCTAGTTGATGTCCATCCATGTTCTCTACAAATAAAGCTTACAAAGGGTTTCAGCAAAGACCATTTTAGTGCCAGGAGTTATATACCAAAGAGGTGGGTGGGTTTGACAGTCTGGAGATATTTGAAAAGTACTTATTTTGACAGTTCCCTTGGTGGATAGAGAGGAGGATGATAAAGAGGGATAATGATTTTGAGGGGAGTTAAAGGAAAGCAGTAAGACGCTGCTGTGATTGGTTAGAGCATTTCTTTAAACACACGCCGAAGCTAACAGTTCTCATCAGTCCCCAAAAACTAGATACTTGATCTTTATTTTATTGATGTTCTATCAAAACACATTCTTTTTCTCAGTGATTTGAGATAAAATTTAATTTTCTGAGGCAGCCAAATATTTGAAACCAAAATGAACCAAATATGTAGTAGACGAGTTTGTAAAAAAAAGTTATAGATATAAAAGTGATGGGTTACATGTCTTTTAGCTCTTTTAAGCTAAATTCCTGAAATAGTCTATGTAAGCTTTGTTGAAGGATTTGTGTGTCAAACAAGTAGATTGAATTGTTCAGAGTTGAGAAAAGCTAGTAGTGTGGATGGACACAAATCCCCAAACCCCCATGGATAGAAACAAATCATGTCTATACCTATCTCATTTGTGTAGTTCAGATTTAGACATTTTCTGTCCCTTCTTTGGATATAATTGTTCTCCTTAATTTAAGTTTTAATTAAGGTGTGTTAATATTGGAGCCATTTGGAATCTTTAATGTTGGTATATGCAATATATGTTACTCAGACGTAAGTGTTGGTAAATTCTGTGTGTTACGCATTTGGAAAGGCATGTGGGCTTTATTATAATGTCATAGGTTATAAGTATAAATATATTTTTGGATTTTAGGAAGATAAATTTTTGAAGTAATGCATTTTACTCCTGGATTTTGTTTAGACAGAACATTGGTGAAAGTATCCTATACCTGTGGGTGGAGAAAATAAGAGATGTTCTGATACAGAAAGCGCAGGTAACAGAGCCAGGTAAGACTGAGTGATACTTTCTGTCTTCTAATTTGGAGAAGTTAAATTTTCATATGGACATTATGATTGAAATTATACATAAAAATCTATATTTTGGTTTGTAGTTTCTTTCTCTCCTTCCTTTCTTCTTCCTTCCTTGCTTGCTTCCTTGCTTTCTTCCTCCCTCTCTTCCCTCCCTCCCTCCTACCCTCCTTTCTTTCCCTTTCTTTCTCTCCTCCCTTCCCCTCTTCCCCTCCCTCTTTCCCTCCCTCCCTCCATACCTTCCCCTCTTCCCTCCCTTCCTCCCTGCCTTCCTCCCTCCCTCTTTCCCTCCATCCCTCTCTCCCTCCCTCCCACCCTCCTTTCTTTCTCTCCTCCCTCCCCCTCTTCCCCTCCCTCTTTCTCTCCCTCCCTCCATTCCTCCCTCCCTCCCTCCTTCTCTCCCTCCATTCCTCCATCCCTCCCTCCTTCCCTTTTTCTTTCTAGAGTTTCTCTGTGTAGCCCTGACTTTCCTGGAACTCGCTTTGTAGACCAGGCTGGCCTTGAACCCAAGAGATCTGCCTCCTGTATACTGGGACTGAAGGCATGTTGACACTATGTCCTGAAAAGTTTGTGGATTTCTTGTGAGAGTTCATTTACCCATGTAGCTATAGTAATTTCTTTCTATACTGTTTCTCTGTGTATTATACTCTTAAAATGTAGAAGAATTTTGTGGGGAAAGAACTTGAATCTAAAATACGTTCTGCTTGAACGCCATCAAAGTATCAAGAACTTTGTAGAACTCCTCATGTTTGGATAAATAAATTGGATATTAGTCTTAAACACATCTAATATTCATCAGAAAAGAACTCTTAAGTGTTTTGAATGATATTAGGATGTAGAGTTTAATTTTAAAATAGACTTTCAGAATGAGACACAATTCACACGCCATAACTATTCACCCTTCTTACAAGTTGAAACACTGCTGCATGATCAGCCTCCATTGTGCTGCTGAGTAGACAGAGGGCAGCATGGGCTTTTGTCCCTTTACTTTACTTTTCTGCCACTCACCACAAAGACCTGTGCAGAGAGAGAAACTCCATTTCCCATTTGGCTTGGTAGTTTTTCTAAATTGCTTTTTATTGTCACCACTTGGAAATTATTTTCTGTGTTGGGGGAAAGAATTATAAAAGAGCCCTGTAGCTTATTTAGAATTTTTAAAAGAGGGTTATTTACAGAGAACTAATTGTTTTGTATGTTTAAAGTTGATAGCACTATGTGTGTTTTAGATCACTTTTACCATTTTTCTGTAGAAGCAAATATTTTCGCTGCTGTGTTAAGTTCACAGAGGAGTGGAGAGAGAGTGGAGAGTGTTTTCTTTGACTTTTGGATCCATGTCCTGATTTCACAGCATTCAAAGCTTATGAGAAACAGTAAGTCTCTGAAAGTTCTTAAAGCCAAGCGAACTTTGCCAGCTTGTTTCGTGGAGTTGAGTAGCTGTAGACATCAAGGTTGTTCCAGTCCACATGAAGAGCTCCAGAACATTGGCAGCATTCAACTTTCAGGAACATTTAACACATTTCAGCAGTGATGTGCCCCTCCATAACCTTGACTCTTCAGGTTTAGAAGTTACTTTTTGTGTTGAAAAGTACTTTAAAATTTTATTTTAGAAGTTTTGTATGGGTCTTTTATTTAAAATTGTTTTTGGACTAGGATTATAGCTTAGTGGTAGGATAGGTACCTGGCAAATCCTGTACCCATTACATTCTATTCTAATTTTTTGAAAAATTAAAACAAAACAAACAAACAAACAAACAAAAAAGCCTTCTGTATTAGAGCAAGAGTGAGTGATTAGGGTATAGCATCAGAATTGTCTTCTACAGGGCAGCTACAGTTCAAGTAATTAATTTTTATTTCAGTATAATTTTTAAAAAATATTTTATTTATTTATTGTGTATACAGCCTTCTGCCTACAGGCCAGCAGAGGGTACCAGATCTCATTCAGGGTGGTTGTGAGCCACCTTGTGGTTGTCAGGAATTGAACCTCATTCAGGACCTCTGGAAGAACAGTCAGTCAGTGCTCTTAACTGCTGAGCCATCCCTCCAGACCCTGTTTTTTATTTTTATAGAATAAAATCTTTAAATTTTTAAATATGTATACACAACCTTTTAAATTTTAAAAAGACACTAGAGGTTATTTTAAACTCATGGAAAAGTATCAGGAACAGTAAAAATAGCTTTCATCTTGTGTAACAAGGAATATATTACCCTCTTATGTAACAATGGAGTAATTACCAGGAGTAGGAATCTAACAACAGTCAATACTATTTGGTTAACTAAAGAGCTTTCTCAGGCTTCACAGGTTTTTCCACTGATACCCTTTCTTTTGCTGTAGGAGTTTGTCCACAATTCTACACTCCATTTATTTATTAGTTTGATCTCTTCCATACTGTAATCCATTCCTCAGTCTTTCCTTAACCATTTAAACAAATGCAAGAGTATATGTACATATGAATTTGTGTGCAGGTGCATGTGTGTGTACACATGGAGCCAGAGGACAGTCTGCGGTGTTACCCATAGAAATGGCATTCTGTCTCCTTGGAGACAGACTCTCATTGGCCTGGAGCACACCAGTTAGGTTAGAATTGCTGTCAGTGAGCCTCACCGATTTTCCTGCTTTTGCCTCCCTGTCAGTGGGAAGGACTCCAGGGATAGAACTCAGGCCCTTATGCTTGTGTGGCAACCTCTCCAGTCCCTTTTCTTAACTTTTATAACCTTGACACTCCTGAATTTTCTGTTTATTTTGTGGTCTTGTCAGTGCTTATGATTGGAGTGAGCCTTTTTGGTAATAGCACCTAGCAATGATACTGAGAAGTTCATGATGTTAGTTTGCTTCCTAATTGCTTTGCAGCACAGGACACCACACCAGGAAGTTCATAAGTTTGCCTCCTGACTGTTAATGTTTACCTCCATCCTTTAGTTAAAATGGTATCTACCAGTTGTCTCCACCCTAAAGTTAGTATGTTGGGCTTCTCCAGAAAGACAAACCTCATAAAAATATGTTTATGCTTGTATGTATATACAGCTTTATTTTGAGGAATTGACTTGTAAAGTATGAGGATGGTAAGTTTGGAATTTGCAAGGACCAGCACAGTGTAATTTAATGTTACAGTTATGTCCAAGGGTAGTCTTCCGGAAAATATCCTCTTTGTGGAGCTCTGTCTTTTCCCATTAACTTGGATGAGGCTCCCTATTGTGGAGGAGGACAAAATTGGTGGATGTAAATGTTGATCCCATCCAAATATGGCTTCATAGAAACATCTGTAATAGTGTTTGTTCAAAGATTGCCACATTAGGGCCTCACTAAGTTGACATGTAAAATTAATCATGGTAGTTAATGTCTTTGATTTTTTGTGGGGGAGATTTTTTTTTTGGTGGGAGGAAGAGGGTCTTGCTATGTTGCCCAGTACTCAGGTTGGCATCAAACCCCCAAGTTCACATGATATTCTTGCTTTCTTCCAACTATAGTTTTGGAAGGCTGTACTGAGGTTCTTTATTTTTTTCAGTACTGGGGATTGAACCAGGCACTTGCTTGCCATAAGGAGGGCTTTGCCCCTGAGCCACTTCTTTCCCTTCCTGTTCTCTCTTATACTTTTACCTACTATTTTAGTATCGTCAGAAGAGCCTATCAAGATCTTTATCACTCTCATTTTCCATATCCTTCATTTATTTATTTCTTAGAATTCTGTTGTAAGAAAACAATCATGACTCCTTTTGTTGAAGAATGATGTGTAGAGGTCAAGATCCAGTCCCTCCTTCCCTCCCTCCTTTCTCTGTCTCTGTGTGTGTGTGTCTGTATGTCTCTCTCTTTCTCCAACCCCCACCACAGATGACTTGGAACTTGCTGTGTAGACCAGACTGGCCTGGGATTCACCAAGATCTGCCTGCTTTTTTGTCTGCCTCCCAAGTGTTAGGATTCCAATGATTTTTGTATTTTAATATTTGTTTCAAGGATCAATCATAAATCTCATATTCACTTAGTTCCAGATGTAAAGAAAAAAACTAAAGAGAAAAAAGTTGAACGTGATGTCAATGTAGGACGTCGTCGTCCAGGAAATTCAGCTAAAAAATCAGACCGCAACGTCAGTGAACATGTACCAGGTATGGTGTTTAACTAATTTCTCTGGAGATCAGGCCATGTTGCTCTTTAGGAGGCCTAGAAACAGCAAAGACTCATGTGTGAGGGTGTGCTTGCTTGTGAACATTAAAATGTGTTCCCTTCCTATTAACCTTTTGGTTAGCAGCAGATAAGACAGTTAAGTTCTCTACCATAGTTGTAGTGATTTTTAAACTTGTTGAAAAGATGGAACAGCTGTTCATCATTGCACTTTTATGGAATACTGACTGAATATAGTACTATTGTGTTTAATTCCATTATGTGAAGTAGGAACAGTTTTACTAGAAGACATATTATAACCATACAATATAAAGCCAGTCAGAGATTTCCCATTCCAGAGGTTGGTCTATATGGAGAAACAAGTTGTGTAAGCATCTGATGTCATTGGTCTGAGAAGCCCTTTACTCTTTTAAAAACTAGATGCTATACCAACTTAAACTACTATGGCAGTCCGAGATTTGAGTCCTGGCTTTGTACACTTTCACTGAGTGGCAATGGCAGGTGGAAGTCATTTATTTTCCCTTACATAAAATAAATTTATGAACATTTTACTTCAAGTTTAATTTTGGTAGACAATTATTTATGCTGTTTTTGCTTAGATTTTCCATGTAATATTGTTTAAATCCCAGCTCTTTTCCTTTGTTGCTGATTTTCTTTTTTAAAAAACAAAAGGTAAACTAATTCTTTGATTTTTATAGAAGTGGAAGAACTTCCTCCAATTGATCACGGCGTTCCCATTACAGACCGAAGGAGCACTTTCCAGGCCCATGTGGCCCCCGTATCCTGCTTTAAGCAGGTGCGTGACTGTGTCTTATCCATCTTGATCCTGCCCCACCAGTGCGGTTCTAGTAGATGGTCTGCAGCAACACTTCCAACTCACGCTTGCGGTTCCACATAAAATAAACATCATGTATTTGTTTCCCCACTCCTAAATTCCTGTAAGCACGAGAGATTTGCTTGATTCTGCTTTCAAAATTGTATAAACTTTGCTTTTTTGTTGAGGATTAAACTAGGTCATGTCCATTCTAGACAAGAACTCTACACTGAGTTACAACACTAGGGTTGTATTTAATCTCTCACTGGATCTTACTCTTCAATGAATCTTTAAGAAAAACTTGCGTTTATGTATAGACCATGATGCTTGCCATCTGGTCAAAAGGAATTATTTGTTCTACTGAATATGTGAAGCTAAGTACATTCTACTGTTGTCTGATGAGGGAGGGCATTGGGACCAATATGCCAAGGCCAGTCATATTGTTTCTTGGTGTTAGTTGACCATATTCCTACCAGAGTATGTAAGTGGCAACTCATTTTTCAAAAGCTCTGTTTGTAGGTCCTTGTCTTTCTTAATTCTTTCCAGTAGATGTCTTTATTTCTATGTTCTATATATACAGGAAATAACAGGAAAAGTGCCTTTGTTCAACACTTTGGGGTTAGTCTCCTCCCTGTGGGCTCTGTTTCTGCTTTCTCCTCCACCCCTCTGTCTTTTCTTTGCATTGCTGGGAATCAGACTCAGTACTTCCCACATCTAGGCAAGTGCTCTGCACCCCAGCTTTCTAAGCACCTCTGCAGCCTAGACTCTTAGGAATGGAGCTCTGTTTACAAGGACTCTGCTCTCAGAACCTGGGACAGGATGCTTTCCTCTACCTGGATGTGTGCTCGAAGAACCACCTTTCCATTCAAATGACTGATTTTCCTCTCAAGACTTTGCTCGCACTCCTCCAGGATCCTTCTCTGAATTGTCCTTCCTAGACCCACTTTTCATGATCACAGGCCCTCAGACCTTGGTGAGCCAAAATCATCTTTAAGATGATTATCTACTTGACTGTGTTGATCCAGAATCTGGTAACAGATGACTGTAGATTGCATGGTATATGATTAAACTTGGTCTCTCTAATTCATCTCAGGCTCTTCTCAGTATTTCTCTTGAGTTCGTGGCAGTCTGATCATATCTCACTGTCTTTTCCAGCCAGTCTCCTTCTCAGAGTCTTTGCTGATTTCCATTGCAAGGGGAAAGAAGTCTAAACTCTTTACACAAAACCACTTTAATTCCTCATTTACCATTAATAGTGCACCTTGCATCTTCTTCATGCTCGTATGGTGCAACAGATAGCATTTCATCAGCCTCTCTTCTTATTTCTTTTAGGGCTGACAGGGAATACAGACACCGGTTAAAGCTGAGTCTCAAGTAGACATTTATGGGACATATTCATATTGAAATATATCTGTTGTTGATTTGAAATTTTGTTTTGACTTTTTTGTTTAATTATTTATCTATTCCTCCTATTCCTTTCATTTGCCCTTTGAGTGAATTTCTTCATGCTTCTTCCTCTCCCTTGCATTTTGATACAGAAGAACTCTACTTATAAGAGCTGGGTCAGCACTCCCCTACGAAGTGTACTTGATTCCTAGTGACGATTTTGATTTCTAACGTTGGGAGCATGGTGTTACTGTACATCTATCATAGAATGAGCATGTGCAGGACATTTCCCTTTTCATAGAGTGAGCACATGAAGGATATTTCAGAGCTACTTTCTGTTTCTGTTTTTGTTTTTGGTTTTTTGAGACAAGGTGACAGGGTTTCTCTGTGGCTTTGGAGGCTGTCCTGGAATTAGCTCTTATAGACCAGGCTGGTTTCGAACTCAGATATCCACCTGCCTCTGCCTCCTGATGCTGGGATTAAAGGTGTGCATGACCAACGCCCGACTTCAGAGCTAGTTTCTGGAAATGGTTGCATTCACATGAAAAGTTCTCACATGGGGAACAAACTTCCATACATTGTGCCTTAGACATACAGCCCTAAGCATCTGTTGGTAATTAGTGCTCAGAAAATGTCTGCCCTATTAGGTTACTTCAGAGCTTAGGGGATTCTTTAAATGACTATTTTGGTATAAGATTTATATCAAATCACTTTAATTCTGCTTTTGTAGCATTTACAAAGCAAATAAAAGTCATACTTGTTTATTTGTATTGCTGCTGTTTTAAGGTGGAAATGGTTCTTGCCAAATTGTACGAGAACAAGAAGGTAGCCAGTGCCACCCACAATGTCTATGCCTACAGGTGAGTGAGAGCTTTTAGACTCTGCAATTTATAAGCAGCTCTTGGGAAATTAGGCATGATTGTAAAATAGCACGTTTTTGTTATAGTAGTAGACCTCTGAAATATGTAAACACTGCTAGCCGAGAAAAACATAGCTGGAGGGCATTTGCTACTGCTAACTACATTTGCTAGTGTTTCGGTGTATGTTGTCTTTTCTCTGAGAAGTTTAATCATTTTAACACTTTTAACTTGTGTCCCATTTTTCTGGTTTAATAAAAATATTTCCTATAGTTGCTTCATTAAAAATTGTTTCAAAGGCTGGGCGTTGGTGGCGCACGCCTTTAATCCTAGCACTCGGGAGACAGAGGCAGGCGGATCTCTGTGAGTTCGAGGCCAGCCTGGTCTACAGAGTGAGTTCCAGGACAGCCTCCAAAGCCACAGAGAAACCCTGTCTCGAAAAACCAAAAAAAAAAAAAATTGTTTCAAGTCCTTACTTGCTTGAGGTTCTATAACACAATTTATTTAGCCATTTCTTTTTCATTATAGTTTTTCAAATTTTTGTAAAGCAAGTTTGACAGACATTTTGTTTTTTTCGGGGAGGGGTGTTTCAAGACAGGGTTTTTCTGTGTAGCTTTGGCTGTCCTGGAACTTGGTCTGTGTACCAGCCTGCCTTTGAATTCATGGAGATCCGCCTGCCTCTGCCTTTTAAGTGCTGGGATTAAAGACGTGTGCCACCATTGCCTGGCAGGTAGGAATGTTTTGAACATTAATTGAGTTATTTCTGCTGAGCAGATTCCGTTTCTTCACCTTTGTGTGCACACATGCACATACGTGTGTGGGGTGTGCTTTCCTGTGTGGAGGCTAGAAGTCACTGTTGGCCGTTGTATCTTATTTGCTCTCTTCCTTAGCTTTTGAGGCAAGGTCTCTCGCTGTACCCGGACCTCAGTATTTTGGCTAGACTAACTGGCCAGCACACCCCATCACCCCCTGGTCTTTGCCCCCTCAGTGCTGGGGTCCAGGCACACGATGCACAGCAGCCTTTTAGGTGGGTGCTGGCGATTGAGACTGAGGTCCTTGTGCTCATGCTTACTGAGCTCTTGTCCCAGCTCCTCACCTTCCTTTTTAAAAATGAGTTGGAGATAACATTAGAAGGAAGACAATAGTTTTATAGTTTTATAGTAGAATTATCAGAAAGTAGGAATACTTTTCTTTTTTTCTTTTTTTTTTCTTTTTTTTCTTTTTTTGGTTTTTACGAGACAGGGTTTCTCTGTATTGTTTCAGAGGCTATCAGTCCAGCCCAGCCTCGAACTCACAGAGATCCGCCTGCCTCTGCCTCCCGAGTGCTGGGATTAAAGGCATGCGCCACCACCGCCCGGCTTTTTTTTTTTTTTTTGGAATACTTTTCTAACTTGATATATATTTCAGATTTTCTCAAAGGTTATTCATTTATTTAGTTAGCTAGTTTTTGGTTTTTTGAGACAAGGTTTCTCTGTGGCTTTGGAGGCTGTCTTGGAACTAGCTCTTATAGACCAGGCTGGTTTTGAACTCATAGAGATCTGCCTGCCTCTGCCTCCCAAGTACTGGAATTAAAGGCATGTGCCACCACTGCCCAGCCCAAAGGTTACTTTTAAACTAATTTATACTCATATAAATAATGAGTTAAGAGTGCTTTTACAGCATGCCTTGGGGTTTTGAGTGCAAACATTTGCTGATTTGCAAATGAAAACATAAAGAGCTTTTAAAAATATACAAAGTAATAAGACTTAAAGATATAGTTTAGCCCTAAAATAAAACAGAATGTGTGTGTGTGTGTGTGTATGGAGTTGGCATAAATTTAAAATTCAGTTGAATGTTTATAAAACCTAGGTTAGACGAACTTCAAATTCAAAAGATTCAATTTGCGTAAGGAAGTTTTTCGTATTAGTAGTTTCACATCTTTTAAAAAGATTTATTAATGTGTATGAGTGTGTGCTCCCTGAACAGTATCTGGCTGGAAATCAAATGCATTCCTTTTGTTTGCTTGCTTGTTTATTTGTTTGCTTACTTATTTATTGTCCTTTGGATAGGGTCTCATATAGCCTAGACTGGCCTCAAACTTGCTTTCCTGGGTGTTAAACTGATGCTACTTCTACCTTCTAAGTGTTGGGATCACAGTCACATGCCATTACGTCCAGTACTATATTGAAAACTTGGTGGCTGAACCAAATGAGAGGAAGACTAGGAAGCACTCCCATGTGTTGACCTTTGCCTGCCCTGACGCACTTGCCTTGTTCCCACCGATTCTTAGGCTCTTGTCGGCAGGGGTGTGCTGTCTGTTTCTTCATGCCGCTTTACAGTTTCTATGGTGTAATGCCTGGATGCAGTGTATTCTCAGTGGATGGCTTTCCATCATGGCTCTTTAGGACCTCTCAGCTTTCAGCTAACGGAAGGAAAATCTTCTCACAAAAGCAGCACTTTAATAAGTAGGGAAACCTCTGGGTCCTAGTGTCCTCATTGTGAAGATGAGCTTATGTGGCCAGCCAACCATGGCAATGCCTCAGACAGAGTTCAAGAAGGATTTTAAAGATAAATATGCTAATTTTGGAGGTGATCATTTTGATGACATAATATATTGAGGAATACCATTTACTATATGGCATATTTCAGTATACTTTGATGCTTCCAAGTATAGCCCTCCGTATGTATTTTAGGATATTCTGTGAGGACAAGCAGACCTTCTTGCAGGACTGTGAGGATGATGGAGAAACAGCTGCTGGGGGCCGTCTTCTTCACCTCATGGAGGTCAGTGTAGATTTCAACTCTGAATGTGCATTTACAGGCCATAGTTTCCCAACAGACCAGAGCTCCACTTAGAAAGCAGGGAGGATTTGAATGATGTGAGACACTGGTCTTACACATTGATTGAGGAGAAATCTTCACCCCTGGACCCGGGTCAGAGTGCTGACAGTTAATACCAAATGCATGCTTTCCAGGGAACACAGGAGTGTCTGCTGCTCTAGGAAACTGCCCTTGGTCCCTGGCTTCCTTCTCTTGTCTCTGTGCAACTCCCTGTTGCTGGATGCTGAAACATGGAGTAGATGGAGGATGTTTCATTGTTAAAACTTAAATTGCTTGTCTCTTTTGTCTTTGTGTTCTGAGCCATTGTCTTGACCATCTTCCAAAGTTTATGTATTTTTAACAACTTTGCATTTAATTTTCTTAAGCAGTGTTCTTTTCCTTGTTAGAAATAATTTCCCCTCTTTCTCAAAAATGATTTATTTTATGTATATAGATATTTTGCGTGCATTATATTTGTGTACCATGTGCATGCATGCAGAGGCCAGAAGATGGTATTGGATCCACTAGAACTGGAGTTACAGATGATTGAGCTGCTATGTGGGTGCTGGGAATCGAACCTGGGTCCTTGCAAGCAAAAGCAGCAGGTACTCTTTAATAACTGACTGAGCCATCTCTCTAGTTCCTATATTAGGTTGTTTTTTTCCTGTTTTCTAATTCTGTTTTTCTTAGGAATATTTTTCAGTTTTTACAGATAAAGTAGCTTTCAAATTTTGTCTGCATGTATTAATTTGAGTTCCTTTATTTAACTATTCTCAGCCTTAAACTTCTCCAGGTCCATTTTAGTTTCTGTATCTCATCCTTTGTCTTTCATCCTGCTGGATATTCTTCATCTGTTTAGTGGTCATTGATTGTCCATTCGTTTTTAGGGTGTGCTATTTTTTTCCTCAGGTTTCTTCTGTTCCTGTATGTGGGGTTTTCTTTTGGACTAGACCTTTCTCTTCAGTAGGAGCGTTCTTTTTTGTGGGGGTCAGATCTGACCACTGGTGGCTTCCCCTTAAAGGTAGTATTGACAAGTGTCACTGTGGCACTCTTCAGTAGTCTGTTCGGGAGCAGGTTTTTATTTGTTTATTTTGTTTTTGTTGCTGATAGAAGGCTGCCTAAACTTAGCTGTTTCTGGTAAAAGTGAATAAGAATGGGTGCCATACCCTCAGTGTTCCCCCTCCACTCTAACCTGTTGCTCCAAAGTTGAGAGTTTGAGGGTGTAGAACACTGTACTGACTTTCCAAGTTCCCTTTTGTCCTATCGTCATCCCTGAGCTGTAGCAGCCTTATTCAGTGCATGCCATTCTATATGCTGACAGTTTCTTTCTTAAAACTCTTATTTGTACCTATGTATTTGTGTGTGATCATGCTTCTGAAAATAACAGATCTTGAATGTGAAGAATGTCATTGTGGTGGTGTCACGTTGGTATGGAGGAATTCTGCTAGGACCTGATCGGTTCAAACACATCAACAACTGTGCCAGGAACATACTGGTGGAGAGGAACTTCACACGTCCACCTGTAAGTAACTGTTGATGCTCTAGTTATGAGTTTGCTATCACTGTGAAACTCCAAAAATAAAATCAAGAATGGGTGAATTTATGGGCATTGCATTGGTAAAGCTATTGAACTAGGATGCTGGAGACCTAGGTCTTAATCGGAATGATGAGAGAATCTGATTTTATAAGTCTGGTCTGTAGAGTTTATAGTAGAAAAAGTAGATACCCTTCTAAATACTAACCCTCAAGCTGAGATCCAGGAAGATATGAGCTGTTACACGGAGTAGATGTTCTTGAGGTAACCGTAAAGTCCTGAAATTCTGTGCCAGAGTATCTGTGCTTCCCTGACATGTCTGTGGATGTGTCTGTTTTGCTTATGCATTGTATATGTTTATAGTTATATATTTAGACTAGGGAGAATGGAGATAAATGAAATAATATTGAGATTTTTCAAACATAAATATACTAGGTTAAAATGTTTTTCTTGACTAGTCTTGCCTGTCACGAAATATTATATTACACTATACGCCCCAGTGTCTTTAGGCAATGCTGATGCATTTGGAAGTACTTATGCTTCGCCTTATAGACCAGATGTATGCTTGCTGTGAGGTTCTGTCTGTTCATGGATGTGAAGGTGCTGCATTGACTGGTTTCTTTTCCAGGAGGAGTCATCTAAGCATCTGGGAAAGAAGAAAGTAAAAAAAGACAAGAAGAGGAATGACCATTAATACTTGAAACTTTATGAAAGGGTAATTTTCGAGTCATTCTGTACACATTCCATAGTTAACAAATACACAAAAATGGTCCACTTGATAGCTCAAGTCAGCCAGTTCATCATGGACACCAGCATCGTGTTTCCTTCCTTAGCTCCATCATTTAAGAAATAGAGAATTT
Source organism: Mesocricetus auratus (assembly GCF_017639785.1). NCBI lineage: Eukaryota > Metazoa > Chordata > Mammalia > Rodentia > Cricetidae > Mesocricetus > Mesocricetus auratus. Next base: position 44,135,366 of record NW_024429198.1, read on the forward strand.
AGGATATAGTCACATGTGTTTCAGGCTTGTGTGGGAGAACTGATGTGAGCTTAATTGCCATTTCATATAACTCGGAAGGTGACAGATGCAGGGCATAGTACCTGAGCTAACTGTCTATTTCAGCTTGTGTCGAGTGCCTTTGTTTGACAGGGAAGATGTATATTCAGAAGACTATAAATGCCTGATTTCTTGTGATATAAATTCTCATACAGTTAAATGACCGTGTGTTACTGCTCCCTATAGCATATTAGAGTGGGAGCTCATTGAAAATTGAATTCTTGGAGACTCTTTTCCTTGTGATTTTACAAGTTTGCCACTTTTCATTTTATAGTGTTCATCATGGAGTATTAGATTAAGTGACAACAATACAGGAGTATCCATCTGTGATTGTGTGCCACAGTGGTAATTTAACATACTCGCTAGCCCAAGTGGCATGAATTCCTCAGTTTTGTTGCAAATTGGTGTTTGTGAAATTTGAGATTTTGTAAGTCTCTGCCTTTTGTTGTTTAATTCCTGTAAGGAAACACAGTGAGCATCGAGTCTCAGTAGTTCTTCCATCCTCTACGTGTGTTACTGTAACATTACAGTGTCTCTGAACAAACCTTCCTGTGTTCTTCCTATGTGTGTCAACGGGACACTTAGAGAGTAAGATAGAAGTGGCAGAATGCCCTGGTGCAGGGGAAAATGGACTAGTTTGACGCACACTTGCATCTGTGTTCTGGACAGATTCTTTTAGTTCTGTGATTTTTGTTGAGAGATGGAGGGACAAATCTTCTTATTAGAAAAAAATCTTTCCCCACAGATTCTTGGCAAATCTCCCATTCTAACAGTGTCTCTTTATTTACTTTTTACCTGCATACTACTTGTAAGGAAAAAGACAATGTTTCCCTTTGAGATGTAGGTAAGTTGTACACTGTTATCGTTCAGATATGATGCCAACTTTTACTAGGTTGATCAAGTGATCACAGGCTTGTTTGACTTCCCTCCCAAGGAAGGGACCAGAAGTTAGGAAACAGCTTTGGGATGGCGCTACAGCGTGGAGCATATGAGGTTGGGCAGATGTTTTTCTCTAACCTTTAACCCTGAAAGATCCACATCCTCACTTGGTATTTTAAATAGGAATCCAGGAGCCAGCTTTACACTAGAGTGGGTTCTGAGACAGAAGTCTTATTTTCAACATTATTTAATGTTGTAAGTTATTGAGAATTATAGGATGACCTATATGTGTGTATTTGGAGCACTTACCTCTGTTTCCATGAAATGCTGAGTATATCCTATGTATTAACTATTAATGGAATTTAGACATTATTTGCTAAAGACAATTTCATAGTCTTGACATTTCAGACTGTGAAAAGCGATAAAAGCATTAAGATTTATGCTGTAGGAAGAAGGAGTAATTTTTCCCAGCACACTGATTTCTTTCCTGGTGTTTTGTCCAAAATATATTAGTGTTTACAGAGGACAAAACATTTTTTGTAACTCTGATCTTATTTTCCTTCACTTAAAAATGTTATGTTTTCCAAGATTACTAACCACATTTTGTGGGTTGAGATCCTTAACCTTCTTTACTGCAGGTGGGAGGAAAGATCCCAAATTCTCCAGTTCTAACTCCTGAAATTACATATTTCACACTTACCACCAATGCAAAATAATGGTAGCATATTTTTCTCTACTAAGATAGAGAAAAATCATATGTAGAGAATTTTCTAGTTCTCCAAATATTAACTTTCTATAGCCAGGCAGAGTCTGTTGTGGTGTTCTCTGTATTAGTTCAAGTGTTGTTCACATGCTGGTATATAAAAGCAAGTAGCATCTACTTTGATGAGCACAGCAGTAGCTGCATGAAGGAGGCGCCTATAATGCAAGACAGGCTGTTGGAAGGAAATTCTTTCAAACCAATCACAGAATAGATGAAGCAGATACTGTGTGCAGGGCAGGTTGAGTGTAGTGTGAAATTGTAACCATATCCAGTCCACTAAAGAGATAACCGTAAATGGTGTATACAGTTCTTATTTTTTCTTATGCATGATTTTGTATATATGGCTATTTTCTTTCCATAAAGTGGTATTAAACTATATATACTGTTTTTTATCCTACACATTTCATATAGAAGTATATTGTTAACATTTTCCCATTATCAATAAATATTCTTCTATGGCTTAACTTTTTATGACTGCATTGTATTCTGTCTTCTGGGTACACTGTAATATACAAACTCATCCCCCAGTTGTTTTCGGCAAGTTTGCTTTTTCTTCAGACATTAGCTCTTAGAAGCAAATATTGTTTCATTGCATGAAAGTTTTTATATGTATCCCTATTAGGAAAATATAGAAATAGAATTCTTCACGAAGCGTTTATATATTCTCATAGTGCTTTGTAGACTTGCCTCACTTTTCTTTATCCCCATCACAATTAGCAAATGCTCAGTTTTTTTTTAAAGTGGGAAAATAAGCAATGTGGTTGATAAATTTCCCAACGTCCATAAAATGGTGTAAATATAGGAGTCCTATGTACCTGTACTCAGTCTTCTCTAGTAATTGTGTCACATAGAGGCCTGAGTTTCATTTCCAAACAAGGAAATGCATTCCAGGCACACTCCTTTGTTAAATACAGGTTTCCATTTTCCCTTAAATATGGAGCACCTTCCTTCTCTTAGCGCTGCCTGCCCACAAAGACCTGAATCATCTTCTCGCACTTTTTTGGAGATGTTGGGAATAGAACCCAGGGCTTTGTACATGTTAGGCAAGCCCTGTACCACCATGTATACCCTTAGGTGTTTCCTCTTTTTTACGTCATTTTTGTTGTTGGTGGTGTCGTGTCTAAAACTACTTAACCTTAACCTCATGGCCATAAATACTTAAAAAGATTTTTACTGGTATATGCCTATGCCAGAAGTCAATGTTTGAGAGAATGGAACTCATCAGTTGGACTAGCTTGCTGGCTAGTGAATTTGAGGCATTATCCATGGTTGCTGGAGATCCAAACACAATCTTTGTGTGTGGTGATATATTCTTTGTGATTTATTAAAGCTTGCCTGAGGATTCAGAAAGCAAAGCCAGCCTCACACTATAGAGATCAGGTGGCACGCACCTTTAATCCCAGGACTCCAGAGAAAGGCAGATGGATCTCTGAGTTCAAGACCACCCTGGACTACCGGAGAGTAAATCAGAGCTAATGCCTTTGGTGCCAGGATTTGAGAGGTATAACAGGTAGAGGCAATCAGTCTGAGAGTTAGTCTCTAGCCACACTGAGGAGAGCATAGCAGTCTGAGTGAATCTGAGGAGCAGTGAAGTCGGGAGCAGTTTGAGGATCGCCCCTTGTTCTGAGCTACTGGCTTGGCTGCTTTGCTTTTCTGATCTTCAGTTTGAGGCTTGAATCCCAAAATCTGTCTTTTGTTTATTGTGTTATAATTGGTGCCCAATGGTAAAGTACGAATACACAAAAAAGTTTCTTTGAAGCTACTGGCCCAGGCCTACACCTGATCTGGAGACAGGACTCCCACTGGAGTTCCTCCTGCCTGAGTTCCTGCCTGACCAGCTGGGTTTTCTCCTCAAATCTTTGAGAAAGTGTACAGTTTTTTGGTTGTAGCTTTTCTAAATAGTCTTATGCTGCCACCCAAACTTGGGCAACTTTTAGGGTTTTTCCACAGTCCCTCTCCTCTGGCTGACATTCTCAGCTTATGGCCACAAGCTAATTCTCCGATTCAGATCTCACAGTTCTCACTGACATCATTGTCAGATTTGGTAAGTCAATTGGAAATTCTTAAAGGAGGGCATTTTTATGTCTAAAAATATTGGCTGATATGAGTGCTAAGATGCAGGCATTAGAAAAACTTATTAAAGCAGAGTATAGAGATATTTAAGCCCAAACTGAGGAATTACATGGAGAACCAAATTCAGCATTACATTTTAAGGTTACAAAGGAACATGCTAAGGTCTTAGGAGAACCACCATTAATATATCTAGTAATCTTACAGGAAGTGCCAAGTGATAGAGGTTCTAAAGAGCTACTTGGAAGCCTTGTGACAATGGTAGATTTACGGAAATAAAGAAACATGCAGAAGTTGTGTGCGAGTCAATTCCTTCCCTCAGGCCCTCCTAGTCATTTTTCTTTTGTCAGCTATAGAGTCTTCTGGACCCTGTGAGAGATGCCAAAATGGGGGCTGGTACCCCATAAAGGATTCTGAAAGGAACACAGATATAGGATTAAAAGGTAGATTATTGAATCTACTTCTACAAAGTATGGATGTGATGAGATTAAAAAGTAGGTTATTGAATCTATTTTAAAAAGCAACTACTAGTTTTGAATATTTTACATTGGATTGGACTTATAGGTATTGTATGTAAATATTATATATTGATACAAATTTGAGATTAAATTGTTAAGACACACTGTACATATGTTTCTAATCTTGTCCAAGGTATTATACCTATACAGCTCATGTAATACAAATTATCAATGTAATGCAAATTTCTGGTTCTTGAAAGTTATTATTACCAACCATATGAGATAATAAGGAAATGTAGGTAAGTAATTAGTCACCTGTTACAACTGAACCTGTAATCGCATTAGGTATGTTTTCAGAGTCAACCAGATATATATTTTAGATAGACGGGTCATCTTCAAACACTTCAGAGATCTACAGAATATGGCATTTAAAATGTTTTAATAACATAGGTATTTTTTATAACAGTGAGACATGTTTGCTCCTGACAGCATCAGTGTACATCAGAGAAGATGATGAGTATTGAAGAAACTCACTTGGAGTTTACTTTGTGGCAAAGGTTAGCCACTAGGCAAAAAGTGTCCTTGCCTTGAATGAATACAGCATGCTGTCCAAAATGAATAAACAGGACACAAAAGAGAGTGACTGCAAAATCTTGCCAAGACAAAGCAGGACAGCCCTTCAGAAAATCCCCCTTCACAGAAAAGTCTGTCAGAGATGCTAGGCCTGTAGGCTGAAGATGGATGCCCCAAACATTGCAGAGGAACCATAGGTGACTGTCTAGGCAGCCGTTTTCATCATCTCTCATATCTTTTGGAAGTCACTTGCTCAAACTTCCTGCTTACATAGTTAGTATTATTTCCTTCTCAGGTCTCTTAGGGAGTTGAAGACTAGATAGTTTTCTTCATTTACCAGACTCAGAAAGGAAACTCACTAAAGAAATGTAAAGCGTAAAAGGTTGAAAGACGTTAAAAAATACTTTGATAAGGCAAGGCATGATAGAAAGTAAATTAGGTACAAGACTTTAGATTCACTAAAACAAAATATATAATGGAATATTTTCTCTGAATTTGTTAAACGCAAATGTGTTGCTGGAAGTTTCTGTCCCACCTGATTGGTCCCACAGCCCCTTCAGCCCCAAATAAACACAGACACTGTATTAATTATAAAACTATTGACTGATGGCTAGACCTTATTAGCTAGCTCTCTCTTAATTATTTACCCATAATCCATGTATTTCTACATGGACTCATCTTACCAGAGAACACCTGGCGTGTCCTGTCTTCCCCATCTCTACATGGCATCTCTCTTGGTGACCTCTCTGCCTACCTTTCATAGTAAAAATATTGTGACAAAAGTTACCAAGTAAGAACTATAGTTAACAATATTTAGTTCATTGTTAATCTATCTCTGGGTTTTTATTAATTGTCTTACATTCATTCTTGTCTGGCAAGTACCTTACTGACCAAACCATATCTCCAGTTGCTAAAGAGTTTCTTTTTCAAGTTAGTCTCATGATTTTCACTTCATTACTAGTTGTTGTGTAAGATACGAAATCACAACCATTTCTCCTTTATTGATGTATTTTGTTGGCAAATTTTTACATTGTGAATAGTGTGATGTAGCCAGCTCTTGGATGGGACAAAAGGGACTCGTGCTTCTCCATGCACTGCCCCCTTCCTTAAGGGTAACCACTTTCCTTATTTCTCAGATTGGACATGAGATTGGCATGTTTTGGTATAGATATTCATGGAATGGAACAGAGCCTCTGTTTTGACTCTTCATTCCAATGTTGGATTGGCAGATTCATCTAGGTAGTTTTGTTTCTTTCACTTTAGTGTTTCATTCTTCTTACTACATACTATGCTATTGAAAGAAAAGGACAATTTTTTTCTATTAAGTATTTCAGCTTCCAGGTTGAAGCTATTACAGTTTAGTGCTGTTAGGAACATTTTTTACATGTGGCTTATACTGAATGTATGTAGGCATTTCTAATACATTTTAAATACGTTTTCGTGTGTGTGTGTGTGTGTACACACACATGCATGAAGAGGTCAGGACAGTTCTAAGGAGCTGGCACTTTCCTTTGTGTGGGTACTAAGGATTGAACTCAGGTCATCAGTCTTGGCAACAGGTGCCTTTATTCAACAGCTGTCTCCCCAGCCTCTTATGTAGGCATTTAAAATTTTTATTTTCTTTAAAAATTTTTTTATTCATTTTACATACTGACCACAGTTTCCCCTCCCCTTGCCTCCCCCTCAAACCAAACCCAATCCAGTCCTCTGAAAGAGTATATAAGGTCTCTCATGGGGAGGCAAAAAAACCTGGCACATTAAGTTGGAGCAGGACCAAGCCCCTACCCCCTGCATCAAGACTGAGCAAGACATCCCACCATATGGAATGGGCTCCAAAAAGCCAGCTCATGCATCAGGGATAGATCCCTCAGATAGACATAGCTACACAACTCTTACCCACATGCAGAGGGCCTGGTTCCGTCCCATGCAGGCTCCACAACTGTTGGGCTAGAGTATGTGAGTTCCCACAAGGTTGGTTCAGCTATCTCCTCTGTAGATTTCCCCATCATGGTCTTGACTCTCCTTACTCATATAATCCCTCATCCTTTTCTCTGACTGGACTCGTGGAGATTGGCCTGGTGCTTGACTGTGGATCTCTGTATCTGCTTCCATCAGTTACTGGGTGAAGGCTCTATGATGACAGTTAAGGTATTCACCATTCTTCAGTTGAGCATCTAGCTTGATTCCAGGTTCTGCTATTACAAATAAAGCTGCTATGAACATAGTTGAGCAAGTGTCCTTGTGATGTGATTGAGCATCCTTTGGGTTTATGCCCAAGAGTGGTATCACTGGATCTTGAGGTAGATTGATTCCCAGTTTTCTGAGAAGTTGCCATACTGATTTCCAAAGTGGCTGTGCAAGTTTACATGCCCACTCCACATCCTCTCCAGTATAAACTATCCTCAGTGTTTTTGATCTTAGCTATTCTGACATGTGTGAGATGGTATCTCAGAGTCATTTTGATTTGTATTTCCCTGATGGCTAAGGATATTGAGCGTTTCCTTAAATGTCTTTTGGCCATTTGAGATTCTTCTGTTGAAAATTCTGTTTAGATCTGTACCCCATTTTTTAATTGGATTACTTGGTATTTTGATGTCTAGCTTCTTGAGTTCTTTAAATATCTTGGAGATAAGCCTTCTGTCAGATGTGAGGTTGGTGAAGAGCTTATCCCATTCTGTAGGCTGTTGTTTTGTCTTATTTATCATATCCTTTGCCCTACAGGTTTTCAGTTTCATGAGGTCCCATTTATTAATTGTTGCTGTCAGTGTCTGTGCTACTGATGTTATATTTAGGAAGTGGTCTCCTATGCCAGTGCATTCAAGGATACTTCCCATTTTCTCTTCTATCAGGTTCAGTGTAAGTAGGTTTATGTTGAGGTCTTTGATCCACTTGGACTTGAGTTTTGTGCATGGTGATGGATATGTATCTATTTGCAATCTTCTACATGTTAACATCCAGTTATGCCAGCATCGTTTTTCCATTGTACAGTTTTGGCTTCTTTGTAAAAAATCAGGAGATTATAGATGTGTGGATTAATGTCAGGGTCTTCAGTTCAACTCTATTGGTCCATGACTGTTTTTATACAAATGCCAAGCTGTTTTATTCCTATAGCTCTATAGTAGAGATTGAAATCAGGGATGGTGATGCCCTCATAACTTCCTTTATTGTACAGGATTGTTTTAGCTATCCTAGGTTTATTGGTTTTCCATATGAAGTTGAGTATTGTTCTTTCAAGGTCAGTGAAGAATTGTGTTGGGATTTTGGTGGAGATTTAATTGAATCTGTAGATTGCTTTTGGTAAGATTGTCATTTTTTACTATGTTGATCCTACTATGGGAGATCTTTCCATTTTCTGATGTCTTCTTAAACTTCTTTCTTTAGAGACTTAAAGTTCTTGCCATATAGGTCTTTCATCTGCTTAGTTAGAGTTACCTCAAGATATTTAATATTATTTGTGGGTTTTTTTGTTTTGTTTTTGTTTTTTGGCTTTTTTTTTTGAGACAGGGTTTCTCTGTATTGCTTTGGAGGTTGTCCTGGAACTATTTGGTTATTTTAAAGAGTGATGTTTCTCTGCTTTCTTTCACACCCGTTTATCATTTATGTATAGGAGGGCTACTGATTGTTTTATAGTTAGTCTTGTATCCTACCTTATTGCTGAAGGTGTTTATCAGCTGTAGGAGTTTGCTGGTTGAATTCTTGGAGTCACTTATGTGTACTATCATATCATCTACAAATAGTGAAAGTTTGGCTTTTTCCTTTCCAATTTGTATTCCCTTTATCTCCTTTTGTTGTCTTATTGCTCGAGCTAAAACTTTGAGTACTATATTGAATAGATATGGAGACAGTGAACAATCCTGTCTTGTCTGTGATTTTAGTGGAATTGCTTTGAGTTTCTCTCCATTTAATTTGGAGTTGACCTTTGGCTTGCTGTAGCTGCCTTTATCATGTTTAGGTGTGTCCTTGTATCCCTCTTATCTCCAGAACTCTTATCAGGGAGGGCTGTTGGATTTTGTCGAAGGCTTTTTCAGCATCTAATGAGATGGTCACATAGTTTTCTTCTTTTAGTTTATTTATGTGGTGGGTTACATTGACAGATTTTCATATGTTGAACCATCCCTGCATCTCTGGAATGAAGCCTATGATCATGGTGGATGATTTTTTTGATGTGTTCTTGAATTCAGTTTGCCAGTATATTATTGAGGATTTTTATATCAATATTTATGAGGGGTATTGATTCATAATTCTCTTTTTTGTTGTTGTGTCTTTGTATGGTTTGGATATCATGGTAACTGTAACCTCATAAAAGGAGTTTGGCAATATTTCTTCTGTTTTTATTGTGTGGAACAGTTTGAGGAATAATGGTATTAGCTCTTCTTTGAAATTCTAGTAGAATTCTGCGCTGAAGCCATCTAGTCCTAGGCTTTTTTGGGGGGGTACTTTTAATAACTGATTCTATTTCCTTTGGGGTTTGAGAGCTATACAAATTATTTGTCTGGTCTTGATTTAATTTTGGTATGTGGTACCTGTCCAGAAAATTGCCCATTTCTTTAAATTTTCCAATTTTGTGGAGTACAGACTATTGAAGTATGACCTAATGATTCTCTGGATTTCCTCAGTGTCTGATTTTGTCAATTTGGATATTGTCTCTCTACCTTTTGGTTAGTTTGGATAAGGATTTGTCTCTTTTTTGATTTTCTCAAAGACTCAACTCTCTTTCATTGATTCTTTGTATTGTTCTCTTTATTTCTATTTTATTGATTTCAGCCCTGAGTTTGATTATTACCTGGTGTCTTTTCCTCTTGGGTGAGTTTGCTTCTTTTTGTTCTAGAGCTTTCAAGTGTGCTGTAGAGTCACTAGGGTGAGATTTTTCCCAACTTCTTTATGTAGGCATTTAGTGCTATGAACTTTTCCTCTTAGTTCTACTTTCATAGTGTCCCATAAGTTTGGGTATATTGTACATTCATTTTCATTGAATGCTTGGAAATCTTTAATTTCTTTATTTCTTCCTTGACCCAGTGCTGTTGAGTTGAGCATTATTCAGTTTCCATGAGTGTTGTTGTTGAATTCTAACTTAAGCCATGGTGGTCTGCTAAGATGTAGGGTTTTTTTTTTTGTGTATGTTCATATTTGGTTTGTGATCAAGTATGTGGTCAGTTTTAGAGAAGGTTCCATGAAATGCTAAGAAGAAAGTATATTCTTTTGTGTTTGGTTGGAATGATTTTGAATTGAAGCCCTTTTTAGCGAAACATGAAATATTTATATGACTCAGTTTATCTAAATAATTTAATTTAACAAATTTAGGAAAGACAAGGATGTATTACCTTACTGCATCACAAGGAATGAAACATCTAAATTTTTGGTTAGCATATGAAGATTATGGCTATGACTTTAAATTTTAGCTCTTTAGCTTATGTACAAACATTAACAATAAAAACATTTGTGTGTGTGTGTGTTTTTCACAGACAGGGTTTCTCTGTAACTTTGGAGCCTGTCCTGGAATTCACTCTGTAGACCAGGCTGGCCTTGAACTCACAGAGATTCAACTGCTTCTGCCTCCCCAGTGCTGGGATTAAAGGGATGTACCCACCAATAAAAACATTTTAAAAGCACAAGTATCTTTTTTTTGTTTGTTTTTGTTTTTTGTTTTTCGAGACAGGGTTTCTCTGTGGCTTTGGAGGCTGTCCTGGAACTTGCTTGGTAGTCCAGGCTGGTCTCGAACTCACAAAGATCTGCCTGCCTCTGCCTCCCGAGTGCTGGGATTAAAGGCGCGCGCCACCAATGCCCGGTATAACCCTATAAATTGAAACATTTAAAAAACTGTTCTTAAAAGAAATTTTAAGTTCCCTTAATGTCTTTTGTAATATCAAAAATAAAATACCCTTTATGTCTTTAAAACTATTATCACCTGGGTGACTGTTAAATGACAAAGTTTAGCATCCCTGTGTATAGAAGCATTAACATTTTAAATCTCATATTTTTTAAACCTTGTTTATAGGATGGTACATGAATCATTATATTAAAAAATCTATCTTAATTTAAACTCTTGTATGTCTGTTGTTACCGATTAATTAGGCCACTCCCCATGACCAAGATGGCTATTGAAGTATCTTTTTCAACTGTAGCAAAATGTCTACCAGCCAGCCATGTGACCAGTTTGCCATATGACTGGCTGCAAAATGGGACAACCCACACTATCTGCTTTAGCTCTATGCTTGTAACAAAATTTACATCAGAAAACACAGAACTTTTTAACAAAACAAGCATATGGAATTTTCTTGAGAAATAAACAGGATTAACTCAGGAAACCATAATAATTTACATTCTCTGTTGACCATTTTATAACTTTCTATATTTAGTCTGTTTCCTTAGACATTTTTATTTTAGGCAAATTTCTCTTTTCCTTTTCTTCTCTTTAGTCTTTTACCCTTTGCCTTTTTTTTTTAATCCCTCCAGTCAACACAAAAACCAAAAACCTTTAATGAAGTCCCTCTTGTGGTTTCAGTAACTGTAAAGCTGTTCCATTTCTGCTGAAAAACCAGATCTGGCCAAATGGCTGCCCCGCCCCAGCGCCCCTGGCAGGAAAAAAAGCTGGCAGATGGCTCCCTTTCCAGCACACCAAGTGCACCTGGCAAGTCCTGACCCTCTGCCCAGGCAGACAGCACAAAGAGTCCCCTGCGGCTTACCGGCCCTGCTGCAAGCTCTAACCCATGGCACATGGTGGGGGGACTCCAGCTCTACATGCTACATGCTCAGTGCAGAGAAACATGGCGGGGCAGGAAGCCATGACCCTCTTCCCTTGCGGGCAGCAAGAAGAGACCCCCCTGACCTGTGCGGGCAGGTAAGGGGGGGAAGAGAAGAGGGGGAGAGGGAGGGATAGAAGGGGAAGAGGGAGGGGAGGGGAAGGGAGGGGAGAGGGGGAGAGAGGCAGGCATGCCAGCATCTGGCTAGGCTTGGCCTAGTGGTCCGCTGTAGCTGGAGCAATCTATTAGAAAGTGCCCGGCTGGAGTCCAGAGCAGCCGCTGTGTCGCTGGGTGCCGGAGTCAAGACAAAGACAGACATAACAAACACACATTTAGACAAATACCTAGATTACCTGGAAAGCCAGACAGATTCCTCCCCATTAGTGGGAGGCTCTGGGGTCAAACACAGTAAGGATCTGGGCCTCAATTGGATCCCCATTCCTAGAGTGCCGGTTAAGGCCGAACCCTTGCCCTGGATTAGGGCTTGGGGTATCCCCTCAACCAATCCCTGTAGGTCCACCCTTATAACGTATCCATTAAGGGTATAATTTGACTTGTAACCTGGATAACCAGATTTACCTAGATCCTAGTGTACCAGAGGCAGAAACACAGAATCACAAAAAACATAAAATCACAAACCTGGCACACAACTCAGGACACAGGACTTGCCAGACCAGCACAACAGATAACCCAGAACGAATCGAACCAGTCAGTGCCGAAACAGGCAGATGGCCGTGGCAGAACAGATCACACAGAACTTTGTCTGGCCGGTTACCCAATCTTAACCGGCCAGACACTGTACACACAGTAGGCTTTTGACCTGCCTGCTGGAGTGCAGGCTTCACAGAAACCAGAGCTTGTACCGAAGGGAATACCAGCGGAGGGACTGTACCGAATGAAATGTTCTTCCCTTTCTCTCCATAGTTTCTCCACTCATCCCCACATGTAAGAGAAGAAGAGGTTGGAGCCTTCAACCCACAAGGCCAGGGCGGTAATGTCCTGCCAGGTTTTCAGTGTCGAGAGGTCCGCCAGCTCCAAGCCGCACGAGGCGAGCATGAGGCGAGCGTGAGCCTCAGCGCTCTAAGTGTGGGGCTGGAGGACGATGTATTACCCACGCCTAGGGTCTCACCCGAAACACCGATTGGCTCACCTGAGAAAGGTGTCTTTGGGTCCCTGTTCTTGTAATGGCACCGGTCATCAGCTTTGGACATGATCTGTGCTCCTCCACACCTAAGGTAGTTGAAAGTTTGTAAGTATGAGTCAGGATCAGAAAATCTGCTGTTATTGTGCTTCCTAGAAATGACTAGGACGCATTGAACATAATGCGCCAATAATATGGCACCCTAAACAAGACCTAAAGAAGTATAAGTACCAAAAAAAAAAAAAACATGCTAACATTGAAGGGAGAAAGCTCATAGAGCCCCACCCATAGACAAGGAACTACAGACAACTAAGGAATTCTGGGAGTTGGTGAAATAGTTTCCCCCAGGGGATGAACTCCCAATTAGTTACCCAATACCAAATGACCAGTCCTGAAAGCGTGTACATACAAATGATGCTGAAGGAGTTGTATTTATAACTTAGGGACACGCTCGCACACACACAGAGCACGATTTTGAGAGGGAGTAAAGGGAGGGATTTCAGGGAGGAAGGGGAAGGGAAAAATGATGCAATTATAGTATATTTTTAAAAAGTTTAAAAATATTGGGCATGGTAGTGCGCACTTGGCAAGTCACAAGCCAATGAGAGTCCCTGTCTCAAAAGGACATGAACAATGTTCCTGCAGCTGACGAGGCAGGTATCAAGGCACACGCCTTTAATCCCAGTACTTGGGCGGAAGAGGCAGAGGTAGATAGATCTCTGTGAGTTTGATACCAATCTAGTATATATAGTGAGTTCAGACCAGCCAGGTCTACCTGGTGAGGAGACCCTGTCTCTTCCAATAACAGTAAGTCATGTAGGAGACGTGTGTGTGTGTGTGTGTGTGTGTGTGTGTGTGTGAGAGAGAGAGAGAGAGAGAGAGAGAAACAGAGAGAGAGAAACAGAGAGAGAGAGACAGAGAGAGAGAGAACCATTCACACATACACATGTGACTTAGAGTTGAATGTTGGATTGATTTTATAATTTTTCCACTCAGCATGCGAATTGCTGCTAGTGATCCCCCTAAACTGTCCTAAGGACCAAACCCAGGCCTCATGTATGCTAGGTAAGAAAGCATTTCCTTCACCACTGAGCTAATGATTTCATTGTCTTAACTATGAAGTGATGTGGAGGGAACCCATGAGCTGCTCTGCTTAGCCTCCTCATGTCGTCGTCATTCATAACAGGAGGCACTGGGATGTGTTCACATCTTCCACAGCCACGAAATTCCTCTCACAACCCAGCCAGTGCTCATGCGTGGTCAACTTCCAAAGCCTCATGTAAGGGACAGCGTAGCAGCTGGTTCATGCAATTTCTTAATCCCAGCCTCTAAGGGAGATGTTTAGTGTGAAGAGGGGAGGAAAGGAAGACTGATAAACACTGTAACTTTGCCTGTAAGATAAGGTTCACAAGCCTGCATGCAGCCTCCATAGATAAGATCTCAGGGCCGCTGTGAGGTCCATCCCGGCGGTGATAGGTGTTTGCTGTGTGGACAGTGCATGCTCATCTGCATGCTTTGGGATATCTTTTTTTTTTTTTTCTAGCAGGGGATCAAATGCAGGCTGCAAGTCTTGGAAGCCGGGCCTGTACCTGCTGAGCCATCTTGCATGCCTTCTTCTAGTCTTTTTTTTTTCAGTTTGAACCTCTATCTCCTTTCCTTCGAGTCACCTTGGTTTTCCAACAATTTCAGCTCCTGAGATGAAGTCTTTTTTTTTTTTTTTTTGGTTTTTCGAGACAGCTTTCAAGACTACAGCTACTGAACTTTCTTTGCTGTTTAACAACAGTGGGTTTTTATAAAGCAGTCAGTACTGGTCCAGTTGCCTGTCTTATTGTTGTCAACCCAGCAGAGCGTTTTCAAACCACCGGACAGGGAGCCACAGCCCTCATGTGGCCTGACCTAGCACGCTCCCGTCTGATCTCCAGTAGGATATGAAGCTGTTGTTTTACTGCACCCAGACTGGAAAAAGGTAAATCAGCAACAAGTGATTTCATCAGGCAAAGGAAATCTTAGCTCTTGGCCAGAACCTAGGAGATAAGCTTTAAACTCTTGAAATGGTTTGCCTGGTAAAAGTTTCCTTTAACCTCTGCTGGCAATGAGATTTATAGTGGCATCCTGGGTGCTGGGATGGTAATTGAGTCGGTGGAGGCTGAAGACTGCTGAACTCTTCACAGCCCATGTGGACACTGTAGGCTGATGCTCAGATGGCACCCAGGACACAGCTTTGGAGACAGCTCAGTCAAGTGTTTCCACATTAGTGTGAGAAACTGAGGTCACTTCCTTAGAACCCACATTAAGCAGAACACAACTGGAGACAAGAAGGTCCTGGAGGTTGCTGGCCAGTCAGTCTAGCTGAATGGGCGACCTCCAGGTTCAGCGAGACACTGTGCCTCAAAAAATAAGGTAGAGAGAAACTGAGGAGATGCCCACCATTGACCTCTGACCTACACACCCTCACATGCGTGCGTACTTGCATTTATATGCACACAGGAGAACATACCCTGGCCTTCCAGTCTTGTGTGTGTGCCCCTGATTGGAGACACTAATGCCGTTGGTATTTCTGGGAGAATTAGAGGATTGTGCACATGGCTCTCACCAGAGTGGAACAATTGAATCTTGTGCCTGGTCTCTGCTTTAGGGTTCTTCTGCCTTTTCTAATTTGAATCTATATTTAATTGACACACAACGCAACTTTTGCTTCAAAGAGGATAAGAACTAGTTCATTCATGAACCAAATATGAGTGACCATGGCCCTTTAAAGATCACAGAATAACTCTTGGTTTGACAGCAATTGCTTGTGTAACAGTCCCACATACCCACAGAGAAATCCAACATATACCTAATCTAGCATCTGTAGAAACAGAAACAAGTTGGTATGTGTCCCATAATACTAGCACAGCACAAAGCAGCTCTAGATTTGGGGTTAGCTTTGCACTCTTTTGTCTGTGGGGCTTTTAGTTCCCTGCACTGTTGAGTGACTGAGCACTCATTATTTTCTGCACAAAGTTTTCCTGAAGATACTTGTCTTCCACGGGGAGATGGTGGCGAAGGAACTTGATATAATCCGAAGAATACATTTGACCACACAATCCTGTAAGTGTGGTATGCTTTATCGGTTTCTCCAGTATTATGCTCACTCATGATTTCTGTACGACATGGGTAGTATCTTGTAGTACGTTAGCGCATAGGATATAAGAACCCGCCGTTGGGTTGAAGGGATGGCTCAGTGTCTGAAAGTCCTGGCTGCTGTTGCAGAGGATTTGCATTTGCTTCTCAGGGCCCACAGGCATCTGTTACTCCAGTTCCTGGGGGATCTGATGCCCTCTTCTGGCATCCACAGGTACCACATAATGCACATGCACATTTGCAGGCAAAGCACTCACACACACAAAATAAAAATAAACCTAAAAATCATCCCTTTGTCCATGCAAGTAAATTCTTCCTTAAAAAGGAATTTATTTATTGTTTAAAAACAATGAGCCGGGCGTTGGTGGCGCACGCCTTTAATCCTAGCACTCGGGAGGCAGAGACAGGGAGGACAGAACTGTGAGTTCGAGACCAGCCTGGTCTACCGAGTTCCAGGACAGGCTCCAAAACAATACAGAGAAACCCTGTCTCAAAAAACCAAAACAAACAAACAAACAAACAAAAAAAAACAATGAAAGTTCATGCATATATATGTATATATGCATATGCATATACATGTGTCTATATTCATCAGTGCCCATGAGGCCAGAGGTAGGCATTGGATCTCCTGGAGTTTGGACTACACTGTTTGTGATCCACCTGATAGATACTGTAACTGAACTCTGGACCTCTGCAAGAGCAACACACAATGCATGCTCTTAACTGTTGAGCTGACTCTCTAGCCCCTCCAATCTTCTTTTTCTCGTGCAAGTACAGACTCCGCAAGAGACAGTGGACTCATCGCTATTGTTTCAGGATCTCATGTCTCTTATAATCAAATCAACAGAATTTGTGGAACGTCGTGCATTAGTGTTTTCCCATGAGATATGTCCCACAAAGCCTATTTGTTTATTTCATATTGGAAGACCTCTAGTACTGTTTGAAATGGATCCAAAGGGCCTGGGACATGGCTCAGCAGGTAAAAGCACTTGTTGTGCAAGCCTGGTAAACTGAGTTCTACCCCCACCATGTAAAAAGCCAGAATTCCTCACATCTGTACTCCAACTATTCCATTGGGAAGATGGGAGGCAGAGACAGAACCCAGATTTTGTTTTTGTTTTTGTTTTTTTTGAGACAGGGTTTTTCTATGCAACTTTGGAGCCTCTCCTGGTATTTGCTCTGTAGACCAGGGTGGCCTCGAACTCACAGAGATTCACATGCCTCTGCCTCCCAAGTGCTGGGATAAAGGTGTGTATCACCACTGTCGAGCTGAACCCAGAATCTTAAAAAAAAACACAACTTTATTAAATTCTTTTCATAAAACCAGGTGGTGGTGATACACACCCTTAATCCCAGTACTTGGGAGACAGATCTCTGAGTTTGGGGTCAGCCTGGTCTACAGAGTGAGTTGTAGGACAACCAGAACTACACAGAGAAGCCCTGTCTCTAAAACCAATTTTTTCATAAATATATTTTGATTATTCTTTCTCCTTCCCCAAGTCTTCCAAATCTTCCACCTCCCTCCCCACCCAATTTCCTATTCTCTCCTCTGTGTGCGTCTCAAAACCAACAATCAAACAAAGCAAAACCCCCCAAAGGAAAAACAACAAAAGCAAAAATGAAAAACAAAGCAGACATAGAAGGAAAATAAGTAAGACAAAAATACTCCCACAACAAACCAAAAAATCACATACATACAAATATATGGAGTCCTTTTGCGTTGACCACCTACTCCTCGGCATGGGGCTTGCCCTGAGGGAGATTAATACACTCCACTGTAGAAAACTGATTTTCTCTATTCCAGTGGGTCATTTACAAATCCTTTCTTGATTAAGGGTGGGGCTTTGGGTCCACTTCCCCTTCTGTCTAGTTTGAACTTGTGCAGGTCTTGTGAATGCTCTCACTGTCTCGGTGAGATTACATGTGTCTTAGTCCTTTTGTGTCTGAGAGACACTGCTTCCTCAGAGTTATCTACCACTTCTGGCTCTAACAATCCTTTTGCCTCTTCTTCCGCATAAATCCCTGAGTCTAGAGGGCAGGGCTTTGATGAGAATACCCCATTCAAAGTCTCACAGTCTCTGTACATTGTCTAGGTTGTGGGCCTCTGTGTTAATTCCCATCTGTTTCAAGAAGAAGCTTCTCTAGTGTGGGTTGAGTGTAGCACTGATTGATGGGCATAGCAATATGTCATTAGGAGTCACTTTATTGCTATGTTCCCTTACCAAAACAATGGTAATAGGTTTTCCCCTAGGTCCCTGACCTAGCTAATCATAGGTTTTTGTTGCTTCAGCAATGTCACGTGTGGGTTCCATCTCATGCAGTGGTCCTTAAAAACAACCAAAAAGTGACTGGTCATTCCCATAACATCTGTGTACTATTGTACCAGTGTATTGTGAATGCAGGTCACTGTTATAGGCCGCAGGATTTATAGCTGGGCAATACTGATGATTGCATTTCTCCTCTGGCAGTGTGAAGAGTGCCTTCCAGTGTCATGATAGCTGGTCAGTAGGGATTGATGACATATTTGTTGTCTTCAGCAATAGGGCCTTATTATCGGGTTGTGGTGAGTAACCCGTAGCCTTCTCAATAGCCTGTGGGGATCTATGAGACCTCTTTGGCCAAGGCTCAACAAAATGTAGCCCATTCCTGGCACTGGAGTTTTAATGGTGGTTTAAGACGTCTAATTGGATATTATTCTCCCATCATATGGTGACCCCGTTTTGATTCCTTTCATATTTGCATAGATTTTAGGAAGCATCTCCAGCAGTATGTTCCCATATGGCTTTTCTAGAGGTCTTTAGTGTTAGGTGCTCCCCTTCATATATCTTCCTTCATCCTGACCGTCCATCCCCCTCCTTAATTAAATCCTCCAATTCTAGTTCCCTTTTACATCTCCATAACACTACATTCTGTTTCCCCCTTCCTTGAGAGGTTTTTTTCATCACCTTCCTAGGCCCTTAGCATCTGTGGTTATTTTGACTGTGGCACACAGATCTAACGCTTAAAAGCTAAGATTTACATATAAGAGAGAATATACAATATTTGTCTTTGAGGGTCTGCATGATGACTCAGGACAACTGTTTGTAGCTCCATCCATTGACATTTTTATTAACAGTTGAATGGTATTTTATTGTGTAAGTGTAGTACATTTTTATTATCTATTAATCAGTTAATAAACATTTAGGCTGTTTGCAATTTTCATCTATTATTATTATTATTATTATTACTATTTTTTTAGACAGAGTTTTCTGTGGCTTTGGAGACTGTCCTGGAACTAGCTCTTGTAGACCAGGCTGGTCTTGAACTCACAGAGATCTGCCTGCCTCTGCCTCCTGAGTGCTGGGATTAAAGGTGTGTGCCACCAGTGCCTGGCTTAATTTCCAGCTATTATGAATAGAGCAATAATGAACATCAATAAACAAGTCTCTCTGTAGTAGAATTTAGAGCCCTTTGGGTATATGACAAAGAGTAGTATAGCTGAATATTGTAGTAGATAAATTTTTAATTTTTTCAGGAAAATTCATACTAATTTTTATATGGGCTGTACATATTTTCACTCCCATCAGCAATGAATAAATGTTCTCCATTTCCCCACATCCTAACCAGAGTTGGTCTGTCATTTATCTTAATGATCTTAGCTATTCTAACTGGATTTAGATGAAATCCCAAAGTAGTTTTATTTCCATAGTCACCCATAATCTTGAAGTCCAGCTAGCCTGGAGTATCAAGCAGAAACAAGAGTAGACCCTCAACAAGGTAGAAGGAGAGACACACCCCCCACCCAATAGTCACAAGTGACACACAATAGGAAAAGGATGGTTAGCACTCAGCTTTGGTAGTAAGGTTGCTGAAGAACCTCAATGGTGTCTTCTTCATTTGCAGATTTATAGGGTGGGTATCTTTATACCTGTTGTAATTACATGCCCATGCTTCTGCTGTGAGACTCCACAGCCGTCACACACAACCATGCAAACGTTGACCCAGCTAGGTTGGCAAACAGCCCATTCCATCCCTTCCTTTGCAAGCGCTGTCTGCATGTCTGCTTTGAATGCAAGGCTCATTTTCTCAGTGCTTGTGCTGGTTATTTTGTGTCGACTTGACACAAACTACAGTTACATTGGAAGAAGGAATCTCACTTAAGAAATTGCCTCCATCAGACTGGCTGTGGGGTATATTCTGGATTGATGACAGATGTGAACGGGCCCAGCCCCATGTGGGCAGCATATACCTGGGTAGGTGGACCCGGCTGTCTGAGAAGGCAAACTTAGCTAGCCACAGAGAGCAAGTCAGTACACAGTGCTCTACAAGTCATCCCTGCTTCTGTTTCCGCAGCCAGGCTTCTGGCTTCCCTTGAGGATGCGTCCTCTAAGCTGGAACACTTTCCTAGCCCACAGCGGTTTGGGTCCATGTTTTATCACCGTGACAGGAAATCAACTAGGACAGTGCTGTCTTGTCTTTTCCACTGCCATCTTAATTTCCTCCTGGAGGAAGATGCCATGGAGTGTTCCCATTTGGACTTTTGAGTATTTTTTTCCTCCCTACAAATAGCATTTCCCTTTTGAAAGTGAGTTCCTAACCTAACTCTAGATTCTTCCAAAGCTCTTTTATCTCAAGTAGAACATTAAAATTCATTGGACCAGCCTACTTATTGATATTGAGCACTAATTTCTCTCTTTATTTTGTCCTTTCATGTGATCAAAAACCTTCCTTGCTCAAAGGACAGGGTTTGACTGGGTGGTAGATGTACACACATGTGCCCTTTATGACATGATATAAAACATACAAAATGAACTGTGAAAGGAGAAAGAGTAAGCTTTATTGGTCCAAAGAAAAGGAGAGGCTAGGGAAAAGAATGAGTATGTTGGAAAAGTTAAAGTGGCATGATCTAACAGGGCAAATTCATTTCATGTTGTCTAATCATTCCACCGAGAGATGGATATATGGGTGCTACTTGTGCCTGTCATGTCATTAGTTAAGTCAGTATGCAGTTCTGCTGAGTCACACAAGGCTCTCTCTGCTCAATACAAGCTAGGTCTCCATCCAGGATGTATTTTGACCCATCAGAGCCCAGAAGGCATCTTTATGAGGGCACTAATTTCTCTCTCTCTCTCTCTCTCTCTCTCTCTCTCTCTCTCTCTCCCTCCCTCTCTCTCTCTCTCCCTTCCCCTCACTCCCTTTCTTTCTTTGTGACTAAGAAATAAACTAAAATGCAATAGTTTTTGTTTCCTCACTCACAAGTATGAGCCACAGCTAAATGGATGTAGGTTAGGGTGTGCACTGATGATCGTGTGCCCCGGTGTTTCCCACAGCCACCCGTGGAGGATTTCTGACTTTTCAGGAATGTGTCTCCATAAAGCTTCCTTTCTTTTGTCATTATCTAAACTGTCTCTATGCCATCTTGTGGCTTTCTACCCACAGGGACAGAGTGAAGAGCTATTTCTACTTTGTCAGGTTTGGACAGAAAAGGCCTGCAGAGGATAGACTTCTGCCACCTCATCGCAGTCCCTTTCTTAATCTTACCCTCATGCCCATGGCAT
The DNA here is from genome assembly GCF_017639785.1 of Mesocricetus auratus. NCBI lineage: Eukaryota > Metazoa > Chordata > Mammalia > Rodentia > Cricetidae > Mesocricetus > Mesocricetus auratus. Next base: position 44,156,707 of record NW_024429198.1, read on the forward strand.
CTAGACTTCATTCAGGTCACTATCCATTGGTCTGCCCAGCTCCCAGTGGATATGGGTTTCCAGGGCTTGATTCCTAACTTGGGGCTTTAATAACAACCTCAGGAAGTGTGACTGAAAACAGAGCTGCAGGAGTGCTGGTCCGTGGAGCTTTAGCCAGAGTTTCCATCCGCTTGTCTGTCCTGAGGTTCTAGATCACTCTTCGCAGCATGTGTGTACTTCTCAGAGTTGGTTGACATAATGTTCCCTTCTTGCCTCTCCAAAGGAGGAGGTTTTGGAAAATGGTGTCTTGCATTTCAAGAGGCATCGGGGATCTAAACTAAGAGAGAATGTCACTCCTCCTTTGCTGTGGGTTCTCTTAAGGAATCCTCACACTAGACTTTCCCTTTGTCATACACATTCAGGAACTATCCCCATCTTACTGACTGTTTCAGTTCCATGAATCCACATCCAGTTTCCATTGCCATCCAAGTCATTCCTTCTATAGCTCCCTTGGGTTAAGTCTCTTCATGGATAACAGTGCCATTAGCAAGGAGAGATAGTGTAAGACTTACTTTAGACTCATTTCCAATGGCAGGCACCATCTTAGACACGTACAGAGAGGGGTTGATATCTTCTATGATAACAGCCAAATATTTTCATGATCAGACTCTTGGCAAGGAGCAGATGACCTAGCCCATCAGTTGGTTTGGAGTTTTTGCAACTAGGTTGGAATAATACACATCATGCCTTGCTTCTGTTAATCACGTGTCATTGCTCTGGGGAAATATCTGAGCAAAGAACTTGAGGAAGGAAGGTTCTGGGGATCTGAACTCTGGTACTCTTGCTTACAAGGCAAGGGCTTAGCCATCCCTCTGGCCCTATTTTGGTTTGATTGTGAAAGATATTTTTAATTGGATTTTTTCATACAATATATTAAGGTTTTATTTTACTAGACATAGAATACTTGACATTTTCTTTTCCTCGTTAGCCCTTGAAAGATGTTGCAACTACTCATGGATTCCTGGTGGCATTCATGCCTTTATATTTTGTAGGTTATATGCCCTACCACCACCTACTGTTTAGATTTTCTTTTTTTATTTTTCAAGACAGGGTTTCTCTGTGTAGCTTTGTAGACCAGGGTGACCTCAAACTCACAGAGATCTGCCTGCCTCTGCCTCCAGAGTGCTGGGATTAAAGGCATGCACCACCACTGCCTGGCTGATTTTCTTTTTAAAAATAACACCTTTTCTGTTTTGTTTTGAGCAGAATCTCATGCAGCCCTGGCTGATTTCAGACTTTCTATGTAGCAGAAGATCCCCTTAAGTTCCCAATTGTTCTTCCTGTCTTTAGCTCCTAAGGTCTGGGGCTCAGGCTGTGCACTACCACACCAAGTATTAGCACTGTTGTATCTGCAATTTTAGTTTTAATTTTCTCCCCCAATTTTATATGATGGCCCTCGTGTAGTTTATTTTTGTGACTATTGTAAGTGTGCACATAGGTATGAGGGTGTTAGGTGTGTGCAGAGAGTACAGGTTGACCTCAGATGTCATTCCTCAGGAGGCGTCAACCTAGGTTTGGATACCATGTCTCTTACTGGCCTGGAGCTCCCCAAGGCTGGCTAGTGAGCTCAGTGGTACGCCTGTCTCAGTGCCACCATGTCTGACTTTTTCAAACATGGGTTCTGGGGACCAAACTCAAGTCCTCGTGCTTTCAAGGCAAGCCCTGCAGTGACTGCTCTGTCCCCCAGCCGTGTGTAGTTTTCAATCTGTTTCTTGGGTCTAGGGTTATTGAGCTTCCTGATTTATAGCTTTCACCAACTTTTGGAGTTTTTGGCCATTAAGTTTTCAAGCATGTTTCCCCCTTTTTCTTCTCTTTCCTCAGGGACTCCTCCGAGACACAAGCTGTCCTGCAGCCTGGTGCTGCTCTCCTAATTTTCAATAAAAGAATCTTTAATCTCTGCATTTCATTACTAATTTCCTCTGTGGTATCTGGTATTCCATTAATCCTTCCAGTTAAGGCTCTCTAGCTCTCTCTTCTATGGTTTTTGAACATTTAAATTCATCTTTATAGCTTTACATAGTTTCTCCAAGAATAGAACACAGATATAGTAAGTATTATGGTGGCCTTGTCTCATTAGTCTAATAACTATGCAATGTTCATAGTTTTGGGATCTGATTTGTTCCTTTATTATGAGCTTCTCGGCTTGTTTCTTGAAACGTCTGATATTAGTTGTAATTACCTCTTTGGCTTGGGATTATTTTACGGTCTATAAATACTAATTCCTTTTACTTTTTGAGATACCTTCTCACTTTGTAGTGCAGGTTAGTCTGGAACTCAGAAAGTAGCCTAATATGGCCTTATGGTCTCTTCACATCAATCTTCCTGCCGCAACCTCCTCAGTAATTGGGATAATAACCATAAGCTACCTTCATGTATTCTTGAACTATGTTCAGAGTTGCATTGAACTTATTTGAGAACAATTTGATTCTCATAGAGTTTTGATCTTAGGAGTTGATGGTCAGAACCCAAGAAATACTTAGTGCAGGATTAATTAGGCCTCTATGAGTGTACTACACAATGTCTCAGCAACAATGAATGTTTTCATCTGGCTAAGGGAGCAGATACAATAACCAGCCTGATGTCAGCACTGGGTACCATGCCCTCTCATCTTCTCTAATACTTCTGCTGTCTATACAAGTTCCCTCCAGATGCTGCTGGTCAGTACCAGGGGAGCACTTAAAATGGAGAATCCTTTGTAGTTCCCTGGTGCTTTTCTGGGCTTCTCTGAAATACATATTCCTGTCTGGTCCTTTCAGCTCTCAACTCCAACCCTTCCACCCAGAAGATGTTTTAGATTTTGACAGTATTACCCTTCCCTGACCAGCTCTGAAGATGTCTGCAAGCATCTCCTTAATGCCTATAGTCAGGGAGGACCATCCTTTACTCCACCCCCCACCTTCCATCCTTCAGCCCGGCCTCAAACTCACAGAGATCCGCCTGCCTCTGCCTCCCGAGTGCTGGGATTAAAGGCGTGTGCCACCACTGCCCATCCTCTTATGGGTTGTTTTAGAGAGAGAGAATGATGAGACTTAACCCCTGGTACCTTTGTATGGCCAGAAGAAAATTTTTAGCTGGATCTCTATTTCAAAAATAAAAAAACCTTGCTCAAATCCATCTTATGGCCCATAAGATGTATAAATCATGTTTTTTAGATGTTATGTAATATTCCTCTCTCACTGGGGATTGGATGAATTGCATTGCTTAAGTCACAACATTTTGTTGTCTTGTGGAAACACTTTTTCAGTGTCAGTTAAAGGAAACTGCTGCCGCAAGTTGATCATTATCAATAACCAGGAAGTAGTGTGAAATCATCATTAGATGCGAAGATGTTGGTTTGAGTGGGAGACTCTATATATGTGGAGGCACCAGCCTGGGAAGCAGGCTTGTTAGACCTGTCTGGCCAAGTGGATTTGCTCTACCGACCATCATTTGTCATGATGTTGGATGCTAACGGCACTGGCAGCTTGCCACTGGCTGCTAAAGTTCCCTTGGCATTTTTAATGTCCCTACTTGCTTTTGCTATAATTCTGGGCAATGCTGTGGTCATTTTAGCCTTTGTGGTGGACAAAGACCTTAGACATCGAAGCAATTATTTTTTCCTTAATTTGGCTATTTCAGACTTCTTTGTGGGTAAGTTATATGTTTTTATTTCAAATAATCTTTTCAAACTATCATTTATTTCTAAAGCCTTAAAGTCTTGTTACTTCAGGGTCTGTATGGATTGTAAGGGACTAAGAAGAAAAATTTAAAGTGTTAGGTCTCTGGAAAGGGTGTGTATGCCACTTTATTTTTGTTGTTGTTGTTGTTGTTTTGCTTTTTTCTGGACAGGGTTTCTCTGTATTGTTTTGGAGGCTGTCCTGGAACATGCTCTGTAGACCAGGCTGGCCTCGAACTCACAGAGATCCACCTGCCTCTGCCTCCCGAGTGCTGGGATTAAAGGTATGCCACCAACACCCAGCGTGTATGCCACTTTAAAGGAAAGTCTGTACATATAGGTAATAGGACAAGTTTCATCTGAAAAAGTTTATTTTTTATAGAATAAATGAGTTCAGAATAGTTTTAGAATTACTTTAGTGTCATGGTTAGCTTGTCTTCAGAACTATTTTCTAATAGACTTACAAGTACTCTTTCCTAAGTGTTTCCTATGGTTTCCTTTGTATCCAGTGTTGAAGTAACAGAAATCATATGTCTGCTGGAAGCCAGCATGATCAGGAGTGGATGAGTTATGGGACAGCACTCTCAGTGTACTGTGTAGCACAGAATCGTACCCACCCAGCAATCAGCAGCTCTACATACGCCAAAGTACCATAGCAGCACGAGATTGCAAGAGTTCACAGAAATCAGGTTCCTCTTTCTTAGAAATCATTTAAAAAATCATTTGCATTCCCTTATTGTTATCACTTTCTGTGAGCCCAACACTTGGCCTGCTGGGCTCTCCTCCTTTCACAATGCTCATCCCAGGGTAACTACAGTACAGTGTGTGTGTGTGTGTGTGTGTGTGTGTGTGTGTGTTCCCGCACAAGCGCGCGTGCACGCTTTAAATCAACAACCTTCCCTCCTCTCTCTTCAATCTTGTCTCCCACTAACATTTCGGCCACAGATGCTTTTATGTTGGTCTCCATGGGTAAATTTGCAAGTGTGTAAAGTGTGCACAGACACAGACAGCAGTCTGCTCAAAACACACATCGCTGTCTTCTTCCTTCATAGAGTTGTATAACCTTTAGGTCACACTCGGCGTTGAAGAGAGATGATGCACTTTGGCCTAGTGAGGATGAGGCCTTTGTGACTCCGAAGTAGGGAGGGGTGAGGTAGAGAGAGCCTGGAACTGGGAACCTTCAAACCAAGATGGTTCCACATAAGGATGGGTGTGGTCCAAGGTAGGCAACAAGGGTTCCATTCAGGGCTTGGGCCAGGAGCCAGCCTGCCTCTGAGAAATGGTGTGGCTACTTAGCAGAGTCGGTGGTCCCACTTAGCAGAGTTGGTGGTCCCACTTAGCAGAGTCGGTGTTCCCACTTAGCAGAGTTGGTGGTCCCACTTAGCAGAGTTGGTGGTCCCACTTAGCAGAATTGGTGGTCCCACTTAGCAGAGTTGGTGGTCCCACTTAGCAGAGTTGGTGGTCCCACTTAGCAGAGTTGGTGGTCCCACTTAGCAGAGTTGGTGGTCCCACTTAGCAGAATTGGTGGTCCCACTTAGCAGAGTTGGTGGTCCCACTTAGCAGAGTTGGTGGTCCCACTTAGCAGAGTTGGTGGTCCCACTTAGCAGAGTCGGTGGTCCCACTTAGCAGAGTTGGTGGTCCCACTTAGCAGAGTCGGTGGTCCCACTTAGCAGAGTTGGTGGTCCCACTTAGCAGAGTTGGTGGTCCCACTTAGCAGAGTCGGTGGTCCCACTTAGCAGAGTCGGTGGTCCCACTTAGCAGAGTTGGTGGTCCCACTTAGCAGAGTTGGTGGTCCCACTTAGCAGAGTTGGTGGTCCCACTTAGCAGAGTTGGTGGTCCCACTTAGCAGAGTTGGTGGTCCCACTTAGCAGAGTTGGTGGTCCCCTCCACCTGCATGCTTTGTTTCTGCCGAGAGAAATCATGAGCAGGCCAATGGGACTTCTTTTTTATCCTTTAAAAATGTATTCCTGCAGACTGGTTGTGGTGGCCTACACCTTTAATTCCAGCTCTGGGGAGGCAGAGGCACGCAGATTGCTAAATCCAAGGCCAGCCAGGGCTATATAGTGAGACTCCAAAAACAAACAATTATGTGGATCTCTCTCTCTCTCTCTCTCTCTCTCTCTCTCTCTCTCTCTCTCTCTCTCTCTCTCTCTCTCTCTCTCTCTCTCTCTCTCTCTCCCTCCCTCTCCCTCTCTCCCTCTCTGCTGTCTGTCTGTGTTTGTAGAAGCTCCTATGAAAGTGGATGTGTATATGTGCATGTGAGAGCCAGAAATCAACCTCACCGTCAGGAGTACTGTCACCTTTGCGGCAAGGTTTCTCAGAGGCTTGCGACTCACCAGTTAGGATAGACAGCCTGCTTGCAAGGAAAGTGCTTTACCAACTGAACCATCGTCCAAGAGCCTCTTTCACCTGCCAATCTTGTCCTTCGCATTTCCTCTTCCCGGACAGCTTCTTCTGGAGGTCTCCTTCAACACAGCACTCACTGTGGGACAGTAAATGGGACAGACCCTTAGAGCTTTGTGTAATAAGATCTGAATCTTCTGTACGAAGGAGAGGTTTTCTGCAGCTGTAAGTCAGCTACTTAATGATAATAATAATAATAATACATTAATTTTGTATTTATTAACTTAGTGTGGGGGTGGGGGTGGGTATGGATTGGGTGAGTGGTGTACCACGACAGGCATGTGGAGGCCAGAAGAAAGCATTCAGGAGTTATTTCTACCCACCATGTGAGTCTAGGCTTGGTGGCAGGTACCTTTACCTGCTGAGCCATCTTTCAGTCCCCCAGCCCTAAAATTACTAAGCCAGCCATTCCTCATGGTTGGAGTAGGCTCTAGAGCCGTGGGGTGACGGTAAGACAGATTAAATCTTCAGATGCATTTGGGACTGTGGTCCCTTTTGGCTCTGTGAACTCTTCTTGCAAGTTTCAGAACCAGACCCTTGCAGAGACTCTAAACTTGTAGAAGTCAAGTAACTAGCTGCCTAGGCTGAATGTGTTATTGAGAAGTAGTGGTGTTTAGAAGAGAGATTGTGTGCCTGCTGTCTTGGATGCTATCTCATGGTGCATTATCTCATCTAAATACTGTTTCTTGTGGGTGGAGTGCGAACATCCTCTCACAGCCCGTGTGTTTGAGCATGTTGTCCTTGGCTGGTGGCGCTATTTGGGGGAAGTTGCAGGAACTTTAGGAGGAGGAGGAGACTTCCTGGAGGAAATAAGTCATTGAGGGTGGGCCTTGTGGTTTGATATCCCAGTCTCACTTCTCGTGGACCCCTGACTCCTGACACCATGCTCCAAGCTTCTTCATAGTCCCATTGGCCTGTGACCTCTGTAGCCCTTTAACAAAAGGCAAAATTAACCCAGCCACCCTTCAGTTCCTTCTTGTCCAGTATCTGATCACAATAATGAAAAAAGTAACTAGTACATTATGGCTATAAATATAGACGGAAATGCCTACTAAATTGCTACTGTGAGCTGGGTGGTGCACGCCTTTAATCCCAGCACTCGGGAGGCAGAGGCAGGCAGATGTCTGTGAGTTTGAGACCAGCCTGGACTACCAAGCGAGTTCCAGGACAGCCTCCAAAGCCACAGAGAAACCCTGTCTCGAAAAACCAAAAAAAAAAAAAAAAAATGCTGCTGTGTAGCCAGTGTCCCCATCTGTGGGCATTTATGTCCTGATCAGCCATATGCTGGATGGTCAGGAAAGTCTCTTCAGAGGCAAGCTGTGGTTGATGCCAACAAAGCCTGAAACAATTTTTTAGGATGAGGAGATTTTTTTTAAAAATGCCTTTTCACACCAGTTTAGGTCAGGGTTTTTCTCTTGGCTTCTGTACACATCTACCTGAACTACTATAACAAAATGCCACAGGCTTGGAAGCTTAAATAATAGGAATTTGTGTTCATACCCTCCTGGAGGCTGAGATGTACCAGGTCGAGGTTCTAGCAAATTTGGTTCCTAGAGAAGTCTCCCTTCCTGCTGTTTTCTCTTCATCTTGCTCCAAAGGGTGTGTGCAAAGAGAATTCTGTGTTGTCTCCTTTTGTGTGGACGCCAGTCTACCGATCAGATCAGGGACCCACTTTATGGAATCATTTACCCTTAGTTTTTCCTTTGGAGGTCCATCTCTAAATAGAGCTCCTCCGTAAGTCTGAAAGCCTCTGTGGATAAAACGGGAGGGTGATGAGCGCATAGTCCGCAGCACCCCTGCACTCTCTCCGTTACCCCCCCCCCCCCCAACGCGTCTCCCTCTTGGGAGATGACTCTACAGGCTTCAACATTGAGGCCGTTCCTTCCTCTCACCGTTGCTCACTGTTGTTTAAGAGGGTGTATGGACTTTTCGGCACTGACGAAGGGGCGGGAGACACCAGAGTGGTGTCACTTTTAAGGGAGACTGAACTCCTCGCTGCCCTCAGCCCATTCCTGTAACAGTCACACATTTCTAAAGCCAGTGAGAAGACAGGCAAGCATTCTCGCCCGCCCTCGTGGTGCTTGCATTTCTACTAGGCATGAGATAAGAGAGATATGCAGCATTTTAAAGGTGACAGCTGCTGTTCAGAGAAGTACAGCAGGGTGAGAGTGGGGGAGGGGGAGAGGGAAGGGGGTCCAGTGTAAAGCTGGAGGGCTGGGGCTCACTGAGAACGACACCTGAACAACAGAGCCAAGTTCGAGGGATGTGAGGAGGAGGTTGTGCAGCCTATGAGCTGGGGTGGAGTGTTTGCAAGAACAGCAGGTGAGGGCCAGGGGAGGGTAGGGGAGGGCCAGGGGAGGGGCAAGGGAGGGCCAGGGGAGGGGCAGGGGAGGGGCAGGGGAGGGGCAGGGGAGGGGCAAGGGAGGGGCAGGGGAGGGGCAAGGGAGGGGCAAGGGAGGGGCAGGGCCACTGCACAGCTCCTTGTCTTTATTCTCACACCCACTTCCCTTCTTCCTCCTGTCTCCCCTCAGCACCTTCCTTTAATTGGCTTATTTGACTTCCCTCACTTCTTTTTAATCCCACACGAAAAGCTCACTGTTGTAGCCATGGAGATCTGTGGCTTTCCCTTAGCAATATCATCCAGGAGCAAAGTTTCAGAGCAGACTTGGCAGGAGCAGACCTGCCTAAGAAATGTTTCCGATGCTCTTCTCTGAAACTCTTTGGAATGAGCCACGGGCATCACCGTTGTCACATTGTTCCATAGAGAGAGGAACTGAGAGCAGGCCACTTGTGCCAAACACCGCGGAGCACATGGATGCAGCAGGTCTTTACCCAAACCAAAGGAGTGGGTCTGGTGTGATGGCCCAGTCTTTGTTTCCCTGCAAGCATGAGACCTGGGTTCAATCCCTAGCGGCCACCTATGAAGCTGGGCATAGTGACATATGCTGGGATAGGTGAGACAGGGGATCCCCAGGTTTGCTGGTCTGCTCGACTTAGCCGAATCAGGGAGCTCCAGGTTCAGTGAGAGACATGGTCTTCAAAAATGACGTAGTTACTCCTGAGAGGAGTGACTCCCCATGTGGTCTTCTGGCCTATGCACTGGTGGAGGTACACACACACACACACACACACACACACACACACACACACACACACACGCACACACACACAGGCATGCACACACATGTACACACATTCAGATACACTCACACTCACATCCTTCCCCAGGAACAGACTAGTATGCCCTAAGGCAGCTATTATTTAAAAGCAGTTTCTTTTTGTTTCTTTTTTTTTTTTTTTTTGGTTTTTACGAGACAGGGTTTCTTTGTATTGTTTTGGAGGCTATCTGTCCAGCCCGGCCTCAAACTCACAGAGATCTGCCTGCCTCTGCCTCCCGAGTGCTGGGATTAAAGGCGTGCACCACCACCGCCCGGCTCTTAAAAGCAGTTTCTAGAAACCTTAGCACATCCTTCCTCTTTCATAGAATTCAGAAAGAACATGGAAAAGAGATTGTCTCAGGTCTCGCTTCAATGTTTAAGTCAGTGTGTCTAGTGATCACTCATTTCTCCTGTGGAAGACATGAGTGTACAGGTGGAAACTATACATCCTGGGAGCACGGGAAGCCACAATGATGAACCAAAATATGAATGTCTCAGTTTGAGGCACTTTATCTAAAAAAAAAAAAAACCCTTGGGGACCTACTTTTTGTCATAGTTGCCCTTCCTGCCCTCACCCTCCCTGCCTGATGATGTAAAAGTCACCTCAGGGAAGCTTTCTGATCATTGAATGCATGGAGCCCAGGGTGGTAGTGTATTCCTGGAATCTCAGCCCCAGGCCTGGAGGATCGGAGCTTTGAGAAGAGCCCTAGCTACACAGTGAATTTGAGGGCAGCCTGGGCTAGACAGTGAGACCCTGTATCAATAAAGCAAACCCCCATATAAAACCACATCCCCCCATAACTGAAACATAAAGCAGTAGGTTATTTGAACTACGTAAGGGAATGGCAGACAGTTGGTGATGCAGGCCTGTCTGGCTAACGCAATGAGCCTCAGTTTCAATCAGAGATCCTATCTCAAAACATAAGGTGGAGAAACAATTGAGAAAGATATTCTGACATTGTCTTATGGCTTCCACATGTGTGCCCACCTAGGAGAGTGGACCTGCATCCATGTGCATTCAAATGTGCACTTGTATGTTCATTGTATGTTCATGCACCTAGATGTACACGCGCACATACACACACAATGAAAGAGAGGAGAGAGAGACAGAGAGAGAAGAGAGAGGAAAGTGTACTGACTGGAAGAGGAACAATAGAGGGAGTTATACAATAAAAATACATTTTCATGCATGATGATGTCACAATGAAACCCTTTATTTATTGTGTATAATTAATTTGCACAAAAAACATTTAAAAACAATGGCAAACTTGCTGAGAGTAAGTGACAAGACCTTCCAAGAGGGTGTCAGAGGAAGTGGGTGTTTTGATTTGCAGGAAGAGTGACAGGAGTAAATGCAGTTCCGCAGAGAATGGGGACAAGGAGGAGAGCAGCTGGGCCTAGCATGAGGCCTGAGATTTGATCTCCACCATAAAGGTGTAAAAGAGGAGACACTCTAGGAAGAACAAGGTTAGCAAAGCAGGGGGATGGGAAAATACAGGCTATGCTGCTGGAGGGGTCACAAACAGAGAACATACAGACCAATTTTGATGGATACAGCTTGAAATATGGCTAGGATATGTACTTTACTTGGGAAGAAATAAGGAACTCTCACAGGTATGTTATTTGTGGCAACTATTCTAAAAATAACATTTAAAGAGTGCATAGGGGTACTTGTCTTATTCAGTTTGGTAAAAATGAACAATTTTTGTATATAACTTGTCGGCACAGCATTACAACAACAGAATAACTGAGGTAATGAACTTAGAAAAAGATTGGATCACAGTTTGACAATCCAAATCCAAGTTTGGGTGATCTATTGCTTTGGCTCCTGATGGTGTCTGATGGCAAGGGTTGGGAACCTGTGTGTGTGTGTGTGTGTGTGTGTGTGTGTGTGTGTGTGTGAGTGTGAGTGTGTGAGAGTGTATGTGGGAGTGTGTGCGAGTGTGTGTATGTGTGTGAGAGAGTGTGAGTGTGTATATGTGTGAGTGTGTGTATATGTGTGTGAGAGTGTGTGAGTGTATGTATGTGTGTGAGTGTGTGTGTGTGTGTGTGTGAGCACTTACATCTAAAACTGACAGACCTCTGTCCTACACCTTTATTCAATGCATGCTCCAGTGACCTAAATCCTGGCACTAAACTCCTCAAAAGTCCACAGGTTTCCCCATCCAATCACGGCAAAGACCAAGGTTTTCCATGCACGTCTTTGAAGGAAAGTTATCTGAATTTTAGTGATAACTAAGCTATTTTCACTGAGTCCAGACATGTCATTCTGTGATGTATCCACTAGAATATACCTTCTTTTCTAGTCAGTGATGTGTACTGTTTTTTTAAAACAATTAAAAATCGATTATATCTTTATTTAGTGGTGTGTGTGTGTGTGTGTGTGAGAGAGAGAGAGAGAGAGAGAGAGAGAGAGAGAGAGAGAGAGAGAGAGAGAGAGCATGCCACACTATGCATGTATAGGTTAGAGCACAATTTGTCAGAGTTAGGTCTCTCCTTGTGTCATGTGGGTTGGGGGATTTGTCAAGCTCAGTGACAAGCATCTTTAGTCACCGAGCCATCTTGCTGGTCCAACATCGTTTTTTTAATTCATTTCCTCCCTGTGCAGGTATGATCTCCATCCCTCTGTACATCCCTCACACGTTGTTTAACTGGAATTTTGGAAGTGAAATCTGCATGTTTTGGCTTATTACTGACTATCTTTTGTGTACAGCATCTGTCTACAATATTGTCCTCATTAGCTACGATCGATACCAGTCAGTTTCAAACGCTGTAAGTCACAAAGTTAACTCATTTTCCTTAGAGGATTATGTAGTTGTAAACTCTGGGTCCCTAGGCCATGCATATATTCCTGTACTGGGCATATTGGAGGATGAATATAAGGGATTTGAACAAGTTTGAAGCTCTTAATCCTATTGATAACTGGCCTAAAGTCCTCATTGGCTTTTATTCTGTGTGGCTCTCTCTCCCTGTGGATGCTACCAGACAGAGTCTTCAGTTCTTTGGTTGTCTCTAGGTTCATACCACAGCCAAGTTGAGACCCCAGTATTTTCCTCAAGATAGAACTTGGTGGGCAACTAGAAAGAATCCCGGAGTGAATGGGTAAGAAAATCAGAACACAAGACAGATGATACAGCATGGCCAGTTTAGGGTGTGTGACAGGAAAGCTGAACTTAGCCAAAGTCTGCAGCAGCCTCATGGGTGAGTTAGAAGCAATTCTGAAGCAAGATAAATCTCCCAGCAAGGGGAAATAGGGCATGGGTAAAAGGAGCCACAAAAATGTGGGGCAGAGATTTGTAGTCTTACAAACAATGGAGGAGGAGTGGATGTAGGGGAGGGGAGGTGGGGGTGGAACTGGGAGGAATAGAGAGAGGAGAAACTGGTTGGGATATAATGTATGAGAGAAGAATAAATACAATTCTGTCTCTGTTTCTGTCTCTGTCTCTGTCTCTGTCTCTGTCTCTGTCTCTCTCTCTCTCTCTCTGTGTGTGTGTGCGGCAGAGGTCAGAGGCCGACCTCGGCTGTTGGTCTTACCTTCCACCTTGTTTGAGACAAGGTTGCTATGTTGTTTTTCGGTTGTGTATGCCAGGCTAGCCTGTCTGTGAACTTTTGGGCTTTCTTCCATGCCTGACTCCTACCTCTCCTTGGGAGTACTGAAGTCTTGCTCCACGTGGCTTCAGAGGATCTGAACTTGGGTCTTCATGCTTGCCTGACAAATGCTTGCCCCACTGAGCAAGTTCCCCAGCCCTTAATTGCAACCTTTGATTTTATTTACTCCTGGATCTTAGGATTGAAAGACCTGAAGTTATCAGGCTGAATACCCCGTGACGTCCCGAGCTCAATAACCAGACAGTTGGATGCAAACTGCAAGAAGTTTATTGTTCACACAGGCATCTGCAGGCACTCCAGCAGCCTTAGCTAGCTGAGCGCACCGGGCTTTAGGACAGTTTTCTTTTTATGTACATAATTTTGGCAAGCAAAACAATAGGGGTATTGTAAAAAGCAGAGCCACTGCAGGTGCAGATCTGGGCAAACAATAGGGGTATTGTAAGAAGTGCGGGCATAACTCACCCTTCCTGGAGAAACCACAAGGTCAAGATTAAACTTATCTTAACAGCCTGCTGGTGTCCTGCATCAGCACTCTGGACCAGATAGTCTTTTCAATCTGACCTTGCTCCCTGTCTAGGGGACCTTGGGGAATTTTCCACTGAGGTGACCTTCTGAGTCTCAAAAAGGGGGGTGTATTGAGGTTTTTCAGGATTACAAATCTTTGGGGGACTATTGTATGGTTCACTTTGCTAAATGCTAAGATACTGATGTAAGTTTTTGGGGAATGGTAGTGATTTAGATGGAGGCAGAGCCAGAGATACATGGGTTATGTATTGATAACCAAATGCTGTGCTGGCAGTGTTGAGAGGACTTGGAAGCTCCAAGAAACTTAGATTAAATAAAAGACAAACTGTTGGAACAAAGAGATTCTGAAATACTGCTGCTCAATCAGTATTTTATAGAAAATTTTCTTTTACTCTCACAGAGTAGTCTGGAAAAGATAGAAAGTTCCACTCCAGGAGGTCACCCTGGGACCTCCCAGCCCCCACATTAACAGGGTGACCCTGCCCACTATAGGTCAGGTTGCTGCAAACATTTATTATCCAGAGCCCAATAGTAAATGTTTTCAGTTTTGTAGCACCTATGGTGTTCTCAACTCTACTGCAGCACAGAATATCCCTAGTTGATTTATGGGATATGTGTCTGGAGGGCAGTGTACTGGTTGGTTGTTGATAAAACTTTATTTATAGAAACAAGTGGTAGGCCAGATTTGTTTCATGGCCAATAATGTGATGACTTTGCTGTTGGCCATTACCATCTGTCTGATAAAAATCTGGCTGTTGGTATTCTGGTTTCTATTATAGAAAAGAATAGAAGTCCACAGGAATGGAATTTTCTTTTAAACAATTGGTATGGATTCACTGTCATTTCTACTCATATCTCATTAGTGGGACTTGGTCCCACAATACTACCACACTGCAAAAGGAGCTGGGAAATGCGGTATCTAGCTGAGCTACAATTTGGCTAGAAGAAAGAGTAAAATGGGTGGGACAGGAACATCAGCTAATTCTGCTGGTTGCCAGGGTGGTGTGGGGGGTCGTCTTCATCCCTTTCAGTGCTCTACATTCTGTATGGGTGGACCACAGGACAGTCAGCTGACTCTGCTAGTTGCCAGGGAACATTATCCCTGTCAGCGCACTGCATTCTGTATGGGCGAACCACAGAGAAAGTAGGAATGTTGGGTTAATGCTGCAGATGCCAATAATTTCAGTTTTCCAAAGGTTAGACTTGTCCTAGGGTTGAGTAATGGAAACTGTTTGTTGGCTTGTAACCAGTTTGTTTTTGTTTTCTTTTTTTTAATCTGTTAAAGCAACATAGAATGGGGAAGAATAGAAAAGACTAAAGAAGCTGGGTGGTAGTATTGCACGCCTTTAATCCCAGCACTCGGGAGGCAGAGGCAGGCGGATCTCTGTGAGTTCGAGGCCAGGCTGGACTGACAGCCTCCAAAACAATACAGAGAAACCCTGTTTCGTAAAACCAAAAAAAAAAAAAAAAAGACTAAAGAAGAAAGTAGAATAGGCACAATTAGAGGACTTCATACAACATGCAGGCAACCACTATTCAATGGATACTTCTGTCTATTTGGTTATGTTGGAAAAGCACATTTCTTGCTTTAGGCATAGTCAAGTGTTTAGAAGTCACATTAAATCAGAACACTTCTCATTTGTGTTTTAAAATTTTCAAAAAAATTTGAACTCACAGAGATCCACCTGCCTCTACCTCCCGAGTGCTGGGATTAAACACATGAACCACAAATTCCCAGCTCAAGGTGACTTTTACAAATCTTCATAACTCCTTTAAAAATTTTTAATTATGTGTCTGTGTATCTGTGTGGTATATGCCTATGAGTGCACTTGCCTGAGGAGGCCAGCAGAGGGCTTCATATCCTTCTGGAGCTGGAGCTACAGGTGGGTGTGGGAAGCCTACGGTGGATTCTAGAAGCAGAGCCTGGGTCCACTGAAAGGCACAAGTGCTCTTAACCCCCAAGTCATGTTTGCAGCCCACCCCCTTAAATCTTTTCTGGAGGCTCCTTCCGTTTTCTCCATTGGTTGTCCAAGATTTTGAGCCTACTCTCAAGTTGGTGGACACAAAAAGGGACAGCACATTATCTACTTAGAAAATGGGCTTACTAAGAGATGATGAAAGATAACCAGAGTGAGGGAGTGTGTGTGTGTGTGTGTGTGTGTGTGTGTGTGTTCATTATGGCTTTGTTCTAAGGAATTCTCTGGCAGTGAAGGCTTCCAATTTGCTAAGACATAGGGGACTAGACCTCTGTTCCTAGGAACACAGAGTTGAGTGCAAGACAGACCCCACATGTGAAGCAGTGTAAACAGTGGCAGGGTACTAGGAGGGCACTTGTACTTTTTCGGGATAAATACAAGATTCCCGAGCACTCTCAGGCAGTGTTAGTGGGAAAGTCAGTTTTGCCTGTAGCTGTTAAGTAGAGGACATGGTACTGGGAAACATGGAACTGGACCTGAGAAGCAGAAAATTGGAAGACCATAATTTTGAAAATGAAACTTCAATTCAGATGGCTATAATGTTGTCTAGAGGTGTCTTCCGGAAGAGCTAGGTTCTGTGAGGTTGGACCAGCAGTGGATGAAGAAGATGATCAGTGGAGATAGACTACAGCTGGAGTAAATAGGATTAAAGTGTAGGACAAAGCTAGGGCAAGAAGATTGTTCCTTTACCTTCAGATAAAGAAAGAAACTTCGCAATGAAATCTAGACCATGAAGAATAGCGTTGGAGGGCTCCTTGGTGAAGGGCCTTGGTTTGTGTTACTAGAAACAGCAGGAATTACTCTCTCCTTGCTCTGGAGGCTACAAGTTTGGCATCAGGGTGGTTGCCATGGGACTGTCCTCTGTCTGAAGGCTCTAGGAAGACCTTCCATGCTTTTCTCTTGTCTTTCAGTGTGGGCCATCCTGGGCTTGGGGACGCCTCACTACAACCATTTCTCTGTCATCATGTGGCCTTGAGTGAAGGCTGTAAACTTGGAAAAGGTTGGGCACCTAGGTCCCTAAGAGCACAGTGTGAGCTGCATGACAAAAATCTCTACGTGAGGATGAGAAAATGGTGGCAGACTGCTCAGCGGACAAATGGACCTCATTAACTAATTGTTCATAGGCAGAAATCAGTAGGGAACGTGTGTCATTTATTTTTCCTCTTCTTATAAGGACATCAGTCTTTCTTGAATTAAGGTAACCCTAAGTCCAATATGATGTCATCTTAACTTAATTTCATCAGTCAACACATTTCTAAATAAGGTCACATTCACAGGTACTTGTGGATAGGATGCAATATAACTAATTTGGGGACTCATTGCAGTTGAACACAGGAACTCATCTGATTACTAATACCATAAAGTTCCAGTAAGCCTCTAGGTCTCCCAAATGGAACATGAATGACAGAATGTTTGCCTCTTTCACTGGGGTAGGGAAGGAGGCGGGGGGGGGGCGGCAATATTCTGAATAATGTACATGTTTTGTAGATGATGAGATTGATTTGAGAGAGGCCACTCCAATCAACTGGGTTTGGGTTCCAGCAATGCTTGAACTGTCATCTGTCAAGAATGCTCCCCAGAGATGAAGAGACTTTGCCATTGGCATCCTCTTCTCAAGTCCCTTGGATGTCCATTATCTCAATCAACCTTATGCATAATGAATGAGAGAGGGCACCTCTAGCATATTGCCTTATACCATTACAAAGGCTGAGCAGAGCAATTAAAAAACTAAACACAATTTTGTGACCATCTGGGTATTGTTCCCATCTTCATAACCATTAGACTTAGTGCAAGGGATGTATTAATTAGTGTGACGAGGAGAAGGTAAAAGACTGAGCTGTGCATGGAAGCTCGTGGTAAGTATCGTTTTGGCCAGCTTACTTCTGTGCTCACTCTCAGAGATGCAGCAGCTTGGTGGCAGTGAGTCACATTCTTTCACAGTTAAAAAAAAACTTAAAAAATTACTCCCCATTTTTCTCTTATGACAGCCGTTGGCATGCATGTGCATTAAGTCAAGGGGCCGTCATGTTTCTCTTCAAAAATGTGAACCATGCATGGTGAGGTTTGAAAACTCACAGAGAAAACTAGAGAGAATGAGAGCGGGTGGCTTGCACCTCTTTTCCTGTAAGTGATGAGGACATGGGAAAACCCAGAACATTTGAGCTGGAAGGAGGCTTGCAGATCTCACAGTTTCAGAGAGACTGAAACCCACAGGACAAAAACAATCAAAACCCTCTTTCTACACTTGTTGCTCTTGCAGAAGAGCCTAGTTTGGTTCCAGCATCTACACTGTGGCTTACAACCACCTATAATGTAACTTTGGTCCCTGGGGGTCTTATGACCTTTGGGATTACCACACAAACATGTGGTATACATTCATGCAGGCAGAACAACCTTACACATAAAAATAAATATAAAACCAAACCAAAGCAAACCAAAAGGCCCTTCTCTGTTCTGTGACAGGCATGCACTACAGGAGACAGAAGCTGGAGGACCTCGAGTTTAGGGGAAGTCTGGGCTAGACAATGACGTCAAGGTCAGGTTGAGCTAAGTAATGAGTTCTTGCCTTGAAAGTGAATGACCAGGATTCAACTCAGTAGTTGAGCACTTCTCTGGCATGTGCAGGGCTCTGGATTTGATATCTTGGCTGAGATAATGATTAGTGATACAGAATGATTAGTCTTTACATGCCTTTAGATTTTTCAAAGATCATCTTAAAGATTTCCGGTTTGACACAAAGATCACAAAGGGTAACACTCACTTGTAGAACCTAACTTAATCCTTTCTTGTGGAAGCCTGGCCTTGTCATCCACAGGAAAACCACACATTCATGCAGACACACACACACACACACACACACACACACACACACACACACACACACACATGACACTTGCTGTAGTCATGTCTCTCAACATGGACTGTTCTCAGTTTTAGCTATGATGGAAACACCTACAGACTGAAGTGCCCTGGGAGTATTCAGAAACACATAGCATCTCTCCAGCATAGCCAAGTGCCTTTCTGCTTGTGCAGTCTCTTGGGAGTGATGCAAGAGTTATTTCTTTTTTTAATTTTAATTTTTAAATTTAAATTAGAAACAAGGTTGCTTCACATGTCAATCCCAGGTCCCTCTCCCTTTCTCATCCCTCCTCCCACACCCTCCCACCACCCCAATACCCTCTCATTTCCCCAGGAAGGGTGAGGCCCTCCATGTGGGTGTCCATAGTCTGTTATTTCATTCAGGGAAGGGCCTAGACCCTCCCCCAAGAGTCCAAGGTGAGAATGCATCTCTCATTGTGGGAAGGGCACCCAAAGTCCACTTGTATGCCAGGGATAAATACTGATCTACTGCCCAAGGCTCAATAGATTACCTAGGCCTCTTCAATGACACCCACATTCAGGGGGTCTTGATCAGTCCCATGCTGGATTCCCAGCCATCAGTCTGGGACTCAAGAGCTACCCCGTGTTCAGGTCAGCTGTTTCTGGGAGTTAAACCAGTCCATTCTTAATCCCTTTGCTCATCAGTCCTCCCTCTCTGTCACTGGGTTCCTTGAGTTCAGTTCAGTGTTTAGCTGTGGGAGTCTGCCTCTGCTTCTATCAGTCACTGGATAAAGGTTCTGTTCCCCAGACTCTCTGGCCATGGGATTGTAGGCTGGCACTCCCCGGATCTATGTCTAAAATCCATATATGAGAGAGTACATACCATGTTTGCCTTTTTGTGACTGGGTTATCTCACTCAGGATGGTTTCTTCTAGTGCCATCCATGTGCCTGCAATTTCAGGATTCCATTGTTTTTTTCTGCTGAATATTAAGTACTCCATTGTGTAAATATACCACGTTTTCTGTATCCACTCTTCGGTTGAGGGACATCTAGATTGCTACCAAGTTCTGGCTATTACAAATAATGCTGCTGTGAACATAGTGGAACAGATGTCCTTGTTGTATGAATGTGCACTTTTGGATATATGCCTAAGAGTGGAATTGCTGGGTCTTGTGGTAGGCTGATACCCATTTTTCTGGGGAATCTCCATACTGATTTCCAAAGTGACTGTATGAGTTGATACTCCCACCTGCAGTGGAGGAGTGTTCCCTTTTCTCCACATCCTCTCCAGCATAAACTGTCATTGGTGTTTTTGATTTTAGCCATTCTGACAGGAATAAGATGGTATCTCAGAGTTGTTTTGATTTGCATTTCCCTGATGGCTAGGGATGTTGAGTACTTTCTCAAGTGCCTCTCAGCCATTTTAGACTCCTCTGTTGAGAATTCTCTATTTAGCTCTGCACCTCACTTTTTTTTTTTTTAACGAGACAGGGTTTCTTTGTATTGTTTTGGAGGCTATCGGTCCAGCCCGGCCTTGAACTCACAGAGATCCACCTGCCTCTGCCTCCTGAGTCCTGGGATTTAAGGCATGTGCCACCACTGCCCAGCTTGCATATCACTTTTTAATTGGATTGTTTGTTGTTTTGGAGACTTGCTTCTTGAGTTCTTTGAAAATTTTGAAGATAAGCCCTCTGTCAGATGTGGGGTTAGTGAATATCTTTTCCCATTCTGTGGGCTGCCTTTTAGTCTTGCTGGCTGTGTCCTTTGCCTCACAGAAGCTTCTCAATTTCAGGAAGTCCCATGTATTAATTGTTGACCTCAGTGTCTGTGCTACTGGTGTTATGTTCAGGAAGTGGTCTCCTGTACGAACTTGTTCAAGGGTACCATCCACTTTGTCTTCTAAGAGGTTCAGTGTGGCTGGATTTATGTTGAGGTCTTTGATCCATTTGGACTTAAGTTTTGTGCATGGCAATAGGCATGGATCTATCTGCATTCTTCTACATGCCAGCATCCAGTTATGCTAGCACCGTTTGTTGAAGATGCTTTCTTTTTTACATTGTATATTTTTAGTGTCTTTGTCAAAGATCAGATATTCATACATGTTTGAATTGACTTTCAGGGTGTTCAATTCAATTCCATTGGTCTACCCATTTTTGTGCCAATACCAAGCTGTTTTCAGGACTACAGCTCTATAATAGAGCTTGAAGTCAGGGATGGTGATGCCTCCAGATGTTGCTTTGTTGAATAAGGTTGTATTGGGTCTCTTGTTTTTCCATACAAAGTTGATTCTTGTTCTTTCAAGGTCTGTGAAGAATTGTGCTGGTATTTTAATGGGGATTGCATTGAATCTGTAGATTGCTTTTGGCAGGATTGCCATTTTTACTACGTTGATCCTACCTATCCAAGAGCACAGGAGATCTTTCTATTTTCTGATGTCTTCTTTAATTTATTTCTTTAAAGACTCAAAGTTCTTGTGGTACAGGTCTTTCACTTGTTTGGTTAGAGTTATCCCACGCTATCTTATGTTGTTTGTGGCAATTGTAAAGGGTGATTTTTCTCTGATTTCTTTCTCAGCCCTTTTATCGTCTGTATATAGTAGGGATACTGATTTTCTTGAGTTGATCTTATATCCTGCCACTTTGCTGAAAGTATTTGTCAGCTGTAGGAGTTCCCTGGTAGAGTTTTTTGGATCACTTATGTAAACTAGCAAGAGTTATTTTTGTTGTTGCCTTAACCCTGGGGTTCCTGTGTGGATGGATAAATGCATTTGTATTCTTCCTGAGTATCAGATAGGTTCAAACTTTTAAAAACTGTGACCATGGTGCAGAATGGGTTTTGCCATATAATATGCTACACACACTTCTCTATACATGTTTATTGATATTAATTCCCAAAGATACATTGCTTTCATTGATGAAACATCATCCCACCATATGCCTACTTAGATGCATTCTGACATTGACTTCTTTGTTTCATTGAAGTCTGCAGCTGGCTGCAACTGGAAGACTGTGGTGGGGTAACTGTTAGAGTCAGAAAAAAATCCTTCCTTCCTTTCTTACCCCATCCTCCCTCTCTCTCTCTCTCTCTCTCTCTCTCTCTCTCTCTCTCTCTCTCTCTCTCTCTCTCTCTCTTCATGGGTATACATGTGGACATGCACGTGTGTATGCATGCATGTGGTGAGAAGAAAAACCATCCACCTTTCCATGTATGTATATGCGTGTGTTCATGTGTGGGCAGGTGCCATGTGTTTGCAAGTGTGCATGCAAGTGTGTGTAGAAGCTAGAAGACAACCTCAGCTATCATCCTTAAAACTGCCATCCACTTCCTTTGAGACGGAGTCTTCCTTAGGCTTGGAGCTCACCAATTAGGCTAGACTGCCTGGCAGGAGGCCTCAGGGATCCTCCTGCCCCCATTGCCCATATGCTAGGATTATAAATTTATGCCACCGTACCAGACTTTGAGAAAAGTGCTTTCTTATCTTAGATAGTGTTCTTGGCCTTGCTATGGTGTTTGAAGCTTCACTTTGAGGTTTTCTGTTTTCTCTGGAAATTTATCGAGAAAGTTTCCATCTTGGCTAAGGTCTGTTGCCACTGACCTCTCGTCTGGGCGAAAGCCACACACTGTGCTAATCAATGATGTCTCTTGCACATCCCTGGAACTTGTGAGTGCCTGTGGGGTGCTCCATGTGTTCTCATTAGCCCCAAACTAATTTGTCTGGTTTCTTGTAGGTGTCTTATAGGGCTCAGCACACTGGTGTTGTGAAGATTGTCGCTCAGATGGTGGTTGTTTGGATACTGGCTTTCTTGGTAAATGGCCCAATGATTCTGGCTTCAGACTCCTGGAAGAACAAGACCAGCACAAAGGAGTGTGAGCCTGGCTTTGTTACAGAGTGGTACATTCTTGCCATCACGTCACTCTGTGAATTCCTGGTCCCCATCATTTCAGTGGCCTATTTCAATGTGAGAATTTACTGGAGCCTGTGGAAGCGTGGGAGCCTCAGTAGGTGCCTCAGCCGGGCAGAGTTCATCTCCACCTCTTCTAGTGACTCTGGACATTTACCCAGAGCTAGGATGGCTTCCAGGACATCTCTGCCTACATCGAAGGAAGTAGCCACATCCCTTCATTCAGAAAGTGCTCAAAGAAAGAGCAGTGTCCTGATGTCCATAAGAACTCACATGAATAGCAGTATCGCTGCCTTCAAAGTAGGTTCCTTCTCCCGGTCTGAATCCTTAGCGCTCCACCAAAGGGAGCACATGGAGCTGCTCAGAGGCAGAAAACTAGCCAGGTCACTGGCCATCCTCCTGGCTGCTTTTGGCATGTGCTGGGCTCCGTATTGTCTGTTTACAATTGTTCTTTCAACTTATCCCAGGGGGAAGCGCCCCAAATCAGTTTGGTACAACATTGCCTTTTGGCTGCAGTGGTTCAATTCTTTTGTCAATCCTTTTTTGTACCCCTTATGTCACAAACGTTTCCAGAAAGCTTTCTGGAAAATGTTTTGTGTGAAAAAGCAGCCCGCACCATCACAGAACCAGTCCATTTCTTCTTGAGGACCACGGCATCGCTTCTGTCAGTTTAGTCTCTACGTCGTCTGTGCGGATTTATTTGAGCTTCCATCTTGCTCTATATCCTCTAACAAAAAATGCATAAAATATAATGTTTGAAAACTTTAATAAAAACTCTCAGTGGAAACACTACTTTAGTCAACGGTAGGGTAGTGAGTGTGACAAATACTGATGCTTCCTTTAGTCCCCACCTCCTCCCTTGATATAAGACTGTGAAACTCCTGTATTCTTTCAGTGTTCAGTAGTGTCAGTCTCTGAGTGTGTATGTGTGTCTGTGTGTATATGTGTGCGTGCGCACGCATGTGCAGGTACCTTCAGAGGCCAGAAGAGGGTGCCAGACCACCTGAAGCTGGAGTTACAGGTACTTAATTTTTATACTTCTTAGATCTTGTAAATGTTTTGCTTTTTAAATTAAATTTTCAGGCTAGTATATGAGTTATTGGGTTTCATTATGGCATTTTCACACGTGTGCTCCTACATGTTGTCCTCAGAGCCATTTAAAACTTCGATTAATTACAAACAGTAAAATATGAAGATCTTTATAGCACATGAATGCTCAGAAATGGACCTAATTTTATACCTATTTATACCTTACATAAGACAAGTGCTTTGTTGTTGTTGTTGTTTGAGACAGGTTCTCTGTGTAGTCCTGGAACTCACTCTGTAGACCAGGCTGGCCTCAAACTCACAGAGATCCGCCTGCCTCTGCCTCCCGAGTTCTGGGATTAAAGGCGTGCACCACCACTGCTTGGCACGACAGGTACTTAATATAAATTCTAAAATATCTGAGTAGTAAGCTATCATAACGTTTATAGATTTGTAATTTTGATTTTATGTGGTTTCTAATGTAGTGATCCTATTGGAACTTTCTCAGCTTGGCCTTGGGGAAAGCTTAGCTACACACTCACATTGACATTTCATCACTAAATGGAAATTACTGAAAATTCTTGATGATACAATACATCATCCCATTCTTATTTGAGGCGCTGAGAAGTGATCAGTGTCTACTTAGAGAGGAAGAGAGCCACTCTGGAGAATCTGAAGAAGAAACACTTTTCCATGGTGCACGGATATACTCTGCAGGCGTTTGTTTGAGAGTCACTGCTATGAGGTGGTAGAAGGGACGGTTCTGAGCCTCGGCCTCCAGAGGTTGGGGCACACCTGTTCTCTTCTGGAAGCTGTTGAGCTGCTCGACAAGCAGCCACTGCCCTGCAGGCTACACTGGAGGACGAGAGGCCAAATGGAGCAGACTCAAACTGTAGCCAAGGGTGTCTTAGACCAGGCAGTCTCTAGTGGACACAGCAGTTTCCTGGACGGGCCAGCCTGGGTAGCCCAGAGCCTTTCAAACAGTGGCAAGGCAACATTCTTGGAGTACTTGTTAGTAAACAATTGCTAACCTATATGAAAAACATCCATTCTACTCTGCATGAAACAGGGCTTCTCATCCCACAGCCCTGGCTCTGCCATGGCCACAGTATATACATTTAAATTAAGTCTCTATCGTTCTATTTATCAACAAGTCTCATAAGTCAAAGGCTGATATCTGCTGAGACAGTTCCCTGATGTATAGTCTTACTTAAAGTTTCTAATGGTCAAGAGAAAGATCCAAAAGGATGTACATTTCCCGCAGGAAGTACCCACAGGTTGTTTCTTGGAACCAGGAAGGCACATAGTTTTTAAATTATTGCTGCACCCCTCTGCCTCTGTGCCCAGCCCAGGACATCTCGGTCATGGCCCAGGGGATGCTCGGATGATTGATTGGCTGCTCTGTTTTTCTTGGCCTTTTGTTTCCAGACTTTAATTGGTTTGATTTTTTTGATGGTGACTTCTGGGTTTTGTTTCCCTGGCTCCACACTTATGGTTGGGAATTTGTGGGCTCCATCTCCACACCATTTCCTGTGCTGGTGTAAGATAATAGCTGGGCGAGGGTCAACCCCTGGCGAAGGGAGTCCTTGCCTTTAAGGGGTAGCATATTATCTGTCACAGAGCCATCATAAATAGGAATGTGTGCCCAGGCGGGCCAATCATTTATTTAATAGTGATCGTGGGGGGATATGAGAGAGAGTGGTACCCCCCATACCCATCCTGCCACAGCACAGCCTTTTGTGGCTCTGTGTCTTTTCTGGCAGCCAATTAGAGGTGTTATTTCTTGGCAAGGATTTCAGGTCGTTTTCCTGGAAATCAAATAGACAAGGCTATGAAGCGAGGTGTCAAGAATACCATTTACACAGCCGAAGTTCATGTACAGTAGCTATGACAGCAGAGTCCAGGTGTTCAAGCGCCCTTTCACATTGAGTCTCAGCACTAAGGGTGAGCCCCTCACTACACCTTCCACAAAGGGAACCTGGTCATTAGTACTTTCAGAAGGTGGTGACTGAGAGGTGGGCTAACTGGTAACTACAAAGATGAGGACAATAACACCGAGTCAAACAAATTAAATCAAATAAAATCAAAACCTAGCCATGCCAACAAAATCCAAAACCCATCTTCTCCTCGCCTCATCTGCAGTCTCCAAGTTCTCCACCAGATGGCAGTCTGTACACATGATTTTTCTCTCTTCTGTCCACATAGTCACTGAATATGCTGGTAAAAGAGTTGTGTGTTACAGTTTAAGGAAATCTGATAACAGCCCTTATATCTCAATATTTCCATTCAACTGTATTAAAGCAGTCAGTTAAGGTGATATATAAACTCTGTGTTTGCCCCACGAGAAGTTCAGGCTGTCCCAAGGTGCTTTCCTAAGGTACAAGGGGCACACATTCTACCTACCACACACAGAGACTCTCCAGTCTCCCTGCACTCGCCTACCTGTCTTCACACACAGGTCCCCCGCCACATACAAACCCAGTACACATAGTCACACGAATCTACCCCATATTAGTCACTCCCCATACCCATGACCCACTCAGCAGGCACATAAAAACCACACACACCACGCACATTACATCACACACACACCTTATTCTACACCACACACCACAATACACTACACACAAACCACGCCACACACATGCACACATACCACACACACGCCACACACATATACACATACCACACACACACATCCTACACACACCACACACACACATACATACACACACACACACACACACACACACACACACACACACTGCGTGCTGACACTCATCCACTACACCACCCACATCTCTTCCCGAATACATACACAGATACTCTTCTAAAATCCCTTGGAGTCGTAGACTCTGCTATATACTATACCTATGTTATTAGTGTCATTTGCTAGACTTTTTTTAAAACAGTATTAGAAAGGAATGGCTTAAAAAAATCACTGCACTCCAGGGTTTCCAAAACCTTTAAAAAGTCTTTCTTTTAAAAAATGCACCAAAAACGACTAATTCTCATCTTCTCACATTATTCCTATTGGTGTCTCTCTTCCGTCACCTACATTTGCGTGATCTCCTAAAGTCTGTCTGCCTGCCTGCCTGTCTGTCTGTCTGTCTGTCTGTCTGTCTGTTGTGGTAAAACACAGGCAGAAGCACCTAGTGCTTCAAAGTCGGAGTCGCAGTAAACCCCAGATCCTCAGACTTCAATCCCCTTCTTACAAACAGGATTTCCAAGGATTTTCTCTGCTTCACAAGTGATACCTTTGCTTAAAGTAGGCGCTGCAGTCAGCTCTAGTCCAAGCTCAACCCCCAAGAAACAAAACAGCTCTTAGTGGAACAATTCCCAAGCTCTCATTGTATCGCATGCTAAGAGTTTGGCCTCAGTTTAAGTCTTTATCTTATGCCACGGACTTGAGGGTCCTTGGGGGCCACAGGGATGCGGGTCCATTGATGCTGCCTTTGCTGGGGATCCCTTTTCTTTCACCATAAATCATACCAAAGCATCCCAACACACACATATTACATACCATATACACACATACCACACACAGACACCACACACACATCTACCATAAAAAATACTTTGCGTCCCTGTCAAACTTCTTTCCTATCAAGAAGTGTCCATATCATTTAAATGTAGGCACCCTATCCAAGAGTTTCCAGTCTTATGGGACACTGCTTGTATGGAAAACCATACATTTTGGTGAAAAATTGATCTAAACTAACATTTTCAGTAATATGTCTGTTGCATCATGTGGGTATTATTTATTTTTCACCAGATGAACCTATTCCTGAGACTCTCAGATGTTTTAGAAAACTAAGGAATAGCAATTACAGCAGACTTTTTTAGATTTATAGACAATTTTGAGGGAGAGCCCCACATTCTGTTAACGAAATTGCCTTCATTTTATCTCTGTCAGTTTCTGTTTCCTTCATCGGAACTCTGTGAGGTTCTGATCCGCAACTTGGGAAAGAGAAATGTTTGTATTGGAGGGAAGAAAATCTGGGACCAGAGAAGGGGGTACCGATATAAACAGTCCGGCTTTCGTGATGGCCACACAGCACCAAGGGCTCAGCTGTAATAACTGCCAGGCCTGGAGGAAGTGGCTTGAACATAGAACCCATATCGCTTCTATATTCCGGTTGCTTTGAGACGGAGTAGAGTTCACACGCCAGGGAGGGGCTATTAAAAAACAAACTACCATCCATCCCTGTAGCTTAAGTTCAGACATTTCTAGACGGTCCCTGATATCAGTTTTCCTGCTGGTGTGTCACATGTCTGAAGCCACTTAGGAAGTGAGGCAGGAAATGAAAAGAGCTGGAGCCCACACTGGACGACTCTTCTCAGCACAGCCGTGCTCCTGCTCGCTCACTGCCCGTCTTCAGCCGGGCTCTGGGCAGGCAGCATTGCCCAGGGACGAGGTCGCTCACCCTTCTTGCATTTGAAGGTGGGCAACAGCAGCCTTGGAATGGGGAAGCAATTTAAAAATCAGTCATGTTTTTCCCTTTGAGCACATCCAGCGTCCCCAGAAGGACATGCCCAGTGCTGGCTGACCTTGCCAGGAGGAATTCTCGCCTTGGCTCTGGGCTGTATTCCTTGCTCCCTTCGGGCAGTCACTTCCGGCCATGCTCTGCTTTCTTCTTCTTCTTCTTCTTCTTCTTCTTCTTCTTCTTCTTCTTCTTCTTCTTCTTCTTCTTCTTCTTCTTCTTCTTCTTCTTCTTCTTCTTCTTCTTCTTCTTCTTCTTCTTCTTCTTCTTCTTCTTCTTCTTCTTCTTCTTCTTCTTCTTCTGTCTTCTTCTTCTTCTGTCTTCTTCTTCTGTCTTCTTCTTCTGTTTTTTTAATTGAAAGTAAACCTTCAAAGCTGGCCAGCCACCCGAGAAATGCTAGTGGGGCTGTGACTGGGCAAGGGGACCTCAAACAGAAGCCAGAGTCCCACTCTGTCTTCTCCTGCTTAGGGCAGAAGCCACCAGGGTCTGTGGGCTCCTGGGCTACTTAGCTTTCAATTTAGCTTTTGTGTGAAAAGAAGGGAATGTAGATTTGGGGGAAATGTGTGGTGATCTGGAAAATAGAGCTCTCTGTCTCTGAATCTCTCTGTCTCTCTCTCCCTCCCTCCTTCCCTCTCTCTCTCTCTCTCTCTCTCTCTCTCTCTCTCTCTCTCTCTCTCTCTCTCTCACACAGAGATTCCAGACAGACTGTATTAGGGTACATTGCAGAAGGAAATCACACTCAAATTTCAGTTTTGAATATTAGAAGCAGCAGTGTCCTGAATGGCAGAGCCAGAAACCAGGGGCCCTAGGCTCTATCCAGGCTCATCTCTTTAGGTGATTTATTTGAAACTAGCCCTTTAGGTTTCTTTCCCCAAACACATTTTTAAATATAAAATGAAAAATATGTAGAAAAATTGTATGATTAATACTTTTGTATCTATCATACAGAACCAACAGTAACTAGCATTTTTGGCTTACCTTGACTTCTGAGTGAGTAAACACACACACACACACACACACACACACACACACACTCTCTTGCTGTACCTTTTGAAATTAAGTTATATATACCATGACCCTTCACCCCTAACTAAAGACCCCAGCAAGCTTTCCTATGAGGCTATTTTTCTACATGAACACATTACAATTAATTGCACCTAAGAAAACAAATGGAGGCTAGCCTGAGGGTCAGGGCTATATAGTGAGATACTGTCTTAAACAGAGAATGAATAAACAAATATTCTTAATAACATCTATTATCCAGTAGGTCTTCCAACCATAAGCTGTTTTCAACAACTGATTTTTATTTTTTGGATACAGGGCCAGTCAAGGTTCCTATGTTATGCTTGATCATTGGCTTGCTCTTTTGGGTTTCCCTGAAGTAGGACCAATATACACAATGTGCAGACTTACCTGTGTTGTAGAGTATTAGTTTAAGATGTGTTACATTTGTTTATGCTGGGGAGTATTTGTTTAATGATGCAAAGATGTGTTGCATTCTTTCATGTTGCATTTGTCTAACTCTGTGAAGCTGTATTACTTTGCCTGCCTAAAACACCTGATGGTCTAATAAAGAGTTGAGCAGTCAATAGGTAGGCAGGAGAGAGAACTAGGTGGGGCTGGCAGGCAGAAAGAATAAACAGGGGCAAGGAGCAAGAAAAGGAGAAGGAGAGGAGGATGCCGGGGGACAGCCACACAGCCAGCCATGGAGTAAGAAGGAAAGAAAGATGCATAGAATAAAGAAAGGTGAAAAATCCTAGAGGCAAAACATAGGTAAAGAGAAACAGGATAATTTAAGTTAGAAAATCTGGCTAGAAATAAGCCAAGCTAAGGCCCAGCATTCATAAGTAAGAATAAGTGCGTGTATTTATTTGGGAGCTGGGTGGCAGCCCCCAAGGGGGGGAACCCCAACTACAGCTGTCTACCTTGGTGGCTATTCACATGAGCATACATGCAAAAACTGCCACAGTTGACTACACCGAATATGTCTCAGCAGTTTGTTTCACACTTTCTCAGTCCTCAACTCTAGGATCAGTAAAGTCACAGCACAATTGTAACCCCCAGATCTTTTAGATCAGAATTGTGAATTGGTTGAGTCACTTAGAGAATAGTTTGTGTTATGTCGTGGTTGTGAAGTGTGTGCCTGGCAGATTTGTGTGCTTGAAGCTGGCCCCAGCCTGTAGTGCTGTTCTGGGAGGGCTGTGGGTCCTTCAGGAGGTAGAGCCCTGCTTGCAGGTGTACTCTACTGGAGGCAAGCTTTTTACAGTGTAGCTTATGAAAAACCGTGCTTTGGAATCATCATATGTATATGTGAGTGCCCGTGCATGCACGTTGTGGCATAGATGGAGGCCAGATTACTATGTTTGAAGTCGCTTTTGTCCTTCTGTCTTTATATGGATTCTTGAGAACGGATGGTGAGCACTCCAGTGCCATCTTGCTGGCCTGGGGCAGTCTTCTGAGGATTAGTATAGTTTACTTCCATTTCCTCTGCCAGTACGATGTGATCAGCCACAGGTCCCTACTGCCACAGACTGAGTCCCCCACAGCCACCATTCTCTCCTGACAAGGATGGGCTTTAACCCCTGAACCGTGAGTGAGACCACATCCTTCTACTGATGAGTTGCTCTGTCAGGCATTCCAGAGACAAGCAAAGTGGTTAATACGGTTCGCTGTACCTAATGGATTTCAACAAGTCCCGATTCCATGACCCAGCAATTCCTCTCCTCAATACAGACCTGTGTGTAGCACTCACCGCCAGAAGACCATGAAGGAACGCTTATAGCACATTTAAGCCTAATATCACCAAACTGGACGACTACAGAACAAGAACACTTTCTACATGCCTCACATTGCATCCCAGTGGGGTTGTTTAACATGGGCTATTATCAGTGATGTAGACAGGGTTTCAAATAGAGTGACCACCAGGCCTGAATGCTCAAGCTACTGATCCCACTCTGGGAAGTTAGAAATGGTGACAATTCTTTGTTTTGTTTTAAATACCTTGTGCTAAAACACTCACAAAATATACCATCTAAATCATTTCTAGCCGTGTGATTCAGAGGCATCAAGCATGCTTATGCTAATTTCTTTTCTTTCTTTTTTTCTTTCTTTCTTTCTTTCTTTCTTTCTTTCTTTCTTTTTTTGTTTTGAGACAGTCATGTAACTCAGGTTAGCAATGAAGGAACTCACTAAGTAGTGGAGAATGACCTTGACTT
Organism: Mesocricetus auratus; assembly: GCF_017639785.1. Taxonomy (NCBI): domain Eukaryota; kingdom Metazoa; phylum Chordata; class Mammalia; order Rodentia; family Cricetidae; genus Mesocricetus; species Mesocricetus auratus. The sequence goes on from NW_024429198.1 coordinate 44,187,520, forward strand.
CCTATCTACTGGGACTGTGGGATTACAGGTGTGAACCACCATGCCTGGTTTAGCACCTCGGTTATTTTCAATAACAGGAAAGACATTTTCTCAACAAGCACAGTGTTTCTTTCTAAGCCGGAAGTGAGGCTGAGTCATCCATCTGCACATAGATAGCACTGGATGACCATGATTTAAAGTACGAAGCCGCATGTTGTATGTTTCCTGAGAGGCTGTGAAGAATGACAGGCCAGTTTGTCAAGGAGCTCTCATCCTTATCAGATCTGGTCCCATTCCCTTAGAACTTCAGTTACTCATTAGTTGGTATGAAGATGGGGGAATGCTTAGGGAGAAATGAATAATTATTAAAAAGGGCCAAGAGAGTGAGTTTTCAAAGATAGAACTCTCTGGCAAAACCGTTGTCTATCTAAGTAGGCCCTCTGGAGTTAGTGCACAGTGCTGCATCTGGCCCCCACCTGCACATAATTAGTTTCCTTGAGCTTGGAGAGGAGCAAACACTGAAAAAAATGATGTCAAAAATCTCGAGCAATCTGTCATGATCCATGCTATACAATTAAAGCTGTGTGCTCTCCCTAAGAGTTATGTAATGCAGATGACAAGGTGTTGAGAGCCCAGAACTGGGAAGTCATCTGGTGTGTCTTCATTTGCAGTTCTGATATCCTTTTCCTGGACCGCACTCTGAGCTGTGGGGTGGGAATCACAGGAGGGAAGGATGAAACACTCTTGGGAGATCTATAGGACTTTTTAAGGACTTGAAATTTATCTGTAGACAAGACTCCTTATTCTAAGCAAGCAGAACATTGTGTCTGAGAGTCCAAAAAATGAACTAGCAGAGAGCAAGTGTGTGGAGCCATATGTCAGAGATGTTCAGTGGTTAGTTAGTATGCCTTGACACACATCAGGGAATGCATCCTACTCATGTATGACCTCCTCCTGGGCTCTGAACCCCAGTCCATCACTCCAGCTCCTCTGTGGTTGCCTGCATCTTACCTGATACCACACTTGTCTTCTTGCTATGAACCTACAAGATGAGACTTTGTGTTTCCCTCATTAAGGGGACTGCAATGTGTGGGAATTCAGAACTTAATAACCAACATGGTGTGACCAGGAGTCCGAGTTTCTTGGGGGGGTTGGGGGTGGGTGGGTGGTGAGGAGGTCACACAGGAAGAGTTGGAGATGACTGATGGACAAATCAAGGAAAATATATTCACAGACAACAAAAAAGGTAGAATAATGATCATTAGAGTTCGCCGTGGTAGGCAGAACGGCTGAGTTTGGTTTTACTGTTCAGTTCCAGGTAGGGCGTCTCACCCTCGTCTGCATTAGAATTTGTTCCAGTCATTTTATTGTTCTTGAGACAGGGTCTCCTGCATCTAGACTGGCTGCAAACTGGCTCTGCAGCTGAAGGTGATCTTGAACTTCTGATCCTCCTACCTTTGCATTCCTTTTGCTAGGTATGTGCAGATTGAACCCGTGCTAGGTGGTAGCATGGTCCAGCTGAACCAGGCAAGTTAGGTGAGTACTCTGCCAGTGAGGTCCGCACAGAGGCCATTGTGGTTTACTGTGGGGACCCGAAGACTAAGGTGCTAGGAGCATTAATCAAGGATTAGGTGTCTGTCTGTCCCCAGTGTCTAGCTCAGAGTTTCCACCAGTCTCAACTCCCAACTTCAGGAAATCACTTTATCCCAGGTCAGAAATGAAGAGAGCGGCCCCAGAGTGAACACAAACTTCACAGAAGGCCAGATCCTGAGTCAGAGTTCAGGTGCCTTTAGGAAACTGAAGAGGATTCGGGAAGCCAGACAGTGGGGATAGGAGTTCAGCAAAGTCTGGTCTCTGGTTCAGTATGAAGTTGGCCTGCTGATTTTGGAGGGCTGTGGGGAGGGAGGTCCTTTGGATGCTGAAACTGATTGAAAATATGTCTTCAGGAGGTCAGAGAGTCAGGCCTTTAGCCATTATCAAAGGAAGCAGGGGTGGTGTGGTAGGGTGGTGTTAGTGGTGGGGTGGTGGTCATTCTTCTTCTAGACCCTTAGGCCACAAAACTGTTTCCAGGCAAAACTGTCCAGGCGTCATCTGTCTCTGGGGCTCAGACGTTGTGAGAGTAAGAGTTAACATATTCCAAGGTAGATAGACACACGGGAAGAGGGGCCATGACGAGGAAACTGGCAAACTTCCAAGATGGTTGGCTTCTTCCTCACCCTCCTCACTGGAGACAAAAGCCCGGCAACTAAAACAAAGGCCTGTGGACTCTTTCTTCCCCCAGGAGGCTCCCCTGCTGGTGAACTGGCCCAATGACTTCAAGGCTGGCTCAGCACAAGTAGTCCGAGTTGGCCTTGAGTTTGAAATCTTCCTGCCTTAGCCTCAGCGCTGGGATTACAGCCGTGCACCTCCCAGTCGGCCTCCTATCTCGCTTCCTTTTCAAGTCTTGCCTCAGCCAGTACCGTGTGAGCTGCTAGTGAGGCAGTGCCCTGTGGGGAGCTCCTATACTTACACACGGTCGGTCAGTGTGTAATTTCCTTTGACTGAGCGAAAGCCGTGTTAGGGAAGGGAGGTAATGTGCCCGGGAGGACTCCTGCCTGCTGTCTTCCTCCTCGAACTGTGACCTTTAATTGGGCCTGCTCCAGTAATGTCTGTCTTGAATTGAGCATGCTCTGGAAAAGTGGCCGTCCCCAGAGTATTTTCCCGTGTGAATATGCGTATACTTCTGAACCAAATCCCTATGCTCCCTCTGTAGGAAGACCTCACTGCTTTAGAAACAGCGCCCTCTTGGATTCCTATCTGCATTTCTTTTCCTTAGCTATGCTTGTCTTGGCTTACCTAGCTCACTGAGATGCAGCTCTGTCCCATTCGGTTATGAACAGGCCATGCCAGTCTCAGTGAGGAGATAAACAGACTCTGAATCCCGTGGCCAAATTGTGTTGGGATTCAGAGAGAGATTGTGAGCGTAAGTGGGAGAAGGGAGAGAGACCCATGAGCCTGGTACATGAGTTGCCTAGGGAAGTCGAGCTCCTGCTTAGCTCACTTTCTCCTTTCTATTCGGCCCAGGACCCATGATGCCACTCTCATGGAGGATGGTTTGCTCTGTTCAACTAACACAATCTAGAAACTTCTTCACAGATGTTCTCAGAGGCTTGTCCTCTGGGGATTCTAGATCCTGTCAAACTGACAGGATATTAACCATGACTTCACAGCTGAGTGAAGGAAGATGACTGACTCTCACAATGTCTATCGGCCTTGGCTCAGGGCAATAAGTGTGACTCCTTTGGTGATGGAAATAAGTTTATTCTTAGAATAAAAAAAATATCCTTATCCAGTGGAAGCCATGAAGCTCTTGGAGGAAGGGGAATTAGGTGTGGACTTGGTAAGTTTTTCTGGACACGGTGCAGCAGTAGCTTGAAGATCGTCAGGGTGGGAGTTTGAAAAAAAAACAGTTATGATTGTTCAAGCAAGAAGTGATAGAGGGTGAGACCTGGATGACAGAGGTGATGGGTGCTTGAAGGAGGAACAGGAGGCATTTGGAGACTGGATGTGAGCAATGGGATAGGATAGATCAAACTGAGGTGTGGCTTTTCTTGTGCAGATAATCATGTTGGCACCAGGACCTTGGATGGGGAAATTCAGAACATATTTTGGTGCCTGAATAGTGAGTCCATTTTTCCCAGTGTGTCTAAGATAAGGGATAGAAATCTGAAGCTCAAGTGGTAGAGTGATTGCCTCTTAAAGAAAGAAGGACTCTGTTCTGAGCCCTGAGCACTGGGACTAGAAATGCAGACAGGACTTCTCCTCTGTAAGTGTCACGTGAGCAAGGGCACAGAACAGGTGAACTTGGGGAAGGCGGTGAGCTAGGGGCCTGTAGTGGAGTTACTACATCCATGGGTTATGTCGGAAAAAAGAAACCACAGAAACAGAGGGAAGAGTGCTCTCAAGTCAACTGCAAGGAAGAACCTGGCCAGAATCATCAAAAGATGTGCACTATGACCACGGATACATTACACAGAATCATTGAAGGATGTACAAATATAACCACGAAAAAATTACACAGAATCATTGAAGGATGTACAAATATAACCACGGAAAGATTACACAGAATCATTGAAGGATGTGCACTATGACCACGGATAAATTACACAGAATCATTGAATGATGTACAAGTATAACCACAGAAAGATTACACAGAATCATTGAAGGATGTGCACTATGACCACGGATAAATTACACAAAGCAGAGTTTGGATTGCAGATAAAGAATGGGAAAACAAACAAACAAGCTATGTTTGGGGGCAAAGGGACGACTCAGAAGCTCCCTACTCTTGGAGAGGGCTGGAGATTGGTTCCCAGTACCCACGGAGGCTCACAACTGTTTGTAATTCCAGCTGTGTTAGAACCTATGCCTCTCACCTCTGAGGGCCCCTGTACTATTGTAACTATGTATAGTTATGAGCTTGTAACTATACACATGCACATACAATTAAAAAATAAGATAAAATCTTAAAAAACCTTTAGTTTAATTATTTACTACTTAAGATGTGTTTGCAGAGCTGGAGGCTCAGCTCAGTTAGTACAGTGATTGCCTAGCATGCACAAGCCCTGAATTCTGTCCCCAGCACAGCACGGTGACAGTGCTGGAATCTGGAACTTAGGAGGTCGGGCCAGGAGGGCCAGGAGTTAAAGTTATCCTTGGCTATATAGTAAGTCTGAGGCATACTTACCTTGAGAACATCCTAATATTGCAGGGGATCTATGAATAAAATATGTACAAATAAAATGGGAAGCAACCAAGAAAATGGCTGTATCTTAAATTCAAACTTAAGCTGGCAGCCTGTAGTTTGCCTTGACAACCCTGACAACCTCCAGTGGGACTTGAATTGAAGGGCGTCACTCATGAACTGCCGGAAGTGTCTCAGCAAGCTAATCATTTCGCCTCCTTTGACCACGTGAGCAAAATGATGGGGCAGCATAGAAAGGGTCCGACTGTTCTTAACAAGGGCCAGGGCTCTGGGGCCTGAACTTCCGCTCAGATGCTGTTATCCTGGCGAGATTTCATTTTCACCTCTCTCTCTCTCACACACACACACATGTGTGTGTGTGTGTGAGAGAGAGAGAGAGAGAGAGAGAGAGAGAGAGAGAGAGAGAGAGAGAGAGAGAGAGAGAGAGAGAGAGAGAGAGAGAGAGAGAGAGAGAGGAAGCAGTCGGGTACCACTTCCCAGGTGTCACCCGCTTATTCTTTTGAGATAGGGTTTCTTTCTTTCTTTCTTTCTTTTTTTTTTTTTTGGTTTTTACGAGACAGGGGTTCTCTGTATTGTTTTGGAGGCTATTGGTCCAGCCCAGCCTCGAACTCACAGAGATCTGCCTGCCTCTGCCTCCCGAGTGCTGGGATTAAAGGCGTGCGCCACCACTGCCTGGCGAGATAGGGTTTCTTACTGGGACCTGGCACTCACCCTGCGGTGATGTTGGCTGGCCAGTGAGCTGCAGCAATCTGCCTGTCTCTGCCTCCCCAGTGCTGGGATTACAAGCATGTGATGCCACCACACCTGGCTTTTTTGGAGTCTTCTGAGGTAATTTTATTGGACTGCATGTAAGATTGATACAGGGTTGAAACTTTGCAGGAAAAAATGCGTTTGATTCTCTCTAGCTCCATATTTGGAGTTTGCAGCTCTCCTCTCCCAGCCTCCCCCCACATATTTGTTTTCAACTTACACATTTGATATAACAGATTCTGTCACGTGTCTGTGCTTTATTGTCATCTATGGGTGACATCTTGCACTTGGTGTTGTCCCTTAGCAGGACCCAATTAGCACATATTCAAATAAGGATGGCCTATGTGATTCTGGTGTTCCCAGTACCCTCTCTGAATGTTGTAGGACATGAAAGGAGACCATGGAAAACCACCTAAAGTTAAGATCTTTAAAGTGAGTGTGTTTTCAAGTCAAAAATGGCTACTCTCCTTCTTCATTTCCACTATTGCTTGTGAAAATTGCTGTTCTGGGTTTGAAGGACTGTGGTGCTGAATACATTTACTTAGAATGGCTATAAAAGCAAAACAAGGGGCTAGAGAGATGACTCAGTGGGTTAGAGAACTTGCTGTTCTTTCGGAGGGCCAGGGGTCAGTTTCCAGTATCCACAATGGGTGATGACCCCAGTCACAGTGCATTTGATACCCTCTTCTGGTCTCTGAGGGTACCTGTATGCGCGTGGTACAAATCCATACTGAGGCCCACATGTGCACACATAAAATAAAATCTTAAAAACCCAAACAAACAACATGAGAGGGGAGGATTGTGTGTGTGTGTGTGTGTGTGTGTGTGTGTGTGTGAGAGAGAGAGAGAGAGAGAGAGACAGACAGACAGACAGACAGACAGACAGATAGAGAGACAGAGGGAGAGAGACAGAGAGAGAGACTGAGAGACTGTTGGGAAATCAAGAGTCTTGTACACTAGCAAGAAGGTAAAATGTTCATACTCCAGGAAACCAATTACTCATTACCTCCGAAAATAAAACCGAAATTAACAGATGATCCACAATCCTACTGTAGGTACTATGGAAACAGATGACCAGCAATCCTAGTGTAGGTACTATGGAAACTGTACAAGCAGAAACTCCAACACTTGTATCCAAATGTTCATTTCAATGTAATTCACAATGACCTTAAGATGTTAAAACCCAAGTGTCCACCAACAATGAATGGATACTTAGAATGAAAATTAATATAAAGAAATATTTACCAGCTATAAAATGGGATGGGGTTCTGGCACACTTTACAACAATGATGGATCTTGAAAACACCATAGTGGATAAAATAAGTCAGACACCACAGAGCAAAAGTTACAGGATTTTAGTTACACAGACACCCAGAATAGAGTAGAGCTACAAAGCTACTATCTGTTTCTAAGAAGCTTCTCTGGGCCTCGGGGAGGGGACTGGTGAGTCTGGACTGGGGGTGTGTGTCTGCTGTGTCTGGGTCTGAGGGAGAAGATTAGGTGTCTGGGCTGAGGGAGGGATTGGTGTGTCTGGGGCTGAGGGAGGGGACTGGTGTGTCCGGGGTGTGTTTATTCTTAGTGGTTATGGAATTCCCATTTGGGTGATGTAATAGTTTTGGAAATGATGGTTTGATAATTCTATACAGTGCTGTGAATATAATGAGAATCACTAGTTAGACACTTAAAATGGTTTACATGGATGGTTTACATGACTGGTCCCAGTGCTCAGGAGGCTGAGGCAGAAGGATAAAGCAAGTTCAGTGATGAGTTGGAACTATGTAGTGACACTCTGCTTCACACAAACAAACAGACAAAATGGTCATTTAAAAATATTTTATGTATTTCATCACAACTTTATTAATGTTTCTAAACTCATTGAATTGTGTGCTTAAGTGGGCAAATTGTCTGGTATATGAATTATATTTCAAAAAAGTAGTTACTATACCCCAGGTATATTTTCCTTGCCTCTGTATTCAGGCCTGAGGGACCATGAAACCTTGAACTGGAGAAATAATGAAATGTAAGTTGCCGGATGGAGTAGGGAGCTAAGCACAGCTGAAGAGATGTGGATAATAGCCTTAGAAAAGCTCTATGTTTGAGAGGGGATGGTTATGGGACATGGCAGGGAGGAATGTGTGACTAAGAATGGTGACACAGAATCTCACAAGCCCCCAGGGCTGGCGGTAAGGCTGTTATGATCACATGCCACTTTTACTAGCCTAAAGTGCTCTAGAGAGAAGCCCCCAGATGTATCAACCTAGACGGGATTTTGTTTGGAAGGTGTAGGGCAGCTGTATTGTGGACACCAAGGCTGGCCTGAGAGACAGCAGTGATCTTAGTCCTGTGAGACAACCCATCTTGCCCTTCCTTCCATCAGATGCTGGGTCTAGGGCAGTAGGTGATGGGGTTCTTTAGGAGCCTGTGGAGTTACAGGAGTGGCCCTCCAGACTGTCCACAATATCGCTGGAGAAGATGAAACTACCCATCCATCTATTCAGCAGTGCAAAGAAAACAGCAATACATCCCAGAACAGGCCTAACAGCTGCTCATCAGTCTGGTGCAAGCTGCAGGTTGCCTGACTAAACCACTGACCAACATGCAGACAGCACAATTTGTCAGTCAGCTTTGAGCTTAAGTGAGTGGAGATATGCATAAACCCAGCAAAGCAATTGTAATTAAGAATTATAGACATCAGCCTTCGCCTGTGCTTCCTCAAGTTAGCAGTGACCCAGCTCCAAGGAGTGTAGGCAAGATCTGGGGCAGAATTAACCACCGAGAAAAGCCTGCTATCTACATTTCAATCAGCTTCCCCTGTGGGGGATCCACGAGAATACACGCTATTTTTCCTTACTAGCTTTTTTCCCTTCTTTGTTTTGAGACAGGGTCTTGATATATAATTCCTGCTGGCTTGTTACTCACTGTACAGCTCATCTGGCCTGGAACTCACAGCAATCCTTCTGCCTCCTCCTTCTTGGGGATGGGATTGTAGGCATGCATGCCCAACCCTCCTGTTTTTTGTTTTGTTTTGTTTTTTAAGACAAAACTAACCTTTATCATACCTATTAAAGATTGAATAATAGTAGTAAAGATAGTGATTAAGTAATGTAGCATCAGCTTTGTTTTTATTTTATGTGTATGGATGTGTGTACCACATGCATGCAGTGATCTCAGAGGCCAGAAGAGGGCATCATATCATCTGGAATTGGAATTCCAGAGGCCTGGGAGCAGCCAGGTGAGTGTTCGGAACTGAACCTGAGTGCTCCTAACTGGTGAACTATCTCTTCAGCTCCAATGGAAAAGGGGTAGCTCATGCTGGCCTCAAATTTGTGATGCTCCTGCCTCTGTCTTCTCAGCATATCTCATACTAGTATGTGCCTCCAAAACTGCTTAGATTTTATTTTATTTTATTTTTTTATTAATATTTTTTTATTTTCCATTTTAAATTTAGATAAGAAACAAGGTTGCTTCACAAGTCAGTACGAGGTCCCTCTCCCTTTCCCTCCCCTCCTCCCGTGCCCTCCCCCAACCCCCCCCCCATTATCCCCTCATTCCCCCAGGGAGGGTGAGGCCCTCCATGGGGGTGTCCATAGTCTGTCATTTCATATAGGGCAGGGCCTAGACCCTTCCCCAAGAGTTCAGGGTGAGAGTGCACCTCACACTGTTCTATTGGAGTCCAAAGTCCGTGTGTATACTTGGGATGGGTACTGATCTGCTGCCCAAGGCTCAATAGATTACCTAGGCCTCCTCACTGACACCCAGATTCAGGGGGTCTTGATCAGTCCCATGCTGGATTCCCAGGCTGATGCCTGGGACTCAAGAGTTAACCTTTGTCTGGTCAGCTGTTTCTGGGGGTTCAACCAGCCCAGTCTTAATCCCTTTGATCATCAGTCCTCCCTCTCTGATACTGGCTTTCTTGAGTTCAGCTCAGTACTTAACCAGCCAGTAAATGAAGTTTCTGTTTCCCAGACTCTCTGGCAATAGGATTGTAGGCTGGCACTCCCCAGATCTATGTCTAAAATCCATATATGAGAGAGTACATGCCATGTTTCTCTTTTTGTGACTGGGTTACCTCACTCAGGATGGTTTCTTCTAGTGTCATCCATTTGCCTGCGAATCTCATGATTCCATTATTTTTTTCTGCTGAATAGTACTCCATTGTGTAGATGTACCACATTTTCTCTATCCATTCTTCGGGTGAGGGACATCTAGGTTGCTTCCAAGTTCTGGCTATTACAAATAAAGCTGCTATGAACATAGTGGAACAGACATCTTTGTTATATGAATGGGCATCTTTTGGATATATGCCTAAGAGTGCAGTTGCTGGGTCTTGTGGTAGGTTTATTCCCATTTTTCTGAGGAATCTCCATACTGCTTTCCAAAGTGGCTGAACCAGTTGGCACTCCCACCAGCAATGGAGGAGTGTCCCCCTTTCACCACATCCTCTCCAGCATAAATTGTCATTGGTGTTTTTGATTTTAGCCATTCTGACAGGAGTGAGATGGTATCTCAGAGTTGCTTTGATTTGCATTTCCCGGATGGCTAAGGATGTTGAGCACTTTCTCAAGTGCCTCTCAGCCATTTTAGACTCCTCTATTGAAAACTCTCTATTTAGTTCTGCAGCCCACTTCTTAATTGGGTCCTTTGCTGTTTTGGAGACTTGCTTCTTGAGTTCTTTGTAAATTTTGGAGATCAACCCTCTGTCAGATGTGGGATTAGTGAATATTTTTTCCCATTCTGTGGGCTGCCTTTTTGTCTTGCTGACTGTGACCTTTGCCTTACAGAAGCTTCTCAGTTTCAGTAGGTCCCATTTATTAATTGTTGATCTCACTGTCTGTGCTACTGGTGTTATGTTCAGGAAGCTGTCTCCTGTACCAATTCGTTCAAGGGTACCACCCACTTTCTCTTCTAAGAGGTTCAGTGTGGCTGGATTTATGTTGAGGTCTTTGATCCATTTGGACTTAAGTTTTGTGCATGGCGATAAACATGGATCGATCCGCATTTTTCTACATGCCAGTCTCCAATTATGCCAGCACCATTTGTTGAAGTTGCTTTCTTTATTCCATTGTATATTTTTAGCTTCTTTGTCAAAGATCAGATGTTCGTACGTGTGTGGGTTAATACCCGGATTTTCAATTCGATTCCATTGGTCTGCCTGTCTATTTTTGTGCCAATACCAAGCTGTTTTCAGGACTATAGCTCTATAATAGAGCTTGAGGTCAGGGATAGTGATGCCTCCGGACGTTGCCTTGTTGAACAGGGTTGTTTTGGCTATCCTGGGTCTTTTGTTTTTCCATACAAAATTGATTATTGTTCTTTCAAGGTCTGTGAAGAATTGTGCTGGGATTTTAATGGGGATAGCATTGAATCTGTAGATTGCTTTTGGCAGGATTGCCATTTTTACTACATTGATCCTACCTATCCAAGAGCATGGGAGATCTTTCCATTTTCTGAGGGCTTCTTTAATTTCTTTCTTTAAAGATTCAAAGTTCTTACGATACAGGTCTTTCACTTGTTTGGTTAGTGTTACCCCAAGGTATTTTATGTTGTTTGTGGCAATTGTAAAGGGTGATGTTTCTCTGATTTCTCTTTCAGCCCTTTTATCATCTGTATATAGTAGGGCTACTGACTTTCTTGAGTTGATCTTGTAACCTGCCACTTTGCTGAAGGTGTTAATCAGCTGTAAGAGTTCCCTGGTAGAGTTCTTTGGGTCATTGATGTAAACTATCATATCGTCTGCAAACAGTGAAAGTTTGACTTCTTCCTTCCCAATTTGTATCCCCTTGATCCCCCTTTGTTGTCGTATGGCTATAGCTAGAACTTCAAGTACCATGTTGAAAAGGTATGGAGAGAGTGGACAGCCTTGTTTTGTTCCTGATTTTAGAGGAATTGCGTTGAGTTTCTGTCCATTTAGTTTGATGTTGGCTGTTGGTTTACTGTATATGGCTTTTATTATGTTTAAGTATGTCCCTGTTATCCCAGATCTCTCCAAGACCTTTATCATGAAGGGGTGTTGGATTTTGTCAAAGGCTTTTTCAGCATCTAGTGAGATGATCATGTGATTTTTGTTTTTCAGCTTGTTTATATGGTGGATTACGTTGATGGATTTTCGTATGTTGAACCATCCCTGCATCCCTGGGATGAAACCTACTTGATCGTGGTGAATGATTGTTTTGATGTGTTCTTGGATCCGATTTGCCAGTATTTTATTGAGTATTTTTGCATCAATGTTCATGAGGGATATTGGTCTGAAGTTCTCTTTCTTGGTTGTATCTTTGTGTGGCTTGGGGATCAAGGTTATTGAAGCCTCATAGAAAGAGTTTGGCAAAGACCCTTCTGCTTCTATTGTGTGGAACACTTTGAGAAGAATTGGTATAAGCTGTTCTTTGAATTTGTGGTAGAATTCTGCACTGAGGCCATCTGGACCTGGACTTTTTTGGTTGGGAGACTTTTGATGACAGCTTCTATTTCCATAGGGGTTATAGGTCTATTTAAATTGCTTATCTGTTCTTGATTTAGTTTTGGCAAATGATAGCTGTCCAGGAAGTCATCCATTTCCTTTAAATTTCCGAATTTTGTGGAGTACAGGTTTTCAAAGTATGACCTAATGATTCTCTGGATTTCCTCAGAGTCTGTTGTTATGTCCCCCTTTTCATTTCTGATTTTGTTAATTTGCGTGTTCACTCTCTGCTGTTTGGTAAGTTTGGACAAAGGTTTGTCTATCTTGTTGATTTTCTCAAAGAACCAACTCTTCGTTGCATTGATTCTTTGTATTGTTTTCCTGGTTTCTACTTTGTTGATTTCAGCCCTCAATTTGATTATTTCCTGGCGTCTATAGATTTTATTTTTTAAGACAGTGGTTTGGGTAGGCCTTAAACAAGCTATGTAGATGAAGATGACTTGGAATTTCTGATCCTTCTGCCTCCACTCCTGAACGCTGTGATTACAGCTGCCCTCCATCACACCTGGTTTGTGTAATGCTAGGGGTCAATGCCCGGACATTGTACATATTAGGCAAGCATGCCACCACTGAGCTACATTCCCAGCCCCTTGATTTGTTTTGAAAAAAGGTCTTACTACATAGCCCAAGCTGTCTCTAAGTTTGTGATCCTCTTATCCCATCTGCACCAATGTTGGGGTCCTGATGGAGAACTGTGGGTACTAACAAGTATCTGGATGCTTGGTGGAGTGTATTCCTACAAATGCCAAGTGTTAAGGTGCATTGGCACTGCACGACTTAGGAAACAGACTTGCCTTAGAGAGCTAACATCCTGGAAAGGGGAATGAGCACCAACACAAACGGCTCTGCATTCTGTGTCTACATGGGAAGAGGAGATGTCTTAAGGGGTGGGTACCACTGTGAGCATTTGGATCAGCTGGGGTGTCAGGGACGGTCTTAGCTTCTCCCTGCTGCTAAAACAAAATATTGTGAGAACATAGTTCACAGTTCTTTCAGAGGCCGGGAAGGGTAAAGCTGAAGCACTAGCAGAGTCGGGAAGGAAAATGATTACCCTTAACCGTCAATGTCCCCCCTCACCCCACCCCATTCTGCATTCTTGGCAGTACTCACTCTTGTCTGGGCGCCTTTCCCCAGTGCCAGTCCTTGTAGCTTAGCCCAGGTTGTCTGCACTCCTTTATCTCTGACTGCTCAGCCTTCCTGGACACATTGCTTATTGGTTCACAGGCAATGATGGTTTGGGAATGCGGCCCTGGGTTTGGAGCTGAGAGAATGTGAGAGTTAGAGCTGCTACAGCCTCTTTGTGATCCCTGGGGGAAGACTAGCCCTATGGAGTCAGCATGCCAAAGCAGGGATCAGCTGTCATGCCTCTCATGAGGTGTGCAGGGCCATGGACACGTTGGCACAGGTATAAACTGGCGTCCTGTACTGGGACTTGCCCGGTAGAATTCATAGCACCTTCTCCTCCATTGCCTTCTCCTCCTCCTCTCCCCTCCTTCTTCATCATCCTCTTCCTCCTCTTTCTTCCTTCTCTTTCCTCCTCCTTTTCCCCTGTCATCTTCCCCCTCCTCCCACCTCCTCTCCCTCCTCTTCCCTCCCCCTCCCCCTCCTCCTCCCCCTCCTCCTCCCCCTCCTCCTCCCTGCTCCTTCCTACTCTTCCTTCTTTTCCACTCTTCTTTTTCCTCCTGTTCTTCCTGCTCCCCTCCTCCTTTCCCTCCTCCCCTTTCTTCTTCCTCTTCCTCCTCCTCCTTCTTTAGAAAGCTTAATTTGTGATGTATCATCTGAAACAAAAAATGCTATCACGTAGCTGTCTGATTTCTATTTTTAAGTATCCCTGTCATATTTCTCCTAAAACATTTACAGTGAAGACTGAGCATCATCAAAACCAACAGCACATTCTGTCTCCCAAGTATGGATTTTTTTCTTCACTTAAGGTTATGTTCTTAATATTGAGTCTCAGAAATAATGTGCCTGCATTAAAGTATGGATTGTAATACTTAAAAGTATGAGGGATTTTAAGCTTTTCAAATTACCCAAAACAATATAAATATTTGTAAGATACAAATCTAGTATTTAAAATAGTTTGTTCCCTTGAGTCAAGATTTGCTGTGGTCTGCATGTTTGTGTTCCCATCAACTTTGTGTGTCACTAAGGTAAGGACATCAGGAGGTGGGATCTTTGGGGAGGTGGTTACAGGATGGCAGATCACTCATGAATGAGATGGTGCCTTCACCCTAGAAGGTGCTGTGTGGGGGGGGCACCATCCGTAAGGAATGAATTCCTACCAGACACCAAATCTGCTGTCGCCTTGACTCTCTTCAAGGTGCTTAGAACATTAAGGTGTAGAGATTGCTTAGCTAAGAGTTTTTTTCTGTACCCTAAGTGAACTACACAAGTTGAAGCCAAGATCTGAATTTTGTTGGTGGCGAAAGCAAGGAAGTATGACTTTGGAAATTACTGACTGAGGCATGAAGCCTTGGGTCTTCATCCTGACTTTTCCACTAGCTGCAACCTCAGGCAACTATCTTAATCTCCTCTTTTGACTTAGTCACACCAAACTCACAAGTTTGTTGGGAAGGTTCCATGGGAAGATGTGTGAGTCCACCCCAACTATCACCCGTATGGCTAAGGAAGTTTGCTTTGGGTGACAGTTACTTTTACATGTAAGCATGGCTGGGCTGCAGGAAGCCCAGATACCTGAAACATCACCCCAAATGTGTGCCCAGATGACACTGATTACTCTCCCAACTGTGGGTGGGTGCCATCCAGTTAGAGACCGGCTCTGCCTTGAGTAGACAGAGTTCTCCCTGTGGATGGGACACTGGCTGTTTCCTTCTTTAGGGCTGGAGCTGGACCACTGAGCCGCCGATATCTCTAACTTGCTGACCCACCCTGGAGGCTGTGAATGATTCCCTTCCTTCCAAGGAGCCTCTTTTGGTAGTTCTGTCTTCGATCAGTCCTGCTTACCAGGAGAAGCCTGGCTTTGTAGGAAGTACCCACACTTCTAGGGCCCACTGCCTCCATCTGTGTAGGTCCAGGACATTGGCCTTTTCTCCATCGTCGCTGACTTTCCCGGCATCAGTGTCTTACACCTGCTTATGAATAATTTTCCAGCCCTTCCTCTAGCCATTACCATCTTAGCA
This sequence comes from Mesocricetus auratus, assembly GCF_017639785.1. NCBI lineage: Eukaryota > Metazoa > Chordata > Mammalia > Rodentia > Cricetidae > Mesocricetus > Mesocricetus auratus. Next base: position 44,202,590 of record NW_024429198.1, read on the forward strand.
AACCATGGTCCTGTTCTGCCTCCCAGAAGGCACAGAAGCAAATAACCTAGATCTCCACTCCACCTTGAAATTCACAAAACCCACAAGAAAACACCTTTTAGTTTCTGCCTATAATCTCTCAACGCGGGGATCAGACCTGGCCATACACACTGGCTCCAAGCTCACTCTGCATGGCCGTGTTCATGTCATCCTGCTTCCATGATGATCCTTTCTGTCTCATAGGCTTCTTGGGGGCCAGCCAGAATCTGAATTCCTGTTTCAGCTCAACAGTGACTCTGGCCTGTTCCTCTCAGTGTTGGAACTTGGTGTTCCCTTCTCTACAGCATTAGAACAGGCAGTGAGGGTGTTGGAAAGATGGATCAGAGGTTAAAGGCACTGGCTGGTCTTCCAGACGTCCTGAGTTCAATTCCCAGCGACCACATGGTGGCTCACAACCATCTGTAGTGGGATCTGATGCCCTCTTCTAGCATAAAGGTAGAACATGCATATACACAAAGTAAATAAATAAATGTTAAAAAAAGAACAGGCAGTGAGACAAGAACATTCCTAGAGGTTTTCTTACAGTAGCCCAGGTGAATTAGGATGAGACCAAGGTCAGCATTTTGTTGCTAATAGCAAGGAACTCTTACTCTGGGAATTGCTTTGTGGGTATGAATGTTGTAGTTAGGGTTTCCATTACTGCGATGAAACAATGACCAAAAGCAACGCAGTGAGGAAAGGATTTATTTGGCTTACATTTCAGCACTGCTGTTCATTACTGAGGACAGAAACTCACACAGGGCAGGAAACTAGAGGGAGGAGCTGATACAGGCCATGGAGGGGAGCTGCTCACTGGCTTGCTCTCCATGTTTTGCTCAGCCTGCTTTCTTTTTTCTTTCTTTTTTTTTTTTTGGTTTTTACGAGACAGGGTTTCTCTGTATTGTTTTGGAGGCTGTCGGTCCAGCCCGGCCTCGAACTCACAGAGATCCGCCTGCCTCTGCCTCCCGAGTGCTGGGATTAAAGGCATGCGCCACCACCGCCCGGCTCAGCCTGCTTTCTTATAGGACCTAGGACTACCAGCCCAGGGATGCTACAGCCCACAATGGGCTGGGCCCTCCCCCATTGATCATTAACTAAGAAAATGCCCTGCAGGGTTGCCTACAGCCCAATCTTATAGGGTCATTTTATTAATTGAGGCTCTGTCCTCTTATGACTCTAGTTTGTGTCAAGTTGATATAAAACTAGTCAGGATGAACCTCTTAGAAGAGAAAGTGGGAGGTACCCTTGAGCGAATTGGTACAGGAGACCGCTTCCTGAACATAACACCAATAGCACAGACACTGAGATCGAAAATTAGTAATAATGGGACATCCTGAAACTGAGAAGCTTCTGTAAGGCAAAGGACACTGTCAGCAAGACCAAAAGGCAGCCTACAGAATGGAAAAAGATGTTCACTAACCCTATATCTGGCAGAGGACTGATCTCCAAATTTACAAAGAACTCAAGAAGCAAGCCTCCAAAACACCAAAGGATCCAATTAAAAAGTGGGCTACAGAACTAAATAGAGAATTCTCAACAGAGGAGTCTAAAATGGCTGAGAGACACTTAAGAAAATAGTCAACATCCCTAGCCATCAGGGAAATGCAAATCAAAACAACCCTGAGATACCATCTTAATCCTGTCAGAATGGCTAAAATCAAAAACACCAAAGACAGTTTATGCTGGAGAGGATGTGGAGAAAGAGGAACACTCCTCCATTCCTGGTGGGAGTGTAAACTCATACAGCCACTTTGAAAATCAGTATGGATATTCCTCAGGAAAATAGGACTCAGTCTACCACAAGACCCAGCAATTCCACTCTTAGGCATATATCCAAAAGACACCCATTCATAGAACAAGAGCATCTGCTCCACTAGGTTCATAACATTACATAAATTACAGCATTATTTGTAATAGCCAGAACTGGGAAGCAACCTAGATGCCTCTCAACTGAAGAGTGGATGGAGAAAATGTGGTACATTTACACAATGGAGTACTATTCAGCAGGGGGAAAAATCAGTGGACTCTTGAAATTTGCAGGCAAATGGACAGCACGAGAAGAAGCCATCCTGAGTGATGTAACACAGCCACAAATAGACAAACATGGTATGTACTCACTCATATATGGATTTTAGACATAGATCAGGATAGTGCCAGCCTACAATCCTACTTCTAGAAAGTCTGGAAAACAGGGAGAATACTAAGAGAGATATGCATGGTACCCCAGAGAAGGGGGATGAGGCAAGATCTTCTGAGCAGATTGGGAGCATGGGGGAGAGAAGAGTGGGAGCTGGGAGAAAGAAACGGGGAGAAGAGGAGGGGAAAGGAGGACATGGGGGAGCAGGAAGGTTGAGTTGGGGGAAGAATAGAGAAGAGGAGGATGAGAGATACTATAATAGAGGGAGTCATTGTAGGTTGAGGAGAGAGCTGACACTAGTGAGATTCCCAGAGATCTACAAGGATGACACCAACTGGCAAACTAAGCAATAGTGGAGAAACTACCTTAAATGCCCCTCCCTGATAATGAGTTTGATGACTACCTTATATGCCATCCTGGAACCGTCATCCAGTGACCGAAGGACGCAGAGGCAGACACCCACAGCTAAACACTGAACTGAACTCCCAGAACCCAGTGATAGAGAGGGAGGAGGAGGAGTGATGAGCAAAGGGGTCAAGACTGGGCTGGTGAAACCCACAGAAACAGCTGACCTGAACAAGGGGGAGCCCTTGAACCCCACACTGATGGCTGAGAGGCCAGCATGGGACTGATCCAGACCCCCTGAATGTGGGTGTCAGTGAGGAGACTCAGGCAATCTATGGGACTTTGAGTAGCATATCAGTATTTATCCCTGGCATACAAATGGGCTTTGGGTGCTCATCCCACAATGAGGGAGGCTGGACACTTGGGGGAGGGCCTAGGCCCTGCCCTGAATGAAATGACAGACTCTGGGGATCCCTCATGGAGGACCTCACCCTCCCTGGGGAATAGAGTGGGTATTGTGTGGGGGGCTGGGGGGCAGTTGGGGGGTGGGGCATGAGGGGAGGGAGAAGGAGTTGGGATTGACATGTGAAGCAAGCTTGTTTCTAATTTAAATAAAAAATAAATAAAAAATGGTCAGTACAATGAGTGTTCTGTGTGCATGGAAGTATGAGCAGCACATGAGTTCCTGGTGCCCATGGAGGCCGGAGGAGGGCATCAGATCCCTTGGAACTGGAGTTAGAGACAGTTGTGAGCACTGTGTGAGTGAGTGCTGGAACTGAACCCAGGTCATCTACAAGAACAACAAATACTCTTAACTGCTGAGCCATCTCTCTAGCCTCAGCCTTTTCTTTTTGAGACGGTCTTTTACTGGTTATGAAGCTTATCAAACAAGCTAAGCTGACTGGCAGATGAGTCCCAGGGACCCACCGCTCTGCTTCTGCAGCACTGGGGTTGAAAGACTGAGCTATTATACCTTTTTTTTTAATGTGTGGGTTCAGGGGGTTGAACTCAGGCCCTTAGGCTTGCACGGCAAATACTTTAACAAACTAGCTATCTGCCCAGCCCAGTACTAGTTTTTCCCAGCACTGGGAATAGAACTCAGGGTCTTGTGCCCGCTAAGCACATGCTTTACCACTGACCTGTCTTTCCAGTGGGCAGGGTCTTGAACATGCAGTCCTCCTGCCTCAGCCTCTAGAATAGCTGGTGTTGCATGCCAACATCGCTAATCTAGGCTTTAAGACAGTGAAGTGTAAATGGAAGCAGGTATGCTACTTTTAGAATGAGGTTTTAAAAAGAGAGCTGGGAAGACGGCTGAAGACCCAGGTTTGGTTTCCAGCCCCCACATGGTGGCTCACAACAGTCTGTGCCAGGGGATCCAGCTCCCTCTTCTGGCCCCTACAGGCGCCAGCATTGCACACACATGTAGGAAAAGCATTCACACACTTAAGACAAAAAGGCTCCCCAAAACCTTTAGGTAGGGGTGTAATTTTTACTATCACCCTGATTGATTCTGTAATTGTGTGTAAATGCATAATTTTCAGGATCATTTGTGGAAGTTTATGCTCACATGATATTTCTGTGAGTCTAGATTCCTGAATGACATTCCTGAGCAAATGCCCATGCCAATCTAGGACTTATGTCCCAGCCCACAAGGGTCAACAAATGGGAGGGGGCACAGCTGTTTGGAAGTCGGAGAGCCTTCTAGGGTGATTTCCTTTAGGACAGAAAACCATCAGAGTGGGCCAAATCCACTCTGGCTTCATAAGCAAAGGTTGTGTCAAACTCACTCACTATGCATCTTCTGGGACTGCTTTCCTGTCTCAGTGACAGGGCTGAGTCTTCCCAACAGAGACCGCAGAGCCCCCAAGAACCAAAATATGTTCTGCCAAGTCCTTGATAAAAAAGGATGCTGGCTTTTGCCTACTTCTGGACATGCTGATGAAAAGATAGTGCAGGGTAGGAGACGGGGTCAGGGAACAGAGACAGGAGTGAGAGAGAGATGGGGAGAGAGACAGAGACAGGGATGGAGAGAGGGAGGGAGAGAGAGAGAGGAAGGAGACAGAAACGGAACGGAGACGGAGCGAGAGAGAGAGAGAGAGAGAGAGAGAGAGAGAGAGAGAGAGAGAGAGAGAGAGAGAGATGGGGAAGACAGAGATGGGGAGGGAGAGAGATGGAAAGAGAGATATGGGGAGGAAGAGAGAGATGGGGAGGAAGAGAGTTGGCAAGAGAGACAGAGACTGGAAGGAGACAGAGATATGGAGGGAGAGAGAGAATGCATCTGGCCATGGTACTCTTGTGTAAAGCTGGAGACTTGTGTCAGGTGACTCTGAGTCCTCCCTGGAGTAGGCAGGTCAGAGCGTCCCTGTCTAGCCTGTAGAATCCAGTTTGAGTAAGGATACTGCTGATCAATTTAAAGGAAATCCCCCTCCCTTGGGGTCTTCCTATCTGCTGCAATTCATCACCAAGAAGAGCTCTGTTGAGATGATCTCTCGGGCATCTTCTTCGACTGGTCCCACATTGCTCCTTGGTTGAAGATGCTCTTGTGATCTTGCTGCGCTCTAAGGTCAACCCCCATATCTCTTTCCTGCTGGAAGACACCGTTGTATTGGTCCCTATGCCGTGATAGTCTTGCCTTGAACAAAATCTTCCTCACTGTCTTTGATGATCGTGAATAATTCTTTTTATTTACTTATTTTTATTTTATTTTTAAAAACAGTCTTATTTCATATACTAATCCCAGTTCCCTCAATCTCTCCCCCCAACCCCAGGACACTCACAAGTTCTTTAGTTCATGTTCCAGTGACTGGGACTCAGCACGGGATTACATGTCATCACAGGGAGGCTAAATCAATAGCCCTATAGAGGAAGGGAAGAGCAATGTCTGCTGCATCAGCCTATGTGAGGGTCGACTGCTGCCCTCCCCCAGTCATTCCCAGTGTGGGCAACAGATGTTAGAGATAAGGAGTTTTGTCTGTTGTCCTGGCAACATCTGTGTTAGTTTCTCAGCTTCTAGTTGTGAACAAATATCTGGCAAGAAACACCTAAGGGAGGAGTTTTTTTGTTGTTGCTCACAGTTTTGGGAGTTATGGTCCATCGTGGTGGGTAGCAGGGAGACAGGACCAGCTCATAGCTGTGACAGCAAGAAAATGAGGCTGCTTGCTCAAATTTTGGCAGATAAGAAAATAAGGCCACAGCAGCCTCAAGTTCTGCCCTTATCAGACCACTGCCTCCAGTTAGGCACTGCCTAACAAAGGTCTAGAGCTCCCCCAAAAGACTATCACCAGTGATGGACCAAGTGTTCAGATGCAGGAGCCTGTGGGTGCTGCTCACATACCAATAGCCTCTCTGCCCCGACCAAGACCACTAGCCTCCCTGCCCTGACCAGGACCACTAAACATCCTATCCCTGTCCAGGACCACCAAGCCTCCCTGCCCTGACCAGGACCACTCCTAAGCATCCTTCCTCTGACCAGGACCATTAAGTATCCTTCCCCTGACAAGGACCACTAGGAATCCTTGCACTGACTAGTACTGCAGTGGAGAATGCTATTGGTTCCATCCTCCCTGCTCACTGTCATGGCCCACAGGTGCCAATCTATGGCCAGTTTTGTCTGGGGCATAACTGGTACACAGATTGCTTTCTGTTCCAGAAAGCGCACCACACTGCACAAGTTCTGTCTCACAGTGCAAGAAACTACAGTGTGGTGCAGGGAATGCTTTGATCTCATCCTCAAAATGCGGAGCGTAATGGCATCAATCTCTGAAAATCAAATGAACTCTTGTGAGAGCAGCATAGGGCCAATGAATAAAATTATATAAAACAATTTCATACTTGACATTTACTGAGAGGGGTTTAACTTTTCTTACATATTTTAGTCTGTTCAGCTGGTATTATTTATTCATGTCTCTTTTCCCATTTGGCTCTCAATTTATCTTTTGGGAACTCAGAATTAAACTGTAAAAATGTATATATGCTAGACACTGTTTTATGTGCCTTCAATGGGGAAGTCATCAAAATCTCGAACAGAATAAGATCCAGCCTATTACAAGGGTGATTTAGCGGAAATAAAATGTAATGTTTAACTCAGAGAAGCTAGAAAGAAATGAGATGTAGGAATATGGAATTGAATAATCAGGCAATGAAATGACAGTGGTCCCATGGAAAGAATTTTAGGAGATCAAGACTATTGGCCCGACTGAGGACTCACAGTGACCTGGCAGGACAAGGCTGGCTTTTGATTTCGGTGACAATAATCGGTCCTCAGCCTTGAAAGATGTTAATAAAGACTTTCAGGGGTGTCGTTTCCACCCCTGTCACCATTTTGATGTGGAGAAAGAATTAATGTTCATCAGATTAAAACAAAAACAGTAATATAGCAGCTCTAGGGAAAGGGCAGCTTCTGATGCGACCTCTGAAGTGCCTAGGCATTCCACAAGATGAGGGACTTTCACACATAGACATGAGTGGGAATCTGTGAGAGGCAGTAGGGGAGAGAAGTTAGAGGAGGAAGTGAAAGTCTATGGTTAGCTGTTGTCTTCCAGGGGCTATAAAAAAGTACCAGACAGAGGAGTCGTGAAACAGTAGAGATGTATTCCTTCACTGTATTGATAATCTGGGATAACAATGCTGGACCATGCTCTCTTGACACTCTGTGGGGAGATTCTTCTTGGCCCTTTCTTCTCTTCTGGAGGTGACTGGAAATGCAGGACATTACTTGTCCTGTAGACACATTGCTCTGATCTCTTCTCTCTGCCTCTGTCACATTCCCTTCCCCCTTCATTTGGGTTCCCTTGTGTATGTGTGTGTCTTTACTTTTTTTTTTTTTTTTTGAGACAGAGTCTCCCTGTGTAGCCCTGGCTGACCTAGCACTCACTATGCAGACCAGGCTAGCCTCAAACTCACAGAGATCCATCTGCCTCTGCTTCCTGAGTGCTGGGATTAATGGTACACCATCACACTCACACTGGCCACAAGCTGCCTCTGTTCATACAACAATTCTGTGAAGTTGGAACTTCAGGTCATTTCCTAGCTAATGAAGTTTGACCACTGGGAGGCCGGGTGGGATGGAGGGGAAATCCCAGCAGAGAGCCTGAGATGGTGGGAGATTACAGGCCTAGCTGCCCACCCAGAGCAAACTGGGACACATACGGCCCTCTGCCTGGGCTTTCTTTTCCCTTGCCTTTGCCTACATACTTAGACTGTCTGAAACTGCCGAGCAGAAACTCAGTCCTCGGGGCAAAGAGTTAAGTCCTAGCTAATCTGGACAAGAAGTTCCATGTTCAGGAAGAAACTGTTCAGGAATGCTCAAGGGCTTGCCAGTGTTGACCAGATTGTATTAGCAGCAACAGTCACTGTCTGTGTGTGCGAGCAGTATAAGTACATGAGTGTGGTGTATGCTATAATATATGTGCACATGTGTGTACAGTATGCACACCTAGGTGCACGAACGTCAGCTGGTCACTCTGTTCTATCACTCTGCCTTGTTACCTTGAGACAGGGTTTCCCAATGGTTAGGACCTAGGCTGGTGCCAGCAGGCCCCAGGGATCCTCCTGTCTCAGTCTCCCACAGTGCTGGGGTTCCAGGCACTCATGTGGCCATGTTCTGCTTTTTATATGGGTGCTGGAGATTTGAACTCTGGTCCTCTTGGATAAGCAGCAAGCGTTCTTACCCACTCAGCCAGCTCATCACCCTCTGTAAAGTTATTTACCATTCTTCCCTGATGAAATTGTCTTGGAATAAGTTTTTTCTCCCCTAGGAGGGGGATTATTGTAGATAAACACACATATGTGTGTGCACACATATGCATACAAACACTCACATATCTAGAAACAGTACACTGACATGATCAGGATCACAGATCTGGGCAAAATGTCATGGGAGTAAGTGTGTTAATTCGTGCCTTAAAGCCAGGTTGGAGCATGAGTGTGTGTGTTAACTAACGCATGCCTTAAAGCAAGGCTGGAGAGTGATAAGGGCACACCAAACAGGTTATTATTTGTCCGCATTATACATGAGATGAATATGCACGAGGTGATTGACGCCTTACCTTCTGGTGTAGACACAGGAAGAATATGCTAGAAATACACATTCGGTGGGGAAGTTGAGCTGCGTTTTCACACACGCACCAATGCTGGACATGAATGACTCAGTACAGGTGATGTTACTATGATGATTAGTGGTAGCAGCCCTCAGAAGGACATACTTATCACTTGGCTTTGTTGCTTGTCATTTCTGATCAATAAAATCAAATATTTTATTGGTTAAAAATTTTAGTTTTGTAAAAGGCATATAATGCATTTTTCGTCATTTTAGGGCTAGAAATACATCACATTTTATATAATGCTTGCCTAACATGCAGGAAATCCTGGGTTCAATCCCCACTGGGCTTGGTGACACACACCTATAATCCTAGCCCTGGGGAGGTGGAGACAGGAGGATCAGGAGTTCTACTACACAGTGAGTTCAAGGTAAGCGGGGAATACATGAGGCCATTTTAAGTGTATGATTTATTGGTAACAAGCCTATCCACACCACTGTGAAATCAAGGTCCACAGTGTTTCCATTTTGCAAAACTGAAACTCGGTCCACTCATTCAAAACCTCATTCTTCACTCTCCTTTTACTTTGTGTTTCTGTATGCCCTTTCTTGGTCAAATTTCACATAAGTGAAGCCACACAGCATTCATTTGTCCTAGTCCTTTGTGTGTGTGTGTGTGTGTGTGTGTGTGTGCATGTAGGTGTGTGTCAGAGAAAGAGAGAGACAGAGACAGAGGGGCTTCTATATGCACATGTAGAGGATAGAGGTCTACAAAGATGTCTTCTATCATTTTCCATCTTAGTCTTTGAGACCTGGAGCTCCCCCCATTCTACTTGTTTCTGCCTCCCACTGTTGGGTATAGACGTGTACTGTGGTGCCTGCTTTTGACCTGGATGCTGGGGATCTGAACATAGGTCCTCATGCTTGCATTGCAGACACTTCACCCACCGAGCAAGCTCTCCTGTCTCCTAGATTTTGTCTTTTTGTTATTGAATTATTTCACTTAGTACAATAACTTCTAGGTTTTCCATGTTGCAAATGGAAGGGTTTCCTCTCTGATGTCCTATCTACTGAGTATATGGACCATATTTTCAGACTTTGTCCATCCTTTTATGGGCTGTTGAGTTTGTTTCCACCTCCTGGTGATTATACGTGATGCTGCTTTGATTTCATAAGCGTACTTATGCGCGCGCTCGCGCACACACACACACACACACACACACACACACACACACACACACACACACCCCTGTAGGCCCTGTTGTATTTAGAAACCATTCCAAAGATTTTTCTGCCATCTAAGGAACAGATTTCAAAATCTGTCCCAGCTCTGTGACACTGGGTCCAAGGCTCTGGCAGGGTTTTCTTCTCTGGAGCCGACCAGAGTAAGCTAAGAACCCATGTCTCTTACTCAGGCTCTATCCCAGCAGTCGTTGGTTGATCAGTCCTTCATAAGGGTGTGAACCATGGTTGAAAACATTTAGCCTGCCTCTTCCTGGTCAAGCTATGCTTTAAAACCATCAAGGACCACCCCTTCTCACTTCTTCAGGCTGTACAGGAAAGTCTGCCAGTCATCGGTGCTGTGGTGCTCCCTGCCACTGTCACGAATGGACTAGCACATGGAGGGCCAGAGCTGACTCTACTCACTCTGATCTCTCTCGTTTGAAATTCTTAGAGCTTTCTTTTTCAGCTTTTACTACCATTATTTATTTTGGTGTTCACGTTGCGTCAGGTTGGCTGATGGGAGCTCCTTGCAAGATGGTTTCTGGATTTTGAAATATATTCAGATGTTTTGGGGGCTTGTTGATGATGGGTTCCACCTGGCTCACAGCTCATAGGTCTCTATTGTAGGAGAGTAAGCCCCCTAAGATGTCAGAGCTAATTAAGACTGGTTTTCTGCTTCCTTCCTTCCTTCCTTCCTTCCTTCCTTCCTTCTTCCTTCCCTCCCTCCCCTCTCTCCCTCCCTCCCCTTTTTCCCTCCCTCCCTCCCCTCTCCCCTTCCCCTCCTCTCTCTCTTCCTTCTTTCTTTTTATTACACCTTCATATAAGCACATTCCTATGTTGTTCAAAGCTCTTTAAAAACATCATTTTAAATGACTGCACAGTAATCTATTTTATATTTGCTCTATTTCCTAAGCTGTGCCCTTAATATTAAATATCTATGATGTGGCCATTTCCTAATTATTAGCTTAAAAATTCCCCAGTGATGGATACATTTTTAAAAGTTAAGGTCTTAAGGGGTGGTTCAGTGAGTATGCTTTCTTCAGTGGTTTGTACTGTTGCAGAGGACCTGAACTGAGTTTTTAGCACCCCCATTGGGGGGGTGCTTAAAACCACCTGTAATTCCAGCTTCAGGGATCCAAAGCCCTCTTCTGGGCTCTGGGGGCACCTGTATCTGTGTGCATACATTCACATTCTCCCTCTCTCTCTCTCTCTCTCTCTCTCTCTCTCTCTCTCTCTCTCTTGCCCCTAAAAATACATCTAAAATTAAGTCTTAGAAATAATATTTCTGTATTAAAGTATGGATTTACTATTTTAAATAGGCAATAAAAAGGTACAAGATACATGTTCAAAAAATAAACTATAAAATTAAATCAAATTATTTCTGCACTCCAGGATTTAGCCAGTCAAGTCTTGGGTTCTTGCCTTTTCTTTCTCCTTTATATTACAAACATAGATGTTCTAAACATCTTCCTGTGGCTATATGTAAAGAGATGCTTGTATTTATTTTAATTTTACTTTTTTCTTGGTTAGCATACAAAGAGATGAATTTCACTGTGACATTTTCCTACTTATATACCATGCTACACATTTGGTTCAATTTTTTTTTATTTAAAAACTTAAAATTGTATTTACTTATTTACTTTGTGTGGTGTTTGGAGACATATGCCACGGCATGATTGGAAGTCAGAGGGCACATCCACAAGTTTCCTCCTTCTACTGTGTGGCTCATGGTGGTCAAACTCAGGTCATCAGGTTCTGAGGCAGGCACGCCACCAGCTGAGCCACCTGGCTGATCCCTGCTGCTGTCCTTGGACTGTCCTGCAGTTTATTCAAGCTTTGTACCATATCCTAATGTCTTATATGTTCCTTCATTATTCTTTGCAGACTTGGAAGGGAAATCCTGCCTATCCTTTCCCCCATAGGAACAATGGAATTGCGTTTGTCCACTATTTTTCCTAACCACTCAAGTGTTTTCATTAATCATTTATTGATGCATTTTTGGAGAGAACATGTTGACAAGTTAATTTTCTATTTCAAGAAATTTGTTGTTCTTTTGCTTATTTGTTGTCTTTTTGACTTGCTAGTAATATTTTAAAGTTTACTTTATATAGATTTTGCACATTTCTTGCACAGTTTATTCATATGAATTTTTAAAGTCTTTTCCTTTTACAAATAAGATCTTTTCTTTTATTATATTATACTGCTGTATAGTGGTTAGTATTGTAAAAACACGATGGTTACTAAGTTTATCTTGAAATTTCGGTTCTAGTTATATTAGAATCTGTTTTTAGTTTTAATAACAATTTTGAATTATTGAAATAGTTGACTACTGGCTTTTCTTGATAAACTATTAAGTCACTTCCATTAAGAATGATTTCAGCGTGCTGTGGAAATGGTTCAGTGTTTAAAGCATTTACTGAGCAAGTCGCTAACATGCGGACCCAGGTTTGGATCCCCAGAACCCAAACGCCAGATATATGTGGCAGCCTGCCTGTGAGCCATCTCCCCAAAGGCTAAGACAGAGCTCCACAGTGAAAGCTGGCCAGCTATACTAGCTATGCCTATGAGCTCTGGCTGCAGCTGAGAGATCCTGCTTCAAGATGTCAGCCTTGGACTTCCATATGTGTTCACACGCATGTGCACCTCACACATGTGAATGCGCATACCCATATGTAGACACTACACATACACATACCTGAAAAAGTGGTGACTCCACCATCCTCTCTTTTTCTCATTGTGTGCCTCTTCCTTCCTTCCTTTCTTCCTTCCTTCCTTTCTTTCTTCTTTTTCCTTCATTCCTTCATTTTCTCTCTTGTTCTTTTGTTCTTTCATTCTTTTTTTCTTATTTCTTTATTTCCGTTGAGAAGATGACAAGAGCCTGTATTATTTTAGGAACCTCTTGGGCTTTTGTGAGTCACACGGATGTATTCTACACTTTCACTGAGACTTTTGTTTAATTAACAAAGGCTTATAGAAGTACCATTAGCCAGTCACATAGGCTATCTTCCTTCTCGCTATTTCTCATTTTGAATTTTAATTGACTTATGAAGACTTGCATGTGGCTTTTCTTGGATCCTTCTTTGGCTGCTCCCACCTTATCTCCATTGTCCCCAATCCCACTTTTGCTTGAACCAATCTACACCCAGAATTTCCCTCTCTGTTTTCACATAGCCTGTATTTTACTGGCCCTGCTTCTGTTTTCACATAGCCTGTATTTTACTGGCCCTGCTTCTGTTTTCACATAGCCTGTATTTTACTGGTCCTGCTTCTGTAAGGCATCTCTCTGATGACTCCTTTCTAATTTCCTGGCTTCTACGTATGCTTCAAACTAAACATCAAACTGGGGATTCAGAGCTAGGAGACAGGAGACATGTGTGAAAGAGAACATGCAATGTTTATCTCTCTGGGCCTGTGTTACCTCATTAGTATGGTTTTTCAACTTTCATCCGTTTACCTGCAGGTCTGATAATTCCATTCCTGCTTAGAGCTGAATACAATTCTATTGGCACATCATCACACTTTCACTATCCATTCTTCAGCTGATGGACAGTAAGGTTGTTTCCATTTCTTGGGTATTGTAAATAGAGAAGCTATGAACACGGATGAGCAAGTATTTCTGTAGTAGGATGTAGAATAATTGGGGGTGTATGCTCAAGAGTAGCATATCTGGGTTATATGGTAGTTTTAGTTCTAGCTTTTTGAGGACTGTCCAAACTGATTTTCACAGTGGTTGCACCCACCTACACTCCCATCAACACTGAATTAAGTTTCTCCCTTTCCTGTATCCATGCCACCATCTGCTGCATCTGATTATTTGACCTCTACCATTCTAACCAGGCTGAGATGGAATATCAAAGTAGTTTTTTATTTCCTCACAGCTAAGGGTGTTGGATACTTTTAAAGGAGCTTACTGGACATTATTATTTCTTATTTTGAGAACATTTCATCCTATTCTAGAGCTCATTTTTAAAAATTGAGTAATTGAGTTGTTTGTTTGTTTGTTTTTTGAAACAAAGTTTCTCTGTATTGTTTTGGAGGCTGTCCTGGAACTCACTCTGTAGACCAGGGTGGTCTCAAACTCACAGAGATCCGCCTGCTTCTGCCTCCCAAGTGTTGGGATTAAAGGTTTGCGCCATCAACGCCTGGTGGCGAATTGTTTGTTTTCTTGATGCTTAGTTTTTAAAATTTATTTTTGTATATTCCATATATTAATCCTTTGTCAAATGTATAAAAAGAATAAATATTTTCCCCTGTTCTGTAGGCCAACTCTTCATTTAATTGACAGTTTTCCTTTACTATACAGAAAATTTTGACTTTTTTTTAACTTTATGAAGTTTCTATGAAAAAGAGTATACATTTTTATGATCTCACTAGAGGTGTATGGAAGATTCCAACAAGCATAGTACAGAGAAAGGAGCCTCTCTCTCTCTCTCTCTCTCTCTCTCTCTCTCTCTGTGTGAATCTGATAACAGACACCAACACACAGCTACAAAAGAATGACATAAAAGCCAATCACTTGGAACCTTACGCCTCTTAGCTTATGAAGCACTGGGTATCACAGGGAAGATTTAGGTTTATTACTCCATGTTGCAGAGAGACAAGACCCAACTAATGAACACACAAGGCCTTTGCCCACGTGACTTGAAGACCTGAGCAAGGGAATCTGATAGATGCAGTTGTGTGCAGTCTGTTTTGACTTTATGCTGACAAAGCCAGTCTTCACTCCTGACAAAAATGGCTGCCAGAAGTTCTAGGCTTGCATCATTCTTTACTCTTTGTAAGAGTTAACTGTCTCAACTTCATTGGGGGATGGGATTATTTTTGATGTGGAGGGATCTAGGGATAGAGTTCAAATCCTCCCTCTTGCTTGCATGGGCAAATACTGGCCGTGGTACCTCTCCTAGCCAGCATCACAATAACTCTTGTAAAACTAACTAGGATTGGGCTATGCTTGGGGTCTACCTGTTTGCTTTGCCCAGGAACCAGGACATTTTGACTTCAGTATTTTATTTGGTTATGTGTTCACATGGTAATTGAGGAACAAAGCTATGGATAATAATGAAGATAGAGTTGGGATGCTTTTTTTCCTTTCTGTCTTTCTTTTTTTTTTTTTTCAACACCTGGTTTCTCTGTGGCTTTGGAGCCTGTCCTGCACTTACTTTGTAGACCAGGCTGGTCTCAAACTCACAGAGATTCACCTGCCTCTTCATTCCAAGTGCTGGGATTAAAAGTGTGTGCCACCAATGCCCGGCTGAACTGGGACTGGGCCATCCTGGATTAGGTAAAAAACTTTACAATGGGTCTTGATGAAAAGTAGATACTTCCTTTTTAAATTATCCAAAGAGATACTATCATACTTTGGATTTAACTGAACAGGCGCTGCAATTTAGATATTCTTTTCTCAACCAGTTCATGGGAAGCAAGCTATTACCTGTGGAGTCTCTTTATTTGAACATTACTTGAAAGCTCATTAAATTAAATATACAAACCCTTGCAATGCAGAATTGTCATGATTTTGACTGTTATCTGAGAGGTGTCAGGAAATGCTTTTTGGCATTTTCCTCAACAATGACAACGTTAATTGAAATGACTTCTTTTTAGATGATTAGCTTCACAACAACATGCATACGCTTCAGAGATTAGGATGTTTGGAAAATAAGCATCCATTGAAGAAGAAATTGAACAGAAAGGCTTGGAAAATAACTCAGGAATACAAGCAAGTGATATTTTGACAGTCACTGAAGTACCAAGGGCCGAGCCAGCCCTTAAACTGTGTTCATTAAGTGTTGTGTTTTTCTTTGAAGTTTATTAACACCCTAGAGGAGAGACTAACAAATTTCAACACAGAAATAAAAGCACTCATTTAGGGCTATACTTGCTTCCCCTGAGTTTCTTTAAATGTTATTTTCGACACACTTTTTTTCATTTTGACAAACTGTTTTAAACAAATTTGGTGGCAGCACTGCACTTCTCTAGACCGAAATGACAGCATTTTGTTCTTGGCGTGAAAGAGCTCCGAGTGAGACTTGAATTGGCGTTCAGGAACTTGAGGGGGGTGTACTGCTGGAGAAGGCAGGATTGAGACAATATGTGTGAAGAGAGAAAGGCGGGCTCCTACTTCGTCCTCTGTGAACCCAATCTCTGTCAGTTGAGTCGCTGTGGGGACAAAAAACCCATAACAGCCCACCCTTGACCTGTGAAGCAGAGACCTCACACAGTACTGTGTGTGTGCCAGGAATCTGAGGGAGTCTGGCTCTTGGCCAGGGTGAAAACTTTGAGACAAGTTCTCAAGGTCATTGTCTGGACAGCTGTAATACAAGTCTCTGGGAAGATTCAGGGCAGATATAGAAGGAATTTGGAAAACATACAAGCACACGCGTCTCTGCACTGTTTAGGAACATGGCAGCTCTGCAGCCGGCTCTCACGTTGCTCCTCAGACCCTTTCTGCACCCTCTCCTTCCTTTCATGTGTTTCATATGACTGATAAAAGTAGATATTAATGTAATAAATAACAGTAGAACAAATTATTCCTTGGTCTGTCAGAAGCTGGATTCCAGGACTTCTCCCGCAGACCAAAGCCCACAGATGGCTTGAGTCCCTTACAGTAAATGATGTGCTATCTGCATGTCCCCCATGGACATCTTCCTCTTTGTTTGGAGGTTTGGTGCTGTTGCTGTGATATTTGAGACAGGGTCTCCGGTATCCCAGGCCAGCCTCAAACTGGCTATGTAGTCAGGGATGCTAATCTTGGACTCCGGGTCCTGCTTCTATCTCTCAAGTGTTAGGATTACAAGCTTGTGCCACCCTGCTGGATTTACACCTCTCTATTTTTGTGCACTTTTTTTTGGTTTCTCTGTGGCTTTGGAACCTGTCCTGGAACAGCTCTTGTGGACCAGGCTGGTCTCGAAATCACAGAATTAATCCCAGCCTCCTGGGTACTGGAATTAAAGGCGTGTGCCACCACTGCCCAGTTTTTGTGCACGTTTTATAATTCATTTACTCTGATCTTTCTTCTTTAACCAGTTGCTACACATTTCTAAAGGTTTAGCTGCTGTGCCTTAAGTGGCCACAGAACACGATGCCAGTTCATCTTCATAAAGAAAACCAGAAGTTTGGGGAATATCTGCAAGTGCCTATCAATGCTCATTACTTTTTCTTATGTCTCCTTTCTCCAAAATCAAGGGAGATGAGGAAGGAGAAACAGGGAACAAACCTCCAAGCAAACAGGAAGGAGAAACAGGGCTGGAACGGCAAACGCGGTGCTGGCCTGTGATCAGACTCACTGGGTTCACTTCCGGGTTTTGCGTTTCACTCCTCTCTGACTTTCGAGTCCATCTCCATCCCCATCCACATCGCATCCTTCTCATCTATAGACAGGATGACGTAAAGGGAGGCCTCGAAGGGTGTCAGCTGAATACTGAACATGAAACAGGCAGATAGAGCCTGGTGGGTTTGAACGCTCAACCTCAGCTATGATCCACAACATAGACCACAAGTACGGATCTAGACATCAGTTTGCCAGTTTGCAAGTCAGGGGAGCTGACTTAAAGCACAGCAGCTAAACCTTTAGAAATGTGTAACACAAGTCGGGGAGTTTTCCGGAGAAGTCGCAAGGCCTCAGGGGTCTAAGGGCACGGCAGGTTTCTCCGGGAGGGAATCTGCTGTTGGTAACAGCCTGCCTCCTCGGTTGGTCCTGCCGCTTACTGATAGTTCTGTGCACCAAGCATTACTCATACTGTCTCTTTACACAGCAGTTAACCTTACTTGTCACTGCTTCCGGTGGGAGATCAAGAGCATTGAAATTATCGAGGTGGCACAATAAATCATGGTCACTCCTTGACATGGCCAGACAAAGCAGCTGGATAGGGGCCCTCTGCAATGTCAGCTCAAAGTTGAAATGCAAAGTTTTAACAGATTAATTTTCTCTTGTTTCTTTTTGTTGTCATCTGAGTATTCCTTTTCCAACCCCCACCCTGTGACTCAAATGAGTCACCAACCCTGAGCTGGGTGGATTAAGTCCTCACACATGGCTCCTTTCCTCCCTCCCTCCCCAACTCTCACCAACTCTCCCTCTGTCCTTCCCTCTCCCTCCCTCTCCAGTTGTGAAAATTGTGACTTAGTAAAGGAACTGCACAGTCCTGGCCTTGACTCTCAATTCTGAGTGTGAGCTCCTCAGAGGTCTTCCTGAGACCCCGCCTGTGTCCAAACACAGCAAATGTTTGTGAAATGAATGCATGCCAGTTCTTATTTTCTAGCTCTCTCATGCTTTAAGTGAAAACGAATATTAATTTTTGTTATTGTACACTGATCTTGTGTCTTAATGGGGCTTAGTGTCGCATTTCACACACATTAAATGAGCCTACCCTCCTTCTACACACAGCCCCCCCCCTCTTTCTCCTTTTCTGAGCCGTGCTATCTCAGCTGGTTCTCTGTCTTGTTAGCTTTCTTTCCTCTTGTTCTTCTGAACCCCCTTCACCGGCCCCTCAGTCTCCCAGGTGTGGCCTGGTTAAGCACATCCTGAAGGTGGGAGGAGTGAGTACCCCTTCCCGCATATGTGTCCCCCACTTCCGTGAGTTTGCTCACTCTCCCCGCAGAGCCTGTCTGCTTCCGGATTCTAACTCAGAAGTCTAGCTTCCTGCCCCCTTTCCCTTCCCCTTTCTTTTCTCTCTTTCTAACCCATTTTCACACTAGCCCAGATCCCAAGCCTGCCCTTTCTGACAGGGTAATTTCCCGTCTGTCTGGAGTCCTCTACTCCCCGTTTGCTTGCAGGCTTCCCTTGCTAGGCCTGCCTGCTTTCTTGACCCCTAATGTAGATAGCATGACCCCCCACTTCTGGAAGCTGCAATATGAAGCTTGCTTGTATCCCCCCCCCGTATTTTTAGAGTATGATTTAAGTATTTACCTGAGAGCAAGAACATGCAAAAAGGAACACTATGTCCCTGATGGTGTTACACCCCCCTCCCGTGTGCCATGGAATGCCTATGATCTGAATGTGAACTGGCTGCCTGCAGGACTTACACCCCACTCTTTTTTCTGTTTTATTTCTGTGTATAAAGGCTTGGTGTGTACCCCGAACCTTTACGTTGAAGTACCAACCTCCAATATATCAGACAGTGTCATTCAGAGATAGGACCTTTTAAGAGATGATGGATTTGAAGGCAAGTCATCAGGGTCTTTCACATAGTAGGACTTATATGAAAGGGAAATTTGGAAGCAGAGACCACACAAAAGCCCAGTGAGAGGGTGGCTGCCTGAAAACCACAGGGAGAACCATCAGAAGATCCTAACCTACCAATGCATGAGCTCAGACTTCACCTTCTACCATGGTGGGAAACCATGTCTGTTTAAGCTGCCCAGACTTGGAGTTCCTGCAGCAGGCTTGACCAAATGGATTCTCTATATGCCTTATTGTGGCTAAGTTTAGGCTTTTTACTAAAGAAGAGCCATGGCTTTTAAGTAACTCTATCTTTCTTTTCTTTTTAAACACATTCGTGAGACACAGGAAGCAGTATGGACCACATGGACCATGCTATTTACTATTTGGAAGGAAGTAGAATACTGGAGGGGGCAAGAAGGTAAGAATCCAGGCCAACAGACAGCTCACAAGCAATCCTTTGCCTCTCCTGCTCCACCTGGCTTTTTCCTGAGACAGAGCAGGGTTCTCTGCCTTCTACTGCCTCCAATCCATTCTCACCAAGCATCCACTGGCTGATATAAGATTCTAGATGACGTTAGTCCCTGACAGGTGGTTCTGTGTTCAGGGAGTCAACTAACTGTGAGCTGAAAATGTAACTTCAATCCTAAAATGGCTGTGAAAATCGTGGATGTGTTCCTTTTGTCATTATTCTTGAACTATTATAGCAACTACTTATATGACATTATACTGTACTAGACACAAGTAATCTAGAGACAATTTAAAGCACAAATGAAAATAGATTATGTGAGAATACTTCTTGTTTGGTATTAGTACTTGAGTGCCTACAGATTTTGGTGTCTGCAGGGCACTCTGGGTCCTGGATCCAATTCCCCATGGATGCCGGTGGATGACCTATGTAGTTCTCCATTAACTCACCTTTATTAGGAGTTGAAAACAGTAATGTCACACCAGCTTCAAAAGTGACTTCTTCCCAGGCTCATGTCCCAAGAGGTGAGGATGACTATAGAGGACCAGTCCTGAGAATAATTAGTCCAAGATCACATCACAAAAACAGCTTCAAAATCTATTGAGGCTCCTGCTAGACTGTTAACCAAATGAGCCAATTGATTGCCGACCCGGTCTCCACATTCATATTAAAGCTCAATTGGAAGGGACAGATTTCCAGGCCGTTTATAAGCTCAGCTCTATTTCCCTTCCCTTTTTGCTACCCCGTGATTTGGGTAACTCTATTACTCCAACTGGAAAAAATTGTTGTCTAATGGTATTAAAATGTTCAGTCGCTGATACACTGTGACCGGTTCTTGGCTTTTTTCAGCATCAGGGAATATTAAGATGTCATTAGATATTTTCTCTCCACTCTTTCATGCCAGGACTTAACGCTGTCTTCAAAGATCATTACTCAGCAATGTTGGCAAGTCTTCTCTCCTTTAAGATAGTCTTTACAAAAGCATGTAATATTCATAATTATTCTCTGTTGCCTGCTGCACCTACCCCTTGTCCAGACAATGGTTTTACAGAGGGCAGATATTTTAGATAGGATGTACATATGACAGGAGGTTCGGAGTTAAAAAACCAGAATCACCATAGCTTTTCATGCATGAAGGTAGGATATGTTTTCAAGGAAAAAAAAGATTTTTTAAAATGACACCATGGGCTCTGATAAATATAAAGGTTTATTGAGTTTCTGGGCTGGTGTTCCAAGTGACAGGGACAGAGGGGGCACTTTATATTCTATACTATAAGAACACATTTGTGTTTCATTTTATAAAGGAAATTTACATGTATACATTGTTAATCTTTGATCTATGTGTCATTCAAATGGTGCCTTAGGAGGAATGTAGGCTTTGACGTGCTGGAGCCTCTCACTGGGAGGGAGGATATGGAGAAATGCACCAACAAACACCATGAACCCCAGAGACAAGACTGACCCCTGATCATCGGGGCAAGACTAAGCTTCTAAGCAACTATTGCTTCCCTTCCTGGCTAGAGACAGGATGGAGGGCAGATTTGGGGGACGTTGTCCACTGCACTATCAATTTTCCCACTTTGTGAATACAGCACACATTTAAGGTTGAATTTCTCTTTTTGCTCATTGGTTCAGACTTGGATCACATACTGAATCCAGTGGGACTTGGGATGGCTAAATCTCCGTCCGCGTGAAGAAGAGTTAGGGAGTGTACACAGTTAGAGGTCAAGCAAGCACAATAAAACTGAGACGAGAGAAGTAAGATGGGGAAATGAGTCACTGGGTGGACCCACCAAGCCTCCCTCCCTAGCCATCACTCTTAACCGTGACAGCCTCCCAGGTCCAGCTTGGGAGGGCTTGGGCATTGCGACGATGAAGGCTAGGAGACGGAAAAAGTAATGATGGCAGATGCTGCCGTGGTCCCTGTCTGACTCTACCCTCTTAGAAGGCGTTGTCATGGGGATTGCATCCCAGACTGGACACTCTTTCAACTGAACTGTTCTTCACGTTTCCTTTCTTTCTCCCTGTCCTCGGCTTGGCCACTGGGAGCCTTGAAGTCATTTCTTGGAACTTAGACAGGGTTTCACGCTGTGAGAATTCTGACCTTACTGTTTTCTGGCACCCTTTTCCCATCTGCTTTTGTCCCAGTTCCTTCGACTAGTTTGTTCTTTCGTGATGTATATGCTTTTGAAAAGTTTCTGGAAATCCTCAGTGGGTTGAGGTGAGGGTAAAAATAGGCAAAGAAGGAAAATGAATTATGGAGTTTCTGTCTGCCTGACAGTTCTGTGTAATGGAAGATCAGAGTTTTGGGTGTGACTATGGATTTTCTCTTTCCAAAGTATCTTGTAGCTGGTGTTACTGGTCCTGAAATTTAGATACATGTTTGGACACAATGGCACTAGGGTGGGGTGTTTGGAATAGACCTACTAGACGGGTCATCATAATTGAACAGTTTGTCAAGAGCAAAGAGATGGCATGCATGAGAAGCAGCATCCATTCCCAAGATAAAAAAACAAAACAAAACAAAACAACAACTCTGGCTTACACTTGTAACCCTGACAGTGGGGAGCTGAGGCAGGAGACTTGCTGAGGGTTTGTGGCCAAGCTGAACCACATAGTAAACTAATGTTTATTTGGAGATCTATATAAAAGCAATTTAAATATTCATGACATTTAAAGTATTATCCAGATTGTTATTGTGTGTGTGAGAGTATGTATGGATGTGTGGGTGCCTGTAGAGGTCAGAGGTCATTGTCTGGTATCTTCCTCAATGGCTCTCTACTTTATTAATTAAAAATAATAATTATTTTTTTATTTAGGTTAGAAACAATCTTGCTTCACATGTCAATCCCAGCTCCCTATCCCTTACCTCCTCTCCCACCCTCCCCACCAGGTCCCCCAGTTCCTCACCCAATCTCCACTCCGATCCCCAGGGAGAGTGAGGCCCTCCATGGTTGATCTCCAGTGACTGTCATTTCATCTAGGGCAGGGCCTAGGCCCTCCCCCAAGAGTCCCGACTGAGAAAGCCTCCGATATTGTGGCATGGACACTCAAAGTCTATTTGCAGGCCAGGGATAAAAATTACCCAATGCCCCATAATTACCTAGGCCTCCTCACTGACACTCACTTTCATGGGGTCTGGGTCAGTCCCATGCTTTCCACACAGCCATCAATCTGGGGTCCAAGAGCTCCCCCTTGTTCAGGTCAACTGTTTCTATGGGTTAAACCAGCCCAGTCTTAACTCCTTTGCCCACCATGGGATCCAATTCTCTCTTTCTGACACTGGATTCCAGGAGTTCAGTTCAGTGTTGTCTGTGGGTATCAGCCTCTGCTTTCATCAGTTGCTGGATGAAGGTTCTGTTTCCTAGACTCTTTGGTAGTGGGATTGTATGCTGGCACTCCCCTGACTCATGTCTAAAATCCATGAATGAGTGAGTACATACCATGTTTCTCTTTTTGTGACTGGGTTACCTCACTCAGGATGGTTACTTCTAGTGCCATCCATTTGCCTGCAAATTTCAGGATTCCATTGTTTTTCCCCCTGCTCAATAGTACTCCATTGTGTAAATGTACCACATTTTCTCTATCCACTCTTCAGTTGAGGGGCATCTAGGTTGCTTCCAGGTTATGGCTATTATAAATAATGATGCTATGAATATAGTGAAACAGACATCCTTGTATGAATGTGCATCATTTGGGTATATGCCTAAGAGTGGAATTGCTGGGTCTTGTGGCAGACTGATTCACATTTTCCTGAGGAATCTCCATACTGATTTCCAATGTGGCTGTACAAGTTGGCATTCCTACCAGCAGTGTAGGAGTGTTCTCCTTTCTCCACATCCTCTCCAGCATAAACTGTCGTTGGAGTTTTTGATTTTAGCCATTCTGACAGGAGTCAGATGGTATCTCAGAGTAGTTTTGATTTGCATTTCCAGGATAGCTCGGATGTTGAGCACTTTCTCAAGTGTCTCTCAGCCATTTTAGACTCCTCTATTGAGAATTCTTTATGTAGTTCTGTACCCCACTTTTTTAATTGGATCCTTTGGTATTTTGGAGACTTGCTTCTTGAGTTCTTTGAAAATTTTGGAGATCAGCCCTCTGTCAGATGTGGGGTTAGTGAATATCTTTTCCCAATCTGTGGGTTGCCTTTTTGTCTTGCTAACTGTGTCCTTTGCCTTACAGAAGCTTCTAAGTTTCAGGAGGTCCCATTTATTAATTGTCGATCTCATTGTCTGTGCTACTGGTGTTATGTTCAGGAAGCTGTCTCCTGTACGAACTTGTTCAAGGGTACCATCCACTTTGTCTTCTAAGAGGTTCAGTGTGGCTGGATTTATGTTGAGGTCTTTGATACATTTGGACTTAAGTTTTGTGCATGGCAATAGGCATGGATCTATCTGCATTCTTCTACATGCCAGCCTCCAGTTATGCCAGCACCATTTGTTGAAGATGCTTTCTTTTCTCAATTTACGTTGTTAGCTTCTTTGTCGAAAATCAGATGTTCATACATGTATGGGTTAATATCAGGATGTTCAATTCGATTCCATTGGTCTACCTGTCTATTTTTGTGCCAATACCAAGCTGTTTTCAGGACTACAGCTCTATAATAGAGTTTGAAGTCAGGGATGGTGATGCCTCCAGATGTTACTTTGTTGAATAATGTTGTTTTGGCTATCCTGGGTCTTTTGTTTTTCCATACAAAGCTGATTATTGTTCTTCCAATATCTGTGGAGAGTTGTGCTAGGATTTTAATGGGGATTGTGTTAAATCTGTATATTGATTTCAGTAAGATTGTCATTTTTACTATGTTGATCCTACTATGGGAGATCTTTCCACCTTCTGGTGTCTTCTTCAATTTCTTTATTTAAAGACTTAAAGTTCTTGCTATACAGGTCTTTCACTTGTTTGGTTAGCATTACCCCAAGGTATTTTATGTTGTTTGTGGCTATTGTAAAGGGCTATGTTTCTCTGATTCTTTCTCAGCCCTTTTATCATCTGTATATATTAAGGATACTGATTTTCTTGAGTTGATCTTGTATCCTGCCACTTTGCTGAAAGTACCAGCTGCAGGAGTTCCTGGTAGAGTTTTTTGGGTCACTTATGTAAACTATTATATCATCTGCAAATAGTGACAGTTTGACCTCTTCCTTTCTGATTTGCAACCCCTTGATCTCCTTTTGTTGTCGTATTGCTCTAGCTAGAACTTCAAGTACAATATTGAAAGGGTATAGAGAGAGTGGACAGCCTTGTCTTGTTCCTCATCTTAGAGGAATTGTGTTGAGTTTCTGTGCATTTAGCTTGATGTTGGCTGTGGTTTGCTGTATATAGCTTTTATTATGTTGAGGTAAGTTGCTGTTATCCCAGATCTCTCCAAGACCTTTATCATGGAGAAGTATTGGATTTTTGTCAAAGGCTTTTTCAGCATCCAGTGAGATGATCATGTGATTTTTGTTTCTTAGCTTGTTTATATGGTGGATTACATTGATGGATTTTCATATTTTGAACCAACCCTGCATGCCTGGGATGAAGCCTACTTCATCATGGCGGATGGGTTTTCTGATGTGCTCTTGGATCTGATTTGCCAGTATTTTATTGAGTTTTTTGTATCAATGTTCATGAGGGATATTTGTCTGAAGTTCTCTTTCTTAGTTGTGTCTTTGTGCGGTTTGGGTATCAAGGTTATTGAAGCCTCATAGAAAGAGTTTGGCAAAGACCCTTCTACTTCTATTGTGTGGAATACTTTGAGAAGAATTGGTATAAGCTGTTCTTTGAATTTCTGCCTGTGAATTTCAAGATTTCATTTTTTCTGCTGAGTAATACTCCACTGTGTAAATGTACCACATTTTCTTTATCCATTTTTTTGTTGAGGGGCATCTAGGTTGCTTCCAGGTTCTGGCTATTACAAATAATGCTACTATGAACATAGTGGAACAGATGTCCTTGTGGTATGAATGTGCATCCTTTGGGAATATGCCTAAGAGGGAATATCCTTTGGGAATTGCTGGATCTTTAAGTGGACTGATTCCTATTTTCCTCCATACTGATTTCTACAGTGGCTGTACAAGTTTGCATTCCCAACAGCAATGGAAGAGTGTTCCCTTTTCTCCACATCTTCTCCAGCATAAACTATCATTAGTGTTTTTTATTTTAGTCATTCTGGCAGGTGTAAGATGATATCTCAAAGTTGTTTTGATTTGCATTTTCCTGATGACTTAGGATGTTGAGCAATTTCTTAAGTGCCTTTTGGCCATTTGAGATTCCTCTATTTAGATCTGTATCCCCATTTTTTAATTGTATTATTTTGTGTTTTGGAGACTTGCTTCTTGAGTTCTTTGTGTATTTTGGAGATCAGCCCTCTGTCAGATGTGGGGTTAGCGAAGATCTTTTCCCATTCTTTGGCCTGTCATTTAGTCTCGTTGACTGTGTCCTTTGCTTTACAGAAGCTTCTCAGTTTCAGGATGTCCCATTATTAATTGTCAATTTCAATGTCTGTGGTACTGGTGTTATGTTCAGGAAGTGGTCTCCTGTGCCAATATGTTCCTACTTTCTCTTCTAAGAGAATCAGTGTGACTGAATTTTATGTTGAGGCCTTTATCCATTTGTACTTAAGTTTTGTGCATGGCAATTTTGTGCATGGCGATAGATACGGATTTATCTGCAATCTTCTACATATCAACATCCAGTTATGCCAACACCATTTATTGAAGACACTTTCTTTTTCCATTGTATAATTTTAGCTTCTTTGTTCAAAAATTAGGTGTTCATAGATATGTGGATTTATGTTAGGGTTTTCAATTTGGTTCCCTTTGTTTACCTGTTTGTTTTTGTGCCAATACCAAGCTGTTTTCATTACTATAGCTCTATAGTAGGGCTTGAATTCAGGCATAGTGATGCCTCCGGATGTTTATTATACAGGGTTGTTTTGGCTAGCCTGGGTTTTTTGTTTTTCCATATAAAGTTGAGTTTTGTTTATTCAAGGTCTGTGAAGAATTGTTGCCCCCCAGGTCTCTCTTCCGATGGGCGCAGGGCCAAGGCTTCTTGTACCCAGGATCTTGTGACTGCATGGCAAAAACTTTACCAACTGGGCCATTTTCCAAGTCTTCCTAGATTATTAACCAAAACATAAGTGAAACATTTTTATAAGGGAAATTTAAATATATACATTTTGGAGACAGGAGTTCATGTAGCACAGGCTACTACCAACCTTTCTGTAGCTGAGGATAACCCTGAACTTCTGATTCTCCTGTCTCTACCTCTCATGTGTTGGGATTATAGGTGTACCCCACCACACATGATTTATGTGATACTGGGAACCAAGTCTAGGGTTTATGCATGCCAAGCACTCTGCCAACTGTACTATACCCAAGTCCCAGAATTTAATGATTTATTGAAAAGAATTAGAACAACCTTAATCCTTACCTTTTCAAGCTAATAAGCTGTGCATTTCGAGAGGCTTTCTGTAGTTGTTTCCTATAGTATCTGAAAACTGATGTCCTATGTGGCTGCTCATTCTCTTCTGTGTGTGCATGTGTATGCATGTACATGAGTTTGCCATGACACATACGTGGGGTCTGTATCTGAAAACTGATGTCCTATATGGTCGTTCATTCTCTTCATTCTGTATGTGTGAGTGCATGTGTACATGTGCATGCGTGTGTCATGACACATACATGGGGTCAGAAAACAAGTTGTAGCAGTCCCTTCTCTCCTTTTATCATGTGTGTGTTTGGGCTTGGTGACAAGGGACTTTCCCTGCTGAGCCATCTTGCCAGCCCGTCATTCTTCTTTCTAAGCAAGTTGTTTGGTGATATGCATGGTATCCCTGGATGTTGACTAAGGCATCTTAACTCACACTAGGTCAAAAAGACCTGTTTTGACTTGCTGTTTGTGATTTTGCATTTCTATTATAATCTGTGAAACATGCATGGTTTGGATTTCTCTTTTGATGGTAGTTTAGTATTGCAAAGAACAAGGTAAGGACGTATTTCTCATCACTGTCCCATGAACCTGGAGACTCCATGCAGCCAGACTGTGGGTGAGGTGTTGTCACTCTGACAATTGACCTGGCATAAACAATGTAAGAGGATGGAGGTTTATCTTGAGTCATGGTTTCAGAGGCATTGGTCCATGGCTGGCTCCTTGCTTCACTGCATTGGCCCTGATCTGAGGCAGAAACATCATGACATTAGGGGAACACAGGAACATGGCAGAGACTACAAAAGTCATGGTGGCCAGAAAAGGGAGTGGAGAGCGGGGGGGGAGGGGAGGGGAATACAGATGGGGAGGGGAAGGAGAGGGGAACTTTTCAGAGACACACCCCCATAGTGACCTATCCCTGGAAGTAGGTCCCACCTACTAGTAGTTTGTTTATCTGTTTTTTTTAATTACCCCATTGCTTTGATCAGAGTCCTCGTGTTCCGTTCATGCCTCCAAAGTCTGACTCTAGTCTTTAACATGGGACACTTTGCAGAGACACTTCATTTCCAAGCCACAACTCACTATTCCAAGGAATTGTCTCAGGTTATCCCAAGGTTTCTAGAAGTTAAGTCAGTCAAGATCTCTGAGTGCAATCATTTCAGTCACTGGGTGTGGAATGCCTCAGGGATGACATTCGGAGAAGAAACCAGGCTCCTGTGTCCCAACATTGAAACAGCTCTGTTTCTGGGCGGCAGGGAGTGAAAAAGCTCCAAGCACTTTTTGGAAACAATTCCCCAGCCCAAGCAATGGTAGTCAGCATATTGGTAATTTGAATATCAGAATAAAAGTGGTTGTGTTAGTCAGGACCCACACTAAGTCTCTCGGGATCCACATGCATGAGAGGTGGAGCTGAAATCTAATTATACCCTGAGCCAAGAGAGGTGTGCTGGTGTCAGGTTGGGACGTGACTTAGAACTCTGGGCTTTATCTGCAACGCCACTTCTCTCTTTATTCCATTTGGAGAAACACAGTAAGTGTGTCTCTATGGTTCTGAACCAGGTTCAAGGAGGAGGCAGGGATCCAGAGTCTCCTGTGGATGCCACCATTACCCAGCCAGTCCAGTGCTCCAGTGGCCTTGCCCTAGCTGTTGCATCCTAGAGGTGGTCGTCTCCCTGACAACCACAGATGCATTAAAGGATGTGAACGCAAGTTAATTAAAAACCAAGACCCAACCATTCTTGAATATTAGCATGCAAGGTTCTCTTTGTAATGTATATGACTGTGATCATTCTTCTCAGCCATGGTGGCTGAGTCTCCTGGATGCACGCAAGTAAGATGCTTAGATACAGGTCTCGCCCACACAGCCTGACCTCCTGCAAAGAAAACAGCAATTTGTCACATCTCAGGAAAACAAGGGTCCAGTTAAGGATGCCCATGGGCCTTGAGGGGTGTGTCTAGGGAGAAGATATTAGAGTCATATCTCAATTGGGGCCACTTTGGCAATGTCTGCAGATACTTTGGGTCATCATGTTAGTGAGGTAACACGCTGTCACCTGGCAATAAGAAGCCAGGGATACTGCTCCACAGCAGAGACTCACTGGTCAAAAACCTTAGTAGTGTCATGGCTGAGCTACACTGGTCCAAAGGGACATGCATTCCTTTTCTTATATAGAACATTTACTGAACCAGATGAATACCAGAAGGTGGGGAGCTGTCTTGTTTTCCATATAAATGGGCTGTATAGATAAGTGGGATATTAACATTCTAGACTCACTGAAAAGATGAATTTTCAGTTGCACACTTTCCATTACAGCATCAAGCAGCAAAGTAAATGCATCATCCTGATGTGGAGAGCATCCATAGTTTCCCTGGGACTCAAAAGAGAGAAAAGAGAAATGGGACCCAAGGCCTGGCTCCACTATGTGACAAACACACCCACATTTTCAATTTGCAACACCCTTAATTCTCTGTGAATGCATTTTTAGGTGTTCTTACAAATACCCGATCCAGTCATGTCAATACACATAACGTCTCTAGACTCCGACTCAGAAGGTAACAGTTGTGGTGAGAGGCAGTGCTGTACAAAGCAGTTGCAGTGCTCTGAGTTTTGTTATACAGGTCCCCAGTTTCCTTTGTGTCAGCCGAGACACACACATTTCTTCTTCAGGCTCTGGGTCAGTAGAGTCCGGCATGCAGGGACAATCTCTGTGCAGCTGAGAATGTGTACTCGAGCCTTCCAGCCACAGTTGGGGAATGGCTTTTCTCACTGTGACAAAATCCCTGACAGAAGCAATGGAAGGGGACAAGGATTTGCTTTAGCTGTAGTTTATTATAATGGGGAAACAAGGCGGAGTTCGTAGCAGCAAGAAAGAGGCAGGGACTCCTCAGTCTCCACAGATGTGGAAGCTGCAGCAGGGAGTGCTGGCAGCCCTCTGGCTTTCCGCTTTTCCCATTATGGTCTGGACACCTAGACTATGGGATGATTCTCACTCCTCAGTTAATCTTCCCTGGAAACACCTTCATGGACATACTCAGAAGTGTGTCTCCCAGGTGATGCCCTATCTAGCCAATCCTCGCAACGAAGACGACTAACGGTCCCACTACATAGAGTGTTTATAGTTGACTTCCAAAGTGAAAAATAACCTTTTTTTCACTCATGTTGAACCTCATCTTGGTTTTCAGAGTAATCACTCCTGTCTGACAATGACAACGGCTGCTGTGTGGTATAAATCAGGTAGGTATTTGTGTGATGATTAGCTCTGTTCATTGCATTTGTGTTTCTCGGCTTTAGAAATATCTTTTAGGACTGTAGGACCTGCAGACTTATTTGAGTCCTGAAGTTCTAGCTGGTACTGAGCCAATCTGAAACTCTATGAGATGATTTAGGACTATACTTGCCACCTCAGGTGTGGGACACCTTAATCTTATTGTGGTAGCTTATAACAGAGCTCTTAGTTCTGAGAGACTGAGGCCGAAGCAGCAACCAAAAATATCTCACAACAGAACAGCACAGTGATGAAAGTTCCCACTGAAGAGCTGCAGCTCCATCACTCATCAACTGTGTGGGGACTGAAGAAGTTGCCCTGTTTATGGGAGGCTGAGTCTTCATTTAATGCTGGCTAGACTGCCATGGAGCTTAGAAAGGGTCGGTAAATCACAGCTTTGAGAACACGGGAGATACTCTTTGTTGTTCGTTGGTGATTTCTCTACTCCCTTCCTCCTTTATATTGGGGAGAAAGTCTTGTTAGCACTGAGAACTAGATACCAGCCCCCTCACAGCCTGACCATCTTTCCCCTACGTCCACTGAGAAATTCATCAATTTCTGGTCTGCAGTCCATCAAATGGCAGAAATCCCAGGGCTTTGAGATACCGAAGGGTGAGTGTTTCTTCACCCCAAGCTACTTCAGGACCCACATGGTCTTTGGGTGAGCTTAGATACGTCACTTTTCAGTCTTAGCATTGCCCACAGTGTGCACGGCAGAGCAGTCCTGGCCTGCCCATCCTTTTCTCCTCCTCCCTTTACTATTAGGATTCTGATAACAATAAAAGGCCCCACTACAATGGTATTTCCCTTCTATTTTGCTGTGTACTCCCCTAATGGCTGTCTACATGATTTCCCATCTTCTGTGGGCAAGTGTGCCTGGGTTGGCATGAGTTTGGCTGTGAGAGACCTTTAGAAGTTTTCATATTCCTTTGTCCTGTCACAAAGAGTGAAGAGCTCAGCCTCTTTCCTCTTGAGGAATAGAAAGAAAGTGTATCCTGTTGTCTTCAGAGACAACACCTGACCAGATAATGAGCTTTTGGATGGGAACAATGTTTCTCCTCCATGCCAGCCACGTAGGTGTATGTTTAATACAGTTGCTGCACAAATGAGGGATTATGGGAAACGCAGGTATATGAACCCTCTGTTTTCCTACATACTTGAGATGTCGGGTGTTCTTTGGAGGAGATATATGATAGGGTTGTGAGGGAGAGGGACAGCAGGCAGGAAGTACAGTGATCCAAACAGTAGGCATGTATTCTGTGAGTCAGGCAGAATATATACCATACACATCAGGAAGCATTGTAGAGCCTTAGCTGAGCCATGACATGACCTGAACAGTATCAACATGTCCCTACTTTAAAAATCTGCCTTGAAGGCCTAAAAATACAAACTCAGTGAAAATTAATCCCAACTGAATTTTTCTTAAAATAGCCATATTCCTGTCGATGCCTTTCATATTACATAATTAATGGCATCAAACCAAATAACAGGCTGACTGAAAACCATAGCTATGGATTCAGAAGAACCATTTTTTCCTGCTATATTTACCTTTCTTTCTCTTTCTCCTGACATTTGGGGCTTGGGGTTACTTGTGAGGACCTAGGGTTGACTGGGTTGTAGGAAGCCACGCTTGCTCTCGGGGAGTTGTGGGGATTGCACAACACAACCAAGGCAAATGGCAACTTGCTAACAGAGGTCCTGCAAGGCAAGAAGAGCCCATGAGCTGCGGATCAGTCAGCTGGGCATTTTGAGACTCTTATACGTTTCTGTGTAGTCCATCTACAGGAAGATGCAGAAAAATCATTCAGCAAACTCATGAATCTTTGTATTTGTTTATAGCCATGAAATTGCCATTATCCTATTCCATGCAGGGAGAACATTATATATCTATATCTAAATCTATATATCACATGCATATATGTAACTTCCTGGGAGTAATAGTTACCTTCTTGATACAAAAATAGTATTAATGCTACAAGACTCCATTCCTTTGCAATATCAGTGTTGAGGAGAATTTAATTTCTGTATCTCTCTTTGTTTTCGTGTGGTTGCAATCTCAGGCATATACTTGGGTGTGGTGGCAATGCCTGTAATTCCAGTATTCAAGAGGCTGAAGCAGGAGGATTCCAGGTCTGAAGTCAGCCTGGACTACATAGTGAGACTGTCTTAAAAACAAAACAAACACTGGGAAGTAATAAGATCTGTTGCTGCTGCCAGTCATATCTTTTATTGAATTTTGGGGAGTTCTAGGGTGATGAACTGAACACAATTGATTTTTGGTCACTTTTAAAGGCTATGCAAATGATTCTCACACACAACACTCACATTCACACAACCACACACACAGAGTAATACATTCAAACACTTATATTCACACACCCACACATTCACACATATTTACACACACAGACACATCCACCTGCACTTATACACATGCAGTCACACGCACACACTCATACACAATCATGCTTTCATGCTCCCAACCCCTGCCACACTCATTCACAGACACACACCTGTGGGTTTTGAAGTGAGATGGGACTTGCACCATATTTTTAAATTTTGGCTTTATTTGTTTGTAATACGCAAATCAACCTAGTAGGCTAATCCCTAACCACTGAGGATGGTTTCAGTGTAACTGACCTCTAAGATGAGATAACAGAAAACATCTACATGGAATGAAGTTACAATTGCAACGGATGCTTTATTTAAAGCGAGCTCAGTGTCAGCTACAGTTAACACAGAATCATCTGAGGCACCTCCAGGCAAAGCGCTCTTTCATTGGCCTCTGGTCAGGGTTGCTGCCACACCCATGTTCATGCCACACCCATAACCCCTGGGACTTAGGCCTGTCTCAGCTTCTGCTCCATTCTCCTGGCCCAAGCAGCATCAAGCCCTGCCAAGTCACATAAAGAAAAGTGTGTGCTCTCACTGTCCGCACTGTAGGAGGATGGAGTTTACATCCACTTAATCCCTAACACCGTGTTATACATGGGGTCCTCTCACTCACTGTACAGTGTTTTGTTGGGGATACAGCTCAGTGAGAGGGGACTCGACTAGCATGAAGGCCCAGGTTCTATGCCAGTACTGTAAAGGTAGAACAGATGCAGAAACTGGCTGGGCAGACCTCTGGGGATAAGAAGCTTGCAGAATCATTAATACAGTCATCTGTCCATTTATGTATGGAGGCAGAAAAGTCTGAGCCTTGCTGTGGGTGTAGGATGGGGACCAAAGTGCCCATGAATGACACTCTGGGCTGTTCGTTCTGCATTTCTGGCTGTGTTACTGGTCTCCCTGTCTCTCCGACTTCCCTCTGTCCATGCTCATGCCTGGGCTCCCACTGTGATCCCATGGAAAGTCACTGCTCCCTAGGAGTTGGCAGGTGGTTTATCTGCTCTGTTTTGTTAATGAGGCAGCCAGGGCATCTTCCAAGTGGAGGCTGCCCCAGACCCCAAGGCTGCAAGCTGCAAGACCCAGAGAAGTGTGTCTGTGCATTGGAGGACACAGTACTGGGGTCTTCTTACCTCCCCTTCTTCCCCTTCCTCCCCTTCCTCCCCTTCCTCCCCTTCCTCCCCTTCCTCCCCTCCCCTTCCTTTGCTTCCTCTCTGTTCCCCTTCCTTTGCCTCCTCTCCTCTCCCCTCCTCTCCTCTCCCCTCCCCTCCCCTCCCTCCCCCTCCTCTCTTCTCCCCAACCCTCTCCTCTCTCCCCTCCCCTCCCCTTCCCTCCTCTCCTCTCTCCACCTCTCCCCTCTGCTCCCTTCTCCCATTTTTCTCTCTCCATCTTTCTCTGTTCCTTCCTCCCTCCTCCCTGGTTCTTACTCTGTAGCCCAAGCTTTCCTGAAATCCACAATAATCCTCCTGCCTCAGCATCTTAACATTGGGATTACAGGTGTGAGACATCACTCGGTTACAGAGCTTTCTTGAGGTCCACCATTCAGGCCCTCTGAAGACCATTTTCCTGGCCTAATCATTTCTAAGTTTTGAGGTAACAAGAAAGCTCATGTACGACTCAACTGCCCACTGGGTGGCACTGTTGTTCCACGGATGTGCCTGGACACAAGCACAGGCACCAGGGGATGGGAGCCTCCAGATCTGTTTCTGCATTTTGAACTCTGCAGGTTTGTCCGGCTTGCATTTTGGACACCGCCAGAGTTTCTGGAAACAGGGCGAACTGAAAATGAGCAGATCAGCAAGGAAATGAAATTCTTTTCACCGAGGAGGAGCATGAGTGTTGGTCTGACTTAGGCAATAAGGGAGCAAACCACCCTCAGAATAGCCAGGGACAGCCATCCGTTTCTTTGTTTCCATACCCAGATGGTTGGGAATTTCTGCTACACAAAAGCTTACCCCATTGGTGGGGCCCTCAGGAGGGGGGGGGTAGAAGATGGGTGGTTCTGGAGCAGACCGTGGGGACTTTGGCCTTGTGAAATTTTGTAACATCTGAGACTTTTTCTTGTTTACATGCAGACTCCACACTTAAGTGTGTGCCAAGTTCAACAATGGTTGCCTGCAGTAAACAGAGTGCCTTTCCTTAGAAATAACACGGAAAATGTAGTCTCACATTTGAATCTGGTTTGTACTTACTTCCAGTGTGTGACTGCAGAGTCATGCCTTTGAAAGCCCTGAATTTCAAAGCCAGGAAGAAGCTCTACGGTTCCTTGCCTGCTTCTACGCCTTCTATGTAGACTCATGTGTGGACTCAGGCTCACCCAGGATTGGCTCCCACTCCCACTCAAGCCTCCTCTAACCTAGATACCCAGCAGGAGGTCTCAGGTGCCAACAGCCAGTTACTGAAGGCAGAGGACAGAAGCCAGGGATCCTTGAGTTTTCACAGCCTCGAGGGGCTCAGAGGCAAGACCCTGCTGTCTATTACTCGAGCTCAGGCACTTGGCTTTGTCTTTGGGTTCATTTCTGGCTCAGAATTCTTGTGAAATGCCTGGGATGAGCTGTTACCTCTGGAATCTACAGATACAGCTTAGCTCATGGCTGGACTTCTTCCGGTCATGTAACCTCAGGCAAATCACTTAGTCTTTCAACTTCAGTTTCCTCTTCCATGGAAAGGAGACAATGAGAACCATTACGTCAACCCTCGAGGGTTCTGCTGAAGATTAAATGGAATACATATAGGGCATGTAGCTATTTTATATTTGGTTCTCCTTTCTTCCTTCCTTTCTTCCTCTCTTCCTTCCCTCCTTCCTATCTTTCTTACAATGTTATTTCATTTATATGCATATGTGTGTTTGTATGCCACATGTTGTAGGTGTCTGCTGAGACCAGAAGAGGACATTGGATGTGGGTGCTGGGAACCAAACTCAGGTCCTATGGAAGAGCAGCAGCAAGTACTATTAACCACTGAGACATCTCTCCAGCACCATGTGACTGTTCTTGAAAGTATTTTATTTGTCTGCCATGAGGCATGAAGAAAGATGTTGCCTGTTTCAGAAGCCAGTCATTTAGAGACAGAGACACAGCGACATTTCTCACGTAGCGCATGTGCTGTGGGATGGCTAATCAGTTTTGTTTTTGGCTTTTTGAGGCAGGGTTTCTCTGTGTAGCTCCGGCTGTCCTATGGGAAGGTCTCCAAGGGTATTTCCTACTGCATTTTGTGGGTTGGTGCATCTGCCTATGGGAAGGTCTCCAAGGGTATTCCTACTGCATTTTGTGGGTTGGTGCATCTGCCTATGGGAAGGTCTCTAAGGGTATTCCTACTGCATTTTGTGGGTTGGTGCATCTCCCTATGGGAAGGTCTCCAAGGGTATTCCTACTGCATTTTGTGGGTTGGTGCATCCACTCTACTGCCGCTGTTGTCAGTGCTGCTACCCCCATCCTCCAACATCAGAACCTAGATTCTTTGGCCTTCCAATGTAGACTGAAGGGCAGTAACTCTCCAGCAATCCTCCAGGCCTCAGCACCAGATCGGGATATGCCATCTCACGACTGAGGAACTGTAGGGCTCTCAGCCTCTCCAATGTGAAGACAGTCACTGCTGGATTACCTAGACTGTATCATGTAAGGTACCCAAATAAATCCTCTTCAGTGCATATTCATTCTACCAGTTCTGCTCAGAGGAGTGGACTGAACAGACTAGGGATGTAGATAGGCTAGTGTGTTGTCACCTGAGATGGTAAACTTAGAGAGAGGAAAGCTTTATTTGATGCCCAGCTTTGTAGGTTTGGACCTGGTTGGTTACTCTGTTGCCTCTCGGTCTGGGTGAAGCAGCACGTTAGAAGAAAGTGTGCATCATGATGCCATAGAGGAGAACACGAAGACACTGGCACCTCACGGTGCTTTGGGATGGCATCCCCCAGATAAGCAAAACCTCCCAGGAAGCTTTCCTTCTCTTAAAACACATGACGATGATGATAATGATACGTACACACATGGACCATGGTCAGTGTGCCGAAGCCAAAGATAGCTCTCAGGACTCAGTTCTTGCCTTTTACTGTGGGCTCCCCAAATTCAGGTGGTTAAGCCTGTGTGGCAAGTTCTGGACTACCTCACTGGCCCAAGAAACCCTTCTTAACATTCCCACTACTTTCCAACAGCACCAAGCTGAGGATTAGGTCTTCAATGTATGGGTCTTCATAGAACATTCCAGATCCAAATCATAGCAATTGGGTGGTATGAGGTATGGAGACTCAATTTGCAAGGATGAAAATTTAGTGTGAAGATATATCTAACTGAAATTTTAATTCGTGCTTTTGAATTTTATTTTGTGTGTTTGTTCTTGCCACTGTGTTCCTCTGGAGGCAGAAGACAACTTGGAGGTATTTGTCTTCCCTTTCTGTTGTGTGGGTCCTGGGGATTGAACTCAGGTCATCAGGTCTGGCCACAAATGCCTTTACACTCTGAGCTATTGAGGTCCTAATTAATTTTTATCATATGTTAGATTTTATTATTTAATAGTCTAGGGTTGCAGACAGAGGTACAGCGATAGATGAACAGTTAGTTACGACACTGTTTGTGGTCTACTGGTCGGTCTGGGATGTGGGGATATCATATAACACCACACCTGAAAAGCATTGTGAACAAATGAGACTTTTCAACTCCATCACTACATGAACGTCTATGTTGAGAGCAGAGCAGTAAAATCAAGTTTACCAGGAAGACAGAAGCACGTTTGTAGTTCCACACGACGGCGTCTCTCATCTGAGTGTGTCTCCTGTCACACTTGCTGGGAGTCTACATAAATCATCTCAGTGTTTAAAGCCGATTACACTTCCTATATGAATGCACGCTGCGTAGATTCAAAAAGACAATCAATTTTCTTTTGCTCAACTAATTACTGCCGCGGTGTTCTTTAAACGGCAGGCAGCGTCACCCCAGCCACATCTTTTTTTTTTTAACAGACACCGAGCCTTGAGCTGCCGGTTCTGTCTCTCCACTTAAAATGTTTGTTGCAGACAGAACCGAAAGTTTATTTAACAACTCATTCTACAGCTTTATTTAACCAGGGCTCCCGAGGCCCCACGCTGTACAAGGCGCATCAATCCCAGCTTACAAACAGAGACACCCTCTTTTTTTTTAAACTTGACAGAAATCAGTATATTGTTTCAGTGACTGGCTTGCTCGAGTGGAACTCCATCTGCAGAAATCAGGGCCAGCACCATATTTCACAAACACCGAAATGAGTCGTGTTCCTTTCCTTGTACTAGAAAAAACCTCATAAAAGATAATGCTGGGGCTCTTATGCCGTCTCTCATGCCTGCCTTCAGTATCCTGGGGAAGGCCTGTCATCATGGCACGAGGTGGCTGTCTCTTCTGCCATGTGGGAAGCTGTTCTTGCTGGTGACAGCTTACACGGTGGAGGAGTAGACACCCATGCAGCTCGGGTAAGCAGACTGTCTGGTACATTGACCCACCCTCTTGGAACAAAATGCCAAGTAGCTTCGAGAGCTGTGAGCAAGCCCAGTGGCCTCTGAGGGAGACTTCATTAGATGATCACTTATATTTATTTATTAGCTAAGAATAAAGTGATTGTGACTATAATACTTTTGGGTTATTTTTAAAAATCCATCACAGTGTTAGTTCACATGTTCCTTTGAGGACAAGGTAATTACTGTGTGGCTGAGTCTCCCTCAAACCTCATCAGGAGTGTGTTGAGGTGCTCTGCTATAAATTAAGCAGTACAAAGTGGGATGTTTGTATTCTTTGATTTCCTTCTTAGCACACACATTAGTAGGCAGGAGAATTTATATGACTTATTACCACACTTCCTGTCAGTTTTCCACAACTCTTTTTTTGTTTTGGTCTGGAGACCAGTCATTATTTTCAGTTAGCTTCTACCTCAGGACTCTAGACACCACCCAGAGCCCAATTATGTGAGGTGTTGCTCTGATTAACACCTTCGTGCTGAAAAGCTGTGTGGTTTGGAAGACGGTCCTGAGGGTAACTAGTCACTGGAGAGACAGGAAGGCCGTTCCCTGCAGACTTTGTCCCTGGAAATTACCAGAGCCCAGTGAAATGAACATATAAATTCAGTCAAAAGGGTTCGGTGAGTTAATGAGGGGTTAAATGGGCAGAGGTTTAACACGAGGGTTTGTGTTCTGAAAGACACCATCTTTTTTCAGGTTGGTAATTGAGGAGTTAAGCTCAAAGACTAGCAGTGAGAAACTCTGAGAGCCCCACCAGCTGCTCTGACCTTTACCTCCAGGGTCCAAATCCAGACAAGGGTCTTAATTAGCTGCAGAGAAATCTAGAGCTTTGGCAAGAAACCAGCAGACATTAAAGAAAGAAAGCGACCAGTAAATGAAAGAGCTGTGTTCTGAGAGAAAAGTTTAACAGAGAAACATTTATATAACCTGTGTGTGTTTCTTACTATTTTTCCTTTTCTCGCTTATTTTTGAGATTATAATATAATCACAACATTTTCCCCTCTCCTCCATCCCCCCTTGTCATCTTTTAATATTTCCATTTTACCTAAAGTTTGTTAAATTGATCCCTCCCTCCCTCTTTCCTTTCCTGTACCCTTTCCTTCCGTCCTCTGTCTCCCCTCCCCTCTGCTCACCAACTTAACTCGATTCTTTCCGTGATTTTCATTTTCTTGTTTTTCTTATCTTTTCCAAGTGCCTTAAAATGCACTTCGCAGTATTTACCGTATTTTCATAGAAAATGAACGTATGCTTAGCCTATTGGGCAAATAAGCTCAAGCAAGACAAAGTTAAAAAAAAATCATAAAGGACCTCCCACACACCCAGACCTTGTTTTCCTGTGGGTTTTATAGATGAGTCTAGTGATATACATATTTAAAATACTTTTTACATTATTTATGAGCATGAGTGTGCTCGTGAGCATGTGTGTGCACACTTGTGCCATCACACCCATGTGGAGGTCATAGACATCTTGTTGAAGTGGTTCTCTTCCTCTAACATGCAGGGACCAGCAATAGGGTTTGGATCATTCATAAGGCTTGGTGGCATGCACTCTTGCCTGCTGAGCCATCTTGTCCCCACTCCCAAAAGACTCCTTAACAAAGGTAAGTCACAAACAATTCTTTAATGTGCCCCCTTTTACTCGCTGATATACCGTGTTGAATTTTTGTGTCGGATTTATGTGAGTAGCATGTCTTTCTGTATAATTTTCAAATTTTAATTAAGTTTTCATTAACATATGATGTACTGGTTTTAGAATTTTATTTGAAGATTTCCAGCTGTGTCCCAGTACAGTGTAGGGGCTGTACTTATAATATCTGATTTTATTTATAAGTATAGTATGTCTATGTTGGATCATATCTTTGTGGACTATCTTGGAAACGTGGTGTAACTAGGACACTGTGTTGATCCCAGGAGGGATCTCTCTCTTATTGATTATCAGAAGTTACCTTTTAATTCCAAAATTAGTGTGTTTTAGTATGTGCTGGTGTTCAGGAGTCTGAGCTCAACCCAGAAAAGACACAATGGCATCTATCACTAAAGGAATGGACATAGGGACAAAGAATTCTCCTAGTCCTGGAATGGGAATCTTTTTATTTATTTTTTTTGTTTTTTGTTTTTTGTTTTTTTTTGGTTTTACGAGACAGGGTTTCTCTGTATTGTTTTTGAGACTGTCGGTCCAGCCCAGCCTCGAACTCACAGAGATCCGCCTGCCTGTGCCTCCCGAGTGCTGGGATTAAAGGCATGCACCACCACCGCCTGGCTGGAATGGGAATCTTACAACTCATTACCCTCCATTGTGTGTGTGTGTGTGTGTGTGTGTGTGTGTGTTTGTCTAGACAGAGTCTTGCTATGCATATGTGGCTGATTTAATATCTACTATGCAAGCCAGGTTGACTTTAATTTCTCTGCAATACTCCTGTCTAAGTCTCCTAAGTGCTGGAATTACAGAAATAAGTCATCATGATTGGCTGCATACAATTCTCTCTTTCAAAAATGGAAGATCTTTTAGACTATTTTTCTTCATCCCAGCCTTGAATAAAAACCTTGGTGCAAGAGACCAGAATGCAGATAATTGGGTCTTGTTGCCTAGGTTTTTCACAATTTGTAAGATGATCTCGGCTAATGTAGAGAGAGTATTAGCCCCCTGTCAAATTTGCCAAAAGAGTAAATAAAAGTAAAGATATGAGTTTTGTGATGACAACTGGAGCATACGTAGGTAGGTTACAGCAAAGCATGGGGACCTCTGTTATAGGTCTCAGAAGCTAGCTGATGACATTCTTAGTTTGGGGGTTAGCAGAAACAAATGATCTGTTGCAGAAGTGAGCTCCACATCAGGTAGTTCTAATCACCCTGTGTAGTCTTCAATGTGGGTGTGACTCTCCTCCACCTCCCATAGAGTCTTCAGTGTGGGAGTGGCCTTGTCCTTTTGTAGAATTTTCAACATGGGTGTGGCTGTCTTCCTGCCCTGTAGAGTCTTCAACCTGGGTATTCTGTCTCCCTTTGTAGAGTTTTCAACATGGGTGTGACTGCCCCCCCCAGGACTACAGTTTGTATTTGTACTTAATTCCACTTTTCATCAACCCTGTGGAAACTACCAAACCTTTCCCTGTTTTTTTATGTCTTCTTCATGAGGGCTTCCATGCTATGAAACTCTTGCATCAAGTATGCACTTGTTTTCTGCTTGGTCTTCTGCAGGGGTCGTGAAGGAACTTAGTAACAGGTGAGGGAAAGCATGCCTTTTCTCCCCCCATAGAGTTTTTTTTCTCAGAATTTCCTGTATTTTAAATGCTTATCCTAGAATTACAACAAGTGTATTTAAGTTAACATAGCACATATTAACACATCAGCCATATATGTTGTCTGGTCAGACATCTAAAAGCTAAGAAGGAGGTTGACCCTCTGACTTAGATACTATTGCTGTTGATAATTTTGTCCTGATTGTTTTCCAGCTTCCTAAGATACATATTCTGTTGTTTTCTGCAGATAAAGCCTCCCTCCTCCATGCTCTCCCCTATGCATCATTCCCTATTTTGTGTTCCAAAATCTCAGACCCTGCATTGGTGTAATTTTCCTTTGTTCTGAAAGACCAGGTCTAAAGTTTCACTCTATGAAAGTCCAGTGATAAAAAATATCTTGCTTTCTATTCTTACTTTGGAGACTGTTTTTACTTTGTTTTTATTCTGGATCATTTTTTAAACTTAAGGCTGAGGGGCTGGTGATGGGGGAAGTCCTGTGTATATGTCAATAAAGCACTGTTGGCCAATAGGGAACCAAGATAGGTGGGACTAGGAGTCCAGGAGGACTCTGGGAAGGAGAAACACAGAAAGTCAAGATGTAACGCCATGGGATAGGAAGCCCGGAACTATTCTCCGGTAAGAGAAATACTTAGATTAACAATTATGGGGTAAATACTTAAGTCAGAGCTAGCCAGTAAGAGACTAGCAAGGCCAACCACTTCATAATTAATATAGCCTCCTGTGTGTTTATTTGGGACTGGTGTGGCTCTGGAACCAGGCTGGCAGGAAGGCTTCTCTCAAGGAAGGTTTCTCTTTACATAATGGTGATCAGAAGTGGGATCATGAATTTCCACGCAGAATGACAAAAGCTTTAAAGGAATTTTAGAAATAAAAGAACAGAGAAAAACATGGGTTTTTGGTAGCAGCATTTTCTCAGGTGGGCTCTGTTTTGCTAGCAACAAGCAGAGACTCTCCTGGACTCCTAGTCCCACCTATCTTGGTTCCCTATTGGCCAACAGTGCTTTATTGACATATACACAGGACTTCCCCCATCAAGCTGGTGACATGCCTCCATGCTGCTGAACGGTGATGTAAGCTTGGAGAACTCAGTCCTGTGACTGACTTCCTTGTTTTCTGGGACATCCAGTTGTGGTTGGGGTACTACTCATTAGTAGAGACAGCTTTCCTAATATGCACAAGGCCCCGAGTTTGATCCTCAGCAACACACACACACACACACACACACACACACGTCTCTGTATCAAAATTAAAATTATTGTGTACCCAAGGACACTATCAATAGAGTTAAAAAGCCAACGCAGGGAATAGGCGAAACTATTTGCAAACCAAATATCTAAAAGTAATTGATATTCAGAATATATTAATAATTCCTATAACTTAACAATTAAAAGGCAAGCAATATTATTCAAAAGTGATTTTGCATAGACATTTCTCCAAAGATCTAATAAGCATATGAAAGGGTGCTTCACACCACTGATCACTAGGGAAATGTCAATCAAAACCACAAGGAGACACACTCCACACCCACTAGAATGGCTAATTAAAAAGCCTCCAGCAAATTACACCTGTTGGTGAGGATGTGGGGAAATGAGAACCCTTGTGTACTTCCAGCAGAAATGGAAAATGGTACAACTGTTACGGGAAGTCAAATGGTACTTTTTCAAGAGACTAAAAGTAGAATTACCATATGATATGGGCATGTAGTCAGAAGAACCACACTCCAGGATTAGAGCAGGTACTTGCATCCTCATGGTCAAAGCAGCATTCCTCAGACTAGCTGAAAGCTGGAAGCAACACGTGTTCATAACATGAAAAGATAAATAGAATGAGGTATTAATTCATCATGGAATGTTATTCGGCTTTGAACCCTGACAACATTATGCTAAGGGAAATAGTGCAGTCTCCAGAGGACCATTACCATGTGGGTCTGCATGGGCTGCCTCGAGTAGCCAGATTCACAGAGCAGAAAACACAGGGATGGTGTCAGGAGATGTTGATGGGGTTTATTGCTTAATGGATATAGTTTCAGTTTGAAAAGATGAGAAAGGGCAGAGAGATGGTACTGTGGGTAAAAATGCTTGGTGAGTGAACATGAGGACCTGAGTTTGGATCTTGAACACTCATGTAAAAGCTAGGCATGGCAATGGGTGGCTATAACCCCAGCACTGGAAGAAGCGTGTATGGAGACAGGAGGATCCTGGGACTTGCCTGACCTGCCAGCATAGATGAAAAGAACAGCCTCCTGCTTCAGTGACACAGTCTGTTTCAGAGAATGATGGGACAGTGAGAGAGGAAGATAAGGGGTGCTGACCTCTGGCTACCACAGGAACACAACTGGATAAGAGTGCATGTTGGAGCGCGTGCACACGTGTACACACACACACACGCACACACATGAGCACACACACACACGAGCACACACACACTCACACACCAGCTACACTCACACACACATGTGTACACCACACAGAAAATATCCTAGAGACATGTGGTAGTGTAGCAATACAGAAACCACTGAAATGAAAACTTAAAAATGGACACAAATGTAATGTATTTTATATTTACTTTGTTACAATTTAAAAAGCAGAAAAACACTTGTTATATGATTTGGTATTTCCTCTGTTCAATTCGAAGACATTGTCTCTGTCCTTGTCTCTGTCTCTGTTTCTCTGTCTTTGTCTGTCTCTGTGTGTGTGAGTGCATGTGTACATGGGTTTACATGTATGTGTGTGAATACAGGTGCTTTTGGAGACTAGAAGAAGGCATTGAATTCCCTGGGGCTGGCATTACATGTGGTTGTGAGCCACTCACCAAGAGTACTGAGAACTGAACTCTGGTCCTCTGCACGCTTTAATCTACTGAGCTATCTCCCCAGTCCCTGACTTGATTTTTTTTCTTATACTGGGTCTCCCTATATAGCCCTGGCTGATCTGGAACTTTCTATGTAAACAAGGCTGGCTTTGAACTACCTAAACTGATCTCTCTCTCTCTCTCTCTCTCTCTCTCTCTCTCTCTCTCTCTCTCTCTCTCTCTCTCTCCTTCATTCATTTATTTGTTGCACAGATATGCTTGATGTCACCTACCAGGCACTATCTGCACAACCTAAATACTAAGTGACTAAGACAATTGTCCAATGGCATTCCGATGGGGAAAGGGGATGGCACCATATCAGCACATAATGGAGAATAGGGAAGTGGGGTGCAGTGTGGTACCGAGAATGGCCACGTCACTGAAGGATGGTGCTCAGAAAAGTTGCCTCTGGAAGTGACATTTGGGTCTAGAACCAATGCTGAGAAAGCAAACTCAGATGTCTGGGTAAGATAGCTTCATGAGGAGAGAATAGAGGAGAGAGCTG
This sequence comes from Mesocricetus auratus, assembly GCF_017639785.1. Taxonomy (NCBI): domain Eukaryota; kingdom Metazoa; phylum Chordata; class Mammalia; order Rodentia; family Cricetidae; genus Mesocricetus; species Mesocricetus auratus. The sequence goes on from NW_024429198.1 coordinate 44,247,135, forward strand.
AGGTGAAATTAGTTCAAATCTGAATGTCTTCAGAGAAGACTGATATCCAAGTAGGTTAAAAAGTAGCTCAACAAATATCACCCTTCATCTGTGTAACTGCTTTAAAAGTGAATTGATGAAGGATGGGAGAGTGGGTCAGTGGGCAAACTGCTTGCCACTAATGCAAAGGATCAGAGTGGCACACATATAAAAGCCAGGCTCATGTGTGACCCAGCTCTAATTCTAGCACTCAGAAGGCAGAGATAGGATCCCCCCAGGAAGCTGGGTAGCCAGACTACATGAAATTGTAATCTCTGGGCTCAGCAAAAGACCCTGCCTCAATAATGAAGAGTGATAAAGGAAGGTCCCAGTACCAACCACCCGGCAGACACGTATACGTGGAAAAACAGAACGAAAATCGCCAGGACATCTGCTCTCCTCAGCACCATCCATTTTCGGCAGCGGAATCAGGAAGCATCCTCCTGGACTGGGTGGTTCGGTTACTTCCAGCAACTGGACCATAAGTCTCATCCAATTTGTTCTGCATGTGTCAAGTAGGCAAATAAGGAGGGCTGTGGCCATTTGCTTAGGACTTTAGGGCCATGGCTGAAATAAATGGCTTTGTGCTTGAATAGAGAACTATTTCTCTACACACTCTGGCTTTCCTGAGTAGTTGGAGGGTTTGGACCTCCTAGTCCTTATCAATCAAATTTTCCCATATGTGCAAAATATCACCTGCTTTGTGTGCTTAATAGACAAACATCACATGAATAATCATGGCGATAGCCTAGAGAAAAGATCAACCCATCTGTGCATTTAGCTTTTTTTCCCCATTGGTAACAATGATCAACCTTGGATATGCTTGCACTCCATGTTTCTGATTTATATACCACCCAATTAGTGCCCCATTTAATCTGCTCACCTGTTGTTGCTTTGTTCTGAATTTCATGGCTCTTTTGTTTTAAATCCACTCTCGCATACATTTTCCTAGTCAGGTTGATTGCAGCCACCCCTTGGTTTGAGGGAGAGGTTGGAACATTGCCGTGGTGTCAGAATTGCCTGAATAAAGAAAAGGAGGTCCTGTAATTATTTTGTTTTCTCCCCAGCATGTGATTTGTTATTGATGACACGCGGAGAGGGTGCTTTCTCCATCAGACTGGCTGAGCCCTCTGCAGTAGCATGAGCGCCACTGTTACTGTGCTTGGAGCTGTATCTTGTTAGGCAGCCTGCATGGGGGAAAAAAGGTGAACATTTTAATATGTTGGAAATGGCTGTGCTCTGACTGACGTTCCCACATGCTTCCTATGGCTGAGGCTCACAGGAAGCCTGGAAACTAAAGAAAGGAGGAAACGCTGGTTGAATCTCTAGAAAGAATGATTACAGGAGCATACGGTGGAATTTCTTTTAACAAAAGAGCCCAGCAACCTACACACTTTCTCTTTAGGTCTCCTCCCTCATCTCCATAGAGCCACACTGGACATTACGATTGTGTGTGTGTGTGTGTGTGTGATATACATATATATCTCACTACTAAGAGAGCTATTCTTGCAAGGCATTCACACCTACAAACAAAAGACCAAACATAAAGGAAGGTGGTCTTTCCTCCTTTCCATAAAAAAGTGCATGTCACAGTGTTTACATAGTAGACCAATTATTTGAAAAGCTGGGTTGCAAGGAAAAAGTCACTCTCTGGCAGGGACCTTACATGACAAGTTTCATCCCACAGTGGATTAAAACGGTTGAGAGGAGATGCTAACATAACTTCAACTACAGCAGTGTGAACACACCACTGTAATAATTCATTTAGAATGATGACACCTGAGACCTAATTTAAAAGTCCTAGATGAATACCAGCCTCACATTCAACCCCGAGGGCTGCTGCAAACCTACCTAAGAAAGTCTAAGAACCATAGTGAGTCTAATTGAATTGGACTTAAACGGACCATTGAGATGGCCTCACAGAGCTCGGGGGAATTCATATTGTCTATACTGTATCAGAATCGCAGCTTGAGCTGAATAACTGGTTACATTCAATCATGTTACTGTAACTCACGCTTGAGGTAAAGGGGAAACCTTTTGCTATCAGCAAGACTGGATGGAAAACAATTTCAAATCACTTTAAACCCAGTTGGCAACTACTTTGCCAATTATGGAATCCAGTGGGAAAGGTGTGTGCGAGGGCTCAGGACTAAATGATTTATGTCAGGCATCCGGGCCTCCCGAGGCATGCAGGGGAGTGTGTGGAAGGAGGGGCATGCGGCTAATTATTTCTCCTAAGAATACTTGAGTGAGGTAATTTGTGCTTGCAGATGAGTCACACTGCAGGCTGGATAAAAGGCAAGGTGATCATAGAAATTCCTAAGATCCCATTTAGAGGTGGATAAAGAGGAAACCTTAGGATTCAATTTGATTTCTCATCTCTTCATTCAGAAACATTTGGAGATATAAAAAAAGGAAGAGCAAACTTAGTGCTCTTACCTAACGGGCAGGAGGGGATCAAAGTCCATAATTTGTGTTTGCTACCGGAGCCAGCTGCTTTCAGATGGGGACCTCTGGCAAAGTTGACAGCCATCATTCGTCAGATGGATGGGTGCCAATCTGGGGTCCTTTAGGATGGCCTCGGGAAGCAAGCTCACTCTCCCTTTCTCTTGCTTTTTAAGCCCCACTTTATTTTTTGATGACCTGGGTTTCAGACAGAGATGAGAGTTTCTCAGGAGCTTGCCATTTCCTGGGCTTCTTATATGAAGTTCTCTAGCTGAGAAATGATCCTGAAAGTTATCCCAAGGCTCAAGATCACCTCCCAGACCCTCAATACAGGAAGGATACTAGAATCCCAACATAGAAACTTATGTTGCGTGGACACACACACGCACAGATTTCTGCAATGGTCTCTTCAGATACTTGCACAATTTGGGGGATTAGGAGCACTGTTGATTATAGTAAGTCCAGCACACCGGTGTGTGTAGATTTTGTTGAAGTTCATGTGAGTGTGCCAGTAGTAGCTTGGCTCTCTTGCTTTCCTGTTGTCTGTGTTTTTCAGCAGCTGCCTACCATCATTACAGCTAATATAGTGGATTAAACTTCTGGGCTAGCTGGCAGCTCCAAAGATGTCTCTAATGGTTTCAAATGCACACATCTCTAGAAAACACTTCTGACCAATGAACCCCTAACTGCAAATGACACAGGCAAGCTTCATTGAAAATGACACCACTGGAGGGAAGCTTGCTATCATTTGGGATGTTTCCTCACTAGGGAAAGAAGGCCATTTCAGCAGTTACACCAAAGGGACACTGCCATGCAGCATTTCCCCCTGTAAGGCACAGAATAGAGCAGTGGGGGCAGTTAGCATTCCTGCATGCTAACTATGTACCTAGCTGTGAGATGCCTAAATAAGAATTGAAGCATATCCAGAAGATACAAAAATTACAGTTCTTTTAGTTCATCCTCACACAGAATGGGGATACGTAGACAGTTGATCATATAAATAATAACTCATATCTGTAAATAATGATATTTAAATGAAGAGCTTGTGAAAACGGGAGTTAAGGGCCTTCAGATAAGGACAGGTACAACGTGAGGAGGACCTATGGACTGGCCATTTACAGAGCCGTCTTCCAATTCTTGGTTGCAACCACAGTGTATTTGCTGGGTTTGCTGTGTAACATGGAGGAGGTAGACCAGATGGCTTAATGGAGCTTGGCAATCATTCAAAATGCTCAGTTTGCCAAGATTTGTGTTAGACAATGATGAGATAATGAGAATATCGCAGATTTGATCTGGGTCCTTTTGGTTTTTGTATCTTAGTAATTTAGTCTAACATTAAATTAGATAATTTTCAACTAGTAAATTTTTTGGGAGAGGGAGACTGAAAGCACTTAGTGCCATGGGAAGATGTGAGCAAGTTTGAGCAGCCAGAGAAGCCTTCTTAAGGTTTGAAACTATTTGGGTTGATTCTTAAATATAAGAAGGGGCTGGCCAGGAAGATATGGGTGATGTAGGGAGAATTTTAGACAAGTAAATAGCATGAAATACTGTGTTACTGTGTTGCTCAGGTTAACTCCTATTGATGTAAAGACAGTTTGCACCTCAAATAGAATAGGACTTTATTCTGGAACCAAATATGAGAGACTGGCTTGGAAAAACCAATTTATATGACACCAAATATCATCTCCAACATGATAACAGTCTAATGAAGTTATTATGGTGATAAGACAAAGGAAGATAAAAGCTAAGATATTGTTCAAACACATTGGTGGGTACATTAGGCAAGTGGTAAAGTTGGAAGTTATCTGTTATTGGCCTCAGACACTATCTGGTGGCATTCTCAATTTCTGAATTGGTGGAAGCTAATGGCTTGCTAAGAATACATTTTATAAAGGTTTTGGTAGCCATAATGATGTTCTGTCAGACACATTAGACCCAGGGATGGACGGGCTTTCAAAGATCTTAAATATAGCCCTGAATAATTTGTTTCTGGTGACAGGAGACATCCTTCTGTATGCTGTGAATATGTTTCTCTTATTGGTTGATGAATAAAGCTGCTTTGGCCAATAGACAGGTAGGATTTAGCTAGGTAGGGAATCAGAACAGGGATAGGGAAAGGAAGTAGATGGATCCATGTAGCTACCAGGAAGGTGGGATGCTCAAATATTCCCTGGTAAGATAAAACCATGTGGAAATACAAAGATTAATAGAAATGGGTTAATAATTAAGACAGAGTTAGCCAATAAGAAGCCTTAGCAATAGGCCAAGTAGTGTATAATTAATATAAGCCTCTGGTGTGTTTATCTGGGACTAAACGATTGTGGGACTGGGCAGGACAGAAGCTTCCATCCATATTTTAGTCTGCCACATTTTAGATTTTCAAGATCATCAAGTTCAACCATTTGGCCTTGTAGAATCTTTAACATAGGTACAGCTTTCCACTATCCTTGGCCTTGGAACTTCAGTTCATACCTTCTGCCTCAGCATCCCATGTGCTGGGATTACAGGTGTGTACCTCATACCATTTTAGTTAATACCATCTTTGAAGAGTCTGTAGTCAGAAAGAGGTTGAGACTGGATCATGAAATGTGAAAATATGGACAAGTGGGATGATTGCAGTTGATGTAATGACATACCATCCTCACTTTGAGTGCAATGAGAAGCCACTGAAGGCACCCCACTGCAGAGTAGGGCTGACTTGAATGAGATTTTCTACAGACGAGACATATCAACCTTTTGACGTTGCAATTGACATTGTCATCTACAAATATTTTGGGTCATGTTCATATAACTCTTCTCAGATGCGTGTGACATGTAGACCAAGGTTGGATATACTTGTTTCAGACCCAGTCTTTTGAAACTTCCTATAAGGCCAATGGACCCCTTAGGACTTGCTAGATTGGTTCAGTATGAACTAGAGAAGAGTACAACCCCAGAAATTCACCTTTAATCGACTACTTGTGGAAATCAGAAAAATGGAGATGAACTAGTTTACCCAGGTGCTCTGGTGCCTTTTATCTTGTCTGCCAGGAATCAGCTCAACCTGAACCAGATGCTGGTTCATGTTTACATCTTTGTAGGACTAAGAGTAGATTATCAAATAAATTAGAGGCCGTTCTATATCTATTTAGAGTTTGCCCAGGAATTAACTTGCCCTTGGATTCACTAATTCCTTAGCAAGTATTGGTTTGCCAGATTATTCATAAGGCACATTGAGGGGAGTCTTGAGGGAACAGAACAGCAAGCATGGATGGAAGGGAATGGTTGAAAGCCTTACCAAGTGCTTCAGAAAGATGTTAAGGGAACCCTGCCTGCCATCCATCCCTTCCTCCTTCCAATTTTTCTTACTCTTCTGCCATTTTTCTTGCCTCCTTCTTTTCCTCTGGTCATGTATTCACTCAACACATTTTGACCTATATGCCAGGCATGATATAGAGCACTGGGAAATAAATACAACTAAATCAGATTCTGGACCCTCAGCATAGCTTCCTTTGGCTACCCAGGAACTGGTAAAGAGGGTTATCACATTGTGAACTGAATGCTACAGAAGCATTCATCACACCCAGTCTCTTGGGAGACACTACCTGTTCTATCATGAAAGCCAGCTGAGGGAAGCTTGCGTGGTGTGGGCTGAGTCCTGGCAATGAGGTCACAAGGGTATGAGTAGAGGAAGGGACTCTATGTTAGAGAGGTTTCTGTCATTGTGATAAAATGTCTAAACCATCAAGCTAATAAGGGAAAATGTTTATTATGACTCATTGTTTCAGAGCTTCAGCCCACAGCTGTTTGACCCTGTTTGGACCTGTGACAGCACAATGCATCATGAAGAGAGTGTGGGACAGTGGGAACTACTTCACTTCATGGCAACTGAGAAACAGAGGAAGGGGCCACGGTCCCGATATCCTCATAGCATATACCAGTCACCCAATTTCTTTCTCTTAGGTCCCACCTTTTAAATATATCAGCATCTCTCAATACCCTCAAGCTGTTGCCATGTGCCTTTGGAAGCTGTCCAAATGATAGCAGGCTCCAAGGTCAAATGTTCTTACTCCATGATGGTCTCCTGATGGGAGAATTCCTTCTGTGTCTTTGGTTAATGAATAAAGCACTGTTGGCCAATAGGGAAGCAAGATAGGTGGGACTAGGAGTCAAGGAGGATTCTGGGAAACAGAGGCACAATCAGTCATGATGTAGGATACCGGAGGAGTAAGAGGTCCAGACCCTTTCTCCGGTAAGAGAAGACCACGTGGATTAGCAGTTATGGGTTAATAATTAAGTCAGAGCTAGCCAGTAAGAAACCAAGCAAATTACCAACAGCTATAGTGTCTTGTGTGTTATTTGGGGGCTGAGACAGCAGCGGGACCCAAGCAGCTGGTGGGAACACTACATGTTACAGTCTCCTACTCAGGCGGCTTTGTGACACACACAGCAATCCCAGCTTTTGAGTGGCTGAAGCAGGAGGATTGTGAGATTGAGGCCAGTTGGGGCTGGATAGCAAGATTCAAACCAAATTATACCATCACTGAACTTGGAAATAAACAAAAACATCACGTGAGTGCTAGTCACGACTGTGCCTCTTCCAGTGTGAGCTCGGCTTGTTCACATTGAGACTCCTGCACCCTCATACACATCCCCCCACACCTCTGTTGCCCAAACCCCACTTCCCACCTCACCCAGTGGCTCAGAGGAGATCAGTGGAGATCTTGTGGAGAATGCCATCTTCTGTGTTGGCATCGCCTCTGGGACTCATGTTCTGGTAACTTTCCTGGCAGTAGTTTGGAAATCGCTCTTGTTGAAACCCAGTTTCACAGTTTCCTTGCCTCACTTTGGAAAGAGAGACAGGGCATTTTATTTGCTACCCACTGCTTAACTATGGCAACTCTCAGCACAATTAAGGTCTTATTGAGGGAGAAAAGGCTTTGATCACCTTTAGTGACTCTTGGAAGCCCCTCTAAGTGCCTCTGCTAATTCTCACCTCTTTTAATAGTGTGGGTATGTTCAGTGACCCCTGTCCCACCCTCTCACAGATGCTGCCTACAGTTCCCCAGGCACAGATGTTCACAAACTTAATGATCTTTGAAGCTATTGTTAAAATAATATCTGGGATAGCGATAGCATTGGGGATCTGGGTGGAGCTTGTGGGGAGACAGCAGGACTAAAAGTTCATGTAATTCTAAGCCTCATTCCCAGTTCAGAGTAGGAGGTTTGCCATCACCCTTGAATGACAGACCTGTGGACTGAGAAAGATAAGTTCAAATGATGGTGCTGAGCCCAGTGTTATGATTATGCACATCTGCAATCCCACAGTTCTGGAGGCTGGGGTAGAATGGGTTGAGTTTAAGACCATCCTGGGATTCATAGAAACTTCAGGGGAGAGGATGGGGAAGGAGGGAGGGGGAGAAAAGGAGAGAGAAAAAGAGAGAGAGGTGGGGGAGGAGGGAGGAACTTTCCTATGTTTCTATCTTATACATCTGATTTCCTCAAGTGTTGAAAGCTATTCAGGAGTTTCCCCACATTTTATGACTAATAACTAACACACATTTTACCACCAGTGTTTGTGGCATCATGTCTAGTTGAATTCAGGTCCTGAAGGTGACAGCTGACCAAGACCCACCCTGTGTACCCAAACAACCTCCCATTTTTCACATACTAGAACCACAGCAAATGGTACTAAGGAAGGCCATCCATACTGTTTGCCTTCTAGGTGCACAACCCACATCCTTCTGTGTTGGCACTGAGTATGTTAGTGTCTGCCCAGGGAAGAGTGATGTCTGAAGCTGTGGACACGCGCTGGACAGGAAGTGAGCATGCTGAAGATGCGCTGTGATCACACACATCGACAATAACCAAAGAGTTTGGAAGACCGGCTCAGTATACATCAAGGATCATTGTCTAATCTGATATGCAAAGAAAGACCACTCAGGAGGCTGGGGCAGGAAGATTACTAAGAGTTCCAGGCCAATTTGTTCATAGTAAGACTTGTCTCAAAAAAAATCACAACTTATCTGTAATTTTCAGTTGTAACTTTAAGGTTTTCAAATGTTTGTCTTCTTTAGCATGAACTTAAAAAAAAGAACTGAAGTACTCATCATGATGGCAAATTTTCTAACCATTTATATCAATGAAAAACTAATTTAGATGCTATAATCCCTTGGAGTTTGTTTGGGGAAGCTGCAAAGGAGACGAAGTTGGGTTGAAGTGGCAGCAAGGTTTCTTCCCAGAGGTCACATGGCATCTTTGTAAACATCTGTCTTTTTTATTATTTAAGAAAGCGATACTCAAGACTGAAGGGTTTGAGGGAAATATAGAAAAGGATAAATGTCGGGACGCAAGTAGTTCACAGATCACTCTACAGAAGCTAACACGCTAGCTTATTTTATGGGTAGAGCAAGGCTAGGGAAAACTCAGTTTGTGTCAATGGGAGAACAGCAGGCATGCGCCACTCTACCTTACACATATCATACAAGTTAATCTGCCCGATGACAGTTTTGTGCGAGGCATTTCTATATCTGAGTTTGGAAGCCAAAGCTGGGAGACCTGAATTCACTCGCTTGAGTTAAACAAAATATTCCTTGCACAGCAGGTCTGCCTAGCTTTGAGTTTTCCTTTTTACTGAGTGCAGGGTCTTGTTTTCAACTTGGCTCTGCTTTAGCTTAGGCGTAAAAATAAGAGACTTTTCTCTCCATGCATGTGAAAGTAATTTACTTAAAAGTTGAACTGTGATGTATTTACTCTGACAGTTGAGTATGGTCTAAGAGGGAGAACTGGAGCTCTTTCGTAGCAACAGTGTCTTGAAGGAAACCTCAAGTAAGCATTCTCTGGTGAAGAGAGGTCTTACACTGGCCACATTTTAAAGGGAGACAGGGCTACTTGGTCCATTTTGTTCTGCATCCATGTAATGATTAAATGTAGAGATAGATGCAAACTCTGCCTCCCTCCCTCCTTCCATCCCCCACCCCCCGGGTGTGTGTGTGTGTGTGTGTTAAGTAATTCCAGATGGAAAGTTAAAATGATGAATATCATTTTCTGAAAATTAGTTTAAAATGCATTTTCTTCTGCTTTCATATTGGCCCCAGGCAAAAGAGCAGCTTTAGTTTCCGAAGACTTGGAAGTTAGGAGCAGGGCCTTGAAGGATGGTGAGACGGAATGCACTGGCCCGGAAGCCTGCAGGTGTTTCTGGTCTGCATCCTCTCAGGATTTTAGCATGGGGGGGAGAACCCCCGGGGAGAATTGGTTGGAATACCTACAAAATGCAGCATTCCACAGAGAGTGTGGGTCATATTGCTTCCCTGGCTCATTCCTTGAATGCTGTACTCATCCTTGGTTTGCACAGAAAAAGGGACTCTGGGCAAGTCAGATAGCCAAAGATAGCCAAACTCTCCATTGTTAGCCCTGTCACCTAACATGGTGCATCCAGCCCCATCCACCTAGACTGTTGCTGAGAAAGTGTGAAGGGTATCTGCCAGAAGATGGAGAGGATGGGCGGCCTTGGATGTGCTGTCTTCCTCTGCACTAGGTTACAGAGTGGGAGATCAGATGATAATTAAGGTGAAGGTGACTTTCAGCACCTCCAGCCTGGGCTTTTCTTGTGCTCTTTTTCTTTCTGCATTCACACATGCCCACAAACCGTCATGCCAGCCTACCCACATGTCTACATACTTGCATACCCATATGTCTGCATGCTCACATGACTGCATGCCCTCATGCCAGCCTACCCACATGTCTATATACCTGCACCTCTTGTGCTCACCACAGCTCGCTTTTGCTTCCCTTTCTTCAGTCCTTCCCTAAGTTGTGTGTTCATGGTATTGTGGTGCAATGATGAACTTTAATTGCTATTTGAATAAATGTTATGTCATTCAGCAGCTTTATAATCTTTTCAGCAAATGGGACAGATTAATCAAAACTTTAATTTCCAGTGGCTGTCACTGCAAAGGACATTGTGTTCGGTAGGTGGATAAGTGACACCCATAAGATGCAGTCTCTTAGAAAGGGGTAGGTTTGTCCCCTGTGTAGCTGTCTAGAGTCTGGGTACCTAGACTCCTTCAGGGTTCTGGACTCTTTCTACTGCATTATTTTATAATCTCAAGTGGTCTTGTCCTTCTCTGGCTAGACTAAATCTGCCACTTGACATTTTCAGAAGGGAGACAGGGACTTCACGTCCAGGGTTTCCTTTAAGGAAACACAAAAGTAAATTGTTTCTCATCACGCTGTTGTCACGTGGCCTCACTCTGACACAAGGTGTCTTAATGGTGTTGACAGCTAGACTTGAGGGATGTGAGGGCAGAATGGAAACCAGAGGGTAATTGACAATCTCTGTTACTGATTACAAGATCAAACACGAGTTTAGGAAATAGAGAACAGTTATTAACAGATGATGTGTCATACTGTGGGTAGAGCAGAATTTCGAGCTGGTCTGGGAGTGACTAGGGCTTGGTGAATGCTGCACATGGAGGGTAAAAGGCAAGGCTGGAGAAGCAGAGGAGTCAGTGTGGGAAGTGGCTTGTGTGTACCCAGTCACGTGGTTCTAGCTTTTTTTTCCTCCCCAGGCTGTGTGCTCTGGGTCTGCCACTAGCCTAATTTTTATTTTTATTTTTTAATTTAAATTTAAATTAGAAACAAGGTTGCTTCACATGTCAATTCCAGGTCCCTCTCCATTTCCCTCCCCTCCTCCCGTGCCCTCCCACCAACCCCCCCAATATCCCCTCATTTCTCCAGGGAGGGTGAGTCCCTCCATGGGGGTGTCCATAGTCTGCCATTTCATCCAGGGCAGGGCCTAGACCCTCCCCCAAGAGTTCAAGGTGAGAGTGCATCTCTCATTGTTGGATGGGAGTCCAAAGTCCATTTGTATAATTTTAACCCTGGGTTAGTCATGATTTCTTTTCCTAACATCATCTACAATTAGATGAATTCTGAGTCTCCTTCCATTTGTCAAACTTTCTGCCAGTTTCTTGTCATATGTCTTAGTTAAGTTTTCTATTACTGTGAAGAGACACCACGACTACAGCAACTCTTACAGAGAAAAACATTTAATTGTGGTGGCAGCTTACAGTTCAGAGTATCAGTCTATTATCATCGTGGTGGGTTATGGCATGCATGTAGATATGGTGCTGGCTACATCTTGATCAGAAGGCAACAGGAAGTAGACTAACATACTGGGCAGTAGGTATCTTGAGCATAGGACACCTCAAAGCACACCCCCACAGTGATTCATTTCCTCCAACAAGATCACACCTACTCCAACAAAGCCATACCTTCTAATAGTGCCACTCCCTATGAGATTATGGAAGCCAATTACGTTCAAAACACCACATCATGTACTTCAATAATTTAAAGGATGCATGCTTTGAGGAGTTGAGATGGAGGCATCCAGAGTCTCAGGAAGTCTAGAGAGAGCTAGTAGTCTCCCCTTTGATTTGGCTCTGTGGTCCCCCTGCAGATGCATAGGTTGGGAGGTGGACATATCCCTATCCTGCTACCATTCTCTTCATCTCTTCCTAGTCTTGACCTCTGATGTGACAAAGGGTGTCTCTCCTAGGGCAGCTCCTAAAGTTCCTGATAGGACTGAATGTCCATCCTCCCCTCATGGTCAGTTAGGAATCCCAGGTACCCAGGGGCTTGGGAATCTGTTTATTCTCCCACTCTTGAAAAGTATGTCACAGTGATTTATTTTTGCTGGTCAGCCAAGAGGGACCATAAGCGCAGGGTGGACCTCCTCCCAGAGAAAGCAAGTCCTCAGAAGTTTTCTGAAAATAGACTCTTCTCTAATACAATACATCCTGACAGTTTCTCCTCTCTCTACTCTTCCTAGTCTCCCTCCACAGCTCCTCTGTCTTCCTCCAGAAAAGAGAAAGCCTCTGAAATATAACAACAAAACACAACAAAAGTACAATAAAACAATTCAAAACCTTCACACTGGACAAGATAGCCCAACAGGAGGGAAAGAATCCCAATAGCAATCAAAAGAGTCAAAGACACACCTGCTTCCATAGTTAGGAGTCCCACAAAACACCAAGCTAACAGTCATAACATGCATGCAGAGAACCTGGAGCAGAAACCTGTGGCCCAGTGCTTGCGGCTTCAGTCTCTGTGAGCCCATACGGACTCTGCCTAGCTGATTCAGTGACCCACATTCGCCTGGTGTCCTCTGTCTGTTCTGATTCCTTCAGTCTTTCCTTCCCCTCTTCCTTAGGATTTGTTGAGCTCCAAGGGGCGGGACCCACGAAGACCTCCATTTTAGACCATTTCTCAATGACATCTAGCTGTGGTTCTCTGCATCTGCTCCCATCTGTTGCCAGAAGGAGCCTCTCTGACATTGACTGGACAAGGCACCAGTCTATGAGTATCAAAGGAATCATTTCATTGATTTTTTTCCCCTTTCAGACCAGTCGTTCTGCTCTAGGTCTCTGGGTTCCTGGTCATCCAGGCAGTGTCGGGCATGGGCTCCCTCTTGTGGAGTGGGCCTCAAATTAAATCCCACAAGTTCTGTGCCACCATTGTCCCAGCACATCTTTCAGGGAGGACAGATTGTAGGTCAAAGGTTTTGTGGCTAGTTTGGTGTCCGTCTTTCTCTTTTGGCAGCCTGCAGAGTACTTACTTCCTGCAGGGAAGAGACTAGAAAGTCTGGGTGAAAGCTCTATGCAGGCACCAGATGAGCCTCTCTTTGTTCAATGGACTGTGTGGATGTTGTCCTCAGCCATGGGGCCCCACTCTAAGCTCGCAGAGAGCAGCCCTGGGTTGTTTGGGATCTCCATGGGACCTCCTTGGCCAACAATGCCACCAAGTCCCTTCACTGGGAGTCTTGCCTGGCTACAAGTGATGGCGAATTCAGACTCAGTATCCCCTATTACTAGGAGTTCTCACTAGGATCATCCCATAGGCTTCAGGAAGTATCCACTGGGCTAGATTTACACAGCACCCCTAAATGCTCCCCAGTTTCGGCCATTTCTCCCCATACTTTTCCCCTCCATCCCACCCTCCCTCCATACCTGTTCCCTCCTGCTCCCGTCCCCACCTGTCACCAGTCAGCTTGCAAAATCTCTTCTATTTCATCTTCCTGAGAAGACTCATGCATCACCCAGCACCTCCCAAGAGACCTCTTTGCTTAATCTCTCTGGGTCTATGGATTGTAGATTGGTTATCATTTACTTAATGGATAATATTCACTTATAAATTCATATACCATTATTTGTCTTTCTGAAATCCTCTGAATTTAATGGTACACTTTCTGTCCCTCTGGGGATTCAGCGATTTGATATTGTTCACACCCTCCTATACTTGGGGATCATATTTTTTTAAACAGTGAAGAACTGGGATTTTTAATGGAACTGAAAAGAATGCATAATAAGCAAAGGTTAAATAAAAAAAATGGTAATGAGCTCAACCTATGCCAGACCCTATTGCTGGGCCAGGGTGACTTGGAGGGAAGTAGGACTCATCCCCTGTCCTACACTGTCATGAATCTTTCATGGCTGCTGAGAGATAAATAGCCTGCCTTGAGACAGCAGGATTGACTAAACATTTTTCAGAGTGTTTTATGGGGTGTTTCATTTCCAGAGAAACTTGACATCGATCCACAGTGTGACTCTACAAGTAGAGTCACAGCATTCAGTATGTTTATGGAATTGTTCATGCATTTCTAAATTACAAGGCAAAGGCATATTTCAACCCAATTCCCTTCTACTCTTCTTGCTCTGAAAGCACCAATCAAGAATGACTAAGGACCATGGCGGCAAAATGAATGTAAATGTTGTCAATGACGGGGTATGTTTTAATTCACCTCTCTGTCTAGAGGAGAAAATGAAAGGTATGTGTTCTAGGATGCTCACAGTCTACTCTCCTGCCCTTGGCCATTGCCATATTATCATTAAAAGGTTAGTTTTCAGGTCTCATGTAGTCCAGACTAGCTTGAGACTCACTCTGCAGCCAAGGATGACCTTGAACTTCTGATCCTTCTGCCTGCATTTCTGACTTGCTGATATTACAGGGATTGTGCTATTATGATGTTTTTTATGTAGATGGGAACAAATGTAAGACTTCATGCTTGTTAGACAAGCACTATACCAAATGAGCTAACCACTAGCCTGTTTTCAATTTTCTGATAATAGTAATAGCAACAGTGACTAAAGCAGCTTTGCTTTGTTATGTACAAGTTTTAAACCAATTATTTGTGTTAAGAGAGTTTGAATTTGCATCTCTTTATCTATTGAGTTTGCATAGGTACACACCCAGAAATATTAGCACATTAGAACTAGTAACTTATTTTCATTACACCTAGGCTAAAAAGTGCTATTAATTATCCCATGTTATAGGTGAAGAAGCTGAGGCACTAGTGGTTTGTGCAATTCCCTCCAGGTCAGAGAATTAACAACTGAGTATTAAGAATCAAAACCAGACAAGGTTGCTTTAGGAAGCTTGTACACTTTGTTGCTATAGGTGTTTGATTATTATAATTAAAACTTTATCTCTTAACCAAGTTTGTCCAATTTGAATATTTCTACCTGAATGTCTTATACCCCCCAAAGCTCTGCAAAGCCTAGACTATTCTGAGTTGCAGAAAAATTCTCTGCAGATGGGTCTGGGGTATTTTGTTGTAAATCTTAATTATAACTATAAAGTAGTTGCTCTCCTTGTCTGTGGTCTCTCCATCCTTGAAGCTGATTAAAACGATAAATGTTTCCCTTTAGAAATTCTTCATCAACAGCATCAGAAAATTCATTCGTGCCAATGAGACCTAACATCCCAAATTGGGAGGGTGAAGATAGTACCATGGTGCATGGCGGTGAGTGACAGAGGCAGGGAAGACTGTTCTGGTCTGATATTAAATGTCCCTAAAAAAGCATGTGAAGAAGGCTTGGCACCCAGAGCAGCAGTGTTCCTAGGGGAACGTTGGGAGGTGACTGGATCACAGGAGTTCTGACCTCGGTTGAATTGGTCCACTGATGGATTAATGGTTTCATGGGCTATTGGGAGGCGGTGTCTAACTGTAGGAAGCAGGTCCTTAGAGGCAAGCCCTCAAGGGAATGATTCTCTTGAGCCTTTCTGTTCTTCCTGTCTGTTTCTGTGCCTCTGGCCATCATGGTGTGAGCAGCTCCTCTCTCACATACACATCTACTGAGATGCCTGGCTTTGCCCCAGACACAGGGCAGTGGGGTCAGGCACCCATGGGGTCAAAACCTCTGAAACTGAGGCCCCTAAATTACCCTCAATGGCTTTGCTCTGTAGCCCAGGTTGACTGCAAACTTAACATCCTCCTGCCTTCAGCCTTACTAGTGCTGGGATTTTAGGAACAGGTCACCTTACCTGGCTTAGACCTTGCCTCCTTGTAAGTTATTCTGATATTTTAAAAACTGTATTTACTTTTGAGACAGGGTTTCACACTGTGACCAAGACTGGTCTAGAACTCACTGTATGTCCACGTCTGGCCTCAGACTTTGGTTATCCTCTTGCCTTAGGCTTTTGAGTGACTGTGGTTACATGAGTAAGCCTGCTTTGTTTCAGATGTTTGTCAAACAGACAGAAAGCTGACTCAGAGACACCCATGAAAAATGACAATATTTCAAAGCAAGACAAACCATTTCCTAATGAAGCAGGCAGTTGAAAGTGGTATTTAAACTAGGGCTGTAAGGGAGGGTGGTTAAAATTTCAGTAGGGTAGGGTTTGGCAGGAAGGGATTTGGAGAAACTGGTTCTTGACTTGATTAACTGGAGATGTCTGTGGAACATCCACAGGGAGGGGCATGAGGGACCTGGCATCTCCGACAGAATCCAGGGCAAGTTACCTCCATAAAGCAACCGTGCCGGTTAGGTGTGAAGGTGAGAACACAGAAGGAGGCTCTTCACCGCTTCCCACAGCCTCCAGTGCTCTGTCCTATCTCTTGGCCTCTGCCGTCAGGCTCTGCTGTCAGCATCTCTCGGTGCTCAGACTCTTCTGGACCATCCAGCACAGATGCCTTGTCTTTTTTTTAAGGTCTCCGTGGTATAGTGCTTTCTCTTTTCACACAGAGGTTTTAGGTTCCAGGTAGATACCTTCTTGTCACTCAGCAGAATTTTAGTATGGAGTAGTTTTAGTTACCTTTCTGGCTACTGTGATAGACTACTTGGCAGAAATAACTCATGGGAGGAAGGTTTCCTTTTGGCTCATGGTTTCAGGGGATTTTGGGCTCTCATGCATGGTGGCTGGGGCAGGCTTGCTTGGTACCATACTATGGTACTATGGGGCTCGCAACATGGCTTGTTTACATTTTAGTACACCAGGAAACAGACCTTGGCCCAGAACCAGAAGTAGATATCATCCTGAAATCCTGCCCTCCTAAGATCTGATTCTGCTCATCACGCATGCTTCACATGTTCTATAGTCTCCCCTGATAGAGCTGCTAGCCGGGGACCAAGCGTTGAAGCACACAAGTCTGTAGAGGGCATTTCACATTCACAGCATAACAGGAACCAATGATTTCGTTTCTGTGGGGGGGGTGTGCTGGGAGAAGGGAATGCTAGTTCCTTCTGCAATGGCAAAGACGGAGTTTCCTTCTGTCTTGTCTCCAGCATCCACGTGGAGGCATTTCCGGGTAAGCATTTGCCCTCCTGTGCAGCACTACGGTCATTTCTTCATGAGAACTGTGGCCACAGCACTCTAAGTGTAAGTCTGAGCTCTCCAGGGGGTACTACTTGCAAAACCACCCGGAGAAGGAGAGGAAGAGCCCCAGTCCTACTTTCCTCCTTTGCACCTCCTCTTTCGTTTCTCCTGCACTCATGCATGAACTCATCTCTCCCTCCCGAATCCGTGACTATGACAAAGCAGCACTGGCTTCTTGTCCAAAGAATGAGGTAACTCAACAAATTCTGCTTATGAGTTTATGGTTTGCCAAGGATGGAGGTCATTCACACTCACCAAGCAGTTCTGGGTTTATCTATATGGCGGATCATTTTATAACTAGGTTAACTCCACTTCAGTATCGAGGAAATGACTGCCTAGAAAATGTAAATAATTGGCCTACTGTCACGTTTCCAAGTTAATGGGTGCAATGGCTGTGCTGTTTTCTATTGTGTCATAGTCTGTTGAAGGTAGGTGGGTATTTTGATGCATAGGATTCAGTGAGAAGGCATTCTATGTTATAAAAGCAAGATAAACAGAGAGGTAGACATGGGTAAGTGTTAGGTGTTCTTAAGAACTAGTCATTTAAACAAGTCATCCAAGGAAGATGGGACCAGATGCCAGGTCAGGAGGGGACAAGGATGGAGGTGTGGAGTGATGGGTGAAGAACTGGAAATTTCTGCCCTCGCTACTGCTCCCTTTTAACAGATGAGTCATGTTCTATTGTATTGATCAGGACTAGGAAGAGCTTTTCTTCCTTTCTGTAAAAGGCGAACATAACCAAATGGTCTAAATGGCAGGAGAGTTTAGATGAGATGTTCACTCAAGGGAGACGTATGCAGAACTCTAACTGTTGAGAGAGCCATGCTAGATGACACAGATGCCTGTCACCACAGAGACACTGGGCAAAGGCTGATGTGTTGGTGGGATGGCTCATGAGAGAGTTCAGCGTCCCTCTCTGAGGACAGGCTCAGGTATCTTCCAGAGTTTGTTAACCAGGCTGCCTTATCTTGGAAAATGAAGTAGGAGCTGGAAAGTGCTTTAGTTTTTAAGTGGTAGGTTAGAAGATGGGGCTGGGAAATGGCAAGTGTGAGGACCTAAGCTGGATTTGCAGGATCTTTGTAAATAACTAGGCATGGTGGTACACACGTGTCACTCTGAGGGCAGAGACAGATGCGTCTCTAGGGCAGATTGGCCAGGCAGCTTCATTTAACTGGTGGAATTCAAATTAACGAGAGACACTGTCTCAAATAAAAACAATGGATGGCATGTAAAGAAGGATGTCTGACCTCCATACACATGTACACACACACATGTACACACACACACACACAGAAACAGATGCATAAATGTGCCTATACGCATGCATTCATACACAGGTACCTCCATACACATGCATACCTATGTACACATTGTACCCCACATGTGCATATGTATGTTTACATGCATATAAATGCACCCCATATGAATACACAAGCACCTACACACAGATACCTGCACACACATGCACCTACACACAGGTGCACCTGCACACATGTGTATCTATATGCACACACAGTTCTGGGACTGTGGTGTGTATTTTCCTGCTATCGTTAAGGACAGAGTCTGAAGTGGGGAAGGATTTTATATGCTTCTGGAAAAAACAGTGTGGAGTAACTGGAAATCATGCAATTAGGCAGAGCAAGAGCTTTGGCATCTTGCTTGAAGCCTGCTGAGTAGCAAGGCGAGTGACTTAAGGTCAAGGGGAGTATTCAAGTAGATATGGATTAATAAACACACTGGCGCGTCTTACTGAGATAGTAATATTTGGATTATAAAACACTTTTAAGAACTATTTGAGCCCATGATTAATTGAGGCTCACAAATTTCAAGCAGTGAAATGTGTTTTACTGCAATTGCTATTAAGAACTCCTCTCAGCTATCCGATTCCTTGATTTCCCTAGTGAATTTTATAATCTAAATTAAACAGAGAATGGTATAAATTTTCCATTTTTGGGGATAGCTGATTAAAACCAATATCATCTCAATATACTGTTGCATAGTAGTTATATCTGACTCTATGGGACAATTTATTATGGATCTGATTACTTCCAGTATTTTTATGAATTGATCATAAGCCAATTTGAAAACTTACAGATCTAAATAAGTTTGGTAATAGCAGAATATACTGCCTTTAAGAATTAATAATGAAATAAATCAGGATCATAGAAATGAGTGCTTCTCCTTGAATAAATTACATTGTCATGAGACCATGAATCATTTCTTAGGGCAGCTCTCTAACTCTACACATAATCTGTGGCTCACCAATTCATAAGCATACCTGAGACAGAAAAATATTTTATGAACAGAATTTTTCCCTAAAAATTTCCATAAGAGGGCTGGAGATGTGTCTTAGAGGATAAAATACTTGCAATGCCAGTATGAAAACCAGAATTGAGATTCCCAGCACCTGTGGAAAACTGGGGGGCTGTGGTGCCCATGTTGGGGAGCAGGAGGCAGGGGATAGCTGGAAGCAGCTAGCTATAGCCAGACTAGCAAAACTGGGGAGACTCGAGTAAGTGACTCTTCCTCAATATGTAAAGTGATCAATGAAGACATGCATTGTCAACTTCTGATCTTCACATGTGTGTGTGCAGATGTGCATGGTCACCCGCACACACACATATAAATGTGAATGTACGCAGGCTCCACATACGAAGAATTCTGTAAAAGAGAAACAAGAGAATAAACAAATCAGTATACTTTAAAAATGATAAAATGGCCAACATATACCTCTATTTTTATGAAAATACCGTTAGCTTCCAAATAAGCACGTACAGTTTTAGATAAGACAGATGTTTGCCACTAGTGATTTTTCTCAAGCCTTTAAAAGGGAAATCCTTGCATACAAATTCATCACAAAGGCCCTGCAGAGGAGAAAGAATGCATGGGAACATTCATTCCCTGGAAGCAGTAAGCACAGCTGTCTCTCTGCCCTGCTGAACAGAAACCAAGTGGCCCACGGTGTTGCGGGGTCGGGGGCGGAGGCACCACAAATTGGGAAATTAAACACAAGTTTCTCAAAGGAAGTGGGGACTGGTGGCATGGACCCTCTTTTCCTCCCTTTTTCAAGGACTGCTGGCTTCTTTTCAATGGGCTGGAAACACAGCTTTCTTGGGATGCAGGAGACGGTGACATCCGGTTCTCCCCCGTTGCCCAGGAAGTATTGTAGGTGCAGGAAAGCATGGGTGCTCTCTATGCAAGAGTCGGCTGGATGAACTTTATGGAGTGTGTGATGGACCACAGAACAGAGGGGGAGGTGGGTAATTAGGGGCCATTGGTTTGGAGGAGGTTGCTGAGTCTTCCTTTACCTTGTGGTGTCCGCCTCCACCCTGCGGACACCCTTAAGATGCTCCGTTTTTTTCTGACCTCCATGTGAACGCGGAGGCCACTCTGAATTTGAACTTCACTGTGTTTCATCTGCCAGTTTCTTCCTGGACCTCGAGGAGTGATCTTGAAATCTACAGAGGGACTTCCAGAAGCCTGGGTTCTTTCTCACTATGTGATCTGAGCTGACCTCCCTAGTCTCTTCAGCTAGTTCTTGAAAAACGTTTCCCTTTCTAACATGATCCAGGTGTCAATCGGCAGTTCCTGTCTCTTTGTACTCTCTGACCCTCACAAAACATCCCGCTTTGCTGTGTTGGTACAGTGAAGACATCTGAATATATAGCGGTCACCTGTACCTAGGAGCACCTCTAAACAACAACTGTCTGTTCTATTTTGCATGTAAAATGTCCCTTATGGACTGTATTTGAATGCTGGGGGCACTGTTTATTTGGGGGGGGTGGGTCATATAACTTTTGAAATGTAGGACCTAGGTGAAGGAAACGGGTTTCTGGGGGTCAGGCCATGAGGTGTATAGCCTGACTCATCTCCGGTGCTATCCCTGCTCCCTGGTCTGAGTAAGCATTCTTGTGTTCCCGCTCTCGCGTCTTTTCTGCCATGGAAAACATGAGTCTAAATAAACCCCTTCTCCCTTTGGTGAATTCCTGTCAAGTATTTGGTTGCATCAATGACTTGGTGGTCAGAGTAGGATTCTGTCAGAGTACATATTCAGCCATCTGCTAGAGGAATTTCTGTTCTGGTTTTTGAACAGTTAAACAAAAGCCCAAGGAGTAGCCAGACGTGTCTCTGTTCTGTGTGGATCTGAATGTGTGTAACATTGTAAGACACTTAAGTTTAGCCCAAATAAGTAGGTTGAAGTAGATGACACTGAAGTTCTCTATATCCGGCCCTCTTGTATAGCAGTTTTGTATTTCCTGGAATCAACCAACAGTTGGAAATACTTGAAAATAAATTGTGTCTGTAAGCAACAGGTGGACTCTTTCCTTATCTCTATTTCTTAAACAATATGATACGACAATATTTATATAGCATTTACGTAGCGCTGGAAAGTATAAGTGATCTGGAGATGGTGTGAAGCATATAGGAGCATACGCATATGCTGTGAGCAAATTCTACTCCATATATATTTAGGATGTCTGCATCCAGAGATTTTAATATGCTTGATGGGTCCTGGGACACTCATGGGTGTTGACTGACACCTGTGAAGTGCACTCTCTATTGAGGACAAGCGTCAGGAGAATAGGGATGGAAGAGGCAAGTTAACGTATTTGAAGGGTTCCAGAAAGCCTGCCAGTTCTTCCTTCCCACTTGCTGATTTATAAATAACAAATTTTCCACTAATAAAAGTCTTCAGACAAGTTGGTGTTTAATTTATCTCTTGTTCACCGTCTTTCCAATCCCCACATGTCCATACTCTTATTTTAAAAAAAGCGTGTGGCGGTGTTACTTTGTTGACCTGCTTTGCTGGCTAGCGACCTGGGTGGGGGGATGGGGGGGAGGGGGGAGCTTCTGGATGAGACAGCAAGTGAGCAGAGTTTTGATGGACCAGATGCTTCCAAAGTCCTGAGGGCTTTTAGAAGCTCAGGGCAGACAGAAAACTTTAGAATACTTGGGAAAGTGCAAACATCTGTGTTGGAGGTACATTCCTAAGATGACCCCCACAATGACCCAACCTTGTGTCGTTCCCTCTCCTGGAGAGTGCATGCGGTTTTTAGTTAACTTGATGCTTCACTCTTGTGAATTTGTTGTTTGATGGTCCAAGGGATTTTGGAGATGAGATTAAGCTCTGGAATGGATTGCTCGTAAGAAAGGTAGCACCTGGCTTGAACTCATGAGATATGTTGTTTACATGTGGGTCTAGAAATCAGAGATGAGAGAATTCAGGTGGGGATAAGATTTGGTGGCCATGGGGGCAGGAAATACAGACTAAAGATGGCCTGCCAGAACAGGAGCTGGTGGCACTCACTTAATAGCCATCATGGACATGGGACTAGCAATAAGAACTGAATTTTTCCAGCAAGGAGAGGGGCTCTGGATAATATATCCTCCATAGCTTCTAGCCCTGGACACATCCTGATAGTCTCTTTGTTTGCAACCTTGTGAGACCCACCTGAGTGACCAGCCACGCTGTGCTGCCTCCTGACCCCAGAATGCAAGGGTGAATAAACAGGTGTGGCTCTATGTTGATAATCTGTGGTGATTTGTGAGACAACGATCCAAAGCGAATACTATTGGTAATGTTGCATTTTTGGGGAGTGCAGATCACTGTTGGATGACTTTCCTCCATAGAGTCAGATCTTTGGATGAGGACCTACTGGGAAACCGAGGAGGTGTGAGGTTACGCTCTCAATACTTCTTCCCAGCAGCTGTACACAGGGTACAGTCATATGATGCTCCTGAGGTTACCTTGGTACACTATGAGGGTTCAGGACTCCTGCCTATTCCAATTCACAAAGGTCAGAAAGAGCACACGGTGATGACCCCATGCCCCTTCGTCAGGGTTTTGCCGTTTGCAGACCACACAGTGATCCTCCAGTCAGCCCCAGCTGGGTTTGGCCCATTACTTCCACTCTGAGAAAGGACGTCTCAATGACCCCAACGCTACATTGTTACCACAGCACCCTTCTCCCCACAGAGTGAATTGTACTTTATATCTGACCCACATGGTCCCCGTGTGACTGCTCTACACCCCCCCACACCAGCATGTCTCCTCTCTCAGACCAGAGTCTCCGCAGTTAGTCTCTCTAACATGCATCTTCTCCTGGACTACAAATGGAGCGGCAGTCTCTTTCGTCTCCACGCTCATGCCTCCAGCTGGGAGGACATTATTGAATCAATGCTTTTCATGGGAGTGGGAACTCCGAGGCTCTGATGCAGGGTTAAGCAGGGGCGTCAAGGTGATTTTGCATACCCAGTCCCTGATTTCTATGCCAAACAGCAGGTGGGTGTTCAATCCCTATTGATTGATGTGGCAACAGATTTAGCTCTCTGAACCATAGATGTAAATGTGCGTGTGACTGGCAAAACCATGCATTGAAATTGGAACACAAATGCCTACTCAAAAAGGCCGTTATCACCTTTGATGACACGAAATTGTGGACATTGGTTGACCTATTGGCTGCTTTGGGCTCTCACAGGCAAATCTTACTATTTTAGGAGATAGAAAAATGATCCAGGTTTCTTGCTACACTGAGTTGGGGAACACTATCAACTACAGCTCTGGAATTGGCTCTTTGATGTGGTTCCTGTCTAAGCTACTGTCTTCCACCTGATGGTTTCTGATTCATATTTATAAAGAGGCATATGAGTACGCACATATACTTGTGTGGATATTTACAAACATGCACACACAGACACACACACACACACACACACACACACACACACAGACACACATTCTCCTGAAAGGGAGTAAGGACAGCTACATCTTACTTGCTTTACTATGTATACATACACACACACACACACACACACACACACACACACACACACACACAAATACTCTAAAAGAATGTGAGATTTGCTTAAGTGGGGTAAGAAGAAGCAGAATGCTTTTGCTTAGATATGGATGCTTTGCTGGGCAGCTCCAGTTTAAGTTATGGTCGGGCTGAGCATCGGAGCAGCCAAGCAGCCGAGCTTGAATATTGCTTGTGACTTAGGTTCAGATTGGCTCCAGAGAATTCCCTGTGGGTCCTACCATAGGAGGAGGGCTATGCTTGTGGAGCAACACTCACTCTTTCCCCCCTAAGATAGTGCTAGAGGGGTGAGAGAACATGTGGAGAAATGCTACCTTGAAGGCCAGGCTTTAAATGGGTGCCCTGACATGTTTGCCCACATTTAACTGGGCACAGCAAGTCATGTGATTTAACTATAAGTGCAAGGGCGGGAAAGTATATTCCAGACTTGGAGGAGAAAGGTAGGAAATTGTGAAATTTCCCTGAAACTGTGGAACAAAATATGCCCCCCTTATGTGTGTGTCATCTATCATCTATCATCTTCTGTCTCTCTATCTATATATCTATCTATCCATCTATTTATCATCTATCTGTCAATCAATCATCTATGTATTATATATCAGTCATCTTTGAATTGCCTTCTTAGATAAGTACTAAGTAAATAGTTTTGAACTTTGATTTAATTCACTTCAATGTAAGTATGGAGCTGGGTGGTGGTGGTGCACTCCTTTAACCCCAGCACTTGGGAGGCAGAGGCATGTGGATCTCTGTGAGTTCGAGGTGAGCCTGATCTACAGAGTGAGTGCCAGGAGAGGCTCCAAAGCTACACAGAAAAACTCTGTATTGAAAAACAAAACCAAAAAAGATGAATATATACGTGTTTTAGTTAATTTTCATTGCTATAACGGAATGTCTGAAGTCAAGTGTACTGTAGAGGAAAGAGATCTATTGAGCTGGTAGTCTGAAGGTTCCAGCACACAGTGCTGGCAGGAAGAAAAGACCAGGGTGGGGACACTATGCTTGTTCTTTACATAAGAACCTTTTCTTTTTGAAACTAACTCACTCCTCCTGAACCTGCAATATCACAGTCCATCACAGGGCTGGGACCCTATGACCTAGTTGTCTTCCATGAAAATGTCCCAATACATCAGCTTTGCCATCCTGGGGACCAACCTCTCAGCATTGCAACCCTCTGGAGGCACAGCA
The DNA here is from genome assembly GCF_017639785.1 of Mesocricetus auratus. Lineage (NCBI taxonomy): Eukaryota > Metazoa > Chordata > Mammalia > Rodentia > Cricetidae > Mesocricetus > Mesocricetus auratus. The sequence continues at coordinate 44,272,235 of NW_024429198.1, forward strand.
GTGCCGTCAGCACCCATTCAGAGTGAAAGCTCTGAACCACAAGACAGCTTTAGTCTGCACCACAGAGTGCTGAGCGGGACTCAGTTTTCTGAACCTGAGAGCTCCTTCTGCATTTGTTTTTCCCAATGTTCTGGCCTCTCCACAGAAATCCACTTTCAGTTAAGAAATGAGACGAGAGTGTTTCAAAGAAAAATGTTCTGTATGAAATATTTAAATGTGGTTGAAACTATCAGCAATGTAGAGTTGAATGTTTTATGTGATAACGGTTCCTCAAATCTTAGTTCCCTGCAGGTGGGAAAAAAAGATCCATAGTGGCAAGTCTTGCTAGTGACACTCAGCCACCCAGAGGACTGGCAGGGAGGATTTCTTTCGTGCCCACACACAAAAGCAGGCACTCATATTGAGGGGCTGAATTATTTCAGTTTGTTTACAGTGATGCATGGCAGCTTGCTAATACTAATTGCTCCAAGGATCTGGGGGGAAGGAGGAGCATTGGTGGGTGTGTTTATGTTTGCTGAGGACCTGTTCTGTGCTGAGGCTGTGCTGCTGTTTTGGAGTGAGGCTGTGAGGCATTAGTGAAGGTCTATGGTTAGAAGAAGGAATGGCAGGAGTCGGTTTCCCAATGCCTGCACTCAGCGTCTGTATATCTGGTGTGGTAGTTTCTTCTCATTCTCCAGTGACTGGGATGCCATTGTTCAAAGGGCAGGTTTTGTAAAGATCAGATCACAGGGCTCTTTAGAATTTCAAGTTACCAGTACTGCTCAGCCATCATTTGTACATAATAGTTCAATTTTTTCTTCCTTCTTCTTCTCTGGGCAAGTTCCTTCAGTATCCTTTGTTTGTTCGTTTTGTTTTACAACAACACAGCACTGAGTTTCATCACCTTCATTATCTTTGTTCAGATGAACCCTCAGCTTTCTTAGGTGACAAAAAGCCGGAGGAATCCTTTTGGGGATAGCGGCTGCCCCATGTCCAGGAGCCGCATGACTTCAGCTCTCATACGGATGTATGAGACAGTTGAAACCATAGGCTCAGCTGTTACACGATTCTCCATGACTGTTTCTTAGCTAGACTTTATCACACCAGCTAACAAGGGCAGAGGAAGGAAAGGACCGTGGTGACTGAGTACCCCATATGTCTTTTCCTCCGAGATAGTATGTGATAGGCGGTTGTTCTCAATTGGTCAATGAGTGTCTCAAGCCTATAGAATGTGCCATTTGCATTGCTAAATCATTGTGGTCTGGCTTCAGTAGAAGTTGTGCTAAGTATGAAAGTAGAAAACACGAAGATAACTGGAAAGAAACCAGTGGTGTGCCTCATGGAATGCATCACATGTGACCCTGAATGTCTCTCTGGGACCTGGTACGTGGTGCAAAACAAATCTGCATCTTGCTCGGCGATGAATTCTTCCTGTTTCTCTGGGCCTTGCCGTCAAATCCAGCTCCCCTGGATGCTTTCTATGGCACAAACACTTGGACATATGAGTGAGTGCTTAGAAGTCGGACTTCTCTCCTGTGCGTAATCTAGTCTCGATGGAACTGTGTTCAGTTGCCACTCAGAGAGGGGGTTTAGCAAAGGCCTGGGTTCCAAGCTGAATATGTAAATCTCTCAAACTAATGAGGTCCTAACCCTCAACACCTCAGAATGCATTCTTGAAGCTAAAATCTTCCCAGGGATGTGAAGCGAAAACTAAATTATTTGGTTGGCCTTAATCCAATATGACCGGTGCTCTTAAAAAGAGGAAACGCAGATGTGCATAAGAACAAAAGGAGAGGACAGGACAGCCACATGTAAGCCCCAGCCAGGGACGTGGAACACATCCTCTCCCTTGAGTCCACAGGAGTCAACTGTGGTGACGCCTCCGAAACTAGGAGGCACACATTTCCACAGCTGAAGCCACTCAGTCTCTGTGTGTGTGTGTTTTAATCATGACAATCATAGCAAATGGACACACCTCACTAACAAGGTTGCATGTGCTAGACAGGAGCAACAGGATGGAGACAGGGAGGAAGGAATCCAGTTGGAGTTCAATCTCACATTAAATTTTCAAGGATGGATTATTTGGTAGTGGTGTAGGAATAACCGATGACATGTTTTGTCTGAGTTTAATTTGGACAATATAAAAACGTCAATTGACCAAACAGGATTCTAAAAGTGAGATCAGTGGCTTGGGACACATGGTGACCATGGCTGTCTGACAAAGTCCCAGCATTTCAACATTGCAGATCACACTTATCCAGCATCCTTTTGCTTTCACTGCAAATGGTTCCCAATATTAGTGCCTTTCCCTTTGGGAAATTTTATATGTAATTTGGTAAACAAGGTAATTTGCTAAACAAAATAATTCCTTGAAAAAAATCCTGCCACCATGGAACCAGTAATTCCATTGTACCCTCCTAATTACACTAAGAACAGGAAAGTTAGCGATTTACTAGACACACATGATCCCAAGGATAAAATGCCTACAATTCAGATTCAGAGCCTGAGGGCATTAAAGACAAGAGTTCAGTTAATAAATACAAAGAAATTAGAATGGTACAGTATAATGGAGAAGCATAAGTGTAACGAGCATTCTTCCCGCCAGTCTGGTCCCAGTGCCTTGTTAACCCCAAATAACACACAGACTATTAGGTACAATGCTGTGGGCTTCTCACTGGCTAGTTTTGTCTTAAGTATTAACCCATGACTACTAATATATATTTCTGTAAGGACTTATCTTTCTGAAGACAGCATCCTGACATGTCTTCTCTTCCCTGGGATCACATGGCGACCCTCTACTCTTGACTACATTTCCCAGAATCCTCTTTGACTCCTAGTCCCACCTATCTTGCTTCCCTATTGGCCAACAGTACTTTATTAATCAACTAGTAGGACAGCATATACACAAAAGAACTTCCCCCATCATATACACAGAACATATATACAGAAGGACTTTCTGTTAGGAATATGACTTGAGATGACACTATGGAGGATCCTATGGGGTGGGGAGTACAAGCACACCATCAGGCAGAATTTACATGGGAAGGAAGTTTTATTGGGGAAGGGAAGGGAATGGAGGAAGGGAGAGAGAGGGGAGTGAGAAGAGAGAGAGAGAGAGAGAGAGAGAGAGAGAGAGAGCTATCTGCCTCCTCAGTGAGATGGTGGAAAAAGAGAGGAAGTTGGGGGAGCTTGCCTCTTAAAGGGATTTTTGCATTTTCTTACATGGTGACATAAAAGAAGTCCTTTTCCAAGGTCAGGCAATTGGATAAGGGTCTCCATTCCCTGGAGGAAGGTTCCTACTTGATAAAGCAGCCATTCTCATCTCTAGCAAGGGGAGTTTATGGCCCTTCACTAACATATGACTGGTGCCTATTGTCAAGGTCAAGACTAGATTGCTCAGATTCTGATCTCAAGCCACCTCCCAGCTCATACATCCCTTGTTTCCCATTTAATCCTGTGTGCTGCTATACAACATAAAAGGTGTATTTTTCTCAATTAAAGGCTGCTGGCAGCCACCCCGATTCTCCCTCAGATCATCTCTCCTCTACTCCGTATATCCTCTTTGGGGACCTGAACCACCCTGCTGAAGCAGGTCTCCGGCAGATCAGTTTCCTTCTTTTGTTAGATATTGTAGTTTACACAGTGTGAGTAGAGATGCCCAAGGGGAAAAAGGACTTGTGTGGTGCTGGAAATTTGCATTGACTTAACCCCCCCCCCACCACAGGATGTCCCCAGCCCTGCATTCTCTCACAGGACATCTGGATGCTGGAGTGTGGACCATCTACAAGCAACCTCTGAGAATTCCTTCAGGTGTGCATTTGCCTGGCCGCTTTCCACTCACTCTTTGTTAAGATCAACTGCCATTATGTGATATGTCCAGACTACTGCCTTGTAGAAAACACAGAAAAACCCGCAAAATAGAAACTAGGTGATCTCCTTCAAGTGGCATTTGAGGGCTTTCTCGGGTCAGTGGGGAGGAACTAGCTCCAAGGCGGCCCCAAGATCTGAGTGGGGCTGCTGGAGTGCCCAGTGCCCGCTCCCGCCATCCCCCTGGAACACTTGGATATCATAAACGCTTTCATGTCCACGGTGGCCTGTGAACTGGCTTTCATCATTGGCACCAAAGACCAGTCAGTCACTCTTGAGGAATAAAGGACAGGATGATCAATCCCGAGGGAGACAACTCCAGTTCTGGAATGTTCCTTTGTCCAGGAACAGCTGTGGGGAATTCAAGACTAGCCAAGGATGTAGAGATCACAGGATAGCTTTCTTTCATTGTCTGCGAGTTTTTCTGGGCACCACACTGTTTTCCGCCATCTGAGGAGCTGCCCACTACGGTGAGAGCATGAAGCCTTAGCTTAGAGACTTATTCCTTTCAGTCTACAAGCAGCTGTTAACCCTTGCTTTGCCTTATCTACGAGATCATCAAAGAATGAAAAAAAGATATAAACCTTTAAAGCACCTTTTGAAATATGTATTTACATGATACAAGACAGTGTAGACCATATGTAAAGAGTAGTGCAATGGCAGGCATCCATGCATCCATCTCTACGGTCATTAAAAAATGCCGTATTCTTTTCAGGGACCTTGCATTAACACTAGGGGACTTTACTTCTTGTCGGTACACTGCATTTTGACACAACTATGTTATCTTGTTTTAGTTACTGGTGTCAGAATATTCAGGTATGAGATTAATTATCATAGGTGTTGGACCAATTATTAGCAAAGTCAGCACTGGTGCACATCACACTGTTAGCACAGGTAACACAATTAAATTACATTTTAAAGTTGGTAGGAGTACAATTACATAAAGATTCACTTACCTATCCTCAGATCCTGACTTACTTCATTGTTCATTACTCAGGCAGACCCAAAAGGGGCAAAGATGGGAGGATGAAGGGCAGGGCTGTCCTCTGTCCTGCCTCCTGCCCTGTGTTAGGCATCCCTGGCTTGAGAAATGATAACCTTGTCTCAAATGTCCTGTAAGCAGGGCAACTATGTCTCGCCTTTGTCCTATCCACTAAAGGCAGCTTGACTCTTTAGATTCACGAGTCACCAACTTTCCTTCTGAAATCCACTCCCAATCTATGGTAAAGAAACACACAAACAAACACACGCACAAACAAGCCCCCCCCCCATGTTCTTAACCCACGTCTTGTCAAGATAGATTCCTGGGATCTCTTTGGTGTAACACAAACACCATTGCTGAGGAGAGACCCGCCCCCGCTTTCAGCCAGGCCTTGTTAGTTCATTGTATGAACAGGTATCCGTCCATGCAGTGGCAGTTCTTGGAGCTGAGGTGACCATTAGCCCTTCTGACGCTGTGCACCGTGAGAGTTGGAGCAGGCTCAGCTCACAGGACAAGTGGAATAGAAAAGGGTTAGATATGATGAGTTCGGTTTTCCCTCACCAGCTCCTCTGTGGGAACAATCATGGGACTACAGATAGCCACACATTTACTGTGTATCACGTTCAGTTGGGTTTGCTATCATTTCATCGTCACAAAACCCTGAGGTAGGTATTTCTATCCCCTTATTACAGAGGAGAAACATGAGACTTTGGGAGTCCCTGAGTAACCAAGGCTTTGCAGTCCTGGAATGATGGTGCGGCTTCTGAACTCTGTCATTTGTTTAGGCCTGGCCCTGGACATCCATCAACTCAGGCCAGGCTCTCATTTGAAGGTTGGACACCGCGGGCACCACTGTCATAGGACAGGCCACCTGTTCAGTGCACCCCATAGCCCTCCACTGTTTGAGAAGGGCTAATTCAGGACAGAATGGCACTGATCTGCTTTCATTCTCACTACCCTTTCGAGGCCTTTCTCTCCTTTCTTACAGAGAAGCAGCTGGGCAGAATGGAATGTCTGTGGGTTTGGGATTTGAATTTCTTCTGACTGAGGGATTTCTGTTAAATTTCCATTCTTATACGCAAAAACAAAAAACAAGCCAAACAAACAAAACAAAAACCAACCAACCAACCAACCAACCAAACAAACAAACAAACAAAACAAACAAACAAAAAGTGCCTTGGGGTTGGGGAAAGAGCTCACTGGAGTTGCAAGGATGAGGACCCAAGTTTGATTTCCAGAATTTATGTTAAAAATGTAGGTGGTTTTTACACTTGTATGCCTATCATTGGAAAAGTGGAGACAGGTTTATTTCTGGAACTCTCTGGTCAGACAGTTTATCCAAATCTGTGATTGTTGAGTCCTAGTGATATATCCTGTCTCAAAAAAAACAAGGTGGGAGGGTGTCATTTATGAGTAATGACAGCTGAGGCTAACTTCTGGTCTTACACACACACACACACACACACACACACACACACACACACACACAGAGAGAGAGAGAGAGAGAGAGAGAGAGAGAGAGAGAGAGAGAATAAAAAAAACCAACAACGGAGAATCATTATATTGATTCTGGGTATTAAGAAGTCCTTGTGTTTATTGTTGTTGTAGTTGCGGCTTGCTTTTTAAAGAGGGATAGAATAGTTGGCTCATTCTGGAAGCATCATTATAGTTGAACAAGGTTCTTTTTCCAACTCTAGAAACAGCAACTTCTAGCAACTAGAAATCATGTCAAACAATAACTCTTTACTGGTGACATTTAGTGCAGGTGGTGGACAAGGGAAGGAGCCCCTGCTGAGCAAAAGGATGTTGACTGATGTTTGAAATCTTGATGACTTCCTTACTCTGCCTTCTTTGGTTGGCTCCACACGACAGAACATTAGACAAAAGTTGAAAAACACATTCCAAGAAACTAGTTTGAACCCAGAACTGATCTGGCCTGCTTTTCCATGCTCCTTGTTACTACATTCATTACGTGTATGACTTTCACTGTATTACCAAAGCTGCTTGGACACAAACCCCACTCGTGCACCTGGGACCATTGAACAGGGAGGCGTCTTCTTGGTGACATCACATGATGGTGATGTGTTGTTGCTATATTGTAGCTGATCCTTTAGCAATTACTGCGTTAGGATACAAAGACAATGACAAATCTTCCTAAGTGTGAACCTTCCTCTGAGACCAGCTAATGTCTAATCCCATAGACTCCAAATCAATTTTATTTAAATAAGCAAACAGTTTTTGTGTGTTTGTAATTTTTTTTTGATTGTGTGTCAGGGGATCCTGACATGTCCCGGAGGCTTCCTGGGGCCAGGGCTGGAAGAAACTGTGCACATGTGTGGTCATTATTTCTGAATCAGGCTTCTAGAACATCTTCATCCCAGTGATATCTGCAGACATGTGGTCACACCCGACGTGAATGTGGTTTCAGTGTGACTAGTTTAGTCTGTGAATAAGCTGCAGACATGTGGTCACACCCGACGTGAATGTGGTTTCAGTGTGACTAGTTTAGTCTGTGAATAAGCTGCAGACATGTGGTCACACCCGACGTGAATGTGGTTTCAGTGTGACTAGTTTAGTCTGTGAATAAGCTGCAGACATGTGGTCACACCCGACGTGAATGTGGTTTCAGTGTGACTAGTTTAGTCTGTGAATAAGCTGGGTCTTACTAGGAATTTATTGGATGGATTTTTTTTGGTAAGGATGTGGATGGAGACATGTTATGGGATCTTCCTAAATGGGATCCATGGTCTGCTCACAGTCTGCCTTCTGAATGAATTTCCTTGGAAGGCAAACTGCCCCTCCACACATCCTACTTTTCTGGAAATTCAGTTGGGAGGGAACAATCAGCTTTGTCTGTGGCCACATGGTGTCGCTGTTGCTTAAAAATGTTTAGGAACAAAAGAATGCTGTTGCCAGACCTGGTTTCAGAAGGAAGTTCCAAGGGAGGCTGAGATGTTTGTTCAACAAGGGGAACTTTTTTATATATGCTCAACAGCTATTTCTAAACACCACAGCAGCTTGTCTGTGCCCCGAGGCCACTTTTTACTTATTGTTTTAACTTCATTTGGCAGTACCAAGTCTGCCTTGCTCTTGCCTCACGTTTTCTTCGGAAGAGTCTACAACCTTTGTATTTCCTTAGAAGTTTAAAATGCAAGCATTTCCTTGGAAGAGCATAAAATCCAGGTTGATAAAGATGATCAGTGTCCTGAATAAAGGGGACTCTGCTGGCCACAGAGCAGAGGGACATTAGGCACGGTGAGGGGCTGTGTGAGTTCACGTCTAGGGAAGGCTCCATGGGAGTCGTGACACTTAAGATGGTCTTCCAAGGGTGGTAATGCTTTCCCTGGTGGCGATGGGAAAGGGACACAAACTTAGGGTTTCTGCTTGTGACACATGCACAAGGTAACTGATAAGGGGCTTTTGTTCCGTGTGAGACTCGGGACTCGGGCATTGGGGCATGAGCAGGACAGAACGGTACCTCTGAGGGTTACTACTTCTGTCTGGGAACAACTGAGGCACTCCGCCCTGATTTCACTGGTCACAATCAGTTGCGGGCTTTGGCTGATGCAGTGGTGTTAGGAGCTATAGGGAGAGTGAGAATATTATTAGAAGATGACTTCTCTTTTCAAAGACTGTGTCACCTCCCTGGAAGCAAGCGAAAACACCGTCATTTAAACAGATTCAGTGGATAGTCTTTGGTATGGAGAGAGAAAGTGGCTCACCCAATGTTATAAAGTCACCTTCATCAATGCTATTATAGTCGCTGAGCCAGCGGAATGGGCAACCATGGACACGACATTATTTCAGGGTCTCCCATCCAGCACCTTTATTTCCTCTGATGGTTTGTTGAAAGATGGGAGTGCTCCAATTCCAAATGATTTTCCGTGGAAATGAGATGTTGGGTGCTTTAAAAATGAAAACAATCCTTAGAGAAATAGCATGTCAAACCCTTTGGGGATGGTAGGATGGGGTGGCAAATTCTGTTATAGCACAAAGAAACAAACAAATTAGCAAGCAAATGCAATTTTAAAAGGACAGCCGTTCTCATTCCAGGCCTCCGCCTCCCACCCCTTTCCAGGAGAAGGTCAAATTCCAAGCAGGCACATCTCTGTCATCTACCAGGAGCACCCCAGTGACAAGCCCATGGGCAGGACTGCGGAAAGCCATCTAAAGGCTGACCCATTGTCATCGGTGGTGAATGGAGCGTTTGCTCATTTCAAATGACAAGGCAGGCCACTCTCTTCCAAACAGCAAGGTGCTTCCCCATGTGAGGGAAGAAAATGAAAGGAACAGCCAGATTTGGTTACTGTCGGAGCCACATGATTCAAAGTCATCCTTGTTAATGACAGTCGCACAGCTGGATAATTAATCAAAGTATGAAGAGAATATAGGGCACTCTAATGCACACAGCTCCATCCAGTCTCGGCGGGACGAGGCCATCATCTGTTTATTCTTCTCTGGAATGGCTTGAGATTATTCAATTATTCAGCAGCTTCCCTCCTTGCTGGGCTGGGGTTGTATGGTTTTTAATTGGCACCAGGGTCTTTCAGCTCCTGTGAACTTCGCTCTTGTGATGCCAGTCCCCCGGAAGCCGGGATGTTTGTCTTTCTCCACAGCTCGGCCCACACAATGCCCCTGGAAGCAGCTTTTACAGAAACAGATCTACCACACAATTGATAGCAAAATCTTGACAAGAAGTCTGCCTTCCGGTCTTGCATTTCGTCTCCCTACTTGTGATGCTTTTGCTGTAGAATCATAAGATCTAAAAAAAATGTATCTTGGGCATGAATTTTTCTCTGTCGTTATGGTTGTTCACTTTGTAAATGTGTACATGTTATCTTTCCTTAGGAGAGACTTCGGGTTTTATTGCTGTACTGGCGTATAAATATTTGCCCATTGTGGAGTTTCTTTGACGGGTTTCCTGGAATAGTAATTCAATATTTCTAATGTATAAAGGTGATGTTTTTTTTTTAAACTCGGCCGAAGAATTGCAACTGTGCATCGGGGCCTTTATTAAGACATGGATTGCCACCTCTTTTAGGGCCTGTGGACAGAGTCACAATGCAATCTCATTAAGTGGGAGGCGCTGATTGTTCCCACCTGCCTAAACATTTGCCCTCCGTAGCTGAGGCTTTTTTCTCCTGGAGACTCAAATCCTTCCAACCTCCTGTATTAATTAACTCCGAGCGTTCTTCTGCAGCTTGGGCCCCTAGTGGCTCTGCCAGACAACATTCCCAGTGCTTTCTTGTTAGCACTGTTGCTCTGCTGCTATGCAGCTCGGAAGCAGCCCTTCCCTCAGCCTGGTATCCATGGCTCCACTCCATCCATCCCACCATAACAAAAGACTCTGCCATTTTTAAAAATTAGTTTTTAAAGTGAGCATGCTTAAATCTGAAGTTAGCATATCAAGGAATGGGTTCTATCACTGCATTTTCTTTCTTTTTATAAAGGATTTGTTTTATTTTCACGAATATGTGTTGTCAGTGTGCAGATGCCTTCACATGTCAGCAGAGGGCACCAGATCTCCTAGAGCTGGTGAGACAGGCTGTTATAGACTGACCAACACAGATTCTAGAGTCTAGAAGAACAGCAAATGACCTTAAACACAAAGCAGTTGCTCCAGCCCCTTCTATATGGAATTTGCATACACACGTACCATTGCACTTTCTTATTTGCCTTTCTCCCTCACTGACCACCCCGCCCCTCCCCTCCCCTCTTCTGCCAATCAGTTCCCTCTTCTGGTTTCATGTCCCAGGTCCCACCATCCTCTTTCCTCCCTCTTCTTACAGCTCAGGAATATCGACATGCTGGTACCATCTTCAGGCTGCTGAGGGCTCAGAAGGTTCTCACAAGGGACCCCAAAGGATGGTGCAACCTCACAAAGAGTCTCCCTTCCTGGAGAAGAACACCTGAGAAGGCTAGACCAACCTCCGCTGGTAATTACAGCTTTGAGCCTGCGGGTGAACAGACCTGCAGACAGACTCTTCTATCTCAAGAGCTTCCTCTGCCCATAAAACTCTTGGGGTGCGGGTAGAACACTGCATACACAATAAACAAATAACTAATAAATAACTCCACACCTCTGTGTCATGCGCACCTAGAGTCTATTTCTGCGCAAAGACGAGGTCCTTCAGTTGTCCTAAGAGCAAATTCTGCCTCTGGAGACCCCTGTCTGCTCTCTTCTGTTTCCATATCATCTCCATCAATCCTGACATAACAAGAACCACATTTTGTTCATCTTGACTTTCCCGTCTATTATGGCGTTGGTGAGTTCTCATGTCTATTGCAGAATGTCAGGGTGTCCATCCAAGATAAAGTGGCCTTCTCTGTCACAACACTTCTCTCTCTTTCTCTCTCTCTCTCTCTCTCTCTCTCTCTCTCTCTCTCTCTCTCTCTCTCTCTCTCTCTCTGTGTGTGTGTGTGTGTGTGTGTGAAATCAGCTCTACTGAGGGGCTTGTGTTTAGGAATAGTGTTGTCTTGAGGCCCATCTTCTATCTTTTAACTGTGTAGAGCTAACTTTGGGGAAGTTGAGTAGATGCCAGAGTAACTCCAGAGCCTGTCAGGCCAAATGTGTCCCCACTTAAGTTCTAATAGCCATGCTGAGTTGGATTTAGAGCACAAAGAAATTATTGGGACTATTTTGAAAGTATATTTTGAGTTCTTTTAAGTTAATTGTGAATCATTCCCTTTTCATTAAAGAAAGGATCCCAAACATTATATAAAATAACAAGAAAAACATTTCTATAAATTGTCACAGAGCTTTAAAAAATAATACAACATTAATACAACATTTTTGTTGGTCTTGCCTCCCTCCCTCCCTCCCCCTTCCTTTCTCCCTTCTTCCTTTCTCATAAGCATTGCTCAGATCCAGAATGAATTAATATGGATACAAAACAAGACGGAAGGGGAGGCTGGTTGAATTCTTCAGCATACACCTACAATGTTGCTTTCCACTGTAGGAGTGGTGTCATCATGTTCATTCAGAAAGTGCCATCTACAAATGAAATCTTATTAAGTGGCTTATTTTTATTGTTTGTACCTTCTTAAATATTTGCTTTCTCTAGTGGAACTTTTCCTGGCTGGGTTGGGGGGAGGTCAGTGAAGAGAAAAAATATCCCCTACATAAAGTTTCCATAGTAGAAAAATACATTATTGGGTGAGCGTGCTGGTGAGGTGTTTTGTTCTGCCAACTTGATCCAACTAGAGTCACCTAGGAAAAGAAAGTCTTAATTGAAGGATTGCCTTCATCAGATTGGCCTGTGGGCATGTCTGTGGGGCACTTTTTGTGACTGATATGGGAGGGCCCAGCCTACCATGAATGGAGCCAACCCTGGGCAGTTGGTCCCGGGCAGTGGGTTACATAGAAAAGGTAGAGGAAGCCAGTGAGCATCTATCCTCCCTGGCTTCGGCTTCGTTTCCTTCCTCCAAGCTCCTGTTTGACTTCATGCCCCGGCTTCCCTCAGAGATGGAGTGTGAGTGGAAGATGAAATACCTGAGCTGCTTTTCATCACAGGAATAGAAGGCAAACCAGAACTGTAGGCTATGGACTAAATTGGTCCCCTTCAATTCTTATGTTGAAGCCCCATTCCCAGTATAACTGTATTTGGAAATGGGGTCTGTGCTCTGTAAGTGACATTGTGAGGGCGGGGCCCCAATCTGAGAGGACTGACATCCTGATACACAAAATAAAAGAGACTGGAGCTGTTTCCACCAACACATAGAAGAAAAGGCCACCTGAAGAGTTGGTGAGAAGGCTCCTAGGTTTCTGTAAGGCAGAGAGCCTCATCAGGGAACCATTTTGTCTTTGACCTTGACAATGGAACTAGGAGAAAAATCAGTCCCTGCTGTTCAAACCCAGCACCCAGTCCGTGGTATTTTGTTTAGGCGGCTTGCATTGACTAACACATTGCTCAACAGTGCACTGTCCTGAGGAAAACATGGACTGGTGTTTGAACCTGAGACTTAGTTATTTTGGTTGCTACAAAAACTGGCTCGGCAGTAATGGAATCCTTTGTCCTTGGGCCTCCATCGGGGCCCTTGCTCCTAAGTCAATGACATGTGAGGGGAATGGCGTTGAATTGCTTGTCAATTCTCAAAACTGCTCAGATCCCAACCAGCAGCTCTGCTGCAGGCGTCTTCCCCACACACTGTATTTTCAGAGTGATTAAGTTGCTAAGTCCTCACAAGAGGTGTGAGGGCAAGTGACACAGGTGACACTATGTTAATGAGACGTTGGTGGCATTCCCAAAAGTCCATAGCACAGCTTCGGGTGTGAATAACATCCCGTTAGCTGTGGAGGAACGTCTCTTTGTCTAATATGGTCTTTTCAATGAGGGGCGGAGTTCTGCCGCCTGCCCTTCCTTTAATGAAGAAAAAGGGACTCTAGGGGATACAATCCAAAGTGTGGAAACAGCAACTTTAAGACGTGTGGAACATGCAGCTCTTCTCTGTTAAAGAGTCACAGCCAACCCTCCCTTGGGCTGCGGTGAGGACCGGCTGAGAGCCTTGCAACAAGCTTCCGTCAGTGCTCACCTCCTAGTGACTTACATCTCCAAGCTCTGCTTCTAACACCGCAGCTCTCCAGGAGGCCACCAGTAATGTCACTGCTATTTCATGGTCAAGTTGATCTGCTGTTGGGCTTCAGTAGAGCCGGGAGTCCTGGATTTGGCTGCTTTAAATATTTTGTTTCTTTCTTGGGTTTGAAGTGTACCCGGGCAGGCTCATGGCTGGGAAATTCAAGAAAAACCCAAAAGCAGATACACTTGTTGAGTGTCGTGTTTCAATGCCCCAGCTTCTTGCCTTAGAAAAAAAACCCACGTAAGGTTCTGGATTTTGGTTGTTTCAAAAGCATGAAAGTTACTGGGACCACATGACCAAGTAGAATGAGGTTTATGAAATCAGAAGATACAGTGTTAATTCTGCTTTTCATTATAATGTTTTTGTGCCATCCTGACCGGGCCACATAGCAGGTGGTGGTGGAGTGTTCCCCTGGATCAGTGAGAGTGTGTTTGGGGTTGAACATCTGTAGAAGTTGATTCTGCACAGAGAAAACTGAGCTCTCTAATGCGGGTGGGCCTCATAGAGCCAGCTGACAGCTTCAGTGGAAAAGACCGGCCTCTGAGAGCCAGGGAGAAGCCGTGAAGTCTTTGGACTTTGACTGTAGCTTCTGCCCCTCTCTGGGGCCCCTGCGGGTGCTGGCTTGGCCTGCACAGTGAGCCGATTCTTTACAATAAAGCAATCTCTCCCGGCTCCTTCCTGTACTGGCTGGCACTCTTTCTCTGGTCTGCGGAGTGCCCATTCCGTCCCTTCTCTTCCCTGAGACTCAACTGCAGTGGCATGAAGCAGAGTTGCACGTACTCAGAGGTCTCCTAAAGATGAACAACTCCATCACTAAACAGCCACCCGAGTGGAAGTGCATAAACCTCATCAAGAGTGACTCCAACGAGTGAGATCTGACTAAAACTCTCTCCCCAGTCCCTGGTCTGGTCTGTCTCTATGGTACTACGGTATGAGGTGCAGGATGGCCACCAAGCACAGAGAATTGTGGCTGGGCGTTGCTATGACTGAGTGTCCTCTCTTGTCACAGTCCCACCCTCCTGGAGCACTCAGCTGGCGTGTCATCACCTGCTGCACACACACTGGCCTTTTTCAGGTATATGTGTGGGCCCTTGGTTTCCTGAGTCAGGCACCCTGCAGGGAGAATTCTAGTTAACTCAGACCCAGCTGGTGTCCAGAAGTGAGAAGACATCCTTAGCTTTTTAATAGCCACTGCTGCTTGACTTTACGTTGTTGTGGCTATTGTTATTATTATTTGATTCCTAATTATTTTCCCTGTGAACAAAACACCATGGATCCATTCATGACAAGTCTAGAAAGACAAAGGTTACCCATTGTAACACTTAAAGAGAATCACTATTCAGTTTTGCTGTTTTTGTTCTGATCCTTCGACTACCACCTCCTGACTGCAGGAATGTCTTGCCATGCCTGCTTTACACAATGCTGAGGGTGGAAGGCAGGGCTTCGTGCATTTCAAGCAAGCTGTCTGCCACCCGAACGGTGTCCCTAGCCCTGGATATTCACATTTCGACGACTATTATTCCTCTCACATTCAGGTTGTCATACAATTTTGCCACCTTTATGCTCCCTCTTGAGAGCCACCTTGCTCTAACGCAGTTTCCAATAGGAAGGTCTCTTTGTGTTTGTCCCTGCACTGGGTGGGACCACGGGGTGTGACATGCGGGTTGCAAACTCTGAGGGCATTCACCCTTTCACTGTCCGACGTTTAAGCTTCCAGTGGTCCTATCCTGTAGGCTTTGATGTTGAGTAGATTTTCTTGAAGGCTTATAGCCAGGTAATGTCGAGGGAGATAGACTATAGACGTGTCCAGCAAGGTCACTACACCACAGTGGAAGATCACGCACTCCAATGCTCACATATCTTCAGCCTGGATTTCCCATAGTGCTCTTCAACCCTAATGCCTCCTGCTCCCGAGACGTGTTCCAATCCATAAACTACTTCTCCACAAGCAGGAGGTCAAATCCCTAGCTCTCCGGGGAAGCATGACAATATTCTCAGTGTCCTCTGAGTTCTCCTGTTTCACATCACCACCCTGGCACCTTACTTTTTCACAGTGGAAGAAAGGACAGAAAAGCGTTATTTTCAAAGACTGTCCTGTCTCTTAGGAGACTTCTTTACTGTCTAACACTCAAATATAGATAAACATGCTGATTGTAGACATGGTATGTGGTCTTCATCCTCCTTGTTAGTTTTCATTTTTCTCTAGTGTTTGTGTTGTTGAAGAGCTTGTTTGGAACACCGGGGTTAGATGAATATGGAACCTCACATTTCCTGCCAGGGTTGTCTCTTCTCAGAATGGTGCCTCCTCCTTATCCTCAGCATGGCATCCTAGCCTTCATGGTGGTTGGTCCTTGAACTCTCTTGGGGATGTTTTTGACTCTTTTCAAAGATGTCCATTGTCTGTCCTGATCTGCTGCTAAACATCATGAGTTATGTATCTCATGGTACATAAACCTTATGAGTGGATGCTTCTTGGGGCTTAGTCACGGTCAGTTGGTGCACCCTCTGGTGGCTCTACTCGACCCTAACTCTACAGGTTACAGATACTCTGAGTGGCTTGCCATGCCTCAGCCTTCAGTGTGGAGTTACAATGCATGGCCAACAAAACTCATGACAGATTTGTTAGCTACCACCTGCATACAAAGACCCATGTCCTGCTCTCATTTTACGGGGGAATGCAGAGTGACAGCAAGAAATGGCATAGAGTGTCCCTAAGGGAACTGGCATATTAAGGGTCTAGTGTAATTAGATTCAGGAAATAAAAATATAGTGGACTCCTCTTATCCACACAGTATGTATGGGTTTCAAGATATTCCACAGATGCTGAAACTGCTGATGGTTCCGAAATCTGTATATATATTTCTTATACCTACACAGGCTTATTAATTAGGCACAATAAGACACAATAACAGCAACTAATAATTTCCATGGCTCAAAATATTGTTTCAGTGCTAGGGCTGGCTAGTGGTGAGCCAGCCTGAAATATGTCTACATGCATAGACCCACATGCCAGAGAAATAGCTAACTGACCTGCTAAGTTAATGTGTTCTCATCATAAAAGTGAGTATGTGAGGTGATGCAATAATCAGCCTAGGCCTACGTATATATCAAAACATCATACCATACATACATTATGAATATGTATCAATTGTGTGTGTGCATGTTGACCCTAGCCCACCCATGTGAAAACCAGGGGTTGACACTGGTGTGTCCTCCTCTATGTCACTTCACCTTAGTTTTTAGAGAGGGTTTCTCACTGACCCTGGAGCTAGATTCACTGGTGTGCGAGCCTCTAGGACCTGCCTGTATCTTTACGTGGATGCCAGAGTTCAGAACTCAGGTCTTAATGTTTGTGTAGCAAACACTATCCACTGAGTCATCTTCCCAGCACACAAATAGTTTTATTCATAATCAAGAGGATGAAATAAATATACCAAATAAATAAACTTGGCTCTTTATGGGTATGTAGGGACCATATGTAGAAAGAGTGACAAGATGGTGTGGGTGTACTGGCCTGTCCTTGGGGTTCTGACGGGATATGCCCTCAGCCACAGCCACTAAGAGCACCACCTGTGCAATTCATTACTTTCCCTTTTAAAAGGGCCCTGCCCACCTTCCATCCTCCCCCATCCTCCTCCCCCCTTTCTGTCTGTTCCTCTCTCTCTTGTCTCTCTCTCTCCCTTCCTCCCTCCCTGCCTTTCTCCTTCCTCTCTCCTGTTGCTCCTGTCCCTGGTGGCTGGACTCCCCCCTCCACTTTCCCCTTTTAATGATCCCTTTCCCTAATAAAAAACCCTCTGCTTGAACCCTGTCACATGGCGTCTTTCTCTCACGTGCCACTTTTCTTAAATTACAACAGTGGTGGTGGTAGATATCACACCATGCTCATCTACTGGTCCAGGGAAATACATGTGACACAGTCTGGGCCAACAATAATCCTTTCATCAGCCAAGGGACCACTAGGGATCCTGAGGGTACTGGTTCTAAAATACAAACTCAAACTGTGGTGATACCATGTTTTTATTTCCTCATGAAGACCCACGAAATGAGACAGAGGTGTGCGGTTGACATAAGGGTTGAGAGATGGTTCTTAGAGAGGTTTGGATTCTGTGGTTCAGAGATTGCTGTCCTCCACCTCCATCCCTGCCTTTCAAGTTATATGTGCTTGTGTAGGATGTGGGTGTTTGAGTGCCAAGGTCAGAAGTCAGAGGACAACTTGCAGGAGTCTGTTCTCTCTCTCTGTCTTATGGGTCCTTGGTTACCAAGCTCAGGCTGCCAGGCTTGTTAGCGAGTACCTTAATCCACAGAACCACCCCACTGGCAGTCAGTGAGTATTTTTTTTTAATTTTTTATTTTAACTTTAAATAGCTTGTTTTACTTGTCAATCCCAGTTCCCTCTCCCTTCTTCCTCCCGCACTCCCCCATACTCCCCAGCCTCCCAACCTATTGCCAATTCCTTCCACATAGGGGATATCTGGAGTCTGTCATTTCACTCCGGGTAAGGTCCAGGCACTCCCCTAAGAGTCCAGGCTGAGAGAGCATCCCTCTTTGTGCTATGGGCACACGATCACTGTTTGTATTCCAGGGATAGACACTGATCCACTGCTCAGGGCCCCATAGGTTGCCCAGGCCTTCTCACTGACACTCACATTTGGGGGTTCCAGATCAGTCCCATGATGGCCTCCCCACTGTCGGTCTGGGGTCCAAGAGCTCTCCCCTGTTCAGATCAGCTGTCTCTGCTGGTTTTGCCAGCCCATTCTTTGCCAATTTGCTCATCACTCCTCTCTCTCTGTCACTGGGTTCCTTGGGTTCAGTTCAGTGATTAATTGTAGGTGTTTGCCTCTGCTTCCATCAGTCACTGGATGAAGGCTCCCGGATGGTTATAGACATCAAGTTCGTTATCAGGAATGGGCATTCGAGGTGGTCTCTCCACTATTGCTTAGCTTGCCAATTGGTGTCATCCCTTTAGATCACTAGAGGTCACTCTGGTGCCTGATCTGTCTTCTAACCTATGATTCCCTCTTCCCCCTATTCTACCCCTCCCCACTAAACCTTCCTGTTCCCCCATGACCTACTCTCTCTTCCTCTTCTCCCCCTCTCTTCTTCCCAGCTCCCACTCCCCCCACCCTTCGCCGTGTTCCCCATCCATTTAGAGGATCTTGTCTCAATCCTCTTCTCTTGGGTACTATGCATATCTTTTAGGTTCTTTCCTGTTTTCCAGACTCTCTATCAGTGGAAGTGCAGACTGGCACTATCCTGATCCATGTCTAAAATCCATATATGAGTGAGTACATACCATGTTTGTCTTTTTGCGACTGGGTTACCTCACTCATGATGGTTTCTTCCAGTGCTATCCATTTACCTGTGAATTTCAAGATTCCATTGTTTTTTTCTAGTCAGCGTGTATCTTAATCCACTGAATCACCCCACTGGCAGCGAGTACCTTAACCCACAGAACCACCCCACTGGCAGTCAGAGAGTACCTTAACCCACAGAACCACCCCACTGGCAGTCAGAGAGTACCTTAATCCACAGAGCCACCCCACTGGCTCACCTTTCAGTTTTATTGTTGAGACCTTCCTGGAATCCTATGACCCAATGAGTTATATTTATGTCATAAGCTAGTATTTGAGCTTTACACTGCGTAGCCTAGAGTCCTTCCTGTTACTAAGAGGAATCATAGTGGGAAGCAGATGTGCACACATGGTCCTGTCACGGGGCAGGTCTTAGCTGTGTCTACCTTGCACATGTCTAGCATCAGTCTCCAAATAGCCCAACCTCTTCTCATCCTGTCAATCTAAGTGGAGAAAAGATAGGGTTATCTTTTTTCTGTATCATTTGACCTTAGATTGGCTGCCCCCTCAAGTGGTCACCCCATATGACTGTGAATTCTACTCAGAGTGTCACATGCCCAGCCACAGGGATACGACCACAGCATGAAGAGGCCAGCCACAAAGCAGTCTGACATCAATCCCACATTTGGGTTATTCTGTGTGAAATGTTGCCACTCCCGAGGTAAAGCCAGCATGGCGCCATTTCTCTTTCCTCCTCCATAGAAGTTAAAAGCCCCGAGATACATGTGGCTATGTCTGCATGGCGTGTGGAAGAAAGCCTTTGCTAGCCAGCATAGATTTCTCATGGAAACATTTTCCTAGAAGATGATTTAGCTGGTCACAGATTGTCCATATGGCTAAAAATCTGCCCTGCATGGTGCTAGTTGCCCGGGGCTTGCAAAGCTGCCGAACGCTATCAAAGCTGCCGAATGCTATCAAGCTCCTGTCGACCTGCCACCGCTGAGCTTTGAATCCAGACCCAACTGTCCAATCCTAAGGTTACCCTGAGCACTTGAACAGCTTGAGTCCTGCTGTCCTTCTGAGCACCACACGCTCACTGAACCCTGACACTTCTGAGCCTGCTGGCAGTGGATGGAAGGACCCAACAAAGGTTGCCTACCTGGATTGTCTTTTTTCCAAATTCTATTATAGCAAAGCAGAATCTATTATTTCTTCATTAAAAGCTATGAACTCAAGGTTTTTGAGGCATTCCAGGGAAGATAGGAGATGGGCTAATAGTTATGCTGTCCCAGTTATTTTCAATCTTGCTTGGTTGGATGTTAACACAGGTTACCTTTCTCATATCTGGTAGCATGGACAGCCTCTGGGCTCTATACATGTATTTCCCTTTGTTCTCTCTCATCATTCCTGCAACAGCCCCAAGGCTTTTGTTGCTATCTTTTTCTTCCAGTACTGACAATTTGACCTGGGGCCTGACACATGCTAAAAATGCTGTACTTCAATGCTGCACCATTGAGCAACATCCTACAACCTTCCAGTTTAGTGTTTCATTTTGAAATTATGTCTCACTAAATTACTCAGATTAGTCTTGAGTGCTTTGTGTAGCCCAGGAAGACTTGAACTTTAGCCTCAATCTCCTGAGTAACTGAGGTTAGAAGTCACCAATGCCAGATCTACCTTCAATTAAAAAAATCAAAATAATAAAAAATTAAAAAGAACACAGTAAACCCATATTCTTTTTATACAGATACAAGACCTCTTCTTGCATTGTGTTCTTTGGATTTGTGTTCATAGGATTCGCATATAAATGACACCCATAATGTTGTAGGTGTACAGTCAAATGTTTTCCTGTGTTTGTTAGTGTAGAAAATCTAAGGCTCCCAAGATGTTTATGTTCAGAATCCTTTGGAGTTGTGGTTTCTTTGCAAGTCATTTACCAATAATTTCTTGATGATGATAATTTGAAATCAGATTTTATTTATCCGTAGAAAGTTTTTTTTCAAGTGTTCACTCTTGACTTCATGAAGACAGAGTCCCCTTTATTTTCCCATTTGTCACATATGTGGGGGATGTGTCCATGACACCAACAGATTTAGTGACAACATCTTGCTGGATGTTCAGAGCATTTGGCCCCTTGGCTTCTGGGCTTTTGACAAATGTGGACACTTGTCAGAAAGCCTGACACAGAAGAGTCTTCCAGATGCATGAAGGCTGCAGTGGCTTATCCTGTGTCTGACCCTGGCCTGGAACTCTGGGTGCCCATCGTCTGGCTCCTGTCTTCCTGGCCTGTCGTGTGTGCCATCTGCAGGCCTGACCACTTCTCAGCCTTCACTTCTGTCCACCTTCTCTTCTATGCAGTGTGCAGAGCTAACTCTTTGGGAACCAAGTACCTGCTGCAGTAGAGTGTCCTGATCCAGTGCTGGGACACCAGCCCTGTCCTACATCTGCCTTCAAGTCCACCATTTCTTAAACAAGACATTTTGAATTTGGTGGGAAGTTAGAAAGAGGCAGAGTCCATATTTGAGTCTGATGAAATCAGAGGGAAGAGTGTTGTGGAATCTTATTTTAACTTGTGTAAAGGTGTTACATTTGTTTAAAAATATAAAGATTTGTTCATGCTGCATTTGTTTAACTATGTAAAGATGTGTTGCTTTGCCTGCCTAAAACATTGGATTGGTCTAATAAAAGGCTGAACAGCCAATAGCTAGGCAGTAGAGGGATAGGCAGGGCTGGCAGGCAAATAGAATAAATAGGAGAAGGAATCTAGGCTTAAGGGGAGAAGGGAAAATGAGGGAGACATAGGGGGCCAGACAGCCACCATCCAGCCAGACACTGAGTAGGACATACAGAATGAAAGAAAGGTAAAAAAATCTCTGAGGCAAAATGTAGATGAAGAGGAACAGGTTAAATTAAGTTATAAGAGCTAGTGGGATAAGCATCAATTAAGGCTGAGCATTCATAATCATAAGTTTCTGTTTCATGATTGGGGAGCTGCTTGGTGGCCCAAAAGAAAGTCTGGTACAGGAGAGTGTAGCAGATATGGGTGTTGGGTGGTCTATATATGGAACTAGCTAAGCCATGGAAGCAGGAGATGGGTGACAACAGCAACTGAGGAGTCCCAGACAGATTGAAATTGTTTGCATTTTAATAAACTTTTAGAAATGTCTACAGACGAAAGTGAGGCCTACCCACTGGCTTTTTCTACCTACTTTTTGGCAAACACTTGGAGGCAGAAGCTGGTCTCCAGGACTAGGCTAACTGTTCCTGCCTGCTGGATAGGTATACAGAGTACAGACTTTCTGCAGACCAGTCTCCTGCCTCAGAACGAGCTGCAGCAAACTCAGGAGCTGGTACTGACTTTTCATCTCCCAAATCCCTATGGCCTTATTAGTAGCAGCTTGCTTCTGCATTTTTTTGGTCTCTTTAGGATCTTCCAGACCTGGAGCTCAGACATACCCACCTACAGTATTCACTAGAAATAGTGTCATGTCTGCATAGAACTTCTAAGGCTAGTAACCACCACAACAAAATCTTGGTGCCCTTGGTGTTCTATGGGATGGCAGTGTGGAGAGCACAGAGAAGACTATGTACAGAGAGCTGGGGTATCGGGTTGATGTAAGATGCATTCAGATTGGCAGGTGATCATTCTTGGGATCAGTCACTACCAAAGGAAGATGTCACTTAGAGGACGACTGGATTTGGTTAGTGAAGGTCCCCAGAGTGAAGCAGCCATGTGAGCAGAAAACTTCAGCACAGTCCACTGGCTGGAATTCCTGAGGAGAAGACCATGACCCTACTGAGGTTTTCAATGGCAGCGGTGCCACAAATTGCGTGTAGAAGTTTCCGGATAATTTTACGTTTATGATGGGGCTCTATCACTTTCCTGTTGTAGAAGTACCCAATCCATCTGAAAGCCAAGGTTGATGTCAGCAAGGAATTTGAGGACATCTTCCTTCCTTGACAAACATTGTGTGAAAGTGTCCCTTTAGGTTCTGACAGGAATCAAGAACAATATTAAACAGTCCCTTCCCCAAATAGCCCAGAAAATGATAATCAGCTTTTCAATTAATGTGTGTGTGTGTGTGTGTGTGTGTGTGTGTGTGTGTGTGTGTGTGTGCATGAAACGTGAGGGCAGTATTTATGGATGGCAGAAGAGGGTATTGGCTCTCCTGGAGCTGGGGTTGCAGGTGATTGTGAGCCACCTGATAGGGTGCTGGGAACCAAACTCAGGTCTTCTAGTAGAGCACAAAGCAGTGGTGACCGCTGAGCCATCTCCAGGCCCAGTGCTGAGATTTTTATAGGTGTGAAATGGGCTTGGAGTCCATCGTGTTTAGTTCTTTAGAAATCCGCAGACCCCAGTGACAGCTCGGTTCCATGTGGGATGCATCACATTTCTTTACACAGTTCACTCTGCTTTCCTGGAATCATCACTTTAATTTGGATTTCTAGACTTTAATCAGTTAATAATCTGAATCATTATGGCCATCTCCTCATTTACTCTTGGAGTGAGAATGCTTTGTCTTTCCAGTTAACTAAAGAATAACAGCCCATCCAGAGTTCAACTGCATTCATCAACAGTGTAGTTAGAATCAAGTTGTGCTAATGGGTTTATTTTGCTTTATTTGTTTTTGACTTTATGAAACTGCTCCCACAAGTGAATGCTGCCTTCATGTTTGAAAAAGGGGCTGGAGGCAGGCATGCCTGTGGCTTGTGACCAGCCTAGGCTGTGGTCTTTGGAAATATCCTGTAGTCCTAGCTTGAAGATTGCGAGCATTTATGGCCCATTTTCCCTCACCTTATGGCTAGCGGCGGGGTGGGGGTGGGGGCTGGGCTCTTGATTCATGCTGATAGTCAGTCTTTCTTTGGCACCTGGACAGAGTTATTGGAGAAAGAATGAAGACAAGCAGGAGAGACCAAGGGCGGTACAGCAGAGAGGATCTGCGTAGGTTAGACAGGAGCAACAAGAAAAACTTTAAAAAAATTCTCAAAATACAAAAAATAGTAAAACTGAGTATCAATTATGTGAGCAGAATAGATTAAAATTATTCCCATAATAGCCAAGTATATTAATGAGGATAATGTTGTACTAAAACATTTAGTAAGACAGAGTGAAAATATTTTTAACTATTTGTTGACACTAAGTGCTACATTTAAAAAAACACAAGCTTTAAACTCTGTAATACATATATACACACTTGCATTTAATTCATATGTATACACACACACGGGTCACACATGCATTTAATACACACACACACACACACAACACACATACACACACACACACACACACACACACGTGTGTATGTGTTCAAGAGCTTTACTTCTGAGTTGTATCCATAGGCTTTAAATAACATTGTTGTAGTTTTCTTTCTGTTGTAGTGATAAAACACTCTGACCAACAGTAATTTGGGCAAGGAGGGTTTATTTAAGATTACAGGGAAGTCAGTGCAGGAACTCAGTCAGGATCATGAAGCAGAAACCATGGAGGAAACCTGCTTGCTGGCTCATTCAACTTCATGAACTCTTGAAGGAGGGACAAGACCCTACCCTGGATGACATGACAGACTCTGGAGATCCACCATGGAGGGTCTCACCCTACCTGGGGATTGGAGTGGATATTGAGTGGGGGGCTGGGGGCCTGTTGTGGAGGAATGGGGAGGAGGGGAGGGAAAGGGAGCTGGGATTGACATGTGAAACAAACTTGTTTCTAACTTAAATAAAAAAGGAAAAAATTAAACCAGATGAAAAAAATTTTAATTATCTTTTTATTTCATGTGCAATGGTTTTTTTTGCTTGCATATATGTCTGTGTGAAGGTATTGGATCTCCTGGAACTGGAGTTACAGACAGTTGTGAAATGCCATATGGATGCTGGGAATTGAACCAGGGTTCTCTGGAAGAGCAGCCAGTGTTCCTGACCACTGAGCCATCTCCCAGCCTCTTAGCTAGCTTTCTTATACAGTCCAGTAAATGGTGCTATCCACCTACACCCATTAGCAATTAAGACAATCCCTCACAGACATTACCACAGGCCAATCAGATCTGGGTAACAGCTTAACAGAGACTCCCTTCTCAGGTGACTCTAAGCTGTGTCAAGGTGACAGATAAAGTTAACCGTGACAGTATCATGAAACAATAGGTCCCCAAAGTTCTAGAAAAGACTGTCTAGTTCTATAGAGACCAGACCTCACTCACACTGTGACCTGTGGTCAAATGGCATGAGCTTCTACCACCCAGAGTAAACTTCCCCTCCAGCTCAAGTATCTGCCCCCTCTACTTAACTCTTCATGGTCTAACTACTGCTTCTCAAACATTCCATGTATTTGGTCCTAGAAGATGGCTGTTACGGTTTGGATGTGGTTTATATCTGTGATAACTGGTGGTGACTTTAATTTTCAGTATAATGGAGTTTCAAAGGTGTTTGGCTGTTAAGAAAGATTAAGGTCTTGTTGGGGGAGTGAACTAAATTTTTGGTCTTGTTGAAGCCATCACCCAGAAGCTGGGCCTATGCTGGTGCCGTGCTCTTGGACTTGCTAGCTTTCAAGATTTTAAATAAAGCTCTCTCTTCTCTCTGTGCATGTGTGTGTGTGTGAGAGAGAGAGACAGAGAGACAGAGAGACAGAGACAGAGACAGAGACATAGAGGGAGAGAGATGGGTTTGTGTAATGGGTATCTGTGTGTGTATGTACGTGTTCATGTGTGTGGATATAGATGCATGCACACTTGGTGCACATGGACAAGTTAGAAGACAACCTTGGCATGGGTCTCCACCTCAGGCCTCTCACTGGGCTATAACTTTGCCACTTAAGCCAAGTGAGCTGTCCTGTGAGCTTCCCGCTGCCTTCCTCTGCCTCTTCCTGTCATCACTGGTGTTACAGGCACCAAGTATTGTGCCTGGCTTCTTATGTGGGTTCATGTTCCCTGACAGAAAATTGTGAAGTGTTTGGTTTCATGGTTCTCCAGCAGGAACTTTGTAGTTGACAAGATTGTGTTTCCGTGTCACAAGCTTGGGTTGGGACTCATCTGGCAGAAATGGAAGCTTCGAGGCTGCAGGCAACGAGCAGACTAGTTACTTTCACATCACTCTGACCAAAATATCCACCGGGATGGTGTAAGGGAAGAGGGCCTTATTTGGGCTCATGGCGTCAGAGAGATCTTCCCCCATCATGGCGGGGAAGGCACGATGGGGCGTGCTGCAATGGCGGTTCACTGATGTGGACCAGGAAGTAGACAGCAGATGGAACTGTTCCGGGACAGTAACCTTCATAGAGCCTCGCCTAGTGACCTTTCCACCGGAAAGTTCCAGAGCTTCTTAAACAGCTGGAGAAAAAGTATCCGGAACATTCATTTGCGGGGTGGGGCGGAGGGGCACTTCGGATCCAAACTCTAACAGCGAGTCACAGGAACACATGCTGAGTTGTTCAGAGTGCAAGCTTAAAGCCTGCCCTGCCCCTCGTCTGGGCTCAATGGTCAGAAAGGAATGATTGGCTGAGGGGGGAGAGGAGGGTCCCAGAAGCTGGCGCCAGGCTAAAGCCACAGAGGTACTTTACCGAGCCTTCAAGTTCTTTCCATTAGGGAAAAAAGACGTGTCTCTTTGCTTCATTTTGCCTGTATGACCGATCTCTGTGGCATGGCAGATATTTGTGCTCTCGAGTCTACGGTTGTCCTTGGTCATTTGGTCAATGAATTTAGTCCCTTCCACAGCTTGACTTTCCTTTTTGCTTAGAATACTGGTGTTAATTACCTTGTGCATGTCTGCTCATTCACTCTGAGCCTCCTAGATGATTCTACAAGGAGCGCCTACCCTTGACCTGCTGCACGGTGGCTCAACTCTGGGGGCCTCCTTTCTCTTCAAGACACTTAGGTGGGGCACGCAGCCCCTCCCAAGCTGTGCACGCAGTTTTGAATTTCCTCTCTGGGTGAAAACGACCGCCTGAGTCCTCAGTCTTCAACAAAGCAAATTAGAATTTCAGCAGCTCTCCCTACCAAGAGGGTTCCCGAGTGCTGCTTTTCATTTCAGAAGAACTATTTACTTGTTAAACATTAACATTTGTAGTATTTCAACCGCTAAAAGGAGTCATGTTCCAGAAGCATATTAGAAAAATCTGCAAATCGTAATGTTGAGGCTGATTTAAAAATGAAAGCATATTTTCAAGATGTGTGAGACAACATGGAAGTGATTTATTCTAAAGCCCATAAATCCACAGTTCATCATGCACTGCCTATGCTGACCTATTACTCTGCATTCGTATGATCCATCATCCATTCATTCACTCAGTATCTGTCGAGGGCCTCAGGCACTTGGGATAAATTCTGAGCACACTGTGTGGCAATAATGATGATAATCTATCACGATGACAACAATACCAACAACAATAAAGGCATTATGAGAAGAGATGAATGACAATTGTATTCTGACTCTGTGCTGGACATTGTACTAATCACTTAAATTTTATTTGTTTTTGCAACTCTGGAAATCAAATCCAAGACCTTACATATGGTAGGTAAGCGTTCTGCCCCAATATGCATCCTAAGGCCTGTACTAATAATTTTAGGTGCTTTATAGCAATATATTCTTACTTTCATTGCTTACATAGGGGTGGATAATGTGATGGACTGCCCCACTGTTGGGCATGGTGGAGCTGGTATTTCTGACTGGGATGTACTCACAGCGCAGAGTCAACCCCCAGTTGACAGAAGCACAATGCTTTTTCAACAGTTACTCTGGAGGACAGAACAGAGACCCAGTCGTTCAGCACCTATGGTATATTTTTCAGGCCTTAGTTTCTTCTTTCTCCTTACCCGCTGTATGTTAGTGGTTCATGGGAAAAGAGGCCTTCGTCCTGAGATATGCTTGAAAGTCATTTGCTGATGCTGCAGTCTGTTTGGCCTCCTGCAGGAGAATACCATAAACTGGGCGGTTTCTAAATAATAGAAACTTATTCATCAGAGCCAGGGAGACTGGGAAGTCCAAGAAGAAAGTGCCAGTAGAGGTGGTGTCCGGTGGAGGCCATTTCCTGCCCTAACACTGTGGCCTCATGTGGTGTGAGGGTGAGGGAGTTGTTGGTTTCTGACATGTCTATCTACATGTATGTATGTATGTATGCATGATATATCTATCATTATCTATCTATCTATCTATCTATCTATCTATCTATCATCTATCTATCTGTTATCTATTGTGTGTGTGTGTGTGTGTGTGTGTGTGTACAAGCATGACTCCCATTCATGAAGCTTCATCCTATGATTGAATCACTCCCCAGATTTCAACATAGAGAGCTCAAAAGATCTACAGACCATTTGTCCATTGTAGTTAATTTGACTGGAAAGGAGTAATTTTCAAATTTAGGGGAGGCTTATCTATCTTGTTAATTTTCTACCTTTTTCATTATTCCAGTAAATAATACTTGCTCTTGTTTACCTGTACTGAAGCTGTTGGCACCTGAAAAAGCACCAAGCTGTTATCTGAGGAGATCATTTTCAGTTTCTGTTAAAATTCCGCCTTCCCATGGTTCACTGGATCGGAACACAAAGGAGTCGTGCATCAGGACCATGAGTGGTCATGGGATGTTGAATCCATGTCTTTTTTCCCCATGCATTCAGGCAGACTTAGATATCCTAGTCTCTCCTCCTAAACACAGTAAGACATGCCTATCCATTCATTTTTCTCTTAAAATATTTCATAAAAAAAGATGAGTCATGAGGTGAGTGCTTGTCCTCAAGGAGCACTGGGACCGTGCTTGGCTGGATGGAGAGCATTATGAGGGGGATGTGTGGGAGATTCAGTCAGTTTCTAGTAGCCATGAAAGAAATGCCAAATGACAGTTGAAAAGCTGCATTCAACTATTTAGGAAAGTGGAGGAAAAACTTGGGTCTGAATTTGGAAATGAAGCAAGAAAAAATCACAAGGAGCATATTTGATAAATCCTCAAGAGAGAGTTGCAAATGGGGAGGCATCCTTCAAATTTGTGTCCCTGAACCTGTGTGACAGGCCCTTCTCTCCTGGGTTGAGATCCTTGCTGCTGTGGGGACATGTTTACAGTCTCTATCCGACACTTTCCTCACTGCTGTGACTACCTTTCTGATAAGAAGGAATTTAAGGGAGGTCTTCCTTCTGCTCATAATCTGAGGAGATCTGAGGGCAGAGCTTGGTAGTGTGAGTAGGAGAGAACACCCTGTACTTGCCTCCATCCTCTCCTCTTCCTCGTGCTGAGTTCAATGCTTGTAGAGGGCATGAAGTCCTTGTGCTCACAGATAGCACTAGAACTGTGGTTCTCAGCCTTCCTAATGCTTTGACCCAACAGTTTCTCATGTTGTGGTGACCCCCAAGGCCTTTTTAAGCTGTGGGCGGGCACTCCCTGGGGTCAGAAGATTTGTTCAAGGTTCCTGAATAAACTGCTTGGAGAAGAAAAAAAAAAGTATTTCATTGCTGCTTCGTAGCCGTAATTTGCTAGCATTATGAATAGTAATGTAAATATCTGCTGTGCAGGATATCTGATATGTGACCCTTGTGAAAGGGCCGTTCAACCTCAGAGGGTTTGCAACCTTTGAGGATCACTGCTCTAGGACTTCTTCATTGATACCTGTGGTAACTGGTTTTGCAGCACAGCAATTCCTTACGTTAAACCCATCCTGTAGATTGCTTGGGAACGGAGCTTATCCCGGAGCCAGCTGGCCAGAGTTCTCTGTGTTTCTATTATTCTACAAAAGCACAAGCATTTAAAATAGAATTGTAGCAACTGCAACTAAAAAAGTATTCCAAGTTACAGCCAAAAGAATCCTTTGGCTTAAAGATGCGTTTCATGGGTTATATGTCTAATAGGGTGTTTCATTAATCTGTTTTCATCATGTAGGCCTTGTCCAAAGAAGGAGTGGGGTGGGGCTGGGAACAGAGCTAACCAAAAGAACATGCAAATACAGGCCCAAGCCAGCACTATCTGGAAACTGAGAGAATAGCATATTCCACACATTTACAGCTTTGGGCTCTAACTGTAGAAATACTTAACATCATCAAGACAAGAATTTCTGTCATGTAGTTGAGTCCATGCGAGTTTTTCATCAGCTCTTTTCTTTAATTTTTATTTATTTTTTAATTTTTTATCCTTTTAGATGTTATTTATATATATATATTAGTTTTGATATTATTTTTACTTTAGAAACACTTATTTATATATCAATTCCCTCCATTCCCTCACCCTCCCATCCTCCCATGCTTTCCACCAAACCCCAAACCCACCTCCTACCCACTCCCCAGGGATTGTGAGACCCTTCATGGGGGACCATCAAAGTCCATCTCACATCATTTGGGGGAGAGTCCAGGCCCTCCTTCCCGTATCTGGGCTGCAATAGTATCCTTCCATAGGGAATGAGCTCCCAAAGTCCATTTGTGATCTAGGGATAAACACTGGCTCCACTGTTAGAGGTCCCATAGACTGCCCTGGCCTCCTAGCTGGCACCCAGATTCAGAAGGCTTGAATACTGGTTCCCCAACTTTACAACTAGGGTCTCGTCTCTGTGCTCTCACTAGGTCAGGTCAACTGTTTCTGCGGGTTTCTCCAGCACCATCTTGGCTCCTTTGCTCATCCCTCTTCCCTCTCTGCAACTGGATTCCAGGAATATGGCTCAGTGTTTAGCTGTAGGTGCCTGCTTCTGCCTTGATCAGCTACTGGATGAAGGCTCTTGCTTGTCTTTCTGTGACTGGGTTACCTCACTCAGGATGTTTCCTTCCAGTTCCATCCATTTGCCTGCGAATTTCAAGATTCCATTGTTTTTTTTCCCTCTGAGTAGTACTCCATTGTGTAAAATGTACTACATTTTCTCCATCCATTCTTCAGTTGAGGGGCATCTAGGTTGCTTTCAGGTTCTGGCTATTACAAATAATGCTGCTATGAACATAGTTGAACAGATGTCCTTGCTGTTTGAATGTGCATTCTTTGAGTATATGCCTAAGAGTAGAATTGCTGGATCTTGAGGTAGACTGATTCCTATTTTCCTGAGAAACCCCCATACTGATTTCCAAAGTGGTCGTACAAGTTTGCACTCTCACCAGGAATGGAGGAGTGTTCATCTTTCTCCACATCCTATCCAGCACAAACTGTCATTAGTGTTTTTGATTTTAGACATTCTGACAGGAGTAAGATGGTATCTCAGAGTTGTTATGAGCTGCATTTCCCTGATGGCTAAGGATGTTGAGCACTTTCTTAAGTGTCTTTCAGCCATTTTAGATTCATCTACTGAGGATTCTCTATTTCTGCACCTCACTTTTTAACTGGATTGTTTGGTGTTTGGGTGGCTAGCTTCTTGAGTTCATTGGGTATTTTGGAAATCAGCCCTCTGTCAGATGTGGGGTTGGTGAAGATCTTTTCCCATTCTGTGGGCTGCTGTTTTGTCTTGTTGACTGTGTCCTTTGCTTTACAGAAGATTCTCAATTTCAGGAGGTCCCATTTATTAATTGTAAGTCTCAAAGTTTGTGCTACTGGTGTTATGTTCAGGAAGAGGTCTTCTGTACCAATTAGTTCAAGGGTATCTCCTACTTTCTCTTCTAAGAGGTTCAGTGTGGCTGGATTTATGTTCAGGTCTTTGATCCATTTGGATTTACGTTTTATGCGTGGCAGTAGATATGGATCTATCTGCAATCTTCTACATGTCCGCATCCAGTTATGCCAGCACCATTTATTGAAGATGCTTTCTTTTTTTCATTGTGTAACTTTAGCTTCTTTTTCAAAAATCAGGTGTTCGTAGGTGTGTGGGTTAATATCAGGGTTTTCAATTCAATTCCATTGGTATACCTATCTACTTTTGTGCAATACCAAGCTGTTTGCAGGATTATGGCTCTATAATAGAGCTTTAAGTCAGGTATAGTGATGCCTCTATAAATTGCTTTATTGTGCAGGGTTGTTTTGGGTATCCTGCGTATTTTGTTTTTCCATATAAAGTTGAGTATTGTTCTTTTAAGGTCTGTGAAGAATTATCTGGGGATTTGATGAGGATTGCACTGAATCTGTAGATTGTTTTTGGCAAGATTGCCATTTTTACTATGTTGACCCTACCTATTCAAGAGCATAGGAGATCTTTCCATTTTCTGGCACCTTCTCTAATTTCTTTCTTTAAATATTCAAAGATCTTACTATACAGTTCTTTCACTTGTTTGGCTAGCATTACCCCAAGATATTTTTTTAAAATCTTTTTTAAAATTTAAATTAGAAACAAGCTTGCTTCACATGTCATCCCAAGATATTTTATGTTGTTTGTGGCTATTGTAAAGGACGATGTTTCTCTGATTTCTTTCTCAGCCTGATTATTGTCTGTATGTAGTAGGGCTACTGATGTTTTTGAGTTAATTTTGTATCCTGTCACTTTGCTGAAAGTGTTTATCAACTGTAGGAGTTCCCTGGTAGAGTTTTTTGGGTCACTCAAGCAAACTATCATATCATCTGCAAATAGTGAAAGCTTGACCTCTTCCTTTCCCATTTGTATCCCCTTGATCTCCTTTTGTTATTTTATTGCTTTTTCTTTAATTTTTAAAGTTTTTGTATGCAATGTGTCTGTACCAACCCTATCCCACCCCTTTCTCCCCACCCCTCCCAGATTCCCTTCATCATGGTCATTCCTTTTCGTTTTAAGATTTAAATTATGAATCTTGGTGTGTCTGTTGCAGGTGGGGTTGTGCATGTGAGTGCAGGAAGCTGGCAGATGTTAGAAGAGGGCATCTTGTGCCCTGTGATGGGTTAAGAGAGATATGAACTGTCCACCACAGGCACTGGGAATGGTACTTGGGTCTTCTGCTAGAGTAGTGCATACTTCTGCCCACTGAGTCATGTCTTACTCCCGCATCTGTCTTCTTAACCAACAGAAACCATGCAGCTGTGTGAAGATCTACTTACTTTATGAAATTTAAGGTAGATTCTCAGAATCAAAGTTGAGGGTCACTATTATAAATGACATGAGAAGGGTGCTGAATCTTTGTTATGGGAAGGCAGATGTTCAAGACATTCATTTACCATTTACAAGAGCTTTTGGTGGACACTCACAACACTCTGGGTGGCAGATTCTCTACTGTCATTAGCATGACCAGGAAGCTACTGTCAACCAGTGGCATTATCTTATGTAATGTGGGTATATCTTATGGTAGTTTGGATCTTTAATGTCCCTCAAAGGCTGTGCAGAGATCCAGACCAACCTCAGCTTTTCTCAGAGGCCCCGATAAAAGGACAATGGGAATATGAGCTCTGCATCCTTACTTCAGAGCAAACTTGGCAAGAGCAGTCTGGGGCTGGGGTCAGGATCTGGAAGGAGTTAAGGCTTTGGTTCCTGGAACTTGGCTTTTTCCCTGATGAGACTGCAGCTGTCAATCCCGAGGCCACACTGTGTATTATCAGTGATGCTCTTGAGACACCATGTCCCTCTGTGCAGCATTGCTTGAGCAGCTTCCCGCTGATGTGTCTCCTTGAATGATGGATTCTGCTGGCTCTGTCTGGTTTCTCCCATGGAAACAGTATATAGGTGCTGCACTTCTTAGCATGGGGCTTGATGTAAGCCATCAGCTTGTGCAAGACTTGGTGCTTTTGTCATCTTTGTCTCTCAACCCTGGCCCTCCCACTCAACACCTGCTCTTCAAGTGGGACCTGAGGGGAGGTCTTTGTCATTGTAGGCATCTGCCTGAAGGGGAATGAGGAGCCCTGGCCCCTCCTTGCTTCATGGCTACAAGTTTAGAGATTTTGTTCCCATCCAACCACTATGTACCACCTTGCCATGGGCCGAAGCTGTAACTGTCATGGACTGGAACTTCCAAAACTATGAGTCAAAATTAGCATTCGAGTGTCTCAGGCATTTTGTTATAGTCACCAAAAACTGACAGACACAATCTTGTTCCAACATGTAGCACTCATGTGGCCAATGTACATTTACTGTATTTCTAGGGCCCAGCAAATACATAAGGGATCAGGAAATTAATTTCATGTGTTATATTCTATTTATTTGGCTCTGCATCAATGTTCTGGACTCATCAAATCCATGTCTTACTTAAGCTTGGCAAATGGGAGAGATGAGTGTCACCTCTTGTTTGTGTCATTCCTAAACTGCATTGCTGGGTTGCTGTGGGTAGCAGGCTGCTGAGGACGTCAAGGTTGCAGCATAACTGAAATTGTAAGTCAGCTAAGTCCCTAAGTAGGAGATGCTTCTCCCCCTCCCATACTCCAAACTTTGGCTTATTATTCTCATTTTATTTAAAAATAGCATGGACTCTGAGGCAAGATGGTGTAGGTCTCTGGAGACTGACTTGCTAACGACCCCCATCTCCAAATGGTCAGTGATAATAAACAAAGAGACGGGATCTCCAATGGGGCAGAACATTAATAAGGGAAGATTTTAAAATTAATTTTTCAAGTTAATTAAAATGTCCAAAAGCACAATAAAACTGCAGAAAATCTGGCATGGGAATGGCAGCAGGCCTGATTAATGCAAGTCAACTGTCTTTCGAGGGTAATAGTAATAATGATGAGATTATGAGTATGGAAGAACTTGCTAGAAAGATGCGCGATGCAAGTGGAATACAAACTGCATCCCAGTTACAATTTTATGGTGCACAATGGATCTTATTAAGGAGGAACAGCAGCAAGAATCACCACCAAATTGCTCAATGAAAGTATCATGTAATTGCAAGTGTTACAGCAGCTGGAGCTGTGTCTCCTCCTGTTGATGGTGTACGCATGCTCTGCATCAATTTCCAGTTGGCTGAGGGCTGTGGGTTCTAACACACTGTTTAGCTCATCACTGAGA
This sequence comes from Mesocricetus auratus, assembly GCF_017639785.1. Lineage (NCBI taxonomy): Eukaryota > Metazoa > Chordata > Mammalia > Rodentia > Cricetidae > Mesocricetus > Mesocricetus auratus. The sequence goes on from NW_024429198.1 coordinate 44,306,710, forward strand.
AGTAAAGGCAGTGAGCTCAGAACCACGTGAGTGTGGCATGAGGGATGCACCACGGTGGCCTCAGGAGCCTCTGCTCAATGGAGGGGTTCAGACATCAGCCACTGATATGATTCACACTGTGTCCGGAACTTCCGCAGAGGTCAAAGGAGGGAGAGATAGCCCAGTGTTTAAAAGCAACTGATGCTCCTTATAGAGGACTTGAGTTTGGTTCCTAGCATCCACATTAGGCTATTCAAAACTGTAACTCCAGTTACAACGACTTTGGTGCCCTCTTCTGGCCTCTGAAAGTGGCCTAAAAAGGGGTTTAAAAAACTTTTTTTTTGGCCTAAAAAGGGGTTAAGTAGAGGTGGCTGGAGCATACACTGAATTTAAAAACCAAGTGATTTTGATGTTGCTAAGATTGTGACCAGTACAAGTGGAGGCTTTCTACCTGCGAGGTCTTGAACGTCTGAACAAGCTTTGTCAGACTTAATATTGTCAAGGCACACAGGAGGTAACAGAATGCCAGTCAGTGTGCACCATGGGAACTGTCACCACAGGAAATGGAAGCACCTACTGGGTATGGTGGAGCACACCTGGAATCCCAGCTGTCATGGAACTGACACAGGAGGATTGCAAGTTTCAGGGCAGAATGGGATTCTTTGGGAAACCTGCTTGAGAGAGAGAGAGAGAGAGAGAGAGAGAGAGAGAGAGAGAGAGAGAGAGAGAGAGAGAATATGCAAGTGAGTGGCATTTAATGTTATTAGATGCATCTCACACCTTTTACACAGGGTCTCTTTGGGTGTTTATTTATATTTTTAATTTTAAAGATTTGTTGTCTTATGTGTATTTGTGTAGAGTACATGTGCATGCAGGTACCAGAGTGTTACGGATGGTTCTTCCCACCAGCCCCAAATGAGCACACAAAAACTTATATTAATTGTGAAACTGTTGGCTGATGACTAGGGCTTCTCATTGACTAGCTCTGTCTTAATTATCAACCTGTAACTACTCATCTATGTATTTCTACATGGCCTTATCTTACCAGAGAATGCCTGACTTGTGTCCTCTCTTCCTTGGATCACATCGAGACTGCCCTTTGTTTACACTGGAGGTCAGAAGGGACATCAGATCCCCTGGGACTTGAGCTGCAAGTGGTCACGAAATGCTTGATGTGGGTGCTGGGAGCAGAATTTGTGTTATCTGCAAGAGCAGTGAGTATCTCTCCAGTCCCTCCTTGGGGCACACTTGGATTTAGCTATGCCTTTGGAAATTGCTCTGGTTAGATGGTGGACTTGTGAGACCATAAAAAGAATTTTAGGGTGCTATCACATAACTTGATAGAACTAAGGGGGCAGCCATTATTTGAATGTGGTGTTCTTCCGGAAACGCTTGGAAGGTAAGACATTCTGTATGGATATAACTGGTTTATTGCTGTAGTTGTCTGTGTGTGTGTGTGTATGCACGTGTGTGTGTGTGTGTGTGTGTGTATGCATGCATGTGTGTGTACGTATGCATGTGGAGGTCATAGGTTAATATTAGTGTCTTCCTCAGTGACTCCATTTTCTCTTTTGACAGAGAGCCTGGAGCTCACTGATTAACTCGTCTGGCTGGCCAGTGGGGCTGCTGGTATCCTCCAATCTCTGCCCCCCGAGTGCCAGGGTTACAAACGGGAGTTGGACCTAAGTTTCATATGTGGGTGTTGGGATCCAAGGTTAGGTTTGTATGCTCGTGTGGCAGCAGACTCTTTACTGATAGAACCATCTTCCCCCTTCTTCCCTCTGCTCGCCCCTTGTCAATTGCTGGGGGATCTGAGGTTGGGATTAGAGGACGCCTGTGGGACAACCTGACATTTTCATGATTTCTGGAGTGTAAACTCTGTCATTGTTTGTAGGGAAGGGTTTTAAATACTGGGACACTTCCCCAGTCCTGGTCCCTGGCGCTTAAATGAACATTGGTAAGACCTTCTGGGTGGCTTCTGCACACAGCTCTCTTTGACCTCAGGGCACATTATTTCTATTTACAGACTTCTGCAGTGGGGATCAAATTCAAGCCTGGCTTTCCAGGTGCCTCCTGGGCTGATTTCCACAGGTGTCCTTGTCCCCTGCTGCAGTCCATGCTTAGCTTTTGTTGCTCAACGTCCTTGCCCGCTGGGCCTGGGACTTCCTGGAGCCACACCCGCAAGCAGCCCTCCAGCCTCCTACCATGTCATATCTCTTCCTCTCTCCCAGAAATCCTTTGGATTTGTCTTTTTTGCCTTTTCGAGGTCTTTTGTTGTAGTTGTAGTTGTTAAGTTTGGGTAAGGTAACCTTAAGAGCCAGTTGGCCTAATGGAGGTTACCACACCGTTTGTTCTTAACAGGCTGAGAGACAAGTCATACTCCTTTTACAAAGTTTGTCAAAGAGCAGCAGGACCTTCATGTGTCCTCTCAAATGAAGCAGCAGGACCCTACCCCACTCTTCTCTGCTTGATAGAAGAACTGCTGAACAGCCCAGCTTAGAGTCCTGCTTAGCGGAGAGCCCAGAGTTAAGGCCTGCTGGAGACCGCACCTTTTTGATGGCAGTTGGATTAACCAGTTCTTTTTTTTTTTCACATAAGCATGGGAAATTCTGGACTAAGCATTTGCATGCGTCTCTTTCTGGAGAGCTGCTTAAAGACTGTAATAATGTAGGCCATAGCTTTCCAGGAAGGGACATTTTATGACCCATCAGAATTAGGGATAACTCTCATCTCTGGGTCAGCTTCTCTTTTGATTTCTTTTTTCATTACAATAAAATGTAAATCTCAGGGCATCAAGAGGTAGTGGCCAGCTGAAAGAGATTTTTATTGTCTTTTTATAACCTATACAACTCAGAGTGAGATTACACCTGGGCTTTATTCACCCTCTACCTGAAGGTGAATGAATCCCCTCAGTATTCACAAGCTCAGGACCGGCTCAGTTCAGTTTGCCACGGGGAGAGGGGAGGGCTTGTGTGTGACTGTCTTGCATCCAGTCAGCACATGAGAGAAACCATCCTAATGGGCATAGGGCCACAGCCTTCTTGCTCTGCCTGGGACAGCAACGGCAGGCCAGTTGGTGACACCAAGACTCAACACTCCCCTTCTTCTTTCCTCCCTCTAGCTGTCTCTCCCTAGAACTTGAAAACTTCTGACCAGTCAGGTGCCTTCACGGAGCTACCTTTCCATGCCTCCTCCCCTGACTTCTTAGGCATGGTGAGGTCCTGGTACCCTGCCTTCCAGATTTCTAGGTTTCTATTCCCTATGTTGCTATTTCCTCTGTTCTTTACCTGAGATGCTCACACACACTCAACTTTCACCCCTGTCCACCAACTTAGTCTCCTCAGCTCCCCCATCTTTTCTGTTTTGTTTACTCAAGTGTCTTGTTCCTCCTAGATTCCCCCAGCCATTGCAGCCCCTCACTGACTTCAACCCTCACTGACTTCCATTCTTTTCTTCCCATGTCCTTTGATCCAGGATGGTCATGGCATCTCATTTCTGCCAATTTCTGGGAGTCTCACCTTTTCTTTATGTGTCTATTTCTCCCTTCCTTTCCAGCTATGGAGACTCTGGAACATGCCAAGTTGAATCCCGTGCCCTTGTAGAAGGATCCTTATTAAATCCATGTGATCTTGGCAAAGGTTCACAGGTTCTTGTTGCAGCTCAGATCTTGGGCCCAAGGGAGGTATCTTGAGGTCTTCCGAAGCAATTCACTTCAATATTCTTTCTTGTCCAACCTTCTATGTCCGCAGAAACCATTGGTACTTATATTTTTCTCCAGGAATTCATACCCACAGACCATTTTGCAGATCCCCAAACTTGAGTGAGTTGCAGGGGTGATGTGTGTAGCACTGAGTGGTTTGCTGAAGATGGTTACTTCAGAAGCTGATGGGGCTGTGGAGATGCATCTAGAAAAGACCCCAAGTGTACCTCAGTACAAGTGCTCTTGACCTCCACTCCCTTCAGCAGCTGTGGTGTAGCAGGTCCTGCCTAAATTGAAACAGTCTATCTCCCAGGGAAGCCCCTTAAGACAGAAAGTCAACAACTCAGAATAGCTTCAGGAAGTCCCTGAAACTGACCAGATTCACTGGGTCTCTCTCTCTCCAAAGAGTAAATAATGGAGACTTTGGAGATTGATTCACAAATTCTCAAGCTGTAAAGAAGACTCAGGGCAGATCAGCTGGCTAGAAGAAGCAGAAACCAACCTAGCTACCCAGAGAGGATTTGGGTCAACAGAGCTATCTGGAAAGAATTCTCTTTAACTTGTGGAGGTGCCTGCAAGTTGTGCAGTGTGTTTCAGTTCCCAGATCTGTGATGTGGTGGATTTGTGACCCTCCTGTAAGCAGCCCCTCATCCATACGCCTGTTCATAGCCCCAGTGAAACTCATTGGATCACCAAGTTGGGCTTTAATGGTATCCCGGCTTTGGTCTGTTATGGGCTACGTTTCTGGGATGTGTAGATGGGTGTATTGTGTCTTCCCAGGAAAGGTCTATCATACAACATCAACATGGAAGCCAAGTTTTGCTTGATTGGTAGAAGGAGGTGTGCTGTGGTCATTTTTGAACCACAATTTCCAGGACACTCTTTCTTCCCCTGGAACTCTGTAGTTCCTGGAGTGCTGAGTCTACTGTCCTTTCTGCTCACAAGGGAGGGCTCTCACAGGAAGGTGTGGAAAGGCCAGCTCCCTATCTCACAGAGTAAAGATAACCCGTGTAAGAGTTCTGTAAGGTAGGCGTGTTGAAGTGAAGAAAGACCCTGTGAAGAGGTTTTTAAATGCATGAACTTGTTTTTCCTTAGGGAAAAAGGCCTCGGTTTACTCCTTTAGTGTTCTGGAAATCAGTGTGTAATGTCAGAGTCTGGTGGCTTCTTCAAGGCATCATGGAGGAAGATACCATGCAAATGGTGGAGACTGGCAGTTCTTAGTGAACAAGGGGGTGCTGTGAACTCAGATGGAGCCCCAGGGAATCTCATACAGATGCTGCTCACTCTTCACTCTGGCTCTGTTCAGCCTTTGACAGGACCTGGTACCTGCATTTCTGTCCCAACATCCCATTGTGGAAGTCCCCCACTTTATCTCTATTTTTCCTGCACACAGAGGCCTCCTCTTTGAGACTGGGTTACTGGAAATTGGATTAGAGTACAGCACGGGGCTCTTCAAGCAGCCCTCAGACTCCTCTAGGACCTGCTGTCTACCCACCTCATTCTGGTAGGCTGGTTGTCTTCTGGGTGGATGGTGCTCCCTTCCATCAGGCAGCGCTGATGCCTTATAGCTGACTTTCTGTGAGCCGACAGTCCCCATTGTCACAGACAAGGCCTGGCTCATCTTCTCCTGTGGGAAAGCAACAGCACAGTGCTGCACCCACAGGATGCAGTTCCTCTTTTTGCAGCATTAGAAGGGCTTGAGTAACTCCAAAAGCAGAGGATGACCAGATCCCCGACAATACCCTTATTATCTCACCGAAAACCTGGCAGAATGGGTGACCTGTCTCCTAAAAATACGCCGAGTTTCATCCAGTTAGGTAGGGTCTAATGCAATCCAGGCTGGTTACCTCTGCCTCCCAAGTGCTAGGATAGAGGCACCATGTGTGGTTTATGTGGTACCAGGGATCGAACCCGGGGCTGTGAGCTTGCTAGGCAAGCATCCTGTCAACTGAACTACATCCCCAGCCCCTGAGTATTGTTAGTCATGTTCAGGCTTATGCCTACAAACCCTTGCTCTAGTCTAGGGAGGACATTTTTTCCTGGTTTGAGCAGGATTTTCCCGGTTTCATGTCCTAGGAAACTTCTTAGTCCCAGATTATGCCAAATTCTGGTCACCTTCACAGCCTCTTTCCTCGGGTGTTCCCTTAGCCCTTTGATTATTTATTGAGCATTTCACATTGTGTTGGAGTGTGGACCCCATGAAGCCAGAGCTGCCGTTTTACTTATCTTATCTCTCCTCATGCCTGGGTTGAGCAGGATCTTAGCTGAACTTGAACTGCTTAACACTTAGGCACTGAATAAATACCTATGCTCTTAACTCAAAATTGTGTTTAACCTTTAAAATTTGAAATATGTAAGTAACTCAAGTAAATAAGTATATTTTAATATATTCAAGTAGACAAATATATGTATTCAAGTAAAGTAAGTGTTCATTTATGGGATACAATGTGATATTTTGATGTCTGTATTGATTATAGCATGGTTATTTCATATTAGATAACATACACATTACCTTGTAGACTTTAGTAATGAGAGCATTTGAAATCTCCTCATCTGGCAAACTAAAATTTATGTGCACCTCATAATGTAATAGCTCATCTCAGGTCATGCTAATGAGTACTTTCTTCCCCATTTTAGGATTAGCAATACTAGTTGCAGTTATAGATTAGGTAATGTGTTATTTGTGGTCTCTGCATGTGCAGATTTCTCATTTCCGACAAAGTCTCTTTTTTGTTCCTGGAAAAGACAGTTGGGAAACTCAGTCTTCGCAATGAGTGTATTTGAAAATGTGTGTTTAAAAACTGCTGACTTCTTTGTTTTGGTTAGAGGATTGAGGGAAATCCTGAGGCTTGAGCCAGGACCCCACACATGCTAGGCAAACACTCTACCACTGGCATAGCATATCCCCAGCTCTCTTTTTACTTTCTAATTTTGAAACAGACTCTAAGTTGCCCAGGCTAACCTTGGACTCACTTTATAGACCAGGCTGATCCTTCTGCCTGAGTCTCTTGAATAGCTGGAATTTCAGGCTGGTGCCACTTGGCCCAGCCTGGCAGTTTTCCTAAGTGCTTTTGGTAACTAATTAGAAAACACTAAAGAGTCTGTATCAACTCATAGTTTCATCCCTGGAGAGAATCACCAACATTTACATATTCTGTAAAGAATAAGAACTAAATCATAATTTTGTGATTGGTTTTCTTTACTAATAGAAACATTTTTCCTTGTCAGGGGTCTTCTCCAATGTAATTATAAATGAATTTAAACATTTTCTTTTTATTATTTATTCTTATTTTAGTTTTTAAAACCTGTGTGTGTGTCTGTGTATCTCTTTCTGTGTGTGTGGGTGTGTCTCTGTGTGTGTGTGTCTGTCTTGTGTATATCCTTGTGTGTGTGTCTGTGTATCTCTGTGCGTGTGTGTGTGTGTGTGTGTGTGTGTGTGTCTGTGTTTACGTATGACTGTGTCTATGTATGTGGGTGTGTCTCTGTGTATGTGTGTCTGTGTGTGTGCATCTGTGTGTGTGTCTGTGTTTATGTGTGACTGTACGTCTGTGTATGTGTGTGTGCCTCTGTGTGTGTGTGAGTAGGCACATGTGCATGTATGAGCATTTGTGTGTGTTGAATGTGGGTGTGTGGAGGGCAGAGGACAGCTTCAAATGTTTGGATTTGTTTCCCACCTTGTTTGAAGCAGGGCCTCCACTGTCTGCTGCTGATGTGTGTAGATTAGCCGGTTGTCTCACCTCCAGGAGTTCTCCTGCTTTCCCCATTTTCTTATGGGAGTGATGGGATTATTGATACATGCCGTATCATCTGGCTTTATGTGGGTTCTGGGGATTTGAACCCGGTTCTTCATGTTTGCATGGCAAGTGCTTCTATCCACCAAGAAACCTCCAAGCCATTAAGAATGTTGATGAGAGCCGGGTGGTGGTGGCGCACGCCTTTAATCCCAGCACTCGGGAGGCAGAGGCAGGCGGATCTTTGTGCGTTCGAGGCCAGGCTGGACCGATAGCCTCCGAAACAATACAGAGAAACCCTGTCTCGTAAAAACCAAAAAAAAAAAAAAAAAAAAAAAAAGAATGTTGATGAGAGCCAAAAGTAGATGCATTAGTTTCATATGACTATTTCCATAAGCTAGATGACTTAGCCGTGCAAATATAAAATTAATATATATGACTAAGCAAAATTAAGACCATCTCAAATGTGAGACAAAAAACAACACCCTGAAATCTCATTAGTTATATAGGTTACCTCTGTTGGCACTTTGGTGTCTGTCTCTCTGTACTCCTCTCTGTATGTCCATGCAGAGGCTTTGGGGCATGTTACCAGTAAGTCAGGGATCTCTTTCTTTCTGATCATTTATGGTTTTCATTTCTGAAAGGTTCCATATATTTGTATGTTTGTCTGTGTAAGTTTCAGTTATTCAAATGAACTGATATGATCACTTTAGCATATTAAAGCTACTAAATAATTCTGTTATATAACTTTAGCAATATCTTCCTCAAAATTTAATTTCTTTTAGCTGCGATTTTCTCTCTAGAACTTTAAATTTTAATGGAGTCTAATATACTAATATTAGCATTTTAGTTTCTGCCTTTGTCTTAACATAAGAAAGGTCTTGGTCACCCTAAACTATATTTTTAAAAATCTATGGCAAAGTATGGATTTCTTCCTTTATAGTTTAATTTTAAATCTGTCTGAAATTCATTTGGCAGAAGTAGTTATATAGTAAGGATACAAATTTACTCCCCCCTCCAAGGCTAGCTAATTATTCCAACATACTTCCCTCTTCAGAAATGCCAGCTTTAGCACACACACACACACACACACACACACACGTATATGTATATGTGTATGTATACTTCACTGTTATCGTTTTGAATGGTCTAACCCCCCCAGGAGCAGCTTCACATTTTTAATGACATTATCTGTTTCTCTACCCTCAGCTGATTCATGCTGCATTCGTCAGTGAGTGTGAGCCGGGTAGGAGCTCTGTTCATGGCTGGGACTGGTTGCTCTTCCTCTGTCATGCAATGTGCTTTAATTTTTGTCTGGGACTTATTTTTTTAAACATTGGCAAGGAAATAAAGTCTGGAAATAGTGCAGATCTCACTAATATTTAATTTCTATTACTATTGCTGACTGAGTGAACTTTTACAAGAGGGCATTTTAGGGTGTAGCTCAGTAGCGGAGTGCTTGCCTACTGTGCAGGAGACCCTGAGTTCAGCCCCATCAGAAAGTTGAAAGGTTTGGAGCTGGGCTTGTTGGGGAAGAAGACCTTTGGATAAAATAATTGTCCAGTTCAGTAGAATATAGCATACAGTTTGACATTCAAAATTTTTCAGATAATAATGGCACTTTTGGTATTTTCCTCTCATGCATCCACATTACTTTACCTCAGATGTGCATGTCATACACAGATCAGTGTCTGGTTTTCTTATTTATTTTGGCAGGCTTTCTTTTATCTTGTTCTACCCTTTCTGTCTGTATGACAGTTAATCCTTGTCAACTTCACTGAAGTACCTTTGTGTGTGTCTATGCGGGTTTTCCCAGAGAGGTTTAAGGAAAGAGGGGAGGTCCTTTAACATGGGTGACACCATCTCATGGGCTGAATAAAAGTTGAAAGGAAGAAAGCCAGTAGGGCCGAGCATCTTTTGCTCACCTTCCTGATTTGCCCAGATGTGAACAAGCAGTTCTCCATAGCTGCTGCTACAGCCTCAAGCTATCGTGCTGGCTGTGCTCGATCCTATTCAGTTTGTATTGGGGGCCAATTACATCCCTTGCTACTCCTCCCTCACCTACTTGGCCTTCAGAGTGGGAGGGGATGCTTCCCTTTCCTGCCTCTTGACCTCTAACTCTGCTTGGATTGACTTGCCAGTGCAGTGTGGATGTGAACACCTGTGGCCTGGTTTGGACGGAGGTTTATGAAACCCCTGAGCTGCTGTCCCCTGGCATAGGAAGCCCCAGTGACAGCTGCCTGCTCATGAAAGGGAATGTGGAATGAGAAGACTCAGGAAGCCTAGCAGAGACTAGCTGAGACCGGCAAAGCTGCAGTCTACCTGGACACTTATGAGCAAGTGATGAATGTTTGCTACAGTAAGCATGGAGATGGGGAGTTGCTTGTTACTATGGTTACCACATTTCATTCCCCTTTCTCATGCGTTCTTAAAAATAATGCTGTTCCTTCTTTCCCTCCACTACTCATCATCAAAAGCCACCAGGAGGCTATAATGGAGCAAGCAAGCCAAGGATGTTGGAGGTCTATGTGTGAGGTGGTGATGAGGTCACGTGGGGCTGAGGGGTGGGCTGTGTCCTGGGGGACGGAGAACTATGGTGAGGAGAGTGGTGGCCATTTATCTTTCTTATTTATTAGAGATGTATTTATGTATTTATTAATTTGTGCGTGTGTGTACCTGCATGCCGGTTCCTATGGAAGCCAGAAGAAGACATTGCATCCTCTGGAGCTGGAGTTACAGTCAGTTGTGATATCCCTGATGTGGATGCTTGGAACTTGGGCCCAGGTCCTCTGCAAGAGCAGCAAGAACTCTTAACCACTGAGTATTTATATCTCTACCTCCCTCTGGCCTTTGTGTGTGAGTGTGTGTGTGTGTGTGTGTGTGTGTGTGTGTGTGATTCTAGTGTGTATATTTATTTGTAAGTGGAGTGCTGAGGTCAGAGGGAAACCCTGGGTTTCCTTCTATTTGTTTAAGGCAGGGTATTTTTTTTTTTTTTTTTGCTGTATACTCCAGAGTATCTGGCACACAAACTTCTGGGGTTTCTACTGTCTACAATTCCCTTTTCTTTAGAGGAGTGTTGGGGCTATAGACATATGGTGACATGCCAGCTTTTATGTGGGTTCTGGGGATCTTAACTTAGGCTCTTATATTTGTCTGCAAAAGCTTTGCCCACTAAGCCATCTCTTTAGTCCAGAGTAAGTTATCAGTCTTTGGGAAAGATGGGAAACTGCTAGAACTGGGGTTGCAACCATTTAGAACATTTATATGAAAATATTATTCATTGGCTATCTTAAATTGAAAAGTTCTTTTACATTTATCTTGTATGTATACATACAGACATGGGGGAGGTCAGAGGATGGCTTACAGGAGCCAGGGGTTAACTTTTCTCCTTCTAATGTGGTGTTGGGCTTTGGTTAGAGAATAAGGAGGTTGGCCTGTGTGTTCCTTCTACATATTTAACTCTCCTATTCTGAAGATGCTCTGGGACTTTTGTCCTGCATTAGATAGGTGTTTCTAAGATTGTGAGTTATGTCGCTTTTGAACCTTCATAATTGTAGCTCCTCAAGTACCACGGTGTACTGAACCTGCTTCAGTTATGTTCCAATTTCTCTTAATTGGTGGATGAGCTTCCAGCTTGTTTTCAGAAGGTCTCTGAGGTGGCCACACCCCTCAGTCTTTCTGTGATATCTTCCCCTTCGTTTCTGCTGGAACACGTGTGTGCTCACTAGCTAAGTGCATTCGGGATCCCTTTCCTGGCAGTCTACGGACACTGCAATGCCACCTTTTACTATTTCATGATTCTCCAGAGAAATCTTATATTTATCTAACTTCTTTCCTATGCTGAAAATTTATTATTTCTGCATGAATTCCCGTTGCATAATTCCTATGTAAAAACTTGTCTGACTTGTTTGTTGTGAGATGCTGCTGCTGCTGGTGGTGGTGGTGAGTTTTTTGCTAGCATAAAGCGAGCCTGATAGCTCTATATCTCTAGATGCAAATCTTCCTTTATTTCAGAAATATTTTCTTCCACCATGAATTTTTAATATGTTTGCGACTTCATTTCCTTTAGGCATGAGAGTCATTTATATATTAATTTTCTACTCTCTAGTCACCACGTTAACCATATGTCCAGTTGCTTTCAAGTCTATAATCCTTTTCCTGTTCATTCTAGGTTATTTCTGGAAGCTTATGCTCTATGATATTACCATTTTAATTTAATTTAATGCACATAGTGTTTTGCCCGCATGTATGTCTGCCCTGTGGTGTGTGTGTGTGTGTGTGTGTGTGTGTGTCTGTGTGTGTAGTGCCTGAGGATGTCAGAAGAGGGCGTTGGTCAGAAGAGGTCAGAAACTGGGTTACAGCTGTGAGCCTCCATGCAGATGCTAAAAATTACATCTGGGTTCCCTAGAAGAATAGTCAGGGCTCTTAACTGCCAAGCCATCTCTTTAGCCATGATTTGTTTTGTTTTTAAGATGAGGTCTCCTGTAGCCCTTTCTCACTATGTAATCACGGGTAGATTTGATCTCCTGCTTCTCCTGCACACCTTCCATACCTGTTTTTTTTTATGCAACTCTGGGGATGGAACTTGGGGCTTCCTTTATGTTAGGTGTTGGGGAAGTCCTGTTATTTGCCTGTTATTTGTCAATAAAGTACTGTTGAGCCTATAGGAATCTAGATAGGTGGGCCTAGGAGTCCAGGAGGATTCTGGGAAGGAGAAACACAAGAGAGTCAAGATGTAACGCCATTGGGGTAGGAAGCCCGGAAACCTCTCCGATAAGAGACATACTTAGATTAACAATTATGGGGTAATTACTTAAGTCAGAGCTAGCTAGTAAGAAACAAACAAGGCCAACAGCTTCATAATTAATATAGCCTCCTGTGTGTTTATTTGGGACTGATGCGGATCTGGAACCAGGCGGGTGAGAAGGCTCCTCTTAAGGAAAGCTTCTCTTAACATTAGGTAAGGTCAGCACTCTACCAAATAAGTCACATCCCCAGTCTCCCTTTGCATGTTTCCAACAGAGTGGAAGATCCCAGAAGGCCAACAGAGAACATGGAGGTAACCCAGAGCCGATTGATAACCTAGAAGTCCCCACGTTTGAAGCTGAGGGCCAGCAGGGGTGTTATTGCAGCCAGTGTCTCATGGCTTTAGCTAGATACTTGTAAAGTTTCTCCAGTAATGACCAGAGCCATGAAGAAGACATAGTCACTATGGACATGTCATGTGAGGAAGGGTAAAATACCCCTATTTCTTTTTTCACTTACACCTTACTCTCTCAGTAATGCTTCCTGTTAACAGATCCTGCACATATAAGCTTGGAAAATGCATCCCTTTGTGACATACACCCGTGTGGAGGAGTCGGGATGGGAGGGAATGGTGTCTTTTTCCCCTAGAGATCCTGGAGAAGCATGGATGCACTTTGCTAAGCTATTTTTCATACTTGGTGTTTCCCCTGCCCCATGAACACTTGTGTAACATGAATAAATCCACTTTCTATTTATTTTAAAGAGCATTTGGGAGTGCTGCTGACTTTATATATTTACTCAAATGTATCCTCAGAGTCCCCAGTACTTTTAGGCTTTTAGGTGAGTCTGTTGGCCTTGAGTAGGACTGATTATTTTTTCTCTCTGGAATCTGTAGATCTCATCCCATTCCATGAGTCCTCTTGCTCCAGAGAAGTCTTGACTTCTCATGTCAGAAGGCTCCTGTGTGGGGTGTCTGGACTTGAGTGACCTGTTCAGTACCCGTTTGGCTAGAGGACCATGCTGCACCCCATGTCTGTGGCTGTCCTGCTTGTTGGGCCTTCTTATTCTCAGAAGAAAGGCTCTTGCCTTGCTTCTAACCTTTGGTTCTGCCTCAGGGAGACAGAATCCTCTTCCCTTCAGAGTACCCAGTAGCACTTACAGTATTTATCATGATAGTTTCCTCTGCTAATGTATTTCCAGCTTGTTGACTTGCACAGTGTGCTGTGCTGTACAGGTGCACGCATATACGCTTGTGTCTGCATGAGGAGGGCAGAGGACAACATCAGCGGTTATTACCCAGTTTCTATCTACCTTGTACTTTTGACTTTAGGTCTCTCACTGGCCTGGAACTCACTAAGCAGGCTAGGTGGCCAAGCAGAGTGCCAAGCATCTGGCCATCTCTGCCTCTACAATGCTTGGATTAAAAGCGCATGCAAACATGTCTAGATATCTTTGTGGATCCTGGGGAGGGAAATCAGGTCTCTTCCATGCACTTTTCTGACTGAGATATCTCCCTGACCTGACTCATGCAAGCTATAGAAGACTTCTTCAAGGATAAGTTAGATACATGGCTACCAATGCCTTACAGCCTCCTGGATAGTCAACATCATTTGACTACACTTGCTTACTTAGTTGACTAGCACCATCTCTTACTGTCTGAGGGGAGTGTTTCTGGCAGGACACCCCCCAGGAGAGCAGGATAGTAAACTGGCTCGTGGACTGAGAGAATAAGTAGTAGGAGGAATCTAGACTTGAGAAAGAAGAGAATGAGGAAGAAAAAAAAGGAGATGGCAGAGGCCAGCCAGCCAGACAAATGCCAGACAGACAGACACAGAGGAAACAGGAAAGTAGGACATACTGAATGAAAGAAAGTTAAAAAGCCCTGAGGCAAAATGTAAACGAAGAGAAATAGGTTAAATCAAGTTTTAAGAACAAGCGAGACAAGCATAAGACTGAGCATTCATAATTAATAATGTCTCCATGTCACAATTTGGGGACAATTAATTGGTCTGAGAAAGCCTGCGACAGAAGCAGGCTATTATAAATATGTATATAAATGTGCGATTACTTAACAGAGATGAAGGCAGATGTATCACTATGTGACATCTTCTGGGACTCCTATTGTATATGTTGTTTGTCATTGGCTGAAACATGTGATACATGGTTGTACTTTACATCGTCTGTAGATACCTCTCATTCTGAGCACAGCATGACTGCTACAGTTATGCATTGTTTAGGGTGAATGACAAGAAAGAAATCGGTACATGCTAAGTACAAATCCAATTATAAGAGATTTTTTTCTTCTGGTCTGTAGTTGGTTGACCCCAAAGACGTGAGCACACAGATTCAGAAGGCTTTGTTTAATTGGTTGGTTGATTTAATTGCTTAATTGATACTGCTAATTTTCTAATTAATGTGAACCTAGAAGGTCTCTTAACAGTTGTCCTGCTAGAATTAAATGGGAAGATACTATACTTGCCATTCTGGATGTTGTTACAAAATCTAAACACCATCAAGTGTTAGTAGATAATGGCTCATCACAAGGCAATGGATGGAGGAATCCCTTCACCTGCAAGATGTTGCCTGATTCTACTTTTGCCTTCCTGCCCCTTTGAAGGACATCATTAACACTGGTAAGCAATGAAGATAAAAAGGCAGCTGGAGTGAGATTAGGAGTTGGACTGGATGCAGACTCAGCTCTGGTCCCTTGGAAATCAACTTAGAGATGGAGCATTTCCTTATTGGAGAGTGCTTGAGGACAGTGTGGGGATGGGATGTGGGGGGAGGAGGCCCAGTGCTTCCAAGTGGGACTTCAGCCAGGTGACCCCCACTTCCCATAGCACTCTGCAAGGGCGGGGGTGGGGCAGGGATCCATGTAGTGGAATGTGCTTCAGAATGTTCCTGAGTTAGCGAAAAGACTATGCCTTGTGCTGTTGCTCTTACATTAGCTTTGGGCTGTCTCTGGGTCTGTGAGACTGTAACTGTGCCTGAAGCAGGTCCAGGTGGGCACTGGCATAGTGTCTCATGTTTGTTTGTCCGTCACAGGTAATGTACTATATCTTGTGGACCGTGTAGCGGTGCTAACTGCATTGATGGCAGTGGTATAAGACGCAATAATTTGTGTGTTAGTTACTTATGTCGTTGCTGTCATCAAATACCTGACAAAGGAACTTCATAAAGGAAGGATTTATTTGGCTTACAGTTTAAAGGTAGGGGAGGCTTGGCAGGGGGAGTGTGAGGTGGCTCTCACAGTGCTCACACAGTCAGAAGCAGAGACGTGAATGCTGTGGGTTTGCTTGCTTTTTCTTTTTCCTTTTTAACTTTATTCTTTTTGTCTTTCACATTATCACCTTGATCCTGTTCACTTCCTCTTCCCTTTGTATCTGCCCTCGCCAAACACCCCCCCCCCATAAAGTAAAACTTAAGAGGAAAAAAAAGGAAAGGAAAAATCTCGTCACGGAAGCTGTAGTGTGACCCATTGAGTCACGCAGTAACCCCCTTTATCCGTATATATTTACTTATAAGTATTCATTGCAAAGAGTCACTGGTCTGGTTTGAGGCTGGTTTCTCCCTCACTATTGATGCTGGACCCTCACTGAGACTCCTCTTGGATATCCAGGTGTTGCCTTGTGTCATGGAGATTCTGCAGCTTTGGGTCTGCAGAACCAGCCCCCTCATGTGCTCCAGTAGATCACAGATGGGGTGGATGTTGGGGTGGGCCAGCTCATAACCCTGTTTCTGGGCCTGGGTAGTTGCAGGGTTGGTCAGCCGGCCAGCTCTCCCCTCTGTCTTCACCACCAGGGTGAGCTCTCCTGCATTGCCCAGGCTAGTTTACCCAGCTACGAGCAAGGGGTGGGGTCTGTTCTGCTTCACACCTTCAGGGCAGCTATTCCACACCTACACCATCATGGCAAACTACTGTGTTGCTCAGATGAGATGCAGGGCCACTGTTATCAGTGCTGCACCTGGGAAGGGGGAGGGCTAAGGGGGAATATCTCTCCCACCCTATGCCACCACCTGACAGACAGTAGTGGGGACAGCTCTCCCATGCTCACATCTTCAGGGCTGGCTCACCCACACCTCTGCCAACAGGGTCAGCTCTGCTGTGCTTCCCAGACAAGGTGCTGGGCCTGTTCTCCTGAGTGTTTTGGCTTGGTAAGGGGAGGGTCAGCTCCCTCAGCAGCTGGAGATGGAGTGTGTGTGTGTGTGTGTGTGTGTGTGTGTGTGTGTGTATGTGTGTGTGTGTGTGTGTGTGTGTGATGTTTTCCTTGTTCCCATCACCACACCACAAACAAGGGAGGTGGTACCAGCTGTCCTCTCACACCCCTAGGGCTGGCTCCCGCTGTCTACAGGGTCAACTCTACTGTGCTGCCCAGGTGAAGCACAAGGCCCATTGTCCCATTGTCCTGAGGGCTGCAGCTGGTGATGGGTTGGGTCAGGTCCCCCACCTGCTGCAGATGACAAGGGTAGGAGGGTGTCTTTCCCTCACCCATGCCGCCACATGGCATAGGAGAAGGGCATGACCTGCTCTCCCATTCTCACACCTCAGGGCCAGATCGTCCCTTTCCCCTGTGACTAGGGTCCGCCCTATGGCGCTGCCCCGGAGAGGTGTAGGACTCTCGAATGTTTCAGCAGGTAAGGGGTAAGACCAGTTCTCCCTAGAGTTGCAGCCAGTGATGGGCAGGGCCAACTCCGCACAGCCCTGTCCTCTTGGCCTTCTTTGTTATCAGGAGCCATGGACGCCACTAGAGACTGAGGCTGCATCAGAGCCTGAACACAGACACAGACCCCAGCAGCAGCCAAGGCCCAGACATCACCATGGCCCCGGGTGGCAGTCAACCCACCAGCCTCAGCCCGCTCCTCACCTATTTCGCGTCTTCAGATATGTCCCTGGCCTTTTCCCTTCTTTTCACTCTGGGGACCCTGGCTTTTGGAATGGTTGCAGTCAAACCCATTCTTTGTAACAAAGACCATGACTGGCAGAGCAGCTGCAATGGAAAATTCTCTAGTCGGGGTTGTGACATCAGTGTGTAGAAGTAAGCCATAGTCCTGAGAGACTCATCAAGGAATTTTCAGCAGTAGTGAGAGATGACTGCTCGACTTAGCGGAAGGAGGGAAACTCCCAAGGAAACTGACAAACGCTGAAGAGCAACCCTCCTCCTAGCCCTGGAGAGCTGTTGGTGAGATCTTCAGCAGCAGTACAGTGAGTCATCCAGTATTTGGGTATAGGATAGGGTGACAAAATGAAACAGCATAGTGTGACTGCTGCCATTGCTGCATTCTTTAAAATTTTGCTGATGGGACTGGCTGTTGGCCTTGCCCTAGGGAGTGTGACGTTATTTGACATGTACTATTGTGGGCTCTGAGGCAGTATAGACATATTGGATGCTTACATAGGCTTTTCTCATTACAACAACTCTTATTCTACAATTAATGAGACAGATATCAGAGTTGTGGGATTCATCGTGTATATCCATATCACCTATATTTTGTTACAGGGAAATGACTACTGGATATATCCATGAACTGGTGGAACCTCAGAGAACGGAAGCAGAGACATCATTAGTCTCAATATTCACTGTTATAATGGGGGGCATGGCAGGGCTTTGGATATCTGGGTCTCAAGGTCAATTCCAGCCTGGTGGCTAACAGTCCTTGCACATTTTGAATATAAATAAATGATCACTGAATGGGTTCATAAGCCCAGTGGAGTTTTTGTCATCTGGATAAGCATTGTGACCAGTCCTCAGGTTTCCATATCTTAAGGAAGGGACACCATGGCACTTTGGGTTCCTAGGAATCAAAATCAACTCTTGGAAAGTTTTGGGTTGTCTGAGTAAATAAATTGCTGTGGTCACTTTGGGGAAAGACTAGGAAAACGCTGTTGGATTCTCTGGCTGTGGTTTTTGTTTTTGTTTTTTTTGTTTTTGTTTTGTTTTGTTTTGTCTTTTTTACAAAGTCTGTTATCCTGGGATCTGGCTTCTCCTTGGGTTGTTGTGTTACTAAGAACTGGCCTCTGTCTGGAAGCCTGTCAGTCAGTTCTGATATTACATTAGGATAGCCACTGGCAGAGTCTTGATCGTCCATTCTCCCTTTCTTTAGTTGAGTAATAGTTGAGTAATTCCACGATGACAATCCTCCACTCTTACTCTGAGAACCACGCTTTGTTTGCTATGTCTCAAGCACTCTGTGGGCTCTTGGATGCCATTTAAAGGTGATTATTGTACCTACCTTGCCTTTGTGACAAGGTGCTGTCACCAAGCCTCTGCTATTTTATGATTTTATTGTTCCGGGAACACTTAGTTCTGTAACAGAGTTTCCTGCCCTCAGCCTTGGCCCACAAAGGATGGTCACCCAAGTTTCTCAGTAGTGTCAGTGTCTCTTTGTTCCTGTAGAAAACATCCAATGAACCTCTGTGGTACACTACTGACTGGTAAGTGGTCTCTGGACTTACCTAGAATGTCCTCTGAAGCCAAGTTCTCTGAACCTTGGCTTCCTATTCAATATCATTCACTACCTCAGTTTCAAGGTTACCTCAGTTTTCAATACTCAAAGAGTTTCCTCCTTCCAATATTCTAACAGCAATCTCTGGGGTTTCCACCCTGCCTGCTATGAATGCCCTAGTCCATTTCTAGGTCTCAAGGCCCTATCTCTTGGGTTCCATTCTCTTGGTTACATTGCTCATTCATTAGCTAGGCCTTGAAGCTCTTTGCTGCACATTCTATGTACTCAGTGTAATAGCAACCCTTGGTGCCATATCACACTAAGATTTACCTTGTTAATGTTTTTTTCCTACAAGGGGCCACAGGGAAAACCCTGTCCTTTGTGGCATGGCATCAGAGTACAAAGGAGAGCCAGAAGCTATGTCATCAATAATTTGGACTGAGAAAAATTCTTTATCCCAGAGAAGTATGAAGTAGAATATATATATATATGTAAACAAAAGCAAGAATAGGTGTCCAATGAATGCAGAAATAATGGAAGATAGCGTCTACTGATAGTCCCAAGTGAGAATGAATATAGAGAGGATTGAGACCCCAGGACCTGACACGTCTATCCTCTTCATTTGAGGCTGAGGTCCAGATCACCTTGGAGAAGATGTGGTTGCCATGGGAACACACAGAGAGCCAGTAATGGAGAAACTGACTAGAAGGCACAGATGGAGCTTCTCTTCAGGAGTTAGCCCACTGGATGGTACAGACAATTGCTGGGGGATGAAGGGAGGTTGGACCTGGTCCAGGAGAGCTGGGAAGGTTTGTAGGACCAGACCTCCTGCATGCGGCTCTGCTGGCATCTAAGCTAGAAATAAATAGTAAATCAATAAGTAACTAAATAAATACATAGCTCAATGGAAACAATCAGAGAAACCTTTAACTGGAGCTGTGTGTGGATACACAGTGTTATTTCAGCATCTTTTGTTGATAGAGATATCACCCCATCCCAAAAGAAGTGGCTAGAGATAAGGCCTAGCTCCAGGGTAACAGACAAGTGTGATTAAAAACATGGCAGGGAAATCAGAGGAAACACATTGCTGACTGGAAGAAGCTTTGTGGTAGTTTACAAAATACCGTGCCAAATGCCTCCCATTCTTGTTTGCCATTTCCTTGCGTTAATATGCGGAATCCACTCTTACCCCGTTGAACCTGGTATGATCTTCTAACTTGCTTGGAACAGGAAGGTTAAAGTGGCCGTATCTCCATGTGGCTTTTCTCTGTTCTCCTCTGGAATCCAGAGCCTACTGAGGACTTTGAGAAGCTCTTGCCTGCTTCCTTGGGGTCCCTCCATGCTCCGTTCCCTTTGCTGATTTTGCTCTGTATCCTTGAAGTGTAATAAATCACAGCCGTGAGTAGGACCATATGCTGGGTCCTGTGAGCCTGCCTAGCGAATCATCAAACTTGAGGGTGACCATGGGGACCTCTGACACATTCTTGCTGATACCTGCTCCATCAGAGGTCTCTGAATGATCTTCAAGCAAGTTAAGGGAATCACAACTTCCAGTATATGGGAGTGGGCCTCTCCTGTGAACTCGGAAGGCTCCAGAGAATCCTGGAGTAAAAGCTGACAAAATTGTCACTCAAATACTTCAAGTCAAGTCTCCACATCCTGTACTGTCCCTATTAGGACTTTGATCTTGGTACATGAAACATTCTAGGATGAGGGATTAATTTCCTTTGACTCTCTGGATAATTCTCCAGTTAACTGTCTTTTGCCCTGTCCATCCACCAGCTGTGAGAGGTCAACGTCCCTTAATTGTTTCCTAGAATGCCCTCTGGCTTCCATCCATTTACCTGAGTTATCCAACATCCATTTGGATGGTCACAGTCTTGCTTCAGTAAATCATCCCACCCTCAGCAGCTGCTATCCAGTTCTCCATTTTTGACACATCTCTTATAGTCTTCAAGGGCTATGCATCCATGCCCTGGTACGTGACTGTCCTCCATAGCCTTAACAATTGCATCAGAGCATCCCAGGATTTGTTTTTCTCTTCTCCACCTAACAGTAAGATAGCATTCTCCCTTTCACACAAATGGTGAATGGTTCAGCTTGCCTGTCAATCCTGCCACTGTTTGATTATATATGTGTAAGCGACTTGGAGCGTACTATGTGATTGTACGTAAGACCTCATTTCTGAACTTCAAGATTGACATTAATGCTGCTATCATCTTCTTTCCATTGTGTGTGTGACTTAGAAGACACTTTTCCTCCCCCTGCTTTTGAGACAAGTTTTCTCACTGGCTTTGGACTAACTAGGTTAGGCTGCATGACAAGTGAGCCTCAGGTATCCAGCTGTCTCCATGTCCCAGGATTGGGATTTCACTGAGACCAACGTGTCCAGTTCTTTTTTAAAAAACCTATATTGTGGGTACTGGGGGTCAAACACAGGTCCTTGTGCTCACATTGCAAGCACTTCACCTCACTCACTCAGCCCCAGAGGAGTGACGAGTTCAAAGCTGGGATCCTCTGGAGCTGCAGGGTCACGATGTCAAGGCAGGTCTCCACATTCATTCTTTTTCTGTCTCGTTGTGCTGCGTCTCCAAAGAGCTCGTGAGGAAATTGCCTGGTTTGCATGTTCTCATTTGGATTCTGAGGATTGCTTCAGTATTGATGTTGCTGGTGGCAAATCTTTATCACCTGCTTTTGACCGGAAAGAGTCAAGGACACAGGAGAGCAGGGCTTTGTGAACCTTTCAGTGTGAATGCAGGCCAGCTGGGGATCTTAACACGGGGCTCTGAGTCTGGAAGTCTGTGTTTCTGACGAGCTCCCTGGGTCCTGCTGGGGCTGCTGCTCTCCAACACATGGCTCTTCATAGAAAGCTTCTTGAGACGTTAAAGAAAGGAGGATTTAAGAATATAACTGTATCTCTACTTTCCAACTTTGCAATTTGGTAAACTATGAATGTTTCCCCGTGTCAGTACAATCCATGCACACCTAAAACCAGTCAAAGAGCAACCAGCCAATCATAAAATAACCATTTCTGGGGCTTTCATTCATGGTCGATGAAGCTGGTGAATGGTGAGTTAGATACCTGGCCTCAGATGCAGGCATTAACAAGTCAAAGACACAGCTGAAATTTGATTGACAGGACCGGAGTGAGCCATTCTATAAGATACCAGGAGCTCTTTAGTTGACCCAATTCTAGTCAGTGTCTTCTGAATCCAGCTAGGCCCTGATTTTGTACTTCTGTATTCATCCACTCCCATTTACCATTCGATTTTAGCAAGAATCCAGCTGCTGTGTTTAGATGCTGTGCAGGCCCTGCAGGTCTAACCTGGAGGCTTGGTTCCAGCGTAGTGGGATTGCAGTGGTGTGGGCTTTTAGAGGCGAGGCCTTGGGGAGGTCTGTGGTCATTCAAAACTACACACTGGGAATGCTGGTGCCCACAATGAATTCTGGGTGGGATGTTTTCTCACAGTCTGAGCCTCGCATTGCCTAGCTCTCCCTGGCTTCCTGCTGACAATGCAATCACTTGTCCCTGCCCATGCCCCTGCTGTGATATGATGTAGCAAGAGGACCTTCACCAGACCTAAGCTGATGAAGCACCATGCCATTATTCTCCCAATATATGAGCTAAATAAACTGATTTCTTGAGCAGGTATTTTGTTAGCATAATGAAAAACTGGTTAATATAGTTGTTAAGTCAGCTGTGATCAAATCCCCCACCTTGTGATTTGGTGTCCTGTCGTCTTCAAGCCTGACTCCATCCCTTCCCACCACCCTTCATCCACCTGTGATGTCTTACCACTCTGGCTTCCCCTAAGCAAGAATCCCTAAGGCCAGGAGCTGAGCTCGGCCTCACTCCCTTCCTGCCTGATGGTAGCAGCCCACTCTGAGCGGAGTCCATCATTTGACAAATGTCATGCACCACTTCTCCTTTAATGAGGGCCATAGCTGTACTGGGTAATGCTTGTAAGAGTCAGCTCCACAGGATGAGGTTTCCATGGAGACTTCAGAGAAGTTTCTGGCAGTGCTAAAAATTGAGAACTCTTTCAAAATGATGCCTTGCTGAGCACCCATCCCGCATACCTCTCACTTTATTTCTGTATTGCCGGGTTCTGCCACAAGTTAGTCAAGACCTCGTCTTCTCTGTCACACTGTCTTTCCTAGCAAGCGCTCATCTGTGTGCCCAGTGGTGTTTCTGTTTCCATCACCAGGTATCTTTCCTCAGATGTCGGCATCGGGTAACAGCTCATATTCAAGGTCAAACTTTTGTGCAAAAGTTGCAGAAACAGTCACAAGCACAAGCATACTACTCAGTGCCAAACACACACTAGTCACAGTGACAAACACACACACTAGTCACAGTCACAAACACATACTAGTCACAGTGACAAACACACACACTAGTCACAGTCACAAACACGTACTAGTCACAGTGATAAACACACACTAGTCACAGTCACAAACACACACACTAGTCACAGTCACAAACACATACTAGTCACAGTGACAAACACACACACTAGTCACAGTCACAAACACGTACTAGTCACAGTGATAAACACACACTAGTCACAGTCACAATCCTGTACGGCAGTCACAAAGTTCTGACAACTTTGAAGACAAGGATCAGCTTCTCAATCCTGGGACATCTGGGATCTTAGCTCCACCTCCACAAAGTGTCCCCATGGCTTTATCAGATAAGATAATGAAAAAAGAAATCCAGCAGGCAACTAAATTCAGACCCTCTTCTCCCATTCTGTACCTAGCCACCCTGTCACCCTGCGAGCATGCCCCTTTATTTACCTTTTGATTGCCTTGTTTATCAAGTGACATTTCCATTCAGAGTTTCCTCTCAATTTCCTCCCTTCTTTTCATTAAAGTGGAACCATAAAGTTGCTTATTTTTTTCTAAAAATAGACTTCTCCCTTCAAGTAGCAATGATTCAGAGCTGACGATTCAATTTATTTATTTGTCTACCCATCCATCCATTTATTTATTTATTTGCTGTATAAGGCAATAGCTTATGGTGCTTACCCAGAGCCAGCTGTTTGCAGGATGCCGTGAGCAGGTGGTGTGGAAGGCCTCTGATGAATTGCAAAAGACACTCACCAGCTGCCGACACTGTGTGTAATGAGCAAACCTGCAAAAATCTTTATTTTCAATTGGATTGTACCTTTAAGTAAGCAAGGGAGACAGCCAGTATAACTACAAACCATGACCAACAACCCACATAAACAGTGTGCAAACACAAGTGATTAATGTACCAGTATTTCAAAACATTCAAAGCTAATGAGTCAGATTTACTAGGGTGCGCAGGAGAGCGGGGAGAGGGATGTGGAGGAGGAGAGAACAACTTAATGGGCCTTAATGGCCTTTAGTTGAAGCCTAGGAATTCTCCTGCCTTCCGTCCACAGTGCTATCTGAGCTGCTAAGCAAACCCCTGCAGGCCCATGGCAGCCATTTTTTTCCTGGTCATTCAAAGAGAGGCGGTCCAGTTTTAGGATAGAATTAGAGGCCCAAGCTGGTGACCATTGCACCCTTCAGTGATCTCTGATGATGTGCAGGGATAATGGGTTACAACGACAGACATTAATAAGGTAAGATAAGAGGGGGGAGGTTTATTAATTTTTCAAGTAAGTTAGGATGCCCTGGGGCATGGTAAAAGTGTAAAGAATCTGGTGAGCAATGAGGGGCCTGGCTGATTAATGCAAGTCAGAAGTCCTCGGAGGGCCATTGCAATAATGATGAGATTATGGACGCACCCACTGAAGACAAACGAGCTGCTCCTGGAGTAAGAACCAAGTGCTCTCCTTTTGGAGTGCATGTTGGATTTTCATTAGGAAGAATGGTACAGACAGCATCTTGCAGAGAGTATGGGGGAAGTCTCTTGCTTTGTCAACTGCTCTCTGTCCACTGTTCAGGATTTGGGGGCCTGACTAGATGCTGAAGGAGGTGGCCATCCTGGTAGCCCTTTTGACAGAGCTGGGATTGGGTTTGGTACCATCACTAGCCCCCTGTCCCCAATACCTGTAGTCTCATCTTTGTTTTCTGCCCTTCAAGACCCGTTTCTTCCTGTTGTATGCCTCCAAGGTATACAAGGAGTTGGGCTTCCTCTCTGTTCATAGCTTCCTTAGCCCTCCTCAGGTTTCTGCTTTGCCCCTGCTGACCAATCAGTCTGGGGAGGGAGAAAAGACACTTTTTTTTCTCATGCTTTTGGCGATCTCTTGCTAGGTTTTCTGTCATCTTTTGAAATGTTTGTCATTTTGCTTGTGTACCTCGAAACTTACCTCCTAAGCCGTGTCTTGTCAGGCAAAGGGAATGAGCTCCCCTTTCAATCCCACTTATATACCAAAGCACAGAAGCTTAGTGACACAGCCCCCAGGACTTTGGAGAAGTTCAGGGTTGCTTGAGAAAACTGCTCAAGTGCTGGCTTTGGGTCTTCATTTACACAGAGTTCCAGGTTCATCTCAGGAAGCCTCAGTTTCTAGTAAGCACTTCCCCAGTGCTTTAGCTGTTAAGTATGGTCATCGCTTTGAGACTGTGAGATGACTGAGCGTAGCTCAGTAGACCCTCCATGTCCAAGTGGCGTTTTCTACTGGCTCATTAAGACTTGAGGGAATTGCTTTCTATGCTCCCACTGGCCTAGTGAGCAGACACAGCCTTGACATGCAGAACGACACTGGGGAGTTCAAGGACCTGTACATGCTGTGGAAATGCTCCTCAAGCAACCACATCATTGGTGCCAAGGGCCACACATCCATCCAATGAATGTGACCCAGGTTGACAGGGTCACAGGTCTGTTTAATGGCCAGTTTAAAATCTATGCTGCCTGTGGGGCCATTCGTAGGATGGGTGTACCAGATGACTATTCTCCAACTGGCTAAGGCTGATGGAATTGTCTCAGAGGACTTTTGACCAGAAGAGAGGAGGAAAGATTTGTCATAAACAGAAACTAGGAGATAAAACAAAACAAAACAAAAAAAGTCTTGAGGAAATCAAAATTAGATGTAAATCTGTCCCTGTAACATAGCAGTGACCTCTTAGATCTCTTGTATATAGGCTCATGGCAACGTGAACCTGTTGATTAGGGTTGCCAGGGGCAGCCAGCGCTGTGGGGAATCATGGCTCACGTGTGAAAGCTGGTAACAATTAAGGCAAGCAGAGGACATGCAACATTTGGTCCTCCCCGGGCTGAAAATGAAGTAGGGATAGTGGGCAGCAAAGGGCCTGTGATACTCGGGGCTCTCAACTGGGACTTTTGCTCACAAGGCAATTATTTTTAATATATAAATTTCAGCACAAAAACCAATAAAATAATAATTTAACAATATATATATTTATTTATAATTTATAACAATTATCTTTACA
Organism: Mesocricetus auratus; assembly: GCF_017639785.1. NCBI lineage: Eukaryota > Metazoa > Chordata > Mammalia > Rodentia > Cricetidae > Mesocricetus > Mesocricetus auratus. The sequence continues at coordinate 44,332,675 of NW_024429198.1, forward strand.
GAGTTGATAAATGACACTGGTGAAGTTATTTCAATGAACAAAGTTGACATTCAGAACTACAGACAATGATTCCCACCTCAGACCAGTGTCTTCAGCCACCATGTTGGCTGAGGTAATTGATATCTAATGATATATAAATGATAATGGTTTGTTCATAGCTGGCTTGGCAATGTTAGGTCACCTCTTAATCACATTGATTTGGATTCCCCTGTGAGAAGTTGCAGGAAAGTTTTATGTTAAAGTTGGATCAATGATGATAATTTAGTAAGGGTTCAAATTCCTTTTTTTCTTTTCTTTCTTTTTTTTTGACACAGTCTCATGTATCTCAGGCCTCAAACTCCCAAGTAGCTGAGAATGACCTTAACCTTCTGTCCATCCTGCTCTACCTCCAGTGTGCCAGATTACATGTGTGCGCCATGTCTGCTATGTTTTAGAACTTGGGATTTTGTGCCTGTTTGACAAGCACTCCTATGAATTGAGTTATACCCCAGATCATTTTATTAAGTCACTTGGGTAGCAACGAGGCCCATTGAAACGAGAGCTAAGTCTCTCTGAAATGGAGGACCTAGGGCATTTCCCGGAAGTTCGAGGATGTCCTGCACTTAGGAAGGGCCTTTTGCTGAGCCCTGAATCCAGCCCTTCACTCGGCTTTTCAACTGGGTGCAGGGGCACGCGCCTGTACTCCTAATGCTTACTGCTAAAGCATGAATACTGCTGAGTTTGAAGCCAGCTGAGATCCATAGGAAGACCCTGTCTTAAAGCAAATAAAAGCCTCAAATTATAAAGAAGTAAAAGGAAAAAATAATGGTGTGCTTCCATGCTTCTTCAAATGTACAGTGGTGCACAGTGTGAATTTGTAAGACACTGGAGGTCCCATGATGTCCTTACCCAGTGGTGCAGTCCCGTGATGTCCTTACCCAGTGGTGCAGTTCCGTGATGTCCTTACTCAGTGGTGCAGTCCCATGTTTTCCAGATTTAAAAACAGTGACTTATTTGCTTGGCTAGAGTTTATAGTTTATAGATTTTGAATTTATATTTGTGTAAACTATAGTATTAAGTGCACATGTATTTGCTCTCTCTGTACATGTATATAACATTATGCATATTTACATGGAACATACTTTTAACTCAAAGTAAAATGTTTGAGAAGTTGGGGGAGAAACTATGAAGTAGGTGCCACACATTGGGAAGTAGATATTTGAGCAGTGGATTTCAAATAAAATAGGAGTGTAAATCTCAGAACATCTCTGAGAAATGATGCATTTGGGGATGACAGGTCCTAGCTCGGGTTACTTATATTGACCTTCTTATGGAGGCCAGAGGCTGGCTGCAGGGACGACATACTAGGGAGCATCTCAAAGTTCTCTTATTAGCTGGGTACTCCTTCTCCCTGGCTATTTGTTTGGGAAGTCGGGGTGAAGGAGAATAGAAAGGGCTTGGAGAGGTGGTTCAGTCATTACATGCTCTTCTGCTCTTGCAGAGGTCTGAGCCTCAGCCCCCAGCACCCACACTGGGTGGCCTACAAACACCTTCAACTCCAGGGGTCCCCTCTTCCGGACTCCTTAGGCACTGCATGCATGCATGAGTGCATACTCACACATGAAATTGCGTATACATAAATTTAAAAAATCCTTAAAAAGAAAAATAGCAGGAGGTAAATGAAGGTATAGATAAAAACATAGTAAGAACGAGCCACAGCAAAAGGCATCTCCTAGGATACATGGTCATGGAAAGAAAATGGAGTCCCAGAATTTTCTGGAAGGATGCAAAGCTGAGTGGTTTCCTAGTACTCTGTTGCAAAGGAGGAATGAGATGGCTGACCACGAGGAAGATAAGAGGGTGGACTTCAGAAGACTTGGTGACAAGGAAGGGTGGAAGGCCTGCAAAGAAGCAGTCAGAAATCTGCTTCTTACTGTCCCGCCAAAGAGTGGGTGTTCATGGGGTTTTGTTTTGAAGTTCATTGTGGCACTTTACAAAGCTCTCTTTGCTCGCCATCTGTGACCTCGGACCTCCCCTCTCTCTCCCCTTTAGCCCACCACACCGCTGGGCCGTCCAAATAGGAGGGAGTTGCATTTTCTTCAGGCTCACACTGTGTGCATACTGACTAACCGACTCCCTGACACCCTGGAAGCCTCTCTCCAGCTCCTGGCACCTCTTATCTCTATGGTAACAGAAGGCATGGTGATGCTGGGGCTCTGCCTCAGAGAGTTGGGCTGAACAAGCTGCTTTCCTGGGATAGCTTGTCCTTTTGCAGTTAGCAGAGCTGCCTGGGGAGAGGCACTTCCCCCAGCAGGATGACAGGCAACTCCAGATGCGGGCACTTGGCAAGTCTGAGCTCAGTGTCTCCGGGAAAATATGATGTAATTAACAGAGCCTCAGCAGCTGGAACCATTCAGCACCTCACATTGATTTTCCATGTCTCCTACTTACTTTCGCTTTTTTAAACCATTCACAGTGACAGGAAATCAAAGCACTATAATGGTGTGCAGAGGGCCACAGTGCTGGGCCAGCATTTCCTCGAGAAATTCTGAAATTAATCAGTTGGCGATCACTCTGTCATCCCTCTCCACTCCTAAATTAAGTTGACCTCCAGAATGCTAAGAAATAGTAATGTGTTTTGGATATTAAAACAATCAATGGTACCATTGTAAGATTTGAGAGGGCTGTTGGGCAAGAAAAAAGCCATCCCAAGGCAGTAGTGACTGAGTCTTTTTCTCTTTTGGGCTCAGCATGAGGGTGGGGGGACACCTGAGGACAAAGGGGTACTGTTCACTCTTCCCAGGTCTCCAGGGCACAGAGATGTCACCAGGAGGAACTAGAGAGAGGGCCCTTGTTTTGACTTTATTTTTCTTTCTTAAAAAGCCAAAACGAAACCAAAAAAAATTCCATTTATGTGTGTGTGTCTGTGCGTGTGCCTGTGTTCATGCATCTGTGTGTGCATGCACTTGCAAGCCCTGGCACATGTGTGGAAGTCAGGGGACAACTTGCTGGACACAGTTGTTTTCTACTCTATGGGTTCCAGAGGTCAAATTTAGGTAGTAAGGCTTGGAGGGAAGCTGCCTTACCTGCTGAGCCATCTTGCCAACTCCCCCATCTTGTCAATCACTAAATTAAGAAAAGAAGTCCCCCCCACTGCCCTTATTCAGGAAGTGTCATGCAAAGCAAAGCTGGGTTGGCTTTCTCATAGTCTATAACTATTATGGCCCATCCCGACAGGTGGGGGTATATTGGGCTACTTTCATTCTAGATTCCGTAAAATGCTGGGCAAGGGCCAAGAGCTGACTCAGCAGGTGAAAGACAACTGCTTCCAAGTGTGAGGACCTAGGTTTGATCCTCAGGACACACACGTGGAAAGAGAACAGACTCCTGAAAGTTGCCCTCTGACCTCTAGCTCTTGTATGCAGTGGCACTGGTGTGCCTATATACATACACATAGCTCATAAATAGTAAACAAACAAGGTAAGTATAATGTTAGACAAAGCAGGCACAGAGCTCTTCTGGGGAAACATCTGTTGGCTGAAGGCTGCTGGCTTTGGGTCTGTTTGACACTAGATTCGATTCGATTTAGTCTCAGCAGGTGTCAGGTCTTGGTCATACAGTACCAACCCAACTTTTGTCTTTTTTATTTACTCAGTTATTATAGTCATTCTGTAAATAATCAGGAAAATTGAGAAAAGAAGAAAATTGTCCATGATTGTACCATTCAGATATGATATCTCTATTGTGCTTAGGCTGTTACTTGAGGTCGTTTTCAAGTTCTGTGTTTTGATAGGATGCATGCACAATGTGCAAACAAGTTTGCTATTCGATTTCTCACTTGCTAGATGTCAGGAACACTCTCCCAGGCTACTCTCAGCTTCAGTAAATATCCTTTTAATTGCTGCCTGAGCATCTGGAACAATTCAGTCCCTCACATGGATTTTCCATGAGTTCTGCAGAAGTAGAGACACCCCATTATTTTAACTATTTCCGTATTTAGTACAGTCAATCAAAACCATTTTTAACATAATTAATCCCATGATAAGCATATTTATATGTAACAGTTTTCCATAAAGGAGATTATTTCTTTAGAATACATTCCAGATATTACTCCACATCTGAGAAATACTTCTCGTTGCTCTGCACAACTCTGGTGTGCGTGTGTGTCTGTCATTTAGATGTCTGAGGTCTGTGCTTTTAAAGAGTGCAGTCTAGGTATCATTCACTGACCATGAAACCTTTGCTCATGCAGTTTTGTGATGCAAGGAAATAGCCCAGTGGTCACCATTTTCAAACTTAAAGGTATCCTTGCCTCCTGTGTTTGACACCCAGAAGTCACTTCATTATAAGCCATTTCTAAGTGTGCAGCAAACAATGTGTTCTTTGTCTATGTATAATGTTCTATTTTGTCAAATCTTGGAAAATCATTAGTATGGGCTGAGTTTGAAGGAACTGCGGGCCTCCCTTCCATGCTTCATAGAATTTCATAGGTACGCCTTTGCTGGGAAAAACACCTTTGGCAGATAGAGAAATTCTGAGTGGAAAGAAAGTGCACTTTCTAGGGAGAGAGTAAGAGCCTAGAGAGATGGAGTGAAAATGGTACCACAGAGTCCCAGCAGCAGATGTTCTGGGTGTTGGAACTCCCACCAGAACAGCTGCGGCAATGTAGATTCACATCTGGGTGTGTGACGCAGCCGCATCATTACCTACCGACAGCAAAACAGCCAGATGCTTCCAATTCATTTTAAGGCTCAAGCTTCAGGTCAGAACCTGTGAAAAGTCCCTGCTTCCCAGCCAGCAGCTTATCAGCTGCCATGGCAGTTCCTGCAGAGCATCCTCAGGGGCACCTTAAGGACAGAGATGCTTGCAGCAGGTAGAGAGGGGGCACAGCTGCTGTGTGCACCCGGACCCATGGCTCCAGGCTCCTGCTGTCGTGCTGGAGAATGAAGCCATCAAAGCTCTTGCACACAATGGCCATAGAATGCTTGTCACAGTGTGTGACACTTCCACCTAGGGTGGGTTCTGATTTATTTCCCCTCCCTCCCTCCCTCTCTCTCTCTCCTTCCCTCTCCCCCACCTTCTCTCTCTCTCTTTCCCTTCCCCTCCCTCCCTCCTTCTCTCCCTCCCTACCTTCCTTCCTCCCTCCTTCCCTCCCTTCCTTCCTCCTTCCCTCCCTCCTTCCCTCCTTCCCCCCTCCCTCCTCTTTCTGAGATTGAGGGAAAACATGCCTCTGTCTTTCACACTTCCCTTCTTTCTCCAATCACAAATTTCTTCTAGGCCAGTTGAGCATCTAACTACATGGTAGCAGAAAAAGTCATGGGGAGCAGGTGGCTACTGTGGTTTTGATTGCATGCCTCTTTTCCTGTGTCATTTTTCAGAAACTATATGGTTGCACAAGTCAGTAAACATGGTGTCTGGGGATGTGGGTGGGCAGTTCGGTTGGCAAAGTGCTTTCCTTGAGAGCAAGCAGACCCAACTTTCCTACTCTAGAACCCATGACAACTTGTTCCGGTGTGGCAGAATGTGCTTATAAACCCTGTGCTAGAAAGAGAGAGACAGAATCCCTGGAGCTTATTGGGCAGCCTCCTTAGCCTGGTCGGTTAGTTCCTGACCAACAAGAGACCCAGTTGCAAAGGAGGTGGATGGCATTTCTGAACCAAAACTGGTCTCTAACTAACACATCCATGGGCACTCATGTGCGCACGCACACACACACACACACACACACACACACACACACACACACACACACTAAGAAAAAAGGTGACTCTTTGGGCCAGGGATCCAGGCAGCAACCTCTGACTGATGGCAGCTTTAAGCCATCCCCTTCATGCCCCCATTGGATGGCAGGAGGGCAGGTCCTTGGGGAAGAACCCTTCATTAGATGTATCTCAACCTCACATATTTCCATGTGAGCCATGCCTTACTGAGGCTAGAGGTTTTTCTCAGAAATAGCCTGTGCACATACTACCTTTAGTGGTGTGAGGAGAAGCTGGCCAGCAACATTTGGTGGCAGAAGAATTGTCCTGCTGTGTGGAGAGATTCAGTGGTCACAAGTACCTCGAGAAACAAATAGTCATAGCACTTGAAACTGCCACAAAACAGTGCATAGAACCTTTGACTTTTGGAGTCACTCATCCTTTTTTCAAGGTTTATTTTTATTTGTTAAACTATATGTATCTGTTTGAGTATATGCACAGATCCATAAAACAACATCAGATCCTCTAGAATTAGTGTTACAGGCAGTTGTGGGCTCTCTGAGGTGGGTAGTTATAGTCTGTTCAGAGCTCCCTCATTGTGGGTGCTGGACACTGAACACTGGTCCTCTGCAAGAGCAGTCTGGGCTCTTAAGCATCGAGTTTCTCATTCTTAAAAATGCTGTGCCTTACTTAATTGCCAAATCCCTACAGCTGTGTTCCTGATGACAGTAGCCTTTGCAATGGGAAAGACAAACCCTTCACATGGAGCTTGCACATGCGAGGGGACAAGGCATGGTGTCATCAGGCTCGTGGTTTGGATTCATGCCTTGGCTTGCTGGTCAGAGTCCTGCCCATTGGGTATTCGACCATCCAGGAAGAGTGATGAGAGAACAAAATCCTAAAAGAGATCTCATCTGGTGGCACAGGTCTATCACCCAAGCTGCTGGGAAGCCAGGCGCAGAAGGCTCTCAAGGACACAGCCATCCTGGGTGACTTAGTTCAACCCCCATCTTCAGATAAAAAGCAAATGAAAGCTGGAGGTACAGCCTCCTGGTATACACTTACTGAGGATACAAGAGGCCTTGGGTCCACGTCTAGAAATGGTGTGGCAGGGGGAGAATACTGAAGAGACTTAAAGAGGTATGTGTGTGTGTATGTGTGTGTGTGTGTGTGTGTGTGTGTGTGTGTGTGTTTCCTTCATTTCGTGAGAACATCCTAAGGGAGCACAAGAATAGTGAAATTAATATGGAGTTGGATCAGTGTACAAAAGAAAAGGTAATAACATCTATTGATAGTTATGCTCACAGTTTGCAGTGTTGTGAGTTTCCCTTACGTTCAAGTTCTAATACTTTCTATCGATCCGTGTCCTCTCCACTGAGGTTTTAGATATCTACTTATTAAGCAGTTTGTCCCCAGCTCACTAGCAGGGCTAACCAGGATTTCAACTTAATCCTGGTTATGTTACTCACTGTAGCCACTCTCCTTTCCATCCTCATGCCTTTCCTCAAAATTCCAAGTCCTTGGCTTGTCTCTCTTTGGCTTTATCTGGAGTCTTTCAAACCTTTCTAAATACTGTAGGACTTGCCATTCCCAGACCAGTAGATTGGTGTGTGGAGGCTGACCCTGACTGTTGAGTCTCAAGGCTTTGACTTCTGTAGTCCTGTACAACATATGAAATCAGACATAAGGCCTCGGCGTTCTCTGTTGCCTGACGCCACTCTGTCGTTAATCTAGCCATGAGTTTCTCAGTGTCCTCTATAGCTGCTGGCACATGACTCCATAAATACTCCTTGTTTTTAAGCTATTATTACCAAATTAATAAGAGAAGATACTATGGGCCATGTAATGTGCTAATGTTTTTAGAAGTAAGCTTGTCAAGACTAAGGAATCAATGCCATCCCTAACAGCATCACATTTTCTCAGTTCTAAGTCAGCAGATGTCACAGACACAGCAGCATGCAGGCAAGTAGCCTGACAGATCAAATGTGATGCAGAAGTAAGACTTCATTCCTGGATCTCACCCACAGGGCAGACTTCGTACATCACATTTTTCCAGGGACCAGGGCAGGCTGCATACACTCATGTCTTTCAAGGGATCCCCAGTCTGGGTCTGATATGGCTCATGACCCTGCAGTTGGTCAAGGAGAACTGGCTTGTGACTATCTCAGGTTCATTTTGCCCCACTCGTCCAGAAGTGAAAACACTTTCCTTAGTCTTAATGTTATTTCTCTCAGTTCTGAATCTTCCTTACATTATGTGGCAAGCAATTTCTTTCATCTATATTTTCCAATGCCCATCTTTTCGCAAAGACCGTCATTGCCTAGATTGTCTGTAGCCTTACTTCATGGTTCTTAGTGTCAACAGAAAGCTCCAAGTTTTCTATTCATCACCTCCAACTATCTATCTATTCTGTCTGCCTTTTCTTCCCTTAGACAGTTATACATTTACTATGTATATAGTATACATTTATACGTTTACTAAATGGTGTTTGTATGCATGCGTATGCGTGTTGTATCCATATGTGTTGTAGAGTTTGTGTTGTGTGTGGTTTATGTAGGGTGTGTGGTGTGTAGTATGTGTGTATGGTGTGTGGGTGTTGTATGTGTTGTGTGGGTTGTATGTTGTGTACAAAGGTGTGCTCTCCCATGCAGAGGCATTTGGAGGCTATAAGTTGACCTCAGATTCTCTTCCTCAATTTCTTTTCCCCTACCTTTTTTTTTTTCAAATAAGGTCTCTCATTGACTTGCTGTCAGCCATTTTGGCTAGACTGGTTGGCCAGCAGGTCCCACAGGTACTTCTCTCTTCTTCCCATTTACCGACAGTAGGGTTATGCGTCCACAATGGCAAGTCTGCTTTAGTGTGGACACTGGGGTCCGAGCTCGGTTGTTATGCTCGCACACTTTTACCCCCTGAGCCATCTTTTCAGTGCCTATTTACCTATTTTTCCATATTCATTTATTTAGTAAGATGTTGTTTTTCTTAAAGCATACTCATCCACCATGTTCCCTGGTTACTTACATACACACACACACACACACAAACACATGTTTGCCCATATATACACACTTAGAATAAATGATGAAAATATTTTAAAGTACTGTATGTATACAGACTTGCAAAAATAGATGATTATTTTATTGTATTTACATAGCATTTAGTATTATAAGCACATGTAGAGGTGATTCTGATGGGAAGATGCACATAGATTATACACAAATACAATATGTCATTTTATCAGGGCCCCCAGAATCCTGGATTTGGAGGTGACTGGAGATACTGTCATCAATTCATCAGTCATGCAAATTCTAATTTACATGACTTAACTAAGAGACCATGAAGGTTGAAGCTCAGACTGATACAGCAGTGCCCTCTTTGTCTTTTCCTTACTCCCTCTCTCTGTGTGCTGGGAATGACCTCCAGTTCTTGAAGTTGTTTGCCTAGGTGCCTAGCCAGTTATAAATAATTTGCTAATATTGCTAACTCTCAGCTTGTCTAGCTTAGGTATTATCTGTTTATTTCATGCCTCTCTATCATAGTTTGTTTACTCTGACATCTTCATGGTCCACCCATCTAGTCTGTGGTGTTTATATTACTTATCTATGTGCCTGCTGTTTCCCCTGGGCTGAAGCATCCATGTATCTGCCTTTATTTCACTGCATTCTCCTCCACACATTGAAATTGATATTTCCCTGCATTTCCTTGTTATTTTGTGAACCCATCCCTAATTTTCCCAGCCCCATGACAGCTGCCTAAACTTCTTTCAGGCATTTTCTACAGGTGTATCAAATAATCCAGAATTCTCCTGTCTGCTGTACCCCAATCACCAATTTGGATGCCTTCCTCCCAGAATCCACCAAACTCTGTGGTCTGCAGGTCCCCAGGCCCTGACATCTGGGCTTCATCTTGCCTTAGTCTGGAATTTATTTCTTCCCCTCTCATTTCCTGGATTTCAATTTTCTCTTATAGTATTAACTAATGGGTTCTTGTTAAAGCACCAACTTTAGCTAGCTTTGTGAGGAAGGACATTCAGACAGGATCTTTCCTTAATCTTTGTGATTCTCAAACAGTCTTTATCTTCTGTTGTATTTGAGGAAGAGGTTGACTCAATAGAGACACAGCTGTCTTGTGTTGGCCTTGGTGTTCCTGGTGAGATCTCTGTTCTTTTTATGTGACAGGCTCTCCTTTGTCCTAGCTCTTGTATTTGAGATTTCACATTGTTAGCTTGCTGTTGTTGCTGTTTTAGTGTGAGGTGCCGGCCTCTTTAGAAACTTGTGTCTTTTACATCTCAGAAATTAAGCAGTGGTTAGATTATTTTTGCCCCTCAGCTTTATCTTACTATATTTTTTTGAGTCATGTAGATTTGGCTGGTCTTGGATTTGCTGTGTAGACCAGGTTGGCTCCTAAGAGCTGGGATTAAATGCTTATGCCAACACACCCAGCCATCTCTCCAGAGTTTTGGAAGTTGAGCACATTGGGTGGAACCCCTTAAGTTCCTCCTTCCCCTCTGGTCTATTTCTTTGACTTTTTAAGGAAAGCTGGTAAATTTTGTCTTCCAAGTGGTCTGTTGATGATTGCTTGCATTTGGCCATTATATGTGTAATGCCTGTACTCTTTCTTTTCTTACTGTACTTTTCAACTGTGCCCCATTCTCCTTTGATGAATACTGTATATTCTCAAAACTTGTTAATGATGATCACTATGAAGCTTATTTCTGTTTCCTCTCCTGCTCTTCTGTCTTCTTATCTGCTTAAGAATGATAGATAGATCAATGAGAGATAAACTTGTTCATCTTTTGCCCTTTGCTGTGTTTGATGTCCTCTTCAAATGCTACGGTACCTATATACTTGTTGGTGTTTAAGAAATGGTCTTCTACTCAGTGCACAGGAGACTGAGTGTCTGCACAGCTGGCCTCCCTTGGGGTATTGTAAGAATGAACTGACTGTGTGCATGTGGCAGCTGGACTCACATAAGGTATTGGGAAAATGGAAACTGGCTTATTGGATGAAGATCTCAACTGGAATCTTCACAGATTATTTTCCTTTATGGCCAATCTGTTCCTTCGCAGAGTTACCCTTCTTTCTCCCTGGGACATACATACCTGAATTTATTCAGGAACATTTGGAACCAAATTTTTCCAAAGGCTCCACTTTGAGCCCAAAATCCTTTGCCAGCTAAGCCCAGATCCTCTCTGGCTCATGTTCTCCTAAGTATGCTTGTCCTTGTAGGATGAGACAAGAGACTAGCTGATGGAGGTTGGTGGGAAGGCCAGTGCTTGGTGGGCTCTGGTGGGGAAGGTAAGAGACAGCTAAACCATGTGTGAATGAAGTCACTCCACAGCACCTCTGCTCCAGGTCCTGCCTCAGGCATCTCCTGAGAGACTCTCAGTATCTGAGGATCGGTCATCTCCAAGTTCTGAGTGTGGACCTCACACACATAATTCCAGGTCCTTCCACTCCGCTCAGGTTATTGTTTCTCCATCACTCTTTCTTCCCCCAAATGTCTTGACAGTTGCCCATTGTTGTTACCTCTCTGGTGTATGTATTTATAACTATTTAATTCCTCTCTTGTCATCTCAGAAAAAGTTTAGATGGGAGGCAAGACTAATGTGTATACTCAGTCTAACACATTTAAGCAATGTCAGAAATGGCTATGTGGTGGTAGTGGTGGTCTCTCTGTCTCTGTGTGTGTGTGTGTGTGTGAGAGAGAGAGAGAGACAGAGAGAGAGACAGAGAGAGAGAGAGAGAGAGTGAGAAAGAGAGAGAGAGGACTGAGGTACAGAAAACACTATTGAGTTTGCTTTACTTAGGGCATTATTGTTGTGAAGAGACACCGTGACCATGACAACACTTATAAAGAAAAACATTTAGTTGCTGGCTGGCTTACAGTTCAGAGGTTTAGACCAGTATCATCACGGCAGGAAGCATAGTGGCATGCAGGCTCTGGTGCTGGAGACACGGTGCTGGAGAGGTAGCTGAGGGTTCTACATCTGGAGCCACAGTTAGCAGGAAGAGAATGGGCCATACTAGGTGTGGCGAGAGCGTCTGAGACATAAAAGTCCACTCACTTCCCCCCAAAAGTCCACACCTACTCCAGCAAGGCCACACCTTCTAATAGTGCCAATTCCTGTGAGCCTATGGGTCCATTTTTATTCCAACCACAGGATTCATATTCAATTTGTAGTAACTAAAACTTCATAGGCTTCCGAGTGAGTCATCATGCAGGGGGCAGCCCTCTGAATCCCCAGCTTCTGCGAATCCTTCACTGCCAGGCTCCAGTGAGACCAGGGCTAAGAGACCTCAGAGAACAATCTTCCCTTGAGCAGCTGCTACAACATCAGGAGCCTGGGAGGCCAGCTTCTGGGAGGGCTTTACATAATTAATTGAGGTCTGGAACTGGACTCCTCCTGTCTCTCTGTGATATCCATATTCACTCCAAACTGCTGGTGACATTCTCAAAGGAAGGAAATGAAGAGACAAAGTTTCTGTCATTTAGAAGTCTTGTCACACAGGACCAGCCTCAACTGGCCCTCCTTCCCTCATCTACCATATGTGACTTGAAGGGCTCTGTTAATAGCCAGTGTTTCTGAAGTTTTCACAGACTGTCCTGAAGAGAATAGAAGTGATACTCATTAAAAGGTGATTGGAAAATACAAATAAAACAGCAAAGTATTGGGCAAGCGAGAAGCTACCAGACACATTGAATAGCTGAGCTGTGGAATCAGCCCAGTACAGAGAGGAACAGCTCATGAAAAATGTGGTTGGCAAACACCATGGAATATTTTCAGCACCAAAGAAAAATTCCACAGTTTTCAGTAAAATGAATGAATCTGAAAGACACGTTGTTAAGTAACATAAGTCAGGCATGGAAAGACAAGTACCACGTGGCTTCTCTCATATGCAGTAGGTGAACGCAGTCAGCTTGGCAGTGGATGCTGGTGAGAAATCAGGAAGTGAGGAGAGCAGAAAAAGAAAGGGTGGTGTTGATGCCAACTTGCTGCACGAGCGTGTGTGTGTGTGTGTGTGTGTGTGTGTGTGTGTGTGTGCGCGCGCGTGTGTGTGTGTGTGTAATACATGTAAAAGTGCTATATAAAATATCTTAAGAACAAAACGACTTATCTCTCCCTTTAAATAAAAACCCACTAAACCCACAAACTACTACAGACAAGACCCCCTTCCTCTGTTTAATTTGAGTGAATTACCTTGCTTGTTTTCAACTGGATTTTGAAGATTAACTAAGGATATATCTGGAATTGACTTGTGAGTGCTGTGCACTCTTTGTAACGGCTGTACTATTAATCAGATTGTTGCATTGTGGGAAACACAGTGACCTCAGAGAAGCAAGGTTAAGACTTCTGTATTGGTTCAGGCAAAACATGGCAAGAATCCAGATGCTACTGGAGATACAAGGGTACCAGTCACTGGGTCCCCAAATTCCGAACTCCGAGTGCCTCAGCATGCGACACTCAATGAAGCTAAGCCTTTAAAGGGGAAATTGGTATCATTGAAGTCATGCGGATGGGGACCTCATGAGGAGGAAATTTAGGCACATTTTGAAGTGCTGGGGCTGTGCACACAGGAGGCATGTGAAGGTGTGGCAGGGAGCCAGCCATTTGCAAATCAAACACATAGACTGAGGCCTGGAGGAGACCAGATTTGCTGACACCTTGGTCTGGAATTTTAGCATTTCAACTCTGATAGAGAATGAATTTCTCTAGTTTAAACTATCCAGTGTATGCTATTTTGTTATAGCATCCTGGGCAAATGCATGCACTTGTTTTATCAGCATTTGATTTTTAAACTGCATATTAAAAGCTTACATAAACAATATGGATAAGACACTTCTTATGCCAGCTTTGGCTAAGCTTCAGATGCAAACATTAGACCTTTGCTGAGAAACTTAGTGACAAGTTGAGCTTCTTGGCTGTCGCCTGTGAGTCAATGATCTGAGTTGTTGGCTTGATCTGATCTTGGACTTCCAGGTGAGCTCGGGGCTCCACACTCTCGTCTGAGGGTTCCCCTAGCCCTCAAGGAAGCTTTGCCTGATATGGAGGGTGTTAAGGAGGAAGAGAGGTAGTGCGGGGCACTTGTGGTGGTGGGCAGTGTACGTGAGAGTCTATCCCCCCATTTGTCATCATCCTGGACAGGAGCAATTGACCTTTATAATCAGGCTGAGAAAGAAGAACTGTAGTTTATTCACTTAACTAGATGCTAAGAATGCTTGCTTTCAGGCCAATGACTTTGAGATTGCATGTTATCACAACACAACAAAGACCAACAAAGAAAGTCGGGATATTATGTCCAGATTGTCACCACCAGAGTGTCAGGATGTCCATTAGCATAGCACTTATGCTAACCCATGCCTTAGATCCAGTCAGTGAATGATAAAGAATGAAACTTAGGGTTGGGGAGCTGGGCTTTGTTAGTAAAGTGCTTGCCTTATGTGTGGAAAGACCTGAGTTTCCTCCCTACTGTAAAAAACTGGATGTGGTTGTTGCGCAGTTTTATTTTCTGTGAAATGGGGAGATAGGAGGCAAGGACAGGTGGACACCTGAAACTTTCTGGCAGCTGGTTTAGCCTACTTGTAAGTTCTAGGACAAGAGGAGACTTTATTTCAAAAAAGATACAGGTTGTCTTCTAACCTCTATATGAATACACACATGTGAACGTGTGTACCTTGTACCCACATGTGTGCCCATACGCAAATAGTCTGTCAAACACAGAATGAAACTGAAGAAAAATTACAAAATTAAAAACTTAGACTGAGAGAAGATAGATATATTAACACACACACTCACACATGTGCACAACACACACACATGTGTACATGCACACACATGCACACATACACACACAGACATATGTATGCACGCATGCACACACACACATGCGTGTGCCACAGGTGTGAGAGAAAGCAAGAACCAGTAGGGTAAAGGAGATGGTCACAAGGAGAATGGGTCACCCCAGGAGAGCTTGGGTCCCACGGGATTGTCATTCATGGTGCTTTGGGTTTACCCTTACCTCCTCTGGTTCCATATAAACCCAGAGACCGTGTGAGACTTTAAGGAAACCCACGCATGCTTGCAAATGCTTTCTAATGGATATTCATGGACTCACTGAAATGGAACAAAAAGGATATGGGAACAAGTTAATATTTTCATGTTTGATTTAACTAGCCGGTTATGTCTGAGATTCATTTGGCTGTGAGCTGGAAGCTTCCTTCAAGCAGAAGAATCAGCACAAGAACTGGTCTGGGGGGGGCTAGGGTGGGAGTGCTTGTTCTTGTAGGATGAGTCTTTCCTGTGAGCATGGGGCTGTGTCTCTGGTGCTTGTTAAATGCTGTATTTATGCCATGTGTTTGTATACAGTGGGACTAGGGGACCAACCCGAATCACTGCTGATAGTTGCTCGAAGGGATGTTTGACTAGGAGATTTACACAGTGTTCTTAATAATCTTTTTTATTTATTTATAGAATGTTATCATTCCAAACATACAGAGCTACCATCCCCAAGGAGGGATGCTTTCTATTTGAGGATCAGCAGCTCTGCATGTTGATTTTCAAAGAGATAAAAAGAGCATCTGGCCACCATAGTACAGGCTGCACAGCCCCTCCCTCTTCATTATGCAGAGAGCGGATGAGATTTCTGCTTCATTCCTATTTATACAAATAAAGACAACAATCTGGGAGATAAGTCACGCTGGCATGCAACTCCACCGATCTTGCTGGGTTGAAATGTACACGTCCCATTAACAACAATTACAGTGTATAATTAAGAATTGGGTTCCCAAGTGAGACTCAGTAGCTTCCTCCAATAGTGATGGGTTTAGGGAAGACATGTTAAAATAAATATATGCTCTCCAATCATCCTCCCAGTAGTGTACCCCACTCTTGCCCCTCTCCCCAAAGCACTGCCAGTGCCAGTGTCAAAGACGGTCTACACAGACTGTAGTGTTCAAGTGCCCTCTAGTGTAGCCAGGCACGTGGTGGCTGTGAAAACAGACATGGTTTTAGAAGGCACTAGCAAGCAAAGCTATCCGAGTATTCCCATGCATTTTATGGGGTTCCTATGCCATGGGGATAAGAATGAGAGGCAGGTTAAGATGATTTCAAATGGCCCCTCCTGGATGAGGCTGTTTGTGGAAGATGGCTTTTGAAGACCTCCATTTTTAGATTTAGATGGAAATTTCCTGAGGCACTTGTAATCTTAGCAGGCATATGCACATATGTAAATAAGCACAGAGAAAGGACTAATGACTTTCAAGGCTGCTTATTGGGAGGGTTCTGGACACCTCCTCTCTTCCTGCAGATTGTACACTTCAGCCACGAAAGTGGTTACAACCTGTGGATTGGGACCCCTTTGTGAGGGTCGAATGACCCTTTCGTAGGGGTAGCCTAAGACCATCAGAAAACACAGATATTTACATCACAATTCATAACAGTAGCAAAACTGCAGTTATGAAGTAGCAATGAAAATAATTTTGCTCTTACGGGTCATCACAGCATGAGGAACTGTATTAAAGGGTCACAGCATTAGGAAGGCTGAGAAACACTGCTCTGAAGGGAACTATGAGTGAGTGCTATTGTGGCATAATACATTTCTAAGAGCAATTCCCACAGTGACATGGTTTATAAAATGTAGACTGTGGTGATGCTCCCTGATATGGGGCATTTTCCTTTGGTGACCAAGTGGCTATCAATAATTGTTTCAGCAGCAAACCCAAATTTCTAATTGTATTTCACTAATAGAGCCCCCACCCCACCCCAAGAACCCTACCGCAGGTCCACATGGACAGGGAAATAATTGTTGGTTCACAAATTTCAGTAGTAAGACAGGTTGGATATAGAGGAGGAGGGAGATTGTTGGGGCACGTTTGTGTCACCCGTGCGAGGGCAAGGCACACCCTCTAGCTCTCTTTGGTATGTGTCTATGGTTATGGCAAGGGTTGGTTAAGAAATGCTGAGTTTTGTTACCCTGTGAGTATGTGTTTTCTCAAGAAGGTTGGATAGGAGGTTGCTCTAGATCACTGTTCAATCTGGACAGGCCGGGCGGGGCACCTTGATGTGCTTCCATGCCGAAGGATCAATATGGAGTAGCTATCTATTTCCTACGAGGGTGTGTTGCTTTGAAGGATTAGGTCTACAAATAGCACACAACACTGGAGTGAAGCTACTTTTCAGAATCCGTGGGAGGAAAATGGTACCAGACAGAAATGTCTGCTGATGACATGAACGGATTTCTTTCCTTGATACCTGGAAGCATGAGTGTGGTATGTGGTAAAAGGAAAATAACAAAAGAGGTTAAACAGGTATAAACAAACTCTCAAATTCTGATATAGGGAGTAGGTCATGATGGGGTAATTTTGTTGACATTCTGGCATGGGAGCTATTGGTGATTTATTTCAAATCAGCCCTCCCTTTCCCCTTTCCTGTAGAGAATTTAATTTAGTTGGAATGATCAGAAGTATTTAAGGAAACATCTTTCTTTGAAATGCACAGAAAGTGTATAAGAATGTCTGAATCTGGCTGGATGCTACATTTGTGTGTACCTGCTGCAATTGCTGCAGCCAACCACCACAACAGGAGGGCTTACCACATGAGAATGAGAGACATGGTCCCTGCCACAATAGGGAGGGCTAACCCAGCTATGAGAATGAGAGACATGGTCAGCTACCACAATAAGGAGGGTTAGGGAGGGCTTACCACACGTTGAGAACAAGAGGTACCAGGCCAGCCAGCTCTCGGGCTGACCACTCCAGACTTCCTGATCTATTGGACTGTATCGTTTACATGTGCATGCATGCAGATCGTGTGACACACTTTCCTCAGTCTTCAGCTACTTCCAGTTGGATTTTCTTCTGCTCTCAGGTGAAGGTAGCAAGAATGGCACCATTACTATTTAGAACAAGGCACCACAGTGACACACCTGAACATTCGGTCAGCACTCCAGAGCACAGGTCCTGATGAAGCAAAGAGATAAAATTTGGTGGTTGTTGAGATTTAGTTCTGACAAGTGCGCTAGTACCTTGGTTCTTCTGTAACTGGAGACAGTGGGACAAAAAGGTCTATGAAAATTTAATGTATATATAATATATATTACTCTTTGACATATATATATAAACAATATATCTTAATTGCATCTACCCCCAATAACCTTCCCTCCTTTATGTCCTCTCCCTTCTTATTTTTTGTTTGTCAGTGAGTCCAGACACTGCTGCCATGGCGATGTTGACTGATATTGTAGGCTTGATCTTGTGCAGGTGGCCACAGCTGCATTGAGGTCATGAGAGCAGTGACCATGTCGGGTCCAGAGGATACCATTTCACAGCATCCTCCCCGTCCCCTAGCTCTTACATTTTTCATCCCCCTTTTCTTTGATGTTCCCTAAGCATTGTGTGTTGGGGGAGTTGACTTGAATACTTGAAATCTGATGACATGATGATGTGTGGCCTCTTTGATGGTGTCTGAGGAAGAACACTGCACAGTGTCTGATTCACAGAATCCAATAACTGCTAGAGAAGAAGCCAAGGGTATGCTTCAAAGAGCGTAATCCCTGGAGAACCCAGAGTAACACGAAAATTATTCTTGAAAGGAGTCATAGAGTGAGGAAATGCTATGCTCTGATAAAACACAATCTGAATCCTACTGGATAACAAACTGAATTAGAAGAGCAAGGCCAAGGATCTACCTGCTGTTAGGAATGGATGGGCTTCTACACCTGTATGTGCCCTGAGTTGGGCTGCTTCTTTGATCAGTCTTGGGAAGATGACTTTCTGAACCCAGTTATGATTTCGCAGCAACATCATGGAAGTGTCACTCTCCCCTTTGCTGTCTCAGTTGAACCATGAGCTCTAACTGGGAATTTCTCAATTGGCAAACACATTTTCAGGCGTTAAACTGAAGCCTTTCCAGACAGCAATGCAGAAGGCAGATGGGCCCCTGCTCCCTTGCAATCTTCTCTTTGGCAATTTTGTGGAACTGTGTATCGGTCTATGTAGTTAGTTTCCTAGTGCTGACAAAGCTCTGGTTTTGCTTCTTTCTTCTCTCATGTTAAATCATTTTAGAAAAGCAAAGTGCTTTAAATGAGTATCTAAAGCTATGCTTGTGGCTGCCTTATTCTTACAGAAGCGATGTTACAGTGTGTCAAGCGTCACTAGGGAGAGGATGAAACTTCCAGTGAGATGGTTCTGAGACTGATCCTGAAGCCCCAGGAGGTGACAGAGTGGCCCCACACTTCCATGCATGAGCCCATTATGATTTGCATACATGTTGGGAGCTGAAGCAGGGACACTCTAGCATCCTTTTTGTTCCTATGCCTTTTCATAAAAACAGACCTTCCATAGTTGAGTGTTTGGAAGTGTCTAATTTATTTATTTGGAGATAAGGTCTCACCATGCAGCACAAGCTGGCTTTGAACACATGGTCCCGAATTCCCACCTCAGTCCCGGAGTGCTTGATTTACAGGCATCTATATAGCACCATAGTAAAGTCAAGGAAGAGATTTTGATTAAGACAACAACATAAGAGGTGAGGCCAAGTGGAATTTGGTCTCTGAGTCACACTCCTGAGTCATGTAGCTTCCCATCTGAAAGCTGTACCTGTTACTCCTTGAATTTACTCACTGCTTCAGTGATGTTAGACTTCTGAATTTGGACCACTTCTTTTCATATTTCCAAGGATGGTAGACAGTATTAGGAGGAAACAGCTCCAATATAAAAATTTGAATTCAGTGAACACAGTCATATTTTGCAGCCAATACCTATGACTTCCAGTTGTCATTTTGCTGCCCATCCATATGAACAGGATGTTGGATAAACTCATCCTATGATGACTTTTCATGGCATCACCCACAGTATGGCTGCAGCCACTCCAGGTCTGCAAGAGCCTTGACACCTTTTTTGATTGGCAAAGAGCTGACAAGTGTCTAATGTAATTAAAGGGTGGGTGGGAGGGCCTTGGAGGAAGGCGCACTCACAGGCACAGCAACAAAAACGAGGAAGAGAGGAGGGCAGGGTCGTCTCTAGACTGGTGTTCACTTGCTGCCCAAGTTGTCACCGTTTTGGTTTTCTGTGAAGATAATCACTCTGCCAGTGTTAAATCCTGAAGCATAACTGTAGTTCTTTTCACTGTGTTTTGTTCCCATTGACACAAATGGTTGCAAATACTCATAATCTTTCAGTTCTATGTTCATGTAAATATTCATAATTATATATTCTAAATATTGTGCTTAATGTTTCTGAAGAAAATATCAATGCCATAGGATTCTGAGAATACTTACACTCTAACTTGATTCTCCAGTAATGAAAATGAAATTTAATGAATGAAGACGCTATTCTGCCTTTTGGTGAATTTTTATGGAGTCCCATCCATGTTTCATGTATTATGCTTTGGACTATGGCTAAAATAGGAGAATGGGGTAAGGCATGGAAATCATTAAGGCACTCACAATCCAAAAGAGAGGTAGTGGAAGGTGACAATTGTGGAAGGTGACAACAGGACAGTCACACAACAGGATATGAAGCCTTGAGGCTCTGTTGCCCACGGGACTCAGTCAGTCTGGAGGAAAGGAACACTTAGTGTTACTCTGTCCATTTGAGGAGCCTCAACAATGCTCTTAGGTGCTTCTCAAACACTGCCAGCTTCAGGCGTTTCTAAATCATCATAAAGTTAAAAAATTTACCATGATACGCATTCTTACCAAGCAGCCATATGCACGTTCAGATGAGAGGTTGAAAGAGCCTAAGGAGCATGTTCTAAGTCATAGCTCGTTCATTGACAGATGAAGGTTGCGAACATGCTCCTACTGCTGTAGCCATGAGTGTTATCAGTATCACTGTGATGAGAGGCCCCTTGGGCTTGCTTTCTAGGGACACTGCATTGGGCATTGAGCCCTTTGGATCCTCATTCTACACATTCCTTGTCTATTACAGACCATTCCTTCCCTGTGTTCTCTATCTGTAGGTAGGTGCTGCTGTCTCCTATCTCTTCCCTCTCCCCTTCTCTTGGGGCAGCCACACTGATGTCCAAGGCCTGACTTCCATGTCAAAGAGGCCTTTCCTAAATCTGCTTCCAACGCTAAGCTCTCCCAGTGGTGGCATCTGAAAAATGTATCAACTAAATGGTTGGCATCTCTCCTGGATGCTCACAAGCACCAATAGGTTGTGCCTGCTCTTTCCTCTCTCCCACTCAAAGCTAGAATTGTCCTTGTGATCCTAACATACTTGAAATCAGCACAAAACCAGGATTATAGCCAGTGAGTTTTCTTCTGTTTCTCCACACATCACCTTGAACATGTCTTGATTTGGTCTCTCTCCTAAACCTAGTTTTTGAATTTTGTTCTCTCTCTTCTCTTCTTATTCTTGCTGCCTATACCCTGTTTATTTAAATGGTGTCTCCAGTGTGGATTTCTTGAAAGCATATTGAGGAAGTGGGCAAGGGATACATCTGTGTATTCACTCACTAGTTAAATTCCACGAAACTTACGGAGACAAGGAGATTTCATTACCCCAGAAAAACAAAGTGTGTCAATCCTTCTTTGAAAATCAGGTTTTCCTCGGAAACCCTAGATCTTTTCTGGTACTACTTAGATTAATTAATCAAGCACTGCTTAGCTCCCAAGTCGTAGCCTCTTCAGGATGGACATGGAGCTGTTACCTAGCTGAAATGCAGAGACTCATTAACAGGACTGACCTCCCCTAGACTGCTACCTAAGATTCTGCTAAGGAAATGCTTGAAGTTTGGATTTAAAACATGTCTGGGCATTTACATAGACATAAGTTATCAGGCTTTTCTAGAAACAACTGCAGAAATTTCAAACTATGGTAAGGTCTTAGCAATAAAATCTCTGATAATTCTGACAGAACTTTTACTTGTGCAGTAGCCATGAAATGTTTATAATTTCTGAAAGCAGTTCTTATTTAATTAAATGTTTAAGAATATATTTAGTGTCCTTTCTATTAAAAAGTCTTTTAATGAAATGAATAGATAAAGCAGCAAGAAATGAAAAAAATCCCCATAAAAAGAGCATAATTCTTTTATATTTATATTTGTGTGAATGTGTTGTATGATGTGTGTGTGTGTGTGTGTGTGTGTGTGTGTGTGTGTGTTTGTGCATGCTTGCATGTGAGGGTGTGGGTGTGTGCATTCCTCACCTCCACTCCGAGGCTGGGTCCCTTGTCAGCTGCTGCATAGGGCAGGATAACTGGTGTGTAACCTTCTGAGGAGTCTCCTGCATCTCTCATCTCTGCAGAAGTTCTGCGATCACAGATGCATGCTACTGTACTGAGCCTGACGTGGGCTCTGACGTCTGAGCTCAACCACCCACACTGTGTAGCCAGCACTTTGTCCACCGAGCCATTTCCTCAGCCAGAAAGAAAAGGTTTCTGTTGACTGACCAACCTCTTTGACACATGACATGACTAAAATATAACTAATTTCCATGGTATTCAAGTTTAGGTAAGTATCAGGAACGTGTTAATCATTAAGTAAACATACCTATTGTAGTGACGAGAAACTTCTTCTCAAACCTTAGTTCTTTGGTTTGGTTTGGTTTTGGTTTTGAGACAAGGTCTAGGAACATGTTAATCATTAGGTAAACATACCTATTGTATATTGTAGTGATGAGAAACTTCTTCTCAAACCTTAGTTCTTTGTTTGGTTTGGTTTTGGTTTTGAGACAAGGTCTCTCAGTAGCCCTTGCTGTCCTAGAATTCACTCTGTAGACCAGTCTGATCTACTTGAATTCACAGAGATCTGCCTGGCTCTGTGTCCTGAGTGCTTGGATTAAAGGTGTGTGCCACAATGCCTGGCTTTCAAACTCCTAGTTCTGATCGTGAGGGTTTGTGCTTCCTCTTGATGGACCTAGATCTTGGATATCTGCTTTATCTAAGATTATCGGATTCCAGGAGAAAAGGGGCCATTTGGAAACTACAAATTCCTTGCATTCCGTTGCATTGAAGATGGAGACAAATTCTCCTTCTTTCTAATCCAGATAAATCTGTGACATCTGTTGACCCATAGAATGTGGCAGAAGGTACTTTGTGTGGCATCCTCAACAGATCCGCAGCTTCCCTGTCTACCAGTTGGAACATAATTTTTAGAAGCCAGCATCTGAATAAGAAGTATGACTGCAGCCAGGCGGTGGTGGCGCACGCCTTTAATCCCAGCACTCGGGAGGCAGAGGCAGGCAGATCTCTGTGGGTTTGAGACCAGCCTGGCCTACAAGAGCTAGTTCCAGGACAGCCTCCAAAGCCACAGAGAAAGCCTGTCTCAAAAAAAAAAAACAAAAACAAAAACAAAGAAAGACTGCAGAGAAGACCACAGGATGTGCTGTGAGGGAGCCTAAAGCAGCTAGAGAGAGGGGAGGAGAAAGATTGGCCACTAGGACATGAGGTGCCAGTCAGGTACCAAGTCAATGCTACAGAGTGAGTGACCTCAACCAAGGTCACCTGGAGCAGGACTGTGCAGCCCACCCTCATCTAAACTCCAGATTTAAACATTTTAAGCAAGTAAAATTGTTGTTCTTTGAGCATCTGAACTTCAGAGAAATGATTTTGCTTTGTTTTAAATAGTAATAGAGAAAACAATTGGCTCCTGAAGCCAAACCTCAGTGAGCTTCCTGTTATTGACCTACTTCTGCTTTACACACACACACACACACACACACACACACACACACACACACACACACGTATGCTCACATGCCTTTTCCTCATGCTTAAGTGGCAAGCATTTGACCCACTGAGCCATCTCTTGGCCTCACCCAATCCTCTTTAAAGGTCCCATTTTCAACACCATTGCTTAGAGGGTGTCGTTTCTTATATGGACTTCGTTGGGGGAAATAGTCAAGCCATCCAATGTAATATTAGTAAGTGTCTGTTACATTGAGGACCTGCAATGTGCAAATCAGGTAAACCAAGGACTAGATGACATTGAACAGAGAGCTTGTGATCTGATTAGATTGATCTCTGGTACCCATTCTTAGTCAAGGAGTCAGGACCCCGCTTTTTAGCAGCTGGGGACTGGGAAGGCTGGGTGAGCAGTGGATTTTCTTCTGCTGCTGATCATGAGCACTGGACCCTTTGTTCACACAATTCTGAGATCTTAAGTCATGGCCCAACTGTAGTGTTGGGTGGATGGGGGAAGACAAGCAGCTGGAAGGCTGATGTTAGAGGAAGTTTGCTTTTCGATGGGAGAATAGCTGATGACTTACCAACTAAACAGAAGAATACACTAGGATTCTGTTTGTCCAACTCTAAGAAAGCACACAGCTTGCAGAGACCAAGGGGGATTTAACTCTAGGGGGATGTTTGCCCTGGTCCCAAAGAAGAAAGTAGAGACAGTTCCTAAAAACCTCAGAAATGTCTTGATTATGGAAGAAATCTTCAGTTTCTTTTAACCTGTGTCGTGTGCCAGGAGTAATTACATATTCTCCCAGTAACAAGTTAAGCTTGCTTCTTGGCAAGTGTCCCCTTTTGCCTGAGTTGCCTGTGTGGAATTCTCTGAGGTCTTAGTAAATTGCGTTTATTTAAATTTCTGAAGGATGAAGATTGTCAGAAGAGCTCTTCTCTTCGGTGGTGTTTTCATGTGAGGTGCTAAGAGGTGGAAAATGAGGTCAGTTCCTGGGCTATGTCACTGTCCTGATGAACTCCTCACCTCACTGGGATAAAGCATTGACTCACATTTGCAGCAGGCCAGTGGGTGGACAAAAATGAAGGGTGCCCTCCTTGAGTAGTGTAGAGGTGAAAAACAGTCATAGAGAACCAGTGGAAAGATCCAGAATCTTTCTTATTCAGCACGTATTGTCTTAGTTTCATATCTTGTTGCTATGATAAGAATACTTTGACTTAAGGTATATTTGAACTCTCAAATCAACATACAGTCCATTGTGGCAGGGAATTCAAGGCAGCGGGGACTTGAAGTGGCGGGCTGTAGTACATCTACAATCCAGAACAGAACAATGAACACATGCATGTCTGTGGTGGGCTGGCTCTCTCCATTTTACAGTCTTGGATGCCAGGCCTGGGAATGCGTGTCACTCACAGGGACATCTCTTCCCACTGTAATTATGCAATAAAGATATCCCCCATAAGAATGGCCAGAGGCCTTTTCCCAAGTGATTTGTGGTTAAAGATTCTGTCAAGTAGGCAATGCTAACAATCACACTTGGCGATTTTTGCTTTCTTGAAAATTGGTCATTTCCTTATGTCTAAGTCTTGATTTAATCTGTTTTATGATTTTTATTCTTATTGTAGAAGCTGAAAGATTTACATTTTATTTATTTTGGCACACTTTTGAGTTTTTAGGTTTTTTTCTCTTATGATGTTAGGGATTAAACTCAGGGTTTTGCATGTGTCAGGCAAGAGCTCTATCACTGAGCTATCTCCTCAGCACTGGATTTATTATTTAATAATTTGTTTTCATAATACATACATTTTTATTCTGCTCTTTATTAGTCCCTTCAGTGTTTCTCCCTTGTTGGAATTTTCTAATATCTTGACATGAATGCTTTGTAAATGCTTGCATTCCTTCTTGTTTATTAAGCAAAGCATTTTACTGGCTTTAACACAAAACTTCTTTGTGTTTAGCTTGTGTCTTTGGTCAGCAGTAGCTTTCTTCCAAGCATTAGGGACTGTGTCCTCTCCATTATGTATGTTTCTCTTTTTCTAGGGACATGATGTTGTTTGCCCCCCCCAGGGGTGGGGTGTGTGTGTGTGTGTGTGTGTGTGTGTGTGTGTGTGTGTGTGTGTGTGTGTGTAGAGGTGGTAGCAGTAGTGTCAAATTTATACATGTGGTACATAGTTGTGTTTGCTTAAGTACCAGGACTGGAAGCAGCATATTCATTCTGCTCACATTGCCTTGACTGGGTTCAGTCATGTGGTCTCACAACTCCACAAGGGAGTCTGGATAAAGTAATGATCTCAGTGAAAAATAGAAGTAGATCCTTGGTGGACAGCAAAAGGGTTCTCCCAAATCTTCAGATATTCTTATCCGCCCCATGTTAATGTTCAGAATGCATGACTTTTCTTACAAGCTTTGCCTATAATGTCCTACACTGCCTTCTAATGTAACTTCCTTTTATCCTTCTATTGTATGTATAAGTTTCTTGCTCAAAAGTATATACCTAGGCTGAAAGCTTTCTGCCCGCACTGGCATTTCAATTGGAGAGTTTTACTTGTTGAAACTTCTTATGATCTAGAATTTTTCTTATGTTGATTTTTTATTACAGTTTTCATGTTTCCCACTTTCCTTGACTTTTAGTAACTGAGTGAATTTTTACTCCTTGCCATGATTTGGACACAGCCATTTTTTTCTGTAATTATAACTCTAGAAATTTCCCTACATATAGGTAGCTTAACAAGTTCAAATATAGCGTGTTGAAAATCTTTCGTTTATGAAACATAAGGTCTTTAGAATTCTTCAATTCTCATCATCTATTTTTAAAATCTATTTATTTATTTTACATCATGGATGCAGTTTTCCCTCTCTCCTCTCCTCCCAGTCCTTCCTCCTCATCCCCCCTCATCCACTCCTCCTCAATTTCTGCTTAAGAAGGGCAGGTCTCCTGTATATATCAACAAAACATGGCGTTTCAAGTTACAGCAAGACTAAGTACCTCCCATGTTTTAAAGCCAGGCAAGGTGTCCCAGTATGACGAGTAGGATCCCAAAACCTGTAAATGTGTCAACCCCTGATCCTGCTGTTATGAGTCTCACCAGAGGACCAAGCTACACACAAATATATATATATATGTATATATATATATGTGCACATATATATATATATATATATATATATAGACTAATGTTTCTAGGCAGGAAATATAGACAGACCTGCCAGACAAGAGAATTCTGGGCAGAGAAATGCAGAGAGGAGTTGCCAGAGAAATGCCATGCAGCCACCAAAGGAGTAACTTACAGGAAAGAGAGAGAGAGAGAGAGAGAGAGAGAGAGAGAGAGAGAGAGAGAGAGAGAGAGAGAGAGAGAGAGTGCCTAGGTCAGTCCCATGCAGGCTCCCTAGTTGTCAGTTCAGTCTCTGTGAGCCCTGTGAGCCCTGTGAGCCCTATGAGCCCAGGTATGTTGATTCTGTGGGTTTCCTTGTGGTGTCCTTGACCTCTCTGGCTCCTCTGGCTCCACAATCCTTCCTCCTCTTCTGTAGGATTCCTCAAACTCTGCCTAATGATTGGCTGTGAGTCTGCACCTCTTTCCATCAGTTTCTGGATGACACCTTTCTGATGACAATTGGGCTGGGCACCAGTCTGGTTACAGGAGATGGCTAGTTCAGGCTATATATCTGGTATTGCTAGGAATCTAAACTGGGGTCATCCTTATAGATTCCTGGAAGAATCCCCTGTGACACAATTTTACCTAACTCTGAAATATTCCTCTTTCTAGTCGTCTCTTGCAGTAGTTTTTCCCTCCATTCACCACACCCATTCTGATGGGGGATGTCCTTCTGTATGCTGTGAATACATGTTTTTCTTATTGGTTAATGAATAAAGCTGTTTTACTAATGTAGCTAGGCAGGAAATATAGACAGGCCTGCCAAACTAGGAGAATTCTGGGCAGAGAAATGAAGAGAGGAGCTGCCAGAGAAATGCCATGTAGCCACCAAAGGAGTAACTTACAGGAGTATTACCAGTAAGTTACAGCCTCATGGCAATACATAGTTTAATAGAAATGGGTTAATAATTAAGAGAGAACTAGCCAATAAGAAGCCTGAGCCATTGGACAAACAATTTATAATTAATATAAGCCTCTGTATATTTATTTGAGACTAAATGGCAGCAGGACTGGGCAGGAAAAAAACTCCATCGTCACCCACATATTCATTCATGTTTCAATTCCTACCTAACCTCAGTCTACTCATGCAATCTCTTCTTATTTCCCCTTCCCAAGGAGATCTGGGTATCCCCTCATGATCCCCCCTAGTAATCTAGTCTCTTTGGGTCTGTGAATTTTAGCATAGTTATTCTTTACTTTACTTTACAGCTAATACCCACTTATGAGTGAGTACATACTATGTTTGTCTTTCTGGGTCTGGGTTACCTCACTCAGGATTTTTCTAGTCCCATCCATTTGATTTCAAATTTCCTTGTGTCCTTGTTTTTAATAGCCCATTCCTCTGTTGAGGGACACCTAGGCTGTTTCTAGGTTTTGGCTATTATGAATAAACCTGCCATGAACATAGTTGAGCAAGTATCCTTGTAGTATGGTTGAGCATCCTATGGGTATATGTCCAAGAGTAGTATAGTTGGGTCTTATGGTAGATTGATTTACAGTTTTCTGAGAAACAGTCATACTGACTTTCAAAGTGGCTATACAAGTTTGTACTTCCACCAACAATGAAAGAATGTTCCCCTTGCTCCACATCTTCTCCATCATGAGCTGGCTGTCATGTTTATTTTTGATTTTAGCTTTTCTGAACTGTATAAGATGGAATCTCAGAGTTATTTTGATGTACATTTCTTTAAGTGCTTCTTAGCCATTTGAGATTCTTCTGTTGAGAATTCTTTGTTTATATTTGTAACCCACTTTTAAATTGGATTATTTTATTTGTTTCTTGAGTTCTTTATATATTTTGGATACCAGCCCTCTGTCATATACAGGATTGATGAAGGTCTTTCCCCATCCTGTAGGCTGCTGTTTTGCCTATTGAAAGTGTTGCTTGCCTTACAGAAGCTTTTCAGTTTCATGAGGTCCCATTTATTAACTGTTGATCTTATTGTCTGTGCTATTGGTAATCTGTCAGGAAATTGTCTCCTGCGCCAATACATTCAAGGATACTCCTCACTTTCTTTTCTGGTCAGGTTCAAGGTACCTTGTTTTATGTTGAGGTCTTTGATCCACCTGGACTTGAGTTTTATGCAGGGTAATAGATATGGATCTATTTCCATTCTTCTACATGCTGATACCCAGTTAGACCAGCACCATTTATTGAAGATGCTTTCTTCTCTCCATTGTATAATTTTGGCTTCTTTGTTGAAAATCAGGTGTGTGGATTTACGTCTGTGTCTTCAATTTGATTCCATTGATACACTTTGTCTGGTTTTATGCCAATACCATGTGGTTTTGAATATAATAGCTCTTTAGCAGAGCTTGAAATCAGAGATGGTGATACCTCCAGATATCCATATTGTTTCAGCTATCCTGGGATTTTTGTTTTTATATATCAAGTTGTGTATTATTCTTTCAAGGTCTATAAAGAATTGTGTTGGATTTTGATGGGGATTGCATTGAATCTGTAGATTACTTTTGATAAGATGCCCATTTTTTCTATGTTAATTCTACTCATGCAAGATCTTGGGAGACCTTTCCATCTTCTCTAATTTCTATCTTCTCTAATTTCTTTCTTCAAAGACTTGAAGTTCTTACCATACAGAACCTTAACTTTTTTGGTTAGAGTTACACCAAGAGGCTATTTGAGGCTATCACAAAGGGTGTTGATTCTCTGGTTTCTTTCTCAGACCATTTACTGAGTACATTTGTATATAAGAGGGCTAGTAATTTATTTTAAGTTAATCTTGTCCAACCACTTGACTAAAGGTGTTTATTAACTGTATGAGTTCCTTGTAGAATTTGGGGTCACTTATGTAAACCATCATATCATCTGCAAATAATGATGCTTTGCCTTCTTCCTTTCCAATTTGTTTCCCCTTGAACCCTTTTGTTGTGTTATTGCTATAGTTAGAACTTTGAGTACTATATTGAATAGATATGGAGAGGGCAGACAACCTTGTCTTGTTCTTGATTATAGTGGAATTGATTTGAGTATCTCTCCATTTAATTTGGTGTTGGCAATCATCTTACTGTATATTGCTCATATTATGTTTACATATGAACCTTGTATCCCTGATATCTCCAAGACCTTTATCACTAAGGGGTGTTGAATTATGTTAAAGGCTTCTTCATTGTCTAGTGAGGTGATCTTGTGGGGTTTTACTCCAGTTTGTTAATATGATGGATTACATTGACAGATTTTCATATGTTGAACCATGTCTGCATCTCTGGGATGAA
Source organism: Mesocricetus auratus (assembly GCF_017639785.1). NCBI lineage: Eukaryota > Metazoa > Chordata > Mammalia > Rodentia > Cricetidae > Mesocricetus > Mesocricetus auratus. The sequence continues at coordinate 44,362,362 of NW_024429198.1, forward strand.
ACCTACTTGCTTATGGTAGATGATCTTTTTCATGTGTTCTTGGATTTGGTTTGCCAATATTTTATTGAGTATTTTTGCATCAATGTTTATGAGTGGAATTGATCTGTAATTCTCTTTCTTTGTTGAGTCTTTGTATGATTTTGGTATCAGGGTGACTTTTGCCTCATAGAAAGAATTTTTCCTTCTGTTTCTATATTGTGGAATAATTTTAAGAATATTGGCTCTTCTTTGAAAATATGGTAGAATTCAGTGTTATAACTGTCTGGCCCTGGGGTATTTATCCTGTTTATCTGATCTTGATTTAACTTTGGTAAGTGATATCTCTCAACAAACTTGTCCATTTCTTTTAGATTTTCCAATTTTGAGGAGTACAAGTTTTTGAAGTATGATATAATGATTCTCTGTTTTTCCTTGGAGTCTGTTGTTATGTCTCCCTTTTTATTTTGTTTTTGTTGACTTGGATATTCTTTCTCTGCCTTTTAGTTAATTTGGATAAGGGTTTAGTCTATTTTGTTGATTTCTCTTGAAGAATCAGCTCTTTGTTTCACTGATTGTTCGTATTGTTCTCTTTGTTTCTATTTTATTGATTTCAGCCCCTAGTTTGACTGTTTCTTGCTGTCTACTCCCCTTAGGTATGTCTTCTTCTTTTTGTTCTAGAGATTACAGGTATGCAGTTAAATTGCTAGTATGAGATCTCTCCAGATTCTCATGAAGGCACTAGTCCTATGAAATTTCCTCTTAGCATTGCTTTCATTGTGTTCCATAAAATTGGGTATGCCGTACATTCATTTTCATTGAATTCTAGATAGTCTTTAATTTCTTGATTTCTTCCTTGGCCCAGTGGTAACTCAGTAAGAGTTATTTAGTTTTCATGAGTTTGTAGACTTTCTGTTGTCTTTGTCACTAGTGAAGTTCAGCTTTAATCTATAGTGGTCTGCTAAGACACAGGGGGTTATTTCAGGTATTTTTGTATCTGTTGATACTTGCCTTGTGGCTGAGTACATGATCAGTTTTGGAAAAGGTTCCATGTGGTGCTGAGAAGAATTTATAATCTTTTGTGTTTGCAGAAATGTTCTGCAGATATCTGTTAAGTCTATTAGTCATAGTGTCTTTTAGTTGAGTTACTTCTGTTTAGGTTCTACCTGGATGACCTGTCCAGTGGTGATAGTAGTGTGTTAAAATACCCCATTATTATTATACATGGTTCTTTGTGTGTGATCTAAGTTTTAGTAATGTTTATTTTACAAATGTGAGTACCCTTAAACTTGGGGCACAGATGTTCAGAATTGAGACATCATCTTGCTGGATTTTTCTTTTGATGCATATGAAATGCCCTCCATCTCTTTTAATTAATTTCAGTTAGAAGTCTATTTTGTTAGATATCAGGATAGACATACCAGCTTGCTTCTTAGGTCCATTTGATTGGAGATCCTTTTTCAAACCCTTTGCTCTGAAGTAATGTCTATCTTTGGTGTTGAGGTGGTATGTTTCTTGTATGCAGCAGAGTGATGGGTCCTGTTTTAGTATTTAATCCATTAGTCTATGTCTTTTTATTGGCAAATATAACTCATTGATATTGAGTTATTAATGATCAATGGTTAATTCCTGTTATTTTGTTGGTGGTGGTGGTGGTTTGTGTATGTGTGTGTGTGTGTGTGTGTGTGTGTGTGTGTGTGTGTGCGTCTGTCTGTCTGTCTGTCTGTCTATTTGTGTGTTTTCTTTCTTTGGGTTTTTCTGGTGTGAGATTATCTATTGCCTGTGTTTTTTGGTATAGTTAACTTCCTGGGGTTGGAGTTTTTCTCCTAGTACCCTCTGTAGGCTGGATTTATGGGTAAATATTGTTTAAATTTGACTTTGTCATGAAATATCTTGTTTTCTCCATCTATGGTGATGGAGAGTTTTACTGATACAGTAGTCTGGGTTGGCATCCATGCCATCTTAGAGTCTGTAAGACACCAATTCAGGCCTTCTGATTTTAGGCTCTTCATTGAGAAGTCAGGTGTGATTCTAATAGGTCTGCCTTTATGTGTTACTTGGCCTTGGGCTTCTTACCTTGCCTTCTTTTTTTTTCAAGACAGGATTTCTCAGTATTGTTTTGGAAGCTGTCCTGGAACTCACTCTGTAGACCAGGCTGGCCTCGAACTCCACAGAGATCCAACTGCCTCTGCCTCCTGAGTACTGGGATTAACGGCGTGATCCACCAACGCCCGGCACCTTGCCTCTTTTAATATTAATTCTTTGTTCTGTATGTTCAATGTTTTGATTATTATGTGGCAAAGGGTTTTTCTTTTTCTGGTTCAATCTTTTTGATGTTCTATAAACTTACTGTACTTTTATAAGCATGTCCTTATTTAGGTTGGGAAAATTTTCTTCTATGATTTTGTTAAATATATTCTCTGGGTTTTTGAGTTGGTTTTTTTTCTCCTTCTATTCCTATTATTCTTATGTTTGGTCTTTTCATAGTGTCCCAAATTTCCTGGATGTTCTTTAGATTTAACATTTTCTTTGACTGATGAATCTGTTTCTTCTATTGTGTCTTCAATGCCTGGGATTCTCTCTTCCATCTCTTGTATTCTCTTGATGATTTTGTAGTTCCTTTCACTTACCCAGATTTTTCCATTTCTATGATTCTCTCTGTTTCTGTTTTCTTTATTGCTTCTATTTCCACTTTCAGATCTTGAACAGTTTCCTTTGTCTGTTTGTTTTTATCTTGGCTTTCTTTTGGGGATTTGTTGATTTTTTTCCAATTTTTGCCTGCCTTTTCCTCAATTTCTTTAAGAGATTTGTTCATATACTATCTATGAACCTCTATCACCTTCATAAAGTCATTTTTAAAGTTGTTTGCTTGTGCATCAACTGTGTTGAATTGTTCGGGTCTTCCTGTTGTAGGATAGCTGGGCTCTGGTAATACCAGATTGCCTTTTCTGTTATTCATTGCATTCTTTCACTGGCATTTAAACATCTGGATTTGGGGGTGATTATAGGTCTAGATGTTGCTTCCTGCATTTGTCTTTGTTAGACAAGCGTTTTAATTCTTAGTTTGTCTGTCCTCTCTGGTCTTCTGGCCTAAAGAGCTAAGGGTTCTGGTGCCTAGCATGTCTTCAGGTCCAGTAAGGTGTTCTTTCTGGCGTTTTTGGGATTTAGGGGTCTCTAGATCCAACCTTGCCTCAGGTAAAACTAAAGTCTTCTTCCAAAGTTGTAGACTAGAATATGGAGCTTAGATGAGGGGGGTCTCTAGATCTGGTCTGGTCTCTGAGGAGCAAGATCCAGCCTATGCTCCAGTAAAGTCAAAGTCTTCTTCTGAAGTTGTAGACCAGGATATGGAGCCAAGGGTAAGAGGGTGCAGTCTGGGGTTTTGGAGCAGGATTAAAGATGTTTAGCAGGGGGTGGGTGGTATCTTCACTGGGGTCCCCAGGACCACTCTGGCCTCTGGTAAATATGCCAGGGATATTGGTCCTAGTGTGGAGCCAGGGCAGGGGATATAGTCTGGGATTGTTTGGCATGCTTTAAGGGGTGTTAGCGGGCAGTGTCTTACCTGGGCCATCCATGCTATTTTACATTTATATTATTTGGGGGGTGAATTCCATACAGGAATGCGGTATTTACATCATTTTACCCTACTAGTTCTTCCTATGTCTCCTCCATCCCCTCTAAAATTTACCTCCTTTTCTTCTTTAATTATTGTTACATGTATAAATATATGTTTATATAAATGCATCCTTCTGAGTCCATCTGATGTTGCATAAAATGTATTACAGATGGCTGCTTATATACACATATGTGATGTGGGATAATGTTCTTGTTCCCTGTAAAAATTTGTCATTGACATTGCTTTAATAAAACTCTGATTGGTCAGTAACCAGGCAGGAAGTATATGTGGGTCTACCAGGCTAGGAGAATGCTGGGAAGAGGAAAGGCAGAGATGCATCTCCAGCCAGATGCAGAGGAAGCAAGATGAGAATGCCTTACTGAGAAAAGGTACCAAGCCATGTGGCTGAACTATGGATTAATTTAGGTTATAAGAACTTGTTAGTAAGAAGTCTGAACACTTTATAATTTTATAAGCCTCTGTGTGTTTATTTGGGGCTAAAGGGCTGCGGGACTGGGCAGGGCAGAAACTTTTGTCTACACATATGTATATATAAATACATCCTAATGAGTCCATCTAGTATTGTTCATATGTTTATAGTTAGCCGCTAGGGATTTGATATCTATCAGGAGGCTTGTCCCCAATTCCCCCTTTCTTAGCAACCATCATTTCCTGTAGTTCTTCATCTAGGGGTGGGGCTTGTGAGATTTCCCCACCCATGTTGGCATGCCAACTGCTGTTATCATTGCTCTGGTCTCGTTTTGTTGTTGAGATTTCATGTATATAGAAGATACTATCTCATAGCAGATACCCTGGTCCTTTGGCTCTTACAATCCTTCCTCCTCTTCTTCTTCAACATTGCCTAAGCCATATTTCATTAATTTTTTGAGAATTTGAGACATACCTCCAGTGTATTTGGGTCATAGTCACAAATCCCTATCTACTCCTTCAATGCTAGTGAAGTTTTATAAGCATGGAGTTCCAAGGTTTCCTGGTGATTCTGTCTTTCTTCCTTAGATTTCACTCTGCTGTTTGGGGCAGGGATGCTGCAGGTTAGCATCTTACAATCCTGTCCTCTGCTCCCTATAGCACTGCAATTGTGAACATCTTCTCTTGCCTGCTGAGATTCACTGGCAGTTTTTCCTCATCTTCCTATCCCTGTGATATCATACTAACATGCAAATGATCCTAGAGGAGAGGTCATGTCTGTTTCACATACTCTGCCCTTAGCAAAGCCATGACATAAAGTAGAATAACAAAAACCAGTTAATTAATCCTTGAAATTTCCTATGCAATAAAAAAATTGACCTAAAGAGCTGAGTTGGGATCCTCCCTCAGTTGAGAATTATGTAGGCCATTAGGTGACAAACATGGGATTATCCAGCATGTTCAATGACATTACGTTAGGAGACTGTCTTCCTTTATACATCTGAAAGCCAGTTTAGCAGTGTTCACATCACAATACAGTCTTTTTCAAGACAAGGCCTTTAAAGCAGTTTAGTTGTTTATAATCTTAGCAATACAGTACACCTTTACTTAAAGAGTAGTTTGTCAACCATTAGTCTGGGCAAAAATAGGGGCTAAGGAAAAACAAGGATTTTAGAAAACCTGTTATATTAAGGCTGAATTTTGATAGAATGGTTAAAGTTCAAACTCACACTCTAAGCAAACAAATTCTTGAAATCAGAGATTAGTTCACAATGGTCTTACACAAAAACTAACTTGTGAAATCAGAACTTGGCACTCAGTACAGAGACTACCACTTCTGAAAAATGGATAGAGCTTCCAAATGGGAAATAGCAAGGAAGGGTGGACTTGAAAATTTCCTACAGCTTACGTGATGGGAGATGTCATTCTGTAAATATGTCTCTCTTATTGGTTGATGAATAAAGCGCTGTTGGCCAATAGGGAAGGAAGATAAATGGGACTAGGATTCGAGGAGAATTCTTGGAAATGTAGTCAAGAGAGGAGTCACCTTGTGATCTCCTGGGTGGAGAGGACATGTAAAGAGGTGTCCTTGGAAAAATAAGTCCTTATGAAAATATATATAGTAATTATAGGTTCATAATTAAATCAGAGCTAGTCCATGAGAAACCAGAACAAATGGCCAATAGCTACATAATTATTACAGTGTTTCCTGTGTTATTTGGGTGCTGAGACAATGGCGGGACCCAGGTGCCTGGTGGGAACCTTGCAGTTACATTTTGTCTTCTTTTCTTGAGGGAGGGTGTGCAAGCTAAATTGTTTTGATAACTCTTTCTAATAGTGTTTGTAGGTTCCATTGTATGAGATCTGGTAGCATTTGTGAGCGTTTCCTTGCAGAACCTGTCTCCTTCACTAAACCCTATGAATAGGCAACAGGTTCTGTCTTTCCTCATTAATCCTATTGAGACAGTCTCTACCATCCCTAAGAGCTTGCCGAGCTCCCACCACTATGAAGGAGTAGGTGCAGGTGGTACTATATTTTTCACAGATATTTTCAAATAATGCGGGGCTTACCAAGGCAAAACAAACTAAGAAGGCACCTGTTTGCAGATAGGATGGTGGGCATATGATCCTTCATAACCCTTCCTATATGCCATGAACGCAAACTGGCCAGTTTTCTGTCTACTGTCATGTTGTCAAGGACAGAAGAGGTCTGTTCTCTAGGAAGTGTACAGGTTGAGGGTAAGGTCCCTTAGAATGCCGTTCTCACAGAAGACTTCAGGGCAATGTAGTAGAAAGAGTCACAGACTGGGATCCAGATCCCATCATGGATACACCTATGACAATTGGCAAATTACATATTCAGTATCTCTAAATTAGATATAGCAGCACCAGAATCATTACAAAGGTATAAATCAGTGAGATTAACTGGAACAAGAGGAGGAAAATTGGCTGTGGACTGTAACTTGATGGCGGACATTATTAATGTGATAAGCATTTGTGGAGAGGCACATCAGCTGTATTAAGGCTTGCAGTCATGGTCAAGATATATCCTTTAGTGGTACATAGCTTTTCAATCTACCAGTTGTGACGTTTCTAAGAGAAAGCTTTTTTAAAAAATTCTGTTTTTTCTCATTGGTAAGACTTCAAAATTAAGGTAGGATTTTAAATGCACATTCCAGTTGTGTGCCTGTGTGTGAGGGTGGTGTGTGTGAGTGAGTTCAGGTGCCTTTGGAAGTCAGAGGAAATTGTCAGTCTCCTGGAGCTGATGGTTATGAATTGCCTAACTGGGGGGCTGGGAACTGAACTCTGGTTCTCAGAAAGAGTAGTACATGCTCTTAACTAAGAAAACGTTTTAGCTGATTTTTTGGTCAGTGGTTTCAGATTACTCTCCAAATAAAATCATTTTGTTGAAATTGAGTGTGGTCTGGAAAGCATCTGAACTTGTATTTCATATAAAAAATGAGCGTAGTCCTGTAGACTTAGCTCTGCGACTTCATAGTCGGTGTTAGAAGTGTAACTCTGTAGCATGACCTCAACTCACTTCTCTGTGGTTCATAAAGAAAATGAAGGAAGGGTGTGTTACACACTTAGTTCAGCATTCAAAGTATATTTTATGTGTGTGTTGACAGAATCATCCTCACTTAAGAGGTTGTCAGCAATGCAGAGTTGGAACCACACTGGCATTCATCTGCAGGTGGATAACCGTCACAACAAGTAAAAGTTGCTTAGAGATGCATCAATTCTCAAGGAGTTAAGATTTTTATATTCATAGAAAAGTAAAATAATAAGCTGTAAGCTAAATAAAAAATCTCTTGGCTATTATTATCTTAAATGACTAAATGAAAAGGGTAGGGAGAGCAGGCAAGAGAATGTTGGGAAAATATTGATACTATAGCAAGCTCAAGATCTTTCTTATTTGATATAAAGCCTACTATAGGAAAATATTGTGACATTAGATAGCACCTGTAGGATCCAGTTGTCAGTGGGAAGATCCAATGTTGGGAAGGGCAAAGTCAAATAACTGGAAGAACCAGTGATGTACCATAAAAAAACTTTCATTTTCTGTATTGGTATCACTGGCCTCTTGAAGAATTGTTACTAAAATGGCTTGTGAGTGATTGATTTAAGATATGAAGGTTTGGTTTTGAATGCTGCAGAATGAAAGAGCTTGTGTGGATTCCTGTAAGACTCAACTGACTACTGGAAAGTGTGAGTGATCCAGATACACAATGAAGAATAGTTTTCTTATGGGCTGAAGGAAAGTTACCTTAACATAACAACAATATTTCAGTTAGTTTTCTCTGAGAAGGGGGACTAGCCTTCCATGTCAAATAGAATACTTTATGTGGACAAGCTGTTGTGCTATGCATGTTGGATTGCATTTATCATGACTAGAATGTTAATCACTGGCCGTGTGCTGTGGTAAATACTGTGCCTCAGGGACTCCTCTTGCATTGCTGTTCTGTGTAACACTATAACCCAGTTCAAGCTCCAGTCTGAGGATATTGATCAGATTTGTGTCTCATCTTATATTACAGGTGTAATAGATACTGAAAACTTGGAATGATTCATAAGAAAATGAGAAAGGATAAAGGAAACTGACTATCCACATGAAAATCTTTCCAGATCTTAGGAAACAGAATAATTCACCTAAGGGGCACTGTGGAAGAGAGGGTGGAAAGACTGTAAGGGGGTAGGGGAGTTTGTTGTGAGACTGTGTCTCCTAGTAGTATCAGAGGCTACACCATAAAGTCTCACCAACATGACTGCCTACATGTGCGTTGGACAAGTCTGACACCAATGAACATGCCAAACAGGAAGGACAAGAGCCCTGTGCAAATAACTATAGGCAAGGGAGGAAAGCTGGTAACTGGAGAAGTGGCCTTTATCAAGGAAGAGCACAACCACTGACTGCCCAGTGCTTAATGGTCAGCCCTGAAAACATACATACAGGTGGCATTATACAGATGGAACAGATTATATTTGGGATTATGTGTGTGTATACGTACAGGAATACCAGTAAAAAAATTAGGAGCCATGAATTTGAAGAAGACTGGGGGAGATATATATGGGATGGTTTGGAGGGAGAAAGGGGAAGGGGAAATGTAATCAAATTATCATCTTAGAAATAAAACATTCCAAAAAAAGAGGGGAAAAAGGGAAACCAAATGAAGGGAACAGATATTAACTGATCAAAACAGTGGTCTTTAAGCATCCCAGCTCAAAGTTAGAGGGCCCCATAGGAGTTCTCACTGCTTCTCCAATATTGAAAGGCCTCAAATATGTCTGCTCTCACTACTATGCCCTGGTTAGCCTTAATTGTCAGTTTTACACAGCCTAGGGTCATCTAAGAAGCCTCAGTCGAACTGTCTGCATCAGTTTGGTCTATAGATATGTCTGTGAGGGGTTGTCTTGATTGTTAATGCAGGAGGGCCCAACTCACGTTGAGCCATCCCATTTCTTAGACAGTTAGTCCCAGGCTGCATATAAAAGCTACCTAAGCGTGAGTAGAACAGAAATCCAGCATGCAGTGTTCCTGTGTGTTCTGCTTCAGAAAGCTACCGAAGCAAGTCAAACAGAAAGCCAGCGTGTAGCATTCCTGTGTGTGTTCTGATTCAGGTTCCTGCCCTGATTTCCCTCATTGATGAATTGCAGCCTGGAAATACAAGCCAAATAAACCCTTTCCTCCACAAGTCACTTTCGGTCAGAGTTCTAACACCACAACATAAAAGCAGCTAATAAGCCCCACTTGTAAGGAATCAGAGAAGATGGGGACAAAGATGGCAATCAGAATTACCTGAGTGATGGTGCTTCACGATAATCAAGAAAGGATCTTCCTGACGACTCCCTAGCTGAGGACCCAAGGTCATAATCACACTGTGTGTGAAAGGGCCCCATGCTTGTGGAGAAGAACTTTGGGAGCTTAGAGGTACGTGATATGTGCTTCTGGGTCTGTTGATGATGTCCTAACAGGGTCATCAGTTATACTGGGAGGATAGAGGCATGCAGCGTCGGTGGATGAATGAGAAAATCTAAACTAAGTTCAAATGTTTGAATACACTTTGTGTGAAGTAACTACATGCTTTTCCTGAACATTCCTTGAAGAAATAGAAAGCTTGGGTAAAAATAAATGACAAATGGAGAGAAGGTAAAATAGCAATGGGGGTTGTAAATGAATAAATGAATTATTGTAATGAGGGAAATCCAATACAGTTATGGACCACACAGCAGCACGTTGGTCAAGGATGGAGTACCTGCACAGTTGTCCATGTAACAAACCTAAAGAATTCCCACCACCTTAGTAATACTACAGCCATGGTGAGTTCCCAGAGCAACAACAGTATGGGATGATGCTGGTGGAAGTGAACTCTTTGCTTCCCCACTCAAACAGAAATATGAAAGGTACAAATTAGCATAGGACAGAATATTTGATGATGCTAATAAACAATCTATCTCATTTACATATTTATAGTATTACACTTTATGTGGTTATTTTAAAGTGCACTTTTCTAATATGTTAAAAAGTATTCTGTTTTGTGCTAACATCAGTCTCATATATTTGTTTATCATGTCTTGCACCAGTTTCTCTTGTGTTTAATTTAATCTCATGTTGCGTTATCTTATACAGACATATGGATACATGTGATGTATATGTGACATGCCATATATACATTAAAAGTATAGGTATTCCATTAGAAGTATATGTGTTCCAAAAGGTTCAAGTTTGTCCCCAATACTTTATCTTCAATAACCTGACAAAGCTGAATATTAGCTGCAAAGTTGAGTATTTCTACTCTGGGAAATGGTGGTCATACAATAAGACGATGAACGGAATGATTGGTAGTGAGTGGGTAGAACTATAATCATGGGCAACTATCTTTTGACTCTCATTTTCCAGGTTGTGTTTACTACACCAGCTATCTTTTGGGAAGGAGTTTCTGGGAACTGGTCCCAGGTCTGCTGTGGGCCGTGTAGTATACAAGCCCTAGGTGATGGATCACTGTGTACATACAAATTTGGATGATCAGATGCTTGTGTGGATCCCGGACAATGATGGGTAAGATATGGCAGCGGTGTCCCTGATGCACCACAGCTCATTATGCACAAGCACACACCACTCTTGTTTTGTGAATATAAAGCCCATCAACTAGAGCAGGACAGGACAATGGATTCTTGATGTTATCAGGGCCATGGGTACCAGAAGGCATCCCACTAGGAGCAGCTCTTTATTTCAATGAAGAAGGCTATGGGAGGCCTTATGCATACCCACATCACATTGCATTTAGCTGTGACCACTTCAACTTGTGTGTGATGGATCCAGCAGTTTTGTTATAAAAAATGTATCCAGGATGTTATACAATGACAATGTACGTGCTGGGAAAAATACCTTTGACCTATGAGACAGAAAGGGGCTTAGCAGAGAGAGTTTCTGGTCTATGTCCCATGAGACAAGCTGTTTATTTTCACAAGCATTGGCATCTGGAGGGAAAACACTTTATAATGAGAAAACTGGAGGGGCTTTGTGTATACAGAAGGCAAAGATGGGAGACAGATGGGTGTTTTGGGAAATGGGTCAGGCAGACTCACTCAACAAACACTGCTGGACAACACTGTCTGGTCTAGATGATCTGCAATAGCCAAAGTTTGAACTAGTGAGTTTATTAAGGATACAACAAGCCAAAATAAAAGAAGAAATAGAAAGTATAAAAAGATAGCAAAACATTATCAAATTGGACAGGAGATATACAGCAAAAGTGGACTTGGGAAGCCCCTTTGGGAAGCCAGCCAGCTGGAGTTCCCAAACACAGCCGAGTTCCCTATGGTGAGGCTTCTAAGCAGATAGCAGTAGACAGTGGTAACATCAATGTGTGCTTTCAAAACACCTAGCACAAACCAACTGGGGACATTGAGGCAGTCAGCTGGAGTTCCCCATGGAGATTTTTCTCCATCAGTGAGCTCCCCATGGCTGAACTTTGAGCTTTTGCTTTCTAACACAGACACTTATGTCATTGGATGAACAGTAGGAATGGGGTGACTTATTGTCCTGCTGCTCTGCAGGGCACAGTAGTCTTCCTTTTGGACTCTTTCATTGTTCACTTCTCTCTCTGTCGCAGAGTTAAGGGGGGCTGCTCATTCCCAGAAAGGGGGCCTTGGTGGACAACTTGAGGCAAGCATGCCTGGGTCAGAATTGGGGCCTGGGGAGAGACAAGAACTCTGCTTCTACAATCAGCTTGTCAATGAGTTCAGACAGCTCATGGCCATTATGAGCATAATGCATGCTGTGGTCTAGTATTGGGAAAAGATTCCTCTGGAACATTTTAAATAAAAATACCTGAGTAACCACGGCAGAGTGGCTCTTCATTTTGGGTCTTTAGACCCAGAATGCACTCTTAAGGGAATCTTAAGGCTTTCCAGTCTATGGAGATCCTGTAGGAAAACTTGTGATTTAGGTCAATGTACCAAGACTGTTCTTGCTTTAAGAATAGGTCAAAGCAAGATATTCTGCAACACAGTTTTTTATCAAAGAAAGGAAACATTCTTTTTTTCTCATTATATTTTTTATTTAAATTAGAAACATGCTTGCTTCATATGTTGATCTCAGCTCCCTCTCCCACCCCTCCTCCCTTGTCCCCTACTAGCCCCCTCATGCCCCTAACCCCACATCATTCCCCAGCGAGGGTAAGGCCCTCCATGGGGGATCTCCAGAGTCTGTCACTTCATCTGGGGCAGGGCCTAGGCCCTTCCCCATGTGTCCAGGCTGAGAGAGGGTCCCTCCATGTGGAATGGGCTCCCAAAGTTCATTCGTATGCCATGGTAAACACTGATCTACTACCCAAGGCCCCAGAGATTACTAAGGCCTCCTCACTGACACCACCTTCAGGGGGGTCTGGATCAGTCCCATGCTGGCCTCTCAGCTATCAGTTTGGGGTCCAAGAGCTCCCCCATTGTCAGGTCTGCTATCTCTGTGGGTTTCACCAGCACCATCTTAACCCCTTGGCTCATCACTCCTCCCTCTCTGTCACTGGGTTTCAGGAGTTCAGTTCAGTGTTTAGCGGTGGGTATCTGCCTCTGCTTCCATCAGTTACTGGATGAAAGTTCTAGGATGGCATATAAGGTAGTTGTCAATCTCATCATCAAGGAGGGACAATTAAGGTAGTCTCTCTACTATTGCTTAGTTTGCCAGTTGGTGTCATCTTTGTAGATCTCTGGAAATTCCACTAGTATTATCTCTCTCCTCATACCTATAATGATTCCCTCTATTATAGTATCTCTCATCCTGGTCTCCTCCATTCTTCCTCTGAATCAACCTTACTGCTCCCCCATAACTTCCTCTCCTCTCCTTTTCTCCCCCTCTCTTTTTACCAGATCCCTCTCTCCTCCCCCGGTGCTCCCAAGCTGCTCATGAGATCTTGCTTCATTCACCATTGTGTAAATGTACCACATTTTCTCTATCTACTCTTCAGTTATGGGGCATCTAGGGAGCTTCCAGGCTCTAGCTATTACAAATAGTGTTTCTGTGAACATAGTGGAACAGTTATCCTTGTTGTATGAATGTGCATCTGTTGGGGAAGTCCTGTGCATTTGTCAATAAAGCACTGTCTGGCCAATAGGGAATCTAGATAGGTGGGACTAGGAGTCCAGGAGAACTCTGGGAAGGAGAAACAAACACAAGAGAGTCAAGATGTAACCACCATGGGGTAGGAAGCCCGGAACTATTCTCCGGTAAGAGACATACTTAGATTAACAGTTATGGAGTAATTACTTAAGTCAGAGCTAGCCAGTAAGAAACAAGCAAGGCCAACAGCTTCATAATTAATATAGCCTCCTGTGTGTTTATTTGGGACTGATGCAGCTCTAGAACCAGGCTGGCGGGAAGGCTCCTCTCAAGGAAAAAGCTTCTCTTTACATGCATCTTTTGGGTATATGCCAATTGCTAGGTCTTGTGGTAGATTTAGTCCCATGTTCCTGAGGAATCTCCATACTGATTTCTAAAGTGGCTCTATAAGTTTTCATTCCCAGCAGCAATGGAGGAGTGTTCCCTTTTCTCCACATCCTCTCAAGCATAAGCTGTCATTGGTGTTTTTTATTTTAGCCATTCTGACATAAGATGATATCTCAGAGTTGTTTTGATTTGCATTTCCCTAATGGCTAAGGATGTTGAGCAGAAAGGAAACATTTTTAACTGTTCCCATGTCCTCTGAACAGGAGGGAGGGACATCCAGCTGTTTGATAGCCCATCATAGAGAATGGTCTTTGTAAAAGCATGTAACAGATGGAGAGAGTGGGTTTGTCCCACTGGACTGCTTTCTTGGATCCTGGAATCAAGCATGGTCAACTGTAAAGGCAACTGTCCATTATAAGCCTACCATATGGGCAAGGGTCAATTGTGTTTTTAAGGACAGTAGATACTTCTATAGTTTTATGGATTTATTCTGTAATGGAACAGAATTATTCCTTGGACATAATATGGTATAACATGTTGATCCCATTCTAATATGTAGATAGGTCTTATGATAACATTGGTATTGATATTCAAATGTATGAGAAATGTAGTTGAAACCTCATTAGAATAAATAATGTAATGTGGTTGTCAGACCACATGATAGGAGCTTTGAGCCACATGGAATCTGCTTTCTCTCTGGAAGGACTGGAGATCAAAGTCAGCCATGTGTTCAGTAAACCATGCACTCACAATAAAGCCTCGCAATACCGGAACTCAAAGGAACATCAAGTAGTATCCCATGCTACTGTCAAGAAGTTCACACTGTCTCCAAGTCTGTGAGGAGAAGACTTGGGAACCCCAGAGCACTCTATACTATAATAAATCACAGTCATGACTGTAACAGCTTTCAGGGAGCTCTAGTGAGTTATTAGAGCTGAGAGTGACCTTGGAAACCTTGAAGTCTGCAGTTGGCATGAGAAGTGAGAGGAGGTCTGGTGGTCCTTACCCGTAACTCCACAAGATCATTTTGTGATTGCATTTGAACCATCATTTCTTTTCCCTTAACCACACTAAACATCCTTTTGATGGTTCCTTAGATGCCACTCCAACTGTATCATAATCCACAGTAAAACACCCTTAAGATCTTAATACAGATATATGCATGAAATAAAAAGTGACTTTAAATGTATAGTAACCAATTTGCTTCACATTAATAATTCAGCTGTTTTTATTTGTTTCTAAACAAAAAGCAAAGAAGATCCGTTCCACAGAGCAATATGCAGTTTTTATTAAGCCCCGAGAAAATCTCTTAAGGTTCTTGGATTATGAAAGTCACCCAAATTCACTTCTTTTTTTCCCCCTCCAAACTTCTTTAAAATTTCTTCTCACTGAACTCAAGCTAGATGCAGACAAGTGATGGTTTTGCCCTTGTGGAGCAAAAGCAGGCGGCATCGTTTGGTACCCTTAAACAATAGTTCAAAGAGTTACTCTTTCTACTGCTATCATGTGAGCCTAATAAGCCTGGGAAGGAATGTCTTGACTCACAATGCCACAGAGTGAGGCTGTAGTGGAGGTCACACTTACAGGAGCAGGTCCTGAGGTTCATGAGGAGCTTGCTCACATCTTGGTAGATTGGGGAGTGGGAAGTGTTGGGGGAAGTCCTGTTATTTGTCAATAAAGTACTGTTGAGCCTATAGGAATCTAGATAGGTGGGGCTAGGAGTCCAGGAGGATTCTGGGAAGGAGAAACACAAGAGAGTTCGAGATGTAATGCCATTGGGGTAGGAAGCCTGGAAACCTCTCCGGTAAGAGACATACTTAGATTAACAATTATGGGGTAATTACTAAAGCAGAGCTAGCCAGTAAGAGACAAGCAAGGCCAACAGCTTCATAATTAATACAGTGTCTTGTGTGTTTATTTGGGGACTACAATGTGGCAGAGCCCAGGCGACTGGCGGGTGATAAACCAAAGCGGCTAGCAAGGAAAAGCTTCTCTTAACAGGAAGCCTAGGCCTGGAAGTGTTGGGAGGTAGCTCTCAAGGCCTGCCCTTTAAGTGAGCCGCTTCTTCTAGATAGGTCCCATCTCCTGAAGGTCCCACAAAAAAATGCCGGGACCATGAGTGGGAACAGGCAGTAGGAGGACTTCACATCAAACCATAACACTGTCCTCTGTGTGTGTGTGTGGGGGGGGCGGCACATGCTCACATGTGCTTGTGGGTGTCAGGGAGTGTTTTCATTAGAGGTAGTCTGAGGTGTTGGCCCCTGCCTCCCACCTTGTTCACTGCAATTTAAGCCACACTACCTGGCTTGTGAGTCTGTGACAATCCCTGTCTCTGCTTCTCATATCATTTCAAAGCTCTAGGATTACAGATGCACTACTTTATCCATTCTGGGGATTGGCACCATGTCTTCATGGATGTGTGGCAAGCATTTTACACACTGAGTCATGTTCCCATCCCATAGCACAACACTACTTTTTCCATAGGAAACCATGTGTGCTCCAAACGGCAGTACTGATTAATCAAGTCTATCTGTTTAGAATAAGTGCTGTCAAGTGACTGGGGATGAAATAAGCAAAAAAGATGGCAAGGCCACTGCTCTAATGATTGGCAAAGACTTCACACATTACTCATTTCAAAATCTTCATTAAGGAGAACGGTGGCAATCTGTGATTCACCAGTCACCAACAAATATTCTTGGTTCCAGTTTTGCAACTGCTCCCTAAAATCAAACTATAATAAAAATAAAACTGAGACAGAAACAGGGCAATGGTAAAATGATGATTCCGAGTCACAGAGAAAACCACAAAGGAATCAGGACAAGATGAATTACCCAGGCATTGTTTCTGTCTTTGCATTTTCCATGCCTTCTATGTTGCATTTGAGCTGTGGGTACTGAACTCACAGGCTGGTGGTGGATTGGCTTTGCAGCAGGTTGCAGGGATTGTGCAAATGGCTCTTCCTAAGTCTCCTTAACTTCAGATGCTGTGTTCAGGAAATCCCAGTTCTACAACTGTCTAACCAGAGAAAGAAGGCAAAACTGCCTGAAGGCAGGAAAAGTGAGGAAACACACAGGCACACACACACACATACACACACACACGCTTATAAAGACAATTCATGAAATTCTCCTAACTTCCCAAGGTCACCACATGAAGATGGAAATAATGCTATCTGAAAAAGGAGGTCTAACATATTTATTAAATATACTTACAAGATAAAAAGAGGGATAGAAGCTATGGGAACAGAGAAATTTCCAACTTTTGTATATATGCATACTGGGAAAGACAACAATAAGGAAGATAGTAAACATGAAGGAGATTAGACTTTCAGAAAAGGAACCGATATAAACAGGTGACAGTCCCTAGATTTGTTTTCTTCTGTCTTATATCAATGGCTCTGGATGTAATACAGAAATTCTGAAGTTTATTTTAACAAAATGCTTGAGTTTAGAGGAAGAGAGCCAATCCAACTTCAAAGCCAGCTTCAGGTAAATGAGTTGGGACTAAAGAATATTAAGAAGCAAGGAGAAATGAATATTATAAGAACAAGACAGAGAGATCTAAACATTGATACCACACAGTGGATTATTGTTTGTTTGATGGTCATCAGGGTAGTTATCCATTCTTCTTCAGGTATCTATAAGTCCAGTATGTGCACCTTTTATAAGGTCTCCTTACACATAGTAGAATATGACCTTGCAGATGAGTTGTCATCTTTCCTCCTCCTGAGGTTTCTTCTGTTCATATTGAGTCTTGATTAGTTTTGATGGAATCCAAAGTTTTTATTCTCCTGTGGAAACAAAGGCAAAACCCTTGCCCCAATGTAACACATATCCCAGTTTCCAAACTGAGGTCATAACATCCTTGAAATACATCAGTTGGTTATTTCAGAAGTTTTTGTGTAGTCCAGTGTCTTTCTGCAGCTGTTTGTTCTTTTTCATTAGCATTAAGAAAGTTCAGCTTTAGTAAAACCTTATGTAATCTGTGTTTGGGGGTCTTTGCTCCCCCTGGCTGTTTATGAAGCATTTCTTTTAAGGTGCGGTTAGCTCTCTCAACCACTGCTTGTCCTGTAGGATTGTGAGGTATACCAGTTGCGTTTTATGTTATAATATTTGAAAAACTGTTCCAATATGCTGGAGACATATTCTGGAGCATTGTCAGTTTTTATTTGTTCAGGTATACCCATAATAGCCAACACCTCTAAGAGGTGTGTTATAATAGAATCAGCCTTTTCAGAGCTGAGAGCAGTAGCCAATTGGAAGCCTGAGAACATGTCTATGGTATGGTGTACATATTTCAAACTTCCAAATTCTGCCAAATTTAATTTCTGCGAATACCTTTGGGATTACTGCCTGTTGGTAATGGAGTTTGATTATAGAATGAACAGGTGGGGCAGTTTCTTACTATTTCCTTGGCTTGTTGCCAAGTGATAGAAAAATCCTTCTTTAAGCCTTTGCTGTTGACATGGTGTTTCTTATGAAATTCTGATGCTTCCAACACACTTCCTATTAATAAATGATCAATCTCATCATTACCTTGTGCTAGAGGACCTGGCAGACCCATATGGAATCTGATGTGTGTTATATACATAGGATGAGTTCTATTTCTGATGGTTTCCTGTAATTGTAAAAACAATGAGGTTAATTCTGTATCATCAGGAAAAAATTCTGCAGTCTCAATGTGTAAAATGACTCTCTCTACATACTGAGAATCTGTAACTATATTGAGAGACTCTTTAAAGTCTTTAAGTACCATGAGAATGGCGTACAACTCTGCCTTTTGTACAGAGTTGTAAAGGCTTTGAACTACTTTACTTATATTTCCTTATTTATAACCTGCCTTACCTGATTTGTTTGCATCGGGGTAGAATATAAGAACTCCAGAGATAGGCGTTTTTCTTACAATACACAGAAGAATCCAATTTGTTTTCTTTATGAAGTTGATTCTCTCTGTTTTAGGATAATTGTTATTGATTGTTCCCAAAAAGTCACTGCAAGCCCTTTGCCAATATTCATTATCCTTCCATAAGGACGAAATTTCCTCATTTGTTACAGGTACAACAATCTCTGCTGGGTCCTTCTCAGTTAGTTGACGAAGCCTTAACTTGCCTTTTAATAACGAACCAGAGACCTTTTCTATATATGTCTTCAGTTTTTATTCTGTTTATGTGGCAGAAATACCCATCCTAGCATTGTGTCTTCCCTCTGCATTAATATTCCAGAGGAGTACTCTCTAGATGGGAAAATAACCAGAATGCTGTCCAGTTTTGGATCCACACAGTCTACATGTGCTTCCAAAATTCTTTGTTCTACCCATTGTAATTCTTTTTCAGCCTCAGCTGATAATATTCTAGGACTATTTAAGTCCTTGTCTCCTTTTAGGGCCATTTTCAGGTGCTTTAGATCATGTCCTTCTACTCCAATTATTGTGTGTAGTTGAGAAATTTTTGAAGATCATTAAGAGTCTGATAACGATCTCTTCTGATCTGTACTTTCTGTGGTCTAATTTTCTGTAAGTCTATTTCATAACCTAAATAATTAATAGAATCTTTTTTTATAAAGGTGTAGTGAAGAAACAATCTTTTAAATCTATAACTATAATTGGCCATCCTTTAGGAATCAGAGATGTTAATGGCATCTGTAGAGAGCCCATAGGCTGAAGTACTTTGTTGATAGCTCTCAGATTAGTAGCCATCCTCCGTTTCCCAGACTTCTTTTTGATAACAAATATATAGGAGTTCCATGGACTAGTTGATTCTTCAATTATGTCCAGCATTTAGCTGTTACTGAACTAGCTTTTCTAAAGCCCCTAACTTCTCAGAGGTCATAGGCTATTGCCCTACACAGACAGGTTCATCTGTTAGCCATTTTAAGGGTAGTGCTTTTGGTTCCTCTGTAGGTATGCCAATAGCATCCTGTAACTGTCAGCCTCTATATTCTGCAACTGTTTACAGTAGTGCTTTACAATATACTTTCAACCACTAACAGCTTCCTTATGATTCATATCTGACACAGGAGGAATGTTAATTTGAGTATTCCATTACTGTAATAAATCATGACCCCAGATATTTATAGTAATAACTGGGACATATGGCCTCAATCTACCTCTTTGTACTTCTGGTCCAATATACTCTACCCATCTACTACTTTTGTCTTACTTGAGATAGGGTCCCGATCCCTAACAATTGGATGTTTACAACTTGTAGAGGCCATTTTTAGGCCAAGATTCCTGAGTTATAATAGAAATATCCATTCCTGTGTCAAGCAAGCCTTCTAGAATAATGTTATTTACCTGTACTTTTGATTTTGGCCTCTTGTCATTGATAGAAGTCTGCCAAAATGCACATTTTTCATTTCTTCTAGTATTGACTGGTTCAGCCTCAATAGCTAATCTGTCATCCACAGTGCCATTAGTCTTTTTTTTTTTTTTTGGTTTTTCGAGACAGGGTTTCTCTGTGGCTTTGGAGGCTGTCCTGGAACTCACTTTGTAGACCAGGCTGGCCTCGAACTCACAGAGATCCACCTGCCTCTGCCTCCTGAGTGCTGGGATTAAAGGCATGCGCCACCAATGCCCGGCTGCCATTAGTCTTTACAATAGGCAGTGGATCTTCTAATTGTCCTGAGAGAAATCTAAAGTGACTGTTTATGACTGGACCACTTTTAATATGGGGGCCTTCGAGAGGCCCCCTGACGATTTTCCCGATTGTAAAGGGTTACCTTGTTTGTCTGTGTTCAACCTACATTCATTGGCCTTTGCCAGATTGCCTGCATAATCCAGAAGGTTGAGTCCTTCTGTTTGAATCATTCTTAGGAGAAGCATTATTTCTAGGTACATTTTGTCTACAGTTCCTACTCAGATGTCCTATTTTACCACAGTGAAAACATCTGGTGTTATGATGTCTTTTTAAACTTCTGGAGATTGCCTCTCCAACCCAAGTATGTATCTCTTCACGGTTACGACATGTGTCATCTTGATGCCTCTTTAAGCTTTTAGAAATGGCCTCTCCTACTCAGGTTCCTGTCTCTCTACCATTATACTCAATACTAGCTGCATACAAGACCCATTTGTCCAATGGTGCTAATCTGATCTTTAATGGCCACAGTATCTGTTTGCATTGTGCGTTTGCATTCTCATAAGCTAAAGATTCTATATAAGTAGTAACCTAGTATTTGAATCCGTTACCTGTAAGTCTACTTCTCTGGATAATTTTCGTAAGAATTCAGGGAACCTTTCTTTTGGACCCTGTACCACTTTTGAATATGGTTTAACTTTTTCTCCTAGTTCATGAACCTTATTCAAAGCATTTAGAGCTGCTTTGCTACATAAAGAAAGTGTATGTTCGTCAAATTTAGCTTGGGTCTGTGGATCAGCATATTCACCCTCACCAAGAATCTTATCTTGTGAAGCTTTAAAGCCATGCTTCAAGCCTTGAAGTTTGAGGCCTTGACTTCCTGTTTTCACAAAGCCTCCCATTGTATTCAGGAAGACTGTTCCAGCACCACTGATATTAAATTACCCCAATCTGTGGGAGTGATTCTGTTTATCCTTGCCCAAGAATTCAGCAATTCCTTTATATAGGGGCTATGAACCCGTAAGCTTTGAAAGTTTGCTTTATTCCTTTCAGGTCTTTCATCTGTATAGGTTCCCACTGGTAAACGATGGTCCCATTCTTATGCTTCCGTGAAGCTGGGCTTTCTGCTATAGTAACTGGAAAGGCCTCCTAATGAAGATCTCCTAGGTGTCTTGTAGGTATACTTCTTTCATTGCCTGGTGGCCTCGTGGCTTGTGCCTCAGAGATGGGGCCAGGGCTTTGACGTTGGTCACTAGGACCCTGAGCCCAGCCTGTAGCAGCAACTGTACCAAGGATCATGGTGGTGGTGTAGCAGGTGTGCAGAGGGGAACAGAGGGGAGCTGCTAACAGTCGCCCACTCAGCGGTAGCGGGAGAAGCAGGCGGGTGCAGTGGGCTCTGCAGGTGGTGGGTCGCTGATGGCTGGGGTGTGCAGCAGCTTGGGGCCAGGAGGTGGGCGGTGGAGTCATGCAGGTCACGGAGCAGAAAGACAGCAGCTTTGGTGACACAGGCCATGGAGCTCACACTGCTGCTGGCGGGTGAGAGAGGCTGGGTGTAGCATGACTTTCTGGCAGGGTGCACATGGTCCTGATCTTGTGGATGAGGTGGGTGAGTAATTCACTTAGCGGCGCCACCACAGCACAGCTTTTGGGAAGATGCTGTCGGCAGAACTAGTGGTGCAGTGCAAATAGGGCTCAGCTTACACGTGAATTCTGTCCTGCTGGCAGTGGATGGTGGGGACACGTGTCTCATTTCATGGGTTGGCTTTGTCGCATTCCGTGGGCTGGCGTTCTTTGGCATGGCCATAGCGCAGCGTTCAATACAGGCTGCAGTTGTGTTGCTCAAGGGGCTTGTCTTCCCAAGCCAGAGTTTTTGGGGCTGGGTAAAACTCCTGACACCAGCTGAGGATGGAAATAACTCTATCTGAAAAAGGAGGTCTAACATATTTATTAAATATACTTACAAGATAAGCAGAGGGATAGAAGCTCTTGGAATATGGTTAGCTTCCAAGAGAGAGTGTTTTTGCTTTTCCTTTCTTTTTATATCCTCATCTGTCCCAGGAACCCCTGTCCATGCCCCAAATGGACAGCATTGTGGGCTCACCCCTACAACCACACATGATTTAATGAGTCTTAACTGCTTGACAGACAAATTTGAGAAAAATTTCCGTGCCAAAAGGCAATGTTTGCAAACACAGTGATCCCCATTTAATCCAATTTTATGTTACATGAAAATAATTTAATGATTAATTGTATGAGAAAATATTTTCAAAATCTAAAGAATAGTACACTTATTGATGCTTCTGATCACATGGACTTTTCCAAAACACTCCCCAGCTGTGAGTGGTGGTGAATGCTATTGATCCCAGCACCTGGCATGCAGAGGCAGGTGGATCTTTGTGAATTTGGGGTCAGTGTGGTCTACAGAGTGAGTTCTATGACAACCAAGGCTATGTCGAAAGATCCTGTGGCAAAAATAAGAAAAACAAAAACAATCCCCTAAATGAAATTTCATCTGACCTCACCATTTTATTTTCTAGACTTTATGTGCAATTCTGTTGATGTTCAGATGGCATGAATACATGCATCTCAGTACTTCCTCTATTAGTGCACTAAGAATTAATTTATCCAAAAGATCAACCCTAGGGCTTTGGAGATGCTCAGGGTTAAGAGTTCTTGCAGAAGATACCAGTTTGGTTCTTAGCACCTATATCAGGTAGTTCATCTAGGGCTACCCATAACTCAAAAATTTCCGGTATCTAATGCCCTCGTTGGGTCTCTACAGGTATCTGTACTCAAGCTCACATAGTCCCATCCAGACAGGCTCAGACAATTAAAAATAAAAATCTTTTAATGAATGTCAATGAGGTTCTAAAATCTCACAATTTTACTGGAATATAAGTTAGTTATTCCAATAAGCTAAATTTTAAATCATTTTAAATGATTTTAAAAATATTTTATGGATTTATTTTTTGTGTTTTAATATTTTGTCAGCATGTGTGTTTGTGGACCACTTGCGTGCCTGGTGCTTGCGGAGGTCAGAAGATGGCAGCAGACAGACAGTTGTAAGCCATCATGTGGGTGCTGCGTACTGAACCCAGGTCCCCTGTAAGAGCAAGAAGTATACTATCCTGCTAAGCTATCTTTCTAGCTCCAAACCTTTTGTGTTTGTGACAATCATCACAATGAAGACAAAAGTTGCTGGCATGGTAGCACATACTTGTAAAGGCAGCACCCAGGAGATGGAGGCTAGCCCACAAAGTCCTATAATTCCAGCTTCAGAGCCTCTCACTCCTTCTGGTCTCTGCAGGCACCTTTACTAATGCACACATGCTCACCCCCCATACACAAAGACAAACAACAACAACAATAACAAAAGATGAAAAAGACAGAGCATCCAAGGGCTCCAAAGCTTGCAGCATAGCTTACAGGATGTCTGGGCCCAGCTTGAAAATGTTCGTTTACAGATGCGCATGTGTGTACTTTAATCTAACAGCATTTGCTCTTGTAGTTCTAACCAGGAGGTAATTGAGACAATTTGCAAACATTTAGTGTGGCCCGTGACAATGTTTTTCACAGTGCCCATTTTCTCTAGTTTCTCTTTTCTCATTGTCAGAGACTGTGTAACACACACTGAGGCTTATTTATATATTTTCCTCTAAAGTTTTGTTGATGTGGTCTTTTTGATTAGTTTCCTACTTTGTTTATTAAAGATAGCTTCTCATAATATAGACCAAGCTAGCAACTAAGTTGGGGTGATTCTTCACCTTGGCAGAATCTCTGCTCAAGTCTCTGTCTTTCCAGGTTGGGAAATTTTGTGATGATGGCTCTAGAAGTATATATAGTCATCGTTTGGGCAGAAAGACATAGAATATGCCTCTCTTTGCAAAGCAAGGGCACATCCACACCTATGGGTTTGAAAGATCCTGAGAAAGCTGGAAAACCATCAAAGGGAAATTTGCATCCTTCCAGATTTTTTTGTGTCATTCTTGACTCTTGACTCCTCAAGAGAGCCCTAGCAGTAATGTGTGGTTTGTCTGTCCTGAGCCTTGGGTCACAGAGATTTTCTTTGATTTAGCAAAACAAAATACACAGGGCAATCATGTACCTGAGCTTTGTATTACAAACTCACATTGGTTGCATGTACTTTTGTTGTTTATAAAGTTTACAAAAGGGGGTCCAGCAGTACGTGCCCTTTCTACCAGTGTTTAGGGATCAGAGGCAGGGGGATTGTGAGTTTGGCCAGTGTGTGTTACATGGTGAGATGCTGTCAACATCATATCTGCTCTCCAGTAAAAAATAAATATAAAATAAAATAAAATCCAAAACAAGGGGGGACAGAGAGCAAAAGAGAGCAGATAGATGTAACTACTGTATGATATATGCATGTGTGGAAGTATCACAGCAAATTCTATTCATTGGTATAAATAATATGCATCAGTTATTATAAAGTTAAAAACAAAACCAAACCGAAGCAAAACAAACCAGAAAATGGAGAACAGTATTTAAAACTTGCCTCTAAGCCCATCTCATTTGGAAAGACCCACCTTTGTTTAGCTTTTTTTTGTGGTTGTGCTATGGATATGTAGTAAATATGCATTGTGTGAATAAATAGTCCCCATTCTATTTCCTGTTTTAAGTATTTTCACTATTTTTAGTATTTTCCTATGTGATGCAACATAATTCTTCACAAAACTCGTTTAAAAGGTGCATGTATTTCTATGAAAGCCCCTTAGATGGTGTCCTTTGTCTGAGAGCTTGGTTGCTTCCAGCATTTTGCTGTTAAAAACTATAATGATGGCCCTAACATAAAGTGTGTTCCCACCTGACTTCCTGAAAGTTTGTTCTGGAGCTATCCTGCCTTGTTTCCAGCCCACTGTTTCATTTTATTTTTTCTGAAGTTCTGTTTTCCGAAAATACAAGAGCGTTTGTTCTCCATTATATTTTCTATCCACCAGTTATTTTTAGGGCCTTCATTTTGAGACTGTTGAGAAGTGTCCCTGCAGCCACTTAGCAAGAATAGAAAAAAATCCTATTCAGTTATTCAAATTAGTTCCCTTAGAAGCAGCCAAACATAGTCTTCAAAAAATTCATCCAAATTGAAGGTTGTTGTTGGCTATTCGGCTTTGATATTGCTTTCATATCTGGTCATACCTTCTTCTTGGTATG
Organism: Mesocricetus auratus; assembly: GCF_017639785.1. Lineage (NCBI taxonomy): Eukaryota > Metazoa > Chordata > Mammalia > Rodentia > Cricetidae > Mesocricetus > Mesocricetus auratus. The sequence goes on from NW_024429198.1 coordinate 44,387,559, forward strand.
GTCACAGAGTCTCAAAAATTGTATAGTCAGAAACTAGGATCCTGGGAAGACAGTAGAGCGATACTTTGTGATCAGTTCACTCGCTAGTCATGGCTTTTCACTTTCCTGGAGAGTGTGTCTGCCTGGAAAAAAAATCTTCCTTTGTTTTGCTTATTCAGAACCTTCAACTATCCAAATCACCACGAGCACCCACCCCATCACCAGCATGTACACACCTACCTCGGAATGCTATCCTGTCTTCCATTTTGTCTGAAGTGCTCAAGTTTCCCCAGCAGTATAAACCCCATTACCATTATTAAGGAAACATTGTCTCAGTGGATTTTGACCCAGAAATCTCCCTTGCTTGCTTGTCTGTGACAGCCCTACTGGCTGGCATTTACAGAGGAAGTACTAGTTCACCCTTGTCCGGTTCAGCCTGCCTCAGTCCCAGCCTTGCTCTCCAGGCTGAGTGAAACTGGGCTTTTTCCTCACGGTTGATGAAAAATAACAAGGGCTTTTGGTATGAGGCATCTGGGGGAGGGAGATTCTTTGTGAAGCTTTCACAAAGCCAGCAAGAATTTCACACCATTTTTGAGTGCTTTGGGTAAAGAATTTAACAGCTGGTGGGAGTGTAAATTAGAGCCAATTATAATTTGATTGACCTGCCTTGACAATAAAACTGTCTTCCCTAATTTAAAATGCCTAGCAGGAACCTCTCTGCCCCAGTAAGGTGGTGATTTCAAAGGGAGAACGGCACAAGCTAGGCAATTCTTTAGCAATGCTGACACTAATAAAGATTTATTTATATGGTACTTTTTTCCTGTTGGACTTGAACAACCACGTTCAAAGTGAGGGATAGTACAGTGTGCACAGGAATGAAAATGCCAGGGCTTGGCAGAATGTATCTCTAGAATGGTGGTGGCAGGTGTAGGAAATACAGGAATGTTCTGGGAAGTTCTGAAGACAGGGAAAAGTGTCCGAGCTCCAACCCGGGCTGCCAGTTGTCGTAATGCTTTCTCACAATTTTAATCACTTTTTGTTACAATACAAAAGGGGGGTTATTTAGGCATCTTGCTTATACAGTGTCCTCTCTTCGACCCTTCTCCCCAGCACCCTTACTAGTCCAACTGCAGTACTGTTTAGAGTAAATATAGAATTATGAGCTATTGTTTGAAACTGGCTTAAAACGGCAAGAGAGAGAACATGTTTTATTCTTGCTACTGACCTTAGGAGCTGGTTTCTCCTCTTGACCCTTTACACAGTATGGAGACAGTGTACACCAGGCTCTCCCCCCTCTTTCCCTGCTTCTTCTTCACAGTAACTCAGCTTAATGAAATCCACCAGGAAAGCAACTGGGTGCCTCTGCTTCCCACTTTGCCTGGAATAAAACCTCAGGGTCATTTAAATTGGCCTTAATTCTGGTGAAGGTGAGCCACTGGCCTTGCAAGGTGATGGTGGGAGTTGTAGCCAAGACAGAGGCTTTCCTGTGTCAGGTAGACGGACTTGATCTCTGAGTCTCGGGTTCAACATATGAACAATGGAAACAATAGCAACCTCATGTGGGTGTAATGGTATTTACTGACACCAGGATCAAAATACCTTGACCAGGGTCTGACTGGGACTTTGGACTGTCTCTGAGAAAATGATCCTATGTCTCCCTCTTCCATGGCCCACTTTCCCTTCCCCTCATCTCTGGGGTTGACTGACTTCCTTCTCTTTTCACTCTCACAGAACCTTTTGCAATGACCTAGACTGAGATGTGGAGCAGAAGGTTTGACAGAAGAATGCTATGTCTGTCTCCCTTAAATGGCACTGTGTCCTCCATTAGCAGATATTTCACTTCCAGAAGTTAACTCTGCTCTGAAAGCATTAATAAAAAAAATTATAGACACAAATGATGCATAAGTTTAAATAACTTAGATCATGGTAGGTTGTTAAAATTGTTCTGTTTTGTTATTATTTAGTGCTGTTAATCTCTTACTGTGCTTAAGTTATAAGTTAGATTCCATCATTGATATGTACTTATAGAGAAAAAAATTATGGCCTATCTATGGTTTCAGGCAGCTACTGGGAGACTCATTGTGTTTCCTGGGTGGAGAAAGGGGTGCTGTATTATTTAGGGTTGGATTAAGAAATCACTAACACTGCTTTTCTTCTTGTGTCCAATAATCCTAATATTGTTGGGACATACTTTATGTTAAACACACATTTAAAATCATATAGTTTATATAAAAGTAGCAAAAAAGTTAAGAAGATGGTTGTGGCAATGGCTATGAATTTTATTTCATAGACAAGCCATGAAAACTCCAAGATCAGGACACACTGTGTAGGCTTGGATATAACTGGAGTCTCACAGCTTTATATACTATGACAAGTTCCAACATGAGAACAGGTTTAGAACATGTGTCTGAGCCTCGTGCTAACAGCTACAAATCATCAAACATCATCTACTTAGGCAGCACAAGAAAGCATGTGGATTTTTATGACAGTGGCATTGCTCCCCTTTAAAGTCAATTCTGGATGAGGGTTAGGGTTTCTGAAAGTCCAGTGTTCATATAGAATTACTCTCTATTATTACTAGTGTGATTTCTTTCACGGCCTAAACAATGACAGCTAATAAAGATCTGGCTCTGTGCATCCTTGTACACAACCTTGAAACTGAAATTCCTTGTGGCCAGCACATCTGGTTTTTTAGAAACTTATCTATAGGAACAGTAAGCAGTGAACAAGGACCCCTGTAACCAAGCTCTGGAGTTCAGCCAATGCTCAAGTGATGGAATGATGATTTCTGCAACCAGGCTTGACTGGGTTGGACCTGTGCAGCTGATGGAGGGGGCAGGGTTTGCAGGCAGCTGCTGTCTGGTGGACTGAAACAGGGCATACACAAGGTGGGCAGCCAGATGCCATAATGACCCACTGAAGAATAACCACATGCAATACAACAGAGCTGTGAAATGTGGGGGAAATAATGGCAGCAGATGGACAAGAGTCTGGCACGCGGCAAGCAGGGAGAGGCACTCATTTATAGCACAAAGCCCTGCACGAACTGAGCAGAGAAAGGGCTTCATCCCATACCAGGCCTGCAGAGAGCAACAGGCCCTGTGAGCAGCCAGCATCCTTTTCCTGTATTTACTGACTGCTTGCTCTGCATAAACGTCTTGGGTAGATGCTGCACTACCCAGGACGAAGTCAGGCTTGATGACATCCAGGAGCTGGGAATCTAATGGCTATTCCCCAGATCTCTGTTTGGTACCAGTTGGGAATTATGCTGCAGTTATTGACATCACTGGCATTTAATATTCTTTAAAAATTGGCTTTTCTTTTTCCTAGTCTTCAGAGACCATAACCTTAGGAGCTGGAGCTTCAGAAGACCACAGAGCTGCAAGAAAGATTTGACGAGTAGTGTGTCCAGCTACTGTGCTCCAGGGCTGCTCAGGACTGTCTGTGGAGTGGGGATAGTTTTCCTAGATTGTAACTACAAAGCACAAGGCAATCCCCCCAAAAATCTAGCTCAGGAAGGATAGCTAGTCCTCCCTGAATTATTTTATATATATTTTAATTAAGTATATTTATTTATTTAACTTCCTGACCTCAGTTTCCCCTCTCTCATCTCCTCTCATTCCTGCCCCCTACCTCTCTTCTGCCTGCCCACCACAACCCACTTTTCTGTTTCTGTTTAGGAAAGGGCAGGCTTCCCATAGGTATCAACAAAGCATGGCATATCAAGTTGCAGTGACACTAAGCACCTCCCCTTGTACTAAGGTTGACCAAGGCAACCCAGCAAAAGTCTTAGGGACAGCCCCTGCTCCCATTGTTGGGAGTCCCACAAGCACACCAAGCTATATGACTGTCACTGTAGGAGTGAACCCTACAAAGTTATCCGCCCATGAGGCCAGGGATAAGTAAATTAGCACAGGTAGAGATAAAAGGAAGCGAAAGGAAAAAGGACCTCCTCTTTTGGAAGCCAGCCATGCTTCTGACTCCCAGCTTGTGTGATTCTCTCTCTCTCTGGTAAATAAATATATTGTATTCCCTATTTCAGTGACTATCATCATTATGTTACATGTATGCAGAGGGCCTTGGTTGTTGGTTCAGACTCTGTGGGTTCCTATGAGCTCAGGCTAGTTGTTTCTGTGGGTTCCCTTGTGATGTCTTTGACCCCTCTGGCTTGTACAATTCTGCCTCCCTCTCTTCAGCAGGATTCCCTGGGTTCAGCCTAATGTTTGGCCATGGGTCTGCATCTGCTTCCATAAGTTACTGGATGAAAACTCTCTGATGACAATTGGGGTAACCACCAATCTGGTCACAGGAGATGTCCAGTTCTGGCTACATTTCTACCGTTGCTCAGAATCTTAGCTGGGGTCATCCTTGTAGATTCCTGGGAGTTTCCCTTGCATCAGGTTTCTATCTGATCCCAAAATTCTTCACCCCCTTTCTAGTCATCCCTTTCAGTACTCTATTCCTCCATCCACCTCCAACCTGATTCCTCAGGTTTCCATCCCCACTAGAACCCCTGACCCCCACCTGCAGTCCACCCATGAAATCTCTTCTATTTCCCTTTCCCAAGGAGATCCATGAGTCTCCCTTGGACCCTCCTTGTTACCTAGCCTTTCTGGGTCTGTGGGCTGTAGCATAGTTATCCTTTGCTTTACAGCTAATATCTACTTATAAGTGAGTATACACCACTTTTGTCTTTCTGGGTCTTAGTCACCTCACTTAGGATGATCTTTTCCAGATCTACCCAAGGAAGAAATCGAAGTATTTACCGATGACATGATAGTATACACAGGCAACCCCAAAACCTACTGGGGAACTCTTACAGCTGATAAATGCTTTCAGTGAAGTGAATACAAGATTAACTCCAAAAAAATCAATAGCCTGTATACAAACAATAAACTGGCCGAGAAAGAAATCAGGGAAACAATACCCTTCACAATAGCCACAGATAGTATAAATTGTCTTGGGAAAACTCTAACCAAACAAGTGAAAGACCTGTATGATAAGAACTTCAAGTCTTTGAAGAAAGAAATTAGAGAAGATATCAGAATATGGAAAAATATCCCTTGCTCAAGGATCAGTAGAATTAACATAGTAAAAATGTCAATCTTACCAAAAGCAATTTACAGATTCAATGCAATCCCCATCATAATCCCAGCACAATTCTTGACTTACCTTGAAATAACAATACTCAACTTCATATGGAAAAATAAAAACCTAGGATAGCTAAAACAATCCTGTACAATAAAGGAAGTTCCAGAGGTATCACCATCCCTGACTTCAAGTTGTACTACAGAGCTGTGGTAATGAAAACCACATGGCATTATCATAAAAACAAACAGGTGGGTCAATAGAATCGAATGGAAGACCCAGACATAAATCTACACACTGATGGACACCTGATTCTTGACAAAAAAGCCAAAATTATACAATGGAAAAAAGAAAGCATCTTCAACAAATGGTGCTGGCATAACTGAATATGGGCATGTAGAAAAATGCAAATAATTCCATATTCATCACTCTGCACAAAACTCAAATCTGAGTGGATTGAAGACCTCATCATAAAACCGGGTACCCAGAACCTGATAGACAAGAAAATGGGAAGTAGCCTTAAACATATGATACAGGAGATAACTTTCTGAACAGAACACCGGTAGCATAGACACTAAGATCAACCATTAATAAATGGGACCTCATGAAACTGAAAAGCTTCTGAAGGCAAAGGACATTGCCAACAGGACAAATCAGCAGCCTATGGAATGGGAAAAGACCTTTCCTGATTTCTAGCCTGAAATAAATATGTATAGGAGACATCACATTTCTGTATTCAAAATATAAACTCAGTCAATGTGGGCATGGGCATGATGGACATACATGCACACACGCACACATACTCTCTCTCTCTAATGTAAATTCAAAATTATTTGTTTCTTGAATAAACACTCCTTGTGTTCATCATCATTGTCACCACTGTTTTGGTTTCAACTAAAAACTAAACTGAAGGGACTTGAGAGATGGCTCAGTGGTAAAGAATGCTTCTTGCAGAGGACCCAGGTTCATCTCCCAGCCCCCACATGGCAGTTTACAATTGCCTGTAACCCCAGTTGTAGGGGCTCCAACCTCTTCTTCTGCAACCTGTGGACACCAGTTACACACACACACAGACACACACACACACACACACACACACACACACACGTATGCAGGTACTCAAATACATAAAATTAAAAGAAATGCATACTAAAAAAACACACACCCTGCATCAGAATACTGCTTTTTAGTAACTTAAACACAAGTTTTTCTTCATGGTTCCAAGGAGTCTTCAAAAGAAAGGGGATTAAAGTGCAATGTCAGGCATTTGAATATGCCGTTACCTAGGATTTTGGAATGGTCTGTAGGGAAAGAGGAGCTGAGCTGTGGTATTGCCCACTCCCCACCTCTCTTCCCACTTTGCTGTTTTGCGCACTAGAATAGGCTGGTGGGCTCTGTAGCCTGCAGGCAGAGCAGCCACCAACAAAGGGAGGACTGAAATAGCTGCATGCTTTCATGTTGTTGTATGACAGAGGGTGTCTGCCTACACTAGCATGTCTGCACCAGGATCCAACATCTCCAGCAAATACAGATAACTCAGATATGTAGAAATGGTACAAAGTTATGACTCATAGCTTTATTCAAAATTGAGACATGTTCAAACCTGCAAATGAACAGTCTGTATTCCACAATGGAAACCTAGGACTATGCAAAGATGAGAGGGACACTTGTGTTCTTAAGTTGTCTTATGAAAAATTTAAATACAGCACAATGGAATGTGCCAAATTTCTTTATCATAGACAAAAAGAGAGGCAAACAAAATGATTATTTTTACTCCTATCCTGAAATAAGTTTGTTGATATAAAGTGTTGGAGACAGAACACTGGGGGATTACAAAGTGTTGGGAGGAATATACAAGCATTGTGGAGAAACATTTGGAACAATTCATATAAAAATTAAAGGTTAAGTTAAAATTATTATTTATTATAATAATAAAAATACTCACTAATTGTTGCCTTAGAATACCACTTGCATTTCAAAGAGACACACGGCTTTTAAAATAGTGGTATATAAATAGCCTGAACTGGAAATTGTCTCAGGCCAGATGTTCTTAGAAAGTACTCTAACATCACACTCAAGAAATTGTAGATACACATGACCCCTATTAAGTGTGTTCTGTAAACTTAATATTGCTTTTGTGTACATTGTGGGAAGATGTTTTTTCGGGACCGTGACTCGCCCATGGTTCATACCTGTGAGGGGGAATGCGGACTAAAGAAAGGCTAGTTAAAGACGTTAAAGGGAAAGACAGAGACACAGAATAGGTGTCAAGAGGGCAGATTCAGTCTGACACTCTGTTTTTATTTTTCAACCATTCTTAAATACCTTAACTGAAAAGGGAACATGGTATAATGTATATGGAACAAACAGACTTTTCTTCCTCAATTCTCCAAGGATCAGGTAACCACACCTTATATTTAATTTCTCATTATCTGGCCTTGAGGGTCAAGAGTAGGCATGCCTTTGACCTTTAGGTCTTATTAATTGCTAAGGAGAGTTTTGAACTCCCTGGCCTTTAGTCAAGATGGAGTGGAGCCATCTTTATGGGCCCCGACAGTGTATGTGTGTGAATGTATGTTTGCTTGTGTGGTCGCACATGTGCATGCCCATGAGTGTGCAAGTATGACAGAGGCTGAGGTTGGGAGTCTTTCTTGATTATTCTTCACTGTGCACATTAAGGCAGGATCTCTCACTGAATGCAGAGTCCAGAAGTTTTTCTAGTCCGGCTAGCTGGCTTGCTCTGGGGATCCTCTGTCTCTACCTCCTAAATGCTGGGATTACAGGCACTGCCTCATACTTATGTGAGTATGGGGGATCTGAACCCTGGGTTATCAGCTTGTAATACACTAAGTCATCTCCCCAATATGTTGCTGTCAAAAGGTTAATTGTAGAGTGTTATGTTCTGTAGGGAAAGAGGAGCTGAGCTGTGGAGATTACCTGATAATTTATGTTAGTAGCAAAAATTATACAACATTATACTGGAAACTCAATGGTAGATATCAGCTAAATAATCACATGGTGAAATGCAGGACCCTGGTGCTTGCTTTAGTGTCCTTTAAACGTCTTTGTTTCTATCAGCACAGTGGAACGCATAGGAAACTAGTCAACCAAAGTCAGAGTCAAAGGGATGTTGGTTAAGATGCCACTAAAGAGATGGGGGCAATCTGCTGGCAGAAAGGAGAGGTGCCCAAGGGTAGCTGAGTTCAGGAGTTTCCCCTCTGTTTTCCTCAGCAAGAGTGAGATGAAGGCTTTATTTCCTTTAGAGAAACTTCTTCTCACTGCACACTGTGCCTGCTACATTTCCTTGCTTCTAGGCGAGATGGGTGATGGAGGAGAGTCCTTTGGAAGATCCTCTTATGTGATGAAGATGAGCAACATGCATTATGTGGAAAGCTTCTGCAACAAGTTAGGAACCACGTCTTGGCTAGACTGTGGATGTTCTGATCACAGTAGTGTGCCATGACCACTGGAACATCACTGTAGTGAGGTGTGGTGAGATAAGGATAGGTGGTCAGATAAAGAGAAGTAGGTGCACACAGCCACATTTAGCCCTGCGTAAGCACCTGTCTTTTATGTCCACCTAGATCTATGACTATGATTAAAACTATGCTTATGTTCTTTTTAATACCTCTACTTGTTCAGTATTACAATGGAGAAGTTTAAGGTAGAAACTGCAGAACTTTCTATTGCTTTCATTTCTTTCTTAGGATGGGAATTGCAAAGCTCAAGACTATGTGCGTATGTTTAAATGTTACAGCTTTAGTAATGAATGATGACCAGAAGATTTTTCAAAGAGTGCTCAAGACAAGAACACCACGACCCAGGTAATAGCAATGGATTATTGAAGACAATAATGTTAATGTACTAGCACACAATTAACTGGGAGAATTACAGAGTATGTTTTCACTGTAGAAAAGCAAAAAATGGATAGTCCTGACTGTGGGAAGGAAACAGAATTTTTCTTCCATATTTACTGAATTTTTGATAGCCGTACTCTGAGCTAATTTTTTTCTATCCTTAGAAAAAGTTGCAAAAATCATTCTTTACCTGAAAATTAATATTAGTCTCTTTGCTGTTAGTTTTTGTCAGGTTGACACCAACGTAGATTCCTCTGGCAAGTGGGAATCTTAATTGAGAAAATGCCTCCATGAAATTAACCTGTAGACCAATGTATAGGGAATTTTCATGATTAACAATTGATGTGGAAGAACCCAGTCCCTTGTGTGTGGTGACACCCCTGGGCAAGTAGCAATGAGGAACAGCCCTCCTCCATTGCTCTGCTTCACGGCTTCTGCCTATCCACCCATTCTACATACCATTAGTTTATGTACCCTGTTTGTCCCACAGTCCTGGATAGGATGAAGCAAGGGCCCATGTGCCTCCATAGTTCCTGATCATAGGAGGTTGCACTCCAGTCTTTAGCCACTAAGTGTGACATTAATTATAGGTTTCTGTGATGCCCTTTACCAAGTTGAAAGGTAGTCATTAATTCCTAAAATTTGCACAACTTAAATCATTATGATTTTTCTGTCTCATTTGTTATACTGATAAGGTATTTTTCATGACTTTTAGAAGGCAAAAGCCTTGCATTATTAATCTGGCTAATGTGTATAATCCTAGATTTCTTAAGAAATTTTCTGTTTCTATCTATAAGGGCTACTGGTCCATAGTGTTTTTGTTGTAGTGCCTTTGCTTGGCTTCAGCAGATGATATTGGCTTCATATAGAATTTTTTCCAGGTGTTCCATGACTACTGTTTCTACAAAGGTCTTTCTAGGATGGGAATTATTTATTTTCTAAATGTTTTACAGAATTCAGCAATTTTTGCTTAGATTTTGTGAGGAAATTTTGCCTTAATAATTTAATTTCCTTGCTTCCTACAACTATATCTAATACTTTAATTTACTATTGTCTGGTAATTTGTGTCTTTCTAAGAACTTGTCTGTTTTATACAAGTGTTAAATTAATTCCAATGAAGTGGTTAATACTCTCATAAGCCTTTTAAAAGTTTTTCATTTATTTAATGTGTACTTGTGTGTGCCTGAGTATGTATGCCATTGTGTGCAGGTACCCACAGGGGTTGGAAGAGGGTACTAGAGCATGAGTTATAGGTAATGGTGAGCCACCTATCGTGGGTTCTGAGAAAATGAGCCAGGGTCTCCTGGAAGAGCAGCAGATGTCATTACCAGCATAGCCCCTCTCCAGCCCCATTTGGTCTTTATGGAATCTGCAGTCATGTCTTCCTTTTATTCCCACTTTTGGTGAAGATTTTCTTCTTTGTTTCTTGGTCAGTCTAGTTAAATCCTTTAATCTTAAAGGACTTAAACTTTCATGTTTCTCACAATGTTAGCTTTGCTATCAAAGAACTTTACCAATTCTTGCTTCTCTGCAAAGGTCTTTGTTTTCTTTCTGAACAATGTTTTTGCTTGGTTGGTTGTTTTTTTCTCCTAGATATAAGATTTCCTGTTAGGATTTGTCTTCACCTTTGAGTGCTTTGAACATACCATCCCCCTGTCTCCTGGGTTACATTGTCTCTAAGGAGTTGTATTAGTTGTTTTTCTATTGTTGTGATAAAACACCATAACCAAGGCAACTTGCAGCAGGAAGAGTTTATTTGGCTTACTGTCCCAGAGGGAATAAAGTCTACAATGGTGAAGAGAAAGCAGCAGGCAGTTGACAGCTACATCTTGACTATCAACAGGAAGCAAAGAGAGCAAACTCTCAAAACTTGTCCTGGTCACACACGTCCTCCATCAATATCACACCTCCTAAGCCTCCCCAGACAGTGCTGCAAACTGGGGACCAAGTAATCTAATACACAAGAGTGGGATAGGGGGACTCATCCAAATCACCACAGACATCCTGTTCCTCTTCACATCTATCCCCTAGTACATGGTGGAACCATCTACTCCTGTCCCTCTTGGGGTTTTCTCTGCTTGGGTTTCAGCAGTTTGGAATCAGAGAGTTCTCCTTGTGTTTACTTATTTAATGCTTGTCCATCAGGTTCTTGGGGATTTCAGGTACAAATTTTGTGGCTGTTTCTCTGTTCCTTTTCTATGGCTTCTGCTAGACTCTCCTTACACCTATGTTGGATTCTAGACATCATCCAAACATGACCCAAAATGTCTCCTTTTTACTTTGTTTATTTCTTTCTGGTCTTCAGATTAAATCACTGCTATTCATCTGTTTTCTAATTTACTCTTATTTGGCCAATTCAAAATTTCAGTTGGTCCTATTTAGCAAAACTTCCAGTTATTTTCTTAAGCTCTAGAATTTCTGCTTTGTTCTTAGTTTTTTATTTCTCTATTGAGGCTCTTCATTTGTTGACAAGTCATTAGCATGTTTTTGTTTAGCCTTTTAAGCATCCTTTTCTTAATTGCCTGAGCATTTTTATAGTGCCTCTCTGAAGTCTCGCCTGCTAACTCATTTAACCTATAGGTCTCTCAGAGTCGGCCTCTGATTGCTTCCTCCCTCCCTGTAGTATGGGCTGCAGCGTGTCCCTTTCCACTTGGGTGTTTATGTATCTAGTAAGTTACACTGAGGAATTCATTCCCCTCAGGTTGCAACCAGTGATACCTCCACCATCCTGTTTTCCAGTCCGTGTGTGTGTGTGTGTGTGTGTGTGTGTGTGTGTGTGTGTGTGTGTGTGTGTGTGTTTTCATTTGGGTTGGTAGTTTACCTCCCATTCTCTGAAATAGTTGTGACAGTCCAGGCTGACCTGGGGCGCTCCATCTTTCTGCCCGTCTTTAGTGATGGATGAAACATGTGTATCATCATGCCTGACATGTTTCTACTTTTTATCTTGCCACCTAGAGGTCATTCCTCCACTGGTATTTAGTGTTCAGTTCATGGTTCGGGCTCCTGTTTTGCTCAAGCACCTTGAATGAATTTTACTTCAATACTGTCCCTGTTGAGATGTGTGTGTTTGGGGAACACATTTGAAGTAGTAGCCCAGTGCCCAAGTGTCTCTTGGCTTTCCCATTTCCAAGCATCACCAGGCTCTTCTCCAGACATGTGCCACTTAGCAGTCAGCCAGGACATGCAAAGAATGCTCTTAGCCCTTTTGTGATGTTCCAAATCCAAGACTTCCCATTATGCTTCTGGGTAATTGACTGCCCATCTTGAGGACTTTGATCTTGGTAGGGAAAACATGTTAGTGGTTTATTCTGGACTGAACTTGTCATTTCCAGTCTTAAATGCCATGCCTGTGTGCTCCTCCACATCCCAAGGCAAGGCGAGTCTTTCTTCTTTGGTAGGCACATGCCATTTGGACTGCACTGGACTGAGCTGGTGTGCCATCATTCTTGGCAACTCTGGGGAGGGGCACCCCATCCACATACCTTCCCATCCTTCCTTCCAAGCTCTGCTGTTTTCTGGGCTCCAGGGGGAACATTTCATAGTGCATCTCCTACCATTGGTAGGTTTTGCACACTGAAATAAAGTTTTATAGAAAAGACAATCTGGGTGTGTAGCTGTAGCTCAGTAGTAGACTGCTTGCCTCAGGTAAGACTCTGAGTTCAACCCTAACATCACTAAGTATACAATATTCTCTTGTGCACATTTTATCACCCATCGTTTTCACTGTGCTGTTACTAAAAGATTAATTCTGTTCTTACAATAGAGCTGTTTGAAGGTGCCATTTAATAAATATGCTTCAAGTATATTTTAATCTGGATTCATTCAATTGATTTTGAAACGGGGTCTCATGCAATGGAGGCTGCTGACCTTGAACTTGCTATGTAGCCAAGGATGACATTGAATTTCTGGTCCTCCTGCTTCCACTACCTTCAGATGCTGGGGTTGTAGGCATGTGTTGCCATGTCCTGTTCTTGCGGTACTGGAGACTGGCCCCATGATGTCACGAGTGCTGGCCAAGCCATCTAACCAACTCACCTGATGTCCCAGCTTGGTGGCTTACTGAAAGCCAGGCTCTGTGCTGTGGAGCTTTCAAGTCTGTGTGTCATAATGCCAGGTGGTTTAGATCAGAATAAATGATCTAAAGGGTCAGCCAAGTTCTCTTTGCTTTCATAAGAGAGAAGAATTTGAGAGGGATAATCTAGATTTTTTCAAGCTTTGCTTTGGCAATAAGAGGACTTAGTCTTTGAACTCTTGTCTTTAAAAGTAATGGGAGTCTCTTAACTTTCCCATGTCCTGAGATGTCTTTAATGGAGCAAAACTCACTCATTTAATCTACACAAAGAAAGAAGCAGAGAGATTACAAAGTAGATAACCCATAACCTGTCTCCCCGCTTCTAGCTCAGATTTATGCAAAAGCCTGTCAGTTTGGGAGCCCATGCAGAGACTGAGCCGGCAGCGTGATGATGCATTTCATCACTGAATGTTCCTACTGAAGCACTTACGGGTCTTAAGCTACAAGGTAGCCATCCCTATAAAGTCAGACAGTTCTGAACTATTGTGGTTGCCCGGGTGTGTTATTCTCTCTAAAAGCGTATTTACACCAAAACTATACAGCAGAGTTGCTAGACTAACAACTTGAACCCAGGCCCAAAGCTTGCTTCATTTGGCCTAAACTGCTGTAACAAAAGCTCTTACTGTCAATTGAATTCGAGATTTCTGGGCTAGAGAGATGGCACTGTCAGTGAAGTACTTCCCCAGGGACTTCAGAGCCATCCCCAGAACCATGTTTAAAAAAAAAAAAAGAAGACTAGGCATGGTGACACACTTAGCTTTGTAATCTCAGCTCTAGGGAGGCAGAGACAGGCAGATCCCTGGGCCTCCCTGGCCTGCCAGCTTCATCTCCTTAGCAAAGTACATGCCAGTGATGCTGGCTACTTGGTGATTTCCAGGCTAGTGAGAGACCCTACCTCAAAATTTAAGGTGGATCCCCCTGAGGAATGACAGCTGCAGACATCCTCTTGTCTCCACAGTCTCACACCCACACTCATAGAAACACACACACACACACACACACACACACAGACACACACAGGATCAAGTATTACATTATCAATGACATAAAGTAAAAACATTCACAGGTGAGATCCATCCATCCATCCATCCATCCATCCATCCATCCATCCATCCATCCACCCACTGTTCAGTCATAGCATTCTTCTGGTCTGAGAGGGTTCACCTCACCTTCTTTAAGATCTATAACAAGAGTCCTACCCTTAATCAAACAAGTTTTCCCTCCTTACAGAGGCCACAAATCAAAACTGGCTCATACTCTGGTTGTTTCTGTTTCTCTAGAAGGTTTGATAGCTCCATCCTTCCATCTACGCCCTTTCTACCAACACTCAAATTTCCATTGTAGTTGATTTAATAGCAACTAGTGGCATTTGTGAAGACTTTCATATGTTGTTATTTTAAAAGGAAGAAGAGAAAGAGTGAAATCTGAGACATTTTTCCAGTAATTGGGCTGAGCACCCTGCTTCTCATAAGCAGAAGCTTTCAAATGAGTGGGACCAGGAGGCTAATTCTTGCAAAGAGGAGTGCAGCTTGTGGGCTGTGGTGCCATGAAGGGTCATCATCAGAGACCTAGGTGGACCTTTCACTGCAGACCTGTGTTAATCCTTCAGTAATTAGGATAAGATGGCGTCCCAAGTCACCTAAACTGGACAAACCCAGATTCCAAGCCCAACAGCTAAGACTTGGAAACAACGAAGGAAGCACAGGTTTTCATTCCTGTGCTCCTGGCTATGGCTGTAGTGGACAGATTCAGTGCCCCCATCACTCTGCCCAGCACGGCCAGCCTCTCAGCAGAAGGACACGGAGAGATGAAGGAACGGGGTCACTTCAAAGGAAAGATCTGGACAGACAGTCTGGGACTCTGCCACCAGGCACCCTGGCTCCTGGGAGGAACCAGCAGACTTTTGGAAGGAGTCTCTTCTCTTGGCTCGCAGCATCCTGATGAAGGCAGCCCTGGTGAGCCATACTCTTGGTGGTTGATATTTTGCCAGAAATGAGAATAGTGTTCCCCTCAGGCCCATTAAGGACCTCAGACACACAGCTTTCAAGCTTCAAGGATCGTGGGCTATCCATCCAGCATGTGCAGATACCCAGACTTAAGGAGACTGTGGAGTGTCGTGAAAACAAGCATGCCAAAGGGAACCAGGAGGCCTGGGTCATCTCTGTGCGTCGACTCTGTGTGCAGCCAGCCACTGTCATCTCTTCCCGAGGACCACCCCTTCCACAGTTGCTGTCATCTTAGTCCATCCCAGAGGAAACCACAGTCTGTTTCAGGGCCAAAGGACTCGGAAAGCCTAGTAAGGTTTAGGCTCCCATCAGTTGAAAAGGTCCTGATTTTTGAGAAGAAAAATAAAAAGAAAGAATTAGAAAAAAGGAGGGAAGGAAAGAAAGAAACGGGGGTTGGGCAGGACGGACACGCACACACATACCGACACAGAAGTCTTATTAATGCAAGGAAAGATCTCTGTATTAGGAACAAGGCTTATATAGTGAATCAAAACGAGCCAGTACAAATTGAACAAGCATGCGCCCTACTGATCACCAGCGAGGCTTAATCGCGCCACTTGCCACAGAGAGGAATAAAATTGCGCGAGTGTGAAGTGTGTAAGGGATTCTACCGCCCTCCCGGGGCGCAGAGACCCACAGATTGAAAACAGTGAGTGCCTTTCTGACCATAGAACTCCTCACTCTCATTGCAAGTTCAAAAACTCCAAGGAGGGTTTTAATGACACCACGTTGGCCCCTCCTAAAGGAGACAGCCTGGCCCACAGTGCCACCTAGCGTCCACATAAAAAACTCGCTGGCAATCATCTTTGCAGTAATTGGCCCCAGTAACTTCTATGAAGTAGGGCAAAGAAAATAAATCCATCAAAGCTGACTGAATAACAGAGAGGAATGCCAGCTGCAAGCAGTTTTGACTCTTGATGCCTTCAAAAGCCAGGAAAGTTAATCCTTGCCTTATGTTTCTTTCTTCGTGCCCAAAAGGCAGTGGAACTAGTCACTAAACCCAGGGAGGTGAAGCAGGTCACTAGGTTTATAATGGAGTTGGTAACGGCTTTTCATTTTTTCTCTGCATCCTGGCAGCAGGAGATAGGCAGCTTGTTATAACTGAGAGGGGGCTCCTGGCAAGCCTGCTTGCTGGGTGGATTTCTGTAGGCGTGGGCTCGCTGGGAATATTATTACCTCACGGAGTCGCAGATTTAATAGCATTTCTTCCACTCCATTCAGCACAGCGCTGAGTTACAGCGACTCTGGCTCCAGCACGCACACTGCAGACATGCTTTGTTCCCTGTGAGCTTCGTGCCTTCATAGTGCTGCTTGGGTCCCGGCCCTGCTGCCTGCTCCAGCACACCATGCAGGCTCTCAGGACAGCTATACTCTGCATCCCCCTCCCCCGTTCGGGTCTCCTCTCTGCTTTTTCACCCCCTCCTCTTTGTTCTTCAGAATCAAGATAGCTATCATTTTGGAGCACCTACCATGTTCCAGGCACTGGGCCAGATGCTTCACACACAATTTGTCATTTGAGATGGTTGTCTGTGTGTTGGTGGGTTAGGAGCCCGAGTGCCATGTGGAGCACAATCAGGCTGGGGTACCCTCTCGCCCCCGCTGTTCCCAGTCTTCCGTGTTGCTACCACTTGGTGACACAAAAGCACTAACACCCCTGGCTGCTCTCTCTGTCCTCTTACTCCCATGAGAGGATGGAAGTGATTTAAACAACAGCGGATGTCCTCGTTTTGTTTCTGCTGCTGTGATAAACACCCCAACTACAGGCAACACGAAGGAGAAAGGGTTTGTTTGACTCATATTCCATCACATGGGAGGTTGAGGCAGGATCCTGAAGTAGCCAGTCCCATCACATCCACAGTCAAGAGCGGAGAGAATAAATAAGTGCACACTATCTAGCTCAACTTACTTGTTCTGTCCTTACACAGTTCAGGATCCAAAACCAGGGAATGATACCACCCACAGTGGACTGGGTCTTCCCATGGATTAAAGCAGCCGAGACAACCCTCCACAGACACGCCCACAGGTCAACCTGATCTAGATAGTTCCTCATGGAGACCCTCTTCTCCAGTGAATTTCTTTTGTGGGAAGTGACTCTAGGTCACTTCCCTAGTGAGTTCCGGGAAGAACTGGGCTTGGGTACCCAGGACCTCTGCTCTCCTTCACCCTGCTCAGACAGAGGCAGGAACATGAACTCTGGCTTGTTTCTGTTTCCCCAGTTTCACAGAGCTGGATCTGTCCCTGGTAAAGGTAGTGACAGAGTGGGCTTATCAGACTGGAGGCTCTTCACAGGCAGCCTGCTCCTTGTAGACCTAACCCACCGCCTCCACCCAACTGCTCCTGATGAAACAGTATCCTCATCTCCTGTCTCCTGGCCCAGAATGGTGGTGTCTTCTTGGTTTGCAGCTCCTGAGAGCACAGCATGTGTTACTAAGTACAAAGATGTGTGCTGGGCATGTCTGAACTGAAACTTCAGTCGGTTCAAACTCAGACAGGGTCTTTGTGAGTTCGGATCCAATTTGTAGTGTAAACAATACTCTGGATTGGCAAACAGACAATATGGGCTCTAGTCTAGCCTTCGAGTCTTCAAGCCTGGTTACATGGGGAGCTTCCACCTGCTGCAATGAAACACTGCTTCCTTGGTTTTCCCTCCTTGAAGACCCCTGGCATTTTTCAGAGACAGTAAATTCATGCAGTATGTGCCTGAAGCTCACTGACCCTCGTCTATACTCCAGTTAGGAGCATTGTGCTCCACAGACAGTGGACACCCAAGACGCTGGATCTTACCACCATCGTCAATATCACCATTGTCACCATCACTACCACCATGGTCACCATCATCACCATCACTGCCATCATCATCATCATCACCATCATCACCATCAGCAGCACCATCATCTTCACCATCATACCATTGTCACTATCACTACCATCACGAGCCTCACCATTATTATCATCACCATCATCACTATCATCATCATCATCATCTTGAACCCAAAGTTGGGACTCCTAGGTTGACAAATTATTTAGTTCTTGATTTCTGTATTTGTTCTAGAGTGTCCTATTTTGAATAAAACTCAGGAACATACCAGCTAAGTTTGTTTACTTGAGAAGAATGACATCCTCTGGGTGAGAGATAGTGGAGCTTCAAGTCAGATACAGCTAGATTGCAAAGCAGGAGTATGACTTCCATTCTGAAGGTATGAAAATAGGATTGAAGGAAACTGATGGAATGTGGCTTTTTCCATTGCAGTCTTGGGCTCCCCAGATCCTCTTAGGTTTAGGGGGCCTCAGCACCATTTTATGCTGCTGTTTCCTTGAAGGGATTCCTTGGTCCTGAAGGTTTTGGTACAACAAATGCTCATGACTTTGTCCAGACATTGTCTACACTCTGAATGGCCATCACCTTCTTTTCAGGCTCAAGTTCATTCTTGTCTTCTATGAAAACAGTGGGATCTAACTTAGAGTTACAGGAAGCAAAGGGTTGTAATAAAATATAATTAATGGGGTATATGTGAGTACCAGTAATATTGCTAGAAGCTTGGTAAGTTTTAAGTCTCTTTAGTTTCTATTCACTTTTTTTGGTGGGTTCATCCATCTTATATAATATGATTTATTTGCCTAGCCTTGTTTTACAGGATGTTTATTGAGTATCGTACCTGATACTGTGCTGCGGCATATAGGCACAGACATGGTCTGTGCTCTTGTGTAGAGTAAGATGCCAGTAACATACTTGTTTACAAATAGCAGAGTAAGTATGGTGTTTACGTCTGTCATTTACCAGGGGTTGTAGACTCTTTGATCACTTTGTCAGTTTTATAGGAGTGTACTTTGACGGTCAGGGTTAGCAGGGAGAACGTAATGTGCCCTTGAAGCACACCATAAATAAGATCTTTCCTGGAAAACAATGAAGTCAGGACAATCGCTGCCAAGTGGTGTTCTGGTGGCCTGCTTGAACCTGCTGCTGACTTCCATAATTTTGTGAACTTTCAGTACATACCAATTTCTCTTGGAAAAGGGACATCCTAATCCCTGGTCTCTGAGAGGAGCAGTGAGTGTGACTTGGCAAACCAGGTCTTCACTTTGGTCCTCCTATACAAACAGCATCTCATCCTTACCAAAATCTGGTGTTCTGTGGTACCATTTTGAAGCGCAGTTGACTACTGGCCAGCACTGCTCTGAGAGCTTCCTCAATTGGTTAAGGCTTTGACTCAGAGCATCACCATTAGAGAAACTTCCTAAGCAAACCCAAGCATTTCTAATACCTGGGATGTTGAAAATAAATGATACTGACATTCAGAGAACTAAGTGGCCTCTATGGAGTTGAGCCTACATTTTGTTTTGTTTTGTCTTTCCTTCTTGGCAACATAATGGTGTTAATAATATACTCATTTTTTAAATTTAATGTGTATATAGGTATGACTGTGTGTAAATGTGTTCCTGAGTGTTTATATGTGTAGGGAGCATGTGTGCATGAAGATAGACGGCAACAGTGAGTGTTTTCCTCCCTTAACTTTGATCTTGGTTTTTGGGTCCCTGGCTGCCTCTGGGAGCAGTGCTGTGGTTACAGGTATGCATGACTGGCTGAGTCATCTCCCCAGGTCCAAGTGGATGTTTAAGAAGACTTACCCAGAGCTCAAAAGTTTGTTTGTTTTTATTTTAACCAGGTGCCAGGTGTCTTCTCTCCTATCCCATCCCAAGCAGAGTGTGGTTAAAGCGCATTTCTTTGTTGTTGTTGTTGTTTTTGGAGACAGAGTTTCTCTGTATTGTTTTGGAGGCTGTCCTGGAACTCGCTCTGTAGATCAGGTTGGCCTCAAACTCCACAGAGATCCTTCTGCCTCTGCCTCCCGAGTGCTGGGATTAAAGGCGTGTGCCACCAACGCCCAGCTCTAAAGTGCATTTCTTTAGTGTGTCTATGGGTCTCCACATATCCTTTGCTATAGATGCACAGAGTAACGATAAACTTAATAGAATGAGTGAGGTCCTCCAGGAGACTTGGGAGAGAAGCTATAGGCTGAGGATCTTGGAGGTGCCCTTGCTTCAGACTAAACTTAGGGGTCTTCAGAAACCCCTGTAGGTTTGATCACTCTCCAGAAAGAATCGTGGAGTTCAGTAACAGTGTTTCCTGAACCAGTCAGAAGTAGAGACTCACAGTAGCTCCAACATCTGATACCTTCACAGATGTGTGCTCCCTCAACATCAAAGAGTGAGAATATGCACATTGTTTCCAACTAGGTGCAATCACCTGAGTGCTTGGTACCTCAATTTTATTTTATTTTATTTGTTTAAAGTATTCTCTCTCTCTCTCTCTCTCTCTCTCTGTGTGTGTGAGAGAGAGCTTGCTCGTGCATGTGTATTTGAGTATGAGTGCATGTGAAAGCTGGTGGACACCCTCAGGTGTTGATCCTGACCTTCCATGCTATTGGAGACAGAGTCCCTTGTTCACTGTCGTGTGTACTGGGATAGCTGGCCTGTGAGCATCT
The DNA here is from genome assembly GCF_017639785.1 of Mesocricetus auratus. NCBI lineage: Eukaryota > Metazoa > Chordata > Mammalia > Rodentia > Cricetidae > Mesocricetus > Mesocricetus auratus. Next base: position 44,408,041 of record NW_024429198.1, read on the forward strand.
GGCGACCCTCCTACTTGGCTCAGGAGTTGAGAATTGCAGGTGTGTGCTATTTCATTCAGCTTTATGTGGGTTCTACGCATGTGAACACGCCTCCCCATGTCTGCAGAGGGTGTTTACTGACTGAGATATCCAGTCCTCAGTGAACCAGTTTTAAATGAGACTCCATCATGCAGTTCTGGCTGACAGACTTGCTGGCAGGTGTTAGAATGTAGTCCTCAGGCTCAAAGGCTAAGTTGATACATCAAGGCTCACATACCAGCCTTCTAATGATATCACTGACCTTTCTAGCAGGACTAGCCTCCATTTGTGGCTATGTTTTAAGCATATGCTATCACATGTGATGTGAGGATCCTAACATGGACAACAAGCTTTTCACTCAGAAAATCCAGTGGTTTAGGGGTTAACTCCCGGCCATTGGGACAAAGATCATTTGGACTAAAGCTGATTCCTACACACATCCCTGTGATATTGTATGTGGCTGCATACTAATCTCCTTCCCTAACCAGTGCATTGGGGGCAGGGCACACACTACCTTGTCTGCCGTCACCTCTACATTTAACAGAAGAAGGCCTCCAGAAAACGTTTGCCATGTGACTGCACTTATTGGACGGGCTCTGCCCAGGCACTAACTACATCTAACATGGAGTTGCTCAAGTTCTAGGTCACGTGTACTTAAGGCCATTGGCCCAGTGTGAATTCTCCTTGGGTATTACTTGGTTCCTTTTAGCCTGCTGGTTTTCTCATGTTGGTCTCTCTTCTCAGTGACTGGAGCTGGCTCAGAGCAGGATAGCTGCTCTGTCATTCTGAGAGAGGTCTGTTGAGACTGTCGTGGAAGTCAGCATGTCCACCAAGTGTTCTTCTGATGCTCTGGCCCCCATTCCTGCTGCTTTGACTCCAGCTTCTGTAGCTTGGGCCCCCAGCTCCCTTACAAATGCGGGAGCCATGACTTTCCTTTTTAAAAGTTGAAGCTTAATCTGCCAGCATTACCAGCTCTACAACTTCTGATTCTTCCTGCTACTGTGGCGTGACAGAGTAGTGTGACAGGTGGCATAGGCTTTCCAAGGCTGTGACTTTGATTGAAGTGAAAGCCATTTCAAGAATGACGTGTGAAGTGGTCACTTTTAAGATTCTTATACAGCACCAAGTGCTGTTGTCTTGTGATCAGTTTCAAAGCTGCATTATTAAATGTCTCTCTGACACTACCGAAAATATTCATTACTTCTGGCTATGCAAGTCTAAAGTATTAGCGTTAACCATTTTGTACCAGTGGCCCTGCGGCGTGTACATGGAGAACAATGGCAGAAGATGGCAGGGGAAGTCAGACTGTGGATGAGCCCTGAGTGGGAAACCACCATTCTGAGCATCTGCAATGGGGAGGAATAGTTAGCAGCCACAAACAGGTGATTCTCCTGCAGTAGCAGCAGCAAATGGTCAGGTCCCCGAGAATAATTTTACCTGTAATAGCTTTTCAGCTGTGGGGTTCATGTGCTTCCCAACCTGGGTTTGCCTGTGAGTCTAGGAGACATCAGAGGAGCAGAGATGGGCAAAAATTGCTTTGTTGGGCTGAAGGGAAGAGTGATCAACTAGAGCTGGCCTCTCCTTGGGCTGGACTACAAAGCGGTCTCCCCGCAAAGAGGGAAGACAGTCTAAGCATTGCTTGAACAGTCCCTGTGCCTTTCTGACATTTGAGAAAATAAAGACACGCAAGACGCTCTCGTCCATATGTGATGCTGTTAAAATGTATGAACGTGACATTGGCTTTATCCAAGGTCATGAAATGTTCAAAGTCCAACCTGTAGCCATGCGATGTGGGAGGCCATGCAGAACCCTTTTCTTCCTTTCTCTCCTGCCCCCCTTTCATAAGAACAATGAGAATGTCGAGACAATGGTTCAGGCTCTGTTAGCTAGTGGCAATGCCACCCGAAGGGATGGTGGTTCTGTGAGAGACTGAGGCTGAGGAAGCCCAGGTCCCAGCTAGATCCAACCCCTACTGGCTCCACGCTGATACTATTGTGTGTGGAGTAACAGTGACACCCTGTGGCCAGTCTGGTTGATCTAAGTGTCTCTTTTACAATGAAGAAGATCCGATGGTTTGTTTAATTTAATTTTTATCTGCGCTGTAATGTGAGCCCACGCTGGCTCCTCCTTCACACAGCACACAAAGAGGGAGCAGAGTCCCACAGGCCTTCCAGGGCTGTTCTGCAGCTGGCTCTGAACTAGGTAGGGGACATTCTTGGGGAAGAGAAGATTATATCTGTTTTATGCTCCATCAATTTAAATGTTGCCATTTGAGTGCCAGGTGAACCATAACAGCAACCATGAGGACAGTGCGGGAAAGTAGTGACAGCAATGCGAGCGTGCCACCTCTTTTAAAAACACCCCTGTGGCTCAGGGCAGAATTGGTTTTAAAAATGCCTGAACATCATGACATTTATCATTGATTTGTTTATGTTTAGCTTCTGGGTTTGGGGGCCACTAACTTCATCTTGATCTTACTTAAAAGTAGAGAAGGGAGGCCTAGGACAGAAGCAGCTCTGCTTTCCCACTGTTCTTTCATTCTCCAACAACCTGACTTGGCGTTGCCAGCCAGAGCTTGGCTTTGGTGGTCTGAGCCTTGGAGCTCTGAGAGTTCCGATTTTCCATGTACAGCCTCCCTAGGGTGTTAAATGGAGGCAGAACCCTCCTGGTGCCTGGCCTGGGTATGATGGGCAAACTCTGGTCTGTTCTCCAGGAGGAACAGGACATCATCTCTTCTAGATGTCCCCAGGGTCATCAGCTGGGGACTAAAGAAGGACAAGTGTAGCCTTGAGGGTAAGAGGGGGTACTCAGATATCCCTCAGACTTGGGTTGTAGTTCTAAATCTCTTCTAGCCAATCTTTTGATATTGTGCAAATTCCTTAATGTTGGAGGTCTGCTTTCTCACACATTTCTTTTGCAAAGCGAAGGCAGAAATTTTCTGATCACAGGAATGACAAATTACATGTGAAAGTGTGTTATACCCGGGGTGATGCCCTAACAGTTACACTTGTAGGTTTGTGACCCTAGACAGTGAAGGCAGTCTGGGGAGGGTTCCTATAATTGGCTAGGAATGGGGTAATCATAGCTGTTCCATTCCTGATGTGTGGAGATGAATTCTGAATGCATGCAGAGTGTAGAGTAGTCACCAGTACACGTATTTGGGGCACACTGAGAACTCACATAGGTGACCTGGGCTGATGCTGTTACTACTGAGGATGTGTATGTACCCAAAGCTGAAGACTGTCTTCTGACTGACTACCCTGAGTAAAGACAAAAGGGTATCTAGTAGTGTGTGTGTGTGTGTGTGTGTGTGTATGTTTGTATATGTGTGTATGGTATGTTACATGTGTGTATATGTGTGTATGTATATATGTGTGTGTATGTGTGTATGTATATATGTGTGTGTATGTGTGTATATGAATTCATTCATTGACCCAGGTGGCTAAAGCTCAGCTTGAGCAGTTTGCCACAGGAGGGTCAGATGCGAAGGTTACCTAGAGGTGATGTACAATGCTTAAGACAGAAAAGAAGAAACAAAAGAGGAAGGGAGGGGGAGGAGGGAGGGAGGGAGCCAAGAAAATGCCAATAAAGGAAGGAAATGTAGGGGATTAGCAAAAAGTAGGATTTTCAGCGCTGAGTATTCTCCTAGGCCATTTTAAAGTTCTCTAAAATCATGATAACTTAATTCCTGTGTCAAGAAAGGTTTCACACACTTTTTGTCTAGTGGCAGAAAAAAGGGCCAGGCAAAGATTCCTCCCACAGGGCAAAACTGGCCTTTTTTTTCCTTCCTTGGGTGACTTAATCGAGGTCATTGAGGAGATGGCTTAGAATTGTTCAAATCCCCTAGCTGTTCAGCTAATTGCATGAAAAAATATGGCAATGCTTGTCCCTCCCCTAAGCCTATTTTCTAAACTTCTCTCCCCTCCTCCCTCTCCTCCTGTCCCTTGTTTTCCTCCTCCCACCCCCTCTTCCTCCCCCTCTTCTTACTCCTTTTCCTCCTCCCTCCCTGAGTCCTTCCATCTTAGTGTTTTCAGTTTGGGGGATGATTTTGGCCTATATACATGGCATTTACTGCCTCCAAGCCTTTTTTGCTTTCCAGTTTTCTTCCATGTTTCTTTTTGCTTACTGCAGCTATCCTCCTTTATAAGTTCCTCTAGTTTCCAGTTTCTGAGTGACAGATGGAGTTCCCACAGCCTGGCTCTAAAAGCAACCAAATATATGGAAGACAGGTTTACTTAGGTATCAATAACAAGAGGAAAATACTGCCATAGCGTTATGGGGGTACTTAGAGTATGACGTTATCATCTCTGTAAATATTAGAAGAAAAAAGAGTTGGATTCCTTTTTATCCTTTCTAGGGTGCCTGTGGGACACTAGCTTGAAGAGGGTGATGACTTGGGAAGGGACAGCCATAAAGCAATCCAAACTGCTTTACTGACTTGGATGAGTCCTTGTTTATCCTGCTCATGTGAAGTCTCAGCAATCAGCTCTCATGATGTTGGCAGCCCTCCATATTTCCCTGCATTGGAGCAGAGAACACACTAAAGGCAGATATGGCATGTGCAAGACACAGATTTCTTTTGGGAAACAGACGCTGAAAACTTCTGATCACAGGCATCACAATTTATTTATGAAAATGCATTAAGCTTGGAGAGATACAGTAATGTTTTTCCTCTTAAGTCTGCCCCAGAAGAGTGAAAGCATCAATCTCCTGTACTCTAAGTTTTGTTTAGTAAGATTGGCATGGACAAAGTATAAGTGGACTTATGGATTTCATAAGAAGAGAGGAAGGATATTCTAGGCAGTTTCTCATCATCAGAGACTACCCTTACAGAAGGCTCTGGGACAGCCAGGGACGATGCTAATACACTCTGGTCAGCACCCATTCTCCAGTTCCTGCCTCCCACTCTCTCCTCTCTGTTCTTACCCCTACACCATTACTTTCCTGCTAAATAACAGAGACAGGATGAAATGGAATCCACCAGTGGGCGCCACACGGCTCTCTTCCATTATCTTAATTTTTCTCTCTTCGTTCAAAAGCTCGAACTGACATTAAAGAGGATGAGAGTATTTCCATCATGTTATCCCCAAATATGTATCATTGTGACTTGTCTCCTGAGGGGTGACAAAGCTATGTCTGATCCTAAGGGACAGAAATCTCAGTCCCCACTGGATTAGCAATACATGAAAAATCTGACTCCCATAGCCATACAGTTCCTGAGTCATGAGTCTTTGACATGTCCCAGTCTCCTAACACTGCAAACTGGAGCATTATTTCTTTTCCTTCTGCCTCCTACATTGTCATCTTCATCTTCAGGCTAGCTTCCTTCATGGCCTCACCTCCAGCCCCTAACGACAGCCAGTATCTGTGGGACTCTATCTATGACTACAGTAGGAGAAGAATTTATTCTTTAGTCTTCTCCTGCTTTTTGGGGGAGGGATGCATCTTCCTAACCAGACAGATGGGTTCTGTACTTTAACAGATTGCTATAGCTAGGGGATGCTAGCAATAAGTTGTGTATGCCACCTCTACAAAGATGAGCTGGACACTATCATTGCTGCCCTGAGTAAGGTCTTGGTAACTTGGTAGAAGATCAGGATTAGTTGTTTGTGTGGTGTGATAGTTAATCTTGGCTGCCAACTTGATTGGATCTGGAATCAACTAAGAGGTGGGCCTGTGAGGTTGTTTCCTGAGGCAGTCAAATGAGTTAGGATGACTTCCCAGAGTGGGTGGGCAATACCTTCTGGCATGGCCCAGAAAGGAGGAGATCCAAGGGAACAACTGTTGCTTTTTGCTTATCCACCTTCACTTTCTGCTGGTGAGAGCATCTACTTTGCTGCTGCACTGTTGTTATCCTTCCTTGACATCAGAACCTGGCCTCTTCAGCCTAAAATAGAGTGATGACCAGTGGCTCTCCGGGTAGTTTCCAGACTTTCAGTTCCAGATTGGGTTCCCTGAGACAGAAAGCTTCCTGCTTCTCAGCCTCTCCAGTATACATATGGCCACTGTGAACTACCCAGTTGCTGTTAAGTTAGCTAATCTGTTTAAATCCCCCTTGTAATACACACTCACTCTGTGATTCCATTCCACCAGAGAGCCATGACTAGCATGCTTACTCATCTAACTGGTAATTCCCTTCTGTAAACAAAGGTGGCACCTGCAGAGTGAAGCTCATTGGATCCTGGCAAGTGAATAAAGTCATGTGTAGGAGGCGTTGTGAACTTTCACTAAATGAACTCATTAACATCTTGAATTATCTGCTTCCAATCTGAATCACGGGAAGAGCAAAGCTGGTTCTAAAAAGTGTGCTTCTCCAATTGGAATGGTTGTTTCATCACCATTTTCTCCTTCCCCTTCCATTACTTTTCTTCCATACTAGGAAACTGATGGAACTCAACTTGTCAGCAAGTTTGGACTCAAACAGTTTTGGCTATAAAAGTTACCTAGTAGCCAAGGATTATAGCTACTTCCCATGAGGAAGAAGAAGAGACATTTGGAATCCTCCGAGCAAAGAAATAGAAATCAAATTCTCATTCCCATCATTGCTTAACCAGCAAGTGGAGAATACCCATGAAGAATGCCCATGCCCCGGTTAGAGTGGTGGTGGTTTTATAGTTGCTTGAAGAGACAGGTGCCTGCCAAAGGTCTGTGAGGTCAACCTCTCACTGTTCATAAAAGATCACCAGGTCTACACATTGCTTTGCAACACATTTCTTCTCTAGCCAGAGGGGAGTTTGCAATGCCTGACAATGAATTCTGACCAGCATTCTCTGCTTTTCCACTGGGGCAGAGAAGCAGGTCATCAGCCTGAGTTGCTCCACTCAGAGGCCAAAGGCAGCACTTGAGGAAATGGATGGCTACCACACAACAGCTTAGCTCTAAGCCTCAGCCATATTCATGGCAAGTTCATGTCAGCCACCAAGTGCAGTGGCTTCACATCTGGGTCAGTGCAAAGCCAGAGTAAGAACAGCCAAGAACTAGCAAAGTGAAGAAAGGCTCGTTACCTACACCAGCTAAGGAACACAAGAGTTGTTTCTAATGCACAATCTTATGAATCAAGGAAGTAGGGGGTTTTGTTATGCGGTCTATATATTCATACAAGAAATACTTATAGGGGTGGGTTGTTTCCACCCTCCCCCCTACTGTTTCTTGCCATTTTACCTATGGCCTGACACCCTTCCCCTTACATTTCAACCCGCCCATAGTGTCTTTCCCAGCGTTGGTCACCCTCTGTATCTACTTCTACCATACAGATGGGTCTCATGCTGCCTGGCTAAGTGTGTCTTCAAGAAGGTTCTAGGTCTTTCTCTTAGAAACATTTCATAATCCACAGTCTGACCCTGCTGGTGGCCCTGGACTATACCACCATTACATATGTCACATTTCTTTAATGATTATTTCAATCTAATCATACTTGAGGACCTGCAGGCCCAGCTCCTGTTTGTCCATGACTATGTAAAAATAAAGAGTGAGTTTCTCCATATTAGAGAATGTTTTCATTACCAAGGAAGTTTCTATTTGTAAAGCCATCTCCATACCAGGAAGACCCTACCTCAAGATCACTCAAGAGAGAGTATTCTTGACAAGACATGTTGAGCTTAATCACTATACATTTCCTCTTTCTCCTTCCTCTAAGTTGTCTCCCTTCCCAGAAGCCCTGAACTTGCTTTGTTTAGTCTAAGATGGCATATAAACCATAACCATCCTTGAGTCTCCCTCTTCCTTCCTTCCTTCCTTCCTTCCTTCCTTCCTTCCTTCCTTTCTTTCTTTCCTTCTTTCTTTCTGCCTTCCTTCCTCTCTCCACGCCTCCCTCCCCTCCCCCCATCTCTGGACAGACTCTCATGTAGCCTAGCCCAATCTCAAACTTCTTGAGAAGATTAATTTGATCCTGCCTGTCTCCAGCTCTCAGTTTTGGGGTTTTTGGGTGTCTGTATTACTGGGGATTGGGCCCAGAAGTTTACGCTTGTTGGGAAAGTTCTCTACCTGCAGCTGCCAGCCAGCCCTGTGATCCTGAGGGGAAGGAAGGACACAGTATGGTGCATTGTGTGACTAGGCTGGGATGCTCAGAAGGTGAGGGGTAGGCGTTCAGTGATTTCACTGAATTCCTGACAGCATCTTCTGCTGGCCGTAGGTTTATACCATTGTAAGTCCAGAAGCATCTTTATCAGATGGTACAAAATGTGGTAATTCTGCAAAGGCAAGAGAAATCCTGACTGAGTTGTAGCAAGAAAACAGCTTGTTAAACACCAGCCGAGGCAGAAGGTTTTGTCTCATCGGAACCCTACTTATTCAATGCTTGAACAGCTCTTGGAGCAGCAGGACTCTAGGAGTGCCTCTGCGTACAAGAGGCAGGCATGTTGGATGTTAAACTGGCATTCATTTATTGGAATCCATTTTGGTACTTTCTTTATTTCTCTCCCGGGCAGGCATTGTTGGTGGCATCTTTGAGTCAGACAGAGTCATATTTCAGACACTTGAGTGTCTTGCTTAGTGGGAAGATCAGCCAGACTTGAAAATAAAGTTGATACTCCTGTCATTGGACTCTAACAAAAAACAGTCTTTTCCTCCCAAAAAGAGTTTTGTGTTGAGACTTGAGAAAAACATATCCAGTGTGTTTGATCCCCATTTCAAAGGGCTGCAGCGCAGGCCCAGGATGTATGCATCAGTCATTGGAAGACCGTTGCAGTCTACAAATTAATACAGCCCATACATGCCTCCTTCCTCTCCATTTTGTTCCTCTTCCTGCGTGTGCTATTGATTGATTTACCTTGGGGAGGAGATTCTTCTGACTCAGACACTAAGCAAGTTCCTAAAGAAAATATCAGCTTTAAAGGGGAATAGAGGAGATAGCGGCAGCAGCAAAAAATCACTAATCTTTCATTTATAGGAGCTACAGAACATCTGGAGAGCATGTGGGGTCCTTCATCCCCAGAGTGCAGGAACAAATGAGCACAAAAGGGAGCCCCGCCCCCACCCCCGCTAATGTAGTGTCATGGATTTGAATACAATGCAAGGCCCCACAGCAAACATCTCCAGTCTCCACAAATGACACTGACTGGGACACTGGGCACACAGCATGCAGGGGCAGAAAGCTCTTTGGAGATGGAGGAGCAATGAAGGCATTTTTAGAGCAACACTCCTTGTCTCTACTTTTATAATTTAAAAAATGTACATCACAAGGGTGGGTTCAACTGGTAGTGTACATGCCATGCAAGCAAGACAGCCTGCATTTGGATCCCTGGCAGCTGCATGAAAAACCGGGCTACCCCAGGAATTCCAGTGCTGGAGAGGCGGAGACAGGAGGCTACTGGGAGTTTGTTGGCTGGGTGACTTTTCCCATCCCGTGAGCTGTATGCTTAGTGAAAGGTCCTACTTTAAAAAGTAAGTGTAGAGTGATAGGGAGGGCCAGGAATTCGACCTCTGACCTCCACATATGTAGGTGCACATACATACAATAGGACCACATGCACACAACACACATATACACACAAAAATAAAGTATGTGTCATGATCAGAATGGAAGCAAAATCAAACCGTTTACAGGAGAACATTATTTTCGATGTGCTGTGGAGTGTTGATGGAAGTTTATCTGCATCTGAGGAGCATCAATGGCATCTTAAACTAAATGCACGGGTTAGGAATGGAAGGAGCCGCTTGCATCAGAAATGACTAGCAAGGAATTCAGATTTGGAAGGCAAGTGCAGGCCTGGCCTTGAGTTGACATTGGCATTGTTTCACCACCTTCCTTGGGTCAGGAGGGTATCTGAAGACTCTTTCACTCCCCTTAAATAATATGGGAACACAAATTATAATAGTTGTGTCTTGTCCTCTTCTTGGTCTCAGGAGACAATGTAAACATGCTGTGAGTTGCTTTGTTAAAAGCTTGGGATAAACAATCAATGTAAGAATTAATGGTGTCATGTAGCAGTTGTAGCAGCCAATACGAGATTAGAAGCAGGGAAATATTTCTAAGCATGCCCTTTCTTTTGATCCAGAAAAAGGTTTCCTCATTGCTCCATAAAGCAGAGAGGACGGCTTGCTGGTGGCCAGAAGCCTAGACCTGCCCGAAAGCCAGGGCTTGCTGGCACACAAGAAGCTACAACTTTATTCTTTGATGTGGTCACCACTATTGACAAGAATGTTCAGATTTTAAATGTATCTTTGAAAATGGAAAACTCCTGCAATGATGGTGTTCAGTCTGACACCATCGAGGAACGATTGGGTGTAGCTTGGAGAGTTAGTCTCTTCCCTCAGACTGCTCTACTTCTCTAAGTTTGTGTGTAGACATTTAATTCGCTCTGCTTGGGTACAGGAAGGCACCAGAGGCAGTTTTCAGAAACTTTGAGTGCACTATTGTAATAGGTGTGTGTGTCTGTGTGTCTGTGTCTGTCTGTCTGTATCTGTGACTGTGTCTGTGTTAGTCAGCTTTCTATCACTATAACAAATTACCTGACATAGGCTGCCTATGACGAAAAAGGAGATTCATTTGGCTCATGTTTCTGGAATCTCAAGTCCAAAGCTAAGCAACTACATTGATTTGTGCCTCTTGCTAAGGAGGCAGGATGTAGGCTCACATTATTAGCTAGGAAAGAGAGGGAGAGGTGAAGAAGACAGAGGAGAAGAGGGAGCAGGGAGAATGAGAAACAGGACAGAGAGAAGTAGGGGTATTTTGCCTCTTCTGAGGACATGCCTCCGATAACCTGAGGATTACTATAAGGCCCTTCCTCCTGAAGGTCCCATCTGCTTCCCAAAGTGCCACCCCAGAGATCAAATATTCATTCCTATCAAAACTACTCACACACACACACACTCACGCACACACACACATACACACACATGCATGCACACACACAAACACACGACAGAGAGAGAGGGAGAGAGAGAGAGAGAAACTCATGAGATAATGGATGCTGGGAAGTCCAGACCTGAAATAATGGTAATCTTACTTCTAAGATGTATGCCACTGAAGACTTGAGATTTAAGAGAGCTGACGATGTAAACCCTTCCTAAGTCTGAAGGCAGAAGGAGATTATATCTCTGCTCAAAGAAAGTCAGACAGTAGGAGTTGGGGGTGGGGGTGGGTTTCCTTCCTTATTTGGCCTTTTGTTCTATTGAAATCTTTGATGCATTGCATGGAGCCTACACACATTGGAGACAGAAACTTATTTCACTCAGTTTATTGCTTTCCAAGTTAGTCTCCTACAGAAACACCCTCACACAGACACCAGAAGAATTATTACCAAGTATCTGGATCCCTTGTATACTAAGCAAGTTGAAAGATAAAACTAACCTGCTGTGGAACAATCTTTGCACACAGTAAATATGTATTACTCTCATTGGTAAATAAAGAACTAACTGTCCTATAGCTTGGCAGGAGAGATTGGGCAGGAGAGCTAGACTAGGAAAATTCTGGGAAGAAGAAGGGTTGAGTCAGAGAGTCTCCAGTCAGACCCAGAGGAAGCAAGATGTATACAAAATGAGGTAACAAGCCATGGATCGTGTGGTAGAACTTAGATAAAAAATATAGGTTAACTTAAGTTGTAAGAGCTAGTTAGCAATAAGCCTGAGCCATTGGCTGAGCATTTATAATTAATAGATAATTATTAATAAACAATAAATAAATTAGTCTCCATGTTGGTTATTTGGGATCTGACAGGTGGGAAAGAAAAGTCTGCTTATACCAGCCATTGTAAATTTTTTTTCTTTTTTGCCATTTTATATGTGGTGTTCATATGTGTGTGTACATTTTACATGTGTATAAGTGCATGTGTGGGTTCATGTACCTGTATGGATATATGCACATGTGTGTGTACATGCATGTAAAGGTTCAGGTTGATGGAATTATCCTTGATCACTCTTCCACCCTATTCTTTGAGGCAGTGTCTCGATGTCAGAGCTCACCAATATGGCCAGTCTTGTTAGGCTCTGAAGGTTTCCCATGTCTTTGTCTTCTGAGACTGGATTATAGGTGGGCTGCCATGACCCACATTTAGGTGGGTTTCTGAGCAGCCAAACTCTGGTGTCACATTTGTATGGTGAACACTTGCCACCAAACCATCTCCCAAGCCCAAATTATTACTTACTTATAATGACCACTAGCTTAGCCAGTATGGGGTTGGATCTCCTGTATGTCATTTGTCTAAAGCACTACAAGGACCACCAGGTCAAAAATGCTTTCCAAAAGCTGTTTGATGAGAAGTGTGAGGCTGTAGAAAAAGTTTTAGATGGTGGGCAAATTCCAGAATAAGAATGTCTCTTTTTTTATTTTATTTTCCAGTTTAAATTTAGATAAGAAACAAGGTTGCTTCACAAGTCAGTTCCAGGTCCCTCTCCCTTTCCCTCCCCTCCTCCCGTGCCCTCCCCCAACCCCCCCCATTATCCCCTCATTCCCCCAGGGAGGGTGAGGCCCTCCATGGGGGTGTCTATAGTCTGTCATTTCATATAGGGCAGGGCCTAGACCCTTCCCCAAGAGTTCAGGGTGAGAGTGCACCTCACATTGTTCTATGGGAGTCCAAAGTCCGTGTCTTGAAGGCTCTCTACATACCTTTAATTTTCACTCCATAAATAGTCACCAAATCATCCAGAAAAATTAATGTTTACCCATGAAATCATGCAGTCTACCCAGAGAATTCCTGCAGAGCCTATCAGTCTTTACTCACTGGGACCCTGGAAAGATACTCCCTGCCAGTCTCTGAATGCAGGTCTCAAGAGAATACCATCTGAGGCTTTTCCATGGACACCCTAGAGAAAGAGAGATGTTGTCCTTGAGGATATACAGGATTATTTACACTAGCCAGTACTTTGTGGATGTCAGGCGTATTATAAGGAAATGTGAGGGACGAAAAAAGACCAGCTGATCTTGCAAAGTCAGCTGACTCAGAATATTGTTCTAGCATCTTTTTAAAAAGGTTTATTTGTTTGCTTGTGTGCATGTGTGTGTCTGAGTGAAGGCATGCACATCAGTGTGTACAGGTTCATGTGTCTTTGTGCATGGAGATCAGAAGAGGGCATCAATATCTCAGAGCCTAGATTATAGGCATCTGTGGGCTTCAGGGCTTGTGTGGGTGATGGGATCTGAACTCTGTTCCTTGTGGTTTCTTAACAGTTACTCTTAACCACAGAGTCACCTCTCTAGCCTCTCTAAACTCTTAAAGATTGTGACAGTGATTTGCACCCAAAGGTAGATTTAAGGGCAGAGGCCACATCTCGAATTCTCTACTCACTGTGAATGAGTTGAGAGTTAATAGATCTGCTAACATAATCCCTGTTCATAAAGCCTGGGAAAGAAGCAACCACATACAAAATCTGCCCACCCTGTGAAACCTTAGAATGACATGTCAGGTGAGCTCTGTTCTTTGGACTATTGTCCAAATATAAGCACGGACATTTTCTTCATTGACAGTAAGTGGCTGTTGGTGGCTGATTTCCATAAGTGTGCTTCTGTCACTCATCGCAGATCTGGAAATCTCTGCCTCCTTCACTTCCGTCTGCCCTGATCTGTGGGCAGTCTCTGCAGGTCTCAGAACCAGAAGAGCCACTCCATGTCTCTCAATGAAAGATGCCTCTCCTGGGCCTGGGCCTCCCCGCTGCCCTTCAAAAGGGAACACAACCTGTCCAGTGGGCGTGAGTGGTCATGACTGAAGCATTGCCAAGTGCTGGGCTTCCGCTGGGAATGAGCTCTCTGCTTCTCAGCATTCTCAGCCATCTGGGCTGGGAAATGGAGACCACCTTGCACTGGAATAACCTTGGCCAGTTCTTTTTGCAACTTCTGCTTCAGGATTTGCTTTGCCCAGGGCTGTGGCATGCCACCCCAGGAGCATGGACACCAGGTGACCTGAAGGGGCACTGTGTATTCTTTTGCTCCCAGTTGCTCTCTTTCCTCTTCCCCGCTAACATGCTTAACATTCTATCCTAGACAAAAATGGGACACGTGATTCCGTTTGGATTCAAGGTGGGATGAGCACTGCACATGGAAGTATGCACATATTCACACACACAGACACACACACACACACCACACAGACACTCATACACACACACACCACATACATACCACACACACACTCACACACACACACTCACACACACTCACACACATACCACACACACTAACACACACACTCATACATAACACACACACACACACAGAGGGGGGACTGATTATATACACTCACAGGAACAAGAGGACTTCGTGACTACATGGGATGCCAAGTGAAGGCTCCAGTTCACTGTGACTGACTGTGATTGAGGTCGTGGGCAGTTGGTCAAGAGATAGGACATTTGATGAATCTAGGAGAAGTGCTCTGGTGTATATTTGGCTGAACCTGGAGCTTCAATGGCACATGTTTTCAACTGCCAGTTCTCTCTCAGTCTTCATGAGACAGTCTCCTCATTCATGCACATGGCTGATGCCAGTGATTGTGCACAGGGGCCACCCTCAAGATGACATTCTATGCTACACAAACCACCTTGCAATATGCCATCTTTTGTTACTTTACATGGAACTTGAATGTTCTCAATGGTTTTTTCCAGTTGCATAGAAAATTAAAGACTGACGAAGCCAAAAGTGGGTATGTGTACCTTTGTGTATGTATATCTGTTTTATCTCTCCTGCCTCCATTCCAAGGTACTGAATTTGTAAACAGGCTGTGCAGTGGCCTCCTGTCTTGTCTTTTCAGTTGATTTCATTTCCTTTAATGCATCTTAAATTGTCTCTTCCATCAGCTAACTGAACAAATACTTATTGAAGTAATTAATGCAATACTGAGCATGATTTGACCTCTGACCAAATCCCTAGCTTTCCCTTACTCTCCTTCTTTAGTCCTCTTCCTCGTCATTCATAGGCATAGACCCCTGTTGTGAAATATTACTTTAAATAGGCAAAGCTGTGTTACGTTGTTTTATGTCCTGAAATACTACTTTAACTGTGTAAAAGTGCTGCATTTGTTTTTTCCTGCATTTTTCAAATTATGTAAAGATGTGTTGCTGTTTCACCTTGCTTGCCTAAGACAGCTGATTGGTCTAATAAACTTAGCTAGAGAGTAGAGGGATAGGCAGGGATGGTAGGCAGAAAGAGTAAGCAGCGGGAGAAATCTCTGCTCAGGGAAGAATGAGGGAGAAAAAGAGGGAGACACCTGGGGGCCAGTCAGCCAGGCAGTCACCAGCCAGCCTGACATAAAGAAATCCAGAATGAAAGAAAGGTCAAAAGCCTGATGTAGATGAAGAGAAGCAGATTAGTATAAATTATAAGAGCTAGCAAGAAAGGAGCTTAAGCTAAGGTTGAACATTCCTAATAATAAGTTTCTGTATCATGATTTAGAAGCTGGTTGGTGGCCTAAAAGGAAGCCTGCTATAAACCACTTTGCACAGGATGTTGGCTCTTCACTGTGTCACCTAGCCTCTTTTCATCTGTCACATCTCAGTTCATTCGCTCTTCCACACTGACATCTTTTCTGGCCACACCCATCTAAGTGTGGCTCCGTTCCAATATTCTTTCTTTTTTTCTCTGCCCTTTGTTCTTCATGGCACTTATCAAAGAATGCTGTCTTTGTCAGTATTCTATTGCTGGGAAGAGACACCATGACCAACCCAACAGAGGAAAGCATTTAATTGGGGCTGGCTTACAGTTCAGAGGTTTAGTCCATTATCAGCATGGCAGGAAGCATGGCTGATTGCAAGGAGACAAGTGCTGGAGAAGGAGCTAAGGGTTCTAAATCTGGATCCACAGGTACAGAGAGATTCTGGGCTTGGAATGGACTTTTTGTAACCATAAAGTTCACTCCTTGTAACATATTTCCTCCAACAAGACCACACCTCCTAATCATTTTAAATACTGCCCCGCCTTGGTGACCAGGTATTCAAATCTAAGAGCCTAGAGGGGCCATTCTCATTCAAGCTACCACAGATGGCCTCTATATCCTAACACTATGTTCCTGGTGTCTGCCTTTAAATACTACAATCCTTGGCAGGCAAAAATATGCTTTGTTTTTTATGTTGCTATATCACCTTTAAATGTGCATTGAATAAACATTTGAAAATAGGTTAAGAATGGAATAAAAAAAGGCAGAAAGGGCAGAGGAATTAAAAGTTGCTTTGTAGTTATGCATAGGATCCCTCAGTTATTAACATCACTTTCTTTTAATTGGAGAAAAGCTAGCCAAACCATTCATTGTCAGGAGCTGGGAAGGGTACAGGCACCATCTACATGTGAACCTACAAATTAGCCCACACAGTTTTATGGATGAAGACATGACACTCACGTCAGAGACAATGGGTCCCATTACTCACAGCTCAGCCAGCAATATGAGCATTGATAGATCTGCCAATTTCCCTTTGATCCTAAGTCCTCTAGGAATAATGAGGACCAGTCCAGTGGACATGCTGCAGAAGATTCCTGAGGTCAGGAAACCTGAGCATTTTATAATGAAGCATCAGCCTGTCGGCCATCTGTACCAAAGAAGATAGCATTGCTATATTGTAAGACCATCCGCCAATATGCCTTTCATTCTGGTTGGGGACACTAGGTCTACCTTCCAATCATGGTTGCTTTAACAATACCCTAGGATACATAGTTCTGAAGAAAGCCAATTGCTGCGCCACTCAGAAGTGTTATGATCCATCATGAGGAATTTCCTTCCAATAATAGTAGCCCCTGTGAATGTTATAGAATGTATGAAAATGTCACAGTGTGTCCAATTAATATAGACTAACACAAAAGTCAGCCCCTCTTCTAGCTTTTGGAAAAGCTACTGTATTGATTTGTGATTAATTTTCCATGAGTGTGCAGTCCCTCTAATTAATCTGATTGATGGAAACTAGAACAAAATCCCATTAGCTTGTCTTTTGGAGTTTCTTATTGTCTACTCTCTACAAAACAACTTTAAACAACAGGGTGATGGCAACCTGCAGTATTGACCTCAAAGCATGGCCCCAATATTCTGGATCCCACCAGCTGAGCAAACCTCCCTTGGGTGCTTAAATATCTAACTTAAAAGTTAGGAAACTTTCTTCTTTGGATCCATCTTTCAATATGACACAGAGACTTAACCCAGAATGCATTAGTAATTGCTTGGACTCCACCTTGACTCAAGAAGAGGAAGCCTAATGTAATGTTCTTCTAAACAATATTCCTGGCCTTTGTATTGACACTGACTTCAATGACTTCAAGCCCCAAAGTGGTGTCATTGATTTCTTCAGCTAAAGTCAGGGACACATTTAATACTAGTTTTATAATTGGAAGACTCCCATTGGAGAGAAAGCTGCCCTGGGGTGTGAATAAATACCATATCTTCCAGCCTCCCAGACAGCCTTTCTCAAAAACCAAATATAGCCTTGTTTGGGTGAGATCTCACTGTCATCTGAGGGCTACATAGTTTACAGTGTTGTTTGCTTAAATATCTGACCCCCTTCTCTTATGAGCAGTGCTGAGATACAAGCTTCTACAGAATTTGTCTTTGATTTAGCTGTCTTTTGTATCTGCCATTCTAATTGAACAGTCTGTACCTCCAATGCCAGACACCTTCAACACATCCTCCACATTTTTTGCCTCTCTTTCCATAATTCTTATTATTTTTAATCCTGACTTCAATACCAGGATTGCCCACTGCTCTTCCCACTGGAAAGTTTTGTTTTGACAGAGACACCTTAAGGTGGAACCTCTCTCTGCTGGCACTAGCTAATAGTACTTCAATTTGGCTCCTCAATTAGCCTTAAAAAATAAGGTTTGAAGTCAGTTCATATGCCTGTGGTTTAGCCCAAAAGCATTTAGTTCAACCTGTCCTGTTTGTCCTCACTGCCAGACTGGAGGCAATTGCCTGCCCAATTAAGTGACTGAGTGAAGTCATGGAAGCAGTGACAGGGAAGATGTCCAGAGGCACTGATGGGTATTTGCCATGGCAGGCGCAGGGCCTGGGGCCGTCCCGTGCTATTCTGTTAGACTTGATGGGGGATGTCCTTGTGTATGTGGTGAATATATGTCTCTCTTATTGGTTGATGAATAAATGCTGGTTGACCAGTAGCCAGGCAGGAGGTATAGGTGGGGCTACCAGACTAGGGGAATTCTGGAAAAAGGAAAGGCAGAGAGTCATCAGAGAGACGCTATGTAGCCACCGAAGGAACAACATGCTGGAGCATTGTGGGTAAGCCACAGCCTTGTGACAATATATACTTTAATAGAAATGGGTTAATAATTAAGAGAGAGCTAGTCAATAAGAAGCCTGAGCCATCAGTCAAACAGTTTATAACTAATATAAGCATCTGTGTATTTATTTGGGACTAAATGGCTGTAGGACCAGGTGGTCCATCATCATTTATTAGGACATCTGAGGAGATCTGCATGAGGCAACCTACTTTACAACCCTAATATCAACCTGATAATGATTGGTGTTTTCTGAACAAAGGGCTAGAAGGGACATTAGGGAAGACTAATATTGATAATGTGTCTTGGTCTGCTTCTGTGAAGATTAATCTTAGTTGCCAGCTTGATTCAACCTGTAATCTCTTGGCAGATTGAGGCACACATCTGGCTCTGCCTGTGGAGACATTTCCAGAGAGAAATAATTCAGGGAAGGAAACACATTATTAATGTGGATGGCAGCATCCTACAGACTGGGGGGTTGAATTGGACAGAAGGAGAGAAGCAGCTGACGTCCATTTCTCTCTGCTTCCTGACTGTTGTGACATGAGCTGCCTGGCCTCTCACATTCTCCCTGCCGTACTGGATTGAGGTCACTGAGACCAGGAGTTGTTTCTGTCAGGTGTGATCACAAGTAATGATTTATCCTCTTCCTGGGTTCTGATGTGTTCTTTTCTTACAAATGGTCACTAACGTGCTTAATCTCATTCTGGGAGCTGAGATACCGTGTTTACCTTTATCACCCCCTTTCACATCTGGGCCTTCCATTCAGAGGCACTAAATGTGAAAGGGACAGATGTGCCCTGCTTTGGCCACAATGGGCCACCATAGGGGCATGTTGTGGCCTCCCGTTCTGTTATCAGGTTAGGCCAGACAGATAACCTAGGTAGCTGAACTAGAATCAAGTTTGGGTTCTCAAGACACTGATGAAGTTTTCTGTATATATGTTTATCTTATTGGTTGTTGAATAAAGCACTGTTGGCCAATATGGAAGCAAGATAGGTGGGACTAGGAGTTGAGGAGTTTTCTGGGAAATGTAGTAAAGAGAAGTAGCCATGTGATCCAGGCAAGAAGTAACATAGCAGGGGCAGAATCAGTATATAAACAGGGACAAGCAGGAAATATCTCTCTTCTCTTCTCTTCTCTTCTCTTCTCTTCTCTTCTCTTCTCTTCTCATTTCCTGTCCTCTCCTCTTCTCTTCCCTCTCTTCTCTGCGGAGACACTCAGCAGACACGATGTAGACCCCAAAGGAGTAAGAGGCCTGGACCTTATCTCCAGTAAGATAGGCCACTAGGAAATAGCTAGCAAATAAAAAACCTTAGCTAAAGGCCAACAGATTTATACTAATAAAGCATCCGTGTGTTATTTGGGGGCTGAAGCGGCAGTGGGACCCAGCTGGGCCAGAAAAACTAACGTAACAAAATGGGACCATTTAGTAAGGGGATTCCTGTCTGGGTCCCATTGCCACTTCAGAGCCCCCAGATAACACACGGAGACTCTATTAGTTACAATGCTGCTGGCTATGGTTCCTTATATACTAGCTCTGTATAAATTAACCCATTTCTAACAATCCATGTATTTCTTCATGGCTTTATCTTAATGGAGATAAGGTCCGGGCCTCTTACTCCCTTGGGGTCTACATTGTGTCTGCTGAGCATCTCCACAGAGAAGAGAGGGAAGAGAAGAGAGCTATTTCCTGCTTGTCCCTGCTTATATACTGATTCTATCCTGCTATGTCACTTCCTGCCCGGATCACATGGTTACTTCTCTTTACTACATTTCCCAGAATCCTTCTCAACAGCTAGTTCCACCTATCTTGCTTCCCTATTGGCTAACAGGGCTTTATTCAATGACCAATAAGATAAACATATACGCAAAAGACATTTTGGCTGGGCTTTTACACAGAGGATAAGCCAACCAGGTTGACCCTAGGCTGCTACTGTCAGGGCAAAGAAAGAAGGTTTGGCAAAGGATGGTCAGGGGGAATCCAGAATGCAGAATAGGCTTACATATGCCCCACTCCTTACAGCATATTTATTACTTAGGGAGGGGCCAAGAGAGAATAGTCTTCTAGCAAAAGTCATAGAATGTTCAAATTGCTTTGAAAGTATAGATTCTTGGAGGAGGTTATAGTGTCATAGACAAATCTGAGAAGGCCATTTTTATTCTCAACAGCACCATACACCTGTGGATGATCATGTCTAAATGTATGTTGATCATTATTGTGGTGTTTGTGTATGTTTGTGTATGTGTATGTGTATGTGTGTGTGTGTGTGTGTGTGTGTGGTGTGTCTGTATATGTGCATGTGTATGTGCATGTGTGTTTGTGTGTATGTGGTGTGTCTGTCTGTGTCTGTGGTGTGTGTGTATAGTTTATCTATTTGTGTGTGTGGTGTGTGTCTGTGTGTGTGGTATGTATATGTGTGTCCATGTGTCTGTGTATGTGTGTCTGTGTGTATGTGGTGTGTGTGTGTGTATGTGTCTATGTCTGTGTATGTGAGTATGCAGTGTGTGTGTCTGTGTGTATGTGTATATGTGGTGTGTGTGTGTGTGTGTGTGTGTGTGTGTTGTGTGCTCATGGGCTCCCACAGGCAGAGGAGGATGTTCTCCTCATTCTCTTGAGATAGATAGGATTTCTCATCCATGAGATAGGGTTTCTCACCCATGAGACAGGGTTTCTCACCCTTGAGATAGGGTTTCACATCCTTGAGATAGGGTTTCTTACTGATCCTGGACCCAGGCTAACTGCCAGAGAGCCCCAGTGTTACCCTGCCTCTCTTCATCTCTATGCCAAGAAGACACAGGCATACTTGTGACTACACCCCACTTTCTAATGGAGTACTGGGGATTTGAACTTACGTCCTTATACTTGTTTAGCCAACACTCTTACCCACTGAAGCATCTCCTCAGACCCAACTGTGCTGTTTTGTAATTAAAAAGTTTACCATCATGAGCATCAAAATGAACCAGAAAGCAAAAACCTGGCATGTTAGCCTCAGTGGTTATGTGGGAAATAAACAGACATCCTTTTGGTAGGAATAACACATCTGAGAGACAGTGGGATTTTCTGCATCAGAACCATGGAGCCCTTTCCCTTTCTCATGGTCTATCATGATAGACAAATTCTGGTCTGGGATGGTGAAGGACATAACAGTAATGGTGGCAGTCTGGCCGCTGCTAGTCCCATCATAAGCTTGATTCCAGCAGATCTCCTAGGATCCCGGCCCTTCCTAAGGGTATCCATGAGGGCAACCCAGATGGTCTGACATGCAGCCATGATACACTTTTACATTTCACAGCCCCAAAGCGGAGTGTCTTTAATCTGCCACTCTGCAGTTTTCCAAATGGCAGACCGAGCAGCTACCCCACTGGCAACAGTCTGAAAGTCAAAGTATAATATGGTTCATCAAAGGGAGTATTGGCCAGAGCCGGGAGGGTGGCTCTGAGCCCTACCCACAGAGCAAAACAGTTCCATCCCAGCTTTGCATGCCTGGCAGAGAAACTGAAGAGGCACAGCTTGTCCAGAAGACCCCATTAGTTCAGTGCAGCTGAGCGATCAGTGACCTAGGCCCAGGCATTTGGAGAAACTTCTGAAATAAGGGCCTCCCTGAACCATGGAAGAATGAGAAGTAATGCTTTTCCCCCAAGGTGTGGCCACACCCTTTTGTATAAAGCAAAAATGTAGCTAGGTCCAGGCTGGGTCCATATTTTTATTTTATTTTTGATGAGAGGGGTATGATGGGGTCTTCTCCTTTGTTAGTCATCGAATTCTAAGATGACTTGTGCCAAATAGGAGTCTGAGTGTCACAGGCCCCCATGGGTCAGGTACTTGGTTTGAGTAAGAGCCCCATAGAAAGCTCATAGCTGCTTCCCCGAGTGGATGCACATGCTAATCATGTCAAGGGGATGGCAGGTGTAAAACCTCAAGGGGCATCTCTGCATAGAAGCTGTTTGCCCTGTCAGAGGCTCCAGGGGGTAACATCATCTGTCACAGAGACTGGTGGCTCCAAGTGGGCATTCAGGTTAGAGGCTCCCCAGAGTGCCACCAGTTCTCTCGACAGCCTTCTTCCTGGTTGAGAGACTCCCCTGGCACTTACAAGGTTGGTGAGTACAGGATTGAACAGAGCCGTACAGTCATAGGTAGATGTGCAGTGTGCGTCTGTCCAAATGCTCCACGTTAGCTTCTTCGATCCATTCAGAACAATGTTCAGATGGCACACGTTGAACTTGGGTGTTCCGTTCTCCCATGGAACCATGTGTCATGGTGCCGCAGGTGCTGGTATTCAGTAGCATCAGCAACGTGTTAACGGTTTACCCCGCAATCATTTTTCTGTATGCTCACACGGACATATACAGCACTTTCTTCACTTGGGGATAGGGAGAGTTTGAAGCCATCCGTTATCATCTTCACCCTTAAGACATTCAAGGTCAGAAGGGGTTGGCATGTCTCAATGGTACAGGGAGAGAGTGGCTCCTCAGCTCTCGTGTATGTTCAGCCTGGAGTGGCTGTTTGCTCCCAACAAACCTGTAATCATTTGGTTCACACCTACACAGTGTTGACTCCATCCACCTGATGGCTGGGCCCATGAACTCACTGGCCAATGCTTATCAGTTCCTACTCTCCTCTCTTGAAGGAGAATGAGCAACAACCAAGGTTCTAGTCAGGAGTATTTTCAGCCTCACCTCCTCTTCAAGACATGTCCAATCTTGGCCCACAGAGTTAGCTATGGATGTGGCCCCATTGGGGGGGTTTGGGGAGATGGCTCATACAGTAAAGAGCTTACTGAGCAAACATAAACACTTGAGTCTTACCTCCACTGCCTTATAAATACTGGGGAGGCAGAAACAGGAGGCCAGCCAGAATGGCTCAATCAGTGAGTTCAGGTCCCAGGGACTGGGTGACTAACTGTCTCATAAAATAAGTTGTGTGGCTCCTATGGGACCAAAGCTGATATTGACCTTTGGTATGCGTGTTTCTGATTACCCACAATATACACACATGTGCACACACACATACACACATTTAAAAAATGTTTGTTTTAGTTCTATTGTGCAGCTCTTAAGCATGGGCTTTGTAGAAGACAACATTGTGTCCCAATGTCAAAAGGTTGGACCCCCTCTGGCAGAATCTAAACATTCGTTAATGCTGACTGTTTCCAGTTTGTGAGAGTATTCTTTTCATATCCCTAAACATTCCAGCAGACTCTGGTCGCATCCCAACCTCATGACTGGTGTTTACTTTCAATACCTGGAACAATATGCAATTCCATCCTATTCTTGAGTTCACAAAGTAGCTTTACCAGAGCTCCATGAGTGCTGATGGAAGACTTGAGCTCACTGCTCATACATGGCAGCATCAATATGCATGCTCCCTTTGCCTTTCTACCTCATACGGGTCAGGGAAGGCTGGAGAGACTACAGAGACTGTGGCAGCCCAAAAGGGATGCCTGTGTGCCCAGTGGGTTGTATTTCAAGAAAGAGACCACGGGTTATGATAGATAGCCCACAGGTTGCTCCTGAGGAAGACCTTATCTCATTTTTAAAAATATCTTTGCATAATAAAATCTCTTTGATAGTTGAGGACAGAGGACAGTTAAAGTGCAGAGTTACAAGGGATTGCAGTGAATTATATCAGGTGTACCTAATAATGGGTAATGGAAAGAGACTGGTCAAGGAATGACTGAGCAAGCCAGACCTGCATCAGAATCCCAACTGTATGATAACATCCAGGCAACCTTGGGGAAGACTGCATTTCAGCTTTTTCTTATATAAAATAATGCAATAATAATAATCAACTTTTTTCTGAGTGCTTACTGTATGCAAGACATTATTTCAAGTGCTTTCCACATATTGTTTAATTCCCCATGAGAGACAAAAAAAACCAGAAGTATCATTTTTGCAGTTAAAATATCTTTAAGGTTTTGTTTTTATTTTTGTGAGCATGTGCATGTGTGAGCATATGTATGTGCATGCATGTGTAAGATGCCCCGGAACCAGAGTTACAGGTGTTTGTAAGCTGACTGGTGTGGATGCTGGGAACCAAACTCGGATTTGCTGCTCTTAAATTTGGAGCTACTTCTTCAACCCCAATTTAAAAATTTAAAGTTATTATTACCATATGTGTGCACACGATGAGCTATGTGAGTAGAGTTGTACATGTGCCATGGTGTGTGTGTGAGGAGGCCATAGGACAACACTCAGCTGTCTTTTCTCTTGGTCCCTGTTTGTGAGGGTCCCGGGAATTGAACTCAGGTTGCTAGGCTTGCATGGAGAGCACCTTTGTCCGCTGAACCATGTGTCACTAGCACCAATTATTTTTATCAGTTTTGCAAAGGAGAGAACAGGACATATGCTCTGCTGAGTTACTTGCCAATGCTACCCACCAAGCTGTCTCGGCACTGAAACCAGGATTTGAACATGTGGGACTAAATCCAGCTTCCATGCCTCTATCTGCTTCCTGAATGAGACCCAGCCACAATGACAGCTGTCCCGCGCTACCGTCTCGCCAGCAAGAACGACGCAGAACACTCGGATCCTTCTGCAGTAAAGCTTTAATGCATCTTGAGAGATAGATGATCAGCTTCTTAGAGGGAGACCCCAAGCTAAGAAACCCAGCCCCTTATATAAGCCTAGGAGCTCCGAGTGAGATGTGTAGAGCCGGGATTGGTGGTTTGCACATCACCCCAGATGACGTCACGGGAGAGGCACAGTTTAAACGGTTAACTCCAACTGACAGCGACAGTTAACTCCAACTGACAGTGGATGTCAGCGCCATCTTCTAACGGCAATAGCGATAGCGAGGGCGGCTCCTCACATCTCCCCCTATTCATTTATTTTTGAAGCAATAGGACACCCACAACTTTGGAGTGGAGATAGAGGTCAAATCCCCATGTGCAAATTCGGAACATGTACAAAGCTCCTCTCCAGGGTCTTATCCCCAGAGGAAGTCCTGACCAGTCCGATGTCTTTTTTCTGGGGGAAGGAGATCATGACATAGAACCTTCATGCAAGATGACTTATCTCCCAGGAGAAAGTCGTTATACCGCAGACCTCTCCTGTGCAGTGCTTAGCCTTGCAACTCCTTGGGCTGCTGAAGCCTACCCACTCTATCCCGTGCAATGAGACTAGCCTCGTGGGGTGCAAGAGCTGGGAGGCCAGCGACCTATTGCTTTAACATGGTTAACCAAATGTCAGGGGATGCTCCGTGTTCTAAGGCAGCAAGTGCTTGTGCCACCACCACTTTCTCCTTTTGTTTGGGCTCTGAGCGTACACACCATCCAAAGCATCAACACTATTCCACAGCAGAGAACTAGGCTAAATGATCCTACCCCCACCCATTCCTTAAAATAAGAAAATGCAGATGAAATCCAGGGGAGAGGTCTTCCATCAGAGAAAGATCCAGATGCGTCGAATTCACTTGCAGGATCGCCATTCTCAACTCACGGAGTGTCTGCTCAAACTCAAAAGTCCAATTCTGTAATAAATGTTGAGACAGAGCTTTTGACAGGTTAGCTGCTCTTGTAAAATTCTCATATTGTACTAAGTGACACAAAGGCCAGGCAACTTTGTTCACATCCCAATTTGGCCATCTGCCACAATATATCCAATTGTTCCTGAACCAAATTAATCTGTTGGTTTACCAACATCAGGCCTCCTTGTATCTGAGAATTGGCAGTGGCCTGTTTATCTAGGACCATGGTCACAGTGGCCTATAGTTCATTAATGGTTTGAGTTGTCTGCACAGTGGCAGAAAGTGCAAGGGCCGAGGCGGTAACCGAAGCAGTAACCGCGGCGGTGGCTATCAGGCCCACAATAATAGCAGAGATCCCAAAAATCTCGCTTTTCCCTAAACAAACTCAAATTACTTGGCGCCTCAACAGGAGCTGGAATAAATCGAGGCATGCGCATTACCAAAGCAAAAGGGTGCTTAATAGCATCCCAGCATAATGCATAAAAACAATTCTAAGCAGAACAATTTATTTCTTTCTGATTCTTACCTAAGGTATCATTACTCACAACCCAAATAAAGGGCAGCTGAATAATTAGTTCTCTTAAAAGGGGTATACTTAACATTGGAGGAGGACCAATCAGATGATCCAGAGCTCTGTCCCTCACTCAGACTGTTGCCTAATGCCCCTTTCCAATCAAAAGTAATCTGTCCCTTCTCACTATCATAGGAGAAAGATCAGTACAGCTTCCATTAATTCAAAAGGATTAGCATTAGATCTTTCTGGATCCATATGAATAAAATTATCCTTTAATGAAGAAATCACAGTAAAGCACAAGCTTCCTACTAATGACAAGGTTCTCTCATCCTGAAAACTCTGTATCTGAGGATCTAAAGGCAAAAAGGCAAGCCCCAACTCTCTATTATTTGTGAAAAATCTAGGGAACACCTGGGCATTCTGCATCACTGGCATCGGTAGGGGGAAGGTAGACATGATGGCCCACCGTAACTCTCCCATCATACTAGGAACCATCATCCCGAGTAGGAGAGTCTTCATCACCCACTTGGCCTCCATCCTTCTTATTCTGGAGTTGTGAAGGAGCTCTTCGAGTGAGTCTTTCAGGGATCCACAGGGGGTTTTCTTCCTCCTGTGGAAAAACACACACAGCTCCCCTGGATCTTATAAGAATAGGATCCGGGCCTTTCCAGAGATCAGTCAAGACATCTTTCCATTTTACCATTTCTTTTGGCCTATCAGGCTCTAAACTGTGGCGATCAGCCGCAGTGTGGCCTTGGGCATCACAGTTCAAGAAATTAAGGGTAAAAAGTGCCATGGATACAGCAACTCTTGGTACCGAGGGTAGAACATCCTCAATACTCCCCTTTTGTTTAATCAGATATGATTTGAGTGTACGATGGGCACGTTCCACAATGCCCTGTCCTTGAGGGTTATAAGGTAGGCCAGTTAGATGGGTAACATCCATTTGCCGACAAAACTGTCGGAATTTTTGAGAGGTATATGCTGGTCCATTGTCTGTTTTTAAAATTCTGGGTTTTCCCTAAGCACTCCAGGCCTCAAGGCAATGTTGAATCACATATGAGGCCTTTTCCCCTGTTAGGGGTGTGGCAAACATTACGCCAGAACAGGTGTCAACAGAAACATGAACATATTGAAGCCTTCCAAAAGAGGGAATATGAGTAACATCCATCTGCCACATCTGCAATGGTCTAATGCCACGTGGGTTTATTCCCATGTGGGGAGTAGGTAAGAATTCGCAGCAATTCTGGCATTGAGTAACAATTTCCCTAGCCTCTTTCCTGGATAGAGCAAAACGACGGCGCAAGGTCTCAGCCGTCACATGAAAGCGCTTATGGAATTCTTTTGCTGCTTGTGCATGGGTAGACAAGGCAGCGGCCACCAGCTTTGTAGCCTTGTCCGCTAAGTCATTCCCTAAGGACATGGGACCTGGGAGTCCAGAATGTGCTCGGACATGGGTAATGAAAACAGGAAATCTCCTATTTAACAAGGCAGCTTGTATCTTCTGAAAGATGTTAGCAACTCTGCTGGAGGATCTTATTATTCCAGCTATCTCAAGGAGATTAACTGCATTAACCACATAAGAGGAATCTGATACAATATTGAGGGGTCCTGGAAAAGCCTCAAGAACCTCCAGTACTATCAGACATTCTACAACTTGAGGTGAAGTTTCATTATATTGTTTAGATATAACCCTATCCTTGACCACATAAGCTCCCATACCAGTTTTTGATCCATCAGTGTACACCACAGTCCCATCTGGGAGTGGGTCTTTAGCTGTCACTTGTGGAAACACTATAGCCTGGTTTAGGGCAAACTGTAAAATTGGATGCTTTGGAAAATGATTATCAATTTGTCCTGAAAAGGAAGTAACTAAAACTGCCCAATCACTAGATGTGGCTGCCAAGGTCTGAACTTGTGCAGCAGTATAAGGCACAATCAAGGAATCAGGATCCCTGCCAAAATGTGTAACAGCTGCTTTTATTCCGCGAAGCGCGAGCTGTGCAACAGCATCAGGGTACCAGTCAATAATCTTAGCAGGGGAAGCATTTGGATGAATCCAAAGTAATGGTCCATGTTGCCACAGGACTGCAGTTGGCAATTGAGCTGTCTTAAAAACACACAGATTAAAAGGTAGTGACTCCTCAATTCGTTGTAATTGTGCTTCCTGTAAGGCCTCTTCCACCATCTGTAAGGCTCGGTGGGCGGCAGGGGTAAATTTTCTGGGTGAGGAGATATGAGGCTCACCCTCCAGGAGATCGAAGAGGGGTTTTAGATCAGCAGATGGAATTTTTAAAAAGGGCCTCAACCAATTTATATCTCCCAGAAGTTTCTGAAAATCATTTAATGTTTGTAAGTGGTCTTTGCGAATTTCTATTTTCTGAGGAACTATATTTTTGGGAGTAATCTTTGAGCCCAAAAAGAGCCCTGTATCTGCAATTTGAACCTTTTCTGAGGCAATCTCTAATCCCCACTGTTTTAATTCAGCCACCAGCATGGGAAAAGCCTTTTGTAAAACATCTAACTCTTTGTGACAAATAAGAATATCGTCCATATAATGGATAACGATTAAAGATGTAAATTGCTTCCTAATTGGCTCCAAAGCCTCCTGCACATATAGCTGACATATTGTTGGGCTATTGGCCATGCCTTGCGGCAGTACCTTCCACTGAAATCTCTTGTCTGGTTCCATATGATTAAGAGAAGGGATAGTGAAGGCAAACCTTGGTCTATCCCGTGGGTAAAGTGGAATAGAGAAGAAACAATCCTTAATATCTATAATAATAAGCTTCCAATCTTGAGGAAGTGCAGAAAGCAAAGGAAGGCCTCTTTGAACAGGGCCAAAAAGATGCATCTGATTGTTAATGGCCCGCAGGTCGTGGAGTAATCTCCACTTCCCAGATTTCTTCTTAATAACAAAAATTGGTGTATTCCATGGGGAGGTAGAAGGCTCTAGATGCCCCAGCCGTTCCTGTTCTTGCACTAATCTTGTGACAGCCTCTAATTTTTCAGAGGATAGAGGCCATTGAGAGACCCATAACGGCTCCTCTGTTTTCCATGGTATGGGTCGTGAAGCCTCAACGGCCCCTAAATAAAACCCAGTCCTTTTCTACCCCGATTTCCGTGTTGTGTAATGGGTTTTATTCTGCCTTGTTCTTGCCTACCCAAGCCTCTACCATTTGTATACCCCATCTTTGCCATAATGGCTGATGCCTGGGGGAGTATTCATTAGTTAGGGTCATGCCCATGGCTTGTAACACATCTCGTCCCCATAAATTTACAGGGAGTGGCAACACATAGGGGGTAAAACATCCCTGTTTGCCTTCAGCATCCCGCCAGGTTAAGGCTGAGGCACTGATGGCAGGAGAGGACTGGTATCCAAGACCTTGTAGAGAATGAGATGAAACAACAGTGGGCCAAGACTTCGCCACCAATGGAGTGAAATAATGCTTTTGTCTGCTCCCGAATCCATTATCCCTTCAAATTCTTTTCCATTAATTAACAATTTTATTGTAGGTCTCTCATTTAGGGGTATAGCCAGATAGGCTGAATCACTTCCAGAAGATCCCATAGCCCTTTTTTGTAAAGTGTAGGTTTCTCCATCCCCGAGGGAGGGCAGCAACACCAGTTGTGCAATTCTATCTCCCTGCTTTATAGAAAATACACCCCGAGGGCTAGAACAGAGAACTTGAATCTCCTCTTTATGATATGGGTCAACAATCCCAGGATATATAATGAGTCCCTGTAAAGTTAAGGAGCCACGGCCCAGAATAAGCCCAATGGTGGCAGGGGGCAAAGGTCCAGGGGAATGGACTGGGACCGGTTGAACATTCATTTGGGGCATGAGTAAGAAGTCGGAGGCGGCACGCAAGTCCATTCCGGAGGTTCCTCGGAAACCTCTACTTCCTCTTGATTGCTTTTCTGAAATTGGTTCCCATATTTCTGAGGGCCCTGGGACCATGGGCCCCGTGACCCGTTTTTTGATTGGGGTACCTTGGATTCTTCAATAGGGGGCAGAAGCCTCCTTTTACATCCCGGACTGACCTGCATTCGCTAGCCCTATGATAACCTTTACCACAACGATAGCAAAGCTTCGATTCTCTTGTTCTTTCAGGGGCTTGACAATCTTTCTTAAGGTGCCCCATTCTCCCACAATTAAAACAAGCTTTTCGATTAGATAAATCTCTATACCTGTGCGTTTGTAAAATGGCGGCAGCTAGTCCTGCATTGGTTAGGGGTCCCCCAGCTCCCTGCACACTCTGAGCCAATCTTGTAAACCTTTGCTTTTGCGAGGGGCGATAGCCGCTCGACATTCCTGGGTTGCTTGTTCATAGACAAGTTGCTCAATCAGGGGCATAGCTTGTTCTGAATCACCAAAGATGCGACTGGCGGCCTCTGTCATTCTGGCCACAAAGTCTGAAAATGGCTCTTGGGGTCCTTGGACAATCTTTGTAAGGTGTCCACTGGACTCTCCCCTTTTGTGAGGGCCTTCCATGCTTTAATAGCGGCGGCCGACACCTGACCATAGACGCCCCAGATGTAGTTGGTTTGATTAAGGGCATGTTGACCCTGACCTGTCAGCATTTCAAATGTCCACTGCCTCTGATTCTCATCTTCAGCCGTGGCATTAACTCTAGCTTGTGCCTGGGCTGCATCATACCAGAGC
Source organism: Mesocricetus auratus (assembly GCF_017639785.1). Lineage (NCBI taxonomy): Eukaryota > Metazoa > Chordata > Mammalia > Rodentia > Cricetidae > Mesocricetus > Mesocricetus auratus. The sequence continues at coordinate 44,438,843 of NW_024429198.1, forward strand.
GCCTTCCATTCCATGTATTGTCCCATGTTGGGAAGCACTGCTTTCACTGTCGTTTGCCAGTCAGTGGGAGTCATGGCAAAATTAGCAAGCCTTTCCACCTGTAATGTGGTAAAGTTAGCATTGACCCCATAATTACGAACGGATTCGGCCAATTCTTTAATTTGATTGTAATCTACGGGGTATGTACTCTTCCGCCTTCCACATTCTCGAATACTGGAAAAGCCATTTGTATTTTTCTCCGTTCCTCTAAAGGTAAAAAGGAGTCAGTACCAGTATTCAGCCGAAGCTCATATGGCGGAGGCGCTGAGGGGCGTGAGCCCGCCGGATTTATAGGCGGTGGCCTCACATTCATTTTTGTTTTCAGTGGCCGGTGTCTATCAGGGTGATATCTTTTTTCCTCATACCGTGCCACCTCCTCCTCTAGACCACCTTCTTCGCTAGAATCCAGAGTGTCAGAATCAGAATTATCTAGCTCCAAGGCTTCTAGCTCTACTGCAGGGTATAGACTAGATTCTGGCTTTTTCTTTTTCTTAGATTTGTTAAGGGGTGAATGATAACTCCCTTCTTTCTCTCCCCTTTCTTAACTTCCTGGGAGGGCCTTTTTTCTTAGACATGTCTTTTCTTTTGCGAGCTCCCATTCTCTCACTCCGTTCAGTTTCTGACATGCTATCCTGAACTTCCTCTAAGGTTCCCTGACTTTCTATTATAGCAGGGTGACAGGCCTCATCCTCCAAGCAGTTTTTAACTAGCTTCCAAATGGCTTTGGTACCTAAGCAGAGATCTCCTTCTGCATGCTTCCTGTCTAGTTCTTTACCTAGCTTGTTCCATGAGGCCACAGTGAGGGACCCGGAACAAGCATACCATGGTGCCACTCTATCTACCTCCTTCACAAAATTTTGAAGTGTTCGTGGTGCAATTTTAAGATCTCTTTGTTTTAGCACAGTCTGTAAGGCTGTAACCACTGACTGTGACGACCCCATCGCGCTGACAGCTTATCTAAAAACGCGCTCAACTCCGTTACCAGACTGACAGCACCAGACTGACAGCACCAGACTGACAGCACCAGATGGACAGCGCCAGATGGACAGCGCCAGATGGACAGCGCCAGATGGACAGCGCCAGACGGACAGCGCCAGACGGACAGCGCCGTTCTGTCAGCACCAGCCACGATGAAGGAGAAGGACAAACAGGACTAGCACCAAAGCCTCCACTGACCCGTCCCACGGTGATGACAAACTAAGGCCAAAGTCGAGAAAAGGGTTGTTCAGGATAAAGCATACCTCTCTGAACCTACGTCCCTGCAGTTCTGAATCCGCCCCGTCTTCCGAGGGGTCTCCCGCGGCGCCGGCGATGTTGAAGAGTTCCCGGGTTTCGGCACCAGATGTCCCGCGCTACCGTCTCGCCAGCAAGAACGACGCAGAACACTCGGATCCTTCTGCAGTAAAGCTTTAATGCATCTTGAGAGATAGATGATCAGCTTCTTAGAGGGAGACCCCAAGCTAAGAAACCCAGCCCCTTATATAAGCCTAGGAGCTCCGAGTGAGATGTGTAGAGCCGGGATTGGTGGTTTGCACATCACCCCAGATGACGTCACGGGAGAGGCACAGTTTAAACGGTTAACTCCAACTGACAGCGACAGTTAACTCCAACTGACAGTGGATGTCAGCGCCATCTTCTAACGGCAATAGCGATAGCGAGGGCGGCTCCTCACAGACAGCCCCCCTAGAGTGCTGTGTTGGGGCTGAAAATATTGTTAAGTAGTATAATAAGGACAGTCTTCATTCTTTTACTACAGAGGCTCAACTGAAGCTAAAAAAGTTCAACTTCTTGGAATCTTCATTTTAAAACAATAGTGATTATTATTTTACCAAGTAAAAGTGGAAAAATATGTTTTCCCACAACAAAAAGGGAGAAAGGCTGAGCCAGTGGGTACAAAGTGGTGATGAAAAATTGAACCCAGCCCTCTCCAGGTTGAGGAGGGAGAGCCACCCACGTGGTGGGTGGACCCCCAGGTGTCTGTGAAACTCTGTAGAGCAGCAGATGCTGGCTTGTGAATAGTTCTTCCTTCATCAAGTCCAGATGCAGCGGCCCACAGAGAGAGAAGCCTGAAAAAGTCACCCAAGAGACACTGTGAGAAGAAACAATGGAGCTTCTAATTCTTTGCAGCCTAGAACACGCCGGCTGTCTTTGCTCTTGTCTGACAGTTGTAACGGTGGTAATCTGAGCTCTTGCTATCATCACGGATATATCCGTCTCAGCGTGGGGCTCCACTTATCTCCCCAAACAACAAAAATAGCTCGTGGTTTTAGGAGAGACTTTTCCAAAAATGTAACATTTCAAAGCTGATGTGTTTGGTGAGCGGGGAACAACCGAATCCTAACCCTGTTGAGTGGAGATTTATCTGTGTGCCATTAGTTCTCGTGGAGGCTAATTTATGCATCCCTGTATAATGCTGGCATTCAATAGATATTGACGTCACAATGCTTATAATCATTTTAGACAGGCACTTGGGCAAGATAAATAAAATAACATTTGATGGATTTCGCGAGCACATGATTCATTCCCAAGGTACATATTTTCTTTGTAATTACATACTTTTGAGATAAACAGGAAAGATTTTCTTTTTTGGTGTGGATTCAGTAATCTTAAAATTCTTGCCTTGTTTAGTTGGCAATATCTCCAACTGGGACAAAGGGATTGTATCATATGTGAGCGTCTTTGACTAAAGTGAAATTAAGGCTAAGAAAGATGCAAGATGCACCCCTGCCCACAATACCATCAAGTTACAGGTCATAGAGAACCCCAACTCCCCCAAGTAGATACAATGTGTAGATGATGCTATTGTCCCCATAGGAATCAGTCAATCAGACTGAGCATCCACGGAGAGGTTGAGCTAGTTTTGTTTGAAGTGCCTCTTGCATCTCAAGTCCTGTAGGCATGGTCCCCAGTGTTTGGGGCACTCATGTTCAGAGATGGGGCCTTTGGAGGCGGCTGGCTCATGAGGGCTTTGACCTCAGGAGTGCATTGTTCCATTTTCATATCCATAACTCTGTAGGCTATGGGAGAGATGTCATGGAATAGGACCTAGTTGGAGACCATAGGTCATTGGAGCCATACCCTCGAAAGCAACGTTTTTCCCCTGGCTTCTCCAGCCCTGCTCTTTCTCTGCTTTCTGGCTATGAGGAGAGTGGTGTTCCTCCACAGTGTGCTCACTCCCTCAGTGGATGGCCCAGCCACACTGTAGCTGAGTGACCATGGCTGACAGCTCTGAAACTATGAATTAAAAGCAAACAAACAAACAAAACTGTGTAAGCTGATTGTCCCCATAATGGAAGGCTTTTGAGAGCTGATGACTTACTTTTCTGGATATATCTCCTAGAGGTCTACTGGTTTCTCCTGGACAATGGGTTTATTTAATTCATCCTTGCCTTTAGTGCCTACAAAGGCAAGGCTTGCAAGACACTTCCTTCTTTTGGTACTGGCACTGCCTTCCCTTTACCATGTTCATTGTTTTACTAGAAAGACACATACTGCTAGTTACATCATTTGTGGATAATTTGCTCATGCTATTGTGTTTACCAGCAATGTGTCTTGGTGACTCCCTGTCTTTCAGAATTCATGCCAGGAAAGAGTTGCAGAATCTAACAGGGTAGTGATGTGACAGAGAAAGGGACTCTTGGTAAAGCAGTCTCAAATGAAAAGGAAGGCTATAGAGGCCCAGTAAATAAGAATGCTTGCTGAGCAAGCTCAATGATCTGAGTTTGAATCAGCCACATAGAAAACAATGTAGAAAGACCATACATGTCTATAATTCCAGTGCTTGGCTGGGGGTTAGGGACCACAGGACCACTGAAGCTTGTTGGCTGCCAGCCTGAGTGAGTGAGAGACCCAGTCTCAAGGGAATGGGGTAAAGATTGATACATCAGGACACTCAGCATCGTCCTTGGGCATCTACATGCATGTCCATGGGTAGATGCTCACACAAACATACATGCATAAGCATCACACACATACTCACAGAGGCACACATGGCACCACATACATACTCACAGAAGCACACATGAAAAAAGCGGGTGGGTGAATGGATAAGGTAAGAAAGTTCCCTGGCAAGAGCAAACCTATGTAGAAAGATGGCACCTCATGCTATATAATGCTAGAGACTTCTGTTTCTGATGACACCTATCTGCTTTCTGACCACATGACTTCCCACACATTTTAAGTATAGAAAATACTGGAAGGGTTATAGTAGGCATCTGACTCATATCTACTCTACATAGTGCATCTCCGGTGATTTATGGTGATTTAGCAATCTCTGGGGGCTGGTTTGATGGATTTTTTTCTGATTTGCCTGTCTGTCTCTCCAGATCATGTTCTACAGGCTTGTGCCTCAAGTCATCTAGCTACACTGTGGGTATTAATATTTCTGACAATTAAGTCTTGGTCCTCAGAGAATTCTGTTGCTCTGGGGTAGATAGTTGGGATGAGCAATTTGCCTTCTCTGTGGGTCGGACTTCTGCAACACAATGTGTTGCACTTCTTTCTTAATCAATGCAAACCCATTCTCACGCATAAAATCAAAGGACACAGATATTTGAAATTGTTGAGCCTTTTACAATGATCACAGATAAAATTAACTCTGGAAAATATGTGGTCCCATGTGTCTGTTTGTGTTGTAGTCACTCTTGTGGTGTGTAGCGTTAGCCCACTGTGCTTTTACTGTGTGTTTCTCTAATGGTTAATGACACCATGTACATTTTCCAATGCACATTCATCATCTAATCTTTTCTTTGATGATGTCCATTTAGATACCTTGCCCATTCATGTATGCAAGCGGTTGTGGTGTTTGTTCCTTCTCTGTTGTTGGGTTTGCACAGCTCTTTATTGGATACAAATAACTGCTAAGAAGATCCATGCATTTCAAATAGCGTTGCTGGTAGCTGGTCTTCTGCTTCTTTTAACTGTTTGTTCCACGTCGCATGCATCGCTTTCACTTGTCGAAGTATGTTTATTCTTGTGTGCCTTTGTTGTTGTTGTTTGCATGTTAGTTTTTGGTGCCCAATCTAATAACTGTGTAATACCAAGGATTGCTAGAATTTTCTTCCATGTTTTCTTGGCAGGGCTTTGTGATTTTACACTTAGATGTATGATTTTTGTCTTTCTGCTTAAATTCTGAGGTACATCTGAGGTTCATTTTCTAACAAGCAGATTCCAACTGTTTCAATACCATTTGTTCAAAGTACGGTGTTTTCTCTAATAATTTTCTTTGCATATCTGTCAGAATGCAATTGGAGGGCCAGGAAGATAGCTCACCTGGTCAATACTTGCCACACAAGCATGAGGACCTGAGTTCAGATTTCTCCGTCATGCACTTCAGAAAAGCCAGGTGTGACAGTGCATGCTGTGATTCCAGGCCTCAGAAGGTGGAGGAAGAGGGCTTCCTGGGCTCACTTCCAGTCAGGCTAGGCTCAGTGAGAGATGCTGTGTCAAAAGATAAGGTGGGAAGCAATTGAGGAAGACCCCTGATGCACATGCACACAGACACAGATGCATGCGTGTGCACACACATGATGCACACATGAGCACGTGCACGCACACACACACACACACACACACACACACACACACACACACACACACACACACACATGCTCAGACCATTGTCCAGGCCTGGGAATGTAGCTCAGGTTTACAGCATTTGCCTTGAATGTATGAGGCCCTCCATCAATTCTTTGCTCTTTTTTTTTTTTTTTTTTTTTTTTTGGTTTTTCGAGACAGGGTTTCTCTGTGGCTTTGGAGGCTGTCCTGGCACTAGCTCTTGTAGACTAGGCTGGCCTCGAACTCACAGAGATCTGCCTGCCTCTGCCTCCCAAGCGCTGGGATTAAAGGCGTGCGCCACCAACGCCCGGCCAATTCTTTGCTCTTGATGACTATCATAGAATAAACCTTTAAGTACAGACGTATGTACCCTCTTATTTGATTTTTTTATACTTGTTATTGTAGCCACTTCAATTATTTCATATATGTATGTCAAATGGAATATGACATATGGAATAAAGTGTATTTTCATACTGCTCCACACAGTGCTGGGATTATTGGCACACACAGTCAAGCCTGGCTTTGTATGTAGGTTTGGATTTGAACTCAAGTCCTAATTATTTATAAACATATACACCTTCTCAGTTCACATAATGTTACTTGTGTATATAGATGATTTCAGGGCTGACCATCTGAAGTCAGACAACCAGTTGACAGGCTCTTCCCTAAGGAAGATTGATTCCCCCATCCCTTAGCTGCCTATAGTCCTTTGTTTAGGGCTGGGGTCCTGAGGTTTTTCTCCTTCCATGTTGGCGTGTCGCCATTGTTCAGGTTTTATTTAGTTAGCTATGTTGATAAGAGTCCATGAAAGAAAGAGAGGAAAGGCAGAGTTGTAGGGAGGGCAGGGAGGGGGAGATGGTATAGTTATCTCTTAATTTAAAAAATATAAAAATTGCAGTTACGTGACTAGCATCATGCACTATGCACAGTAGGATATTTGTGATATACTACCTCTCAGATTTATCCTGGCTAATCTGCAGAGCAGTAATCTGTTTTCACTGCTAAAAATAACTAGAATTTTCCAATAACATTATGGGGTTATGCATCTATTCTGTTTAATAAGGAGTTAGGGTACTTTCTAGTTTGGGGCCATTAGAAATATTGCATCTAGAACACACTTTAAAAATTATTTTTATGTTATGCATATGGGTATTTTGCCTGCATGTATATCTGTGTACCGTGTGTGACTGGTGCTTGTGGAGGCCAGAACAGGATGTCATCTCCTGAGTCTGGTGTTACTGCTGGCTATGAGTCACTACATGGATGCTGGGAACTGAACCCCGGGTCCTCTGGAAGAACACCCAGTACATTTAACCTCAGAGGCATCACTCTAACCCCTAGAAAACCCTTTTTTGTTTGTTTGTTTTGGTTTTTGAGACAGGGTTTCTTTGATGCTTTGGAGGCTGTCCTGGAACTGGCTCTGTAGACCAGGCTGGCCTCAAACTCACAGAGATCTCCCTACTTCTGGCTCCCGAGTGCTGGGATTAAAGGCATGCGCCACCACTGTCTGGATTACCCAGGGGTAAAACTGCTGTGTCATCAAACATGCTCACACTCGGCCTTAGCAGGCTTCACTAGAGTTTTCTAGGAAAGTGGTTGAGAGCAGGGGGTGGGGGTTGCTGTTGCTCAGTGCCTTTGCCAGTGTGTGGTCTTGTCACTTTCTGCGTTCCTTCCTTTGTTCCTGCCTTCCTGCCTTCCTTTCTGCTCTTGTTTGTTCCATTTTTCATTATGGTGATGGTGTTTGAGTGTCATTGAGATTAGGATTGTAATTTATGGTGACAGATGGATGGAGCTGTGTTCTGTCCAAGTGTGAAGTCCCTGTTCGGATATACTTTCTTGTGAAGTACCTCTGCCCCTTTAAATAATCAAGAAGTTTGTTTCTGTTTTCCTCCTGCATCCCTGTTTCATGCTCTATTCAATGTCTCTTTTCCCAGCAAAGCTTTTGTAGCACCGACGCAGAGGGCAGCAGCTATGTCCCGTGCAATTGTTTGCTGTGTCCAGATTAGAAAGTCTCTGTGCGCCTCCTGGTCCTGGTTGGGCAGTTATTTCCTGGCCCTGCTCTTAGAAACTTTATTGCCTTTGCTCTCACACGTTAGGTCTACCATCCATCTGGAATTGATTTTAGGCTTTGGTTTGAGGCATGGATCAAGGTTCATTTTATTCATATATAGAAATTCAATTATTCTAATGCTCTTTATTGAGTAGACCATTTCTTCCCCCTCGAAATCCAATTGGTTACTTGTTGTAAGTCATGTGACTGCTTCAGTGTCGCTCTGTTTCTAGGCTTATTCTATCCTTTGGTTCCTATTGTTAATCCTTGTACCAGTTGTTACTTTGTCTCAGTTACTGGAGCTGTGCAATACAGCTTGTTACGGGATAATGTAACCTCACTTCTTCAGAGTCAATACCTTCTTTCTACACCCATGCCATTTCCACAACACTGGGTGGCTTTTTATTATCATTATACTAGACTATAAAACAATTTGGGGAAGACTTACATCCTTATAATATTGAAGTTTTAAATTCACGAATGCGTGTGTCCCTCCATTTATTTTTTAAATTTCTCTCAGGAATATTTTGGAGTACATGCATGGTTTTATCTCTGCTTCATTTGGTGCCCCCCTGCCCATGTTGGACAGTTTTCATCTTATTATAAATGGCATTTTTAGGGTACATTTGTTATATGCAATATTTTAAATGGCATTTAGGGTATAGTATGTTGCATATATGTTACTAATATATAGGAATGTATTTTTAGATATTGCATTTATAACAGCCTTTCAAGATTAACTTAATTCTTGTCATATTTTTAAAAATTGGGAGTTAGTATTAAATTTCTGAACTTACTAAATCAAAGTTTTCATCCTATATTTCTATAGCATGGTAAATGATAATTTTGGCTGTACTTGGTCATGACAAGCTATTCGTTTTAACTATCACCGGCATCCATAGTTCTAAGTTTAAACTTAGGAGCTCGTGGCTTGTGTTCATGACAGATATTGCTCCTTCTTGCATTGTATTGGTCAGATTTTGGTCGAAATATTATAACAGCCTCATATGGGACTGGAGAAATGGCTTAGAAATCAACAATATATATTTATCTTCCAGAGGACCCAAATTCTTTTCTCAGCATCCACAGTGTGGCTCTCAACCACCTATAAGTCTGGCTCCAGAAGACTGAAGGCCTTCTGGTCTCTGCAGACACTTCATTCATGTGTACACACCTGGGCACAGACTTGCACACAGATGTAATACAAAATAAAACAAATCTTTTTGAAAAATATCTTCATATTATGAGTTGGGAAGCATTTCTTTTTTATTTTCAGTCTTCATAAGCCTTTCTGTAAGATCAAATATAGGACTCAACAGGTTATATTTGGAATATATATGGACACACAAATACATACATGCATGCAATAATGATTAATGAAAAAAAGAGACCACGAATTTGAAGGAGAGCAGGAAGGAGTATGTGGGAGGGTTTTTGATGGATTTCAAAATTAAAATAACAACAAAAGAAAACAAACAAATAAATGATCCAATAGGGACAGGGCAGGCAGTAGTGTGTGTGTGTGGCTCAGCCTGACTAACCCATAAGAGGCCATGAGTTCAATCTGCAGTACCAAATAAATAAGTATTAGCAAAGGAATGCTCTTATATTTTATAAGGAAATACTGATAAAACATGAAACATGTGGGTTTATTTTTGTATGGAGTTTTTAAAATTATTATTACTAGTGCATGTAGCTGGGAGACAGACACCACTGAGAATTTTAAAAGGAAAGGTTAATGTGAAAGATCATAGATTATTTGCATTTTTTGCCTATTAAGAAAGGAGAATAAGCAGAAAAAAACAATGGAATCTTGAAATTCACAGGTAAATGGATGGCACTAGAAGAAACCATCCTGACTGAGGTAACCCAGTCACAAAAAGAAAAACATGGTATGTACTCACTCATATATGGATTTTAGACATGGATCAGGATAGTGCCAGTCTGCAATTCCACTGACAGAAAGTCTGGGAAACAGGGAGAATCCTAAGAGAGATATGCATTGTACCCCAGAGAAGAGGAATGAGGCAAGATCTCCTGAACAGATTGGGAACACGGTGAGAGATGGGGGGTCAGTGGGAGCTGGGAAGAAGAGAGGGGGAGAAGAGGAAGAGAGAGTAGGTCATGGGCAAACAGGAAGGTTGAGTGTGTGGTAGAATAGGGGGAGAACAGGATGAGAAATACTATAATAGAGGAAGTCATAGGTTAGAAGAGAGATCTGGCACCAGTGAGACCTCTAGGGACCTAAAGGGATGACACCAACTGGCAAGCTAAGCAATAGTGGAGAGACCACCGTAAATGCCCATTCCTGATAATGAGCTTGACGTCTAGCCTATATGCCATCCTAGAACCTTCATTCAGCGACTTATGGAAGCAGAGGCAAACACCCACAGTTAAACACCGAACTGAACTCATGGAACCCAGAGACAGAGAGGAGCAAAGAGCAAATTGGCAAAGAATGGGCTGGTGAAAACAGCAGAGACAGCTGATCTGAACAGGGGAGAGCTCTTGGACCCCAGACCGACAGCTGGGAGGCCAGCATGGGACTGATCCAGACCCCCTGAATGTGAGAGTCAGTGAGGAGGCCTGGGCAACCTATGGGGCCCTGGGCAGTAGATCAGTGTTTATCCCTGGCATACAAACGGACTTTGTGTGTCCATAATACAAAGAGGGATGCTCTCTCAGCCTGGACTCTTAGGGGAGTGCCTGGACCCTGCCCTGAGGGAAATGACAGACTCTGGATATCCCCTATATGAAAGGAAGTGGCGATAGGGTGGGAGGCTCGGGGGATGGTGGGGGGTGCGGGAGGAGAGGAGGGAGAGGGAACTGGGATTGACATGTGAAACAAGCTATTTAAAATTAAAGTAATAAAAAAAGTTAAAAAAAAAGAAAGGAGAATAGAAAACTCTGGAATATCCCAAGGCGGGTAAAAACTTGGGAGTGAGGAGTCTCCTCTCTTGGTCTAGATGCAGACTTGGTTGAAGTCCACGGCTTATACCTATTAGATGCTTGAGAAATTTGAGTTTCTCAAGGTCAAGGCTGGTCCAAGTTGGACAAGGCTGGTGTACATATTACAGGGTGCACACCTCCCAGTAAGACTCCTTGGCTTACAGTGACATATCTCTGAGTGTGTATCTGGGATTGTTTTCTTCTGCCTCAAGTCATTTGTTTCTTCCGGTTTTGATATTTTCAACCTCTTGCTTACTTGAAACTATCTCTATTATTAGCCTTCATTTATTTTTATGTAGTGTTTTATCAATTTGTTCACACAATTTATTTCTACCATAGTTACCTCTATTCATCCTCTCCAATTTCTCCCAGACCCCTCCTCATATACCTCTTCCAATTTCCTGCTCTGTTTTTCTTTATCATAACTCACTTAGTTCAATTAGTACTGCCCATGGGTGTGAGGCCATCTCCTGGAGCATGGTTAACCTACCAGGGATCACACCCTTAAAGAAAAACGACTCTCAGTCCCCTGGTAGCCATCCGATGTCAATCACCTCCCAGCTATGAGTGGGGGGCTTGTGTGCTCTTCCCTTATCTGTGTTGACTGACTCCAGCTTGTGAAGGTCTTGTGCAGCAACCACAGTTGATGTGAGTTCACCAGTATCACGGTCTGTCATGTCAGAGGAGCTCTGGCTCTTACGGTGTTTCTTTCCTCTCTTCATGATGCTCCTGTGCCCTTGGAACAGAGGCTATGATAAAGATGTCCCATGTGTGGCTAAGCATGGCACAGACATGATTTTTGTATTTGAAAGCTATTTTTTCTAGGTTGGTGAATTCTTCTAGTGCTTAAAGACATCTTTCTATTGTCTTTTCTCTTCATAGTTTCAAAGGAGAAGTCAGCTATAATTCTACTATTGCTGTTCTTAAAGCCACGCATTTCTTTTCTCTGTTTGTAAGATGGCCTTTTAAATCTCAGTGAATCCATTTTATTTGTATTTATCATGGTTGGAATTTGTAGTTTTTCCACTTATTTATATCTCATGTTTCTTTTAGAAAATTCTCAGAACATCTCTCTGGTTTCTTCCTCTTTTCTGGTTTAGATTGAGATTACATTCACAGAAACTATTTTCATTATATCTCATTTATCTCCTTAAATTTTCACACAGTGTTTTCTGTTTTATCCCTTCAAGGAAATACAAAACTAAATATTCTCTATTAATTTATATCTACATCACTAACCTTTACTTCTTCCACATCTAATCTGTGTATACACACAACGACTGAGTCTTTCTTCAGGTGGATTACCATTAAACTTTTTGTTTTCAAATTATGCATAAAATTGCCTTTCCTCTATTTTATTATGTTATTTACAGTTGTCTAAAAATCATTATCTATTAAATCAAGTATTCTTCGAGTTTGTCTTCAAAATTAGTGTACTTTTTAAAGTTGATTTTTTTTCTCATTTGGTCACATACTCTGGAATGCTTGATAAAATTGACCTAAGGCAGACATTATGAATGAACAGTTGTAGACTCTGTGATGACATTTCCCCATAGAGAAGATTTAATTTTGTTGTGACAGAAAGATAGACCACAGAAAGATTATCTTGAGCCATTGTACTTGGGTTTCAGACTTGAGGGGGACTTGCAAGGATGGCCTATTTTAGGCTTGTCTTTATTCTTGGAGCCTACTCCTCCAAGGATCTCAAGGGTGAGACTTGTATGTTTATTAGGGATCCTCTTCTTGGCAGACTATGTACTTCAGTTTTTATATTCCTAGTACCATGAGACTCCTGAAACGTCTGCTTTGATTTTCAGTTTCTTAGCAGCTGCTTTTCGCTTACTTTCTTGGCAACTTGCCTCACATGTGCAGCAAGAAGTTGGAAAACACCTCAAGGAAACATTGTACAAAAATACCCATTCACATCTCCACAGTTGGCTTTCCCTTCTGATCATGACTCCTCAAGTCACAGAAATCTTAGCCTTGTGTACCCTGCAAGTGAGTCTGTTATAAACTCTTGGCTGCTGATCTTTGTTTAGTATCTATGTTCCATGAGGTAAATTGAAAAATGCCCTGAGGGGGACTTTTGGCAACTAGTGCAGGGCTCACTTTTATCTGTTTTCCTTCTTCCTGCATTCTGGCCTTTTGGGACTGAGGGATATTTAGAGGATTTAAGGGAACTCTCAGGAAGGGTGTTTAAGTAGACTGTAGAACCGGAGGATGCAGGTGAAAGTAAGGCATGAAGATTAGAAGAAACATTCTAGAGTCACTTACAGTTGGGTGAAGCTCAGACGGGGCCTTAGTGAACCCACAAACATGTCCATGAGAAAGAAGGAACCAGCTCCCAACACCTCACTTTTCTCCTGAAGAGTAGTAAACAATGGTTAGGCAGCCCTCATTCGCTGAACGGGGTGTCTCTAATTTCCCTTCCTGAGTCTGCTCTCCCACTCCAACTGGTTCTGCATTCTCAAGAGCCAATGGATAATGCTGATGAGAGCAGGAGAAGCAAGAGAAGGACCCACCCACATACATACATGTGTACACACACATTCATAGACACAATCATATATGTGTACATGCACAGACACACACTGAAAGAATGGATCTAGGTTATTCATGTCGGATTGATGTGTCATCATCATTAGCATCGGTGTTTCTATTATTTAACACAGGTCTCAGGTATCCCAAGCTGGCCTAGAACTCCCTACATAGCCAAGGATGACTTTGAATTTTTAACCCTTCTGTCTTTACCTCCCTGGGATTACAGGTATGAGCCACCATGCTTGGTTTGTGCCGTGCTGGAGATTGGACCCCTGACTCCATGCGTGCTAGGCAAGCACTATACCGACTGAACTACAACCGCTTGTGGACAGGGCAGCCTGCAATATGTTTATTTGCAATGCCTGGAATTACATGTGCTCTTCAGTAATTCACTGGATTTTACGTGTGTGTGTGTGTGTGTGTGTGTGTGTGTGTGTGTGTGTGTGTGTGTGTGTGTGTGTAGGGCTCATGTGGCACAGTGTGCATGTAGAGGTCAGGGACACCTGTCAAGAACTGATTTTCAGGGTTAGCTCTGGCCTCCCACCTTCCCTGGGTCAGGGTCTGTCTTGTTGCTGTCATGTTGTGGACTTTGGGCTAGTCGGCCCCCACTCTCCTGGAAGACTTCCTGTCTGTGCCTCCAATCCCTCTGTAAGATGCTGGAATAACAGACACACACTCCCACCTTCCACGGTTGTTTCCCTTTGTGCTTGTGTGTGGGAGATTGTGTTCAGGTCTCACCTAGCAAGCACTTTTCGCCTGCTGAGCCTTTTCGGCAACCTCATTTTACAGTCTCATTTCTGATGGATAAGCCCCCTGTGCCGGTGAGCTCTGGGTTCCAGTAGATGCTACCCGTGGACTCTTAGAATGAAGTGTGAAGGGAAGATTGGGCTTGAAGTTGGGAGTAGTCTTCAGAACTGAAGCCTTCATGTTATTATCTTTATTTTCCCCCTGAATTCCATCTCAATTCTCAACATAAATATAGCACTGAAAAAGGTGTTTGTGTCTCCGTTATTAAACGGGAAGTTCCAGAATCCTCCTGTGGCCTTGCCTCCTATTATGCAGGAAGAAGCTTTTTTCCCCCAAAGACAAGAGTTGACTGTGTCCCCTCCCCAGGGAGCGTCCCTGGGAAGCTGGTCTCTGGAAGTTCTAGCATAAACACTCCCACCCACCTGGCTCGTGTACAGACCATCAACAAATGGACTTCTCTTCCCAGAAGAGCAGTTCTCTGTGTGAGTCACTTTGGTCTCTTTGCTTAGGATTTCAGGCCTCAGGGGACTTGAGTACACTTCTAGAAGTGTACCGAGACTGCTTTTAGCACTAAGGAAACAGCAAACCCTGAAGACAAACCCCATATTCAGTGTACATGGAAACCAAGGGCCTAGACTGAATTAACATACTGCTACAAATACACTGAGGGAAGAGACAAACCTAAGTGAGTATGGGAAACACAGCATCCCAAAGCTGAGAAGACGAAGCAGTTACAATCACTAGACCCAGGCATTCACTCCAGAGCTGTTGTGGATTTGCCTAGTTGATAGATTTGGCCCACTGCAAAAAAAAAAAAAACCAAAAAAAAAACATCATCTGAAAAGAGAGGGCTGGGAAAAGCCACAAGATGGCTCATGGTGACAGACAGGGCAGAGCCAATGGTTTCTCCTATATCTGTCCTTGACTTGGTCCCTTGGTCCGATGGACCTACTGCATTGAAGATGATCTGGTTTCTTGGCCTGGTTTTAGTCAGAATACCAGGGGGAGCACACTGGATATGAATTCTATACACCTTCCCGCAGCTGGGATACACTCCCAATGACAAAAGAGGGATGTGTGTGTATATGTGCACAGGTGAGTGTAAATGTATTTTGAGGTCAAAGGCCATTCTAAGCTGATCCTCTTGAGATACTTCGTGCCTTGTACTTTCAGACAACCTTTCACTGGCCTAGAATTCACCAAGTAGGCTAGGCTGGTAGTGATCCCCAGTGCTGTCCCTATCTCTGCCTTCCTGTCACTGAGATGGCAAGTGTGTACTATCATACATCACTCAAAACAAAACAAAACAAAACAAAACAAAACAAAATAAAACAAAATAAAAACCCCATGTGCCCTGAAGCTTGAACTTGGGTCCTCCAGCCTGCAAAGGAAGCACCTTGGTAAGGATGTTTTACACTTGAGGGATATTTTTACGTGTGGGTAGAAAATACCTTTCCTTCCCTATCTTACTTTTCAGCCAGTACAAAGCATCCCTGAATGTTGGGGCCCTTGGAAGTACCCAAGTCCCCACTGGAGCGTCCTGGAACATAGACTCACTAACATTTACCTGTCTAAAGCAAAAGGTGGCCCTAATGATCCCTGCTGACATTTATTCAGTGCCTTTCACTCAGAGATCCCAGAGAACTCCGCTCACTGATTTACGGCCTGTCTGTGATGTGGCAGTGAAGGGTAATGGCCACTGTGGTGGAGGTGGTGATGGATCGCCCAGGCTCTGGTGTTTGATATGTCATGTTGTTTCTGGGGCGTTTCCAATTCCTGAGCTTTCTGGTGATTAGAGGAGGCATGATGAGAGATTGCTCCGTCCATTTCATCCTGTCTCTCAGTGGACGTGACTCTGATTGGAGCCCTGGGACGTCTTAGTTCTCCGTTCCTCTCACACAAATTTTAGTAATGAGTAGAGAGCAGGCATTTGAAATGCTGCAGCAGAGTTCGTGTGTGCCTTCCTGTATGGGCATGGTGGCTTCCACTTACCTCCCTTCTGTTTTACAATTAATTAATTAATTATCTGTGTGCATGTGTGTGTGCGCGCGTGCGTGCGTGCGTGCGTGTGTGTGTGTGTGTGTGTGTGTGTGTGTGTGTGTGTCACACAGTTTGTGGGCATGCATGCCATGGCTTTCATGTCATGTCAGCGAAGAACTTTGAGTGTTGGAACTTGCCTTTCTTCTTATTTGAGACAGAGCCTCTTCCCATGTATGTCAGCCACATCATATGGCTTGCTAGTTGCTTGCGATTCCCATCTCTGCCTCCCATTTCCCCACATGGTGGACTATAATAGTTTGTGCTCCTGGGTCTGTGCATTCCCTGAGTTCTGTGTATAGGAACCCAGGTCATCTGGCTTATGCAGCTATCCTTTTATCAAGGGAGCCGTCTCCATAGGCCCTTGTGTCCATTTTCATAGCATTCTCAACCTCCCAAGACTCATAGCCTTTCTGCTCCGTTTGCACAGGAGTCAGGATGGACTGTCACTTTAGGGTTTGTGAGAACACTATTAGGCTCAGGACTTAGTGATGCTTTTCTAAGCTAGGCAAAGCCTACCCTCAACCCTGGCCTTCTACCCCTGTTCTCTCTCCCTTGGTCACCCCCCCACCCCCGCCAACTCTTTCCCTCTGCAGGGTGTTATGTAGCCCTGTCTGGCTTTGAACTGTGCTGGCAAGGGCAACCTTAAGCTTGAGCCTCCTGCCCCCATGCTGGCTGTGCCTCTACACCCAGCTTACGTGGTACTGGGGATTAAACTCAGGGCTCCATTCACGTTAGACTCTGCCAACTGAGCCGCATCCCCAGACACCTCTCTCTTTAGAAATAAAATCCTACCAGCACATAAATACACTGAGCAGATGAAAGGGAGCGTCCTGTCCCAGGCCCTCACTCTCCTCCATCACGGTGACCCCTGAGATCCAAACGAACAGCGCTGGCTCCTGGGGAGATGCACTGTGATCTGCGCCAGAGATCTGAAGTCCTCTCTAGGGCTCCCCACTGACTTTGAGTAAATCACTGACTGCTTTTGTTTCATCTCTAAAATAGAGGGACTGCTCCTCACTGACAGCTTTAGACAAGAGGACTCTAAAATAGACTGCTCTTCGGTCGCTGCTACAATTGTAGCTTCGCATTAAGCTTCACCTGTGCTAGCAGTCAAGGTTCTGGGCATGGTTTTATCTCTCTACTGTAACTTCATTTGCTTCTCATAATTCACCCATGGGGGAGGTGGTCTCAGTCTTCACTCCCCCCAACCCCCCGGGAAATGCTAAATTACAGGATATTCAGATTTATTATGACCTTGCAAACAAGTTGAGTGTGGTCAATACCAGGCAGGCCAACTCTGAAATCCCTTGATCTGAACTTGAGACACTTAGTTCTCAACTTCTTTCTGCATATTAGGATTGTGTAGTGTAGGGATTTTAAAAAGCAAAGTTTAGGCTATCCTACAAGGCAACAAAGTTATTTTCCTCCAGAGAGAATATGGTGGGTCTCTAATCCACGGTCTCTCAGCATGTGAGCCTTTTTGGAAGTAGGATGAGAGCAGGATGTAAGTTAAAAGTCACACTTTTGCCAGTCTTCTTAGATGAAGTTGGCCATGTGACGACAGAAACACACACAACGGGTACCGTGTGACAATGTAGGTAGGGGTTGTAGGTACACTGTAAACTGAAGAATCCGCAATCCAAAACAATCCAGAACAATCCAGAACAATCCCAGGAGCTAGAAGAGGCAAGGGAGGAGTCTCCCATTCTACTTCAGAAGGAATATGGGCCTGCTGACACCTTGATTTCAGATCTCTGACATGCAGATCTGTTTGGGAATGTGTTTCTGTTGTTTTAAGACATCCATGTTGTAATACTTAGGTATGGCAGCCTTAGAAATGAATACAGTTGCTTAAGTGGTTCATCCTACATGTAGACTTGAAAACCACTTGTCCATGCTAATGTATGGATTGTGAGGAAGGATTCCTGTTGAGTAGCTTGATTATTCTTGGTGAAGGTCATTTTACCCTCCCTTGCTAACCCTGGCTGACCCTTCTTGTAAGGCGTGAGCAACTCTGATGGATAGAGATGTTAGAGAAGGAAGATTGTTGGGGGAGATTTAGCATTTGTAGGCATGACTGTGACCAAGTAAGAGGTCCAGGAAAATAGTATGGGGAGCTCTTCACCAGGAAAAATGAAAGTGCAGGTAAATGAGATGCAGACACAGGTGAGAGTCCTGAGAGGCAGCCATAAGATCTGGAAATGGCACTTCAGAGAGAAGGTAGTAATGATAGTCAATGCTATAGGAAAACAATATATTTATTTACCAGAGAGAGAGAGAGAGAGAGAGAGAGAGAGAGAGAGAGAGAGAGAGACAGAGACAGAGAGAGAGAGAGACAGAGAGAGAGAGAGAGAGAGAGAGAGAGAGAGAGAGAGAGAGAGAGAGAGAGAGAGAGAGAGTCGCACAAACCAGGAGTTAGAAGCGTGGCTGGCTTCCAGGAGAAAAAAGGAAGGTTCCTTTTTCTTTCACTTCCTTTTATATCTACCTGTGTCAGTTTACATGTGCCTGCCCTCATGGGTGGATAGCTTTGTGGGGTTCACTGCTGCAAGGTAGGGTGGAAATTCAAGGGGAACAATCGGCTGGATATATGAGTGAAGACTGTTCTGGAGGCAAGAACACCTTGACAAAAGGAATAGACAAAGTAAGCAGAGCTGATGGGCTCCAAGAAAATGGACTCAGTGGGATCAGCATATGTAGATGGGGAAGAGGGCTCGGACACAAAAAGAGACCAGAGTCATAAGTTAAAGAAGTGGTCTGTTGAAATTTTAGCACCCAGGCTGGAAGTCCTGTGTGAGCAATGGGGAGTTCCCAGAGGATTATGGCCCGGGAAGATGTCCCATCATTATCAACAACATTATTCAGGGTCCTTTTTCAGCCTCGCACTGCAAGTCTCATCTGAGTCCCCCAAAGACATAATAAGACAGGTGTTATCATTACCCTAATTTAATAGATTTAGGATATGAAATTAAAGCAATTTCAATTGCTGCCAAAAACTTGTAGTTGGTAAAAAATAGAAACCAAGATGTGAATTGAGGCTGTCTGACTGTCTGATTCCAGAATTCCTGAGTTCAACTCACTTATTACCAAGGAGTTCCAGCAGTGGTGTGCAGTTTTTAAAAAGAAGTTTCATTGGTTGTGAAAGGCAGGTAGACAGTGAGGGGTTGGAGGACGGGGATCAGAAAGTAAGCTAGGAAAAGGCTTAGAACCTTGTGAAATAGCTGAGGAGAAGGCATTTGTGTTTAGCTGCTGATTGAGTATTAGGAGATTGCTGTTTGAGTGAGAAATGCCCTCCACAGAGAACACTTGGACCCTAACCGGTGGCGCTGCTTGAAAAAGTTGTGGGATCTTCACGAGGTGGAGCCTTTCTGGAAGAAGAGGTCACTGGGATTGGGCCTTGAGGTTTTATAGTTCAGCCCCCACCTCCTGTTTGCTCTCTGGTTCTTACTTGCTGATGCAGTAAGACCACTGACTTCCTGCCCTGCTGCCACGCCTTTCCTGCTTGTGGAATAAATCTCAAATTGTCAGCCAGAAACAACTGTTCTCTCCTTGTATTTCTTTCTGTTGTACATTTTGTCACAGCAACCAGAGAAGTACCCAATACTGAGATATGAGACCGATTAACGGTGGACGAGTAACTGGGAGAAAGGTAGACTCATTTTTATTGGATCAAAGAATGTTGGGTGAGGAGTAGATAGGGTGTAGGAGGCAAGGGGTAATTGTTGGACTTTCAAAAGGAAGTTCTTACTGTGGCCATCCAGTAGGAGAGGTTTAGGGATCACACAGACATGCGATTCAAGGGTAACTACAAAAGAGAGACATCAACAGAGCAAGTCCTAACAGTTTAGGAAATAGATAGAGGGAAGGCACAGTATAAGTGTAATTATATAAAGTCATGATCTGTGGAGTTCAATAGTTTATCTCTGTGTCCTTAGCCAGGCCTCAGTTTTATTACCTGAGAAATGGGAATATTAATGGGTCATATTTCAAAATATATCATGGGGATGCAATAAGACATGGGGACTACTTGAATAAAGGAAGGTACTTAGTAACAAGCTGGTACTTTTCTCTTTGCTTCTTGTAAACAAGAATGCCTCCCCTTGACAGTTGATGCCACCCTTCATTTCTTCTATTCTTCCCTCGAGATCTTATTACATCTACATCAGCATTTTGTGTTCCTGGTTTAATCTGTCAGCTTGGTAGATTGTTGTTTCTTAAAGTCAAGTGTCCCACTAACCCAAGAGTACTATTCACTGTTTCTTCTGGACTCTCTCCCTTGGTTGCTATGTGCCCTAGATCAAAAGAGAGTTGCTAAACCCGTCTTGTTGCCTTTGATGGCGCAGATCCCACGTTAATGCCTTGTTACCTCTGAGTATCTGTAGACAGCATTCCTGGGACTCTCTTTGCCTCGCAGCGCATGGTATCTGGTTCTTGTTACTTTGTTTGCTAACTCAAATGTTATGCCTAAAACCATGTAGAAACTAGCTGGAGGATGCCTAATGTCACAGAACTTACTGTGAAAGCTTGGCCACAGGGGCTCTTATCTCCATAACCAAGGAAATGTTGAGGAGTGTAGAAGTCCACCTGTGATTCCAGCTTTGAAGGTGGAGACAAGGGGTCCCCACAGCAAGCACGTGGCTAGGCAGACTAGCCTTATGGGTGTGCTCTGGGTTTGATTGAGAAACCTCGCCCTAATGATTATTTAGGAGGAGGAGTGGTGAAGGGTGCTTCCTGACGTCCACCTCAGATATCTAGGAGCATGTTCATCTCTCTCACATATATGTGTTTAAACATACAAATACATGTACAAATATGCACATCACAGACACACATGAAGATAGAAAAACAAACAAGGAAGGAGAAAAAGGAAGAGGAGAGAAACACCTAGAAACAGCCTCAGATGTAACCAGGCTAATGCTGAAGCAAATATCTTCTCTCACCAGGGTTCAGTCAAATTGGCACACGAAATCACAGGTGCTCGGTGCACAGATGTGAAGGATAGCCTCTCTCCTGAGGCAGCGGAGTGGAGCTGGGTAATAAGGCCAGCCAGATTGGTGTCTGGTCTTTCAGTTCTGGAAGGAGGTGTCTGTCACAAAGGAG